>NW_024043372.1:10840468-12165121 GCF_014851395.1 Micropterus salmoides
CTGTATGATAATTTTTTTTGATGATCCTGCCATCATAAGTATTTTGGTGCTTCCCTTAACAAACTTTTTTCTTTTCTATTTTCTATGTTTATTTAATTTTTGCATATTTTGTCCATATATATTAGATTATAGGACATGTGTTTTCTGTTAATTTTCTATTGATGTATATAGGGAGAGAATTAGTTGCAGATGTGGAGTGGGCGAAGTAGGCCAGAAAACTCCAAGGCTGATGAGGCAGGTGAGAACAGGTGTGTAGTTGGGTGTTGCAGATGATAAGGAGAGGGACGGCACAGCTGGGGAGCCAGAGAAAGGGACAGAGAGCAATGCAGAGGGCCGGGTATGAAACAACAGTGTGGTTGAAGAGAGGGAATGAGGAACAAAGTGTGACAATATCAGGCGAGAGAAAAAATATTTCTTTCGATGTGAAGGAGCAGGGGCTTTACTCTGAGCTTCCCCGAGATGTCTGAGCTCCTTACCCTATCTCTAAGGGTGAGCCCAGCCCCCCTATAGAGGCAATTCATTTTAGCCGCTTGTGCCTGCGATCACATTCTTTTGGTCATCACCCAAAGCTCACAACCATAGGTGAGGTATGGAATGTAGATCCACTGGTAAATCGAAAGCTATGCCTTCTGGCTCAGCTCACTCTTCATTACAATGGTCTAAGACAGTACCCGCATTACTGCTGATGCCACACCAGTCCGCCTGTCTATCTCACTGTCCATTTTAACCCCACTTGCAAACAAGACTCAGAGATAATTGAACTCACTCCCAATCTGTAGGGAGCAACTCACCATTTTCCGGCAGAGAACCGTGGCCTCAGCCTTTCAAAATGCAGACTCTCATCTTGTCTACTTCACACCAGACTGCAAAACACCCGGTGAATGAACGTCACAGTCTGATGAAGCCAACAGAAACACATCATCTGCAAAAAGCAGAGAAGCAATTCTTAGGTCCCCAAACTGGATACTCTCCTCACCCCTGCTGCACTTTGAGATCGCATTCATGAAAGTTAAAACAGGGACAATCGTGATGGAGCCAAACACCCACTGAAAACGTGTTTGACTTCCAGCTCTCACTCTGGTTATATATGGACCGAATAGCTCGTAGTAGCGGCTCAGGTACCCCATACTCCTGCTGTGCTCCCCACAGGACTCCCAGGGGGGCACGGTAATAACCCTTCTCGAAGTCCAGAAAACACATGTAGACTGGATGGGCAAACTCCCATGGCACCCCATTAACCCTGGGCTGGTTAAAATCGGAAACCGCCACCCCAGTCTGCTATTCTGCAGGCACTGTCCCTGACCTTCACACATAATTGAAGAGGTGTGCCAACCAAGACAGCCCAACAATCTCTAGAGCCTTCAGCTACATTCACCCTTACTACACATTTGGGTTTACCAGGTTTCCCTTGCCACCTGATCCAGCTCTGCACCTCACACGAGTGTCCAAGACACACGGCTGTGGATCTGATAATATGACAGAATCCATCATCAAGTCCAAGTACACTTTTCAATCACCCTATGCTCCCTATAAGCAGTCTGCAATGCCGGGAGCCAGCACAACTAGGTCCCTGCCTTTGCCTCCCGCCTGGTTGACAGTGCACCCAACTAATATGCCTGTGAGTGGTAGTTCTTTCAGGCAGTGCCCAACCAGGCCCCATGAGTCAAGCCCCAGCTACCAGAGTCTCACAGGCAAGCTTGTCTCCCACGTCTGTTTTCCAGTTGTGTAACAAACAATCAAGTTATAGTACTGTAACTCAAACAGCCTAATTTGAAAGGATTGTCTTAAAGAATGAGCTTCAAGGAAATTAATGTTTCTTCAATCCCTAGTTGAAAAGTAAACTCCTTCCATCTCCCCAACTGATAAATATTCTCAGTCTTCACTAAAGCATGGTTTGAAGACCCGAATGGATGGGTTCATAAGTGAAACTGCTAGACAAGGTGTTTTTTTATTTATTTGTTTTGTTGTTTTTTGCAGCATTTGAGGAAAATTTCCCCTCCTTTCATTTTCTGAAAAGATTTATGCACACAGCCAGCATTCTAATCTGTGATGTCATCAAGATTTATTGCCTGGAGCTGCTGCATGGACAACGAATCAAACCGTTTGTAGATTCATACAATGTTTGTTGGAACTCTAACACACACTTAAGCTTTATTTTGCTGTAGCACTCTTGAGTTATGGCATAGGAAAGCACACCATTATCTCCAGAAAATCATACTCGGTGTTGTCTCATGTCTCTTGTCATGCTTTCCATTTTTCTGTGGTCATTCTCCAAGGTGTTAATCTGTACGGTGTGTCATTTGAGGTGTATAGGGTGGCAACTTCTCCGGCTGTGCTAGACAATAATGTATGACAGAAAACAAACTCTTTTGGGTAATGTTAATATGGTATTCAGATACCGAACTCCAAACCATTAGCATTTAATAGTTCCCAGATGTGAGTTTGCGTAACTGTGTAAATGGGTTGAAGGTTTTTTCTTGAAAAGGAGCGTGTCTGCTAAGGAAACCTTCCCTGGATAAATAAAAGTTGTTGACATACAAAAATATGATGCCAAATTTTAACAACCAGAAGAACTAAAACAATAAACAAAATCATGTAAAATATAAAGTTAAATATGTACTGTACATAAATTGACATTTTATTCTCTTAAAAGTTTCAACACATTCGAAGAAGCAGCTGACAAATCTGGACAGAGTCAGCTGCTTGAGTCTGCCTCAAGATCCTCATAATCAGAAGTGAGCTGAGCTAGGGATGTCTCCTTTTATTCCTTCACCTCTTTTCCTTAGCCCTCCAGAGACATGAGCTTAATCAGCTGAATGACCACGCTGTGGAGGCACAGTTCTGGTTCACTGTATCTCCCACAGAGCTTAACAGGTCAGCTCTGGTTACTTCTTCGCTAACCTTGTCTTTCTGACTAATTTGGACTCAAGAGGGCTGACTTCGCAGGAGCTGTGGTGTGCGTATCCAGGATCTGGAGAAGCAGTACCTGGTGCCTGTAGTAGGAGATTTGACTTTGAGCAAGGCTAGAGGGCCACAGACTCATATTCACTTGATTTTTTTCCAGTGTTTTCCCCTGCGGATGTTCAAGACTTTGTCGGATTTGCTGCATTTATCCATGACTTTTCTGGACATCATAGCCTGTCTCATTTGATGGCGCTGACCCTTGCACCCTACTGCTCACTTTTTAAATCTTCACAGCCAATGCCTTGATGACACAGGGTTTTTTTTTTTTTAATATAACCTTTTCAGTCTGTTTTGGGTAAACATGGCTGAATACTTACAAAGTGGTCAGAAATCGCCTGCAACAGAAACCCAGAGGATCATCACCACTTAAAAATGTGTGTAGTCTCAGCTTTGTACTATTTGATTATGTACACACCACCCCAGTGGGAATACATAAAAATTATAGTGCTGACAAAATCTCAGCAACAGAATGGCTGTGAGGAAAGAGAGAGACAAATATGGCTAAAAGAATGTGAGGATTTATAAGCTGTTTTTTTAGCTTTTAACAAGCTCACAACGCCAAAAAATTATACCTTTGACAGTTTTGACTGTTAGATATTACCACAGAGGTTTAAACAAAGGAAATGACTTGGAAACAAGCCTGAGTGTTTACAATCACATTAGCAGTTTTTTGAGACTTTTCGTAGGCTCAGTGGTGTTTTGAGCATGTCAGCATACTGACATTAGCATTTTGCACAATGACAATGCGAACATGGTGATGTTTAGCTGGTATAATGTTTACCATGGTTATCATCTCAGTTTAGCCTGTCAGTATGCTAACATTGGCTCATTAGCACTAAACACAGTAAAGTACTGCTGAATCTGACGGGAATGTCATTAGTTTTGCAGGTATTTCGTCATAAACCAATGTACTGCGCAACATTTTTTTGGTCTGGTCATCATGTAAGAAGTCCAGTCACTGTTGAGACCAGCTTAAATTCCCTCTTCCCCTTACCAGTGATTTGGCCCACAGATGTATTAAGAGAGCTTGATATGGTGTGGGAAGTCAGTCCGTCCCATTTGGCCATCTGAAATACTGCAACAAAAACCATCTCTCGCAATCCAAAAAGCGTGATCACCAGCTCTTACTTAAAAAAAAAAAATAAAATTGTTTTCATTTAAAATTACTACAGACACCACTTTTTTTGAAAAATGTTTGAAAATCACTTTAAACTGATTCACTCCTATCAAAAAAATATATCTGTAAAATTGCAAAATGTTACCCTATTATATACCCTATTTACATTCTCATCAGGCCAACTAAAGAGATTTGGTAGCAGCAGGAATCATGGCACAAAATGGGAATTTGAAACAACTTACTTGTGGAGAAAATGAGGAAAATGTCAACCAATCAATGATATTTTATTTTGGAGATGGTCACAAAGTACGGACTGAGAATCTGATGATAATGCATTGCATTGTTTGTTTGATTTTGACACGAATGTCATTTTGTTCAAACCTACGAACATCGGTTATGATTGATTTCAGAAACTTTTCAGCTTTGTTTGTGAGTTTCCAAGGGCCATATCTGCATTATTTAAGAGCTTCACAAAATTCAGCACTTTAAACAGGTCTGAGTCGCTCCCATGTATCAAACCTTAACAAAGAAAGACATGCATGGGCATACAGGCTTTGATCAGTACAGACTGGTAGGCCTTGTTCCTATTACTATTTCTGTTTCTACCTGTTTTCTCCTATCACTCACATGTCCACTCGACTCCCTCACCATAGCTCAGTGTGGAGATGTGGACTTATTGCTCAGCAAAGGACACCTTTTCACCTGCGTAATAAAGGAATAATGAGCTGTTCAGACCAGCTGTAGTTTTTGTGGCTTTAGCTCTGCTGTTATTTCCCACTGCTAGTGGAGGACTAAAGGAGGGATGTTTCTGTTAGCGTGACACAGCTGAGTTGAGTGGAAAGGGCACATTACTACTGTCAAGCTTCACTGACCACCTCATCTCTGTAAGCAACGCTGGATTCAGCAGACTAATACCAGGTTGTTGGTTGGGGGCAAAAGTTGCGGCTTGTGCTTATCCTGTATCTGACACAGTGTGATTGTCGTTTAACATGTTTGGTCGATATCCATGATAAAATATTTGGAGAATTCTAATTTGCAATATTTGGTTAAATGTGAATGTGATATCTATGTAAAAACACTGTTTTGTTCTTTGTTTACAAATGTTAAATCAATGATTTAAACACATTTTCAGGCACTTTTTGAGATCCCTCTGTAAAGCTAGTGTGTACATTTAGTTTCCCAGAATCCCTTCCAGGTGTTTTCGAACATATGGTTAGCAAGATGGCATCCAACAATTACAGCATGTCAGCCATTGATTAGCTGGAAGTCCCTTTTAAAGCAACCATGCTTGATAATGATTAATGCAATGATTATGCAGCATGTACAGTACAGAAGGGCTGTGCTTTTCTTTTCGAACTTGTCAACCCATTTCATTTGCAACGGGTTATTGAAGGTGAAATTTGCCTTTTTATTATGAATATCAAATTTTTTGATGGCTGCACTTGAAAAACAAAGAGATGTATTGCATAGTCTTTCCCAGGCGGTGCAGACACCCACTTCTGAAGAGTCAATTAAAAGAAAAAATACATCAAAGTCTTCCTTCCTTTTCCCTAATTTCAAACAAAAGAGGACCCACTGGCAAGGGCACATAAACAGGTGGTAATCCCTGTCCGCCGGTGCACTAGGGTTGGGGTGGGGGTGCAATCTTCTTTTACTCGCTCTCACTGACTAATTGCCCAGCCTCATGCAACTCATGCATTGACAGTGATATGAGTTCCAAGATGATGCCCAAACCAACCCTTGTCACGCCTTGGACTGCAGGGGCTGCATGTGTTGCCATGATAAGGCTCATTGCATTTATTTCAAGCTACTCATTAAGACTGTGTGCCTGAAACTCTCTTTTTCCATTGTGTTCTTAAAAAGATAGAAGCTAGGGGAATGATGCAAAAATATGCCCCGTGTGTCAGGGACTCTGTAAATTACAGAATTAGGAGGCACAGCTAGACTTTATTTACAGAAACGCAAGTGGTGAGCAACAAATGAATGATTCAGGGGGCCTCGACTGACCTCATAATGCCAGCTATTTTGTAATGTTTTAAAAGAAATAAACACTCCAGTAAATCAGCTTTGAAATGACTGTCACAATAATTGGCACAAGATATGTTATCAAAGTCGATACAGTCAGCAAAGTCATTTGTTGCCATGATTTTTATGTTTTTGATACATTTATATCAAGTCAGTCAGAGAAATAACTCTTTTCTCCTCTTCCACTGTTCTTTATTTCTACTGTTCTATCATTCCTTTTGTTTGTGGCATCTGTAGTTTGGAAAAATAACGTGTTGTTAATGAGTGAAGAAAGTATTATAGTTATGATGTTGCTAAACTCCTAACAGAATGGTAAATCTTTTTTAGGAAAGAAATTGCACTGAGGCTACCACAGCAGAAGTCCAAAGATTAGATGGCGAAAAATCTCCCAGAAATGTCTGTTTTTAATTCCAAACCTTTCAATTTGGGAAATTATTAAATTTCCAGCATGGAAATAATATAATTTTTTGATGATGTGGGTGATCATTTTCTTCCCATGTTGCCCTTATTTACAACAGTATGATTGTTTTATTTACAGAAGTTTGAAGTCCATCCAGACCCAATGGTCAGCGTCGCACATATGGCATGTGCCGGTGGAGGGGTGTGGATGGCATTCTCCGAGGGTTCCTCCATTCGACTCTTTCATACTGAAACACTGGAGCTTCTGCAGGAAATCAACATCTCAACACGCTCAACGCTGCTGAACACTGGTACACACACATCACACTTGGGTTTTGACCTCCATATATAGAGGTCAACCTCTATCCTGAAACACATATTTTGTGTATAAAACATAAAATTGTGTTTCTTTGTGACAATGTATTATTTCAAAACTGTACCACAGCATTCCATTTTATATGTACTGGTCACATTACTTCTCTATTATATTAGGGCAATGAGAGGGCACTAATTTAATACAGATGGTGCTCTCCTCCCCAAAATGGTATTCTTGTCTTGTCCAAGTTGCTCCTTGGGTCTTGCACTCCGGGGACTGACCTGAATAAGTTATCCATCTCAGGCCTTCGCAAAGCCATAATAGAGCCATGGGGTGAGAGATAGGGATTAATCTAAAAAAAAAAGAAATAACGTCATTGAGGAGCAGTAAAATGGCAGGCTTAAAGATTTTCATACTAAGGGTTCCCATGGAAACACTCTTGTCTTTTTTTTAAACGACCATGCATTTGTGGTATCATCCCTGTTTTACCTCTTTTTCTCTACACGTACCTCCCCACTTCCCTCCCTTTTGAGTAAATATTTTCCTTTCTTTTTGTCCCAGTTTCTCCCTCTCAGTGCTCGTTTCATCTCATCCACTCTGCTTTAAATCCCCCCAGTTTCACTCCTCACTGCAGTCCGTTTAGGATGCCACAGATAGCCCATTACTTCCTGTGTGCCTTCTTTCACGATGGATGAAATATTTATCAACCACTGTGAGTGTTTTCCATTTTTTTGAGGGAAGAATTTTGGTAAACAAATTAGATAGCAATGAAGTGTACCTAAAACTCATTAATGGTTATGTGACTCAGTGTTACATTCCCTCAAACATGTTCAGGCTGCACATCACATGGCCATCAGCACAATCAGTACATGTGAAGATAATTTTGAGCTTCGTGGAGTGGTATAAATGCATCTGTATTTAGAACGTTTTGTCCTTTTTGTTGAGTCATGCCAGACTGTGATTGATGTATTTAGAGCAATACTCAAAGCTTTAGAAGCACTTCATCACTTTATCAGAGAAAATAAAAGGTTTTCTCTTGTACGTGGAGAAAGAACGAGCAAAGAGTAAAAAATAAAAATAAAAACAGGAATGTGTCCAGACACCAAACTTTTCTTTTTTAGATTAAAGTTTCTTTTTTGGTTCAAGGGAAGACTTTAAGGAGAACAGACTCCTATGGACATGGTATCTGGAGAAAACCGGTGACCTAGAGGTCATTTTCACCCAGTTCCAGTGCTTCCCTTTGAAATATGCAGTAGATTGGAGGAAGGGTGGCAGCCTCAAGGCTCGGCCCTGGGGGAAGTTACAGGGTGAAAAGAAAAAGAGTTGCTCGGTTCATGTCTTCAGGGTCCACAAAAGGAAGAAGATCTTTGACTTGAGTTGTGATTTGTTGAGCTCACAAGAGAGAAGAGGATCCCCTGACACTCCACAACCCCAGATACTGCACATGAAATACTGATATTTTCTCTCTATCAATGAGTCTCTGCTCTCCTATGTTTCTCCTTGACTTATGTTAGGACATGCAGTAATGATATACCCCCTAATCCTTTCCCCTTAATGTGATTTATACTCAACAGGGAATTCCAGTTGCAGTAAACAACAGAGAAGTTTCTGAGGCAGAGGAAACTGCTGATCTCTTCTCTACTAATGCCTTTAATAGTTCTATCCTTAGGGTGAAAAAGTAATATTCCAAAATAAAGTCCTCAGTGACATATCACAGGGAAACGTTTATCTTTGGAGACATCTTCTTTTTAAGGCAAATACCGGCTCCCACGATAAACCCCACTACACACTGCAGAGTGTGTGAAATGCTGCAAAAATTGGAGGTGCGAGATTGCTTGAGGTTAAGCTATACCTCCTTAATCTCAAGTGCCTTTGTCATTATCCTTCTTTATCACTGTTCTTAAAGACAATGCCTGGCACCCACATCTTCCGACTAACTTCAGATTTCATGGTAACCCAAGAGTGGGTGTTCATGACTATCACTCTCTCACTTAAGCTCTCTAACCAAAGTACAAATAGACTCTGAGGCAATGTGAGCAGGTAGCAGTTTTGAGATAAAGTCTGTGTTTTAGCCTGTGCCTAACTCACTAATCTGACCCTCCAAGGTCTCCACACTAAAGGCCTCCACTTCCTCTTCTATGGACAGCGTCAGCTTCCTACATGGGATGATTTATCTCTGCACAGTGAAATGAATGAATTAATGACACTGTTGAGCCACTCATGCAAATTATCATAATCTGAGCATGACACAGAACAAACATGTAAATACAGCTACACATGTAAATGAGCATTCTCTTCGTTGTGATCACACAAGTGTTGGTGTAATTCAATTATAGTTGCCATGGATATTATGGTAAATGGTTCTTATAGATAACTAGGCCACAATGAGAGCCAAGAGCTGAGGGACCACAGATGGAATGCAAAAATAATTCACAACGTTTTTCACTCCTTTGTTAAGTGGAGACAAAGGATGTGCATGCATAATAACAGTGTGCAATTATCCTTTCTCTGTCACTAATGCCTTGCTACAAAAACAATGGAATGGATTGTTTGTTCTGCAATGGAAAACTTCACTACAGAAAACGTATGTTGACTCTTGCATCATGGTCTATCTTATGATGTAAAAAGTTAACTTTACATAAAGAAAATCACCCTGAATTGTCATATCATCAGAGAACCCCAATAAGCACTAATACCAACTTGATCCAAGATGGCGTTGCGTATAGCTGCCTCTTTGTTAGCTGCGCTTTGTTTTGTTTTTGTATGTTAACTCAGTTTTCAGCTGTGATTCCCGGAGCTCTTTCACCAGAGAAGAGCTCATGAACATTAGGGGAACAACTCCAGTGGATTTATTTCCCACTTTTCTCATGTCACCAGTGGAATTATTGGACATTTTGGTGAAGGGCACGCTCGCTGCTGTTCGGGCTGTGAAGCATCCAAAGAGAGGGAAACGAGCCGGGTGACTCGTGCATCTCTGCCAGCGGGGACTCCGCTCACTGTGCAGCAAACTGGACAAATTTCAGCTACGGGTGGGGACAAACCGAGACTGTTATTCATCTTCTTTTCTGTGCTTCATACCGGACTCTGCGTTGCAACTGGCTGGATTCCACCATTCCATCATGGTGCACCTGATTCCTGCATACAGGCAGAAATTAAACTCTGTAAACCTTTGCTGAGGACATCAAAGAAATGGACCAGTGAAGCTGTAGAGGATCTTCAGGCATATTGGGACTGCCACCAACAGTCTGGATGAGTTTATTGATGCTATGACGTCCTACATCAGTTTCTGTGAGGACAGCTGTATACCACCATACACCAAGGTGAGTTATAACAATGACAACCCTGGTTCACAGCTGAGTTCAGACAGCTAAGGTTGGAAAAGTAAGAGGCATATAGGAGCAGGGTTAAAGCACAGGTTTAGCAAGGAGGTGCAAGAAGCTAAACAACTATACTCAGAGAGACTAAAAGACCCGTTCTCTGTAAACGATGCCACTTCTGTCTGGAGGCGGTTCAGACAGATCACAAACTACAAACCCAAAGGCCCCCCACTCCATCGACGACTCTCACCTGGCAAATGACCTGAACCAGTTCTACTTCCGCTTTGAGGGATAATCAGACACCATCACCTGTGACTCCTCCGCTCAGCACCTGGACTTCCCTGGAAACTATGCCATGATACTGTTAGTAGATTTCAGCTCTGCTTTCAATACCATCATCCCGGCCCTGCTGCAGGACAAGCTTTCTCAGCTGAACGTGCCTGACTCCACCTGTAGGTTGATCACAGACTTCCTGACGGACAGGAAGCAGCAGGTGAAGATGGGAAAACCAGTCTCTGATTCCACAACCATCAGCACCAGTTCACCTCAAGATTGCGTTCTTTCCCCTCTTCTCTTCTCCCTGTACACCAACAGCTGCACCTCCAGTGACCAGTCCGTCAAGCTCCTGAAGTGTGCAGATGACACCACACTCATTGGGCTCATCTCTGCTGGGGATGAGTCAGTCTACAGGTGGGAAATTGACTATCTGGTGACCTGGTGCAACCAGAACAGTCTGGAGCTCAATGTTCTGAAGACAGTGGAGATGGTCGTGGACTTAGGAAAGAGCCCAGCCCCAGCCTCTCCCATCATCCTGTGTGAATCCCCAGTCGCCACTGTAGACTCCTTCCGCTTCCTGGGCACCATTATCTCGCAGGACCTCAAGTGGGAGCTGAACATCACCTCCCTCACCAAGAAGTCCATCCTCACCTCCTCTATCACCATCTGCTGCCACTGACAGGGACAAGGGCAGGCTGCAGCTTATCATTCACTCTGCAGAGACGGTGATTGGCTGCAATCTTCCATCTCTTCAGGAACTGTACTCCTCCAGGACTCTGAAGCAAGCAGGAAAGATTGCAGCTGACCCCTCCCATCCCAGACACAAACTGTTTCCGACTACCCTCTGGCAAGAGGCTGCGGTCTATCAGGACCAAAACCTTGCCACAAAAACAGGTTCTTGCCATCTACAGCTAGCCTCATTAACAAGGCCTGGGTCCCCCACTGACACCCCCCCTTTCAAATAATGTAAATGTCTCTGCATGTCTAAATCTTTACTTCATTTCATATCATGCACAAACCTGGTACATTGCACGTATTTGTTGTTAATGGCTAATTGTTGTTGCTCTATATTTTTATATTGTCAATTTTATATATTTATATACACAATATTCTCTTCCATTGCAATACGTCTGCATAACACAAACCGGAGTAATGCACATGTAAATATCTGTCACATTGTTCTTTCTCTGCAAATGGTTGTATTATTTTTTTCTATTCTTTTATAATTATTACATAACTTGCATCTGTTTATTCCATATTTATATTTCTACATATATTTATGTAAACTGTATGTTTGTCTATGTGAAGCACCTTATCACCAAAGCAAATTCCTTGAATGTGTAAAACACTACTTGACAATAAAGCTCCTTCTGATTCTGATTAGTGGATCTCATCAGATCTATGTTTGCATACGGTTCATGCCAGCTCAGGTCAACCCCTTATAGTAACTGTGAGTACAAAATATGTTATATGTTATGTAAATATGTGACTTCAAATCCACATCTGTCTACTTTATTAATAATAAGTCAGTCTTAAAGTTTAAGCCTTTGACAGCCATAAAGTGCTTTGTTTGATAGATGAGTCACAGACTGACAATGTGCAAGTGTTATGAGTGATTGGCAACTCAAATTAAATAATTGACCTTGAAATCAAAACTTTAAATGTTATTGACAATGAAAGTCTTTCTGATCTTCTAAATATGTAACCTAAAAGCATGTGGTTTAAGTGTTTTCTGGGTCCATCCAAGTATATTAAATCAGAAATTTCTCCAATAGTTACTATAATAATTGTTTGCATTAAAAAAATTAACATTGATATTTTTTCTTCAAAAATCATTGCTCTCTTTTATGTCTTACAAGATAAAACCTTATCCTTCAAAGTTAAAATGTGTTTTTAATTTTCTTGTTTTGTACTTAACGTTCTGTGTAAACCACTGAATTATACCCTTATTAGTTATCAGTTAATTGTTCTGGGTGGTTAGATCTTTTTTCTTGTTGAAGTAGGGTGTGTTTCGTGTTTGCGTAGGACACTAAACTAGAACACTTGAAAGAATCATGAGGTTGTGTGTTGCTCTGCCATATAGTAATAGTAACAAAACAGTAACAAAAAATGTAAGGAAGATGTCAATCACGCACAGACTGAACACTGATTGGATCAACCAAAATTATTGAAAACACCTGTTCAGGCATACCATACAGTAGGGCCTTACTTATTTGCGTCAGGAAATTATGGATTATGGTGTCTGTATTTAGAGTACCTTTAGGATGTCTGACATTTTACCAATGAAATAAAACTTTCCTGCATATCAGGCTATGTACAGTAGAAGGTGAACACTTTGAAGCTCAATATTTCCAGACTGCTTAGATCTCAAACATAAACTTGTAATATTAAGTTCACAGAGTCTTGTTTCCTACTTTGAGAGTTTTTCTTTCAACTGGGTCAGTAGCAAGTAGACAAATCCAATTTTTCATAATCTTATGTAACCCAGAGCCCTAGGTGACTGTGCTGTGCATGTGTTGAGCTTGTCAAATACAGATTGATCACAGAGCTTAAACCTTACCCAAAGCTAACACTGATAAGCAACAATAAAAGTATTTTTACTTTTTTCATCATGCTAGGACCGAACAGTTAATTTAATACAGTGTTTTGGAAGAACCTATGGTAATAATAAAATCAATGGGAATTCATAGTTCACTATCTAAAAGATAGACCGTCCAGTCTGTAAAAGTTCAGGTATCATTTTTTCAACAGGGATTTATCTTTAATTCTTTCAAAAACTGTTATAATTTTGAGCTGTCATTCTGTAACAATCTCTGGCAAAGAAAACTCAATTACATTTTCTGTCATTGTTTTCTTGCTTCCTTTATTGCAGGTCAAATGAGCATGCGAGTCACAAGTCTCCTAATTTGCCATGGGCTGTTATGGGTGGGCACTGCCCAAGGCTTAATTATCACTCTTCCAGTTCCCAAACTCGAGGGCATCCCCAAAATAACAGGTATGGATCAGAGGGGGGCGACGGACTGTGATTGAACAGCCTCTTGAGAGGTCAAAAGAAAAGTGAAGACTTTTTTTTCTTGATAAAAATGACTGTGCCCTGCCCATTATTGAGGTCACACTTCACATTTTTCTCGTGGCTCTTGGAATCAGTGCAGATATTATCAGGCAGGCAACACACAAATCATACTGTATATTTTATATTTTTGCAGAGTAATTTAAAAACTGCCTGGCAGCATTTTGTTGATTGTGCCATGTGAATGAGATCCTTAGTTTTCCACTTGTACAAACCTTACTTAAATGACCATCTTATTCCAAGTTAGTTTATTAAACACCATGTAAATACACCACAAATTATAGCTACCATTATTACTGATACAGCAGTGTTATTATAATAAATTAAAACAGTTAACAGTTTATGATATACAGCATGCCATACAGGGCTGGGTTCAAGTCAAACTGCCACTTGCATAATAATGTCGTCTGACAGACAATGACCTGACCTCAGCCCTCAGTCTCTCTGAATGACTGAATTAAATATATTGTCTGCCTGCCCTGTACAGGAAAGGGAATGATCTCTCTAAATGCCCATTGTGGGCCCGTGGACTTCCTGGTAGCCACCACTAGCACTCTGTCTCCTGAACTGCTGAAGAGGGATTCTGTCGGGGATGGCCCAGACTCTGCCTGTGGAGGCGAGGACCGCAGCGACACCTCCTCTCAGGAATCCCTGCAACAGCCCGGCTCCTACCAGGGGGAGGGAAGAGGCAAAGGACGCGGTGTTCTGCTGCAGTACAGGCTGCGCTCTACATCAGGACTGCCTGGGCAGCCATTAACGGCGCTGGTTGACGAGGCATCGGACTCCTCCCTGGAGTCTTTGGAGCATAGCGTGGAAGATGGATCTATCTATGAGCTCAGTGATGACCCAGAAATGTGGGTTCGGGGACGTCCTTGTGAGAGAGACGGGGGACGCAGGGACAGGGTGATCTCTGCAGCGGTTATCTCTGGAGGCAAGGGCTTCCGTAGACTGAAGGAAGGAGCAGCAGCAGGCCCTAGGACAAGTGGGGAGGGTTTAGAGAATATTATTATGGTATGGCAGCTCCCACTGACAGTGTGATATGGAAAATATGTGACAAGGTTATGTGTATTTATAGATGTCTACTCAGTTTAGCCTTGAATCACCTTTTCCATAAATTGTGGGATTTGAATATATGATGAGAAGGTGTTGCCACTGTTACAGAGCCTGACATCTTATAATTTAGCCTCTGGAATAAAGAACCGAAGACATGCTGTTTACTAGAGGTACTGTCAGCCCATAGCACAATTTCATTGTTCAGGGTTGTGCGCCATCATCTTCCCAGTAGTGGCATAGGTCGCCACGATTAGTTCCATGTGATTTGATCTTGTTCCTCTTTCTGCCTTAGCTGAGACTGATATGCCTCAATTTAACCTCATCATTGCTGCATATGCTCTGCCACATTTATTTTATGCGAAGGTCTTCTGTTTGAGCAGCCATGGACAGCAAGCCTTTGAGAGGCAGCCTTTGTTGAATGTTACACATCTTTTATCTGATCATATGGGAGCGATCCCATCTGTTTAGAGCAGAAAGCTGGGGACTTCCACCGCATCACAAAGCACATTAGAATCACTTTATTAGCTTTGGCAGCCTTTCTTTCATCCCATACAATGTGAATGTACGATACCTTCTTTTGTGTCTCAAAATTGAATCTGTGCTCTCTTCAAAAAAAAGAATGACATTTTTCCTGTTTTGTTGCAAAAAATTATTTGCTTCCAAGAGCTCACCATCCCTCTGGTAGTGCAGACTGGCTGCAAAACTGAGTTGCAAAACAAAAGTTATAAGAAGATGCTATTGCTCTACATTAAAGAATCTATATTTGCACTGCCAAAATTCTGTAATTATTGCAAATTTATTTGAGGAAAAGTATTATCTTGCCCAAGCATTGTAAATGTCAGATATCTCTTTCATTATTCACTGTAATCTATCAGCTAGATAAAACAAATTTGTACACATGGTTGTTAATACAGTAATACACATCTCACATCAACTGGAAATCCCAGTTACACATCAAAAGCAAAACTCTTTAAACTAATGATTAAATAAAGCCCTGCAGCCATGCAAACTGCTATTGGCTGTGTATAAACAGAGGGAAGATACCTACGAGAGGAACCAATTAGCATGTTTACATCCACATTAATTTTCAATAATATACATATTTCTGATTAAAGATGATGTTTTACAATATAGCATAAGTCTGTATTACAGTTAACAGGCACTGATGTATACCATCTGTGTCGTTAGCCAGGACACTAAGTCATGTAAACCTTGTTCCATCAACACTTATTTTCCTTCTGTTTTCATGGTAATATTTGGAAAATATTTGGAGTTAATGCACATTCATATTTTATGATCAGGATATGAAGATGCACATAAACAACTTTTCATCCCTGGCGGGTGGAAACTTCACATCTCCGTTTTTGATAGTTATCATGTCCTCAGATTAATTGAAAGATTACATGTTCTGTCTTTAACCTGATAGGCAAACCCTTTTAACCACATTGAATGATATAAAAGTGCATTGTCATTACGCTATGTACAAGCTGTTCTCTTTTTTTAACTTGTAAATACACCATTTTTCATTTAAAGTCACCTAGCAGCATTGGCAAGTTTGTAAACATGGACTGTTGACATTGGCATTGCAGACAAAACCAAGAACTACTGTGCAGGTTTACTGGGCACATTTTTCACAGTGTGTGGACACAGTGGGTGGAGGCCATGCAAGTATCCAGCTATGAACATAGCTTGGTTGAGTTTCAATAAACCGAGCGATGGTGAAGGTTATGGTATATCACTATCCTCCACCTCTATCTCTACTTAGCCCTTCCACCACACATGGATTCTCATCTTATCACAGAAGAGGCATAAAGTGCATCTTTTGTATTTTCCCTTTTTTTTCCTCCACTGAAATTCAGGCGTGTTTAAACATCCTGCTGTCTGAATCATTCAAAAAAATAAGAAAATGTAAACTGGCCTTTGGATGCTGTCATCTAAATGTAAATCTCAATGTCTTGTCAGAAATGTATACTTTTTTTCATTTGAGATGCTGCTGGAGCCACAACACCCTAATAGTCACTATTGAGGATGTTCGTCCAACCTTTACCAGAGGATGAGTGTGTATTCCGCTTGAGTAGCCTGATTAAATATGTGGCATTGTTGAACTGTTTCACAGGCTTATCCGCTAACAACGGATATTTAATCTCAAATAGTGACCTTTAATGAACATTGACTCATACATTTATTTTGCTTACACTACATGTGTACAGGTATTATCCATGCACTGAATATTAATACTCACTGTACTACTAACTAGAAATGTTACTGTTCTTGTTAAACCTATATTTCCTCTGGACTCTGCAACAGTGTTGATGTTTTAGATGAGACTGTATAAGGCATAGTTTGTGTTTTATTTCCTGTGGTGTTAAAGGATAAGTCCCATTTATTATAGATTTGGTCTTATTTTTGGCCTTTCTTTCTGTCAGTTTTGAAAATGCTGAGATCTGGGAATAATGGTAATATCACTAAAAATGAGTCTGTCCAGATAGGAAATACAATCAGTCAACCGATTATGCATGTTTTAAACAAACACCCTGATTTGGAAGAAAAAAGAAGAAATCATTCACTTCTAAATGAACATCGTCACAGTCTACAGACCAACTTCCAGGCTCAACTTTGACCTATCATACTTGCTGTAATCTTGTGCACATAGTTTTCCTGTGTAATGAAGCATTATTACTGACATACTGGGTGCATTCACCTTTAGTTCTACCACGTACAACTGTTCACTCTGTGATCATCTGATACTCAGCTTGTTTCTTGATCTGTCAGACCTTGTTGTAGCGATGCTGCTATGTTCCCGTATCTCAGCGATTACTTTGGTGATTACAAAATTACAATAACTGACTGAAATGATGGTCAAACCTACAAAAGTAAGGTTACACAAGGAAAGTAATAAACCGGAATTATCCTTTAAGAAAAAGTATTACACAAAATGCCGCCACAGGCACATGGAAACACTGCTCATTTCCCTGTAATGTTCCCAATAATGTTACATGTCTAAACAGTGTCTAACAAGCTTATGTTGAATTAAAAACATTTAAAGATGAGTTTGAGTATCATCTTTTTTATATGACTGATTTAGAATGATGATGAAGGTGTTTAATGTCAAGTTACAGTAGTATTAAGAGATATGCCACACTGTATCTGCAGCCTTATTATGTGAAAGATGTTGCACCAGCTCATCAACAGAAAGTCCTGTCTTTGATGTATCATTTGGATGATCTTCTCACCTATTTGGTGTGGTTGGTTTGGTGTGAAATTATAATAAGATAATATCTCAACATCTGCTGGGAGCCAGTGCTTAAAAAAAAAGATGTTTCCCACTGAAAACCTACTGTACTTTATCAGGTGGTGAAGTTAACATTGATCCACACAAGTGTGAGATTTATGCCTGATCAGAAGTGTTGTCAAACATTTTTTTCTGGTTTTCCAAGAAGTGAGCCTTCAGAGATGAGGACTAGTGGTTAGTTTGGCCTACATCCTGTTACTTTAACTTCTCCACCTCGGATAAAGAGCAGGGCACAGCCACTTCCCTAAACTTTATCCATGTAGGATGTCACTGGATGGGAGGTTTTGGTGTCTCTCAGATGGTCGTGTCACTGTGTCGGTCTGAATGGCATACTACCAAATCAGCAGAGCGCAGAGGAATAACATAATGCGGAGCACACTGTAGAATAGGTAGATTCTGGCTGCCTTTCACATCATTTGCATAAAGTCCCACTGAGCTTTAATCACTCTCCGATGCCATGACTGTGCTCTTGTCTTAGCTGTCTAGAGAAAACCAGGTCCCCGCTGTAATTCAGCTGCTGCTTCAAACCACATCTGGTTATTGACTCACACATCATGTAACCGTTTTTTCTCTGATAATAAGGTGCTTATTGGTGAAACCTGCAACGTCACTCATATTAGAAATAAAAGACAGACTACTCTTATCTGTTTACAAAAACATTTTGTATTAGAGTATGAAAATCAAACCTTGTTTGTTTAATTATTATGACTTCTTTCTCTAAACATTAATTTTCCCCCATATATGACGTTATACTTTATACACTACAAGTTTTTCTCAAAATATTATGAATCTCCAAATTTATTCCCTCAATGTGGCCCTTATACTCCATAAGACGGCCCCTTCGTTTTGTGCTCAGCGGTGTTACATGTTCCATACCCTCTGGAAATCACGTTGCAGGTCACATCATTTATTTGTTTCTTTCTCAAGAGCATTGCTCGCTCAAAGTTGAAAAGAGCATCAATTTAATAAGTTGATTGCACTTTACAATAAAAGACAATGTTAATAATTTTCGTTAAGCCACAATGCAATAACATGTCATTATCATATCAATATCAATTTAAATTTATATTTTTTGCCAATTACAGGCAAATTGCAGTTTCTATGAGTGAGTAAAACTTCTTAGTTAAATGATCACAATTAAGAATTGGTTTTCTCACATCCATGCCTCTTCACCTTCATAGGGGCAGTGTCACTGGCTTATGTTGTTCAGGGAGACAAGCAGCATTGTTACGAGCAAGCTCGAGCTGCAGGCGAAAACACACTAGGGAACCCCTGCAATCCACCTCTTCCACCCCTTCCCTTACTCTATGCACTTGTCTTTATCCCTGTCGCTCCCTCAATGTGTTTTGTTCTCCCTCTTTCTTTTAACACATGTCAAAGAAGTCAGCACAGAATACAAATCCACTATCCATCATTGTAGGAAATGAAGCGATGTGCTATTTCCACATGACCAATATCAGCTCAATGTGTGCTGTTGCTCCATGACCTGAAAGTTACATTAATAGCCTCGTCTTCCTACTCACTCCACATGGAGCAATCAGGCCACATAAAGGCCCTTCAGTGCTGACAATGTCAAATAAAGGGGCACAGGGTGGTGGCAGCAAAGCTGTCCATCCACTGAAGTGAGCCTCAGTAGTAGCATACAGGAAATTAGCAGGAAAGGTCAATGCTGAAAGAAACCATAAATGATGTGCTAAATGAGAGTAGTCAGATGGAGGTTCAGGTGTGTATGATACATTTAAGATAGTTACAGCACAGAATTATACTGATCACAGTCAGCTGAGGCTTTCAAACATACTTTCATTTAAATCTACTTGAGGCTGCATATGAAAAATGTTACATGAATGCAAACAAGCACAGATTTGTTTTTTATTAAATGTAGCAGAGATTGGGAATTGAGTTAGAGACTCGGACTGGAGTCCGACTTAAGTCGCGCACACAGTGACTTCAGACTCGACTTGAGACTTATCCTCAAAAGACTTCAGACTTGACTCGGACTAGAGCTGCAGGATTCGTGAACAATGTTTATTTTTAATGTTATTTAATGTTTATTTTATGTTTATTATTGTTGATCATGTAACGTTACAGTTTTATTTAGTTAACCCTCTTACTGTAGGCTAGTTAATATCTGTCATTAATTGCAATGCACATTACATGGTTGTGCTCTGTAAATTAAAAACAGGTTACAGTTACAGAATTCCTTAAAGCTATGCAGTTTTATCAGCAGCCTGGATTGAACACAGCAGGTGATACAACATTTATTATAGCCATGAGTGACTTGAGACTTGAATTGGACTTTAGCTCAAAGACTTGAGACTTGACTTGGACTCTAGCTCAAAGACTCTCTGAAATGTGGTGATGTCTTTTCCAGACTTATGATACAAAGAATGTGTGTCAGAAAACAAATGCATTCTTTGCCATTCATATGTCTCCACATCCTCTGTGGATGTGTATAATCTAGGCTTTGTTTACTTGTACTCTTTTCAGTTGCAGCAGGCTCTCATTTACCCAAAGTTTTTGGCTCATAGATGTTATCCTGGGAGCACCCAATACATAAACCAGCATCCAGCAACACAGTAAGGATCGCACCACTACAGGAAGCTAGGGTCCATAAAACTCCAGCGAGAATTGAGAATGTAATACTGATCTGATAAAGCAGTGCTGAATTGCACCTTGTACCTGGGTCAGCAGTAGAACACATCCTTGCCTAGAAGCAAAATGACAAAATGAGAGGGCGAAATGCTTCGCAAGCATTTCACTGTCAACAGTATATGGCATAAATGTGTGCTTTTTCTGGTGGGACTTCACAAACCCCCTTTTCTAAACCTTTCTATAGATATTTTCTGCCAATTAACCCTGCTTCAGGAGAGATTTGCCTATCTCAAGCCCCAGCTTTGCGCCTGTGCAGCTTGCGGCGTCACTCCCCCTACGTCTCAGGTATAATTTGCATGCCTCGGTCAAGGCTAAACTGAAGCGGATGAAGCGTTGCGGTTTGAAGGTCTCCCTGCTTTATCTGCCGACTCCTAAAAGCCAAGCATATTTGCATTGCTTTTCATTTCCGCAGGCTTGGCAGTACGAATGATAAAGGAAGAGGAGCACACTGTACAAACCTTGCTTGACAAAGGAGGCAGTAGCAGCTAATGATTTGCATACAGAGAATGCAAGGATAAGGCCCACACAGGGCTGCCTCGAACGCTGTTATCGCCCCTCATCAACGCTCCGAGGTGATGCCTGTCAACATCCAGTGCACAGCCCCAAAGAGAGGGGCTGGGTCACACCTTGGTGTCAGATGTAGCTGTCTCCCCTGGCAAAGTCAGTCTCACATGAACCAAAACTATCTATATTTCAATAGAGGATATTGTTTTCCAGTTCACCAAACTTCTAGATCTGAGGACCAAACTCCCCCAATGCCTGTTCAGTGCTCTGACCCATCAATCTCACATTGCTTTATGTAGACCTGTATTTTGCAATGCTCTTAGTGCTGCACACAGATATGTTTTATTTACTACCTTTTAATCATGCAAAAGATTAATGAAAATTTGATCACTCTACATTATTCAACATGTCCCCCAGGAGAGGGGTCTGCTCAATGGCATGACACCATGTCTGTATTTAATAGTTATCATATTCCACAATATTTATCTCTTTGTCCATCTATTTGTATGGATGTACTGAAAAATAAATATAACAGTGGCATCTCTGTAATGCTTTCTTATTCTGCACCTTGCTTTACCTATGGCATTATCTTTTTTTTGCAGTCTGTAAAATCATTATAGGTGAAGTGCAGCTGAGGTGTTTTATAGGCAATTTCCTCAAAACACATTTATATAATGTCTCAGAACCTTTGCTCATTTCCCCACTTCTTATTTAATGTTATGTATAAACATGCCAGTTTTACATGCTCTGCAGTTCCCTCTGTCCTGCAGTGTTTTATTTTCTAAGACTGTTTGGGCCTTTGAAGGGTGACCTTCAATTCATATATCTATTGCTATAACTCTCTGCTACTATCTCTGTGGGACCTCTGTGGAGAAGATAACATTTCTTTTTATGTCTTGCAGTGAATAAAGTCACTTCATGCCAGAATTTCTCTGACTATTCAAACAAAATGAGAATCTTAGCATTCAGGTCCAGTCTTTCTCCTTTTCGCATCCCTGTTGAATTTGGATGCTAGCCAGAGAGCATTTCATAGGTAAATAACGTGTTGAATGTGGCTCTAACCTGGCTGCATTTCACCAGAGGAGCAAAATATGTCTTGAATCATTTTTGGCATCAAAAATAACAGTTCATCTTTGCTTTCTCTTTCTGTCTGACATGCTGATGCAATACTCGCATCACCTGCATCCGGGGACTCACAGGAATGCTGAACAATATTAATTTTGGGCCTGTTGTTTTCAATGATAGTCATGTTTCCTGACAAGATTCAGAACAGTGTTTTGACTCATAGTTTGGTCAAGTTTAGTTTTTACTCTCACACCCTGCTTTCCCCTCCATCTCTCTGTCATTCCTCATTCCTGCCCCTCTTCCCTCCTGGGTGATGTACAGTACCTTTTAGTGCCTGTTGTCCTCAGCATGACAGATGGAGGCTATTAAAAAACATTTTCATTGTATTATGGTAAATTACATAGCCATGTATTGTATATTACTGTTCCCAAGACAATGCTAGATGAAGAACTCATATGACCATCTAATCATGGGTTTAGTAGATGACTATCTGTGCTTTAGTTATAGAGGGTTTTCACTGAGCTGCAGTTTCTCACTTGCTGTTTGATTGCACTAGTCAGTCCAAAGTGAAATATATATTTATAAAAATAACTCGTCAAACCTGATTTCCAATTGTACAAAAAGGGAGAGTGACTGAGTAATGGACTTTTCCCACAAGACTGACAACCACATACACAGAGCAGTTACGATTCTTAGCTTTTCTAAGGTATAGAAAATCAATATCAGTGGTGGCAGGTATGATATTTATTCAAAAAGCACTCCGTCTCTTGATAAAAAGAGGGGGTTTGGCTTTGCAGGAAGCGTGGCAGCTTACAAGCTGTCTGTTTTATAGGGTGGACATTCACAGTAACCAATGATGACAGTTTCTATTTTTATATCCCTCACTCCTCTGTGAAAGATCCTGAAATCCAACACTGTCACAGCTGTTGGCTGGCACAGGAAGAATTCTTGTTTAAAATTATAGGATAGGGAAAATATATGATTTGGACATTAGTAATAACTCATAATTATCTGTAACTGGCCAAATGTTATGAAGGGATGTTATATATTATTTACACTGTAGTGCAGAAAGTGTAAAATAAATAACCAAGAAGTGATGTGAATTCTTTATTGTTATTGTGTGTTTTTATTTAGGAACATACAAGCAGGGGACATAGTTGACCATGTTCATAAAACATTTTACAGTTGTCATTTAAATAATGTCATTCAACCAAGCCACAGCCTGTTCACCTTGCTGCCATCTGGCAATAGATAAAGAAGTATCATTTGTCACACCATCAGACTTCAGAACAACTTCTTACCCTTACCCTTACTCTTAAATTCATTCTCAGCACTGCACCATACAAAATCATTTATTTCTGTACGTAATTTTATACATTTTGTTTATAATGTTTGCTTTGTGAGTAGCATGAAGGGAATTACAAACTTGATCTCATTTTACAACAGGGTTATAAAATGAGACCCTGATGAAATTACAACCAAGTTGTAAAATGACAAATAACTTTACCTTGTACCTTGAATCACAGAATCGGTACCCTGTAATTTAAATGGATGCTGATACTTCAGATCCCACTGTGAATCAACACCATACTCTGCTGCACTACACAGCTTTTAGTTTTAGCTCATTGTTTTGTTAAGTCACTTCAGCTTACCTACACGTCAGTGGGCAGCCATTCATAGCTCACAAGCTTGCGCAAGCCATTTCGATGCAACCTCCCCTACATGAGATGGAAGACAGGTAGCTGAAGTAAACAAGTGGAAAGTTGCGACTCTAGCAAGCCAAAGAGATCCAGACATTTCTTTCAGGAAGTGACAGACCATCAAATTGATGTTCAGCTTGATAGCCATCATCTTAAACACCTCTGTGTCAGGACTGTGTCACAGCAATGCTCAATACATCAGTAATATTGCAATATAGCTTCTAGCCACCATTGTTGCCATTGAGAACATTTTGCTGAGTAGAACTCCAAATGGTGAACGAGAATACAACTACGCAATTTTACATTGGCTCTTTTAAAGAAATTCACCCCCAATAAAATTCTCCACAATCCATGTGTGTACGTCATCTTCATACTGAGCATTAAACACCAGGATTACTCACTTGAGGACTGTCAAGTGTAGTGATACACTAGTCTAGATTTAGTATACCTGTTATAAATGTATATATATATATGCTGCTATAACATGTGTCTTTTTAATTTCAATCTTTCTTTCAATCTTATTCACTTTTTTTCTTGAGAAGTGGCATTTATCAGGTCGGTAAAGCCAGCCAAGGTGTGATACACATTCACACCCACTCTGTTTCATCTCTGAAGGATGCTCCTTAGGCATTGCGCTCTGTGAACATGTGTAAAGGAAGGTCACAATCAGAATATACAAGCAGGAATTCAGTTAGTGCTATGAATTCATGAACAGTCAACTATACTATAGTTTGTTGCCAAAGTACAAACTGATGGTCATAATGTGTTTACAGACATGCCCTTCATTTGGACACTTTGCATAATGGGATAGGTATGAAAACAGTATTAATGTCAGACCAGCTGTCAGCAAAATACATATAGCCAATTCGTTTCATTTTTGCTTTGGAGACATTAACACAATGCATGCAAAGAGCAAGCATATCCGAGGAACATTCTTTAATACCTTTTGTTTGAAACAGATGGGACTGACTGTTTTTTTCTCATTGCTAGAGGTAGTTGTCACAGTTTACATCAAAATGGGCCAAGCAGACAAATAAACCAATGGTTATTTAAGTTATTATGTTGCTGTCACAGTCTGAAGTGTTTCTGTATTTGCCAGACTGTGTGATTTTTTTTGTCTCATCACTAATACAGGATTACCCCGTTGGCATGTGTAGCAAGTTTACTGTGCTAGTGCCTGAGAATTACTATACAGCCACAGGGATCCCAGCACACGTTCAAGAAATTAGGTGGCAAAATAGAATAAACTCTGTACCCCAAGGGGCTTTTATTGTGATATCAACAAATCAGGTGGCAGAAGGTAGAGGGTAATCTTACAGAGTATAAATGCCGGAGACAGAATGTGTAAACACTTCAGATTGGTTGGTGTGTCTAAGGTTTAATGCTCATACAAGATGAAAAGCTCAGCGGATGGGAGTCAGGGACAGTTAAAGCATTTAAAAAACCTTACTTAAGCCTCTCCATGGACAGGACCCCAATACTGTAGAATTTTACATGCCGTCCAAGCTGTAGTGAGAAGAATATACTTTCCATCAGTCATTATTAAAGTTAAAATTTAGATCTTGGGTTTCCTGTGGGGGTGATTTTAGAGTTAGGAAGGGTATCTTAAATTATCAGCATTTAGCAGAGCATTTCATTGTTTGTTCAGTTTCTCACTTTACTAGGATTACAAATTAAATGTAATTTTTAGCCAAGTTAGCAGCATAGCTAGTCAGTGATTTGTTAATTTTTAGAATGGGGGTGGCTCAGTGGGAGAACCGAAGGACGACACGTTGCTGCTTGTCATATTGGGATGGTGACTCTATGGAGTATGGAGGCTACAATATAGTATAGAATTGAGTATTCATAGCATATAGCTTAGAGAAAATTGCAGATCCAAGATGAAACTGAAAGAAAAAAAAGCAATTTTAAATCCGTTTGCTACTTTAGTACCACGGAGAGCGCCATGGATTTATCAATACACAGCAGAGTTTGGCTACTGATATTTTTAGAGCCATGGTTGTGTCCATAGATTTTAACTTTAACTTGCACAAACCTTATTCAGATAAAGGATCAATGATTCAGGCAGACTAGACTAACATTTTCAACTGAACAACCCCTCTGCCCTTGCACATTCTCTGCTACTACAGGATGGAGAGGGGGGATGGCAGGTTAACAAGGGGGATTCATTTTGCTCATCCCCCTCAAATGGCCTACTGGGCATAGCTCTAGGGATAGCAATGCAGGTCAAAGTTTTGACTTATCCAGTGAAATATATGAACATTTTCTGGATAAACTGTCACACAATTTGGTGCAGACATTCATGGTTTCCAGAGGATTAATCCTAATGATGATCCCCTGGCTTTTCCTGAGGCTGACAATGTCTTTGTAACTAATGCATTTTGGTACAGACAATGATGTCCCCTCAGGATAATATGTAATAACTTTGATCATTGCCTGGCTTTTCTCTAGCACAGTCAATTTTACATTTGTCCAAAACCCAAAAACTGGTTTATTATCTGCCTCAGCTGTATTCGATGGTTAGTGCTAATTACCAAATGTTACATGCTAACATGCTGAACTAAGATGGTAAACATTATACCTACTAAACATCCACATGTAAACATGCATCATCATGTGCAGTTTTTGTATCATTAAAAGGCAGAAACAATGCTCCTTTTCTCCCTAGGAAGCAGGCTGGAGGGGCGTGTCGGTGAGTGTGTTTGATTGACAGTAGCTGTCATGCTGCTAGAGTGCTGGTGTTACACTGTAAAGATTGAAAGACAAAGTGAACACACTTTCTTTGTCACGGGCAGCATGTTGTTAGTGGTATTGTAGAGTAAGGACCACACCAGCATCTAACCAGACCAAAGTGACATTTGCAGGGAAGTTTACATGCTGTTTAATGTGCTGCAGCTGAGCAGCTGCAAACTGATGTTAGCAGTATATTTTTTTGTGGTCAATGTTTGTTTGGGCTCTCGTTAAACAAGCTAAGGTGCAAGCCGAGATGCGTATTCATGTTTATGTAAGTTAGATACAGATGTTAGCAGGAAAGCTAATGTGGGTTGTTATTCAGAGTCTGTGGATTTTGATATGTGTGGCAGGTTGCTGTCTGTCTCAGTGTGAGCGCCTGCTCTGTCGATAATAGAACGCTGATGTTACTGCTTTATGCAAGATTTGATTGGCTGTATTGAAATATTTCAAATACCAGAATGGAATTTTATCACATTAATGCAAATCTACGGAGTGCCATAATGAAACAAAAAAATGAAATAAACATATCTCCCTTTTGATTTATGATTTTTTTCTCAAGGAAGAACACAGGACAATAGATTTTACAGAGCAGATATGTATGCTGTAGCAGACAAAGAAAATGCAATTTAATTTCAGTTTGACTGGTCCCTCACCGTCACACATGGTTCAATGGAAAGAACATTTACCTGTTCATGTTTATGAAATGAGATGTGTCCTTTTCACTGGTCAGTTGCTGCCCATTAAGTGGCATCTAAGCATCTAGTTTAAAAGAGTTTACTGGCTGCCCTAAATTTCTTTTCTCAAAATCAACAATCAACATCCATATTTACTTAACTTTAACTGCCTCTAAATAAGTTATTTAACCATATCTACTTTTTAACCCAACTGTTACCACCATGTCAGTGCAATTCGGCTCTGTGTCCTTTGAGTGCGACCCACAAATTATTAACTTGCGGATAAGGATACTTTGTGCCCACGAAAAGGAAATAGGCTATTACCCTGCAGGCGGTCCTGGCTCAAAGACCACTGATTTACTAGAAGTAATATTTTTTTTTATGTTAGATATCTTATCACAAACTCATTGTGGTACAACTGCAGGCTGTAGACCTTTAACATTTAATTGCCCCTGAAGCGTGAATTCACCATGTAGGAAATGCCTTTCGTTTTTGGGCTTTTGGTCGGTAATTGAAATGGGAAACTGTACTCTCAAACTAAGAACCCAGAAATGTCATTCCTCTCTGCATTGTAAATAGAAATTATGCTTGATCATAGTTGCCTTTGACAACCATTAATGTGTCAGAGCACATACTGTATGAGGCTACTGTACATATTACATTTTACTTAAATGCTCAACATTACAATAATATGCTTGACCTTTCAATATTCTATGCAAAAGACTGAAAAAACATTCAATCTATTATCAGTCACAAATGATGAATTTTAGGGTGCTGTTTGACGGCTGTAAAGCCTAAATCACTTAACTGGAAAATGAAGTTTAGTGATCAGTTCTGTGTTTTACATCTGTAGCTGTCTGTTAATAATTGTGTTTTATTGATAAAACATTGCAGTCTTTTGATGCTTTAAAATATGTAGTGTTTGTCTCATCCATCCAAGATGTGACAACATAATATAGTTGTCGTACATCTCTTTACAACTAGAATTAGTTACAGTATATATGTCAAGGTAAAGCTTTTTTCAAGAGAAACTGAAACCTTTTGCAATAACCTAATCATTATTAGTAGTTCAATTTAAATATTGATTAACTCACAAGTAAACAACTTAGAAATACAATTTCAATGATACACAATAATCCCACACATTCATGCCACAGACAACCTTGACATAACAGTGCACTGACTAAAATCTATGATCCAAATCTACATTGCCATCATTTTCTACCAAAATAAACGACCCTTTTAGAGGCTCTACTAAGTCAATATCACCACTTCATTCTCTCAGTAATATATTCCCAATAGTTCTATAGTATACCCACATAAACTCTAAACTACTCCTCACCACCTATGGAGCTGTCTGTGGACCTGTATTCCTGCACTGCCCTGTATAACCATGACATGTGTTACTGCTGAAACATTATTGTAGGGCTGCATTTATCTTGCACTGTCTGTCAGCATAGGTTTTTGCACACTATCACACTTTCCAGTCCCAGGAATTATGTCCATGCTCTGCAATCTTCCTAATCTATTCCTCATTTTGCTCTATATAGCCCCATCATGGTAAACCGTCTGGTTGACTACACACTAACCGTACCTTGCTCTACAACTGTGATCACTCTATATTTGAAGCTGTCTCAGTATGTACAGTAAAGTGACTGAATGTTCAGAGGATGATATATATAGTTCTGCCAATGGCATGTGCCTTGCATTGTTCCTTTTCCTGTTAAAGGAGATGTGCTGTATGTCAGTTTATTTACAGTGCAGTGTAACATGGTGGCAGGGCCTATAAAAGCTGTTGCCTTTTAATGACTTACAGAATCCTTGAAAGGAAAATGTACATAATAATAAAAAATACTTTCACAGTAGGTTCTGAAGCCTTATTTTTAGCATCAAAGTGCCAGATGATACATTACTTTGTTCGTTGCATTTTCAGAAGCTTCTAGAGGTTGCAAGATTTATCTGTTATCTTAATTTCCCTTCATCTCAAGGTTTAGGCTTAGTGAATAATTCTTCACTGACCTTGCCTTGCACTTTCTTTGTTGATCTTATAATTTAGATTTTAAGTGATTGCTAGCCAACTCAACTCACATACAGTTTTTTTTCTTGATGTTTGATGTTAGGCAATCAGATATCTGTATACATGGAGAAGTGATTTCCATTCCTCATCACATGACCGCATTAAATTATCCATTCATGTTCCTGTAGGCATGTCCTTGATGTCAATATCATTTACAAGAATATCTGTTTAGGTTTAAAAACATAGTAGGCCACTATATTTTACCAGAAGTTAGGAGTCACATCTCTGATGCCTTGAACAAATATAGACTGTGAATTTAAATCAAATATAGACTACGCATAGCAAGAAAGTAGACAGTAAATATGCTTAGTAAGCGCATATTTTACAATAAGGATGCAGAAGTATAGTTCTTGTCATAGAGGGCTGCAGCTTCATTCTAATGAAAAGGAATACCATTCATCAGTACTATTTTGTATTTCCCAAAAAAAAAAAACAAGAGACTGCTGTGTTTGGGAAATGTAAATAGAGGACAGAGGAGACACTGGGATACGAGTTCACCACAAACAATCCCAGTTTGGGACTAAACAGTAGTCATCAGGAGGTGGTTTTGGCAGTTGTGTGGGAATGGAAATAAATTTGGACCTAGATTCAGACCTGACTCTTGATTTGGATTCAACAGGTGCCCCTCTTAGACTTACTTCCCTCCTCCTCACTGTTGGGTTCCGCAGGTGAAAATTACCTTGGCTGGGTTTCGGTCAAAAAGGTTGTCATTTGTATCAGCAACCACTGCAAACAGTGATAGTAGGCCTCAGTGGTCTTTCTGTTTGTGACGGAATAGCTATAATTGATGGCAAAGATCATTCAGGACTCTTGTTTCATGTAGTAGATATCTTATTGTGATGTTAGAAATTACATATAAGAATGATTTTGCTGACATGTTTAGATTTTGTTGATTTGGTAATCAGTGCTTGCTTTTTGTGCTTCTACTATTAATTACAAAAAAATTTAAAATTTTTAAATAGGCTAACAACTGGCCCATAAAGCAGGACAGCCAGTGGCTCATTAGTTTATTTTCTATACTGACACTGGGACAGACACATCTCCCATTCCCTCCCCATCTGCCCTCTGTTTATCATGTCAGAAGCCACAAAATCTGTGAATGGATCAAGGTGTCAAAATGGACGAACAAAGTGCAAGGAGGGTGCAGAGAAGTTGTGCGCCAAGAAATTAACAAACTGTTTGCCACTGGGGCTGCAGTAGCTTCAACATCAGGCCCATGTCAGGCAGAGGAGCAGGCGTGTGACAGCGAATCAGAAGGGCAGAGTGACCATGACAGGGCCGAGGGACAGATTAAGCAGGAGGAGAGTGTAGGTGATGCACTAAGCACGGAGTCGCTTAATAGGGAGTTGCAGGGAGGGAGCAAGGAAGTGCTCATGTGCCATGCCATAATGACAATGATGATGATTACTACACAGAAAGGGGTAATATGTTGTTTTCAGCGGCCACTAGCACGTGTGTTCTCGTATGCGTGCTCGCTTGAACTCATAAGCGAGCAAAAGCTGAAACACAACCATTTTCATACAGAGATCCCACAAGAGCAAGTCGAGACCAAGACCGAGGGAGGGCAAGACCGAGTCAAGATCAACACCGGTTCCCCACATTGCATGACAGACAATAAAATGTGGAATGATCTGAAAGATCCACATTCCCATTAAAACACATTCCCATTAAAACACCCACATACAAACGCTAACAGCTGAAATCTACTTAAGCATCTTTATTTCACACTCCTTTTCCATGTTTACCATCCAAGTAACACTAGAGCAGGGTGATATGGCCAAAAATGTTATCATGATAAAAAAATGTCATATCATTCGATATCAATAATTCTCAATTCATTCCATCCATCCATCATCAACGGCTGTATCCTGCGTACAGGGTCGCAGGGGGCTGGAGCCAATCCCAGCTGACAAAAGGTGGGGTACACCCTGGACAGTTCGCCAGTCCATCGCAGGGCCACACATGGACAAACAACCACTCTCACCTAAGGACAATTTTAGAGACACCAATTAACCTAGCCTGCATGTCTTTGGATGATGGGAGGAAGCCCCGGAGGTTTGAACCCACAACCTTCTTGCTGTGAGGCGACAGTGCTAACCACTGCATCACCATGCCACCCTCTCATGTTGTTTTTTCTTTCATATTTAAACAGAGATGCAGTGATGGGCAAGCTACTTGGAAAATGTAGTGAGCTAAGCTACTAGCTACTCTACATTAAAGAAGCTTCACTACACAGAAGCTACCCCCCAGTGAAATGTAGCAAGCTAAGCTACAGCAACGTGGCAAAAGTAGTTTAGTTACATCCAAGCTACTTAAAAAATTTTTATATTTTAATTTTTTATAGTTAGGTCATATACAGAATATATATATATATACACACTCACACACACAGAGTATAGGCCTAGTTTATATTGAACTAGCTTCATTTCACAGTAGCAATAGAAGAAAGACTAAAACGTCTCGGGTTACGTATGTAACCCTGGTTCCCCGAGAAGTGGAACGAGACACTGCGTCGGTTACGACACTATGGGAACGCCTCTAGGCGTAGCAGGTCTGAACGTGAATGAAATCACTCCAATCCTATTGGTTTGTTGCTAGAATGGTAAGGTGTGACGGAATAACCGGAGGAGTATAAAGCACACCTGTACACACTCACCATTAGCTTAAACTATGAAGCAGGCGCTTCAGGCGGGGAGAGAGCTGCGGTGTCGGTTACGACACTATGGGAACGAGATACCCACTAAACCATGCCGAAAACCTCGCCTGCCCCAGTGTGCAATAAAGTGGCACGACTAAGAGGAGAGCGCACGAGTGCCAGGTGCCGAAGGAAGGTCAAGACTGTGAACCGAATGAATGTGTGCGGAGTGGCCCAGCCAGCCGCTACACAAACATCCTGCAAAGAGGCCCCAGAAAGGAGGGCTCGAGAGGCCGCCATGCCTCTGGTAGAATGAGCCCTCACAGCCACAGGTGAAGGCAAACCGCCCACCTGATAGGCCAGGGAAATAGTCTGAACAATCCAGTTGCTAATAGTATGTTTGGATTCAGGGAGCCCAGCCCTGGGGGACCCAAAATACACTAGCAGCTGGTCAGCCTTCCTCCAACGGGAGGACCTCAGAGTGTAAATACTGTGCTCTGACAGGGCAGAGCAGATGAAGTCTCCCGTCCTCCGGGTTAGGGTTAGAACCACCGCCAGATCCCGAGTGGGAACCTTGGACCGAGTCGCAGGTCGCATCCTCCGGGCACCACGGAGGATCCGTGTGTACGGGGCCCTGGAGCTGAGGAGAGTCTCGACTGCTCCGGCTGTTAGACCCGCCTCTAGGTACTGTGCCCCCTCAGGGGCCAGACCCACAGTCACCATACGGCGGGGCAAGGGTGAAGAGCCCGGCCCTGTGCCTGGGACAGCAGGTCTCTCCTCAGAGGGCTCCTTAGAGCCTGGAACACCGCCAACATCTTGAGACAGTTGATATGCCACTCGGACTGATGCACCTGCCAGTATCCCCTTGCAAAGCGGCCGCCCATGACCACGCCCCAGCCCGTGAGGGAGGCGTCTGTCGAAATGACCAGCCGGCGACAAGACCCTCCCAGCACAGGCCCCTGGGACAGGAACCAAGTTTCCTTGCAAACTGATAGGGAACGAAGACACTTGCGCGTAACCCAAATCAGACGGAAAGGATTTCCCCTCGGGGAAAAACCCTTGGTCCAACACTGCAGCCAACACTGCAGGGGTCTCATGTGCAGCAGTCCAGATGGTATTACGCTGGACGCAGCCGCCAGGAGACCCAACACTTGTTGAAAGTGTTTTATAGTGATGGCATGGCCTAACTTCACCCCTTTCATGGCAGCCAATATGGTGACAATTGTGTCCGCATCGTTGTCGAATCCCATACTACCCCTAGGAACGTAGTCCGTTGGGTGGGCGCCAGCACACTCTTCTTTGCATTGAGCCTCAGCCCTAAACGCAGCAGATGAGCCAGAACGACATCTCGATGCCGAACCGCCAACTCTCGAGACTGGGCTAGGATGAGCCAGCCGTCGATGTAGTTGAAAATCCGGATGCCCTGGAGCCTCAGCGGGGCCAGTGCTGCATCCATACACTTGGTGAATGTGCAAGGGGAAAGTGCCAGGCCGAATGGAAGAACCCGATACTGGTAAGCCGCACCCCCGAAGGCGAACCTCAGGAACTTCCTGTGAGAAGGACGGATGGAGACGTGGAAATAGGCGTCCTTTAGATCTATCGTGACGAACCAATCCTCGGATTGGATGTGCGTCACGATGGCGGGGATGGTGAGCATCTTGAACCTGAATCTCCTCAGAGACCGGTTTAGAACCCGCAGATCCAAAATAGGGCGCAGCCCTCCGTCCTTCTTGGGAACTATGAAGTACCGGCTGTAGAACCGGCGTCTCTGTCTGGGGGGGAGACACGTTCCATGGCCCCTTTGCTCAGCAGAGTAAGAACTTCCTGTCCCAACACCGGACCTTGCTCCGGGTGGACCACAGTCCAAACCACCCCGCTGAATTTTGGAGGGCGGGTTTTGAACTGTAGTCGAAACCCATCTATGGCAGTGTGCAGGACCCACGGAGAAATGTTCGTCAGGCTCCGCCAAGCCTCTGCAAAGTCTGTCAACGGAACCAGCCCCTTATTTTATCATCCTGACTCTGCTGCTGGTCCCTGCATGAGTTGTGCTGGATCGGTTGAGACTAGGCTACGGATTACGGTTGTTGTCATGATGTTGTTATCATATAGGCACTTTCATACTGCCTTATTATTCGGGATTATTAGGCCAGTTTACTGGCTCGCTGCACTGTATGAAAGGTATGGAGCTGGGAATGGGATATATATTGGCGTACATTCTTTCCATTATGATCGCAGGATCTCTAGATCCCTAAAACATTGTCTGTGCGCGTGGTTGTTGAGTGGTGTTGAGCTCACTGCTGTTTGCTTATGGCCCTGTAGGGTCATTTGTTCTGAGCTTGGTTGTGTATGCTTAAATATTGCATTCTTAATTTAGGTTTGCAACAGTGGTACTGTAACTTGTGTCAATGCACTCCTCTCTCTCTCTCTCTCTCGCTCTCTATCTTTCTCTCATTTCAATTCAATTAAATTCAAATTAGCTTCATTGGCATGAATGTGTAACAACAATATTGCCAAAGCATCATACAAACTACATAAGAACAATCAACCCCATACATTTCATTAAACAAGTAATTTAGTAAAGTAAAGTGTATGTCTGTTTGTGTTAAAAAAAAATTAAAAATATAAAAAATTAAAATAAAATAAATAAATAAAACAGTAAGCGTGTGTGTGTGTGTGTGTGTGTTAAAAAATAAAAATATTCAAATTAAATAAATAAAACAGTAAGCATATGGACAAAAATTAAAAATAATTAATTGATTAAAAAATAATAATAATAATTTTTAAAAAAAGAAAAAGAAATCAGTATTAAATGTAAAAACAAAACAATTACTAAAATATCAAGCAATCAAACAAAATTTGTACAAATCTCTCTCTCTCTCTCTCTCTCTCATGTTAAGTGTTTTGTGGAGCCATGCTGTTTGTTGAGATGTTAAAAAACACAGAAGAAAGAGAGAGTATTGTAGTTTTACTGGTATTTATGGTTCGAAATGGTTGGTGCCCACCCACCATTTTTACATATAAATATGATACTGGTCAAATCGGTTGTTTAAAAGTGGGATATTTCAAGAATGACTATCCTAGGCTTTTGTAACAAGAATAACACCAAACTTAGTATGTTAACAAATAATTACACAACTCAATACAGACACATATCGTATATTTCAATTTCAATTTAAAGAAAAACATTTATGCTCCATGATGGCTGTAATCTTGAGTAGGCTTGTTCCCAGTACATGTTTTGTTACTCCCCATCAATGCACTCCTATAAATAAAAGCTGTATCTTTTTAAGGAAAAGTTGCCTATTTAAAGAACAACCTGTTGAAAGCAGGCACCTTTTTCCAGAAAAAACCTAAATGACATACCCAAGATGAATGAGGAATAACTCCTCAACTATTTGGCCTAGATGCATAATTGTGGTCTCCTTTGAAAAGTCAGAAGTTAAGGAATATAAATCCATTGTATATTAATATATTTATTTTACTATTACAGACTACATGGCGATGCATTAAAGAAAAAATCTTATATTTTCATCCTCGCCTGGTAAAAAAAAGCTATATTTTAATGCAATAAACCATCAAAACCATCATGAGGAAGTTTATAATGCAACTGAACAGGGACGTGCACAGGAATTTTGAAGGGCAGTTGCTCTGACCTGAAAAAAGGCACTAAACACAGTATCCAAAATGTATTAACAATATAAATGTCACCAAAATACATATGAGAAAAAGAGTTCCTTATATTATTGTTTATTGTTTTTTTTAATCATTATTATTTTTTATTTTTTTTCCTTTTTTTTTTATTTGAAAATAAATAATCTAGATTGAATTGACAGATGGGGAAAACTCGCTTCTAATAAAATATTAAATAAAAAAACGCTTAGATTTCGGAAAAAAATACAATCCTTTTTTAACCTTTTGGCTTCCCGTACATTCAGTTGCGCTTCTAGCTCGTATTCACTTCTGTTGGTACGTATCACGTATGGTAACTGGGCAAAACTACGCATGATTTGTTGTAGTATGATTGCATAAAGGAAGGAAACAGGAATTCCGGTAGGGAACAGAATCGACTGACGTGCAGGCAGCGCTGCAGCAGTGCAGCCACTTAAACAGAGTTTGCCCTTCCCCTACTGACTTTCACTTTCGGTGCCCGAATGGAAGTGAATGAGGCTTTGCGATCGCGATTATTTTTTTATTTTATTTTTTTTTCTCGGAAGGGCGAGTCGGAAGGGCAACTTGAGTCAGGAAAGGCAAACGGGCAGTTGCCCGGGCAACCAGAGCAACCCCCCTGTGCACGTCCCTGCAACTGAATATCTTCTAATACACCTGGAATGCAATTGTAACTGTAAATCTGATGAAAATAAACTAAAATACAACAGTTATCATACAACATTTTCAAAATATACCAGGCGAATGTCCATATTTTGGCAATATTTACTGTTAAAATGTTGGTATTGGTAGATATCTTTAAAAGACTTTTTCTGTCCATACAACCAAGTTCCAAATAACATAACATTGAAATATTGATAAAAACAGAGAGTGTTCATTAACATTCCTGTCACCAAAGCACACCCATGCTTATTTTATTTTTTTTATTCATCTTTTATGGAATGTTTATTGAACTGGTTTTAGTCTATGGACATTAAACAATTTTAACTGTAAAATAAGAAACCAAACTAATTCAGTCTGTGATTCCTTAACTCATATTTTTATGTAGTATTCAATTAGTCTATATACTGCATAATAGAATTCCTGAAATTCAGTTATGGCTTTCGGTTTAGTGTGCCACCCCAGGATTTTCAGTGGCACAATCTGGCCATCCCTGGGAAAATTTTCTGGTGGCGCCCCTGTATCACAATAGAAAGTAAACTTAGTCGCACATGTCTCTATTTCCCTGCAGCAAAGTCGCAGACATCAGCCTAAGGATCGGTAAGTGATGTCACCGTCACACGGAAGTGCTTCTGCCGGGTGCACATACAGGTCCGTGTGTGGCGGTGGCGTCACTTACTGATTCTTCAGAAATGCTTGGGAAAATGTAGCATGTGTGGAAGCTACCGCGCTACTCGGTCAATAAAAGAGCTTCGTTACTGAAAAGCTATTTGATTCAGAAATAGCAACGCTACCAACAAGCTACTGAGAAATGTAATTAAACTAGTAACGTCACTACTTGTAGCGACGCTACAGCCCAACACTGCACAGAAACTATTCTTTATGGTCAGAACAAACACTTGATACCAAACAGTGGATCACTTCACAAATCTGATGTGGAACAACTATTATGATAAAATGTGTTTTTAACAAAAATGCGTGAGTTAAATTAAGTAAAATCTTTTTTATGATCACCTGAATCATTTTCCTCAACAAAATAGATATCTTAATAGAAAAATTAATTTCTAATTAATTTGTGATTCAAATGAATTACATCAAACATTTATTAAACAATTGGAGTGCATGTGAAGGGGGGAGGGGAGGGGTGACAGCCGTTAACAGTAACAACACATTTTTAATTAGGGTTATTGGTTGCATTTGAAGCAACAAGTTTTACATCCAATTAAAGTAAGGATGTTAACAAATAAATCAGACAATGCAAAAGCAATTTATTGATATTCCAAAAGTTATGGTCTTGACTGGTCTTGAAATAAAGTCCCAAATCCTCTATGTTTGAGACCGAGACAAGACCGAGTACAAATGTGGTGATAATGATGGATGGTAATATGAATCTACATATAGCCCCTTTAAGGTTGATGATAAATATAATATAATCGTAAAGCTATCATAAAGTGAGACAGTCACCTACTACTGGTGATCACTCAGTCAGTCAATGACAAATAACGCATCATAAGCTATTTAGCTTGTTTATGTAGCTAGCATAGCTCCCTAATGCAGTCGCAACTATAGCTAACTATTCTAATGGCTGACTAGGTTTATTTTGTCAGCATCGTGTTGGCTAAGCACACACTACTTTCCATGACCTAGATCCTTATGCATGAACCGGTGCAGGGTGAGTGGGTTCTTGTGAAGTTACTTATTCCAGTGTTTCCAACGAGATTTGATTGATGTGATTTTATACTGTGTTGACACAAATTAACACAAGATTCAGGCCCTTTGCTGGTGTTCCGACACATTCAGAATCATCACCTCTTGTCATTAAAAGGGGCCTCCCTGCATGCGTGCACTCATAAAATTTATATTTTAAAGGCTCATCATTACGTTTTTGTATTTCTCTGTAATGTAGTACAATGCTACTTATAACATACAGTTTCTGATGCCCTAAACATATATATTTTAAATAATTAAATTAATATTAAAATGTGCAACTACTTGTTGACTATGAAATTCTTTTTTCTTATGGGAAAAGCAATTTTTGAAACTGGTCCAATATTGAGTGAGTGCGCAGTCAGCAGCAGCAAAACAGGGCTACAATGTAATCCTTGTGGGCAATAGTGCACAGTCAAAGAACATCCACTAAAGTGCTTGTTTTTTTTCAGCTTGTTATTATCTTTGACAACATTGTGGAAAGTATCCCAACAGAGATGTTTTTTTTTTAAAAGAGTAAGATCCTTTTTGTTTAACCAGAAACAGCCAATAATAAGCTCTGTTCAAAGCCACGAGACTCTGTTGACAGAAGCAACAATTTTACCTCTCTAGTCTACTGCTGCCTCAATCAGTTAGTTTGATAGTGTTATTGTGAACTCACACACTAACACAAACAAACAAAGACACCAAAGTCACACAATAACACAAACAAACTAACCGATTGAGGGAGAAGTAGAGAAGAGTGTTTTGTGATGTAAAATTACAGTTTTTGTCAAGGAAGTCTGGTGTCTTTCTGTGGTACAAAAATCTGCAAAATTCCAAACAGATAATCCACTTACTATGTGTCTGACACATGCTTTACAAACAACACATTTTGTTGTGTGTGTGTGTGTGTGTGTATTAATTTTCACTGAGGTGTCAGACATTTTAAAAATAACTTCACCCTAAAGTTAAGCCATGAAAGGTAAGCAGCTGACACTCAATATCCTAATGGCACATTAGGCAGTAAGTGTTTTTTACATTTTAAAGCAGAATGTAGCTTTTTTGTCTGCACCTGTTTTGAAACTGTGCAAGCAATCAAAGCACATTCAAACATCCTTTTGATATCAGATGGTTGAGAGGACTTGGGAGTTAGATCCCACAGGCAGAGTGAAGCACCTTTGAGCCCTAATGATGTAAAGTGGTGGAAAAGAGTACAGTCTGCAGTGGTATCAAGGTTTAATTACTCTTTCAACGAGACAGCATATAAAGCCGTTCTCCTGCTTCAGGACTTAATGAGACCAACTATCAACATGCTGCAGTCAACTCACCTCTTCATGTGTTACGGTGAGGATAATTAGAAATCACTTGGGTGTGCACTGGTTTGGAGTAGGCCCAAATCAAACCAGCAGATCAACGTCTGTGCTGGCGATGTTTGTGGTTATATTGGCTCCAGCAATGAAGCATGAAGAGAGGGAAGCCTGTGGTGAAGTAGGCAAAACATCAATTGCACTCACTTCCACAATGTATGTACACATATCCTTGCATGCACCTGTGCACCACTGACATCTTCTGTTTTTCTCTGAATCTCTCTCCCACTTTCTTATATACACACAGACACATATGTACATGTATATACACTGAACAAAATTATAAACGCAAAACTTTTGTTATTGCCCCCATTCATCATGAGCTCAACTCAAAGATCTAAGACTTTCTCTATGTACACAAAAGGCCTATTTCTCTCAAATATTGTTCACAAATCTGTTAAAATCTGTGTTAGTGAGCACTTCTCCTTTGCTGAGATAATCCATCCACCTCACAGGTGTAGCATATCAAGTGCTGATCAGACAGCATGGTTATTGAACAGGGATGCCTTAGGATGGCCGCAATAAAAGGCCACTAAACTGCCATTATTTTTGTGTTTCCATCTATCTGAAATAGCAAGGTGGTGGGGTCCAGAAAGTGTCAGACTGTAAGTTCTCTTTCATAAAAAAAAAAGAAATGTACTAATTGCTGTTGAAATACTTTCAAGTCATTATCTGATATCTGTGCTATTTGATTCACTGTAATATTTGAATATGAACACTGCTGTCAAGCTGCATGATTTTGTAAAGTACTAATGTAATTTGTGGACCAAACCATTTTTTTAATCTATTTTAAATTACAGAGAAACCGGATTTTTTTGAATATGAGGACCTGGTTAAAAGATTTGTGACAATCTCTTGTCCATGTAGTTATTACCAATAACAATTAATTAGTTTAAATAGAAAACTAAGTAAAAACTATAAATGGCATTGAAATATTATTTAATGTAAAACTGCTTTGAACACCTTTTTACATGTCATTGATTGACAGAGTACATTCGTGTCTGTTGTAGTGTACATCATCACCTGAGAGACTCCCAATCTTCGAAGCCTGTAGCTGAGATAAATGGGCATTGCTATATGGTTGGTAGTCCACGATCCAAAGCCACTGGTGCAATTTTCCTGTCTCTTTGTGATCACATTATCAGTGAATGAAATTTCATTATGTTTTGATCTGATCACTCGGAGAAGGAATAAATTAGAAACAAAGCATCCCAGATCATTTATCCTCAGAACGTCAAGCCTTTTCATTGGAGCTGTTAACACTGAAGTGTTTTCCTGTCTCAGCTCTCTGCAGATTGGTATGAACTCCTCTCCATCTGACGGTGTACTGTCAAAATACAGTCACTTCACTGATGTGCTTTGTGGATTACCACTCGAGAATTTATCACCTGACTAGCTAGCTTTGCATTATTCATAGAGCTGGGAGAGTGAGACCGCAATCTGAATGCAGACAACGTTGTATTCACACCCAGAGCCATATGACAGTATTGTCTTCACAACGCCCTTGTTGGGCAACAGGAGGCAAAGACAACCAGTAGCCTCATTACAGTCTTTGCTGCATTTGTCAAACGTTAAGAAAAAAGTGAACTGTCTTTTTAATGCCCTTCACAAGAATTTACAACAAGTAAAGTCAGCCACAAGAAACTTCAACATTGTATCTTATGTCTTTAGTGTTTGTGGGTGTGTGTGTGTTTATCTGGACCCTAAAGTAAATTGCAACAAATATGTAAATAGTAATATCTGTGCATTGACTCAAAACTAGATTTTTGTTTAATTAAAATGCCTATATGTTACTACACCATATACACCACAGCTGATAGGATAATGAAGGTGAAATACAGTTAAAGCTGCTCAGGACAGCTTTTATGCCAGACAAGCTGATCATGTCTCCATGTGGATTCATAATTTGAGTAATAATATACATAATTTGAAGTGCTTGATCAAAAGATTTAAAATCTTCAATGGTGATATTTTTAGCTAATTCATTCTTTCAAGGTTTTCAGACGTGGGATCTCATCACATACCTTATACATTCACCTTATATGTTTTTTAAATGAATAAAGTATATCATTTGATAATCTGCAGTCACTCTGATTGTATTACTAATTATCACTTTCATTTAAATTGGATGTTACTGAACACTGCTATGTATAGAATATTTATGAGACTGTAACTTCTTTTATTATTATTACTTCTGTATGCTCTGTGTGTTGTAAAATGGTTAAACGTGTTAATTTGCTTGTTTTTTTTATATGTACAGTGGCTGGGAGACTCAGACAGACATTTTTAGAGGCCTTTAAGGTACAGGGTAATTTTTAATGGATTTGGAAAATGCTAATTGTACTTGTGTACAATATACAGGCTCTCATGCTCTATCTTCATTAACAGCGTGCTGAGAAACAGATCATAATCATATCAATACAAATTAAAGCTAACAGACAAGACAAGTCATCAAGTTTTATCAGCAGTGACAGTCTGTTTAACGAGTGGCTGGCAGAACTTATCTTGTCTGAATAACTAGCTCGTTATACCTTTCCAATCTTCCCAGGGGATTCAAGGCTTTAGACCTGTATACATCAATGAAGAATCAGCAGTCTAGAGCAGTCTTGTTAAAAAATAATTGGCTATTCTTGTAAGCTCTATTCATACACTCACTCTTACCACCACAGTACCAACTACCCTCCCAGAGTGCCTGACATACTAACCTTTTCATAGTTGTCTCTAAATGGCAAAAGATCAAAAAATAGAAGGAGTCACTGAGCAATCTACCCCTGGGTCTGATTTAAATATTCTTGAACCAAATAAATGACTGTAACCAATAAATTCATCTTAGGCCATGATATAGTATATCCAGAGGAGTCAAGACCCGGGGTGTAATATGTCTCTCTAAAATAGGACCAATTCACTTGATGTATTTAATTACAAGAAGACTACTACAAACCCATTTAACTGTAACTGAAAATACAGGCGATAGACCCAGTGGACCAGGGTTGTTTGCAATGAACTGTGAAGGACCCACCTCAGGTAAATATGGGTGTTAATGGTTTTTGCAGTGCAAGTCCTCAATTTATTTTAGCAAATAGTTTTTATGGTTTGTTCTTTTTGTTTTACAGCACTTTGTCAAGACTATATTTGTGTCCAAGTATTTTCAAAACCAGATATAAAGTCTTGGTCTCGAGTCCCCCACTCGAGACCAAGACCATGTTGAGCAGGACTCGGAACTAAAGCTGATGATACACGGGGCAACTTTTTGAGCAATGTTGCTGGGCAATCTTGCTAGTGGCAAGTCCGACTATGTTTTGAACAGATTGCGGCGGTGCGGGGCGGGTGGCGGAGTGTTGGGGGAAGGGGATTACGGTAGTAATCTTTACTTATTACCATTGACGGTAAGGTTGCCCTGCACGATTGCTCTAAAAGTTGCTCCGTGCATCATCAGCTTAAGACTAAGCAAAACAGGCAATAAAAATGTTTTTCTCTTGTGTTGTAAAAGCAAAAGACAACCCTTAAGAAATGGCTTATTCATTTTAGAAATTGTGTATCTACTGTATTTGCAAACATGCTGATTCCTACTCTTTAACATTCAACTAATCAACTCTTATCAGTAAACTTATAAGCGCAGAGGCATCGTCAGGGTTCCCTTAAATTGTTTGTTGTTGCAATAATAATTATTAACATCATTATCATAATAGATAGAAGGAAGAGAGGATAAATTGCAATAACAGCAAAGACATACAGAGAAAAAATCCATGTTCCATATAGGGTATAGATGAGTTGAAAAAGCTGACAAGCTGACTACTGTTTTAAGAACACCCATAGTTTCAGTCAGGCCAAGAGTAGATCAGTAGATTGTTCTTTTCTTTTGTTGGATCATTATGATGGCTGTGGTCCCAGGCTGTTCATGGCAAGGCTGACTGACAGGCTGAGCGCCGTGGAGCTGACAGGCTTAGCGCGTCCATTGGCAGAGACAGATGTCACATGCACCACAGGTCCATCTTACAGCTGGTATTGGAGAACAGGACTGTCATCACCAGAGGGCTGGAGGAGACACAGGGCCGCCCCACAAAAAAGATACAGACTAGTCAGTGGATTGAAAAGCAGAACACTCATTCAATCAAAGTGTACAAAGTTTCAACTGTGCTCCTAGCATGCTGCTGAAAAGCATGGCATGCTAAACAAGCCCACAACTGTCTGGTTTTATGCACATGCTGTACCACACTGTCATACCAACTACACGTCAATGCTGTATATGTAAATGAGACGTTGATTAAATTCAAGAATGGGCCACCAATTATCAGGCATGTAATGGAGAAGTTGTAAAAGCTGTCTCAGTGTAGCTGACTCGTGCGACCTAATTAGATGTGACAAAGTTCAGCATCTCTTGGGGGAAGGATTAAGAACACATTGTGGAATGCAGACCGTTTGGACAAAATCGATTATGACACTAATCCTTGATGAATAATGAATATAGTCATTTACCAAGAATGCTGCAGGGGGAAGTCCATTGTGTGATGATAAAACGACGCTTGGAGAGGTAAGCTGGAATGGACCATTTACTAATACATGGTGGCAATGATTGAGGCCGTCTCTGTGATGATAATGTGCAAGGCCCTGAGGCACGCAGAAGACCTTTTCAGCTCATGGGTGAAAAGGCCAATCCAGAAAACCCATTTAACTAATACAGTTGAATCTGTGTAAAATACCTGATGCGAAACACTCAGTGACACAGGTAAGTTACCAGTTCCTCTGGGAGGATATAAACTCCCCTCAAGCTGCGGTGCTTAAATAATTTAACACATAAAAGACTACGTGAGGGATGTGTTGACTGAAAATCAATTGGATGTCCACAGCCTCATATGTCTCTTTCGCAGCGTTGACACCAGCACTTCTTTAAAAGGTGCAATAGGTTTTCCCTGCAGGGGCTCTACTCATAAAGTACTTCAGGAATCCAGTGCAGTATACTTCCCCAAGATTTTTAAACATTTCAGAGACAGCATAATTGAAGCTAGATATGCCTTTCTGTTACACAAATCATTAAAATGTTGCCCTTGACTGTGGAAACTGAGCTAACAAAGACACTTCTGTGTGTCATGATCCAGCAATGAATTTAAATTTCACAAAGTGAACCCTAAACTTTTGTTTTGTACAATGTTGAGTAATCCTGTAGGATTGTAATTATGGCATATGAATCCATCTGAGAACAATGCTATTTTGGAACTTTACAATCCCTTTAGACTCTACAGCAGACTCATTATAATCCTAAAAGTCATAGAGGCTTTGCAGTTGGAACATGAAACTCCAAACAAAACAGAAAGAAGTAGCCACACATGCATAGCACTGACACAGTGATGAGGCACAGTTTTCTAATGAAGATGGGTTGTCTGTTCCAATGAATAGATAAAAAATATTCTCAATATTACACACATGAATTTTTCTTTGTCTCTGTCTTATGCTCAAACCTATATTAATAATACGTATTATTAACATGGCTGACATTATTATGTAGGTGAGTATACATTAATCACGTTGTTTTTAAGGTTGTCATGAATTACTCAGTCGAAAGAAATTCACTTAGGATAATATTATTTTTAATTCAATACAATAGGGGCTCTTTAAAAATAGATCACAATATGTTACATCTGTTGAATCGCAAAATTCATTGTGAATGTGCATGTGTGTGTGAATGTACAAAGGATGTCCTAGTTTCAGGCTCAAAATTCAGTTCTTGCTTTGTCACAAAATGTTGCCACCTGAAAAGCATTTAGAGACCAGCTGGTGGCAAACTCTGTAGGAAACTTGTGTGTTCAGGTATTAAACCAAGAATCAGACCTGCTTTACTCAGTGTCTTGGAAACTGACATGGAATAATGACATAAGGAAATACTGGACGCTCTCCTGTTTGTGTTTCCCTCTCTCTCCTCCTACACTCAACTCAGAAGATTCATGGATGCAGCCAATTTGGCTGGATCACTCAATTTGTAATAGCACCAGAGCTGAACTTATGATTTATGAACAGTCAACGGTCTACAAGAGGCCATTAACTATAGGGAACATGGAGGAGTGAGATGTATATATATTAAATTAAAATCCAAGATTATAACGCTCCATAATTTCTAGGTTCTCTGTCAAGATGGTTTTGCTGGTATGAGGAATATTCATGACTTGAAAGAACCTAAATTGCAAGGTATATTTCACATGGATATTACAAAGTTATTATTGTGTATGAAATGTACAGTGTGACCTACATGCAACATAGTCATTGTGTATTGATTATAACAACAAAATTAAGCCAGACAGTCATTCATGTAGCATCCAATATGTTAATGTACTGTATGGGCATCTGTGTTGTGTGTTTGTGTTTCCATTGAGAGATACTACAAAGCAAGCTTATGCATGTGTATTTGTGTGCGGTATAGTCTATGTGAGTGTTTATGAAGTACAGCCAGGCTCAACTTCAGTTTGTTGATTTTGACTCAATTCCAAGAGTTTGGACATTTTACAGACCAAAATTCTGTTTTGCAAAGACACCAAAACTCAGTGAAGCATACTTTCAGGGCCTTGAAAGTTCCACAACGTCAAAGCGCTGATCCAAGCATTTCCATCTCTACAATGGTTGTCGTAATTTAAATGATTTGACAGGTACATCCTCTCTCTTGACAGAGTCAGGCTATTACAAAGAGTCTGTGATTCGCATATGGACTGAGTTAAGACAGCTTTACCAGGTACAGAAACACACAATCCTTTCCATTCAGATTTGTTCACCTGAATCTGCAACTGACGCCCCAGTGCAAATTTGGTACGTGTGTGAGTGGACATACAGTACGGAAATTTCTATAACAGATGCTCAAACAAATACGCAGTTTCCTGGTTCAGCCAGCTTTTAATGAAAATACCATGTTGGCCTAAGGATTCACACACCATATTGTAGTTGTCAGGTGAAAATCTGTTGTCTCAAATGGAAAAATATTGTAGTTCCTGCTAACACCACCAGAATGCACTGTGGCACTCTTGAGATAATATTTTAATGGGCAGTTATTGATTGTCAGAAAGATTACGTTGAGTTGGGCGGAGTAAGGTAAATACTGAGTTGTAAACTGGGAGCCACGATAGCACCATCTTTGAGTTATTCTTTTGGCAATGGCAACAAAATAAAGGCAAAACATGTACAGCCAAATGGGTCAAACTATGGGCAGCTAACTCACTGACGAGCCCACACATCCAGTTGGTTACATTGAGCTGAGCATTCAGGCTATGGGGTGAACTATTTGTACTTAAGTATGGGTTTTTAGGATCAAGCCCAAGAAAGACAGGATCAGAAAAAAAGTGATACTTCCAGAGGAGAATATGTTGGTAGAGTAGGATCCAGAAAAGCAGGCCCTGAAGAATGATGACAGGCTAGCATAGTGGTTCTAAAACTGGGGGTGGCATAGAACCAATGTCGGGGGGGTGTAGATGAACCGGGGATAAAATATGGATTGGAATTAGTTTGAATGAACATGATTTATGTAGGGAAATAAAATAAAACACTTTTCTGATGCTATCATGTTGACCTGAATCATATCTTTTGTCTGAATCAAATTCAACTGGTCTCCTTTTTTATTTGTTGCTCCGCCAGAATTGTTAATGATTAATTAGAATTGAATCAGCTTACTTGTCGTGAGGGAAACTTTTTTCAGCTTCTGAAAGGTGGTCATGACAGAAAAAAGTTTGAGAACCACTAGGCTAGCAGAACCTTAGCCATCGATCCCTGCATGTTATTAATAGATGCAGTGAGTTGGGTATTGCCAGTCTTGACACCTGAGAGATTGAGAGCTACACTCAGCCTGGAGAGAAGCTTTTCAGCAAGGCCTAATATATTAAGCTGCAGAGATGACAGATAAAATAACTGGTGCCACTAAATGCATGTGCCATCACCTTCAGTTGCTACAGTGTACTCTAGTTGTCCGACGAAACCCTCAGAGGACACACAACACATCCTTTCCCCAGCATTAACCAAGTGACAGACTGTAACAGCTGACAATAGCTTAAGGCTAAATACAGAGACTTGAGTAGGAGGGTATGAAGGTCAAGGTAGAGAAATGCCATTTAATCTTGTCGAAAGTATGTCTGCTTTGTCCTGATCTCAGTTGAGTGCAGACCCCAGAAAGCTGCAATGAATGATGTGTTATCAGGGTTTTGCAGATACTGTAATAGATTTGTCCAGAGTTTCTCTCAGCAGGCAGGTCTCTTACCTAATGCATAAAGAACAGCTGCATAATCCAAACACCTGTTTTATAGCAAATGGAACTTTTTTGACCAAACGAAAAAGAAAATGATTTACTACTCAACAGTACAGATTTTTTTTGTCTCTTTATTGCAGAGACATATGACAGCAGCCTATATTTAGGTGATGTCCCCTACCAGCTGCAACAAAGCAAGAAACATATACAGTATGCCAGTAGATTGAGAAGTATAAAGAAAAATTACAATTTTAGCAGTCTGGAACTGTAACTCCTTGCTCTAAAGGGACTGTCTAAGAAAAATCCAGGGGATACCTGAACTGGTGTAATGGACAACAATCCTTTGTGTCACCTTAACTGGGTGCATTTGAACATCACTAGGTTGTCCAGCCAGCTGCATTTGATTTTGATGTGAAGTATTGCCCAGGGCAAAGTAAAACTGGGGCTTACACTGTGACTAAGCAGCTGTTAGCAGGGGAGCGCCTGCTAGATTTAATCACCACGAGTTTGATGGATGGACATCTAGGTTCAAGGTTCTTTATTGTCCCACTAAGATAAATTTGTTATGCAGCAAGGGTTCACATAGTGACAGAATACAAAAGGACACAACATCAACCTCAACATCAACAATAAATCACATAAATAGTGGGGGGAAATGGAAATTCATACCAAGTACAAATATGCAAGAGTACAAGTGTGCCAGGGTAGTGCAAGGAATGCAGCCAAAGTGCTAATTGCTATTAAGCAGATCAGCCCTTGGGATGAAAGAAACATGGAGTCTTTTAGTCCTCTGAACGTGTGCTAAGGAGCTGCCTATTATAAATGAGCAAACCTGACTCCTCCTTGAGATCTTACTGGCACTTTTAACAGGACTTCCAAGTCTATTCTTATTTGACAGATGTAAGTTACCAAACTAAGCAATAATACAGAAGGTTAAAACAGATTAACTAAAACTCCTATAAAACAGAGACCCCATCTCAGTAGAAAATAAGAGTTTTTGTCAAGAAAAAAAACGTCTATTTGTATGTCATCAGGAAAGGAAAGTGCAGGTATAAAGTATGGTTGGTCAATGTAACCTAAACTCCAGACTCCAGACTTTCAGGCAGTTTTGGGATCAGACTTCACCCGGCTAAAAAAATTGGTAGACTATTAACTTACGTTACAAGTTGCGGTGGATATTTTACGCAAGGACCAGGTAAAGCAGCAGTGAACACACAGTGTGCAGATGTTGGTTTCAGTTGTTTAATAGGCTGCCTAATTAATAAGCCGGTGTGCGGCTCACCTGCTGCCGTGATAACGGATTGCGGGTGGAAATGTACGGAAAAAAGACTAGTTCTCAGTCTTTTAGGGGACTTTATAAAACATACTGCTGATGGAGAAAATGGCGCAGACGGGGGGAGAGAGAGGCGGGGTAAGCCAGAGTGTTTACCTGAGGTGTAGGTATGTGTGAGTGTGTCAGAGTGTGGGGAGCAGAGAATTCCAAGGCAGATTGTGCAAGGCATAATTAAAAACAATAATAAGAATGTTCACGGTCATTAAAACCTGCTTTCCCAGGGTGGTATAATGTGAGAATTGAAAGATTATTTTTTGCTGGGGGGGCATGGATTTTAAAATCACAATCAGCAGACCAGAGATAGAAAGACTGATGGATTAATACAATTTCAGTATTACAGTATGTGCATGTAGGTCAATGTCTCTGATTTCTGGAATCTTTAAAGGAAGCATGTGATCAAAATTGTTATTATTATTGTTATTATTGAGACAAAGGAGTTTCTGTGTTGGAATGTGTGAAGATGTGGAGCAGTGGGTTAATCAGTGCCAGAGATGTGTTCTCACCGAGATGCCCCATCTTAGGACAAGTGCTCCTATGAAAGAATTTTCTACATGGTGCCTTAAAGTTCTTACAGTAGATTTTGTTTTGTTCAAGCCTACCTCAGATGGTTGTAAGGCAAGGCAAGGCAAGGCAAGGCAAGTTTATTTGTATAGCACATTTTAACAACAAGGTAATTCAAAGTGCTTTAAATAAAACATAAAAGCAACAGGGAAATATAAAAAAGTTTAAAAGCAACATAGGGAAATTGAAAAAAATACACATTAAAACAGGGTAAAAAAGGACAGTAAAAGTTACAGTTACTCTCTCATTATCTTTTCACTCAATTACCTACTCATTTCTCACCGTGTAAATATTTAATTAAAAGCAATGGTAAAAAGAAAAGTCTTAAGTCTTAATTTAAAAGAACTGACAGTTTCAGCAGACTTGCAGTTATCTGGGAGTTTATTCCAGATATACAGAGCATAATAACTGAACGCTGCTTCTCCTTGTTTAGTTTGACTCTGGGGACAGAAAGCAGATCTGTCCCAGACAACCTGAGAGGTCTGGATGGTTCATAACGTTTAGAAGATCAGAAATGTATTTTGGCCCTAAACCATTCAGTGCTTTATAAACTAACAGTAGGATTTTGAAATCAATTCTTTGACATACAGGAAGCCAATGTAAAGACCTCAGAACTGGAGTGATGTGATCCACCTTTTTGGTCTTAGTGAGGACTCGAACAGCAGCGTTCTGAATCAGCTGCAGCTGTCTGATTCTGATTCTGTTTCTTAGGGAGCCCTGTAAAGACACCGTTACAGTAGTCGAGTCGACTGAAGATAAATACATGGATAAGTTTTTCCAGGTCTTTTAATCCTTGATATATTCTTCAGGTGATAGTAGGCTGACTTTGTAATTGTCTTAATGTGGCTCCTCAAATTTAGGTCTGAGTCCATGTTAAATACAGAACGTCCAAAATTTAACACAGGCATTCCCAATGTACCACAAGTTGGCTGATTTACCGAAATCCTCCCCTGGCAATTGTTTATAAAGAACTGTTGGATAAGAAGCATGATTGATAAGTGTTACATTTGAAACATCTACATTAGGCTCCTATTAGGGCAAGACAATATCCTGAAAAGAAATAGAGGTTTTAACATGACAAAGGCAAAGCACACTGTTCTACTGAAACCCTGTGTCCTAGTTTGGAACAAAGACATTTTATTAACATGATGAGGGAATGTTATTAATTAACATATTATGAAAGTTGCAAGAATCTTGATACTGAATGTGTCAGTAAAATGTTCACTGAAAATGTATTTCTATTATTCGTTTATTATTATTTGTTGTCTGCAAAAATATCTGATCTTACTTTACAATATATGCTCGTGGTGACTGCAGCATTAAACATTTTAATGGTTATGTTTAGGCACTGGCAGCACTATATGCTGGGGAAAGATTCTGGTTTTGGTTTCATTCAGAAAGTCAGCAGTGACTTGAATTGTGAGATACAATGTGTTATTAAAATATTAAAATTTAACTGAAGCCACAATCTTTCCCTAACCTTACCAAAGTGCTTTGTTGCATAAACGTAACCAAACACAGGACTCAGCATGTGAACTCCAGTCTCTGGTTTCAAAGTCCTGCACTTTATACGAGCAGCATCCACTCTGACAACCTCCCTGCAACTTTGGTGTGGGACATAAATGTAGCACTTCATTCATCCAAAACAATGTTGCATCTGAACATAATCCAGGCAGTGATTACAGCTGTGGGTGTGGGAAAACAATTTAGTACTACACAGATATCATTTCTATGAGACAGGGTTTTTCGTCAGTTAGTCTACTGTTCAGCCGGCCACATGGAATTAAAATCCAAGGTGTTTGGGTTGCTTCTATCTACAAGATAGTTGAGTTTCAAGACAACCCACACACTTCAGAGCCAGTCAACAGTGGTCCTATGAAGAAGGTCCACAGAATTAATCGTAGGTCTTGTATCATTCCTGTTCCTGATCCCAGCAGAGCAGCAGGAAGTGCCCCTAAATCAACACCAGTCTGTTCTTCTGAAGTTACACCAGAACACCTAGATTTAGATCCAGATTATGTAGTACAAGAAGATTTTACAAACCCATGTCTAGACTAAAGGAAAGAAGGAGTGAGAGACTCTGATCAAGTCCTGATGTACTTCATGCTCTGGTGGAAGGTTTATGATTAAACTGAGTAGCAGATTTGTCATCTTGTTATTGTAGCCCAAAATGATTAAGACATGAGGTGACCTTTTTCACTACTATTGATGTACTGTGTCAGCTGCTGCCCACTATGGGTGCTGTATTCTCCAGAAAGGCTATGAATAATATAAAAGTATGAGCTAAGTCACTTTAATTATCATCTACAGTATGTCTGTAATTTCTGTTTCTGGTGTTAATAATTGCCCCACATGAATTTTATTTATGAATATGCACAAAAGAGTCCACGTATGTTTTGGTTAATATGAGTATTTTATAGAGCAATTATCATTTTTTTCTCAAGTTGCAATACATTTGCATCGTCAGTGACAAAGTTGCTATTACTCCCTTGATGCTGCTGCAAAGGAGTGGGTTGTGTGATGAGAGGTATTGTCACTTTACAAGGCATTGTTTTGTCAAAATGGTGTTTTTCTTCTTCTAAGAGGCCCAACAAGAATGTACTTTGCATAATTACCAGATGCAGGATGAAAAAATTTCATGGGAATCATTAATGAGCAGAAAACAACAATACTGCACATATAAATATAGAATGAGAAAAATAACAAAGTGGACAGTTAAAGTATGAGTGGTAATTATTGATTCTGCAGTGTAAGTTGGGAGATTATACACACATCACCACCTTGGGTGCAAGTTAATATTTTCAGTTATACTCAAATGAGAAGTCATGCACAACTCATTTAAGACATAGTCTGATGTCAATTGCAAATCACTGCTAACCACTTCATTGTGTGTACAGCAGCCTGAGCTGATAATCATTTAGCTTTTATAAAGCTGATTCCCACCAGAACAGACTTTGGGATATAAAATGTTGTGTTTGTACGTCATTCAACTTTTTTAACTGCTTTGACCTCTTGGAGATGTGAACTGATCTATACATGTACCAGCTTAAAAATCTATGAATATTTCATATATTGTAGCATATAGAGTCATGGAAAGAGGCATATGGCTAAATTATGCATCCTTGAGTAGTGAGCTCATTAGCCTCCAGGAGGTCTCTCTAAATAGACCACAGGTCTCATCTAGGTCTCCATTTAGAAACTATAGAAGGAAGAAAGAATGGAATAGAAACCATGCTAATGGTGCACAACCTGACAAAAGCAACCTGATAATGGCACAATAGTCACATAACAAAATCAAATTAGAGCCCCCCTTCTCATATTGTACTGTCCATTCCTAACTGCAGGCTAAGCATCCATCTGTAAGTGATTCATAACAGCTCTTTGTGAGTCATCCCCCCAATGATTGTGTGTAATAAAGACTGCAGAGGAGAATAAAAGTGTTTGATCACGCATCCATCCGTTGGTATGACAGTCTAATCCAATAACAGCTCCTTAAGGAGGTCATGCTGAAAACTTCAGGCTAGTCGGAGGCCAGCGCAAAAATTATGGATGGTTATTTCACTTATTCACCATTACAGTTATGACTACAGTTATAGTCAGGCAGATGTGTCATTCCATAAGTGGTAAGAAATTCCATCTCTAGACACACAGCATGACCCGCCTTTGGGGGGTGACATGAACAATCTGTATGATGTAATAAGAAGCAGAAATACTCTTATGTATAAGTCACCCCAATAAATACTCATCGCCATTATAGTCTATTGTACACCAACACTGCTTCCTGTAACTACTGCCAGGAAAGAGTACACGTTACTTCCTAACTGAAAGAGACTTGTACTCAGTGTACGGTGTAGAGTCCCTCTGGGAGCCCCATTACTTGTGACAATGCCACAATCCCCACGTCTCACTACTCAGAGGGCAGACACCTGGTGTGATATACACCTTCACATTAGCCCATGACAAGAAAGGGTTGTTTTTGATGAAGTGCAGTTCTTTGGTGACAGCCTCCTCTCTCATGAAGAATATTTACACAGCCACAAGTGTAGGGCTGTAAATAAATTACATTGTGGTGAACCACAAAGTCACCAGACCTTTTCCTGCCGAGATCAGCGGAGATGACGATCTTTCTGATCTCCATCTTACAAGCATTCCAGCCAAGCATCAATTACATTCAATGTCTTGAATAAAAGATATTTCAGTTTAGCATATTTATGGCTTGTTTGTTCAGCTTGTCTCTGTACTTGTTGCAGAGTCCAGTTTACTATAACAAAACAACCCCATACTGTGTTGCAAACTGTTCCCATAAAGGTTACTGTGACTGCTCACAAAGTTTCTACAGCTTGTCAGATGTCATTTTCATATTCACATGCTGTGTGTCATCAGACATTTTTGGATAAAATGAGCAAGTTGTGCACATTACAAGGAGCGGTGCCAGATACTCGCCGAATTCTTCTTGCTTCAGTCAAGGAGTCAGGATTTTTGATTGTTGTTAACTATTGTGCAATGTTGCCGTGTTAGCACTAGTACCATTCTTTACAAGAGGTAAGTTGAGACAATTTGGCACATTTTTTTTGACTTTAAACAGATTATGTCTCCTCTTTACCAAAGTAAATTTTATTAGCTATAGATTTGTTCCATGCAGTTTGTGTTCAGGTGTGTATAGTAATAGTAATCAGCTGTGATACAATGACGTATGACTGAAAAATCTCAAATCAATGTCCACTTACTCTGTTACTTCAGAGCTTTTGTTAAGTCCTGAAAGTGCTTAGAATAATTGAGTATTTAAACATAATTTCATAACAACTGAGCAATTCTCATTTGCTGATTAAGACTGCATGATAAGGTGGAAAGCTTAGTAAGTGTACCTTGAGTTGAGATTCTTTTTTGAACTGCTTAGTTGCCCAAAAATACAAACACATAAAAACATTCAAGCTCAATTGATATATGTTGCTATACAGTAAAATATGCAGTATAAGTAATCTTTTTATGTTCTTTGAATAATACTCAGTGAGTATCCCCAGGAATTATATCATGGATGTGGGAAGTGCATGGATGTGTACCACAACCAACTTTCATGCAGGAAATTGGAGATCCCCTCCTGTCACAGATCTGCAAGTAACTTCACATTTTTATACAACAAGAACTGTGAATGTGGATACCTAGATGCCCTGTGTTATCCCACTATTGTTGCCGTTAAAATATTTACTCATTCTATGACCACATTGGAGAAAGTTGAGTAAATGCAAATGCATATATAGACACCTTAAAGATAATGTGTACCAAAACTCTCCATCCTATTTTTATGTTAACATACTTAGTACATACAATAACCTTTTGTTTGGGATGTTTGACGCAGCCATCCTTTTCTCATGGTGCAACCACGAAGTAAACAGCTCTGGTCATGTGACAATTTACACTAAACATGTGATACTGCACGTTTCATTGAGACCCTTTATTATTTCATTATTTGCTTAAAATTTATTGATATATAATTCAGAAACATTTTTAGAGCCTTATAAATTAAAAAGTTTTTTTCAGGATTAAATGGGTAGACTGTTGCTGCCATGTGCTGATATTGCAGAAAGGGGTTTTTGCAGGATAGTTCAATATTGATTGTCTTGTCAGGTGATAGGGTTTATTCTGTAGTTCTGGTAATACAGAGCCACATAGGTGTTTTGGCAGTGTCTCCATGTAGGATTGTTTATATGTATGTTTGTATGCCAAACAGCAGAATATTGCAGTATTTTCCACAAATTATATAAAGGCAGTTGATCAACCACAGATCTAACATGCAACAGTAAAATGTACTCTGCTGATACATCACATCTAGGTGTCCTTTTCAGGCACACAGATAATTGCAGATTTTTATTGACAATCTCCTTAAAAAAATGAATCTCCTAAAAACAAAATTAATTTCTGTTGGCCTAGCATCTTTCATAGTCCTAAAGGTTTTCAATTTTGCTCGGACACAGTGCAATTAATATTGTATGAAAGCAATATGAATTTACGCACTGCCATAGCATTTCAATAAAATAAGCTTCATACTGCCAAAACTGTGAGGATTAAAAACCAGGTGCTTGGGGCATTCTCAGTCTACTGCATTACATCTGATCACCACATTGAGAATGTCTGTGCCAGTTACAAATTTTGATAGGCTGTGGCTCAGTGTTTTAAAATATGCAGTAGTTGCATGATACATTATACTGAATGGCCTGAGTCAGGTACAATGCTATTGGAGGTTTCCTTCTTCCAAGTTTCAACCATTACCAACAACATTTTATACATTTGTGTAATCTGTGATTAGGTTTGCTTTTTGATGATCAAATGCGATTTAAAACTTCAAAAATAAATACATTAATAAATAATAAATGAATTCTCTCACTGATTGGTCAAAATTATTATTTACTGTAGTTTTGATAAGCAGAAGATTGCAAATGTTGGTGAAAACAAAAATAAGCATCATTCCAGACTTTTGATTGTCACATGAGTACAGTATGCCAACAAGGCCATGTGGGAGTGTGTTTGTGTGTGTGTCTGTGTGTGTGTTGAGCAGACGTGGATTTATTATCATCATCACTTGCTAACTCCTAATTAATCAGACAGTACATTTTCCTACAAGGCTTTTGTTTATTTGCTAGTTTGCTGTAGGCCCTCTGTATCAGTACAATAATTTTAATAGACTACACTATCTTGCATTTACATCTTTTAAATAATATACAACCTGAATGCTGTTCAAATGAGATGATGATAAATGCATACTGTCATAAACAACCCCTCCTTCTTGCTCGTCTGCTCCCCAAAACAGTTCTGGTTACGAAAATGGAATCTCTATTTTTTGAAAGTTCAGATAAGAACAGTGAGATAAGTAGAAATTTACTGTGGACTGGTGGACTTTATGATGAGAAAAACATTGCGTCTGTTCAGAAATTTGTGCTCGCTACAAAACAGTGGTCCGCATTTGCTATGACTAGACCAAAGTGTTTTGGCAGTTTTACCCTTAAGCTTAAAGCACATTTTCATGGCAGGTGGTATTTGGTGATATCAAGAAAAATAAATATTCCTTAGAGGAGCAGCAAGAGTATTGAGTTTTAGTTTCTACAGATTATAAATTAAGGAGAATAATTACATGCACCTGACATTAATGGTAATTCACATTGCCACTTCAGCAGCAGCTGTTTATTTGTATCTCATTCAGTGGTGCAATAAGTTGTCCCCCCTGCATGTCAGGGCTGTAGTTAACAGGGGCATTTAGAGTGGTCACCCTGAAAGTACATTCTTTAATGAAACACTCTCCTCTGTCTGACAGTGTCCACAGTTGTGTCGTGGCTCACTTAGCAGACAGTGATGCTGTCTTGTATGAAGCAGATCTTCCAAACACAAGTCCCACAGTCCTTAATTAAACACAAAATTACTTCTGGTGGAAAAGTAATGTGCTGACAATCACACGCTCTTTACTTCAATCAGGCAGGTTCACTTGTGCTACTGTGCACATTGTAATTAAACTCTGTTTGGACTCACTGTAGAGTAGGTTAGGCCATCTGTTCATTTCTTTTCATTCAGAAGTTACTCACGGTGCAGGAAGTTACTGTGAAAAGTGCGAAGGAATACTGATTAATATAGCATGCATAATCAGTGTATAATCATAAGCTTGCAATATGTTAGACATTTTGGAGGGGAAACTGACGTCACTATTCATTCTCTCCGGGGTAGCTTTACCTAATTGATGATTCATCTCTTTGAGAAAAATAAAACAAATTTAGGAAATCTACAGTTTATTTGGCAAAATTTCACATATGTTTATGGCATCATACAGCAAAGTGATGATGGTGTGCATGCAACTAAGTGTTTTAGCAATCATATCATTAAATATCAAACAAACAGGTCCTTTTGTTCACCTGTCTTGGGGTTAGAGTAGTCTACAGTCTAGATTACATAGTTACATAGCAAAATAAAACTTCTTCTCGTTGCACACTGTACCTCCGCTAAATGTATAGCTTAACAAAAGGAAAGCCTAATTGAGGAATAATACCACAATTATTCTATGTATCTACTAGTAAGCCACCAGAAAACACATAATAGTAATCTGGTGCTTTCTAGGTAGAGAATGGGCTGTGCATAATGGGACCACATGGTGAGCTTGTCTTCATCTGGCCCAGCAGGGGTGCCACTGGCCGTCCTTCCTGTTCTGTGAACCTCTTGTCAGAGCACCACTTATCTGTTCACCCAGAATTGCGGCTGGCTTCTGTCTAGGTTCATCCTCTCGGTCCCCTCACGCTATTCCACGGCATTCCTTTGTGAAGATGAGGGCAGGCTAATACCTGTGCTATTTTGCAATGCTCATGAGCATCTTATCACATGCAGGCAAAATCCCTGGCCTAGGAAAGGGAGCAACTAGGCCAGTCTTGTTGGGAAGGGGCTGAGTCTGTGGTAACCGGTGGCAGGGAGGTGGCCTTATCTCAGTGTGAGCAGCCATGGCACCCCTCCCTATCCGTCTAAACTCTACACAAGCCTCTCAGATTAACAACACCCGTCTCCTCCATGCACACATGCCCCTTATCCACCTCCCCAGCTCCCCAGCGCCCTTGAACAGACATCATTACAGTGATTATTACTGTTTATCAGGCTGATGTATGCAGAACAAAGCACTGACCTGTTTTGTTCAGGAGTAGCTTTGCTCTGTTTTTCGTGTTTGTCGGTTCATGGCTTTGTAATGGAGGTAACAAGGAGGCCTATCAAGTGTGTGTTAACCTTCTGGGGAGAATGCTTCCTCTGGACACAGGAAGTAGGATCATTTACAACACCCTTGATTTAGTACAGCTTTGTGTTTTACCTTTATCCCCACTGTGTGAGTCTTTGGTTTCCTGAAGCTCTGTGTTGTGCAGTTTATCTTGTACTCCTCTGTGGATTGTCCCAGCATTACACATATACACACATGCTTCTAAATATTCTGAGGTGGGGGTTTTCTGTCTCCTTTTTTTAAGTTTAAGTTTATATTCCAGAGCTTTGTTGCTTTGTTGGTCTGTAAAGATTTTTACAATGACCCTGTTTGTAAAAAGCACCTTATAAATACATTTGGATGGCCTTGAATTGACTTGATAAGCTTACAACTCCCACAACACTGTATGCACAGTGGAAAAATCCATTTTTCATTTTTGAGAAATCTGATTTGGGTTTTCATTACTCAATTATTCTCCACTAAAACTTAACCTAAGGGTGGTCTCTCATCAGAAAGTGCACTACTCTCCTGGCAGCATGATACACACAGTAACATTGGATTTCCCTTGTCCCAAGTACTAAAATATGCAATTATGTATTTATTGCTGAGGAAGAAAATGTAATGCTAAAGGTTATGGATTTATTTTTTATGTAGTGTGCCTTCACACCTACTTAGCAGCAAACTTTGTAATCCATAGAACCCAGACTCTTTTTGTTTTCTTTTTCTGGCTGGTAAAACACATTTTGAACTAAGACCAGGGCATCTGTTGATTTGGGAAGACAAACAGGCATCTTAATTAAATTCAAAGTAGTTTTCTGCGAAGGCATTATTCAAGTCATACCGGCTGAGAAATTAAGTTGGAATGCATTTGAAACGTGAAGTCAAATATACTGGAAGGGGAGGAAAATCGTTTAATTAAATCCCTATAGTTGTCATTAGCATGCAAGCTTCTGGAGCCCTGGTCACAGATTACATGTGATGTGCTAAAAAGCTGACGAGCACTTTTATTCAAAAGTTATTAACTTTTAAGCACCCAATTACGTCTGCTGGATTGCAAGCACACAACTTATAATCTTCTAAGGCAACTTTGGCTTAGAATCATTGTCCCACTGAAGTATGGCCAATTAAGCCATGTTGAGGCTGACAGAGGAAACATAGACCGTGTAATGTCAATACGATGCTATTTTTTCCCACCGAACGTTAAAACACAACTGTTCATTACAGAAGGATATACATTCCCTCTGTTTATAGATGATTAATATGCACAGCAAACTGTTGTGGCACGATCGCACAATTAGCTAAACTGATTATACAGCTTTCCTGTCTGTTTCTTATGAGGCATAATGCAGGAAAGCATAACTGTGGAGGTGATTTCCCACAGACTATCAGAGCTTTACCATCATGACACAGTGGATAGAATAAAAACAAAAGCCAAATTCATGCCTAGGAAGGTAAGAGTTTGTTTTTGACTTACCTTGGCAGAACTCTGTAAGACTATCACATCTGTTCCAGTACTTATCTTTTGACTACACTTTCGTTATGTACTCCTTTCAGAAGTTTTGTATTTTTCTCTCCTTTAGCCAAGCTCTTTAAAAAAAAAAAACTATATAAAATATACTATCTGTTTGTTGTTTGCAAGAGGAATGTGCTGACTCAAGGCAAAAAACAGATTTTTCTGAAAACATCTGATTTTGGTCTTTTCATATCCCCAATAAACACCAACATACTGTACAAACCTTTCAAAGAAAATCAAAAAGCAAGTAAATCTCAGAAAATTCAGCTACAGCATCATTTTACATTGCATTAAGATATCAACAATAACAAAGGTAGTAAGTGTTACATTTCAGGGACACCATGCTGCAAAACTCTTGCTCACATAATTTCTGTGTTCATACATGCAGGTTATTTTGATTGGATGAGAAACTGTTCATAGAAACACTGTGCATGACATGCCCACATGCAATAGCATTTTCCAGAGGTCAGTTTTGGTATTTGTCAACTCATTGGAATTCTGTGAGCCAGGTAGGAGAGAAAGCTCATGCCGTGAAATTGTTATTGCAGTGACTGCAGAGGACTTGAGGGACGCGGGTCAGTTGTCAACCAAATGACAGGGTTGTCCAATCCTTGACTGCTTCCTAGGGCGTATGTCTCAGTGGCACACACTTCCCTGCCAGGAGATAGTGTAGCACAGCCGTCCTAAGCTGTTGTGGCTTACGTTGGGATCTATCCAGCAGCCTATTGTGACATCTTTCTCAACTTTTTAACCCGGTCGCAGTCTCTTCCCTACGTTAAATCCAAAGCCCTGACTGATATCACTTTAAGATTGATGAAGACAGCATTGCAAATGACTGGATGCATGGACACAGTAAGCGAGACAACATGAACCTAAATACACTTCAGACAGGCCACAAATAATTATTCTTAACTATTAACATAAAACAATGAACCATTTATTTAGATTTTATTTTAAATGCCTCTACTGCTCTACTGATTGTATTAAACTTAAAATCACAGCTATAAAGCAAAAACTGAATTATTTAACAGATTTAAAGCTACTCTTCCCACTAGTTGGTCTGAATAGCTATGTTGTGTGGTGTTAACATAGCCATGTCAAATACAGCTGGTTTCATTGTCTACAGAATAGTGGTCACAACTTTTATGCAATCCTACTTTCTTCATCCCACAACTCACACTTTAGCGTTGATTAGAAATAACACAGAGCATGGTTGGTTAAAAGATCCTGGGCCAGAAAAGACACTTAAATCCCCCAATAAGCTACAGTAGCAACCAGGCCTGACAGCAAATCTTCGACTTAAAGCTGACGTGAAAGTGAATAGCTCTCACCCAAGCCACTGGTTTGACAAAACTATATTTGCTTTTAATCTTCTTATTGAGTCCAACGCTGGCCTTTTAAAGACCAATTGAAAAAATGTAAATCATGCAAAAATGAGGAATAATTCTGATTTCCTCAGTCCGCTTGTCCCTCAGTGACCATATCCAATTTTCAGAGTTATATTATCAGGCTTGGTGAAGTGGTCAGCGCACTAAAAGGAGCTAATATCTACCAGACCAGCTGCTATGCCAGGGCACAGAGAAAGCTTGAATCATACTCTGCTCTGTTACCCCATTTAAATGGACAGACTGGAGCTAATTTTAAATAAAGTCTAATTACGGACATGCTTTTGAAACGAAGGGAAACATAAGCCGGGGCTACCATCTAGTAGCAATTATTCTGTGGCATAATGTGTCTTAGAAAATGGAGTGAAACAGACTGCAAAACATTAATCTTTATTTTAACTTTCTGTGGACCATATGAAGTCAAAGTTCATGGGTCATATAATAATTTTTCCACTTTTGAAATGTTATCTTGTACACTGTGTGACTGTGAAACAATGATTTCAAAGTATGTGCATGTCTTCCATCATAAAACACTGTCAAGTGATAAACCAACCTCCTGCCAAGTACCTCCAAAATTAAATATTGAACCACTGAAATGGGAATAATTCAAATACATATGATTTATATAATATATTCTGCTCAGTGAATGAGAGTGGAACACGGATGACTGATTAGGCTTTTATCTTCACTAGTTCCCACTGATTATCCTCAGTGTGGTCCTAAAGAACGTCAGAGGATTGAAAGAGACCGAGGAGAGCAGTAACAATAGATGGAGCGTCTAGGATGAATGCCAGTGTGTGCAGCAACATCACAGGAATGTTGTTTCGATTATATTTTGGCATTTGATTGAGAGTTTTCAAAATATTTTTTTATTTGAATGTCACAACGTTCCACCCAGCAGTTGTTTATTTCAGGCGTGTATGTCCTTCAGCTCATTGAAGCAGGAAGTGGGTGTGGTATTGTTATCCATTGCTCTCACACAGTAATATCCTTGCACCTCAAAGGCTTTTTGAATGTTCTGGGCAAGTGCTGAAAAGCTGTGCTGCCAAAAGTATTGACCATAAGATATAGGACTGGCCATATGATCCATGTTCGGGAAGTGCTATAATGTACTTACAGTAATGGTGTTATGTCTGTAGTTGAGATGGTTATTAACATCATATCACTCTTCCAGAGTGCTAGACGATTGATCTTTGGAGCATGACTTTATGTCCTTGTCAAAAAACGTTCTCATTAAAAATATGACACAGTCTTAATGTGAACACGTATTGAAAGTGTGAAAAGGAAAGGTGTTATTTTTTTCTAGCAGGAAAACCACATGTCAGTGATTATGTCCTTTACTATACAGTACACCTGCCATCACCTTTCTATGAATAGGCTTCAACTGTTCAATCTTAAAGTTAATATAAAAGCATTCACATCATTCCAGTGTAGTTGTCAACCATTATTTGCTGCCAGTCATGCCACGCTGTGCATTAAAAGCCCACCTAATGGTTGTCTTTGATTTGTGATTTTTGGAGCATAACTGTTGTTCCTCGCTCTGGGGTTTTGAAATGCTTCTGTGATGACGGCCAGGCTGTAGCTGGATGTATTGACGCAAAAAATAAACTGTGACCTCCGTCAAAAGGAAAGGTCAGAATCCCAAATGCTCTTTCCCAAAAGACGTCCTGTCAGTTGCTATCACAAACAGTATTAACCCAGCTTGGTGGCACTCCTGCGGAAATCCCACCAGCAATTTTCACCATCTAAATGAACTGTCATTCTCTTGTCATAGTTAACTCTAACTGATTCTCAGTCACTAATCTCCTTAGCAGATATCCCAGAAGGACACAGAGATGAAAAAAAGAAGAAATCTCGTGGAATGATTTCATAACAAATTCACATTTAGGTTATATGACAGTCATTGTAGTTCATCTCTGAAGGGTTAAGGCTTCAGACAGTAATTTTATTCATCATTCTGCACAGTATTTAATGGACATGTTGACATAATCTGTATTTACCAAGGATTTTAAATGTACAGAGCAGTTAAGTGGTGAACAGTGACGGCCATATTCCTTTGGTATTCAACTGTCATGCAACTTTAATGCGCTGGTCTACTCTACTGTGTGGCTCGTTACTTACTTGCTTAACAGTTTAAAATGTCCAATTACACAGTTGGATGACCATTATAACTACATAAGCGCGAGACATGACTGAGCCATTGAAATTGGTTATGCTGTGTGAAATAATCTAAAATCCAAATGATATTATGCAAATTGTGATAAATATTAAGACAAAGAAAGTGATGCTGATGTGCCTGTAGATCTGGCACATATGAACTCATGAAAGCATGTGAGATAACATTTCTCTGTGGAAGCAGGACATTCAAACTGCAGCTGGAAACAAAAACTTTTATTTATTTTTTTTCCATTTGGCTGTCACAATCATTCAAGTTCTTTGTCAAGCTTATTTTCATCGCCACATCTTGCCAGGGGTCTATTCATCACAGTCCACATCTGTGCCGTGTGTGATTGATGCATGTGTTTGATGGCAGCCAACTGCACAATACCTACATCAAAAGTGAGGGTGCTCTTCACAGATCGCCTTTACTTTTCGTCCTGTCGATGTTTTGCTTGCACAAGCAGTCTCTCCCTTTCTCATATGTCTGCATCAGTCATATCAGCCTCTTGCTGGTGATGGCTCTGTAAATAATATCCTTTCATGCAGGTAAACAACACTCCGCATCCAGCACCAACCATATTATTTCTTCTGTAAACTGATTTTGATTTTGCATTGCTGCCGATGAAGTCCCGGTCAGCCTCTGTTGTATGTTTTTGCAGCATGATCATCTGCATCCAGGGTGAAACTGAAATACAAGAAGCAGAAAACACAAGCTACAGAAACATTTAAATGAACGTTTTCCAGCCCAATTTTGCCAATGCAAAATAGTTGCTTAGAAACATAATTCAAAGGAGATAGGGTTGTTGCTTCCTGCTATGTATTCCAGTATTACATTTTTGACTCTATTTGAAGAGGTTCATTCTTGGCAAGTTCTTTGAAGCTCAATGTGTTTTATTCTGGGGAAAGTGTAAAAAGGTCCCAATGTGGCAGTTTTTCTAACACCTATAAAGCACAAATAAATATATTGAGTAAATCTTGTAGTCCATCCTATATAGATATCTGAAGATGGTAAAGCCTGGTGCATGTGCTGATAAGAAGCTGTTACAGGTGCAATAAGTAAGTTTCATATACAGCAGTGCTGTAGAGTGGTATGCACTGCTGGTTGTTACTTTACTTTATCTTAATTGTAAAAAATTAGCTTTTGTTTGTGTCAATTGTGGTAAAAGGTACCAGAGAACAGTCAATTAAGTTGTTGTTGATAATCCTTGACAATTTATTGCCCTAATTAATTAAACTTGAATTACAGCTTGTCATGTTATTCCATATTTAATGCAGCAGTGTGTGTTCTGTCAAGAGTCAAGATCAGAGAGCATATTTCTCCAGTTCTAGCCTCCCTACACTGGCTCCCTGTGAAATATAGAATAGATTTTAAAAGTGTTCTACTTACCTACAAAGCGTAGCTCAAAGAACTCCTGATAACTTATGGCCCCAATAGAGCACTGCGCTCTCAAAATGCAGGGCTGCTTGTGGTGCCTAATGTAACTAAGGTTAGAGCATTTAGTTATCAAGTGCCTCTACTATGGAACCAGGTTCCAATTTGGGTTTGGGAATCAGACAACATCACCGCTTTTAAGGCTAGACTTAAGACCTTTCTGTTTAATAAAGCTTTTAGTTAGGACAGGATTGAGCAAACTTTAAATTATTAAATTGTGTAATCATTTTATTTTTTTGATTTTATTCTGATTGTATTTTATCTTGTGTTTTATTACAATGCATTCTGTATTTTATGGTTTATTTTATTTAATTTCAGTGCATTTTGTAAAGTGTATTGTCTTTTGGTGATTTTGCACTTTAAATAAAAATTGACTTGACTTGACCTGTACCTTATACCAAAGACAGAGGTGATTTATTTCTGCAATATTTGTGTCCCACTGCAACTTGTTTTCAGCTGGTGTGACTCCTCTCCCTTATCCTTGTATCAAATGACATTGGAGCAGATGCATTTTTTCTACATCCTATCAGTAAGTGATACAAGTGTTCTTCAATTAAGAATCTCATTAAAGACATTTGATAAATAACCCTCTCCCTGGGGAATATCCAGAAACTCACAAAATCCCAAGATAGGATGAAGTCCCCAACATTCACTGTCACGGTACCAGAGTCTGAAAAATTTAAGGGCTATTTGTATGTCTGGGGAGTGGCAAAATGAGGCAGCACAGACATGACACACTGCGTACTGTGGTAGTGATTAGTCGCTACAGTGCAGGATTTAATAGTGTGGATACAGACTTTGTGCGAGGCATAGTCCGCTCACCCTCCTTGACCTTCTTCAACAGAGGCACTTGACAAAAACAAATGATGTGCATCTGCTTTGGAGTCAGTGTATGTAGTAGAGAGACACAAACTCTTCAGGCATCCTGGATCAGCGGCGTATTTTACCCCAGGGACAATGCTGACCCCTCAGCACCTGTCCTGATCCAATAGATAGTAAAACAATCTCACCACAAGAATTCTGACCTTGGTTGGATGATTCCCTGGTTACTATGGAAATATTTGAGGGCACACAAAGTAGGGCAAGGCAAAAACCTAACCACATTTATCTACACTGTTTTTCAAATCTTCTGTTTTCAGTAAATGAACAAACTTTCAATTAGAAAGCAACGCACATGAATACAGAGGTGGTATTATGGTTTTTGGCTTTTTCCCTCTACGTTATTGAGTTATATAAAACCCAAAGTCCACCCCAAAGGGCGTTCCATTTTCTCCCACAGAAAACACTGCTCTTAACTGCCTGAAAACAGCTCGTTTGTAGTCCAGTCATTACTTCCCTTTCTTGTGACATCACAATGAAAATACGTGTCATAATGCTTGCAGAGCGACAAGTCCAACATGCCCTCAAATAACACCGTTGGAAAAACACTGAGCTGCAGCACACACCTCCTCTCCCTTCCAAACACTAGCTACACTCCATGCAGTCAATGGACATGAAGTTGTTACTGTGATGTAGAGACAGAGCTCAGTTAAAATTTTATGGATGAAACATACTTTTGTTACAGATTAATAACTCACCGCTCTGAAACTCTTCCTCCAGTCCAAATTGCCAACATGCAGCCTACAGCTGAGTCGAAGCTGTTTACCGTCTTTTCGCTGACCCACCTTTCTCTGCTTCTGATTGGCTAGTAGTCCTTAACTAGGAACTGCGCATGTGTAACTCCCAACAAAGATCATTTAGAGACAAGATGTATCACTCCATAGCTAAAACGAAGCCTTCAACACATGAAAAGAGGAGCTTCAGCAATGTGCAATATGACAAAAAATATGGTGTTTTTTGAAAATTAAACCATGTAAACCTGTTGTGGTACAACCCCTAAATAGGATTTTGAACCTGAAAATGAACATAATACCACCTCTTTAAAACACATGCTCAAAAAATTACAGAGATGGGGGAGGGGATAATATTAGAAGAAAAAACAAAACATATCCATGATTGAAGTCGTATATTTACGACTTAATAAGCCCAGGTTTATAACCAGCTAGTTCCAAGGTTAAAGTGAATTGTTGTTGTAGGATTATAATGAAGAAGGGAGGAAACATTAGTTGTTAGTAAATCAGGAGGTCCTGGAACACAGAGAGGGTGCTGTTAACTAAACTAAACAAACTGTCAATTACATTTATTAATCAGAGCATTCACAATATCCTACCATCCATCCATCTTCATGCGCAGAGGCAGCAGCTCCAGCAGGGGACACCAGCCACCCGACTGAGTAAACCCATTTCGGCCGCTTGTACCCGCAATCACGTTCTTTCGGTCATGACACCGCCTTCATGACCATAGGTGAGGGTAAGAACGAAAATTGACCGGTAGATCGAGAGCTTTGCCTTACGGCTCAGCTCTCTTTTCATCACAACGGTGTGGTAAAGTGAGTGCAATACCGCCCCCACTGCACCAATTCTCCGGCCAATCTCCTGCTCCAGTCTCCCCTCATTCGTGAACAAGGTACTTGAACTCCTTCACTTGGGGTAAGGACTCATTCCCTACCTAGAGTTGGCACTCCATCGGTTTCCTGCTGAGAACCATGGCCTCAGATTTAGAGGTGCTAATCCTCATCCCAACCGCTTCACACTCTGTTGCGAACCGATCCAGTGAGAGCTGAAGGTCATGGACCGATGATGCCATCAGGACCACATCATCCGCAAAAAGCAGTGACGAGATCCCAAGCCCACCGAAGCGCACGACCAGGACAAAAACCGCATTGTTCCTCTTCAATCCGAGGTTCGACTTTCACAATAATCTTTCAAAATTAGAAGATCAAACATATTTAATATTTACAATTTGAAATTGGGCAGCTTCCGCTTCAGTCAGTGACCTCAAGATTATGTCTGTAAAATCCTGTAAAATGACCTAAATTTAATGAAATTTTTTTGCATAATCCAAATTCCAATAAAACAAAAATATTGGCACATCTTACATCTATACATCTATACATTGTACATCTATTGCATGGACTGTACTACCTTAAAGTATTTGTTACATAAATTAATCAGAAATGCTACAATACACTTTACAAGGCTTTTCCCCCCTGAACTAAGGTAATTCCAGTAATGCGATTCAAAACAAATGTGTATAGCCTCACTATACACACTTGGGAGATCTATAGACAAAGATACACAGCGATGCTTGTCACCCATCTTCTGTATGTTGTTTTTCACATCACACCATATGTCCTCTCTTACAATACACCTGGGATAGAATCATTTTGCATGCCTCTATCTATCTATCCCTGGCAATCAACTGCAGATTTGTCCAGACATCCAGCATTCATTGCGCCTAAGAGACACCTGAACATAGTGGTCATTAACCATTCACCTCCATGAGGAAATAATTCCTCTATGTTGGTGAGGACCATCTATGGAGTCTATCTGTCTGGCTGTGTCCATGTTTACTGAAAAGCTCATTCTAGAGTTTATAGATGGCATGACACTGAAAAACAAATACACTTGGTTGCTCTGCTGAAAAGGAAATCAGCTGTTGTGTTTTGGTACTACAGAATCTCCCCACTACCTTGTGTTCTTTTGTTCCCCCCTTCCCTGTGTTTTCTGTCTGTGTTTGTCTGGGCGTGGCTACACTCTCTGGCTCCAGCGGCGCACCTGGTCCTCATTCCACTAATCAAGCTCCTGCAGTATTTCAACCCAGTCCTCCTCACATTCTTCGCCAGATTGTCAGTTAACCACATGTGGTACATGCGTCAAGGCCAACTATCTACTCCCGTAAGATTCCTTGCAATTTCTGTGTCTCCCTGGATTAACCTGTTTTTCTCTGTACCCAGGATCACACTACCTCCGGGAACTCTGCTGAACGCCACACCCCGCTCAGCTCACATCTTGCCTGGACAAACTCCCCTCCTCCGTGTTCTCCATTCTGCCCTGTTGGAACCTACCACCCATCCGAGTTTGCCTTTGAGTCCTTAAGTTCTTGTATTACGACATGTTGTTGGTCTTTGCTATATTTTTCAATTCAATTTAATTTAATTTATATAGCGCCAAATCACAACAACAGTTATCTCAGCACTTTTCATAAAAGAGCAGGTCTAGACCGTACTTTGATGATATTCACAGAAACCCAACAGTTCCCACCAAGAGCAATCACTCGGCGACAGAGGCAAGGAAAAACTTCCTTTTAGGAGGCAGAAACCTTGAGCAGAACCATGGCTCAGGGTGGGCGGCCACCTGCCTCGACCGGTTGGGGGTGAAGGAGAGAGAGAGAGAGAGAGGGATGGAAGGAGAGAGAGAGGGGAGGGAGCCTACATAATATACACACAGAGGTATTGACAGTAAAGGTAATGTTGCTGTAGACTGAATGAAAATTGGTACAGATATGTATAGTAGTGTTAATGATAATAATCGTAATTTTAATGATTATAATAACAATAATTACAATAGGACTAGTAACAATAATTGTAACAGGAACACGGGTGACTCGCGGGTGACTCGCAACCACAGATCCAGACTCCACAGCTCCAGAGCCAGAAGTGATAAGAGGAGAGGGATGAGAATGTAAATGCTCTGTACTTGTATAGCGCCTTTCTAGTCTTTTTGACCACTCAAAGCGCTTTTACACTACATCTGCGTTCACCATTCACCCACATTCATACACTGAGACTAAGTGCTCAAACATTCACACACTGGTGGAACAGCAATTCGGGGTTGAGTATCTTGCCCAAGGACACTTCGACATGCAGCCTGGGGGAGCCGGGATTGAACCGCCGACCTTCCGATTAACAGCCAACCCGCTCTACCTCGTGAGCCGCACAAGAGAAGAGAAAGCACAAGACTACGGGAAAGGGAAGAAGTCGATTTAGTAACATAAGGTTGTATACAGGGGGAAAGAAAGAAGAGGAGAGAGGAGCTCAGTGCATCATGGGAAATCCCCCGGCGGTCTAAGCCTATAGCAGCATAATTAAGGGATGGTTCAGGACTCACCTGAGCCAGCCCTAACTATAAGCTTTATCAAAGAGGAAAGTCTTAAGCCTACTCTTAAATGTGGAGATGGTGTCTGCCTCCTGAACCCAAACTGGAACCTGGTTCCACAGGAGAGGAGCTTGATAGCTGAATGCTCTGGCTCCCATTCTACTTTTGGAGACTCCAGGAACGTCTCGGGTTACGTATGTAACGCTTGTTCCCCAAGAAGGGGAACGAGACACTGTGTCGGTGACGACACTATGGGAACGCCTCTGGGCGTGGCAGGGCTGAAATCATGAATGAAACTACTCCAATCCTATTGGCGTTGCTAGAACGGTAGCGTGTGACGGCGTAACTGGAGGCGTATATAAGCACGCTGGCACACCGGACACATTATCTCTTTGCTATGAAACAAGGCACTCCAGGCGGGGTGAGGTGTGGCGGACCGACGCAGTGTCTCATTCCCCTTCTCGGGAAACAAGGGTTACGTACGTAACCCGAGACGTTCCCCTTCGAGGGAACTCAAACTGCGTCGGTGACAACACTATGGGAGCGAGATACCCACTATTCCACGCCAAAGCCTCCACCTGCCCCCCCAGCATGCAGTAACCCATAGGCACGACTAAGAGGAGAGCGCACGGGTGCCGGGTGCAGAAGGAAGGTCCAGACTGTAAAACCGGATGAAAGTGTGAGGAGTGGCCCAGCCAGCTGCCTCACACAAATCCTGGAGCGAAGCCCCTGCGAGGAGGGCCCTAGAGGCCGCCATGCCTCGAGTAGAGCACGCCCTTACGGCCATAGGTGGACAGTGCGTAGTCTCTTGAGAGACAAACAGGTCCACGTCTATAGGGCTGGACCTTTCGCACAATATTTCCACCACCTCGGGGTGGAGTCTCCATTCCCCGGGCTTCAGCCCCTGTCTCGACAGCAGGTCTGCTCCCTGATTCTGGGTCCCAGGGATATACGTCGCTCTGAGAGACAGCAGTCTCTGCTGGGACCACAGGAGGATCTGATGTGCCAGCTTGCATAATGGGCGCGAGCGCAGACCCCCCTGGTCATTCAAATAGGCCACCACTGCCGTGTTGTCAGTCCTGACAAGGACATGCCGACCGCGGAGAGCGGGCAGAAAACTCCTCAGAGCTCTGAAAACCGCCAACATTTCCAGGCAATTTATGTGCCAAGAGAAATGATGCTCCTGCCAGGAGCCTATCGCAAAGCGGCCGTCCATGACCGCGCCCCACCCCGTGAGTGAGGCGTCTGTCGAAATAATTGTCCGGCGACATGACGATCCCAACATGGGACCCTGGGACAGAAACCAAGGTTTCCTCCATACTGACAGGGAACGAAGGCACCTGCTCGTAACCCGCATCAGACAGAACGGATTTCCCCTCGGGGAGAATCCCTTGGATTTTAACCACCACTGCAGGGCTCTCATGGTGCCCCCGAAGGCGAACCTCAGGAACTTCCTGTGAGAGGGACGGATGGAGATGTGGAAATATGCGTCTCGCAGATCTATCGTGACAAACCAATCCTCGGATTGGATGTGACTGACGATGGCGGGGATGGTGAGCATCTTGAACCTGAATCTCCTCAGAGATTGGTTCAGCAATCCTCCGTCCTTTTTGGGAACTATGAAGTACCGGCTGTAGAACCCGGACTCCCTGACTGGTGGGGAAATAAGTTCTATGGCCCCTTTCTCCAGCAGAGAGCAAACTTCCTGTCCCAACACCTGGCTCTGCTCCGAATGCACCGCAGTCCAGACCAACCCGTTGAATCTGGGGGGGGTGGACCCGGAACTGCAGCCTGTAGCCATCCACTACAGTGTGCAGGACCCTCGGGGAAATGTTCGCAAGGCTCCGCCATGCTGCTGGTGGCCGGTGCTATGCGTAGATCCCCGGCGGCACCCTGAAGCGGAGGTTCGCCAGGGTTTTCACTAAGTAAGGAGTGGGGGCTCTGGACCTCTTCCCCCGACCCCGGCGAGACTGAAGAACGGTCCTCAGATCCGGGGCTGTGGGCGAGAGCACCGCCTCGAGTCCCAGTTGTGCTGAGGGGGACCACGAGAAGCGACACTCTGCCTCTGGCTCTGGAGGTAGGAGCTGGACGACGGCTGGGACCGTCTCTCTGCAGCCGTCGCCATCCTGGACCCAGACTGGCGCGGGAGACATTGCCGGAACGCCTCTCCTTGCGTCCTGGCATGCTGAAACCTGCTGACGACGGCATCCACCGCCTCGCCAAACAGGCCAGAGGCCGCAACCGGCGCGTCGAGCAGGAAGGTCTTCTCCCTCTCCTGGATGGCCGACAGGGTGAGCCACAGGTGCCTCCAGCGCTGACATGGAGCGACCAAGGGCGTGGGCCGTCTCTTTTGTGACTTGGAGTGACAAATCTGTAGCTCTGCGGAGCTCAGCGATGTCCTCCTCAGAGGGGCCCCCTCCTGAGTCCATGTCCTTCAGCAGGTCGGCCTGGTATGCCTGTAAATCCGCCATCGTCTGCAGGCTCACACCAGCCCAGCCCGTCGCCATGTACGCCTTGCTCACCAGAGCAGATGTCACGCGACATGGCTTGGTGGGCAGCGCCGGCTCTTTAAGGGATGACGCAAGACCGGGCGAGAGATAGCTGGCCAAAGCATCCTCAACCCGGGGCGTCGTCTCATAGCCGAAACCCTTAACCCCCACAACGTCGCTGTAAACCCGGAGCGGGGGAGTAGTCAGACGTGCTGAGAAGGGCTTGCCCCAGGATTTGCATAACTCGTCATGCAAATCCGGGAAAAAAGGGAGAAACTGGCGCGGAGGCGGCACATGGTGCCGCAGGAAGCACTCATCCAGCTTACTCGCAGCATGTGTGTCTGGCACAGCCTGTGGCCAATCGAGCTGGAACTTGCCCACTGCCCGTGTCACCACCTCCGAGAGCTCGTCATAGCTGGGCGCTGACTGATGACGTTGATCCGGCTCCTGGAAGTCTTCCTCCTCCATAATGCTGAGCACATCCAGCTCCTCAGAACCGGATAGCTGCAGCCTCTCTGGGCTCACACCTCGAGCGGGAGAAGCCGAGAAGCGGGCTCCTGAACGTGGAAGAGGGGAGTCGGAGCCAGCAGAAGAGGAATGGGAAAAAGCCTCGGCAGTCCCGATATCCTCGGAGATGTCGCGCTGGGAGCCCCATGACCGAAGCCGCCGCGCCGCCTCAGCGACCGAAGGGCCCGAGCCACGGGGAGAGCACATCCGGCCGTCTTCGGAAAAGAGAGCCGCACAGGACCTCAGAACCCTCAGGGGCAGGGCCTCGCAATGGCCGCAAGCAGCCCCCTCGAGAGCTGCCTGGGCTTGCGACATCCCCAGATAAGACACACACAGGGCATGAGTGTCCCCAGCCATGATGTAGCGCGGGCATGGAAAAACACACTGCCTGAACTCTCCACTGCCAGACTTCCTTCCAGGTAAGAAAACTTCCTCTCGTGGTTGTACTTCTTCGTAGTCTCAAACATGCCAGAGTGCCTGCTGAATAGAAAAAAGCTAATGTGTCCGGTGTGCCGGCGTGCTTATATACGCCTCCAGTTACGCCGTCACACGCTACCGTTCTAGCAACGCCAATAGGATTGGAGTAGTTTCATTCATGATTTCAGCCCTGTCACGCCCAGAAGCGTTCCCATAGTGTCGTCACTGACGCGGTTCGAGTTCCCTCGAAGGGGAACCACAAGTAACCCTGCATTCTGTGAGTGCAGTGCTCTGGTGGGATAGTAAGGTACTATGAGCTCTTTAAGATAAGATGGGGTTTGACTATTAAGAGCTTTGTAGGTGAAAAGAATGATTTTAAATTCTATTCTGGATTTTAAAGGAAGCCAATGCAGAGAAGCTAAGACAGGAGAATTATGATCTCTTTTGCTGGTTCCTGTCATAACACGTGCTGCAGCATTCTGGATCAGCTGAAGAGTTTGCTCTTTCGCTGAAGACTTTTTCGAGCAGCCTGATAATAAAGAATTGCAGTAATCCAGCCTAGAAGTAACAAATGCATGGACTAGTTTTTCTGCATCATTTTCAGACAGGATGTTCCTGATTTTTGCAATATTATGTAGGTGAAAAAAGGCGGAAATTTGCTTAATGTGAGACTTAAACAACATCCTGATCAAAGATAACTCCAAGATTCCTCACAGTGGTGTTGGAGGCCAGGGCGATGCCATCAAACTATATCTTTAGATAATGCGTCACGGAAGTGCCTGGGCCCCAGAACAATAACTTCAGTTTTTTTCTGAGTTTAACATTAGAAAATTACAGGTCATCCAGGTTTTAACATCCTGAAGGCACATTTGAAGTTTAGCTAACTGATGAGTTTCATCTGGTTTGATCAATAGATATAACTGAGTATCATCTGCATAACAATGAAAGTTTATGCAGTGTTTCCTGATAATATTGCCTAAAGGAAGCATATATAAAGTGAAGAGGATTGGTCCGAGCACAGATCCTTGTGGAACTCCATGACTAACTTTGGCATGCATGGAGGACTCATCATTAACATAAACTGAAATCGATCTGATAAATAGGACTTAAACCAGCTTAGAGCGGTTCCTTTAATGCCAGTGAAATGTTCCAGTCTCTGTAATAGAAACTGATGGTCAATGGTATGAAAAGCAGCACTAAGATCTAATAAAACCACTACAGAGACAAGTCCTTTGTCTGATGCAATTAGGAGGTCATTAGTAATTTTCATCAGTGCTGTCTCTGTGCTATGATGAACTCTAAATCCTGACTAAAATCCTCAATAAACTATTGCTATGAAGAAAGTCACACAGCTGTTTGGCGACTGCTTTCTCAAGGATCTTAGAGAGAAATGGAAGGTTAGATATAGGTCTATATTTTGCTAAAACATCTGAATCAAGTTTGGGCTTTTTCAGAAGAGGTTTAATTACAGCTACTTTAAAGTACTGTCGTACATAGCCTTTTGATAAAGATAGATTGATCATATCTAGTAGAGAAGTGCTGACTAAGGGTAAAACTTCTTTAAGCAGCTTAGTCGGGATGGTGTCTAAGAGGCAGTTTGATGGTTTAGATGAAGAAATTATTGAAGTTAGTTGGTAAAGATTGAGGGAAGCAAAGCAGTCTAAAAATATATCTGGTTTTACAGCTGTTTCTAAGGTTCCTGAGTTTGGAGATAAGTTGGTGCCAGTTGAGGGCAGGTCTTGGTGAATTTTGTTTCCAATAGTTAGAATTTTATCATTAAAGAAGGTTATGAATTCGTTACTACTAAGAGTTATGGGAATACTTGGCTCAACAGAGCTGTGACTCTCTGTCAGCCTGGCTACAGTGCTGAAAAGAAACCTAGGGTTGTTCCTATTTTCCTCTATTAATGATGAGTAGTACGCTGCTCTGGCATTACGGAGGGCCTTCCTATAAGTTTTAAGTCTATCTTGCCAAATTAAATGAGAATTTTCCAGTTTGGTCAAACGCCAATTCCTCTCAAGTTTCCGCGATATTTGCTTTAATTTGTGAGTTTCAGTATTATACCATGGAGCTAACTGTCTTTGTTTTATAATTTTCGTTTTTAGAGGGGCAACAGAGTCGAGTGTCATTTGCAGCCTGCAGCACTATCAACAAGATGATTGATTTGGGGGGGACTGAAATTAGCATAGGAGTCCTCCGTTACTTTGTGACTTGATAATGAATTTAGAGCTGATGGAATCGCATCCTTACTAGCCTGGAGGCTAGGTGGATTCATTTAGGCTAACATATTCTCCACCACCCAGCCAGGTTTCAGTAAGACAATATAAATCAATAACATAATCTGATATTAGTTCATTTACCAGTACACATTTAGAAGAGAGAGATCTGATGTTTAAGTCCACATTTAATTTTCCTATTCGTTTGCTCTTCTTGTGATTTTAATTTTTATGAGGTTTTTATGCACAGCTCCTCTTCTGTTTGCCTTTGATTTGAATAATTTCAATTGTTGGGGGACAGACACCGTCACTATAGGGTTTTCACTAAGTAACTCCTGGAATGGATGAGCAGAGAAGTGTGTTTGACTGCGACTCTGCATAGGGTTTTGGGTGGGTGGGTGGTTTTTGTTTTTGAAGTAGATGTAGAAGAAGGTAGCAAATTGCAGTCTAATGTACAGTAATTTGTGTTATGTTTGGTTTTCACAAAAGTATGTAAACATATGCAAAATTGACTAATGGACTGCACAGAATTTTATTTGTGGTTGAGTGAGAAAACATTTCATGAATATTGAAAGATGTGGTCATTGAACGCACTTTGTGTCAAAGCAATGTAAATTGATCCAGTTTCATCCACAATGACTTTTTGTGCTGACTGAGAGTTTTGAAAAAGCGACCTCAGTATTGAGAAATGTGTTTTACCAATTGTAAAATTGTGTTTCATCTCATGCAATCAGTGAAGTGAAATGATTTTTACCTCCTATCTAGAGGTGGCAGTAGCCTATATCTAATTGCTGTGCTTGTTCCAGTGTAATGTCTTTGGAATGCAAATACATTTTGAGACAACCATCTTTCTCCAGAGGTAGAACTTACTACTTGTTATAATAAAAACAAAATTTACTTTTTATTTCTTGATATCGACATTTTTTAGTTTAAATTGCAATGGAAACATGAGAAAAAATACACACTTGCAGCACAGCCATAAAATGCGGAATTGAATTCCATAGGGGATACAGTAGCTCTAAGCTTTTCCACTTTTCCAAAACATCAAACACATTTAGTTTTAACAAGTTGACAGAGGCGTCATTATTCATTACATCTGATAACATCCTGCACCATCAGTTGATTTTTTCGTATTTAACAGGAGGGATGGCCCAATGGGAGAGCATTGCTGCTTTGATAATGAAGGTGACACTATTCTATAGAGTATAGGCTACAATATAGTATAGATATGAGTATTTATAGCTTATAGGTTTGAAAATATTATAGATCAGACAAAACTGACAGACGGGAGGACTGAGAAAAATCGATCTGCGTCATGGATTTTTCAATACTCAGCACATTTAGGCCACTAATATTTCAGAGCCATGGCTGTGTCCATAGATTCTAAGTTAAACTTGCACAAACCTCAGTCAGATAAAGGATCATTGAGATCAGGCAGAGTAGACTAACATATTTTACAAAACAAGCCTTCAGCCCCAGTGCTGGTGGGTGGATGGGGAAGGGGGTGGTTGCAGGTTAACAATCACCTAGTGCACAAAATGCAATGAAAATATCACCAAGTTCAGAAAAATTCTTCACCTGTGTGCATCGAAGAGCTGTACCAAGACCATCAAATAGATATTTTGATGTGAAAGGCAACTAGATGACCATGATCGATGTGGAAATTGTTAACCCTCCGGGGAGCATGACATGATATTTAAATTATGTAATGGCAATCTGCCCATTATATTTATAAATATTTCTTCCACTTCCAGACGTCAGCTGGTTGAACAGACTTTTCATAATATACTTGATGAAGGTCACACAGACCAAAACATTGTAAATGAATACATATTCCAGCAGTAAGAGAGAGTGTGTGGGAGTTCTTATTTTTATTATTTCTTTTAATATTAACTTTTTTTTATCCTTTGACACACCTGTCGCATATTCAGAGGTGCAAAGACCTTTTCAACCTTTTGAGCTTATTTCTTGAATACAAGTGGAAATTTTGGCAGTAGCAGTGTAGAAAAGGTCACTAAAAATGTCAAGCTTGATTTATAGTTGTTCTTCTGGTGTAGCTACGACACCTAAGTACGTAACTGCCAAAGCTATGCCATTAGCTATGCTGTAGCTGACACCTGTCTCAAAAAATTTAACCACTTATCAGGGCTGCAGTGGAGACAGAGTAACCATGTTGAGACAGCTGGAACTGTGATTGGCGGCTTGTGTCTTCTCTTTCAAGTGTCTGATGCTAGTGGAGATTGCTAATCATAAAGTCAGTGTTGAGCAAGTTGAAGAAAGACTCAGTGGTCTTCTCCTTTTCAGTAACACGCATCTAGAAACAACACCTCCACTGTTAATTTTGATCACTATGCACTGTGTATCACAAAGTTTAAAAGTATGTCAGCTCAGTGATTGGATGGGAGCAGTCTCCTATTCAGAAAAGGGACATAGCAAAGTTGCCTGGATAAAACTCCAGTTCTGCTGTCATTTAATTAATCAAAAGGAGATAGTACAAATAGTAGTAGTTAATGTTAAGTACTTGATTTTCACATGGCACTGGAAAATGCATTCTAAATTGTCACTGTAAAGTCATCTGAAACACAGTTCCTTGCAGAGAATGATTGCCTTGTGTTGATAAATGGTGTTTTAAATTGCTTGTTCCTGGTCATTGACAAAAAAAAACTAAAGGAAAGAAAAAAGAAAGACAGAAGAAACTCCTTAGGCGATTGTCTATGTTTACACCTGCATAACACTTCTTGTGCCAAATGCTGCTATATTTTCAAAAAAGAAATAGTAATATATTAGAAGAGCTATGTTTTCTAACAGCACACAGATGAATGTAAGAAAAAGCCTAATTAGATTAATTCTAACAGACAATCACATTACTATGGCCTCCAAGCTCCCACTATGTCCAACCTGATGCATTTGACATACTGGCTGGTTCGCAGGCTTTGCCATGTTTTCAGGCAGGAACAGGTTTTTGAGAACTGAGCAGGGGGGTCCACAAAGGAAACCAAAGCCAGTGAAGGAGGTTGAGCTGGACTGAAGGCCAGCAGTGAAGCAGCACCACACCACTCAAGGAGGTGTCGTCGAACGGACCACGGACTGGACTCGAGGAGCTGGCAACGGACGGACCACGGACTGGACCTCCGCCTGGACAGCAGGGCTGAGGACCGGCGACTGGACAGCAGAGTTGAGGACAGCAGAGCTGAGGACCGGCAATTGCGCAGCAGGGCTGAGGACCAGCCACTGGATACAGGGGCCTGGAGTTGGCTGGTCCACCAAGCTTTTGCCAGTGTCTTGGCCGCATGAGGGTGGGGTCCACGTCGTCCTCCAGCTGACTTTTCTGGAAATGGATTAGATGAAGAACCCGGGGGAAGACTAGCCTCCAGGCTAGTAGGTCATACTCTGGCCTTAATGGTAAAAGTAGGCCAGGAGAGTCATAGTCCCAGAGTCTTTTTCGGGGCAGGCCAGATGACAGGCAGGCAGGACAGGTAGGAGGCTAGCCGCCCAGGCACTAGCCGGAACAAACAGCTGGCTAGCCACCGGGGTGCTAGCTGACAGGCAGGCCGGCTGAGGGCTAGCAGCACTAGCTGAACAGGATACAGGCTGGACAGGCAGAGGGCTAGCAGGCCGGGGCTCAGGGCTAGTGGGCCGAGCCTCAGGCAGGCTAGCCGCAGGGGCGCTAGTAGGCTGGGGGCTCGGGGCTAGCAGGCTTAGCTCTCACACACAGGGAGGCTGCAGAACAAAACTCGGACACTGTGTCAAAAACAAGTCTTTCCCCATCTGGAGGAGGCCACCAACAGGGCCATCTCTGGGTCAATCCTCCACATGCATCGAATGGGGGCTGTGTGCTCTACATAGAACATTAGCATAGCACACATGGGCGCAACAGATGCGCTCTCACCCCCCTGCACCTTAAGTGGGGTAGGGGGGTAGAAAGCCTCCAGATTTATTGTCCTGGACCTGAACATGCTCCTTATGTTCTTAAGAACAAAGAAGGTGTGCTGTCTCAATCTGGCTGCACTGTGGACACCAAGAACCAGCATGCAGCTGGGGTGAACCGACAGGCACACAGCTCACTCACGTTCTTAGCAGAGGTGAGAGCAAGGCGCAGGGCTGTTCGAGAGATAGCATTTTCAATGAGGACTGCTCCAGGGGCTCATAAGGTGCAGATATTAGAGCCACCAACACAAGCAGCAAGTCCTACTGAAGCGCCGAGAGACAGGGCAGCGGTCGCTGTCTTCTCACACCCTGCAGAAAGCATATCACGAGGGGGTGGTTGAAGACTGTCCAGTCACCAAACCCCCCATGACAGGAGAGATAGCTGCAGCGCGACAGACCCTTCTCCATCAGACCTTGCAGGAAAGAGAAAACAGATCCCACCGAACAGGTAGGCAGATCCGAACGCTGAAAGCCCAACCACTTTACTCTACAGCAAGACGTGGTGGAGACTGCCCACCGCTTGGATGGTCTGTACGACCTCAGCGGACAGACCAGCCTGTGTCTACCTCTCTCCCTTTTTAGGTGCAAAACCTGGAGAGGCTGGTCCAACACCAGCATTGTGCATATGAAGCCTCACCCTTGTGACAGAGCCCCCGCGACCAGGTAAAGGCCAGGGCTCAGAATGACAAACGACCGTTCCCGCCTCACCTAACTGGAGGGATGAGATGGAGTGGGGGGGAACGCAAACAGCAGCCCTTCTGGCAATGCATGTGTAACGCGTCCATCCCCAAGGGTGGGCTGTCCTGTGGCTGACAGATCCACCTCCGCTCTCCCGATGCGAGCTCAGATCTTCTGAACCACATTGTTGTGCAGTCTCCACCCGCTCGGTTGGGGGCCAGCCCTCGACATGAGGTCAGCCACCCCCGTTCTCCAAGCCTGGGACGTGAAGGGCTTTCAGAGACAGCAGGTGTTCTGATGCCCGTGTCCATAGGTTCCCTGCCAGCGGCAACATGCATCACCTTTGCCTCTTGAGGTCCAGATGCAGGCTGGCAAACCAACATTATAGCCGTTGCCCGGGCAGCAAGCCCAGAGGGACGACCTGATGGACTACTACCCTGAGGCCCAACAGTAGCATGACTGACAGTGCTATCGCAGCTGTCCCCTGCTACAGCCTGTGGACCACCAAGCGACGACATCGACTGGGCTATAGTGTCCCTGAACGCATCAGGGCTGCTCCCTGGTATCTTTGAACGCACCACAGCTGGCTGCTCTGTGGTGTCCTTGAATACCCCACGGTCTGTTGATCTGTAGTGTCCTTGAACGCACCACAGCTCGCTGCTCCAATGACGGTCCAACGTGCAACAGTGTCACTGTGAGCGCGTCGTCAATGGAGCAGTCAATATCAACACAGCTGCCAAGTGAAGCCGATTCAGGACAGAGGGCATCCACTGCAGCGAGCAGCTGCTGGGAGAATGAGCCGCTATTCACTGTGATAAAGTGCCATGGGCTGCACCGCTGAAAGAGACGTGTTGTCTAGTTGCGTCTCTCGGGCTATATCTGACCTAGATTGGCGTTAGCTCGGCTCCTGCCGTCGCAGCTAGTCGGGTGAACTGGCTTTGGTTGAGCATATGTTGACAATGCGGTTGTGTGTTTTAGGAACATACGCACACTGTCGTGAGCGCACGGGGAGCACAGAATTAACTCGCATTGCTGCATTGTGTCACCGGCATGGCTGTATTTAATCAGTTGAACATTCACAGCATTTTCATTATGTACACAGCAGCACATGAAGCACAAATAATTGCATGCTGGACACATAACAGAGGAAGGAGGTCTGGTGGTGCGCATCAGCCTCTGTCACCTTTTTTTTTTTAAATACATAATAAGGCTTAGACTTTTTCCAAGGGCTGCAATCGAAAAGGCCGGTCACCCGGTGTTGACGTCAGCGTCAATGTCAATGTCATAGCCTCCATGTGAAGCAGTGGCAGGGGACAGCCTCGCCTGCTGCAACAAGGCGCTACGAGCAGCTCGTGGAGGAAACGAAACCAACCGAAGCAGTGAGTGATCTCTTTCGTCCCACTATACCAAGAAAGACCTGACTTTGGCTGTCTCTCTCCGGCTATGGCGGACTAGCCTTGCTGCGCTGTGAACGTGCGGCAAAAGAGATGTCGGCAGGGCGACATGCCTGTTTATGTAACACACTTTCACTGCCGGTGAGCTAGCAATGCGCCCGTGCGAGTCCTCGTGGGCCCGCTGGGAATGCAGAGTAACAGTAGACTTCTGCATTGCCCAGTTTCCATGGTATTTTCTGGGCTGTAACGTCGTGGAAGCGGACCATTATGGCCGCACGGACTTGGCGGTCAGGCTAGCGAAGTGGACGCCCTGGCCACACCCACCCTCTCAGCGTGGGGCGAGCCGTTTGCTTAGCGTCGGTGAGCGCAGCGGCGCGTTCGACACCGCTAGCTCAATGGGATGGGGTTGGTGGTGGGGAATTAGCACTTTTAAGAATGTAATGTGTTTCTAAACAGTTCACATTCACAAGCATCTAATAAACAGTTCACATTCACAAGCATCTAATAAACAGTTCACATTCACAAGCATCACCACAGTGTACACAAGCAGCACAAGTTAGAACAGTGGCTTCGTGAACACAAGGCCGCAGGGCGAACCCTTAGCCTCACCCCAGGAGTTAGCTCTTTGATGAGAGAAGTTAACTTAGCTCTTTGAGGAATGTAATTAACATGTTTTACTCAAAAAACGGTTTTCACATTCTCAAAAGCCTTACCGTAGTGTACACAAGCAGCACATGTAAAACAATGGCGTCTTGTACACCAGACGGGGGGTTGTGGCAGCGTCAGCAGGCCTCTCTCCCTCCATAACAGTCACTTTGCCAGTTTTCCTGGACTCGCCCGAGGCGAGGTGCATGTGTCACCTTGCCCGGGTGCAAAGATAATTTTCTAGAAGTGGCGACTCCATCCGTGGAGGTGGTGAATTCAGTTCGCTGTTTGCTGAAGAAAAAAGGATGCTGAGGCAGTAGGGACACTGCTATTTATACATCACGCATGTATCGGTAGTGACATCCTATTGGTCGGCTACGTGCACGATAAAATTTCAGTGGGCAAGTGCGTACGTGTGATTGGAGGAGGAAATACCCATAGAGTCCAGTAGAGGGCGGAACCTGTGTGAGATAGTCTAACAACACAAACAAAAACAAAGATTTAGCAGGTGTTGCTTATATTATGAAAATAAAATCGGTTCCAACTACAGTTTAATGAGACTGAGAACAATTTAAACAGGTTAAACTAGTTTCTTAAATCCTGTGATGGCTGTTTTATATACTGTACAATATGTTCCGCTGATTGAAGGGAGTCATTCACAGCCTCAAGGCTAAGCAATCTCTAAGTAGTCAGCTAGACTTTATTGGTTTAATTAGTTGTTTTTAATGCTATTGACCCACTCTCTAATGTAGCTCTGTTGCTATTTAACATCAAACAATGTGATAAAAAAGCAACAGGACTGGAGGGACACAGCCAGGTCAATAAATGGTACAGAGGCTAAATGAGTGGGAGTGTAATTAGCACTTTGTTGGCAATTTTGCCAGCAGTGCGGATATTAATCTAATATTCAAATCTAATTACACTTGATGTTGCCTGTCATCGTCATTCATTTCAGGTGTTATTAACTTGTGAAGCCTTCATGCGTAAGAACAAATGTTTTCTAGACTTTTCCCCTTATAGAACCTTGACCTTAGAAGACAGAGAAGTTGTTTCATTTGATATTCACTAACAAGTGGCAAAAGGAGGAGCAATTGTCACAGAAAATGAAGTTATCCAACGTGAAGTTATCCATAAGTCAAACCAGTATTCAGATTCTCAGCTCACCCAAGATCCTCTCATTTCTGCATACCTCAACTCAACTCTATACAGTTTCCATCTACTGCAGCCCATGCATTTAAATAGGATATTTAACTGAACTGCAGCAGCATTTTGGTATACTATATGGTGTTCACTTGTACAGTTCTGGAAAGTCAACCTCACATTTTTAGCCCCATGATATCACATTTTAATTTATATATACCTGATTCCAAGTGCATGTAATTTGTCAGAGAAATACTGTATATATCCTGTGATAGAGAATATATGTTGAAAGTCACATTCAGAGAAAAAGATCTGCTGTATTAGCAGTTTCTGATTCATGCAATGCATAGTATAAAGACTCTAAAAAGACATTGTGCTTAATTCTGTGCCATATGTATATTTGTCGTGCACAATTTCTGAAAAATTCAGAAACCTCACATTTGTTGTGTGTTGTATAACTGCCTCAGGGTTTAAGGTCATGCTCTTCAGTCATCTGATAAAAAAAAGCCTGGCTACAGTTTGACAGCTGTAGGAAAAAAAACTCACAGCCACTATGGAGGCATGACTGCACAGAGGAAATTACTTTTTACTAATACTCAGTTTGGACAAAGGCAGACAGTTTGATTTGGATATACATCTGGGATGTCAGGTTGGGTGGATTTGGCATTGTGAATATATATACCTTTAACATTTACCACATGTCAGATGCATACATTAAATGAGAAAATACATAAAATACTTTATGAAGGGTACTATGAATTTGTGATTTCCGGAAAGATGACCAGCAAAACAGGGTTAATACCATTAGCCGTGCAAAGCTAAATCTCATGAACAGTTTCAGTTTCGTCCATGAAAGACAGCATCAGTTTGTAAAATATCCACTGAGAATGCACATGAGAGTCTTGCAGCTGTAGGCTTGACCAAGTATGGGACATTTTTTAGATGGCAGCTATGCACAGTGCAGTATTTTAAATCTGAAATGACTGCTAATGCCAATTTCTTGTCATATCAGAATTATCAAAATTACAAGTTTCTTACTTGTACATGGTTTTCACATTCACTGAGATTTTTCTGAAAGCATTAATATATCTGTCTTGGCACTTAATAATACGGATGTACCTGAAAGAAAACAACAAAGAATATGCCTCACGTCAGCAAAATACCATAATTTAATGGATTGTATGTTATATTATCAATTCATATAATTGTAATGGTCACACAACAAACTCTGTAATGACATCATTCAAGTAGTTAACATGGAAATCTTTATCTTTCAGACCTTGGACTTGGAATGCCCAAATATAGCTCAGCAATTATTAAGGTTATTTGTTGTCATCTGTGTTTTAAAAATCAAACTATCATTTGTGAAAAAGATCTGTTGCCTGTTAATTTTTGTCATCACTTATTGGTGATGCTCCTTATGTATAATAAGTGGATTTCTGCTGAATTGTTGTGTTCTATTTTCCCCAGTCATTTCCACTTTCCGACCCTGTCAAATTCCTTACATTAACAATTCCAGCATCACAATTTCTGAGGTCTTTCTTCCTTCACTTCTTGAGCCAATCAGTCCTTAGATGCTGTTCTTTAAATATCATTGCAATTCTGTCTTTTGGTTGTGCCACCACCTCCCCATCCCTCCAGGGAGTCCAGGGAGATTCAGCTGAAAGTTTCCATCAACCACCTGCTGGCTGTACTCCATCACCACAAGCATCTAGGGTCCTATCTTCTATCTTCATATGGGCCTATGCTTAATTAAGATTCTTCACATTGATGGAGTCTTATCACCAAAGTCCTTCTCTGTTGCTAACCTCAATAAATATTACCCTTTTTGAATCACCTATTGTACCTTGATATAGCAGAAAGAAATGTTGGCAGTGCAACGCTATGGTATATACCAGCAAGGCACCACTCATTGTACACAAACAACAGCAGAGATGTGCTGCCCAATATGTGGGAAAATAAAAGAAATGTGAGGGGGCATGGGTATATATGACCTCACACTGGTCTGCTTCATGCTTAATCAGCCACCCAGTGTGACAAACTCACACACTGGGCTGTAAAGATTTGGCATGGCTGTCTCAAGTGTCGCATACACATTTAATAAAAACTCTGGTGCACCAGGTGGGCACACTGACTTAGCCCTTTCCTTATTCTTTAATGTAAATACCTTTCTAGCTAATGGATTTCTTACATGGCAGTAGGGCTGCAGCTAACAATGGTTTTAGTATTCGAAGCTTCTATAGTTTTTAGTATTCAAAGCTTCTATAGATTATTATTAAGGATTCATCAATGCGTCGTTTAAGAAGTACTTTTGCTTAGCGGCGGCGGCACCCCCGGGATCAGCTGTGCACGTTTATAGGTGATAGATATGTATTGGTCCTTTCGGAAATTGTGTGTGATATTTTTGTGTGAGTCAAACAGGAAACATCAGACCAACAGCATCAACAGACGAACAACCAGACAGCTGCTTTACAAATACAAACATCACCAGAGTGCTATACAAGTTATAATTAAGGCTCATGCAGACTACACAACTGTCAGTGTTGGCCGATCTTGAAGTCATTGTGGCGTTCACACTGCGTGACTGATCGGTGTTTTCTTTCTTCTTTGTCCCTGCTATTTTCTCTCTTCCTCCACTTTGCAAACAGCACCATATTATAATCACGTCGTGTTCACAGCGTAAGTATGATGTGCGACAGTAATAAATGTCTGTGCGAAATAGCTTGCTATATAGTTATATGGATTAAACAAAGCATCGATGCAAAGAATTTGCGTCAATGCATTTTATTAATTGATTTAATCGATGAATCGTTTCAGCCCTACATGGCAGACAAGAGATTTGGAGAAACAACTGCCAAGCACAGCACAGCTAGAGTCATGCTACATCAGAAGTAAAAAACATATTTAAAAAGTTCTTACAAAGAAACAGACCATTGAGCAGACCACCACAGATCCTTAGCTTGCAAGGGCAAATGACTCAACCCAGCGCACTAGTTGACTACTCATCAAAGGAAGACTGTTGCCTCTCAGGCAATATCGAGGAGGATAGGTCAGAGGCACCGCTAACCATGAACTGCTAGGACAAAGGATCAGGGTGTCCGCGGGGTCTTAAAAGGTGATAAATCAATTTTGCGAAAATTAAGGCCATTAAAAAGTATTAAAAAGTCTTAATCGCCATTAAACAAGGTATTAAATTTTGGAGATTTTTTTTTCAATGTGAAAATCCTGTTTGTCCAAAAGTTTGTTTGCTAAAAGTATAGATGAACGTACTATATATAATGCATAGCCAAAAATACTAGACAGGCAGTGAGTAGCGACTGTGTTTTTTGTTTGTGCAACGTTAGGTGCAGCGATCTTCCGTGCGCCTATTTCACTCTTAAAAGCTCCAAAAAATAGATCCATGCGAACTGGAAAAAGATTTACATATACAACCGACCGTAATTTCCCACCCCGCCAGACCCGCAATTTTAATTGTCCAAAACATAGTCGGAGTGGCGATCAGGAGTAACGGGCTTAACCCGGCTGGCCAGTCGCTCTGTGGCCACCTGAACAGCCCCGTTCCTGAAAAACAAGAGCGAGATGTGCCGCCAGCAGCGGAATCGGTAAGACAAGGAAAATTCAAGGAGCGTGTGGGTTTGGCTAACGTTAGCCGGCTATTTAGCTAAATCAGTGCCTTTTATTAAAACACATTCAACTTTTCATAAAGCCGATGCTCTCATCAGTGTCACTTTTTGTGAACAGATCAATCACAGCCTGGAATAGAGCGTGCAGAAACAAACTTTATAAATGTTGAACTCATTGTTCTGCATAAACGGTTATGATTATTGACGAGTTAATAGCTTGCCCAAAATCAAGGTTGGAGACTATCATGTAGCCTAGAGCATTTTTCTTGCACAAAGTTAATGAATAAAAAACAACCCCAAACTGAAACAGCTGTAATTTGAATTAATATTATACTAGTGGTAAGTTATATACTATTATATGAAATTATATTGAATATAGTAACATAATGAATATATTAATATCAAACTTAAAGTTTACTGGTACATTAACAATATACTTTTAATTTAATGTTATAATATTAGGCTGTACTAATACAGTCATTTAGACTAGTTCCTCCTCCAGGTTGTGCCTTTGCTGCACCGCCTACACTACTTACGTTATTCATCACTCAGTTTATTCTCTTCATCTTTGTTCCCTCCTGGCTTATTTGAATTTTGTTGTATTGATCAAGTGGTCGATTAAAGTTATCACACGTATCATTGCAGGCAAGCTCACATTATCTAGTTTAAACCAACTAAAGAACAAAATTACACTGTGTTTCACATGATTTGCTGTAATGTTGTGTACATAAACGTCATAGCTAATGTAAGACGGTGGCTTTTCGCAGGAAATCTGACCAGTCCTTCACATAGAAAACAGTGGCCATTACAGGCTGTTATAGGCAACTGAGAACGTTGGTGAATGCCTCAATTTTTAGGTGGCGTTACAACCTGATGACATATAGGCAATAAATATGTTATATTTAAATTCCTTTTAAAAACTCAAAAATGTCCCTTTTAAATGTGTGTGGCTGATTTAATCGGTTAGCTCAAAGTGGCGCGGCAGTCTTAAGATATGTTGAAAAAGTCTTGAAAAGGTCTTAAAAAGGTATTGAATTTTACTTCAAGATTCCTGTATATACCCTGAGGATGATCGTTTGAAGGAGCAACAAAAAAAGCCAGGCTAGGGCTCACCAGAAATAACCGGTGCGATTTTCCAAAGACTCAGTCAAAGAGCCATCTCAGTTTTACCTGGACTCCAGCCCTTCTCCTGTTTTTCCCCCAGTCTCTGAAGGACATTGGTGGTACAGGCCACTGTAGGAATTACTGGGGTCTGGCACAAATAGGGGAAACAGGGATTAAAGAACACCATCTCATGGATTTGGACAAATGTCATCCACCATAGAAGAGTTTGGCGATCATACACCAAAGCAGCAAGAAAATCCTGGGTAAACAGAGCAAGCAGAGCCTCATGGACAGCAATGTGGATGAAACAGGAAAGTCAGGCAGCAATGAGGCCATGTCATGTGTTCAGGATCTAACAAACACGCTAACTAGGTTTGGTAAAAAGTTTGACCATGGTATAAGAATGAGTGGTTTGTAGAGGTGTGAATGCAGATTGAGGTGCATAATCAGATAAGAGGATGTCTTCTGTGAGATAAGACTTTTTTGCTTTTTCAAAGAGTTTTTAGGTAGGTACGTGAATTTCATTATATTTTCTAGGATCAAAATAACACCTGTTTAGATGATTGTGCAGCATTGGCAGGGGTACATCTCTCTGAGCTCTTGCTAGTTTATCTTATGTCACTAGGTTTGGTTCCTTTCTGATACTAGAACATCTATCAGCGCACACTGTTTTACCTTTGTGTTACAGGTCTTTTCATTCAGACTTCAACATTGGGCTCACAGGAGCAGTTGGTGCTCACACTCATTTAATTACGCCCATGTGATGTACTGGCGGAGAGCTACACCTCGCCTGGCTTCCCTAATCTGATGGCAAATAAGGGTGACATCCATCTCACCATGTCACAAATAGTAATGGCCACACTTTCTCTTCTCTCTTTGGTCTACATTAATGCAAGACAGCCATTCAGCCTCCACTCCCCTCTCATCCTTCCTTTACTCTTACCATTCATCACAGGTCTCAACAGATGAGATCATTTAACAGTGGGTGTGAATGGTGATGTGCTCTCTCTCCTTCTGTTAAAGAAGAGCCTCTGCGATTTGGAGTTCAGAGCCTGGCTTCAAAAGAATTTGTCACTGGGAGGGACATTTTAATTGGACCATTAACTTTTGGAAAGCCTCTTCCAAATATCTTGATGAGTCGGTTTTTCCTTCCCTATCCAAAACTCAAACTCAGTACTTTACACACACCTGACAACATCTTCATAGGCACAATTTCCACCTATTACTGTCTAAGACTTTTTCTCTGAAGTGCCTTACACAGTGCCCCTGTTTCAGCCCTTGTGGCTTAATAAAAGAGATAGGAAAAGCTTGGTGAAGATTACTGTGAAAAGTGGACAACACTATAAAACTACCCTTTTTACAATGCCATTTTATGGTCTTGTACCCTTTAGAAAGTCTGTGTATATCACACACAACTGAATGTCAGAGAATAAGTAGAACACAATTATGCAATGCAACAGTTGTTGCAAAAAACATATCGTGAAGTATACAGACATTTAAAGCAGACCAATAAAAAAACTGGTCACACTGTGTATTTACTGCAAAAATTACTCAAAAATGTGTTGATTGCAAATTCAAGCAAAGCAAGCCCAAGCAAATGCAAGACAGAACAAAACATACGCTCTTGGACTTTAAAACACTGCATCACAGCAAACAATGAAAATAAGCAGGGGAAGTAGTAAAGAGAGTGCCAATTCTCAAAACCTATCGAAAATAACTCTCTCCAGACGGATGAGGTGAAAATGAAAATAGAAGCATACAATAGAGGAAAGACATTCGTTTCTTTCTTTTGCCTGTGATCAGTAATCACTGAGGCAGACAGGAGAGAGTAATCTCAGAGAGGGTTCAACAATTCTGCCCATCCTGAGATTACATTATTTTCCCAAATTGCAAGTGAAGCCTCTCAATCTACCAGCCAATGAATCAACAGCGTAGGCAGCCAGGAGAGAGCAGCATGCAATGCCATCTAAGACCAGGCGTGTGTGAGGTATCACATTAAGGAAAGAAAACAACTGGGAATACTCTGTGTGGCGCATAATGGCAAAGCAGTGCAACGGAAGAAGCAAATAATTTCAGAGAACCCTATTCAAAAGTTTTTGAGGAGAAATTCTCATTTCTTGGAAATAAATACATGTGGGTGGGCAAAAACATACTATCTATCTTTATCTAATATAAATAATGATTATTTAGAGCATGGGAAAGATTATGTGTATATATGAAAAATATTGACAGACCAACCCATCCTCACCAGAAAAACATTCATAGAAGTTGATTATTAAACAGCTTATTACAATCTATATATGTTTTTTGTTAGGCAGCAACCTCTAATGGCAGTAGAACTCAGGTGACTCAGGAAGTATAAAGAGCGACAAAGTCCATGTAAGGAGGTGGTAGGCCCAATCCCAATGTCCCGCCTAAGCCCTAAGCCCTGAACCCTCACAGACTTTACTGACCTCACTTGGAAAGTGATTGAGTGCAAGAGGCTGCAAGGGCTCAAAATGCTGTTAACAGGAACGGGACAGGACTTTGCCACATTATCACGTTACCTTGACGATGCTGAAACACGTTGCACACTTTTTATTGTATGTTTTTACCAGATCTTTAAGTCTTGCAGGCTTTGCCCTACAGAGTGGACGAGAGGTAAATGTCAATTTACATCTGTCAATGCACTATTGTTGGTCAAAACAGAACCATTAGGCAAAAACTAAAATGAATACTTAAATAAATTAAGTGTGTATAAAGGTGATTGCGTTCCTCTGACTTCTTGTGTTCTGTGTACCTGTGTGTGGTTTAGAAAGGGCTCAAAATGTCGGTGAGAGCGACCTTGTGCACTTCAAATATTGTCAACGTCAAATATATTGATCCACCGTGTTACAGCCGCTGTTTTGGCTGCTAGTAAAAGTTACTTCAACGCACGGGGCACTTCCTGTTGGCTTGGAGGCATTGCGAGGCTAACCAGCCAACCAATCACAGTGCTTATGGTCTGCATTGCTGCGAGGTGTAGTCACATTTTTGAGGAGGTTCACGTCAGGCTACGGCGTAGGCGCTGGCGTAGGGTAGGGCGCTATGCAGAGGCTACACCGTCGATTCGACGCAGAGGTATAAATTGCAATTAAGCCCTCAATACTGATTTGGTCTAAATGTAGTATGCAGTATGCAAACCCTGCAGTATGCCAAAAATATGGGGTGTACTGATTCTGAAAAAATCTTCAGTAGACATCGGACCAGTCTACAAGGCGTACTGTTTCCCATAATGCAACGCACTAGAACTGTAACAACAACAGTCTTTTCTTTAGAGGAAAACAACAGAACTTGTTTTACAATTTTCACATCGTATTTCACTAAATCACTAAATCACTAAATCCACTTCTAACAAGTTTTGAGGCAAAAATTCAACAGTGTAGATTTCAAATATCGGCAGTTTTATGAAAATTGTTGGCAAACTGAAAATGTGCTGAAATGTTTTCATAGTTGAGAAGCTTCACAAATGCACCGGGGAAAGCTAAAGAGTCAGCTCACGGAGCCCTCTGGTCCTCACGTCAGCTCACGGACCTCACGGCCACACAGACCGCTGCAGCCAACGCAGCAGACGAGTCCAGCAACAATGTCAGAGTAAAGACCCGCAGCTATGAAACAGTTTAAATGTTCATACCGCTGTTATTCTGTCTTTACCGCCCCCTCCGGTTGCGCACACTCATCTGCTCTCCATCAGAGCGGAGTACATCCCTGGTGTGTTGAACAGAGGGGCGGACATCATGTCAAGGGGGGGCTCTCGACCAGACGAGTGGTGCCTCCATCCTGATCTGGTGGCCCAGATCTGGCTTAAGTTAGGCATGGCAGAGGTTTTCCGCCAGTTCGGCTGATCCCGCGTCTTCTGGAACGCCTACGGTTTTCAGCCGTGGCGGTGATTCTGGTGGTTCCGGAGCGCACGAGCATGTCCTGTTTTCCCTGCCTCCAGCGGTTGCTGGCGGGACAGCTGTAGAAACTCCCCTGGAGGGGGGATGCTTCCCCCCCCCCACCCTGGACACAAACTGTTTCAGACTCTCCCCTCTGGCAGGAGGCTGCGGTCCATCGTGACCAAAACATCTCGCCACAAGAACAGTTTCTTTCCGATGGCAGTGGGCTTCCTCAACAAGGCCTGGGTCCCCACTGTCAGTGACTCTCATGCCCTCACACACACTCATACACTCTCCTGACCCCATACTTTTACACATACTTGTCAGCATTGTATTATAGTATTATTGTATCTTTTTATATTTTTTGTATACTTGTGCATTTTTTTTTATCTCCTTACCTTTTATATATTTATGTTTTATGTGTACTCTCAGCAAATTCCTTGTATGTGAAAATGTACCTGGCAATAAACCCGATTCTGATTCTGATTCTGAAATAGAACGGGGCCAAAGGCCAGGTCTCACCGTTGTATATATACAAGGTGTGGACATAGGAGAGGCCCACGCTGTAGGTGGGCGCAGACAACCTTTCACGCGGAGAGGTAAACCCAATAGCGATAGCCTTAGAGGGCTGCGTCTATACTCACAGAATCTGGGTTACAGTACGTAACCCCCGATCTGAAGAAGGTCTGTATGGAGGAGGGGGCCAAAATCCCTGCTGCAGTGTGTGCAAACCTGGTCAAGAACTACAGGAAACGTATGATCTCTGTAATTGCAAACAAAGGTTTCTGTACCAAATATTAAGTTCTGCTTTTCTGATGTATCAAATACTTATGTCATGCAATAAAATGCAAATTAATTATTTAAAAATCATACAATGTGATTTTCTGGATTTTTGTTTTAGATTCCATCTCTCACAGTTGAAGTGTACCTGTGATTAAAATTACAGAACTCTACATGCTTTGTAAGTAGGAAAACCCTGGAAAATCAGCAGTGTATTAAATACTTGTTCTCCCCACTGTATGTAGTAAGCGGTTCCGAACAGAGCGTGTGAGTCTGTGAGGGTGGACATTGAGATTACTTGCCAAGCTTGTAGGCCCTACATGTTGTTTTGGGGAGCGGTCATACCCTATATGTAGTTGTATTTTCCAATAAACCTATATAGGCTGTATGTTTGAAAAACAGTTTTCTATGTGATTTTGGAACAATTGACAATCAACCTATTTTGTCGTTTATAGGGATGTAAATCGATACCTGGTTCTAAAAGTACCCGGTTCCAAATTTCCTCAAAACCCGAAAATCAATAAGGTCCGAGTTTATCGATATTGCTATTCAGACTAGTGGGTTCTATAATGTAACGTTATGTCTCGAGAGTCAAATCAGATTTGACTTGAATTGCGATGAATAAGAAATGCGGTGTAGGTTTATCATCAGGCTGCAGTCTCTGCCTGCTCTCTGTCAGCTCCTGTACACACACACAGCGGCAGCAGAGCGAGACGATGCGCCATCCCTATGGAGATGGTGAGGTGAAGTTAGCTCCAAACTACATGACTTGCCGACAGCTACACTCGTTACTGTAAGTATGGGCAATAAAACTTTCCCGAGTGAAAAGACAATACTTTATCAGTACACTTGTGTGTAGGGTAAACATAAAGGGTTCTTTGAATCTGCTCAGTCAACTCTCTTATCCTGTTTGTTTTATAAAAGCACAGCTTTGGTAATAGGCTGGAGGATGGACTGGTCTGTAAACTAAGCTGCTGGCTGAGACAAACCAGCCGCTTCTACCTCTACCAGGTAACATTACCTAAAGCAGCAGAGAAGAGGAGGAGGAGGAGATAGAAGATGCTGACGTAGTTTTTCACTCTTTCTAAACATCACTCAGTATACTGGTTTCAGATGTTGAGTTTATATAGTGACTTTGCTGTTGTAAACTTGTTGCTGCTCTAGAAACAACATTTAGTTGCATTGAAAATATTCAATTCTAATGCTATAATTCATTTAAAAACAACCAGGCAGCTAATATGCACACTTCAATGTTAGTTTATTTATTGCAAGTCAGATGTCATCTCAATATTTAACAGTACATTGCACACTGAATATTTTCCTCAAACCGTACAGGCCTACCTCATATGGAGGACTGATCCTGACAAATTCAGAAATAAATACAGAAATAAATAAATAAATAAGCATCTGATTAAATGCACAAAAAATAAAATAGATAAATACATGTAGGAAGTAATTAGGAAACATAAATGTATATATCTCTTTTAATTATCTTATATATATAATAATTACCTTATTTATTTATTGTCCGTAATAATCTTCAACTTTATTTATTAATTACTACTTTTTAAAATGTATTTATTTATGTGTGTTTTTATATTTTTGTCTGTTTTACTCTTCCTTTGCATTTCTACCCTATTTATTTCCACAATAGTAATATATTTCTGCCTCCTCTTTTTACATTTCTCTATGCATTTCTGCCTCATTATGCAAATTAGAAGGGGCTGTGTCTCAGGGGGTGAACATCTCCCCTATTGGTAGACCAGTCAGACAACAGAGGTGGACTCTAAACTCACACATCAACAAGCCTTGCTCCCAACACAGTCACAAGAGATGGCTTCCTTTAGTGAACTGAAGTGATTAGCAACTCTATCTGAGAACAACTGACTCTTCACTAAGTCCCGCCCCCCTTAGTTACTGTTGCTAAGTCCGACAAACTGTCGGTGCTGCCACTGTCTATTACTGCACTCCCCGGAGAAGTATTGTGAAATTTGTTGGAAAAACCTCTCACAAAGAAGCAGACACTTTTGCAGTTTTGCATTATACATTTGAAGGTTGTATTCAGGCTGTGAAACTGACTCAAATTGACTCAAACAGACGTAAAAAAAAAAAAGAAACATAGAAGCTAAAGCCTACCAATCACACAGTACAAGTGAACCACCGCATCCCCCGACAATTGAGACAAAAGACAGCGATATTAAGGATCCTGTAAAGCTGGGTAGGCCTTGATTCATTCTTACAATCATTAAAAAGCAGATGATTAGGGCTTTATTACGTTGCATTCAGTAGGAAGTTAGCTAGCGTTAGCTAACTAACATCACATTAGGAACAACCCACAGTCGAAATTTTTCTGGATTTATTTTAGGTTTTGGAAAGAGATTAAATCGTACTCCTATCAACCTCTCTGGGTAGTGACTGTAATTAGTACAAGTGCCCCAGGAACAGTGTTTGACCATATCTTGGAAAAATACAGCAAAAAAAAGCTAGAAAATGACTCTTTTTGCATTAGAGCACAGCCATGAAAGTGTCGGACCTCAGTTAGAACGAATCCTATACTGCGCTGTGATTGGTCAGCTTTGTATTCGGGGCGTGGCTTAGCGAAGGGTCAATTCCGTCAGCCATGTCTTCCTTCCTTTTCGCGTGGACGCTCTGACATACAATGTTTTCAGTTTGCTGCATGCATGGACACAGAACTGCGGTAACGGGAGATGCACACGGTCAGCTAGCTGCACCTAAATCTGGCATGCACTTCAACTCTGTATAGCAAATTCAATTTTAAGGTGGCAGAGCGAGCTGGCAGAGTTGGAGACTTTTTTCTGTCTGTTTCTCTCTTTACAAAAACACGTGTTGTAGTCTGAGAGTCTTATCTGAAGAGAGGCAAGTCTCAATAGTAAGCAATGGGAGCACCACAAACAACATCATTTATCAAATTCCGTCAGATTTTGTGAAATTAGCACAAAGATACACATGCCACAACTAGTGATGTGCGGATCGATCCTAAAGTATCGATATTTCTGATAACAATGTTTCCTGCTCTAGGATCGATACTCATTTAAATGGATCGATATCTAAACTCATACATTTTAAGTGAGTGTGTGTTTTATCATAAGTATCTTACTGTCACCAGGATGGTCTAATTATACTCGGTTGATAGGAACTACTTTTCCTTCCACCTGTCAAAGTCATGCTTGTGCTACGGCTCTGTGACAGAGCTTCTTTGAAATGAGCCACTGCAGCCCTTTACATTTCCCACGATTGAATACTGACTCTGGCTGACTGTAAAAGCAGTCACGTCTGGCTGTATTTTAGCTGTGAAGGTAATAATGTTGCTCTGTTTGATGTGTGTGGAAAGACAGTGAAATATTTTGGCAACACCGCAAACTTCGCTAAACATCTGAGATTAAGTCTGTCACAATAATAGAATGATGTTATGAAGCGGCAGTTCTGAGCAAGATATTTTTATTGTAATTAAAGAATATGACAGTAGTTTGATGTCTTGTCATTATGCAGCTATTATTTTGAATTGGTAAGGCTACAGCCTACTCCTTATTTCTCTCATAAATACAGAAACGGGAGGGGGGAGGTCACATTAAACTAGAAATAAAATATGTAAAAAGTATTGGTATTGGTATCGGTATCAGCAATACCAGCCTGGGTATTACTTGGTATTGGATCGTATAGGAATTAAGTGGTGTCATACATCACTAGCCACAACGTCTGGTTTTCAAAATAAGGTGTTAACACAACAGATATACAGTATGAAAATAAGATTAATTGGATTATATTCACAGGAAGTATAAAACCTGTTACATGTGTATTAAAAGTAAAATAACACTAAAATGTCATGGAAATTACTTAGATTGAAGTACTGCAGTTGTACATTGGAATACCTTCCTTTCTGATAGGAAGTCTTCTTGAGGTGGTATAAAACACATTTGTCCTTAAATTTAACTATTTCAGTTGTGGACAATTAGGACTACATGAATTTAAAAATTAAACATTCCACTGCCCAAGTCAGCTATAACACAAGGATTGTTCATTAGACTACATGCTGTACAGCATTTGTGGACAGATTTTGTCCCAGGATTTATTATGTATTTCTTCTACTTCATTGCATGACTTAAAATAATAAGTTGAGAAACGGGTCTGTTCTTCATCCTGCACTGCAGCAGCTAATAAAGCCCATTTAATCCCCAAAATGTCAAAGTAGAGAGGAGCCCAGTATTCTTTACACATTACACAAGATGAATAAACAATGCAGACAGTTGTAAATAATCTTGAATGTTCTCACTTGTTATCCTTGAGTTACACAGTAATACATATTAGGGGTGTGGGCTGTATTAAAAGTACCCACTGTTCTCCCATGCTCTATAATCACACAGTACCGTTGTTCTCCAATTCTTCCTCTGTATCTACACATAAACAACAAGGCATGTAAGGAGGAATATAAAAGGAATTTATTTTATTATTTGGGGATTATGTTCTTTGTTGCTCTCCTTCTCCTTCTCCTTCTTCTTTTCCTCTGACGAATATGGTTATGTTCTCCGCATGACTCCTCCTCTGTCTTCTGTGTAAGACATAGAAGTACAGTTACTAGCCTATATTAAATCATTTTGACTTATTAAGTGCAGCAAACTTTAAATTGACTCCATTCCCACACATAAAACACGGCTTAACAGCAATCACATTTAACAGAAGCATAAAATTCTTCTTAATGATAACTGTCAAGATTAGTTTATTTGTTAGTCACCACCACTAGCTTAAGAGCAGCCTATATGATATGAACACTACATAAAATAGCCTAGCGGCTAGCGGACTTTTACTCTCCTCATAGCTTAACAAATTACATGCATTATTCATAATATTTCTTATTCACCGCTGGTTGAGTCACTGCATCTCCTGACACAACACCATGGTTGAATTTTTACCCTGAATGGCGTTTTTGCTGGAACATCAGCTGATAACAGCAGACCAAGGAGCTGCTCCTGTGGGATCATTTACCATAAATACTCGAATAGGACTGCCCTCCAGATTAAGCTGCGGTTAACTGACCATGTGGTTCTCAGAAACAACACCACACTTTCCCGCAGTTCTGTGTTCATCTAAGCCGCTAAATGAAAACTGTGTAGGTCAGAGCGTCCACACGAAAAAGAAGGAAGACATGGCTGGTAGTATTGTCTTCAAATAGAGTTGCTAAACACCTCAGCACACTGAAGGAAGCCATCTGACTGTGTGAGGAGTAAGCTTGTTGATGTGTGCAGGTAGAGTAGGCCTAGAGCTCTCCCGTCTCCCCTATTGGCGGACTGGTCCACCAATAGGGGAGAAGTTCAACCCCTGAGACACAGCCCCTCCTCGTTTGCATAATGAGTCAGAAATACATGGAGAAATGTAAAAAGGACAGGCAGAAATAAATACTATAGGGAAAATAAATAGGGTAGAAAATGCAAAAGAATAAAACAGACAAAAATATTAAAACACACACACAAATAAACAAGAAGTAATTAATAAATAAAGCTGAAGATTATAACAGACAATAAATAAATAAGGTAATTATTACAAAGGTGAATAAGTAAAGAAGCTAATTAAAAGAGATATATACATTGATGTCTCATTGTATAATTTAATTACTGCCTACATTTATTTATCTACTTAATTTTTTGTGCATTTAATCGGATGCTTATTTATTTATTGAGCATTTATTTATTTCTGTATTTATTTCTGAATTTGTCAGGATCAGTCCTCCATATACCTCATGCCCGCTGGGTCTCGTCTTACCAAATAACCGTTACCAAATAATAGTAAAGTATCGATAAAGACTCGGATCGTTAAGCAGTCTCAATACTGGTATCAGTATCAATAAAAATTAACAATGTTCATCCCTAGTCGTTTAGGTATGTGTTGACTGAAACTAACTTTGATTGAAAACCTTTAGTTGAAGTGGCATAAGCATTGCTTGTATTTTGGAAATACATGTATATGTAAATATACAGACATAAGATTTGGAGCAAAAGTAGAAGCTGAAGCCTTTTTGAATATCTCAGATTTAGCAGACAATCTCAGCTGTGCCATGGCTTCACTTTCAAATGTAAACTATTTGGTAAGGTTTAGCTCAACATCCATTACCCTCTGCCATCTTTAACTATATTTTGTCAGCCTCAACTGTTTTGTGAATGCAAGGCTTACATGTGAGGACTGAAGGATAAGTCTGGTGATAGTCATGTCAACACATCCCATAAAAAACCCAACAATAAATTAATCCCATTAACTATTGTCTGTGTATCCAAAGGCTGATATACTGTAGCATTCATCTCTGTGACAGAGCTGAACTGTTGTCCAGAACTATTAAAAACACATCAATGCACCACACCACTTCACTGGGCGACTTGTTCCCGTTCATTAGTATTCCCTTTATTGAACATTGTAGTTTTTTAAATTCATTCCAGCATACACTGTCTTGCTGCCATAAACACTTACTTACACATCAAATCTGTTGCTGTAAAAAAGCACTATTTACATTTTTTTTGCTTAGAACTACAGTGATCAACTGTTATATGAAATGAAAGTATAGGTCCTCTTGTGTGTCTTCAGTGGGAACCTACGGGCGTGGAGCTGAGTTGCACAGACTGTTAGGGGAAGACGCATAGTATTGAGTGATGCAATAATGCATTGTTTGTTTTGGTCCTTTCATGGGATTTGTTAACAATAACAAAGATAAAGAATATCGCCAGGCTTATTCTTTAAGCCAGAACCAGATGTAAGCACATACCAATATGGCAGAAGTACACTGTAAGAGCTAATAGTAATTTAGTGTGTTAGTAATGCTAATTCTAAGCTATTGAGTATCAACCAGCCAACTAATATAATAATACAATTTGAAGCTTACTGTTAAATGAATAAAAATAATGATAATTTGAAGCCCATTACAGACCATACTACAGATTAGAACTGTTATGAGATCACATTTTCTCACATTTCAGGACAATGCTAATGTCTGATTAGGTTGACATACTGTATGCACAAGTGAGCATGAGCACCAACCAGATAATACGCCTTTTATATATTGAGAAGGACGACTGATCTGGTTTGGATTTTTAATCAGATGGTGGCTAATTAATGTAACATACTTAAAAAGATACAAAAAAACATCTGTGTAACACAGCAATGCTCTTTCTGATAATTAGAAAGATAACTTCTATTTCAGTTTAGTTCCTTTGGGGATGACAGACTTAAACCTGCATGTTTGGTTGGCAAATCAATGAGTCTGAACCACAGAGGAAAATAATCTACAGTACTATTGATTCTGAAGATCTGTGGCACCTCTCACAATCTCTAGAGAGACCCTTAAGAACATCTTATTGTGAGACTTTTTAAAGACATCCAAAGATACTGGTCACAGCGCAGTTAATCCAAAATTTTCTGGTGGAACCTTTTGAAACTCATATCCATGTGATAATTAACTCAAGTCAGGCTTCATAACTATACATTGTAAAACAATGAATAATCAAAGAAATTGGACTAACATGAATGATGTTGTGGACAGAATATGGTTCAAAATCAATTCTGTTTTATATGGAAGCACTCTGCCTTTCAAATACACACAGTGGTGATGTGCTCCATGTGCAGAAGTACAGTACAATCTCTGTCTACAATTTCACAGAAAGATAAATGCTAAACAAACACTGGGTGCAGTGCATGTAGGACCTTAGGCTATTTTTATAAATAAAGTGCAATTTTAATATGTTTGCCATTTTCTGTTCATTATTCGTGTTTCTTAGGAATATGAAAATGACTAGCATAATTCAGTAACATGACCTGAAGCACAATTGGTGGAAAATAAGCAAGCACATTACCTATACTTGTTAATACCAATTAACATTTTGCACAATTGTCTCTGGTTTGAGGTTTTCATGACATATAGTAAGAACAGTAGTATTGACTTAGAATTGTGGCAATTAAATGGACTCCATTTCCCCATAAATCTTCTGATTTCATCATGAATCATATAGAGCCTGTTTTTTAGGGATCTACTAAATTAAATAAATGTGTTTGCTTTGTGACAATTACTCTGCCAAAGAATCCATGAAAAATGTACGTAAACCTCTATTAGTTTTGAAATTAAACTCAAATTGAATGACTCCTGTAACACATAGTTTTTACTGTCTGTATGCTGTACGGAGTCCTAGCAATATTTATATAAAGCCATGGTCAGCCACTTGCAGAACACAAGCTTACAGAAAAGAAATTGTGATCTAAAATCATAATCAATACTGATTTTAATCTTACTCATACATTTAGGATGCTCTCTTGGACCTTGCATTAGCAGAACTGAGATATAACTGTTCTTGTACAGGGATGCTGCAATTGTTGCTGCAGTTATTGATATGTTAATAATGTTTAGAGATAGACAAAACATCCTAGTTAAAGAAGGGCTTAACATGTAGGTAGACACATATGTTTACTATTAATCATTCTCTCATTTATGAATAGCTGCAATACGTTTAAGCTGTTTAAAGTCAGTGAAAGCAAATGTCAATGTCACATCTGAAGTTATGGACCAGTAGCAGAGGTGGGTAGCCAAAAAGTAAAAGTACTGTTACTTTGCAAAAACAAGTTGAAGTAAAAGTGGTCATCAACAGAACTACTTAAGAGTACAAAAGTAGTTACTAAAAAAATTACTTGAGGAGTGAATAACTTAGTGAGTAACTTAAGAAATAAAAAATAAAAAACAATGGGTCTTTTTCCCCATGTCTTTTATTTGATATGGTTGTTACTAGAATTATTTCAAATAAAGAAGTGAACATACACTTGAATATATTTGTGATAGTGTGTATATCCAGTGTATATCCATCAAGTTTGATTACAAAATATTGCATTAACATTATAGTCTGTTAGTTCTCCAATAAGTAAAGACTGTTTAAAAATGTAAATTCTTGTTGTTCATTCTTCTTGTTGTCCCCCATATAAAATTATGATTTGGCAAACAAATCAAACTAGGAGATAATGCTTTGATGTTTCATAATTTATTCCTTAATAAATACAGGTCTGTTCTCTTCTTCACATTTACCTGAGGAAGATCATCTGTGGTTGAAACATTATATCAGTCACATCCACATGAAATAAGTGTAAGTGTAGTTTGTCTTTTTTGTGTCATCATCAGGCTACACCAATGAGCATTACTAGTTAAATGCACACTGCTTGTATTCTGCTTGTGCTATTTGAAAGCCATATTACCATGTTTCAGCCATTATTCTGCACTAACAGAGTCAAGTCATTTCCCGATCTTATTTGACTTTATTTTATCCCTTTTATTTTATTGTATTTTACTAATTTTATATTAATTGTTCATGCTCTTATCTTGTTTTTTTTGTATTATTCTTTACACTTGTTAAAGCATTTTGTAACTTGTTTTTGAAAAGTGCTCTAAAAATAAGGATTATTATTATTATTATGTGAATGCGTGACTGCAGTAAATAAGTAAAAAGTAAAAGTAATGATTTTTCTCTTAAAAGTTACTCAAGTAAGAGTAAATATATGATGCATAAACATAACTCTGACAAGTAAAATTTATTAAAAAAAGTTACTTGAGAACATGTAACGGAGTAAATGTACATTGTTACTAACCACCTCTGACCAGTAGTATGCCATGGTTTGTGGTATTGATGGAAATCTTCGGAATGTGCTTTACTGATGAAGAAGACATAATATAGTACTATATATTCAATAGCTAAGAATAATTTTTACACTACAAATCCAGTCCTATATTATAGCCAAGCTCAACAATATGTCATGTAGTTTACTCTATTTGTGTAGACAGGGATGGCAATGTAAAAAAAGTAATGTAATATTGTTGTTTATTTCATACTTAGTCTTGGTGGGTCCAAATGTAAAGACAGAAAATATTAACCTTGTACACAGATGAAAATGTCAATATAAAGACTGGTAATGACTGAAAATAAATTTGATCTGACTTGAACTCCTCTGGCCATGTCTACTGCAGTTATAGACATCTGGACAAATGGGCATTACCATGACCTTCATTGTAATTGGAGTTCAGCATCAAGTAAATGGACTGAAAAGTTGGTGGTGATCCTGTCTTAATGCGCAACTGACCACAATAAGTCACACTGATTGCATTTTAATGCTGTGTGGAAAAAACAGCAACGTTAATGGTCCAGTGTTGGCACATGGTATTGAATGCTGACAGAGACTTATCTCACCCACTATGGAGACAAGTCAATCAGTGTGAGGGCTGGTGCCAAGTAGTTGTTGTCGCTTTTTGTCTCTGCTGGAAGGGTCACACTCATCATGCTTTCCACTAATACATCCTGTCCCTAATACCTCACACCTTGATCGTGTCAACTGATAAACACCTGTGACTCATCTACTGCATATGTCACACAAACGTTGGCAGCCTCATAAGAATATAATTGCTGCCCTGGACTTTGTATTCAAGGTGTAAGTTAGAATAATGAGATATGATCTCTGCTGCCCCATTGCTCAAAATGACCATAATAGATCTACCGGGGATTGATGGTTGTTGATCAATACAATTACTCATTACTTTGGCAGATTCTCAGACTGGCTTTCAAAACTAATTTTCTAGCTCATATTCTGTAACAAAAAACCCACCTTTGAAAATGTCAAGACACACTTATCAGAGGCTCATGTAAAATGAGATAAATTCTGTGATGCAGCATTTCATCATCATCACTGATACAAGTAAATAAGGGGCAGGGATTACTTATTACCTTTTTTAAGCTAACTGCTTCTACAAACTTAAATGGGTTTTAGTGTTTGTACTTTGTGGAGCAATGCCCTGTACTGTCATCCAGCAAGTTTTGAATTTGTTCTCACCAACTTTTCCAACCCCTTAGGTCAAAGTCCAGTACGTGCTTCTCAGCTTGCAGAGGTGAAATTTCCAGAGGTGACTAAGGTCACAGAAAACCTAGGGTTCTAATGGTAGTTAGAAGCGAGCTTTCACTCCTGAGCAGAAAATGACAAAGCTTTCCTTACTGCAGCTCTGCATGGGCAGGACTGCACAAGTCATCAGTCACATAGGTGCAAAGGGGTAAGGGTGGGTACATCCAGACCAGGATTGAGAGCTGACTGATAGGTAATTGCAGTAAAGCTCTGCCACTGAGGCTGGCCATCTATTAACGTCAGTCCTACCAAGTGAGCCCTGGTTTGGGGTCCAGACAGTATTGTTATAGAGCGTTTGATTTCACAGCACATTTAATGGTTGGACCCACAAAATAAACTATACAGCAGCTCCTCTTAGATTTGCAATTTAAAAGTGCACAAAATTAATTACAGCAAGCATATTGTAATTATGGCATGAAAATGAGATTGCTAGAGAGGCAGAACTTTCTTGCTAGACCCAAAAGTAGTACTGATCTCAGCAATTTTACGTCAATAACTCAGTCTGTCCGGTTTTGTGCTAGAACGAGTTGAAGTGATTTTCTACACGGGATTAATTATGTGTGATGACAGCATGTACTGAAAAGTGAATCTGAAGTTACAACAGGCTTTACTCAATAGATTGTTGTTCTTTTCATGCTTTTAGTTTCTTCCACATATATCACAGAAACATATACTTCCTTCTATATGAGGTGGAGGCATACAGTATACTAAATATAATTTGGAAAATACATCAGAACTTAGATATAATAACAGATTTATTGCAGCACCTTTTTAAACATCAAACATAACTCTGCAAATGTCACTCTATTTCAGGTGAAGGAGTCAATTGAAAGCTCAAACTGATGCCCCAACAAACACAACTGAGGCAGGTTCTGGAAAGATGAGATCTGGAGCACACAGTTATGGTAAGAACATCACTGCAACTCATTGAATACCTGTAGCAGGCAGTGATGACAACACTGACACAGAAATGCTACTTTGGGGATTGGTTCCAGGGACCCTGCAATGTAACGCCTTCTCATTGGCTGCATGGACAGTAGCTGGATTTGCTGGCTTTGTTGTTTGTTGGATTTGCTGCTCATACTAGTATGCATTGTCACTTGCAGATCTCCTGCTGTATTAATGCTTGTTGTTCGTCAAATGTAAGTCGCTTTGGATAAAAGCGTCTGCCAAATGAGTTAATGCAAATGTAAATGTGGTGCGTCCAAGCACAACAAATGATATTTGTTTCATGAACACGCTTTAGAAACAGTTTAAAACAGCTATAAGGGATTTTCCCCTATAAAAAACACTGAAGAGTTTCGAAATCTGAGCAGGAACACCGTTTCCTCACGACTATTACTCCCAGAATTGCGTTCCCACCATTTCCACCACTTACATGAGAGCAATACTGAATGTGAGAGAGGGCAGTAGTGTGTGTGAGAAAGAATGATAGTCTAAGTCATAGACAATTGTTGGGCGTTTTAATTAGTATACTGATGTGCGGAAGACAGTACGATGATGTATGACAAAATTACTGTGTCTGAGAAAGAATGACAATGAATGTGAAAACAAAATAGTCGTGTGATTTAGAGAGTAAGATAATTTAAGTGAGGGACAATGGTTTTGTGTTTGAGAAATCATGATGGTTTATGTGAGCAAGAATTGTAATTGTGTGTGAGAGAGTATAATTAAAAAGGAACAGTAAGACAAATCCCCATTCCCTGATTGGCTTACAGCCTTGGCAACAAAGCCTGTACCTGCTCAGAGCATTGCTAGCTAAATTGGAGCTAAAATGATGAAAAACTCAAGATCAGTGGAAGTGAGACACTGTTTAATTCAAGAGTTCATCCAACATCAGAACTGGTCCTCCTAGACGCGCTCAGTACAACATACTACATAAGCAAATTACCCAATGTTTGTCTTGGGTTTGTTTACCTTGGAATGAGTTAGCAAAAAAGCTACTTTGGATTCAGCAGGACATTGCACAGGCAAAGACAGCAACTTCAAATTGGACCAATGACTTATACAGGAATGTCTGATTAGATTTTCACTGACATTGTTACCACCCCAAATGCAAGAAAAAGGTATGTGTTGGCAGGCCTTCAATCACACAACATCCGAATACAACAGTGGCAGGCGAGAGACTGTCTGCAACAGCTTGACCCAGTTGGACGGGTCAAGCTGTTGCAGACAGTCTCTCGCGATTCCAAAGCATACAGCTATTTTTTGCAAACTCATTCCAAGGTAAAAACTATTTTTTATTCACCTTATTTCAAAGGAGAAAAAAAAAAGTAGCTTGTATATTCACAGTGCATCCTAAACCTGTACTGAAACATCCTCAACAGGGTACCTGGAACAATCATTAAATTTAAGCAAAAAAAAAATCAGACTAAACACGGTTATTCTCCACCAAAAACCCTGTGTTTCATCAGATGTGTCAAGCTACTTAACGTAGTTGATGCAGGTGTTCGCCATAGGCAAACAGTGTTTGGAGCTAAAGGAATGACCATGCAAACATCAGTTAATGGCAGAGGGGAGATGCTAACCAGTGGGATGACACTTGTACCAAGCAAGCAAACAACAAAGACATTTTTTTTAATCTTAGTAGCAAGTTAAAAGTGGCAGAAGCAAAGATGACGCAACAATGGAAGTTGCAAGCCTAGAAACAACAGCTGGCTGTATTAATTCAAAGACACAGCATATAAGTGGTACTGCATCTCTTATTCATTGAACACAACTTCTTTTAGAGCCTCTACGTAAACATGGTGGGAACCTCTCATGGCTAGTGTTACTATCAGTAGGCAAAACCTTTAGCACAAAACTAATTTGTTTCCACATGGCATCATACTTTCAATTAAAGAAAACAAGAAAAAATAGTATTACATTTTCAAAATAACTCTGTAGGAGTCAACCCATGAACTATAGCATGCATAGCATATTCTGACTATATAATACCTGACATCCTCAGGAAGTCTGTCCTTTAAAGCTTCTCTTATCTCCAAAATGACCATTCTGCAGTGCCACATTTTCCTCGTTTCCCAAGCACTTAAAATATAGCCAATATCCAAACCTCACCCCATGCTGGATGAGGGAGCAGTATGGCATCCTTGTTGAAGGTAGTGTGATTTTGGGTAGTATATATCATATAAATGTCATCATTATTATTATAAGCCAGCTTTATTTATATTGCCAATTCAATTTCAAACACAGAGTCAATTCTAAATACATTACATAGGCAAAGAAAAGCATTAGAATCACATTCGAAACATTAGGCAATAAAAACAGACTAAAATCAATAAACACAGGATAAAATTAGATTTTAAAAAAGTAATAAAATACATTAAAATAAATAAAATATATAGATTAAATAAAAATAACATTGACCAAAATATAGTTAGAGTGCAGTTAAATGTAGAAATAAGTTGTACGTTGTCCCAAGAAAATACAATTGCAGAAATCAATCAGTCAAAGGCACAGGAGAATAGCAGAGTGGCTAGGGTTGGGGTCAGGAAGTTGGTTCCACCTGCATGATGAACAGTAGCTAAAAGCAGCTTCACCCTGTTTGGTTCTGACTTAAGGTTCTACCAGCTGACTTCTTCCTGAAGATCTGCCCTACTGGGTTTATATTCTTCAAGGACATCAGAAATTTAATTTGGCCCAATATTATAGAGGGGTATATAAACTAGCAGCAGCACATTAAAATATATTCTATAAGTTACTGGAAACCAGTGTAAAGATTTAAGAACAGGAGTAATGTGCTGTTTTCGTGGTTCTCATTCTCAGCATTCTATTTGGTAGGACCAGCACAATACGATTACAAGTCCATCCTGCTAGAAATGAAGTTTCTCTAAATCTTTCTTTCTCTAAGTCTGGACATAATACCTCTAAATCTTGCTATTTATTTGAGATGATAAAATGCGGATTTAGTTATTATTTTGATATAGCTGCTGAAGCTCAGATCTGAGTCTATTAAAACACTAAGATTTCTAACTTTGGTTTGTTTCTTCTTCTGTCTTCTTTTCAATGATTGAATGATTGAATACAATGCTTTTCAACTTATCTTTATTTAATTGAACTGAATTTTATAGAATTTAGCTATTAACTTGCTCTAAGCATTGATAGTGAATCTAAAGGATGTAGTAAAGTGTCATCTGCATAACTGAGATAAGCAACGTTATTGTTATATATGATTTGATCTAGAGGGAGCATGTAGAGGTGAAATAACAGCAACCCAAGAACTGACCCCTGGGGGACTTCACGTGTCATGGTGACTTGCTCAGATTTATGATAACCAATGGTAACATAGCTTCTGTCCCCGAGATGTGATCTGAACCAATTGAAAATTGCCAGACAATCGCACCCACTTTTCCAGTGTTCAGATGAATGTCAATTAACATCTCTACCACTACAGTCTCAGGACTGTGATGTGGTCTGAAGCCAGATTCAGCTATGCCCCAAAGAGGAAAGATTAGAGATCTGTAATTATTTAATACTGAAGGATCCTGGTTATCTTTTTTTAGAAGGGTCTTAACAACTTCAGATATTTAGTGATTTTGGATAATATTGGAAAATATTATTATTATTATTAGTAGTAGTAGTAGTAATAGTAGTAGTAGTACTAGTACTGTATTTGTAGTAGTAGTAGTCCTGCAAGTAACATCACACCAGACCTTTATTTTTTAAATTGACAGGTCAGGAAAGAAAATAAAATTGAAATCTACCAAGGGAACTTAAAACATAAAATTTCATAATAGAAATGCCTGGTCACTCAAGCGAGACAGTGTCTGACTCAAGTACAAACGCTGGGAGGAGGGCAACAAATACATGAGTCAAGTTTTCAAACTTCGTAAACTAAGGATGTTGTCTCTGACTGGTTACGGACCTACCTCATATTTTATTTGAAGAATATTAGTTTTTGTCATAAAACAGAAGAATCTCAACTGAACTGATTAAAAAACTATTTTGTTCCTAAGCGTGTAAAACTGTTAAATCAAAGCTTGGGTTCTCAGTTGACCTTGGTGTTCCAGTCACTATAAGCAGGAAACACTGTTGTGTTGAGTTATGTATGTGAAACAATGTATGCCTTGAGATGCTAGAAAGATTTCGGAAAAATATAATGATAATAAAGTGAAAATCTTTGGAAGCCGAGAACAGCTATGCTTGCAATTATTTTTTTAATACCGTTATCTCAGGATCATGAGTTAATTATTTTGTTATCTCGAGTTAAAAAAGCTTGTTTTCTTGTGATAGTTGGTAAGTTTATCTCTTTATCTCTGGAAAACAAAAGGAAGATTTCTCGAGATAACGAGATAATTATAGCCTACTAATGAAGTTTACAATCTCAGCAGGAACCACATGCCTGTGAATTTGCAGCCAGGCTAGTCTTCTCCTTAAATGATGAGGACTGATGAGGAATATCTCAGAACAGGAACACACTGTGTTAGAACTTGATTAAAGTACAGTGACTGATGTGATCTAACATTTTCAGCTTTGAATAAGTTGTTACAGTTGTAAATACATCATCTATGCATGTTGGCATGGCACTCCTGATCTCTGATTAACATTGTAAGTAACAATAAGAAACGAGAAGTGGATTTGTGCCAGATCCGGATTGGGACTGGCACCTATTTGATTGAATCCGGCTCCTACTTTTTCACTATCAAAAATATATGATTGATGATGATATGCTAAATATAAGATTTCTGTAAGCCCCACAGCTAAGCAAGTGAACGTTTGTGCTGTAAGGAGTAGAGGAGATCGATGGACAGACAGACAAGCAAAAAAAATAGAACACATCACTTAGTCTGCTTTTTTAGCCTGCTTGCTTTTTGTAGTTATAAATAGAACTTAAGGTCCTAATTCCACTTTCCCCCCATTGTAGCAATCCACACACAGAAGGGAAACGAGAGGGAAGTGAAGGGAGACAGAGAGAAAGCTGCAAACCGTAAACAGCTGTTTCTACGCACAAGATCTCTACCTTGAGATAACAAAGCTCATTTTCTTGAGATAATGAATTAATTAACTCATGATCTCAAGATAATGGCATTAAAAATAATTGCAAGCATAACCAGCTGGACGGTCTGAAACACAATACACTGCTGCAGTGTATGATAATTTATCTGACAAACTCTGAAGTCAGACAACTATACAAGTGAGTGCCAAAGAGGACATACATACAGAACTTCCAAAGGATAACTCTAAGTTAGTCTCATTGAATCCCAAAAGTGTGGCTGTCAATGTGAGGGTCTTTTCCTGTGCTCTCCCCGGAAACTGCAATATACCCTGTGGACTTTTGCGCGACATCCAGCCCAGCTCCAGTGAGCAGAGGAAACCAGATGGCCCTTAACATAGCATGCAATTAGCTCAACGCTACACATCAGGAGATAAAATCCCTGTTCTCATTAAAAATCATTTAATAACTATTGGGCTACTATTATGTAATTTTACCACATACTGTACATGTTTGATTACAAGCTGAAGTATGAAGAGCATAGCATATTATAATAGATTTCTTTTATTTATTTCACCTGTGATAGCTTTAAACATATAAGTCCAAAAAATCCAATGATTGTGAGATTAATGTCACCAGACGCGATAATTAATGTTAACTAAAATAATAATGAAAGCTCTTTAACAGGCTTATCGTACACTAGCTAGCTGTTACTTTAATTAAGTTACCAGTCAACCACGAGGGCATGCTGTTATTCATCAATGCTAATGTTAATAAGATTAAGCCCATTGCTATGATAAAGTTGTATGTCTTTTATGTTTTTTGGCTTTATTTGATAGTGATAGCAGAGAGACACAGAAATGGCAGGGGAGAGGGAGAGGGAATGGCATGCAGCAAAGGGCCTGGGATTTGAACCCATGACACTATGTTAAGGACTCCACCTTGATACATGGTAGATATGACAACATCTGTCATTTTTCATCTGTTACCTGTACCGTTTTAATTTAACAGGTAAAACTGATGATCCACTGCATTTCTTTGCCAACAGCATTAGTGGTTCATGATTGGAAAAGTGGGCCGTGTCCATAATATATAAGATAAGCCAATCAAGAAACTGATGATTTAGTACTATTTCCTTTTCAGTCAAACTCTCTTCTGTTTCTCTCTCACATAAACAGCTATCCTCAGTCATGTTTTTTGTCTCTTACATTTACTGTCATTCTGTTCCTTCCACATCACTATTCTCAATCACATATACTATTCATCTCTTTTACATGTGCTATAACCCTGTTTCAAATACGATAGTATGCCTCTGACATACACCATATTTTGTTTCACATACACTGTTACCCTCAATTGACCCTTCGCTAAGCCATGCCCCGAATACACAACTGGCCAATCACAGCGCAGTATAGGACTCGCTCTAACTGTGGTCCAACACTTTCATGGATGCACTCCATTGACTCTAATGCAAAAAGAGTCGTTTTCTAGCTGTTCCTGGGGCACTTGTAATAGTTAGTCGCGAGAGGTTGCGAGAGGTTGATAGGAAAAGTATGATTTATTCTCGTTCCAAAACCTAAAACAAATCCAGAAAAATATCGGCTGTGGATTGTTCCTAATGTAATGTAAGTTAGCTAACGCTGGCTAACTTCCTACTGTATGTAATGTAATAAAGCCCTACAGTTCTGCTTTTTGATGATTGTAATAATGAATAGGGGCCTACCCAGCTTTACAGGAACAGTGTTGACCCTTAATATCGTTGTCTCAATCTGGGGATGCAGTGGTTCACTTGTACTGTGTGATCGGTAAGCTTTAGCTTCTATTTTTCATTTTTTTTCATGTCCGTTTGAGTCAGTTTGAGTCAGTTTGACAGCCTGAATACAACCTTCAAATGTATAATGCAACGGCAAAACTGTCTGCTTCTTTCTGAGATCACTTTTTCCAACAAATTTGACAATATTTCTCCGGGTAGTCTAGTAATAGACAGTGGCAGGCCGACAGTTTGTCGGACTTAGCAACAGTAACTAAGGGGGGCGGGGCTTAGCGAAGGGTCAATTACATATAATGCCATATATTTTCACATATACTATTGACCTCTCTTATATAAACTATTGTGAGAGTATAATGTGTGTATAAGAATATAGTTCTCGGTGTAAGAGACAAGTCCTGTGAGTAGGGGAGCATTATGGTACATGTAAGAGGGTATTGTGGTGTGTGTTATGGGGAATAGCAATCTGAAAGTATTAGTGTGAAATGGTATACTACTAGTGTGTGTGCAAGAGTTGTGTGTGAGACCAGGTATGAATTATTACTCATGGAGTCTTTCATAGAAATTGTCTCTTTACTCCTGCTAACAGTGTCTCATAAAAGCAAAAGCAAACTGTTTAAAAAGAAACAAAACTCCCCCTATAGTATGTCTTCCTATACCATGCATCTACAGGTCTAGCATAATCTCTCAAACCACACAATCACAGTAAGTCATGCTGACTCCTGGTTAATGTTCAAGCAATGAAAAAAGAAGAAAAGCTGCTTTCAGTACCAGCACTGCACGTAGATCTAAATTACAGTTTGTCAAAGAAAATGCATGCAATGCGAGAGATGCCTAAGCAACTGTTATTTACGTGTTGGTGTTGAAATGTTCACAGAAATCAGACCAGGGCTGAACTAGTGAACAGTCAGCATTTGTATTGCTTACAGGGAAACTGCTGGTGGAAAAAAAGCAGATGCTGTAGAAAAATATTAGACATTGTTTCCTGAATGACATTTTTTCTTCATTTTCCTAAACCATCCTGCTTTACAAACCCAGGCATGCACAGGAAAAGTACTGTGGGTTTTATTTTATTTTTTATTATTGAGACATTTTTCCCAAGGGACATACTGAAGACAGTTGGGAGGACTGAAGAAAAATGAAAAATGCTAACTTCTAGTTTATGAGATTTTTTCATTCAAGTGAAATAAATAATTAAAGGAAACACTGTCCTCATGAGATAAGGGTTGGGAAAAAGAATGCCTAGGAGGTCAGGGCCATACTGCTTCTGCCACTGCCTGTTTGAAAGTTATCACCAGAAAACTTAACTGTGTTATTACTATGTCTTGCAATGCAAACATAACACATGAATCATATTATATTTAAAGCACCAATGGTTGTGGTTCTCCTGTTTAGACTGCTGTCACCGTGTTTAATTCGAGACTTATGATGACTTAAATGTATTCACTGTGGCTCATTCTCCTCTGCATACCACTCCTCCCTTTCCCTTTTTTCTCTTCTCTGCATTATGGACCTCAAGCTCTTTATGCTAGTTTTTATTTTACTTGTGTTCCTGCAGACTATGTGCCTTACTGTGATTTTCATATCCAAGTCCAGCAGTCTCTGGCAAGTATTTGTCCACTCTTGACTCCATCTTCGCGAGTCCTTTGTTGTCCTGTCTTTGTGCTTAATTGATTTGATTAAAGCACTTTCTAATTAAATGTACAGCAACTCCATCTACGAGAGGCATTTTGATTATATAGTAGTGGCCTGTATAATTCAAGGTCTTCAAAAGGAAATGGACCAGCTTATTTAATATATATATATATATATATATTAAAAGAGAAGAAGAAAAGAATAAAAAAACGAATTGTGGAGAAAAGAACAGGCCTTATTTCGACACACTGATTAATTCTCGCCTGCTGTGAGTCGGTCTGTATTCTAAAGTGTGCTGTAAAATAAAGTTAGAACTACTGTATATGTTATTGTGAGACTAAAGTTAAACCTTCAAGTTAGAGTGAAAAAGAACATGTTTTTCTCGTATGTTTGTGGCTCATTACACTTAAGCCTGGGGACTGTAATCTATGAGATTACAAATAAGTGGGCCTTACTGCTAGAAGGCAGGATCTGTGCATTTTTGCGTGGGGAGAGGGAATTTGGCAGGCTGCTGTCAAGCCAGTGGATCAAAGTCCTTTTCCCACTGCAGTGGTTCATCACAACAACAGAGAATGAGAGAGAGAGAGAGAGAGGGAGAGAGGGGGAGAGAGAGAGTAAAGGGAGACAGAGATCTTGGAGGAAGACAGCTTACGCCACTCATGGTTGGCTTACTGTGCACACTTGCTTCACATTTTAGATCCAAAGCCCATACTGAGCATAGCTCAATAAAGCACTCAAGTCAGCAGGGGAGACTAGATGTGCTGTCAATGTCAGAACATCCGAATGGATTGTGACAGTGACACATGAGTGCGTACAGAAGCAATGTCTCCATGCAAAATATGAAAAGGATGTCAAGATTTGGAAATATTATGGTAAAAAAATTTTTTACCAAACTTTTAAGATTAATCACTACAGAGAAAATTATAGTAAACCATTCTGCTGTAGGCCAAAGCATACTGTAGCCATCAAAGCAGCAGCGATTGTTTGTATGTGTTTATAGGATTTTTTTGAGAAATTGTAATAGATACTGTCACTGACTACAAAAATGACCTACCCTCTCATATTTTTCATTTCATATTACTCATACCTTCTTCAAAGGGAGTACACATGTAATCCATGTTCTCTTCACGCACTGCAGCAGCCTCTTTTCTCCCCTTAAACCCGTCACCCCCTGCACCAACGAGTGCACGCATTAAATTCTGTGTCTGGCTACAACCCTTTTCCATGTGACTATATAACTGTGGCATAATGACTAGGAAGGAAAACAGATTTAAAACATAACTTCAATTAAACCAGGCTTTGGGATTACTACCACGACTACTGAGGTGCCCTTGAGCAGACTTCTTTACGGTCAACCACAATCCCTTTGAAAAAGCAATGTGATGCATGCTGTGGCTGATTATTCAGAAAGAACTCCTTAATTGAAAGGAGAGAGACGAGCTGGGTGAAAACATCCAACACAGAAGTGATGGTAATAATGCAAAAGAAAATAATGGGCTTACATATCGCAACAGATTATACATGTTTAAATGCTCCTCTTAAACACCTGTTTCGACATTCAGTTGAGAAGTTAAGTAATATCTGCAGTGCCTGTCACAGTTAGCAAGATCTTCCTCTCTCTCCCTCTCTGTCTCTCGGCATTCATTATTAATCAGAGAATGTTCTTTTTGGTTTCATGATCGCTTTGATAATCAAGGTTGCTGATGGGAGAGCACACATTCAAAATTGATAGTTTGAACATGGACTACTCAAGGGACAAAAGTGTTAATTGATTAAGCAGTAAGGTGAACAGAAAGTGCTCAGGCTGTGCTTAGAATTCTGGAGTGGAGCCCCTTGAGAATTTACAATAGACCCCCCCAGAAGCACCAGTAATAAGTGCATAATCAGCATGCACCACCAGAAAACAATTTTTATATTTGATTTTTATTGCCATCATAAAACCACATGTTTAATGATTTACAGTACAAAATGTAAGTATCAATACAATACGTAAAATATCAACACACAGTAGCATCCCAGTTTCATAGAGAAAAATGATTAAGCTTATCCATCCATCTACAGACCATAATGGGCTGAAAATCTAGTAGACTGTCCTGCACCACATGGTGCCCAGCCTATCTGAGTTTCCAAAACACTCAAAACAACCAAATGGTTGATATGATATATAAAATCTTGTTGGGAGCTTTGTCCTAAGAGGATACAGTTGGAGTCACAACTGACAAAGATGATGTAGCAAGGACAGCAGGGGTAAAACTGTTAAAAAGCAGCAAGAGGTCGTAACACATAAAGCCTACACAGCAACTGAAAGCCTAGTTTATGTATTTCATGAACAGTGGGAGAGATGCCTGTGGGCACAAACAGATAAAGAAAGCCGTGAGATTGCACCAAACGTGTGATCGATGTAAGAGAAGCCAATTTCATGGCTGCCACGAATGCCTGGAAAAGTATGCTGCATGCAGCCATTTTATGAATAAAATAGAAAATAAGCTGTGAACATCAGGACAAAATTTTTACGAGGCCAGTAAATGAAGTATGTGTGAGCTCAGGTACAATAATGAAATAAATGTTACATTTTAGTTAGGGAATCAGATATGGCTAGTTCTGTCAGTATATATAGCTGCATCAGAGATAGACTCTTACACCTCTCCAAGATCTGACTTCCTGCTCAAGGCAACAGGAAACTGGATGTCTCTGGCTGAGCTGAATGCCAACCAATACACAAATTCAAATATCCTGGAAGCTCAAGTGCAGGGAGGATGATGTACCCAATGCCCCCAGTGACTCTAGAGGGAATTGCAAGTCCACTGAAAGATGAGAATATGAAAGAACAATTAGGAGGATTAGGGATAGGGGTGGATGGATATTATACAGGCACTGGATATGTGCAGTCTGGACAAAGCTGAATATAGGTGTATGTACAAAATGTTACATTTGATCATCAGTGGAGCATGGCTTTATGCTGACTGTCCCGGGTATACATTGTCTCTCGCCCAGTGTCAGCTGGGATTGGCTCCAGCTGACCTCGACCCTTCAAAGGATAAGCGTGTATTGCTAATGGATGGATGGAAAATTGACCGGATGCTGCTCTGTACTGTTCCTATGTCTGATTTCCTGTCCAGCTCAATCTGCTCTGCGCAGCTTGACGGCTTCTGTCAAAAATAGACTAGTCACATATTTTAAGCAGAGCAGAGCAGAGAGCTGCCTCTGGGACGTTTCTGAAATACACTGCGGTGCGTCTGATGGATTCACAAGCATTTTCTACAGCAATGCCTGGTAGAACAAGTGTTAGGCCAATAAGATGTAGCATACTGACTACACCACCAGGGTGGTTAAAAGGTCTATGAACTCCAGTACTTTTTGTTTGTTTACAGACATAACAAAACTGAAATATTTTTTGGGAATAAGACACTGTAGTTGTGAGCAAGTGAAATAATAATATAAAATAAGATATAATTTAATAAGAAGTTGAGCTGAAGTTGCATTCAGAGAGTCACAAGCAAAAAAACACCAAAAAGATCTGTTTCTTAAAATGTTCAGTGTAAGGAAAAAAGCATGCAATGATTAAAGATAAATAGTACACCTTGCATGCACTTGTTTTCATAATAAAGAATAACAGATGCCGCTGCTCTCTCAACATGTGAGCCAGCATAAATTGTTCCCTTTGTCCTCCCTAAGAGAATAAAAGGGAACTCATAAACCATGAGAAACCTCATAACCCTGCAAAGAAAATACTAACTTGGTTTCAAAGGTATTGGGCCAGAGGGGCTGTATACATAGTTATCGCAGATTGGTCCTTTTGGCAAATAAACTGAACAGTTACAATGACCAACAACTTCAGGAAGAACTGTTGGTGCAACATTTTCTTCAAATTATGACAGTTTGACTTTAATTATGATTGATAGCATGTAACAAGAGGCAAGGCAAAACAAGTTTATTTGTAGAAGAAAGGTCTTCAGCCTTGATTTAAACTAACTGACAGTTGTAATACATCTGCAATTTTCTGGGAATTTGTTCTAGAGATGTGCTCCATAAAAACTGAACTCTGCTTCTCCGTCTTTAATTTTGCTGTGCAACAGCAGTATTTTAAAATCAATTTTTTGATAGACAAGAAGCCAGTGTAAAGACCTCAGAACTGGACTGATGTGATCCACTTTTTAGGTCTTAGTGAGGACTCAAGCTGCAGCTGTCTGATCGATTTTCAAAGGAGACCTGTAAAGACACCATTAAATGCATGTTTTTCAAAATCCTTTTGAGACATAAGTCCTTTAATCCTTGATACATTCTTCAGGTGATATAGGCTGACTTTGTAATTGTGGCTGTTGTGGCTGCAATTTAGGTCTGAGTACATGACTACACCAAGACTTCTGGCTTGGTTTGTGGTTTTAACGTTGCTGATTGAAGTTTACTGACTCTTAAACGTTTGTTTTTGGCTCCAAAAAAAAATTACTTCAGTTTTACCTTTGTTTAATGGAAGAAGATTCTGGCACATCCAAGCATTGATATGTTCAGTGCCCTTAATCAGGATTTGTATGGGATTACAGTCCCCAAGTGAAATGATTATAGATTTGTGTGACGTTTGTATAATTATGGTAACATATTTTGTTGTTTTTCATAACCTGAGGAGTGAAAGCATGTAGATGTTATACATAATGGAGCATTGGGGAGCTCCACAAGTCATTTTTGTCAGCTCAAATGTGTAATAACTTATAGACACAAAGTAGTCCCTGTCCTTCAAGTTGGATTCAAATCAGTTTAGTACTGTGCCAGAAAGTCACCCACCCAGTTTTCCAGTCGGACTAGTAATATGTTGTGGTTGACCGTTTTGAATGTAGCACTAAGATCCAATAATACTAAGACTGAAAATCTGCCACTGTCTGTTTTTCAGATATTGAGGATTTCAGATATTGTATTATGTCCTGAAGGTTTGGATGGTTGATAGGATCAAATTGTGTCATGCTATTTGAAAACTGATTTTATGTGGACACAGGGACAACACATATACCTGATATGGAAGTACTTATTGCTTGTCGAATTTTTTGAATTTTGTCAGTGAAGAAAGAGGCCTGTCGAATGTAGTAAACAAGGCACGTGCATTTTGTTTTTGGCGATGATATCACAGTAGAAGGACCACCTTCCATTTATTTCTCAATTATAAATTATAAATGCAAAGTCTCTGTTTATGGCTTTCAAAGTGAACCTGGAGATATGTTTTTGCCACCTGTGTTCAGCTTTTTGAAACTCTCTTTTTTTTACTAATCTTAGTGGCATTTCTCCATAGAGATCTTTTCTTAACAGAGACCGCCTTCACCTTAGTGGGTGGAATGGCAACTATAACATTTGTAATTTTAGAATAAAAATGATCTAAAAGCTCATTTACTTACCCATGAAAGGACTGGTGTGGAAGAGAAAGCCTGAATAAATATTTCACTGGTGTGAAAACACACAAGAAAACACAGGAATGATCAGAGAGAACAATATCAGTTACCACTAACTTGGTAATGTTCAGATCCTCGAAGATGATTAAGTTCAGAGTTTGCCCCTTATTGTGTTTTGGCTCTGTCACATGCTGAGAGTCCATAATTATCAAGAACACAACACGGCTCTTTAGGCCCTCTGTCCTGGGGTTTGTCACCATGGATGTTAAAATCACCAACAATAATTACAAAGCTAAAAGTCAGATTATAGACAGGAGGTATAGTCCAGAGGACAATTGAATCCAACTCCTTCCAGCTTTAATGGCACAGACAATGAGTGAAGTCTGCCTCATCATTCTCAGGGAAACTTCTGACCCACTGTATATACTATTAATGCCTAAAGCATGATCAGTGTCTATTTACAAAAGTCTCTTTCAAATGAGTACTCTTGCACTCGAAGCAGCAATAAAAATCTCTCTTGGAATCATGCAGCACCATTTTGTATGCATAAAAAATTTAACTGTACTGCAGGATGGTTACATTTACAAAAGACACATTGCTACTGCCGACTGCATTTGACAGTGATGTACTGAAAGACATTCAGGAAAAAGAAGATATTGGGTAATGACCTGTTACAGTTGCCTTGATATCAGTTTTGATTGGGCTCTAGCAATCCACAGACAGAAAGGAAATGACAGGGAAGTGAAGGGACAGTCAACCAGAGATAGAGAGCTGCAAGCCACAAACAGCTGTTTCTACGAGGCTCCCACTGCTGATTTTGACAGATAATCATTCACAAATCCAAAAAAATATTTAGTGCACTGCTAGTGCTACTTACCCCTGCACAATCCTTCATTATTAGAATTATTTACCTACCAACAGAAATAAAAACACAAACCAATCTGAAAACATTTAATGAAAAGGTGACAAAATCTGTGATCACTGATCATGCCTTGTGCAGACTCACTTATAAATGGACATGTCCATACGGATATAGAGATACAGACACACACACACACACATTGTTTCTGTTTTATATATATATATATATATATATATATATATATATATATATATATATATCGGCACAGTACTCCCTGATTCAAAAGCCCTGCCGATGTTGAGCCGTGTTTTCGTCCAAAGTCGATCTGATTCAGATTTGGCCTGACGAGCTTCAGATAAAACGTTTTGTTGGTTTTATCCTTATGTAGAGTTTGTGTTGGAGTCTGTGTTGTGCTGGGAGCAGGTCGTTTCTTAGTGTTAGCAGACTCCGTGTCGTAAGTTGCAGTGTCGTCGCTGCTGAGTGCAAAGTCAGTAGACAAAGCGAGAGCCTTGGGAGCGCGCAGGCAGGTGTTAGTCACTGGATTTCGCGGAAAATCCGACCCGGAGCCTTCAAATAGGAATAAGAATACTTGCCTTCAGAGTTAATAGCCAAACCCGGCAAGTGGATCATTTTAATGTCAGATTACAACCCCTTCACACACAGGCAACAAAAAAAGGATTCATTTTAGTAGAAAAAACTACATATAGCCCCTTTAAAGGTTAGCTAAATTGGCGTTAGCATATTGAGGCGGCTATTGTGGCTAGCAGGCTTGGCGATGTTGGATTAACGTTGTAATACTGAGGACAGTCGAGAGAAACAGTGAACGGTAAGCCTCATTTGAAGCTCACTAACTAACGAGCGTAGTGTGTCGCATGTCTGTTTTTCATGTTGCTTTCTGTGGAAATTTAGTTATAACGTTACTACAGCGAAGGTGTTATTTGTGGAAAGCCCATTCTGCTCTGCACCCAGGTTCAATTCCCCACTGCAGCACATCTACCAATGTGTATAAATGTATGGCAATTCTGTGTGAAAATAGTGTAGTGTAATAGTGTACTTGTTTAGACAATATGTATTATAGATAAGAAGTCAGTGATATGGTCATATTTGTGCCTTGACCCTGAGGCTGTCTGACAGCCAGTCTGGCAATGTAGTAAGTATTACCTGAAGTACATCTACAGGTGAACAGTTCATGCTGTGTTAATTGATACACTGCTCAAAAAAATAAAGGGAACACTAAAATAACACATGCTAGATCTGAATGAATGAAATAATCTCATTAAATACTCCTTTCTTTACATAGTTGAATGTGCTGACAACAAAATCACACAAAAATTATCAATGGAAATCAAATTTATCAACTCATGGAGGTCTGGATTTGGAGTCACACTCAAAATGAAGTGGAAAACCACACTACAGGCCGATCCAACTTTGATGTAATGTCCTTAAAACAAGTCAAAATGAGGCTCAGTAGTGTGTGTGGCCTCCACGTGCCTGTATGAACTCCCTACAACGCCTGGGCATGCTCCTGATGAGGTGGCGGATGGTCTCCTGAGGGATCTCCTCCCAGACCTGGACTAAAGCATCCACTAACTCCTGGACAGTCTGTGGTGCAACGTGGCGTTGGTGGATGGAGCGAGACATGATGTCCCAGATGTGCTCAGTTGGATTCAGGTCTGGGGAATGGGTGGGCCAGTCCATAGTATCAATGCCTTCCTCTTGCAGGAACTGCTGACACACTCCAGCCACATGCGGTCTAGCATTGTCTTGCATTAGGAGGAACCCAGGGCCAACCGCACCAGCATATGGTATCATAAGGGGTCTGAGGATCTCATCTCGGTACCTAATGGCAGTCAGGCTACCTCTGGCGAGCACATGGAGGGCTGTGCAGCCCCCCAAAGAAATGCCACCCCACACAATTACTGACCCACTGCCAAACCGGTCATGCTGGAGGATGTTGCAGGCAGCAGAACGTTTTCCACGGCGTCTCCAGACTCTGTCACATCTGTCACATGTGCTCAGTGTGAACCTGCTTTCATCTGTGAAGAGCACAGGGCACCAGTGGCGAATTTGCCAATCTTGGTGTTCTCTGGCAAATGCCAAACATCCCCCACTTGTGGACATCGGGCCCTCATTACACCCTCATGGAGTCTGTTTCTGACCGTTTGAGCAGACACATGCACATCTGTGGCCTGCTGGAGGTCATTTTGCAGGGCTCTGGCAGTGCTCCTACTGCTCCTCCTTGCACAAAGGCGGAGGTAGCGGTCCTGCTGCTGGGATGTTGCCCTCCTTCGGCCTCCTCCGCGTCTCCTGATGTACTGGCCTGTCTCCTGGTAGCTCCTCCATGCTCTGGACACTACGCTGACAGACACAGCAAACCTTCTTGCCACAGCTCGCATTGATGTGCCATCCTGGATGAGCTGCACTACCTGAGCCACTTGTGTGGGTTGTAGACTCCGTCTCATGCTACCACTAGAGTGAAAGCACCGCCAGCATTCAAAAGTGACCAAAGCATCAGCCAGGAAGCATAGGAACTGAGAAGTGGTCTGTGGTCACCACCTGCAGAACCACTCCTTTTGGGGGTGTCTTGCTAATTGCCTATAATTTCCACCTGTTGTCTATTCCATTTGCACAACAGCATGTGAAATTGATTGTCAATCAGTGTTGCTTCCTAAGTGGACAGTTTGATTTCACAGGAATGTGATTGACTTGGAGTTACATTGTGTTGTTTAAGTGTTCCCTTTATTTTTTTGAGCAGTGTATGTGTTTTACAAACTGTCAGATGTCTGAACTGCACACACTTTAAAAAATTAACAAAATAAAAACATCACCAAAAACCCAGATTTGACCTGGACCTAGATATGGAGATAAAAAGAGGTACTGAGGAAATTGGAAATCCAGCAACTAGAAAGAGACGTGATCATTGCAATGCACACTGTAAGCAAGACTGTAACACAAAGTATTAATCATTGTTTTCTCTCCCAAGCTCGCAGCACTAGTGGGAGAAAAATATAGTTATTGGTCCAGTGAACTGGGACTATAATTTGGGAGTATTATATAAAGTCAAACTCCTAATGAGGAATATATATATCACAATCACAATCACAATCCGCTTTATTACCAGGTATGTGTACACACACAAGGAATTCGACTCAGGATTGTACATTGCTCACGATGTGCTTACTCATCCAATAATAAAATAATAATAAAATAAAATCAGACACAAACTACAGTATAGACAACACTAACACACACTATGAACAAAACAATATATACATATTCACAAATAGTGCAGTGATCAGAGTGCAAAGGATGCAAGAGTAAACTATTATTCTCATTATGTACATGTTGAAGGTGGATATGATATACAGGTACACATACATGTACAGGTTGGCATCAATGATCTTTTCTACAGTCCTGACTGTCTGTTGTAGTCTGTCCCTGTCCTTTTTGGTGGCAGATCCAAACCAGACAGTGATGGAGGTGCAGAGAACAGACTGGATGATGGCTGTGTAGAACTGGATCAGCAGGTTCTTAGGCAGCTTGAGCTTCCTGAGCTGACGCAGGAAGTACATCCTCTGCTGGGCCTTCTTGATAATGGTGTCAGTGCTGGGCTCCCACTTCAGGTCCTGGGATATAGTGTAACCCAGAAACCTGAAGGATTTTACAGCAGACACAGGGCTGTTGAGTATAGTGATGGGGGACAGAGTGGGGGGGCTCCTCCTGAAGTCCACGGTCATCTCCACAGTTTTCAGCGTGTTAAGCTCCAGGTTGTTCTGACCGCACCAGAGAGCCAGCTGATCAACCTCCCGTCTGTAGGCCGACTCATCACCGTCCCGGATGAAGCCGATGACTGCTGTGTCGTCAGCGAACTTCAGGAGTTTGACAGACAGCTTTCCTGAGGTGCAGTCGTTGGTGTAGAGGGAGCAGTGGGGAGAGCACACACCCCTGGCGGGCGCCAGTGCTGATAGTCCGGGTGCTGGATGTGATGTTTCCCAGCCTCACCTGCTGACTCCTGTCAGTCAGGAAGTCTGTGATCCACTGACAGGTGGAGGCTGGCACAGTGAGCTGGGTGAGTTTGGTGCTGAGGATGTCCGGGATGATGGTGTTTAACGCCGAGCTGAAGTCCACGAACAGGATCCTTGCATATGTCCCTGGAGAGTCCAGGTGTTGCAGGATGTGATGCAGACCCAAGTTGACAGCATCATCCACTGACCTGTTAGCCCTGTAGGCAAACTGCAGGGGGTCCAGCAGGGGGCCTGTAATGTCCTTCAGGTGGGCCAACACCAGTCTTTCAAAGGACTTCATGACTACAGATTTCAGGGCGACGGGTCTGTAGTCATTTAGTCCAGAGATGGAGGCTTTTTTTAGGACCGGGATGACTGTGGAGCGTTTGAGGCAGGAGTGAACCTCACACAGCACTAGTGATTTGTTGAAGATCTGAGTGAAGATGGGGGCCAGTCGGTCCGCACAGATTTTCAGGCAGGATGGAGACACACCGTCGGGGCCAGGAGCCTTCCTGATCTTCTGCTTTTGGAAGAGGTGGCTCACGTCCTCTTCACAGATCTTGAGTGCAGGTGAGAGGTCAGAGGGGGAAGGTGTTTGAAGATGGCGTTGAAGTGGGGGAGAGGTGTGACTCTGGGCTTTTCAAACCTACAGTAGAAACCATTCAGCTCATCTGCCAGTCGTTGAGTACCAGCAGTGTTGGGGGATGGTCTCTTGTAGTTTGTGAGTGTCCGTAGGCTTCTCCACATTGACGCAGGGTCGTTGGCTACAAAGCTGTTTAGCTTTTCAGCGTAGCTCCTCTTTGCAGCTTTGACCTCTTTAGTCAGCGTGTTCCTGGCCTGGTTGTACAAGACTCTGGCACCACTTCTGAAGGCCTCCTCCTTGGTCTGACGAAGCTGTCTGAGTTTCGCTGTGAACCGGGGTTTTTGGTTGTTGTATGTGCGGAAGGTTTTAGTCGGCACAAACATGTCCTCACAAAAACTGACGTAAGATGTCACAGTGTCAGTTAGTTCGTCCAGGTCAGTGGCTGCAGCCACAAAAACACTCCAGTCAGTGCAGTCAAAGCAGGCCTGTAACTCCAGTTTTGACTCATTGGTCCATCTTTTCACAGACATTACAACAGGTTTAGCAGATTTCAGCTTTTTCCTGTGTGTCGGGATAAGATGAACCAGACAGCGATCAGAGAGTCCCAAGGCTGCACGGGGAACAGAGTGATAGGCGTCCTTTAATGTTGTGTAGCAGTGGTCCAGTGTGTTAGTGTCTCTGGTGGGACACTTAATATGCTGTCTGTACTTTGGAAGTTCATGACTGAGGTTTGCTTTGTTAAAGTCCCCAAGAACAATGAGCAGGGAGTCTGGATGTTTTTTCTCCACGTTAGTTATCTGGTCGGCCAGGTGTAGTAACGCCTCACTAACACAGGCCTGAGGTGGAATGTAAACGGGAACCAGAACAAACGAGGAAAACTCCCGCGGTGAATAAAACGGTTTACAGTTTATAAATAATGTCTCTAGGTGAGGCCTGCATGATTTCTTCAACACTGTGACATCTGTGCACCAACCTTCGTTTATATAGAAACAGAGTTTGCCTCCCCATGTTTTTCCCGTTAGCTCCCTTTCACGATCCGCGCGGATGAGATTAAATCCCGGTAGATGAAGTACGCTGTCCGGGATGAACTCGGTGAGCCAGGATTCCGTGAAACAGAGGGCAGCAGATCTGCAGAAGTCCGAGTTTGTTCTGTTGAGGAGCAGCAGTACGTCCATTTTGTTGGCCAGAGAGTGGACATTCGCCAGGTGAATTGAAGGGAGCGCAGTGCGAAATCCCCGCTGTCTCAGCTTAACCAGCGCGCCTGCACGTTGTCCCCTACGACGTTTCCGAAGGATCACAAACAGAGCTGGCGCTCCTCCAACTAGTAACTCCGGGAAAGTTCCAGGGTCAATAAAGAGCGGTGGAATAGTATGAGCAGTTGAAAGTCTAATGTTTAGGAGCTCATCTCTGGTAAAAGTTACCAGAGAGGGACGGCAGAAAACAGCATTAATTTACAAAAACACAAAAAGCACTACAGAGCGTAATCCAGAGGCGGCCCTCTGCGGCGCCATCTTGGTTGCAAACAGCAACAAAATATATATATATACATTTATATATAGTGTGTGTGAAATATATTTATATCTGCTCACTTTTAAGGCACAATATGACGGTATAATTATAATTGACAGTTTCAGTTAAAGGTTCAGTGTGTAAGTTTTAGTGACATCTACTGGTGAGCATTGCAAATTGCATCCCCCCTCCCCTATCCAAGCGAGTAGTATAGCTACGGTGCCTGAGGCAGGACAAAGATGTCATCTATGAGATAGCAGAGAGTTGCCAGTCAAGAAATCAGGTCTCTTTAGATAGATATATTAAGAAATTATATTTACTTAATTACTTAACTATATACAACAGCCACATCAAGAAATGAAGTGCTACATTATGTGTCATACTCCTGCAATACAGTATTTTACAACTTGGGAAGGTTGGCTCATCTGGACTTACATACCAAATTAAATGAATCAAAAACTATCACACCTAGTGCATCAAGTATGACCACTGACAGATGACAGGAAATTGTAAGCCTCACTGTTTCTGCACCACAGCCCATTATAAACCACATAATACATGAAGTTTACAAAGGCATTGGCTGGTAAGGATCAAGGCTCCTCTCACTTTGCTTTTTTAGATAAGCATGCAAATCTTACCAAAATGTCTTTTTTAATTTTTTAAAATACAAGTACAAGTACAAATTACACATTTGTATGCACAGTGGGGAAGCAATATATATTAAAATGCAAATTCGGAAAGTATTCATTATTGGTCACTTGATAGGTACACGGTCTTGTTATATATCAACATTAGCAGTAAAAAGAAATACATGTTTTCCAACAGGGCAGTAAAATGTGAAGTTTAGCTTCTGATCTGAGGTTCACTGCTGTTACCATTTTATTGGCAATAAAATTCATCATCTGTTTGTCTCAGGAAAGTAAGGACACATTTCTGTCCACGTAACAAAGCCATAACAGAGCGCTGGAGAATAATAATACATGAAATTACAATCCAACAACATATTTTTTCTACCAGTGCTGTAAAAGTTTAGCTGGCTGATCTGAGCTGGAAGCTGCCATTTTATTGCCAATAAGGGATCAGCTGATTGTCTCAAGAACATAACCCACAAACTTGAGACAGAGCGCTGGAGAGAGATATTAACTACATAAAACTAATCCAACAACATGTCTTTTCTACCAGGACAGTAAAGGTTTAGCTGTCTGATTTGAGCTTCCAGCTGTAAGCTACCGTTTTATTGCCAATTAGTGATAAGCTGATTGTCTCACGAACGTAACCGACAAAGCCAAAACAGAGCGCTGGAGAGAGAGAGAATAACTACATGAAATTAATCCGACTACCCTACATATTTTACACCACAAGCCAAAGCCAGCGCTGGAGAATAAACCAATTCAACCTTACATAATTTTTCTACCAAGGTAGTAAAGGTTTAGCTGGCTGATGCTTCCATGCTCTAAGCTAAGGTTACGGTTTTATTGCCAATTAACATTACTGATCAGCTGATTGTCTCCTAACTAACCGGCAAAGCCAACCCTGAAGCTGAACCGAAGCCGTGTTTACCGGCTTTTAAGGGCCCACCCTACTCTGCATCTGATTGGGTAGTAGTCCTTAACTAGGTACTGCGCATATGCAACTCTCAACAAAGATTTTGTAGAAGTGAGATGCATCACTCTGTAGTTAAAATGGAGCAGTTAATACATAGGGTGAAAAGAGGTGCTGCAGCAATGTGCAGTATGACAAAAAATATGGTGTCTTTTGAAAATGAAACCATGTAAAAATGAAACCAGTTCCCCTAAATAAAATTATCTTTCAGTATCCAATATGATTCCGTATTTTACGGGACAATTCCACATTTTACTGGACTATTGGCAACCCTAGGTGCAATGCAATGGAGTCTAACATTTGAAAGTGTTGCCGATGTTGTGTCAACATATAGGTTTATTGAGTAGAAGCTTTGTAAAAGCTGTCATGGGAAAATCAACTTGTGAGGTAGACAGGACAGGAGTGACAGCATAACGAAAAACATCAAGATTTAGCAAGAAGGAAGATGGAAGGTACTACTCTTGTACATGTGTGAAGATTGAACATTATCAATATTGGTATATTTTCTCCGAAATAAACAATATAACCATAAATATTACATAAAAAAATACAAATTACACATAGTTATTATGTCTTGGTATTAAACATTGACTCAGCAGTGATTTCAACAAATTTTACTGTATCACAATTATTGCTTTTCTGTATCCACCATGGGAGAATGTGGTAATGAGCAGATGGTTAGGTGTGCCAAGGTGATGGCATGACAATAAGATATGTGTATGTCAACACATTACTTGAATAAAATTGGCCTCCAACTGCTGTAATATCTTGGGCCTTGTGATTAATTGATGTATGACTAACAAAGCCTTCAGCTTGAGGTCATATGAAAGAGTTCCCCGCAGCTAATGGTCCTGCATTGTGTTTATTGGAATATTTCTGCTGATCTAGGAAATTCACACTGTGAAACAGGATTCCAGTTGTAGTAACCATGTGACAGCTTGCTTCTTTTAATATAAGAGAAAGGGAAAGATATAGATGGTATGTAAGAACTGAGCTTTCTGAAAACTTCTTGTATAATTCAATGTATACAATGTGCACGGAACTGCACTATACAATAGTGGTCCTGCAAACAACAAACATTTGCAAGACTTTCATATTTAACTTAGGTAGGTCGATGGAAAGGAAATACAGACGAATGAGAAACAAGATTGGATCCTTTTTTTAATCTGATCTAAACAATCTTTGTCTCCTGTGTTTACGACCTAAGAACAGGTGAAAAATAATTTTGTATCAGGATAATACTTCTACGTAGGCCTATTGGTTGTTGTAATACTCATTTTGGCCACAAGAGGCTGGAGAGCGCCACTACTTTTTTCTAAAAAAGACAATAGCATCCATGCTTTCTTTCAGGTGAGTTTTATGTAGGCATACTCTAAATACAAGGTACATATTGTGTTTTAGCAAGCTATGTAACAATACTGTCAAGGCTTTTAGTCCTATTTAGAACATGGGGTTGTGGAGCACTCCAGCCTTTTGTGACCAAAATCAGGATTACAACAACAAACACTTATAAACACAGGAGAGAAACAATTTAGATCAGACTTTTAAAAAATTATCCTGACAAAAAACTGTGTTTTCACCTTCCAAAACTCCTCCCCCCTACTGTTTCACAGATGAAAACAGAATTCCTTTTCTCACTTGCCTTTCAGAGCTTCCGTAATAACAACTTCCATATGTCAAAGCCCTTTTTCAGGTGGAACTGAAGGCTTTTGAGTTTGTGTGCAAATACAGATTTCCCAGCTTGTTTCATAAAATTTCTCAAATGTCTAAATTGTCAAGTGTCAGTATTTATGTGCAATTAGCATAACTCCTAGACAGATTGTCACAACATACAGATGCAAATGGTAAAAGCTACAGCTAAGTTGCTGAAACAATACAATTACTCAGCCAGGAAATTTGATTTATTTAGACAATAGCTAGATACCAGTGTTCAACACAACTATAATATCCATACAGCTATTTGTACAATCAGCTTTTTTTTATGGTAATGACTTCCTTGTGATATAGCAAATCTGTATATATGGATTTCATGCTCACAGCATGCTTCTACCACACTGCACTGATCCTCTGACAAGCTTGGTGGGTCTTATGGTTGCACTGCAGTTATTGATTTTGTTTCTCTACATGGTGGTTCTCAGGCCCTTCCGTAGTAAAGTTGGTCCAAAAGGTCATACCCCCTTCAAGATATATAAAATCTAGACATTTCACCACTCAGAAAACAAATCATTTCACATTCAACAAGGCTGGAAAGTTTCAGACTTTACACCTAAGTATCTTTTCTTCAGCAATACAGGGCCTTTATGTTGTTGTTTCCATGCTTTCATTATGTATTTGCACTCATGTCTATGACACCATTGACAGTCCATGTAGCAACCTTCTCACTCAGCTGACTTGGTAAAAATGTACAGTAAGTTGCCTGCACTGACTCATCACTCTCTCACAGACTTTTTTATTTTATTTTTGTACAGGTCACAAGGAAAAAGATCAAACAAAAATGAGCCAAGTATTTCTGTGGCATTAGAAACCCTAAATGACAGTATGGGAGTGAGTGAAGAAGATGGGAAGGAGGATTGATTTGATGCATGTGAGACTCCACAGGAAAATCAATATGCTCACCGCAACCCACGATTGACTTAACAGCACATGCCAGCCACCTCTGAGCAGAGCTGAGAGCAAATGTTGGCACAGTTTGTTATAGACCCTCTGTGCCGATATGATCTTGAAGCTGCGCTTTTTAGTTCAGCCCATCGCTTGCCTGTAGGACACTCACTCAACTCCTCCCCACTTGAGTAGGAAGAATATTATTGAGGTTAGTGGCAAAGATATGACACTCCCCTACTATTTTAGTAATTGTAAGTGTCAAAGTAAGCTCTCTCATTTGGTGAGCACCAACTCACCTTCAGTACATACCTAAAGAATAATCAGACAGAGATGAACAGATAGCTTTCCTTAGGATTTTATTTAGTTGTACATGTATTCTTCTTTCTATTATATTCTATATTCATCTTCTTTCTTGTTTCTGTTTCTATTTTTGTGTAATTGTATGTATTTTTTCATTACACTGTATATGAATTGTTGTATGTAGCCAATAGTATTGCTCAGGTTTCTCCCAGTAGTTTCAGCTGGGAGATGTGTGCGAGCAGTGAATTTGCTACATTACACAAGCTTTTTTAGCTAATAAATAAACAAAACTCACAAAATGTCAATTTTTATCTTCTTACACCTATGTTCCTTATCAAACAGAATAATAAAATAATAATAAAACTGTATACCATGCCTTCTTTTGTTGCTGTCTTGGCACATAATGGTTACATGACAAAAGATCTTATCTTCGCAGGGTCCTATGTCCTATGTTCCCCAGTTCTAGGGTTAAGGTTAGGATCCTGGGAATACAGTAGATATGCTCACGCTTTGTTTAGTCTTAAAACACACTTCATTCAAACTCTACAGAAACAAAATAAAACTCACCACAACCGGTGTGGTTGGTCTTTTCACTGTTCCAACAATCACCAAGTCTGGTTTGGTTGTAATAAACCCTTAATCCTTACATGTGATAATATTCTGGCTCTGCATGGTGTTGCTGCTTCTCTGATGCCTGTCCTGGCCAGCGCCACTGGTAATGACCTCAGTACTGTATACCCCTGACATCAAACTGGACTCCATTGGTCTCGGAGTCTGCAGTTCTGGTGCCGATTTCAGACTCAGTCAGGTAATAGCTAATATACCACTTAGTTAGCCGCACAGCTAACTGAGCTAATTAGCAGTTATGACCTGATATGTGATATTCTGCCCCCCCCTATTTTTTGTACTATTCTCAGTGGAGAATCATGATATATTTTACACTGATTTGGCGTTTGACAGTTTGGGCCCCAGTTAACCCCTTCAACCCCCCCGCCTGCCTCTGTAAATGTATTGTATTGTGTTGGATGCATGTCATGGATTGTGAAGTGTTGTATGGGAGAGTAAAGAGAAGGTGCGTGGTAACTAAGGTGCAGTTAAAATTGGAGGGTAGTAGACACAGGCACCCCATAACTGTCAGGTAGTAGGGGTGGGGCTCCTGCTGCTTCCCCGTGCCGGCTCTCTCGCGGTGGGGGCATTCTGGAGTCCCTGGGGCACATGGCCGGTGTTGTGGGGGGCGGGACCCCGTCTGGGGCGGGACTGGCCTTGGGTTCACGGAGCTTGGGAGCTGCTGGCTCTGGGCTGGGGGACTGTCGGCCCTGGTTCTGCCGCGTTATCGCTCCCTGGAGGCGGGGAGCTCCCCGGCACGGCTCTCTGCTGTTCTCCCACGGGGCGGAGCGCAGTTCTCCGCGGGACATGTGGTCTGGGTCCTTTGCACTTTGTGGGGTTGCGGGGTGCCCTGGCTACTGGGGGTGGGGTTCTCTGGGGGGCTGCTGGGCATTAATTTGTGCACTGGAATCCGGGGGAGGCATTCCCTCATTGTCTTGGAGGGAATAGTTTGTGTCCCAGGTTTGCTTCGTTGGGCTTAGATCCATGCTTCCCCATTTCTCTGTTAGCCGGTTGTCGGACTCCTCTGTAACTGAAGTATTAAGTTAGTTTTCGGGATGTGCATTGTACGTGTGGGGCAGGGCTCCGCTTTATTCTGGGCTTTTGCCTGGAACTCTCGTCCCTTGACGGATGGTGACATGCAGCTGGGCTAGTTGATTTTGCCTCGTTTCTGGTTTGGCTGGCATTGCAAGGCTGCCTGGGGACGTGCTGTGCATGGGGGATGTTGGCTGGCGCGGGCGGCCTTCATTTTTCCGGCGGTTGAGGGGACGGCGGACTTTTATTGGTGGGTGCATGGTGACCTGCACAGCACGTTTGCTGCAGGGCTGGGACTTGCTGCTGGTGTTTTTCACCGCTGGCTTTCGCCGTCGTGTTCTGCCGCTCGCTCTCTCTTGTTCTCTCGACCTCGCACGTGAGACACGCAAGAGGATGTCGGGCATTGGGTGTGGCCGTGCTCGTGCAGTGTGCGGGTTGGGTTCGTCACTTGTGCATTGATGTTGATGATTGCGTGGCGTTTTGGCGGTTTGGTTGTTCGCTCCGCAGCGGTGTGGTGCTTGGGTCTCTGTTGTGTGCACACCGCGGCCTGTCTGGGCTCTGCTCTTCCGCAGGTTCGTTCTGTTGGCATTTGGGTGTTTTGGGCGTCTGTTGGATGGGTCGGGGTCTTCCGTGTTCGCGTCACGATGCATCATTTTTTTTTTTTTTTTTTTTTTATTTCTCCCACCCCTATTGGTTACTGGGGTTCTTGCCTGCCTGTTGCTGGGGTCGTTACCGCACGTTGTGGCATCCCACTCTACCTAACAACTACATTCTTTAACAGGCTTATGCGCGCACACGTACACACACACATACAGACACACACCCACACGCACACAGACACACACAGTCTCACACATAGACACACACAAATTTGGGTTGTCCCTGATAGAATTATTCTTTATGCTTTTCTTTCAGTTACTTATTTTAATTAATTGTTATTATTCCAGCACTCATGGCTGTGCAGTCAGCTGTTTCTTGTTTTCATTCAGCTGTTTATTGCTGCTGTTTGGCTGGTTGTCTTTTTTTCTGTTTTTTTGTTTGTTTGTTTGTGTTTGTTTGTTGTTTTTTCTCCGCCCCAAGCCCCCCTCCCCGTTCTCTTGCAGGTTTCGTTGCTTTCTGCAATTGGTGTTCCCCTCAGTTATTTCCTATTTTCCCCACCCCCATCCCCGTTCGCTTGCAGGTGTTGTCCTTTCTCTGTGCTGTCTGTTTGTGCCCCCACATCCCCATGTCTTCCGCTCTGTCCGGCCCAGTGACAAATCAATAAATAATTAAACAAATAATAAAACAGACAAAGAAGTATATTAATACTCTCTTGTTAAAGTAAAATCTGTCTGGCACAATATGGTATCCAGCTCATCATACTCTATACTAGGCTGCTGGGCAGGACAAAAAAGAAAGAAAAAAAGTGTTAAGAAGCGCCTGTCAATCTTAGCCCCTAACTGACAGCGGTGTTTGTCTGAGCATTCAGCTTCTGTCTTTAACGAAATTAAAACTCTACCAGGACAAAGTGGCTTTATACAAAATGTGTGCTATAATTGCTTTTTAGGGATGAAATGAATGCTACACTTTGTAATAAAATGAATCTTCTTAGTTATGGCAGCACTTTGGAAAATGTTAATGGACAGCACAACCCCCCTGGGATATTAACTCCTTGCAAGCAATTCAGGAAAGCCACAAATTCAAAGCAGAGCAGAATTACAGCACATTTAAAGGTAAATCTGGAGGTCATCCTCCCCCATTGTAAGGCACTCTGTACGTGAGTTTATCTCCCACCAAAAATCTACATAACTGGGAACCCTCTAATTTCACTTTATCACTGTCCACATCCATCTAAACAGTTATAAATTATAAAATACCCAGCTGACCAAAGTTACCATACATTAAATACACATTTTACTGTGAAAACTTTCAAAAGCATTGGGAGGGGGGAAAATCTTACATGTCTGATATAATAGAATTTCTAATTAAGAGCGAAATGCCACTGAGGTGCCAAAACTCAGTAACCTGCAGAAAGTATATCAACCATTTTGCAGAATATAGAACCCCCTGAGCTGTAGCTACATTTACTAATTGCTTAAGATTTAAGGCTAATGATGGGGATTTTTGCTCTGGAACCCTGTCTGATCTAGTTTCTTTATTTGCCAGTGGATTCTCAGTTTCTCATTGTGCTTGTTATCACAGTGCACAACAAAATCAGGTCAGACCATACATTTTATCACCAATATTTGATTCACCTGTGAAACAAAAGAGGAAACAAAATATTATCTCCTTTAAATTCAAATTGACATGCTTTGAAATTAATATGTAGCAAGAATTTATTTACACAGCTAAGTATCATCCTAAAATGACATATTCATCATGTAAATTTAAACCGCACACTGAAAGTGAATATATAAACAGTTCATATAATCTTTAAATGTAAAGCTGCAAGACTGCACGACAAGATGTTTCAAGTAAAATGCATCTTTCTTTTTAGTGACACCAAACAACCCGTCTCCACTTAACTCAGATGGAAGCATGAAATTTATAGAAGTCATGTTACACATCTTGTAGGTATTGAGAGTCAATGTGCTGGACTAGCCGCCAACCAGTTAAGCTGCCTGGTGTAGCAGTGACTATGTTGCTAGGAATATTTTAGAGGATTTTATGTGTTTTTTGATTGACTAATAAACTTCCAACTCCCTTTTGCAAAATGGACTGCATATATTTGCATTAAGTACATAAAAGAAATGCAAGTGCAGTTAGAAACTTGAATCCTGCAAATGTCTTTGTGTCATGTAAAGGGTATGGACTTCATGAGCGCTGAACAGCTGATATCCATTAAAAGTGAAGTACTATCACTATGGTATTATTCTTTACTCAAAGAAAAGCTTTAACTCTAGTCAAGTCATTTGAATATTAAGGGCAAATATTTACACTAAGCTGTTTAGTGTACGCAGGCCTCTCCGCTCCTCCTTCTTTTAGCCACACCTGCCAGTGAATATGTGTATCCCTGCCACCCGCCTTCCTTCATGCCAACCGATCTAACCCTGAGTGACCAGCTTGCAGTGTGAAACCACTTGGTGGAAACAGACTGGCAGTGGCCAGAGAGTGTGGGATCATGCCTCCCTGATTTGTTGATGGCCTGATACAAGACAAGTGAAGAGAATCCTGAATTTCTTCCCTGCTCTGCTGGAAGAACAAATTCCCCAGTGGTTGTAGGTTTGGGTCACTAATTTATTGTTGTTGTATTCACCGTTGACAGCAAAAGAGCTCCAGAGGGACACGCGTCCCTGGTGGTTTGTTAGACGGGGTTGGACGTGTGCAAGCAGGACTGGAAAATATGAGAGGCCCCATGAGAAATAATTCATATTTGGTCTCACACACAGCATCATAATAGCACACGTATAGCAATATACTCACCACTATACCCTCATGCGTCATCATACTCTCTCTCACACACTAATGTCTAGGTCATAAATCGTAATTATTTACACAACTATACTTTCTTTAAAATACTATCATTCTCATTTACAGACACTATCATACTCTCATAACATTATTTACAGTATTGTATGCAAGATGAAATGATGCTGTGAATGAGAAAGAATGATGTTTGCATGAAAAATTGTAGTGTATGTGAGAGGGTATAGTAGTGTATGTGAGAGAGAGTATAGTAGTGTGTGAGAGAGAGTATAGTAGTGTGTGAGAGAGTATAGTAGTGTATGTGAGAGAGTATAGTAGTGTGTGAGAGAGAGTATAGTAGTGTATGTGAGAGAGTATAATAGTGTGTGAGAGATAGCATAGTAGTGTGTTGCATGTCTACTATGTTTTAATAAATTTATGAGAATTAATACAAACTTATGAATTTTAATATACAGAAAATATTAATCCATAAATCTCTCGTTTCGCGGGGCACCACTGGAGTTTTAATTAACCCAGAGTCTCCAGACCTCTGGGTAGTGTTTTAATAATTATACAATTATTCACTAGTGATCAGTTAGTTAATAATCGCTCAATTATCTTAAATAAATCAGTCAGTCAGTCTCATATCGCAGGGGTAAATTCTCGTTGCAGGGACTTGGAGACAGGCAATACATGCACAATTCCTTTGGTTACAGTGAAATTTATTAACTAATTAAGGTGAATATAAAAATGCAGCTAAAAAATACATCCAAGAAATAAACAATGGCTAAACAATGAGAATGTGGGTTTCTATTGTGGGGAGGATTTGACTCATACGGCAGCTAATGAACGCAAGCTATGAGTTTTAAGAGTTAAAGATAATCTATTAACAACTATGGGACATCATTGACCACAGATTGCAGGTTTTGGTCTTTGTCGCTTCTTCTAGCCGGGTGCTGGTAACGTTAGGCGGCCTCACACTGGCTGAGTTCCGTGCGTTCTCGTTTAGGACAGCTTAAAGCCGTCAGCCAGTCGCTTTCTCTGCCAGGGAATTTCTCCGGAGGTCCGTCTTTTGTCGGCTTTCTGAAGAAACTCGCAGTGGGGGGCTTTCCAACCCTGGCTCGGGTCAGAGGTTTGGTCGTCCTTTGTTACTGCTGGACCACAAGGTCGGGTCCGACCTCTGTGGGATTAGCTGGACGAAAAAAGCTTAAAAGAAAAGAACTTGGTCGTTCTTCAATTAAACTAGTGAAACTTAACGGACTGATAACTTTTAACAAAACAAAATCAAAGAAAATAAAGGGCAAGTAAAGAAACAAGGAAACAAGGAAAAGCTGAGGTCGCGGCACGTCACGTGTTTGGCTTGAAAACGAACAAGCCTTTGCTGCGCCAGGTCGAATCTTAGAGCGTTGCCGTGAGAGGGGGCACGGTGGGCTGAAGCGCAGTTGGAGAGCCAGGAACAAGCAGAGGACTGCTTTTGTCTGTTAGGGCGTGGTCCCAGAGGGCAGTCCTTTGTTCCCCTGACGGAGGGCTTGTTTCTGGTTTTCCTGAGGGACTGTCTTGTCTTTGACTTTTAATATTTCATCAAAACTATTTGCGCGTATTGTAATCAAATATCTTCCCACAATCAAACCTTAATTGTCAAACGGTTGTTCCGTTGATAAAAGGAAAACAATTGTCGGTAGTTCAACTTTGAGGTTAGCATTTCAGAATGAATCACAGATGAGAGGAACTTAACTAGCTTTCTGGATATATTGGCTGTTACACGTTCTTAGAGAATATAAGCAAGCTACACGAATGGCATCAGATTATGGACAGATAAATACAGAGTGATTTTTATACATTAACGGCATTTCAGACGATGGCATGTAATACTTATTTTGTCCACTTGGGGGAGCTCACGTTACATGAGGATAGCTTTGCTTAACCCTAAAACAATCTTTTCTCAGGAGCTGTGGAATTTGGTTAGTTAACATTAAATTCAAGCTGGAAAATTAATCGAGTATAGGATGACATTTCTTTATCATCATAACCAGAACAAAGAAATATGACCACATTACTCCTATTTTAGCTTCATTACACTGGCTACCAGTATGTATTAGAATTGACTTTAAAATTCTATTGATCACTTTTAAAGCTCTTCATGGCCTCTCGCCTTGTTATATTTCTGAACTTTTAGTCCCATACACACCAGCACGTACCTTGAGATCCTCGGGCAGAGGTCTGCTATCGGTTCCAGAGTCTCGACTGAAAACTAAAAGGGACAGAGCGTTTGCTGTCAGGGAACCGAGGCTCTGGAACAGCCTGCCCGAGGAAATCAGGTCAGCTGAGTCAGTGAACTCTTTTAAGTCCCTTCTTAAAACATACTTTTATAGGAGAGCCTTTTCCGATCTTATTTGACTTTATTTTATCCCTTTTATTTTATTCTATTTTACTCATTTTATATTTATCTTAAATGTGTATTTTAGCCTTTTCAGTGTTTTCATGCTTTTATCTTGTATTGTTTTTGTATTATTGTCTCTCGGGTATTATTGTCTTCACACTTGTTAAGTGCTCTACAAATAAAGATTATTATTATTATTATTATTATTATTATTATTATTATCATTTCAACCGGTCGAGGCAGATGGCTGCCCACCCTGAGCCATGGTTCTGCTCAAGGTTTCTGCCTCTTAAAAGGAAGTATTGAATTTCTAAAGGAAGTAAAGTAAAGTATTGTGAACAAAGCATTGGTTACAAAAAAAATTAATAAAGTCGGGTGACCTTGCTGAAAATTAAAACACTGCAAAATTAACTTATTTAGATTCTTTTCAACAACAAATAAACAACAACAACAACAACAACATGGTAACATAACTACTAAAATGGAGTGGGGAGACCTAGTTGAGTAACTAAAAGATTATTTAAATAAACAAGGTAATTTTTGAGTCATGAGGAGACAGTATTCCTTTGTCCCCACTGTTACCACCGCCACTGGCTGCCTTAAAGTAGTTGTGTTCCTGAGTGCTTCTGGCTGTCATGCAAATCCCATCTGTGTGAGTCCATGTCGAGGATTGGTTCCTCTGGAGCTGGGACCGCCTACTTCCTGGTTGCTGTTCTCTGGCGTCTGTGATTGGTGTGGCTGTGACTCGACCCATCCCTGCCACCCAGGACTCTCCAATCAACACCGGCTGGACTACAAATAGTTTGTGTGTCCACAGTCTGGGGTGATTGAGCCAGTGATCAGTTTGCCTTGCTGTTGGTTGCGTACCTCTGTTAGGTAGTGAATATCTAGAGTGTTTGTATTTCCTGTTTCTGTCTGTTGCCTGTCTAAGTGGCTTCAGTCAGTTCACCCCTTTGTAAATCCATAGTGTGATAGCACACCAAGTGTTGGGCGCTGTTTTGTTTGAGCATTGCTTGTTTGTTTACTTTGCATTATTGTAAAGCATATAGGTGCTGACCTCCTTTTTGTTTAGTGTTTTTTGAGCAGAGTTACTGTCTTTGGACAAAACCCTCTTTTGTTTCTCCTTTTTGTTGTCAGCACCTATATAGCCTCTTTTTGTTGTGTTTCCTTGAGTCAACTCATTTAATTAAACCTTTGACTTTAACCAGAATTCAGTTGTCCTTTTGCCCCCTTCATTTCATTCCCAAATCACTTGTTACTGCCTTACCTTAACGAGCTGGGTCGTAACACCCACAAAGGAGTTCAGGGCTGTCCCTGGTGTCCTGGAGTTTCTCACACCTGGGTGTGAAGAGGAGAACATCCTTTGATGTGAGGTAATTAAACAAAGAGCAAGGTCAGTTGCCATGGTTACATGTGTGGGACTCAGTTTAGGCCCTCTCTTACGAAGAGTTCCGTCTCTGAGTGTTTCTTTTGTCATTTTAACAGTCAGGCACCGAGCGTTATCTCGCTGCAGCATCGGAGTTGGCCAGTTTTACTATCAGACTGCCCAGAAACAGCACTTAGGGAAAGCAACCTTTCACCTTTTCCTTTGGGTTCTCTTCAGTCGTCTGTTCAGAGTTGATGTCTCACCCCCCCTCCTTCTCTCAGAGAGGAGGGGGGGAGAATAGGAGTCTCCAAATTATTTAAAATACAATGCACAAATCCACACTGTTTGTTCACAACAAGTGTGTGTGTGAGAGAGAGTATAGTAGTGTATATGAGAAAAGTATAATTGAAAAGGAAGTTAGTTTGATCAAACAGGAAGCCAGTTTAAATTCTCATTCACTGATTGGCTCACATCCTTGAAAACAAAGACTGCACACTCTCAGACCACTTTTAGCTTAATTGGAGCTATATGGAGCATTTAAATCAGCAGCTGAAGGGAATGTGACAGTATGGGACAAGACAGCATGATTTTGGAAAGACTCTTCTGTGAGCTTAATGGATACACACGGACAATTTCTTTCTTCCTGTCAAATAGCGTGCGGTTAGAAGGGAGTGACAGTCATAGAAGTTTAGGTGCACTGGAGGCACTGTATACATGTTTTTGTTCCATCATAAATTCATATGAAAACACAAGATCAGTGGAAATGAGACGAAGGGAAATGTTTACTTCAAGAGTACCACCAACAATCACAACTGGTCATCCTGGTCGGCCTCAATACAATATACTGTATGAACAAATTACGTACTGTTAGTCCCTTGGAATGAGTTGGCGAAGAATAGCTGTATGCTTTGGAATCAGCAGGAGGACACTGTATAGACACAGACAGCAACTTCAAATTGGACCACTGACCTATACAGCAATATCTGATGAGGCCTTGACTGACATTGTTAGCGGGATTCTTCAAATTACTCCAAATGCAGGAGAAAGGTATGTACTAGGAAGCCTTCGAACACGCAACATCAGAATTCAGCGTTGGCGTGTGAGACGTTGCCTGCGACACCTTGACCCAATTGGACGGGCCTTCCGGCGCCGACATGCAATTCGAAAAAGAATTTATAATGTTCAAACTTCCAATCAATTATGGTGAGTATTTTGTGATATTACATCGTTTGGTTTCTGTAAATACACTCAGTGGTAATAAAGTAATGTATTTCATTACAGTGGTGGAAGTAGTGCTGAGATGTTTACCTTAAGTAAAAGTACTTACGTCAGTGTAGAAATACTCAATTACAAGTTCTGCATTCAAAATGTTACTCAAGTAAAAGTATTCAATTTACACAATATGATTTTACATAAAGCGTATCTATTGAATGGAAACCAAGAGCCAAAGCAGAAGGAAAAATGTGTAACAATTCATTGGAGGGTATCACAGGGCTAAAAACAGTAGTAATCATGTAATTTATTCTTTCCACAGGCATATAGATGGAAACCATAAGCTGGTGAGGTGGAGAATGGTCTTTCACGGATGTGTTGACAGCTATAGTCGGACCATCATATACTTGTTGTGTCTCAATAACAAGGGCATCAAGTGTATTGGAACTGTTTTGTACTGGTGTACAGAGCTTTGGCCTTCCCTCAAGAGTACGCTGTGACCATGGCATGGAGAACACAGGGGTTGCCCAGTATTTGCTGGAGAGAAGGGGGTTGAATAGAGGCAGTGTCATTACTGGACGCAGTGTCCACAATCAGAGGATAGAACGGCTGTGGGCAGAGCTAAATAGAGTTGTCTCATTCCACTTCAGCAACCTCTTCATCTTCATGGAAAATGAGGGCATACTGGATTCTACAAATGAACTCCATATGTTTTGTCTACATTACATCTACTTGCCAAGAGTTATAGGACAGCTGCAGAATTCCAAAATCAGTGGAACAACCATGGAGGACAAACACCTCTTCAACTGTGGCACAGAGGGGTTCTTAACAGTGCAGAAGCTGGTGCAATTCAGGACATTTTTAGGAAATGATACCTTGGAAATCAATGAGGACACCCCAGTACAGTTAGAGACTGAAAACAATATTGTTGTTCCAGTAAATGACTTTAGTATAGATCATACAGTTATGAACAGAATTCAAGAAACAGTAGACCCACTAATTGATGACAGTAACCATGGCATACAACATTTTTAGGCCTGGTAAATTTTCTTAGTGAACAGCTTCTTTAGTGCCTGAATCCTGTTGGATGCTTTGTAAAAGATAAATTGTTAATGTCTGCATTTATATAGTGCTTTTATGAAAAGTGCTTAACAGTTCACAATGGCTAACATTTGAAAACTAACATTTTAATTTGTTTTCATATCATTATCCATCCATTATTTTAGTTAGTTGAACAAAAAGGAATCTGAAGGATAAAGAAAATTTTATATGAATTTTATATGAATGCATTGGTTTTAAAAACAAAACAAAAAAAGTTCTGGCTTATCACAGAAAAAGCAATTCAATTTTCAAACTAATAGTTTGCATCAAATGCAATATTTTTTTAAAACACACAGTAGCTCATTTGTTAATATAACTGAAACATCCTCAACAGCATTGTTTCCTCCATTATTCTCTACCAAAACCCTGTGTATCACCTACTGCAAAGTCCATAGTCTCCCTAAAATCCTCATATGTGTCAAGCAGTGGTAACTTAAGGCAGTTGATGCAGGTGATTGCCATAGGCAAATGACGTCTAGAGCTGACAGACTGATCATGCAGGAAATCAATTGATGGTTGAGGGGAGAATCCAACTGGAGGGATGACACTTGCACCTGTCGCAAAAGCTAAGATTTTACTTAGCTTTGATTGTCCCTCTTGATCTAACACACATAAAAAGAAGGAACCACACACCAAAGAGAACAATGAGAATTTACAGCAGTAATTATACCAGTAAAAGGTAAAAGTACCATATAGAAAGCTAAAAAAAAAAGGAATGAAAGACAAAGAAACAGAGAAAGGAAAGCACCAGATAAAAAGGAGTTAAGGAGAGACTGAGTCAAAAAAAACAGCGTATAAAATGTTCCAAAAGGTAGGTAATGGAAAGACAATTCTGTACAGGACAGACTGCAAAGATAAACTTAGAGTAAAGAAGATAGAGGAAGGGAAGATGAGCAAAATATAAAAAGTAAGAATAAATTAAAAAGGGGAAAAAAGAAAGAAAGGAAACGAGAGAAAATACAGGAACAAATTAGCCAAGAAAGTTGAACTAAAGCAAAGGTTAGTGAAAAACCAAAATCATTTTCATTCATGTTCTGAGAATAATAAATATTCATTACAATTAGTACTCCAAGTAGTTTCTCCTACCCCAGTATTTGTACACAAAAACAAAAGAGACAGTACCATATCTACAAGCGGGAATATTTACCTTCAACATCCTGCAGGTAATCTCTCCAGAAGGGAACAACACGTTCCTCTGCCCTTCTCTTGTTGCTTCCCACTGCAGACAGCCGGATGTGGAAAAGGTGATCCATTAAGTCAGCAGTGAGTGGGGATGGTTCGTGACACATTAAGGGTCTAAAACTGTCCGGATGCATGCAGATTGCATCCAGGACACCAAGGGTCTTTAGTCCCTCCCTGAATCTATGAAAATGAGACACATTAAGAGACATATAATGTTGGACTTAATTCACCAATGCAGAATAAAAGCTATTAAATCAAGATTCCAGCAAAACTTACAATGATATTTAGGATGGCAAAACATGTAATACATTATGTTTGATTTGAGAAACCAAAATAAATCTTTTAAGACTTGCCAAACATAATTTCAAATCCAGTTAAGTCCAAAAAAGCTAGCAATCAGAAGAACCAGGAGAAAAACTACATTGAAGTTATTGTTCAACATTTTGCGTAATATGCCTCAATGGTGAAAACTGTTGTTGAAATGTGTGCAAATGGCTTATTTTACAGCATACTTTACAAATAGTAATGTGTTGTTTGGAACCTGGTTTTCTTTGAGTTTACTTGTAGGCTTAAACAGTCGCTTTTAATTAAAAATACAGAGTACATGTTCAAATGTTTTGTTGTACTTTAAATAAAATTTCCCTTACTTGATTTCTGTATTATTACACAAACCTTTCAAATGCCCCGCAGACTCTGTGGGCCACCTGAAACATGAGAATATCTTCAACCAGCAGGTCTCTGTCTTCAATGGATTTCAATGACCTGAGACACCCAGCATTTGCCAGGTAATCTTGTAATGGTTCAGTGGCATGTAACAGTTCATCCAAAGACGTGCATTCAGACACCTAAAAACACCACACAATAGAAACAATCAACTGAAGCATAGTTCAATAAGCAAGAATGCAATGTGTAAAAATTCTGCAGGTTCTACTTGACAGGTGTTTTTCTGCTAGAAAACACTACAACACAACCATTTAGGTATTGATTCTACTGTATGTATGTATGTTTTGGTGCTGTTAAACTGTATTGCATTATACAGAAAGGTGTTTTTGTTATTTAGCTTTCCATCATTGAAATGAATGGGGCGGAAAAAATACTGTCAGACTGACAATACATTTCAGTAACAGCAGGTGAATGAACGCCCCTAAAACAGATCAAAACCTGAATATTAAAAATTTCATGAACATGGATTAGCCTACATTAGTTTTAGTGAGGTGAAACAGTAACCTGAGTTTATATTTAGATCATATTTACCTTTTTAACCTTCTCATATAGGTCTGTATTGGCAATGTCTTCCAAGACAGGCTTTATGGAGGAATTGCCACCAACTAGACGAGAAAACAGCGTTGGTGCAATGAATCCTGGTGGAGGACCGCCATGGACAAGACTTACAGCAATGGCCCCGCCAGCATCAAAGTATCAATCTTGTCTTAAAGCTGAAGCAAACATGGCATAGAAGACAAAACACAGGATGAACTGGATGACACAAAACCTAGGACAAAACCAGGGCTGAAAAAGAGAAAAACAAAACACAATACACTGGAACCAAAAATAAAGCAAATACCTGAACTGTCCAAAGCCAAGTTCAATTTGCCATCTCTTCCTTCAAACATTGGTGACAGAGCCAAGGCTTCCATGAGCAACTGTAAAAATTCTCTCCTAGGGCCACCAAGGTCCACAGCCTCTTCATCCATTCCCAAGTCATCTGAAAACTTGATGCACATCTGGTACGTGCTTACGTACCAGATGTGCATCAAGTTTTCATCAAGTCATCGTGATACCTGTGAATAGCAAACCTTGCTATTCACAGAAATCATCTGCTCGTGTGAACTATACCTCACAAAAAGAGCTCTCAGAAGACTAATGATCAAGAATTGTTGATTTGCATGAAGCTGGAAAGGGTTCCCAGGTCATCTCAAAGAGTTAAGATATTCATCAGACCACTGTTAAACAAACTGTCTATAAATGGAGACCACTTTGTTATGTGGCTACTCTGCCTAGAAGTGGCCACTTAACTAAGATAACTCAAGAAACACAACACAGAATGCTCAACTAGGTACAAAAAAATTAAGTTCAGTGTAAGCTAGCAGAAGAGCTAGAGGTTACTGCTTCAATTACTAAATGCAAGGCTTCACTTTTTCCACCAGTACTCTGAATGTTTAATGTCTGTGTTCAATCAAGACACCAAATATTATAATAGTTTGCATTCTTAGCTTAAAGACAATGTATTTGCCTATACTTTATTTACTTTATTACCAATTAATGTAGAAAAACTAATTCCAACCAGTTCATTGAATTTTTCTTACCACTGTATCTAAAATGACTGCACTTTCAATTAAATCATTGTCATATTAACCACTTAGTCACTTACGCATGACTCTCAAGACTAGCCGTTGTAGCCTGGTTTAATTCCTCATCATCAGATGAAAGGTCTGAGATGGAAGTCATGATCGAAAGGTAGGCAGCATAATCGTCATTGCTAGTTGATGGAGTCTGGTCCTCTGTGGCAACACTATCTAAGTGAATGACACTGGATGCTTGCTGTGACGCAGAGGGCTGGTTAGCTATGGTGGTGATATCACAGGTATCTTGCTGTGCTGCAGAGGCTTGATTTGGGGTAGTATGCCTAAAAATTAAAGCACCATCATTACAAGTAGTCATTTAGCAAACAAAGTGACTGAGCATCAAGGCAAGACAATCAAATATTTACTTGAAAGAGCCTTGTCTCAATACATAATGCATTACATAAAACTGTAATTGGAACATCTGCGTATTCACGTCAAGAGAAAATAAACAATGACATAGAACGACCACACAAACAGATTTATTTGGTTTATATTACTTGTCTAGTTAAACTATATAAAACAAGAATCAATGTAAGTAGTCATCCCAAGAAATGTAGCAAATGGTCATTTTTATTGTTATTTCTCCTCAAAGTGTGGCTATCTGTACTCTTGCTAAAGTGGTTTAACAATGAAAAATGATTCTTGGAATACCCACATAGCCAAGTGTAGCCTACTCTCATGCCTCACCCTTCTCCCACAGATGTGAGAAGTGGGCTGACATCCAGTTAGTCTAATGCCAAAACAGGAGATCAAACATCCTAAAAAAACACTACATTTTTATTTAGCAATTTTATCAGATTATAATGGATTTTAACGTTTAAAAGAGCAGCTGGATCAATGCTGAATTAATTGACTTTATGAAATGGTTTGACAGCAAAATGCAAAATTAATTGTCATTTTAAGGTGTTTGGTAATGTTAATCGAAAATGCCTGACTTAACACTAGGTCAGTTCTGACTAATGATTTAGTTTCCTTCAATATGCTGCTACTTGCCCAGCTCTAGCTGTTAATTTAGATCAGTTCGTTAGCCAGGCAGTATATTTTATCTCTCTAATAAAGGCAGGAATCTTTGTGTCTGTTTGTCTTTTGATTATATCAAGAAGTTCATCCAATTGACCTCACACGTGGCGGGCGTGTTGACCCAAGGCAGTACAGTGTTGCTTTTGGTGCAATTTGGACACGCCATGCGTTCAGAATGAATAAACTTTGAACAAGCTACAGTAAAGTAGACAGCGCGAGCCTCTCTGCTCTGCAACAGCGGGGCTTACATGCTCCGATACTGTAGTTATCGTCATCATGCAAGGATGGGCTGAGTTGAAATGAAAACTAGCAGTATCTACGCTATTGTCTATTTTTTGAGTGTTATTAATGCTGTGATGGAAACCCATCTGAGACGCACCTTTTTAACAAGCACTGCTCTAACTTACTGCACTAACTTAAATTAGCTAACGTTATCTTAAAAACGCAGGGAGTCGCCCTTGCAGTCTATGATCGGCTCCTGTGAGCAGGCACTGCACGTTTAACGTTAACAGTTAAAGCTAGCTAAACAATAGCTGTTGTTGGGGCTCAAATGAAAAACAAATCCGCAGCTAAATATGATTAAACCTTATTTCATCTGCTCACTTTGAAGCCCATCCACCAAAGTACTGCTGAGTTTGATATCGAGGTTGCATCACTTGGTTCACATTAAGGCTAACGTTAGCACTGGATGATGCTCCCTGACAACGGTACGCCTGATAATCCAATGGCTTCATTAAGTCGCTCCCGGTCCACCATTTTCTCATGTCAATCATGATTGAGAAGGCGGACCACCTAAATTCCCGCTTCTTCTACCTTTATCAAAGATAGCCATTCAGCAACTGAGAATTTATTCCCATTTCCGTTTCAATCAAACTCGCTTCCGTTTCAATCAAACTCTCTCACACAAACAACTATTCTCATTCATATGCACTATCATTCTGTCTCATGTACACTACTATACTCTCTCACACACTATACTCTCTCACATACACTACTATACTCTCTCTCACACACTACTATACTCTCTCACACACTACTATACTCTCTCTCACACACTACTATACTCTCTCTCACATACACTAAAATTTTTCATGCAAACATCATTCTTTCTCATTCACAGCACCATTTCATCTTGCATACACTACTGTAAATAATATTATTGAGTATGCATGAGAGTATGATAGTGTCTGTAAATGAGAATGATAGTATTTTTAAGAAAGCATAGTTGTGTAAGTAATTATGATTTATGACCTAGACATTAGTGTGTGAGAGAGAGTATGATAGTGCACGCATGAGGGTATAGTGGTGTTTATGTATGAGTATATTGCTATACGTGTGCTATTATGATGCTGTGTGTGAGACCAAGTATGAATTATTTCTCATGGGGCCTCTCATAGGAAAAGCCTAGACTGGACTGTTTTGGAACATGTATTGATTTATGAATGGTTGAAATATTGCTGGGTTTAACCAGTTTTCTTACTTATTTTATGTTATTTTACTTGCATGTGTTTTAACAATACTGTATGTAATTAGTCATGATTTCTGTGGGTGTTTTATTAAAATAAACATGCAATTTGATCTAAAATAGTCTTTGAGTGTTCATGTTGTTGTGGCTCAACATGACTGTTGAACTTATGAGCAAGCTTAACAAAGCTCTCGCTTACTGTGTGCCATTTACAAAGAACCACATTTTTTCAGGTATAAAGACAACATAACAGTAAAGTACTTTAATTAATCAGCATCACTAGCACAAAGCCCAATCAACAAAGGCTTGGCCAGCTGAACTAGGAAGGTGTGAGCCTCCGAGCAGCAGGATTTACACATCATGGTCAGTCTGGCCTGCAGCATTTAACACACCTACACAATCACACTACTCAGCCAATCAGTTTACTCCTCCACTCCTCACAGCTAATGTGATTGCTTTCTCTATTTTGGTGTCTGCACTTCTCTCCATTCCCTCAGTACTTCCCAGATGTTTTGCATGAATGCTGCAAATTCTTTTCGCAAAATCACCAAACAAATTTGCATTACCCCTGCAGTGAAATTCTGCATTCTGTAATTACGATGACTTAACTAATAATTTTGGTTTTAAATGTCACTGCTAGTGTGAGTGAGCTCTTTACCTATTAGCACTGTAGCATTATACATAAACATCTGTAGAAAAATTGTGCCGCGAAACGTATGTCAAAGCAACCAACTGTAATTCACTTGACTCACTTGAATTTTAAAATCAGCACACTGATTTGTTTCAGATTTTGACTACTATTGGCAACATGCCTCACCACAACACAAGACAGAAGCAAAAAAAGGAGACTATTCTATTTTCCTGCTACAAGCAGCAACGCAAGCTTAGAGCAGATAAGATCCTCAAGCCAAATCTGCACACAACACATTATCTATTTATAAGTTGAATTAAAAGTCAGTTACTGTTTACCCTTTGACTTGAGTTTTGTTGCATGTTTCAGTTGCAAATGCCTGCATGTACAGTAAGAGCCTGGTGCTGCTGAAGTGTTAAACTTCAGATTTTGATCCTATCCCTCAGTTGTGAATATTCTGAAGCAATGTAACCCAGCCCAGCCATCTGTCCTGCATCCCTTAATCTTACTTTCTAAGAGGTTTATTTGGATATAAATAGGAAAAGTATATTTTGCTGAGACAATGTGTTCCCTTCATGCCGTCTGTTTCAGGTTGGTTTTTCTGTTTGTCTTTCCATGATTAGGCTTTGAATGGCTGGATATGCGTTTGATCATAGTGCCAAATGTTTGTCTGTAAGACTGTTTGTTGCTGGGCTTTGTTGTTTGTTAGCTGAGACACAAAGAGAGGAATGCTGTCAAAGAGCAGAGGAAATAGTTTCTTGCTACATCCATTCATAGCCACCAGATAAACAATACAAATAAAATGCTGATTTATGTTTTTGTTTTTCTTTTCAACTGCAGTTAGTGCATTCTGGTTTTCTTTTTGGACCGTGCGGATTTGGAGAAAGCCCTTTTAGTAGCTATAGCTTGTTCTATGAAAAGTGATCATTGTTTACTGACTTGAGGGTTTATTGGCATTTATGTTTTCAGTGCTGAGGAGGCTTTATAGCTTTAGAAACAAAGTCAAACTAACTTGGGGCTATGAAAAATATTTGTCCAGTAATTTAGTTCAAAAGGCATGAGAACATGTTGTCCCAATTAACAGTTAACTGTAAAACAAAAAAGTGAAACGTGCAAAAAAAAGAAAAAATTAAATGAACCTCAGTGTAAGTTCAACCAGGTAGACTTTTTTTTAATTGACAACTCTCGCTCTCTTACAGCTCCTCTAATCTGACTGTGGGCATTCACTCTTTAGTTGAACCCAGATTTTGCCACAGTCTCCATCAGCCAGTCATTGTAATTTATTCTCCTCTTTGCTACTGTCTGCTATCATTTCAGTGCGAAAATGCTGCGGCCCTCATTCTTCTCCATTTCATCATATCTGGGGCCTGGTCAAGCTCATCAGAAGTCCAGTCCTCATCACATCCATATCTTCAGCATTTTCTTCATCAAATCACCATCACCAGTATCTAGACTCAATTCTGGGGGGTTTTCTATACCACATAGGGCTTCACCAACTCCTTAAATCACCATGATGTCACAATGGGGTCTAATTGCTAAATACTATTCAAATTCATTGTTCACATGTCAACAAATTATTTATTTGCTCAGATGAAGTCTCTCCTGATTGTAATGCTAATTTTGACTATATGGGATTCATCCTGGAAATACATGCAGTATGCAGTTGAAAGCTTTACTATTGAAATCAATTTCAAGTACAAACCTCTTACCAAGACAGACCCTGACCCAGACACTAAATGGATGGCTATTACTTTGTGTATCTGTGCTTTGGAGCGTGTAACATCCAAATGAGTGTCATTCTGAACCAGAAAATGCAACCATATCCCTGGAAAATCAGCCCAGGTTCTGGGCCGTAGTGCCCACAAAGCCAGCTCAGACTGTTTGTTACAAGTAAATTATTATTTTTTTTATAATTAGGAATATTTTGATCCTCAGTAGAGTTGTGCATCCAGAAAACACATCCAACAACTTTGCAGGGCACATGAATTCAACTTCTTTTTCTTTCTGTGTTAATTAAGTACTTCTGGAATTGACAACTGTCATTGTGGCTTTCCATACCCCACTTTTCATTGTTGATTGTCAAGTGTCCTCCATAATCTTTTTTAATCATGTTAATTATGGCAAAATGCAGAATGAATTGATTTTTTAAGGTCAGCAATTGGCAGTGATTAAAAACTTAACATAACGACATGTCTCCATTCATTCTTAGATTAAGCAGTAGTACTAATTTCTGGGCAAAAACATCAAAGGATGGCTTAGATGTAGCTTTTATGACACCTGAAAAATTGACTGTGTTAGTTAATCAAACCAAATAAATTAAAAATCACTGTAAATTACAGGTTTCAAATATACTTTTAGCTGTGACAGGCAGAACCCCTTAGAAATTAACGGGTTAAGAATAAATATGACAGCTTGCCCTGCAGTTTGCCCAGTTAAGTGAGTTATGTGAGATACTGTCTGAGTGCGCTTCATAGTCCCCAACTGCACAATGCAAGACAATGCACACTGCATTCTTTACATGTAATTGCAGCTACACTAGGGGGCATTTATAAATTGGTACAGTTCCTTTAAATAACACAAATTTGCATCAGATTTCTCAAATAACAATGTAAAAATCAGATCAGCCATGTGTGAGATATACCTTCGAATTGGCATCAACATTCAAAATTAGTCGGTTCAAGGTATGCAATGATATTAGAATGTTCTATTAACTTCCTTCCCCATTTATGTCTAAACATCAGCTGTGGCTATTACATCAGTCAGGACATTACCAGGAAGGTGAGGTGGGGATGAAAATAGATTTCATATGTGACAGGTCTTATCTGTCCTTCACTAAACACATTTGCAGGTAAGGAAGGCTGCGCTAGATTAGTCAGTGCATCATATGGAAGATGAGCGACAAGGGCAGGTGCCAATAACCCTATGCTAGATTGAAAATTGAGAATTTCTCTGCAAATGCAGTGGAGCCACACCGACTAGTTAGCTGACATCTCCTGTCCCCAACAGCAGGGGCCCCAGGTTGATAAATGAACTTAAATTTATTTTAAAAAGGCAAAAGCAGTGTGTAAAGTGTCCGTATATGTATTGGTGCAGCAAATTTAATACATGGATCCATCGTGATTTAGTATTACTTCAGCATCATTAAACAAACCTCTTGGCTTATATAATCATCATCCAGAAAAGAGGTATTACAAGGAAAAAGTTCCATATTTAAAAAGTATATATTTTTAGTTATTTTGCCTTTAATTTAGATTTTTTTGGGGGGCTTGTAATTGCATGTAAGTGGCATGTTGCCGCGCTTCCATGGGCACTCCCGTGGTTAAACTTTACTCATAAAAAACAGCAGGCTGGTCCTGATAGACAGGCCAGCATGTTTCTAAAAATAAGTATGTAAACAAATAAATAAATTAAATAGCATCATGGCTTTTTCTGTGTCTTCCTATGCTGTTGGATAGGTTTTCTTAAAACTTTTTTTCCCATTATGTATGCAGTAGTTACCTAGTTTGCTACCTACAGATGTTAATACAGCCACATTTTGGAAGAGGAAACAATAACAGAGACACAAACAAACCATCTGCTCATAATTCCACACTGCAATTCAATTTTGCAGTTGGTACTTTATCTGACAGTCACAATCAATCATTTACTTCCTGTGATGCAGAGGAGCAATAACTTTTACATAACCCTGACGACAAAATGAAAAACTTGGTTTAGGCAGCATTACATGTAGAAATTTAACCTCACTCACATCGTGAAGTTCTTGTAAAAAAAGAACTTTTACTATTTTACCATTAAAATTATTGTACCCTAAAGCCTTGTAGTTGAGCCTCAGGGTTAGGCTGAGGCTCATCGACAAGGCTTTAGTTGCCTAACATTAACCATGATGACATTCTTTCCCCAAACTTTAATCAAGTAGTTCATTGTGCAATTGTTAAAGGTCCCATATTATGATTATTTTCAGGTTCATACTTTTATTTTGGGTGTCTACTATAAAATGTTTACATGCATTAATGTTCGAAAAACCCATTCTTTTCTCATGCTTTCCATTGCTTCAGCACCTGTATTCAACCTCTATCTGAATACTTTATTTTAGCTCCTGTTTCTTTTACCCTTTAATACACAACATGGGTGACCTGACTGAGTTTTTAGTTTCTGTGTCTTTGCAATAAATGAATTCCAACATTCAGTATTCCAGGTATTCCTCAATTAACTAGCTTTTGATCATCACAAAGTTATTTTCAGTATAAGTTTCTTACTTTTTGAATAAAAATCAAAACATTTTGTATCACTACCCTTCTAATGCACAACATGGGTCAAAAACGACCAATATTCATTTCCTGTATAATTTCATGCATGGCTGAGTGTTTCTTTGCTATATCTTTTGAAATCATTTTATTTCATCATTTAAAATTTCAAGTTGTCACTACTTATCTTGTTTTTAAATCATGATTTTAGATTGACCCATGTTGTGCATTAGAAGGGGTTTGCTTAGCTTGTGCAGCAAATGGTTAAGGCCTCCCTTCCTTAAAGCTAGTGTTACTTTCAGACAAAACAAAATGAAATATATTCAAGGTTTTTTCCCTGACAAAAACGAGACGAAGACAAGACGGCGACAATGTCCTTAAACATTGCCTGTGACTATATTACAGTTTTTCTCAAATGCTAAAACACATTTCACAAACGTTTCGTCCATGTTCTCCAATGTCTAAACACAACACCCTTTTCTAAAGCTACATAAACACAACCACACCTTCTCCCTTCAAAACTCAAACTTTCACACCAAAAGAGCAGCTCGAAGCTTTCAAAAATGTAAACACTATACACATCATTACACACTACAGCAAAACAATTGAAAACACAATGCTCAATTTGTGAGAAGGTTCTTTGTTTCATAACTGCCAATGCATATTTTTAGAAACTTTACAATAATGGATCTTCTTAGATCTCTGCAGAGGATTGGGCATTTAGATTTGTGAGTTTCATATGAAGAGTATAAATCTATAGTAAATTCTGTACACTACTGTAACAACTCAATGCAAAAACAGAATCTATTGCACACAACAGTACTCTTGAAAACATGATCAGGGTGTGAAGTTTTTTTTATTTACACCACAATCACTGTGCGGCATCATGTCGCTGAGCTGCATCGGGCCACATCACCTCATCCACATCGCAGGCTATATTGTCTCTTGCCAGGCACCGCGGGAAAAACGCCCTGGAATGGCGGATCCATCCTTGGAAGTTCTCCACTGGGATGTCAACACACGCCAGCTCCATTGCCCTTAGGAGGTTCTCTCTAGTGTATGGTTGTCTGTCATAAACCTTCCATCTCCACGATGAGAAGAACTCCTCTATAGGGTTCAGGAAAGGGGAGTAGGGTGGCAGACAGACGTTTAGAAAGTGGTTACTGTTGGTGGTGAACCACTCTCTGATTTGGTTTGTTCTGTGGAAGCGTACATTGTCCCAAATTATCACATAAATGGGATGTTCGGGCCCAGGATGGTGTTGTTGGCAGTCCAGGAGGATCTCTTTTAGCTCCTCTAGGAAGGTTAGGAGACGTTGGGTGTTGTAAGACCCAAGGACAGCCTGCCGGTGGACAAGCCCCTCCAAACCCATGGCCGCACAAAGAGTAATATTACCCCCCCCCGTTGGCCAGGAACCTCAGTGATGGCTCTTTGGCCAATGATGTTACGGCCTCTTTGCCTTCGTTTCTGCAGGTTGAAGCCAGCCTCATCCAGGAAGAGGTACTCATGAGGTCTGGCCATCGCGTCCAACTGTAATATCCTCTGTGAAAATGTGAAAGTGCACAGGTGTTCAGAACAACAGTCAATCAGGTAGCATAGTATTGTCCAGAAGTAATGTAGGCCACTGGGCAACACAGTATGTTCACTAACTGTACTGTGAACATGGATGTATACTTACTTGCACATACTCGTAACGTAGGTCTTTGTGTCGTGCAGAGTTTCGCTCAAAGGGAACCCTATAGACTTGTTTCATCGTCATCTTTTGGCGCCGGAGAACTCGGTCTATTGTGGCCAAGCTGACATCATCAATGCCCTCAAAGTTCACATTATCGGCAATGACTTTGTCTTTGATCTCCCGGAGTCTGATGAGGTTGTTCTCACGAACCATATCCACAATGAGGGTTTCTTGTGCCGCTGTAAATATGGCAACCCTCCCACCTCTATGTGGCATTCTTTCAACTCTAAAGAAAGAAACGTGTTGTCAATTGACATGTTTTACAATACAGTAACAACTGATTTGAAACTAATAGACTACTTTCACAGGCTTGTAAAATTGTATTGTGACAAAGAAAGCAATAGAGTACAATACCTGTTGTGTTGTCTGAATGCCCTGATAATGGTGGCCACGCTGAACCTACTCAGGTTTGGACGGACTCTTAGTCCTGCTTCAGCCATTGTCATGCCGTGGACAATGACATGGTCAATGACTGTTGCTCGCATCTTGTCCGTAATGATGGTGCGAGGTTGTCTTGCTCTCCCTCCTGGACCTTCTCTCCCTCGTTGGCCTCCTCCTCTTCTTCCTTGGCCTCCTCCTCTTCTTCCTTGGCCTGCTCCTCTTCCTCCCTGGCCTGCTCCTCTTCCTCCTCTGACTCGATTACCTCTTCCCCTGACTCTGCCTTCATCCATTGTGTTTGTTTGGAATCTTCAGCAAACTGTGCACTCTGAACTTGCTTTTATACATGTGGTCACAGCATTAGCAACAGGTGTTTTCAATTTTGAGTCGTTGTGTGTAATGAATGACGCCAGGTGTGTTCATTTTGTTCAAATATTGCTGACTGTGGCAAGAATTTTGCATCACATGAGCTTTCATTTGAGAATATGAGCAGAGTTCTTTTGCAACTTGTGTTTTAGCAAGGAAAAATGTGTTAAGATTTATGTGAACGGAGGATTGTGTTTTGTGAATTGTGTCTTCATGTGAAATGTGTTTATGATATTGGAAAATGATGGCTAGATTTAGTAAATGTGTTTAGACAACTGGTCATTTGGTTTAGAGGATTGGCTTTTGTGTTTTAGCATTTGAGAAAAACTGTAACATGCAATATTGTTGACGAAAAATGTAATTGAGTAAAATGTAATTCATAAAATAAAAATGTGTGTTCATACAGCAGTATTTTTTTCTTCCTGTGCTTTGAATGCTGGCTGCCCGGGGTGACGCCTGATGCGTAAGGAAAACGTTACTGTGCTGTGGAGGATGCCAACTCTGGTGATGATTACAACATGCTAGGAAGAAAGAGGTGCTTAGATATCAGCTCCCCTAAGCATGATTTGTGATATTTCGGGGGTCTCTAAAATATTGCCATTGCCATTAATCTCTATATTTCTCTATCATCATGGATCATGTGGAGCGCCATCCAGCCAGAGGGAACTATCACCTGATGTTACGTCCCGAGGTGTCTAGGGATATAGGGACATAAACATAAACCAGATGTTCTTGGTTTGGAAGGATATTTATTTGAAATAATGCAAGTGGAGCACAAACAGAGGATGGGCCAATGGGTGCTGTGGAAATCAACAAACAATTATAACAAAAGGAGATCCTCAAAAGGAGGATTACTGCTTACAGAGATACTAATAAAACAAAAATAAACCAAAAGCTCACTAGCCTACTGCATTTGAAAAACCCAAAACACAAAACGCACAGCACCCCTGAACCTGGTGAAAACTAACATAAAACAACTATGGTGTGTGCAAGAAAGGTGTCAGTGATAGCTAAGCTTAGCCCTGGCCCACTCTCTTACCTTCACACAGTGAATCACACAAAGTCAAGACACAAAGTCTAGCACAGGGTACAAAACACTACTATAAGCTCTACAACAGGCATTCCCAAGGCAAGCAACTCAGGTCAAATTGCTGCCCCGAATGGCAGACCCAGCAGGCTTTTAAGCAGGTGGTGGTCGTCACGGTCTCCATCTGATTGGCCCGTAGCATGCCGCACCAATCGAGGGCATGGTAACTGGAAACCCAGGAAGTAGGCGGGACCTTCTCTCCTTGTGCAGCCAATCCTCCGCGTGGGCTTGCACAGCCTGCTCAGCATAATAGATAGCCTACTTAAAAGCACAGGCAAATACAGGTGTGGGGGTGGTGGCAGCCGTAACACCCCCTCCCATAAACACAAACTCCATGTTTGGGTGAAACACAACTCAACACGCCAACACTCACTGCAACCTGGACAAGGCGTCAGCCACCACATTCTCTGAACCTTTCTTGTGGCGGACATCTAAGGTGTAGTCCTGAATGATCAGGGCCCAACGCATTAGGCGCTGATTGTGGTTATACATGCGTGAGAGAAAAACCAGGGGGTTATGATCAGTGTAAATCACAACCGGCAGGGAGCTGGACCCAACATAGACCTCGAAGTGTTGTAAGGCCAACAACAAGGCAAGTGTCTCTTTTTCAATGGTGGAATAGTTAAGTTGATGTTTGTTAAATTTCCTGGAAAAGTAACACACTGGGTGATCGATCCCCTCTACATCTTCCTGTAAGAGAACAGCGCCTGCCCCTACCGCACTGGCATCCACCTCAAGCTTGAACGGCCTGGCGAAATCCGGAGCCGCAAGCACAGGTGCATGACACAGGAGCGCCTTGAGGCTATCAAACGCGGCTTGACAGTCTGAAGACCACACAAAATCAACCTTGGGGCTCAGTAAACGAGTTAGTGGCTGAGCAACAGTGGAGAAGTTACGGCAGAAAGCTCTGTAATACCCCGCCATTCCCAGGAACGAACGCAGCGCTTTACGTGTAGTGGGGGCCGGGCACAGTGAAATTACACAGATCTTTGCTTCAACAGGTCGCACCTGTCCCTGCCCGACCTGTCTACCCAAATAGGTGACGGTCGCCTTTCCAAATTCACATTTGGCTAAATTCAATGTTAGATTGGCCTGGGCGAGTCTACTGAAGACCTGTTCCAAGACGCGTAGGTGCTCCTTCCACGTGTCTGTATACACAATCAAGTCATCCAAATATGCGTTACAGTTACCCACTCCAGATAACACAGTATTCACTAGTCTTTGGAAGGTAGCGGGAGCATTACACATACCAAACGCCATGACGGAATATTGAGCAAAATGGTCTGGCGTAACAAACGCTGAAATAACTGCAGCACGGTCAGTTAAAGGTACTTGCCAGTAACCTTTTAACAGGTCCAGTTTGCTCACAAACTTGGCATTCCCCAGATTGTCAACGCAGTCTTCCATTCTCGGCAAGGGGTACGAATCACGCACAGTTACGCAGTTCACCTTACGAAAATCAGTAATGAAGCGAGGTGAGCCGTCAGATTTAGCCTCAACAAGGCAGGGTGAACTCCATGAACTAGAACTGGGTTCAGCAAACCCATTCTGAAGAAGATATTCCACTTCTCCTTTCATCAGTTCCCGTTTTGTCTGGTTTGCCCGGTACGGATGTTGCTTTATGGGGCGCGGGTCAGTCAGTTCAATATCATGCTGTATTACAGTCGTTTTGGTCGGTACATCGCTGAACAAACAGGTGAAGTTGTCGACAAGGTTGATTACATCCTGTCGATGTTCAGCAGGTAAATGTAATAACTGGGACGGTAACTCTGCTATCGCCTCTGAATTAGGGAGTCGAGTGCCTAACTGGACTGGGTGACGCGGCCGCAGGTCATCACAGTCGGGGGAGAGCGCAGGATCAGTTACGATCAGTGCCGCGCTCTGGGGAGGCGAAGTAACGAGTGAAGGACCAGGTCCACCTACAGAGCGCTTACTATCCTCTCTAGGTTGATATATTTTGAGCATGTTGATATGACAAACGCGCGTTTTTCTCCTTCGCTCGGGAGTACTGAGAATGTAGTCCGTGTCACTGAGGCGTTCACGGACCTCATATGGACCCGTAAATTTAGCAGATAGCACCGACGTCGGCGTGGGCAGCAACGCCAGTACCCAATCGCCAGGATGAAAACAGCGAGCCACAGCAGAACGGTCATAGTGGCGCTTCATCACTCTCTGTGAATTTGTTAAGGACCGTTTAGCGTGTGCGTTCGCGATGTGTAGCCGCTCACGGAAGTGGCTGACATAATCCAATACATTACTGACCGGCGACGATTTGAGCGACATAAACTGGTCATGCAACGTTTTAAGCGGGCCACGGGGGGTATGCCCAAACACGAGCTGAGCAGGGCTGAAGCCCAAAGACTCCTGAACGGCTTCACGTGCTGCAAACAAAACAAATGGAACCCCTTCATCCCAATCTGTTTGGTTTTCTAAACAATATTTACGCAGCATGGACTTGAGAGTCTGATGCCAACGCTCCAGAGCCCCTTGGGACTCAGGATGATATGCCGAGGACACTGCATGCTTAACATTTAATGTGCCGAGCACCTGTTTAAAGAGGTTGGACTGAAAGTTAGAACCCTGGTCTGACTGTATTACGCGTGGAAGACCAACGGTAGAGAAGAACTTGGTGAGGGACTTAACTACAGCTTTGGCTGTAATATTACGAAGGGGAATTGCTTCGGGAAAACGAGTTGCCGCGCACATAATGGTGAGTATATATTGGTTTCCGCTCTTGGTGCGGGGTAACGGACCCACACAGTCTATTATCACTCGGTCGAATGGCTCTTCCATTACAGGAATAGGATGTAACGGGGCAGGAGGGACTGTTTGGTTTGGCTTTCCTGCTATCTGGCACACATGGCAACTACGGCAGAACTTTGCTACATCTGACTTTAACCCTGGCCAAAAGAAGTGCTTAAGAATGAGCTGATAAGTTTTCGTTACCCCCAAGTGTCCTAACCATTTGCTTTCGTGCGCAACTGATAACACATGCTGTCTATACAGAGAAGGCACGACTATCTGGTAAACAACATTCCAATCAGCATCAGTCTCTGGGAGAGGGGACCATCTGCGAACTAAGACGTCCTGGTCTAGCAGGAAAACCACTTTTTCCACACTTGCGTTATCGTTGACACTTACCACACTTCTGAAACAACGCTGCAGTGTTGGATCTCCTCTCTGTGCATTCGCCAGGCGCCCTCGTGTAACTGGAAGTGAATCTGAGCCGGGAGAGTCCTGTGATTCAACCGCCTCAGGCAGGGGTTGCACGTCGGCCTGCTCCTTGGTTCCCACCACCTCAGTTCCCCTGAAAACATTGGCATGAGTACACTGTCGTTTAAGGAAACATCTGAACTGTCGCACTCATCCTGGAGCAACCGTGTGCGTGCACGAGTGAGCACACAAGCAGGAAACACTGAAGAAGACAGATTGTCGGTTGGGAACTTGCCGCACCGAGGAGAATCCAGCACCTCCAACGTGGGCGTCACCTTCCCTCCCGCAATATCATTCCCCAGTAGAAGTACAATACTCTGAATGGGTAGAGCGTCACAAACAGCAACAGGAAAGAACCCTGTAACTAAGTCAGATTGAATGTGGATACGGTGCACCGGACGTGGAACGTAACCCATCTCAATGCCGCGGAGCACTGAACCGAACCCACAAGCTGAATGTTCCGAAAAGGGCAATGCCGATGTCAAAATTACTGACTGGGAACACGCAGTATCCCTCAGTACCCGGACCGAGTGCTGATCCACAGGCAGGCCAGTGAGTGAAATGCGTGCTTCAAAAACAAACGGCTTAAAGCAGGCATCCAACTCATCGCATCTGTTACCCTCAATTCTTGTACTACGCTGAGTTTTAATTAGACCGACGCCTTTAGGCTGGGAAGGGCGTGAAGACTGTTCTTTGCGTTTCAAGGCTGGGCAGGTAGCAATAACATGACCGGCCAGATGACAGTAATAACATTTCCTTTCCTCCTTCTCCCCACCCTGTGTTTTGTGGACAGAGGGAGGTGAAACTGGTGCTCTACGTGGTCTGTCAGGAGAGTGAGTGTACACAGTTTTGTGGATTAGTACATATTCATCGGCCGTTGTTGCGGCAGCAGCTAGAGTTGTTACCTTCTGCTCATTTAGGTACACAACAATACGTTCTGGCAGGCTCTTTTTAAAATCCTCCACCAGTAACAACTCTCTCAGAGCACTGTAGTTATCAGCAGAACAGGCCGAAGTCCATTTATCAAATAACACACCCTTCTCTCTCGCAAACTCAGTGTAAGTCTGGTTCTGTGACTTCCTATGACTCCTAAATTTCTGCCGGTAGGCCTCAGGAACTCGTTCGTAAATACGAAGAATGGCAGACTTAACCGACTCATAATCTAAGCTCTCTTCCAAAGAGAGCGCTGCAATGGCTTCCTGGGCCTTGCCATGGAGCTTACACTGGAGCAGTAGTGGCCACACCTCTGTTGGCCACTGCAAGGCAACTGCAATGCGCTCAAATACACTAAAGTAAGAGTCAACCTCAGATTCCCGGAACAATGGCACTAGAGCAATATGCTTGCTAACATCAAAGGCCAGAGAAATTGGACTAGCAGAATTTAGGGTGGAGGAGGCGGATGATATACCTGGTGCAGCAGCAGGCGGTCTTTGCCTCGCCTGGGAGCTTTCAAGCTCGAGCTTCCGTAGCCTTACAGCCTTATCAGCCTCTACTTCCAGTTTTCTGATTTCAAGCTGAAGTTGCATGTGCTGCTGACGTTCCCTTTCTTGGGCCTCAAGCTGGAGACGGGCCAGGCGAACCTTTATACGGGCCCCATCTCTGGAACGAGCACTGCTCTCAGGGGAAGGGTCATAACGTGGCAGCGTGACTGGTGTCTTTAACCCTCCACCGACCTCGTTGTCCCACCTAGAGACTGGTTGTGGCTTAAGGGTCTGCACCCTCTCGGTCTCCGTGGAGCCAGCCACCGGAAGCGTTTCTAACTCTACTGCCACAGGTAATTCAAGCAGCCCTCTCTCCAACAATGTAGCCACAACTAATGGTTTCAGATCCCTTTTTAACATTGTTTTACTTACCGGAATCTGGAGGTGACTTGCTACTTTAACCAGGTCATCCTTCCTACAGGCGTGAACTTTGTCATGAGTCAGATTTACCAAAAATGACTCCACATCAAAACGCTCCGAAGCCATTGCATCTACACAATCAGCTGTACCAGCTTATCAATTAAGTGTGCTCCCTTACCCTATTCCAATAAATATCCTTTCCCCCGGAATCAATTATTTGATTATCCCGGACGAGCCCCCACTTATGTTACGTCCCGAGGTGTCTAGGGATATAGGGACATAAACATAAACCAGATGTTCTTGGTTTGGAAGGATATTTATTTGAAATAATGCAAGTGGAGCACAAACAGAGGATGGGCCAATGGGTGCTGTGGAAATCAACAAACAATTATAACAAAAGGAGATCCTCAAAAGGAGGATTACTGCTTACAGAGATACTAATAAAACAAAAATAAACCAAAAGCTCACTAGCCTACTGCATTTGAAAAACCCAAAACACAAAACGCACAGCACCCCTGAACCTGGTGAAAACTAACATAAAACAACTATGGTGTGTGCAAGAAAGGTGTCAGTGATAGCTAAGCTTAGCCCTGGCCCACTCTCTTACCTTCACACAGTGAATCACACAAAGTCAAGACACAAAGTCTAGCACAGGGTACAAAACACTACTATAAGCTCTACAACAGGCATTCCCAAGGCAAGCAACTCAGGTCAAATTGCTGCCCCGAATGGCAGACCCAGCAGGCTTTTAAGCAGGTGGTGGTCGTCACGGTCTCCATCTGATTGGCCCGTAGCATGCCGCACCAATCGAGGGCATGGTAACTGGAAACCCAGGAAGTAGGCGGGACCTTCTCTCCTTGTGCAGCCAATCCTCCGCGTGGGCTTGCACAGCCTGCTCAGCATAATAGATAGCCTACTTAAAAGCACAGGCAAATACAGGTGTGGGGGTGGTGGCAGCCGTAACACTGACCATAGGCAGCTGGCCAGTCGCTCCGAGATCTCCTGTCCCTGGTCCGCCCTACTCCCTCTCCGGTAGTGGTTGTGTCGCTAATACGACCGACACGCTGTGAACGGTTCGTGATCGTTCCCTCTGGCTGGATGAATATTACAAATGATCCATGTAGGTGCACTACTGCAGCTGGGGGCTCCCTGCAGCGCCACGCAACTTCTAAATTCTTCCCTTTTACAGAGAAAAGAAAGGTCAGGTCGCAAACACAGCCACAGCTGTTGTGTGAAGCATACTTGTAGCAAAATGGCTACATATGATAATAGAAATTATTACTATTATTATAATAAGACAAACATGCCTGGTACTTTCACAATCAGCCCCAGGCCTACATGCTTTAGGCTATGAATGATTCAGCGGTAAGAATCACAGTTGGTCCCCCTTCCCCCCATCACAAAAAAAAAAAAAAAAAAAAAATTGACACCACTTTTTGAAAGCATTTGCTAAAAGTTTTCTGAAAATTAGCTTGCAACAATAAATGTTAAATAGCAAATAAAAAGCCTGAAAGCTACAGTTTGCACACTGAAAAAAACACTACAAACTTGAGCATGTCAAGGTTACCCACCTGAGAATTGAGGTATGTTAATTTCTCCTTTGCAATAAAAATGAGAACAAAGCTAACATTCAAGTCATATCTCTAATTTGGTTAGAGCAGATTGACCAAAATGCTAATCAAAATTATAGGCTACTAATGAGTTTGAAAAGACTAAAATAATGTTTAATGATTAAAACTAAGACTAAAATACTTTGATTTTCTTTTGACTAAAATAAGACATAACAAAACCAGACTTTTAGTCAACTAAAACTTAACTAAAAAAAATAGTATACAGTGGACAAAATATGACAAAAACTAACAAGGACATTTGACACAGGACTAAGACTAAGACTAAATTTTAAAATGGCTGACAAAATTAACACTACTTAAAGCCCCGTTTCTTATGATTGGCCAACTTCCAGGAATTCTACCCAGGGGCAGGACGCAGGACTGGCACAGCCCTGCTGAATCGATGTGTGGAGATAAGGCTGGCTATGCAAGACTTGGTCTCACTGATTAATGTATAAAAACAACTTTATAACTTTATTCACTGATTTTGGTGGAACTGGGTCATATTTTAGAGTTTTTCCCTTTCCCTGATGTCCTTCAGCTGCTTTGCCTCAACTTTCTCTGATTCATGGAGTTTACTGATGGACTGATTGCCTTACTTGTTTTCAGCAGTTACTTTAGCGACTACTGCTAACAGTAGCTGCTGCTAGCTAGTTAGCTCAGTTAGTTGTGCAAGTGTGCATGGAAGTTTTGTGCTCTGGGGGCAGGGTTTGAGCTTGGCTCCCATAAGGAGGGTCTGAGATCCCATGGAAGCAGTAAAATCATTCATCTGTGGGGGTCAGTAATTCATTTATCAACTCAACTTTATTTTATTTATTTATAGAGAACTATAGAGAACCATTATTTTTAATCACAAATAATGTATTTTTCATTGTAATTAGCACCATTATTTACATTAAAAAGACTTAAATAAGCATACATTCCTAATGAACTACGCTGCGCACTGCATGACTGACAGGATGGTTGCACTTCTCCACCATCAGCCACTGTGGTGCACATAGTTTTGAACTAACAGGTTGAGACTGCGACCTGAGAACATGTTATACTAGAATTAGACACTCTATTGACTGCTGCTTATTTGTTTAGTATTATTGGCTTTTTGTTGCATCCTCCAATTATAACAGTGCTTGCTACTTTGTGCAGCAGTACCTAAAATAATTACACTTTAATATTATACATAAGGTGGGAATTGCGCCTCTCCTTGAGCAATATATAATATATATATAGTCTTTAATGAAATTTTTCGCTCTATTGAAACTTAAACTTTGTTGCAATCGCAGATATCTGGGGCAAGTAGTGGACTGCTGCGTGTGTGTTTGTGCGTTTGTGTGTGAGTGAGAGAGAGAAATGTCACATACTAAGCACTGATAGCTCTCTCTCTCTCTTTCTCTCTGACGGTAATTTTAGTTAGTATAGTAGAGACCCCCAAGAAGCTCAGATTATAACTTGAACCCTGTCCGGGGGTGTGTTACACCTCTGATGTTAGTACAGGAGCTTTGGACAACTGGTTCAGGCAGAGCCAGCTGATAACAGCAGCTACTGTGCAGTTGTTACTGTAGCTTTAGCAACAAGTAAAGATATCTGTCCATCAGGAAACCTCATAATCCCAGAGCTAAGGCAGAGCACCTGGAAGACATCAGTAGGAAAACCAGAAAAATATTTATCTTTCCTTCATAACTATAAAAATATTTTTGGCAAGACATGCTGAACAGCCTCCCGGTCTAGCTTGATACCGCTTGGTGTTGTGTTGGACGGTGTGGCTGAGACAATTAACAATTTTTCCTGAACACAGGACTTGCTGGTCTACCTTTGCCTTGGTCGGTTAGTTAGTTTGTGTTATTGTGTGACTTTGTTGTTATAAAGGATTAAAAACACCAAAGTGGCACAATAACACAAATGAACCGATAGAGGCATCGGAAGATCTATGGTGGCTGCGAGAGGCTCAAAGAGGAATTACTTTTTGGTGGACTACTTTTGCGTTCCCTCGCAATACTTTTCTTCTTCCACTCCCTCTGAACCATAGCTGTGTACGCTCCGCTGCTCTCAGCGCAACACTCCAGTATGGATCAGCTTATTAAATTTTACTTTGAACTTTGATATAGCCTAGTAGCCTACAACAGCTCAATAGGCATATTTATGTAGGCTACTTGATCAAAAGGACCAGGCACCACGGAGGGTACTGTGATCGCTCCAGAGGAGAGGAAAGAGAGTCGGGATAGAGCCATTGCTGGCCCAGCTTTGACTTAAGGCTGCTCCTGGTAAATGTCCGGTCTGGATTAAATGGGTCATGCTGCTAAACACAAGGAAATCGAAGACTTTTAAGCTCACAGCTTTACACAGACCTGCCCCATCAATGTCCTGGAGTATACAGCGGGTGCACTGTGTTGTCAGAGCGCAAGGCCGGCAAGTTGAGAGGAGGCAACTTCAGTGATGCTCGGTGCTCAAACAGTCAAAGGGGATGGACACTGTTTCCTACATGTCAGACTTTTTATATAGCCTACATATCTCACATTATGCAATACTTAATTATATAAATGAAATAAATTCATGCTGCTACGGTACTTTTACACTGTTGACATAGCCAATGTTATTAGACTGCTCCCTTTTCTGACTCATATTTCATATGCTGCTATTATTTCATAATTAGGCCTACTCCTGTTACTTTTAAGTACTTGTGATGCTGTTATCATTTTAATATAGGTTAGATAGCCTATATGCAACATATAAGGTTTACATACATCAGATAGGGGTTGCACTAGGCACTTCACTCTAACTTGGTTTAATTTAATGAATGTATGACTGCAGCATTAAACAAATACCATCCATCCCGTTGGCTGGCCAATTTCTTTAATTTTTGTTTTAAAACAGTGTCTTGTCTCTATTGTGACTTTGTTTATAGCACATTGGACTGTGAGAAACAGCATTTCGTTCATTTGTATAGCCCACTTGGTATGTGGATGAGTGACAATAAACGAACTTGAACCAATAATCAATGTCAGTCCATTGGTTTCTATTTTGCATTTGTACACAGTTATAATCTTGACAAAGAGACTAGATTATCATTGTCTTGTTTTAAAATGATTTAGTTTATTTGTATAGCGCATTTCAACAACAAGGTATTTCAAAGTGCTTTACATAAAACATAAAAGCAACATAGGGAAATATAAAAAAGACATCATCAGAGAGGTAAAATTACTACTTTTTTCAAGGGAGTCTGGTGGCTTTGATGAGAACGATAAAGCGATAAAGCGTTTCTGGTTAAACAACAAGTATCTTACTCTAAAAAAAGTCTTTCTCTGTACCGATCCTTTCCATAATGTTGTCAGACCCTTGTAATAACAATTTGAGAACTTTAGTGGACGTACTTTGACGGGGTGCAATTGCCTGCAAGGATTACGTTGCAGCCCTGTCTTGCTGCTGACTACAGCGTGCTCGCTCAATACTGGACCAATTTCAAAAAATGTTTTCTAAATTAGTCACACAGACACAAACATGGAAACAAAGGGTCTAGGTTGAAAAATACCAAAGTGAAGGCCTAGACAAACTCTTTCAAGGATTCAAGGAATCATGTAGGTAGCTATAATACATCATAGATAGGGGCATCATAGTGTTTACATTTTTTAGTTTGATTAAAGTATGTCTTGTGGATGGCATTTTTGTACATTATTGAGCACACAACAGTTAATTATGTTCATTGTTAGTGCAGTTCAGAAAGAGCTGGCTATTACATGGTCATCTGTTTGGGATGCATCAGAGATTGACTGAAGTGAAGAACAGAAGTGGAGCATGACTCAAGTCAGTTTTCTCTGTTACTACCAACACTAACTAAATGCCACAGAAGCAAGATGATGTGCCGAGCTTGTTGCCTATGCTGAGCACCCATGCTGAGAGCACAAGAGGCACTTGGCATCTTCCTCTAATGCACTCCTGGACACGAACATTAAACTATCAGTGGGATACACATTACACTGCTTTTATAAATATTAATTTAACGTGCAGATGAGTTTGTTTGGTGCTTCATACACTCACATTGCTTGTGTACTTGTTATTCACAAAGGATGAAAGCATGTCTTAGTGCTGTAGCACAGGTGGCTCCACCTGCTTCATAATAATGCTTAATTTTCAATACTAAAATATACATTTCTAAATTAAGAATTCATGAGTTGCACCCTATTTTTATCAGTGAGAAGTGATGTCCATTACTACATTTGACAATAACAGCACTCAGACCAAAGTGCAGGCACATTAGAGGGGAAGTATCTGGAGATAGACTTGACTGGAATGCTTGATACTATTCTTGTCTGTCCCAGCCAGTAGAAGCATATCTCAGTTTACCTGCTAGACAATAAGGCTGCGGGTCTGCCATATCAAACATCCTGAGCCATTCTGCCTCCTGGCATCTAATTACTGACACAAATCATCCAGAGATAATTCTTTCCCATTTGCGATTAGCATGTAATTGACGATAATGCTGTATCTGCCATGGGATGCTGAAGATGTCTGCATTTGACAATAATGAATTTAGTAGTCTGTATACACAAATCAAAAGGCTCATATGCAATGAAACTGTCTGCAATGTACCCTTACAAAGCAGTACCTCTCACATATAGTCAAGATAATGTGGATGTTGGACATTTTGCATTATGTTGGGGGGTCTTTTTTGATGAGTGACAATACAATTTTATTTCAGTAAAATATGTAGTCATGTACATTCAACATGCATCAACCTCATATTAAATATTTGTCCCTCATTATGGTGCTTGTAGTAGTGTTATTTAGCAGTTGCATCAATATTCATTTCCTTCTTATCCTCAAAGGCAACAGCTCAGAGGTGAAGTCACTTTAACTTCATATGATGAGAGGGAAAGCATGATTTATGTCTTCAGTGACATCTTCCAATGAAATTTCCAGGCTACATAAAATGAAAAGAAGAAAACTGCAAATTGCAAAGCCTTGAACAACCAATAAGAATATATTCTACTGCAAATAATATTAGCATTTTTAATAACAAGACAAAAAGAAGCTGCATTCATATCCATTATACAGTGTTTACAAAGATGAAGAGGTCATGGCCACCTTATGACCAGAGTAGGAAGTACCACACAGGCTTCCTCCTCTCATGACAAAGTACCGAAGCCTCAACCCAACCATCTGGATGGATAAATTAAACAAGATCTTCAATCTGCATCCATTACTGTGTTATCATGACTTCTTTTATTTTATGTTCCCTTTTCAGTGCATGGGAGAAATGTCAAGTTGACAGAGAGATAGAGAGCAAGTGGAAGTCAAATGTAATGCTCCAATTATTTAGTTGGCTACATGCATGTGTTTGCATGACTTAGAAACCTTCACTTATAAAAGACATAACAAACCAAAACAAATTTAATGTGTTATGTAAAAGAAATAGAGCACAAAGAAAAAAATATATCTGCTATGTTGCACAAGGTTAGTGGATAATGAGATCAATATAAATTTGTTGAGATTTAGAGAAAAATCAAAGACGCCAGTGGTGTTTAATTTAGAATTCCCAAAATGTCTGTTGGTCATGCTCTTTTAGGGTGCTGATTAGCAATCAGAATTTTGTTGCACAATAATTAGATATCGATCTATTTCCAGGAAAGCCAAAGCAAATATAATCTTCTTTCAAAACTTTGAGAGAATCGCAACTTCCTTCTGTCCATGGCAAAGAATCCAGAAGCCTTGTTTTCAATAACAGTGCAGGTCTTGGCAAACTATCTCCTTGTTGCTGTCTCTTTCTTTCAGCCTCTATCCTGGTGTGCTTTACAAACCATTTCTAATTCTGGACTGAATAACATAAAACAACCTTAAAATCAGTCAGAATCCATACAGTGCACAGTGCCACACTTCAGCGAGTGTCATTCAATAAACCTAATCAAACCCTGGTGGGAAATGATGACACTTTAACTCAGCAAATTTGTACCATAATGACTGGGTCAAAGCCAATGCTTGTCTTTGTTTAAATATAACCATTAGCATAGGCTTATAGCTAAGCAAGCAGCAAAGCACAGCTGTTGTACTGTGGTGCTGAAATACTTAATGTAAATATCCAAATGCATATTAGTATTGCCCAGGGGCAATTATATATCTTTAAAATTCTACAAACAACATATCCCGGAAACATCCAACTGTATGCAAAGCTTAACAACAAAAAAATAATTTAATCTAATAATCTAAACAACTAATTTGTTTATTTAAAACATACACAAACCTTTTGATTCTGTCAAAAACACTTGCAAAATAACCGTAACCTTGCCTACGACAAATATGCCCATAGACTACTACTCTATTACAGCAAATACAGTATTTTCAAGAGCATGTTTCAGAACCACCACAGGTGATAAAAGTACAGTGTGGGTGAAGGTCTGGGTGATGGATAGAATTTTTATTACCTAACAATGACCATAAACTTTACAGCTTAATCCTACCTTAATCATGTTGTATTTGAAATTGAAAAGAATTTGATAATAATCTGAAAAGATTCTCATCATGTGGGTGTTTCTTGCTCCTTTTTATCTTTAAGATGTCTGTTCTCTTACATACATAACAAAAACATGCTACAACAAAAAATCAGCCCTGGCATTTTTGGCCCAGCCGGCCGACCAAAATCGGTCCAACACCCCTCACTAAAACACCATGCTTCCATATAATGTGTACCTACTGTAATATTCCCCCAAGCCAGCTGAGTGGTATGTGTTAGGAACTTAGGAACAGTTTCTTCCCAAAAGCCATCACTCTTATGAACAGCTGATTTCTGACTCACAGTGTCAGGAACAATTCTTGTGCAATAACGCAGTAACTCTGCCTCTAATCAGCTACACTTATTATTTATTCACCATTCTCTGTTTCAGTGCTGTTCATACTGTTATATTGTCATATTGTAGATACTGTATAACAAATCCACATACCTCAAGTCATTACTCCTGCACAAAATACTTAAGTATCCTTTGCACTATGCTTCATTGCACTGTGTACATGTGTGCATGTATATGTACCTATATATCACATCCACCTACGACATGTACATACTCCTGCATCCTTTGCACTCTGCTCATTGTACTATTTGTCAGTATGTCTATATTGTTTTTGTTCATAGTGTGTATATTTGTGTTTTGTATGAGTAAGCACATCGTCAGCATTGTACAATCCAGAGTCAAATTCCCCATATGTGTACACATACCTGGCAATAAAACTGATTCTGATTCTGATTCTGATGTGCTGTGGATAAGTGTACCAGTGGCTTCAAGTAGCCTACTAGTCATTTTCACAACAGCGTGGGATTAAGATTAGAAGATTAGCCAACGTGATGCTGCAAAAAATTACCTCACCTCAGCCATTTGGACAGTAAGCTAATGTTAAGACTGCATTAGGAAACACTGCTAGCAACAAAAATAATGTCAAATAGTTTATGCAGCACTGTATGACAGCACTTTATGATAGCGTTATTATTATGTTATAATCATTGACCTTAATCGAAGTAATTATCATGATTGTCACTATGCCATGGCACACACCCTACCCAAGGGCTTCACTTTGTGTTGGAAAGTGGTGGGGACATTTAAGGGCTCAGATTAGGGGTCTGATGAAACGCTTAACCCACGAGACATAAAAAGAGGCTGTTGTGACATGACGGGACATTTTTTAATACTACTGTGACATAATCAGAATCAGAATCCGCTTTATTGCCAGGTATGTGTACACATACGAGGAATTCGACTCAGGATTGTACATTGCTCACGATGTGCTTACTTGTACAAAAATACCATAACACAATAATAAAATAATAATAAAATAAAATCAGACACAAACTACAGTATAGACAACACTAACATGCACACTATGAACAAAACAATATAGACATATTGACAAATAGTGCAGTGATCAGAGTGCAAAGAGCAAGAGTAAACTATTATTCTCATTATGTACATATACTGTTATATTGTCATATTGTAGATACTGTATAACAAATCCACATATCTCAAGTCATTAGTGCAAAGGATGCTGGAAAAAATAAATAAGACCTATGACCTTATGACCTGAGGTAGGTGTATTGGTATACAGTATATACAATGACATAGTATGAACAGCACTGAAATAGAGAATGGTGAATAAATAAATAATAAGTAAACCAGTAAACAGGTGTCTGATTAGAGACAGAGTTACTGACACCGTGAGTCAGAAATCAGCTGTTCATCAGGGTGATGACTTGTGGGAAGAAACTGCTTCTGTGTCTGTTGGTTTTGGCGTACAGAGCTCTGTAGTGCCTACCAGAGGGGAGGAGCTGGAAAAGATTGGGTGAGACGGATCTGCAGTGATGTTTCCTTGCTTGTTTCCTGACTCTGTAAATGTATAAGTCCTGAATGGAGGGCAGGTTGGCACCGATGATTTTTTCTGCAGTCCTGACTGTCCGTTGTAGTCTGTCCCTGTCCTTTTTGTTGGCAGATCCAAACCAGACAGGGATGGAGGTGCAGAGAACAGACTGGATGATGGCTGTGTAGAACTGGATCAGTAGGTCCTTAGGCAGGTTGAGCTTCCTGAGCTGACGCAGGAAGTACATCCTCTGCTGGGCCTTCTTGATAATGGTGTCAGTGCTGGGCTCCCACTTCAGGTCCTGGGATATAGTGTAACCCAGAAACCTGAAGGATTTTACAGCAGACACAGGGCTGTTGAGTATAGTGATGGGGGGCAGAGTGGGGGGGCTCCTCCTGAAGTCCACGGTCATCTCCACAGTTTTGAGCGTGTTAAGCGCCAGGTTGTTCTGACCGCACCAGAGAGCCAGCTGATCAACCTCCCGTCTGTAGGCCGACTCATCACCGTCCCGGATGAGGCCGATGACCGTTGTGTCATCAGCGAACTTCAGGAGTTTGACAGATGGGTCCCCTGAGGTGCAGTCGTTGGTGTAGAGGGAGAAGAGCAGTGGGGAGAGCACACACCCCTGGGGGGCGCCAGTGCTGATAGTCTGGGTGCTGGATGTGATGTTTCCCAGCCTCACCTGCTGACTCCTGTCAGTCAGGAAGTCTGTGATCCACTGACAGGTGGAGGCTGGCACAGTGAGCTGGGTGAGTTTGGTGCTGAGGATGTCCGGGATGATGGTGTTGAACGCCGAGCTGAAGTCCACGAACATAATCCTTGCATATGTCCCTGGAGAGTCGAGGTGTTACAGGATGTAATGCAGACCCAAGTTGACAGCATCATCCACTGACCTGTTAGCCCTGTAGGCAAACTGCAGGGGGTCCAGCAGGGGGCCTGTAATGTCCTTCAGGTGAGCCAACACCAGTCTTTCAAAGGACTTCATGACTACAGATGTCAGGGCGACGGGCCTGTAGTCATTTAGTCCAGAGATGGAGGTTTTTTTTGGGAGCGGGATGACTGTGGAGTGTTTGAAGCAGGAGGGAACTTCACACAGGTCCAGTGATTTGTTGAAGATCTGAGTGAAGATGGGGGCCAGCTGGTCCGCACAGATTTTCAGGCAGGATGGAGACACACCGTCGGGGCCAGGAGCCTTCCTGATCTTCTAATAAATATGTTAATAAAATCCTGGTCGTCAGAGGTATTTTTTTTTCTTGGGCATGTGTCTCTTTTTGAAATCTCCCTTTCGAATATTTGTGATATATACAATATGTTCTTTTAGCTTAACACAACAAATTATACTGAACTTGTCAGAGAAGAATCTGTCAACTGGGAGACAATTTGGGAAACCCTCTTTAATTCATCTAACAAAACAAATAAAATCAACATAATCAAGTAGTAATTGAAGTGCAAATTGTGATCTGGGCTCCTTAGAGACTCTTGGCACATAAAGTGAGGTGCTGACTCACTCTACACATTGTGGAGAGAGGAAACAGTATGGAAATGTATTGTTTGAATAGTATGATTGTATGTTCAAAAATGATGTTCAAAAAACAATAATCCAAACAAAATGTAATGTATTAACAAGTGGATTTTTTGCATTTTGCATGTAATTAGTTTGGTCTGTTGAATAAAAGAAATTTATAACAAAAAATAATAATAATTTGTGGGCTATTTATAGCCAAAAATGGTTATGCAGTATTGTCATAGAACGCTCTGGTCTTGAGGATGCTGTCCACTCGGTATTGAGGAAGTAAGCAGCTCAGCAAGTTATCAGCAGCAGTGACATGGATGATTGGCCCAGTGAGAGTGTGAGCTGTCAGATTATAGAGATCATATCATTGTCTTGTCTTCTCTACATTTCTCTAACATCTTTCTACAGGTGTAACACTACTGAATTGATGGACTGATTATTATATGAGCTAATGTAATTGTAGCAGGTGTGACGCCCTGTGGGGTCATGAGTGGGTGTGGCCTGTCTCTCTCTTTCCTCTTGTAGAGGAAGAGCTGATTGCAGTAACTCCGGGCACCTGGGCTAATTGCCCTGTAGAGTATTTGGGACTGTCTTCTCATTCTGCAAGGAGGCTGCTGTCGAGGCCAGGTCAGAACTCCCTGCGGGCCGGCTCCCTGGTTTCCCCTTTAGTTTGGTTTTCTTTTGTTGGACTATTGCTTTGTGTTATTTATCTTGTTTTTGCATACTACAACACCTTCACACATACCTTCATGCAACCACCATCCTGCACAGACACTACTGAAACCACAGACTACATACATCATACTTTGATTATATTAGTTTGAAATACCTTTTAATTTGGTTAACTTTGGTTTAAATAAACAATTAAATAAAAAAAATCGTTAAACTTTTACCATGGTGTGTCTCCCTTTTGTTGTGGCCCTTTGAGCCAGGTCATAACCCAGGCAACAAATGAGTTTTCATATCCAAGGATGTCAGTTTTTAATGGGCAGTCTGTATACATACCAGAGATGGGGACTCGAGTTTGAGACTCGGACTCAAGTCCAACTTAAGTCGCACACACAGTAGCTTCAGACTCGACTTGAGACTCGTCCTTGAAAGACTTCGGACTCGAGGTGCGGGAAACGTCTGATGAGCTTGCTGTTATTCCCCTCCCTCCGTTACCTATAACCTGCCTATGTAACACATAGTAGCTATCAGCTGCGTGCGGCCACAAGTGAGAGCGGACAACAAACACCAGCAGCTGCTGTGTCATTCATCATAAACTTTTGCTTTAAAACTTCATACAACAAGACCCAAACAAAGAAGTGCTGAATACAAAATAGGTTAGTAACCTGAGGTTCGTAAACATGTGTAGCTCATTGGCCATCTAACATAAGCTTGCTTCTTGTTTTAGCTACGACCTACGAGAGGTTAACTCGATGATGAATGAGCGTTTGTTTACTTGCCACACTTGTGGTGGGCAATAATATAATCATTAATGGTGGCTGCAAACATGCTATAGGTTGATTGTTGATCATGCAACGTGATCATGTTGTAACGTTACACTGGTTTGAGAGTCTGGGGGGTGGGCAGTGTTGACTTACAGTAGTTTATATGCTTTGATTAGCTGTAGACGCGTTGTCCACTAGGCCACATGGTTGTGTTACATTACAGTTTTATTTAGTTAATGTTACACTGGGTTTGAGAGTCTGCATTTGGGTTTGACTTACAGTAGTTAATAAGATGTCATAAATTTGTATTGCACATTACATGATTGTGCTCTGTATGTGAAAAACAGGTTACAGTTCAGAATCCCTTATAGCAATGCAGTTTTATAAGCAGCCTGGTTTGAAAGCAGCAGGTGATACAACATTTATTATAACCATGAGAGACTTGAGATTGGACTTGGACTCTAGCTCAGAGACTTGAGACTTGACTTGGACTCTAGCTCATAGACTTGACTTAACTTGGACTCAGGGCTGGATTGGTAATCTGGCATACCGGGCAAATGCCCGGTGGGCCAATGCACCTAAATTGTAAACGTAAATTAGTTATTTATATAACTGTTTTTTAAAAAACGACCGGCCCATGGCCCAACCATGGACAGCGGCCCATTGGGTAATTTTCTATATTGACATTGGGATGGCCCAATCACATCTCTTACCAGCCCCCACCCACTCCGCTCTCTGTTTCTTGCTTTGTGGTCCAAAAACCCCTCCATTCTTCAGACGGCTGCCGCCAAATGCGTGAAAATAACAGATATGTTTGCTGCCGGAGCTTCAACATCAGCTGCAGTAGCCTACGTAAAGCAGGCACAGGCACCTGAAGGAGTAAAAATCTGAGGCGTGCTAGCTTGCCCCACTAGCTAGCTTGCTTAGCTAGGTGCAACTGTAACTCACGTTAACTGTCATTTTAACTGGGCTGATAACTTTGTCTAGCAAACAACAGTCTTAAAACTAAATGTACTCACCAGAGAAAGTGAACAACCAACTCCTAATAAGCGTTTTCAATGGCGCTGGTTAAATTTACACAGTGCCGAGGGTACTAGTCGGCTCTAGCCTGATAGACAGGTCGCTATGGTAACGACTTGTCAATCATAGATAATGAAACATACTCTGCTTTTTGGTCTATTGTATAATAAATGGGACCATAATTTACTAAATGAACATCATTTGGTATTGAAGAAGACTTGAAACTAGCAACTGAGACCATAAACTCATCAGGAAAGTGTTTACTGGGGTAATTATTCATCTGAGAAGTAGGGTCATATTCCCATTATTTCTAATGGAGCCGGACTTCTTTTTGCACCCAGAAGAGTCGCCCCCTGCTGGATTTTCTCTGGATTTTCTCTGGACCGGAAGCTTCCCGCTTGGTAGGGAAGGAGCAGGGAGGGAGGGTCATTTACACTGGGGACGCTGGGGACATGTAGCCACCACTTTATGAAAACATTTGTTAAAAATGTTCTGGAAAACAGCTTGCACCAAGAAATGTTAATTAAAAATGCTATGAGAAAGGTTTATTTGCACAATGAGAAATCCTGCAATGCAATGTAAATATAGAAGAAACATCTGCTTTGTTCAAAAAAGTAACTTAAGCAAAAATAATCAGCTACTGATTACTGCATTGTATTTTATTATATTTTTGTATTGTAAATTGTCACCTGCCACCTGAATTTTGTGCTTCCCTTTATAAAAATAAAGACTTTTCCAGAAAATTTCTCCAGAATGCAGGAAATTAAGTGGTTAATGTTAAAAGTCTTCTGGGGGATCATATTTCATCTATAAATAATTTTTCGAAATAGTAGGTCTATTAAAATATATTCTTGCCTTGTAGTCATGGACAGCAATCCTGTGCAAATGTTACGTCTCAGTGTTTCATCACACCCCTAAACTGACCCCCTTAATGGGTCAATGGTGTAGCCTATTGGTGTCCGACCGATTTATAGCTGAGAGACTTGAGACTTGACATGGACTCCAGCTCGAAGACTTGTGAGCATCTCTGATATATACAGAGACAATAATGTACATTCATATCTTACAAAACTTGTGGGGTTTCCAACATATTTTGTTCTGTAATAAGAATACTGTATATCACTCTGTGGGAGCATAAAGGATTCACTCTCAGTCCATGTTAACTTGACTGGATGAGCAATGCCAAGATTTGACCTTGAAACTGTCTGAGTAACAAGCTGTGCAGGTAGCTGATACAACCAGCTATCAGCGGGGAATTAAATTGTTTGTGGTAGTGTATTTTGGACTCATTCATAGCTCTGGGTTAACCCACAATCACTTCTCACTGTTTCACACCTCTCTCAGATTGCACTTTAATTAGTGTTAACACATTTGTAGCTGCAGTGACAATAAAAAAGGAAGTGAGACTGTAGCTCTTCTGCATATTAAACATTTGTCTACTGAAGTGTTAACTGCCAAAGAGAGAAACACTGTGGCCTTTATTCACAAAACTCAACACTACCACTAGCAGTGTGGCGGACAAAGTCTGCAATTTTAACTTAGATTTACTTAATTTGGTTGAGTTTATCGGAGATAACAGGTGAGGTAATCATAGATTTACCTTGGCTTGATTATCAAGAACAACACACTAAAGGCACAAACTTGATCTGTAATTTTAACGCACACAACACACTTTTTCGTCTAGCCTTTAATTATTATAAATGATAAACATTGGAAATTTGTTTGTGATGACCCAGGAGACAGCCAATTAAAATCAACAAGTGCTACATTCTGTATTTATCACTCACAGTGACTAACAACAACTGTCTGTAATTTCAGTGAACCAGCTACTTTCTATGTCAGGATGGCAGAAAGTGCCAAAAATCTCCCCAGTGGAATGATCCATTTGCTACAACGGTGTATTAGGGCCAATGTTGGTAAGACAAAAAAATAATAATAAGGAGCTGGGGACGAGGAATAATATTTTTTAAAAAGACCCTCAAATTTCCAAGATCAAAGTTGTAAATTTTCTACAAAAAAGCTCACAAATTTACGAGAAAGAAATTTGCATTGCATTTGAAATACCTCCAGAAAGCCACAGAAGGAGACAGGGGACAGTTGATAAACCACAAAACTACAAGAGAGGGAAGACGTTGAGTTAGTAACACATATTCATAGGATGAGGATATAGCATACAGATGGAAAGGGAGAGGAGGAGAGACGAGCTCAGAAGTCTCTCGTCTACCTTTATCAGAATAAAGTCTTAAGCCTACTCTTAAATGTGGAGATGGTGTATGCCTCCCAAACCCAAACTAGGACCTGATTCCAGCTTGACAGCCATTCTGCTTTTTCTACTGCTAAGTGGAGTATTCTGTCTGTCTCCTCCGCTACGTTTCAGTAATGTGGACATTGCAGCTCCTACACATGCACCCCCAATTACCACCAGACTTGTTTCACCATTTCACAGCACAAATGCCCACTTGCTTAGCTATGGGGCTTACAATAATTGTATGCCAATATTTTTTAAATAAATCAATGGTAAGTGTATAAAAGAAATACTGACTAATAATATCTGGCATTCAATGTAACAAAATCTTAGTAGGTAGGAGTTTTCTTGTTGTTTGCTTTGTCAGTTTTATCACACTTTAGAAAGGTAAATCTTCAGGGATTTTAAATAAAATATTTTTTGACTCTCTTTTCAACAACAACTTGCCAACATGTTTGCCACTGTAGATATTACCAACCATATATTTCATCCAGATAAAATATATAGTACATGGAAATACAAATGTTGCAGTCTTATTAAAAATCTAATCAAAAAATATTTTGCATGTTGTGTGTTAATGTTAGTGTTTTAATGGCTAATTTAAAATCTTAATTTATAATTAATTTGGCTGATTATGGAATGTGTCCATTTGTTGGATAAGTTCTCAGACCTGACTAAATTCAAATTACATCTAAAAGACTGTAAATGCATGTGTGAAATGTGAGAACATGAAATTTAATCGCACTGTGTCCACATCATCTTTATGTTTTCTAAAGAGTTTTACCTTTGCTGACAGACTCGTTAAATGTGAAGGACAGGCTGCTGTGGGAGAGCGACGTGTTTATAGCATCACAGACGGCTTGATTTACTTTTGCATTTAACTGTTTTATTTTGATTTCCACCAGGATCTGAGTGCTTCGGTGGGAGTTCTTTCAATTCTGTCTCCTTCATTGCTTTTTGTTTTTTGTTACGCCCATATCAGCTCAGTCAGGACACTAGACCTGTGTAATTACTGCCCAGGGCTAGTTTATCCCACTTCTCCCCCACTGTACCATCACTTGAGTGATTGGAGCTGCAGGGGGGATCACCATTGTAACAGGCCATTACTCATAAAGGCCTGGACTTGCAATATATAGTGAGTCAAACCTCTACACAGTGGAAAAAAGCCCTTGCTTCAATAAAAGAACATGGATTGCTTATCTGAGATGGTGGCAAGCCCATGGATCATTCTGCTGTAGATCGTTTCAAGTAGCTTTAACACGTTCACAGGTGGAAGGATTTCTTTTTCTGTAACCACAAAATCCAGAATAGCTGAAAGGAACTAAAAATAACATTGCAAACATTGTATGGTTTTGAAAGGTTTTAAAGTGCTGAAAAAGGCTACCATAAAAGCAGAAGAATAAAGTATTGTACAATTTTATATGTAAGGACACGTTCGCTGTTAAATTCATACCACTAGTAGGTCTTTCCACAAACACGTCAGTTATGTTGGTAATTCAGAGGTTATTCAAGGTGGCTTATGACCAAATCAAGAGCTAATGAAATGAGGAAATCCATCTGGAAATGGATAGATTACCCTGGATGATGGCAGAAATTCCATTAGCATCTGGCAAAGGATGTTTCATCCCCATGTCTGAGCCAAAGATATTTGTCATGAAGTTTAACCACTCCATGAGTGAAAAGAAGTGACCCACAGCTGTAGCTATCATTGTTTTTTATCAATGAATACATAAATCAATAAAATTTGTACAGTCCCTCAGCTTTTTCTTGAAAATGCTTAGCTTTTCTTGACATTAAATATACTCATTGCATTTCTCTCTCTTCTTTGAAGGACTACAGGTAGAAAGTTGTAACACATACATCATGACACTTTCAATGATGTGCTACCAACATGTCTGAATGCCATTACATTTATCACATGTAACTTTATTCAGGACTGACAGGCATCATCTACTTAACTGTATTAATGCCACATTAATAATCTCAACATTATAGAAATGGAAAAATGTTGGGACTACAGTAAAGTGGATGAATCAGAAGGTTATTCCTTTAGCTGGATTTTACTTCAGATTCAGTTCCTAATCTCTTCTTAGAGTGAGCCATATCAATTGTTTCAAAGATCTTTCAAATATTATTAAATCCTGTGGTCATTAACTGTTTATGTGTTATATGTATTTCTTTTTTATATTGCTATAAAAAACTTTTTTTTTTTGCATTTTGCAACAATATGCTCATCCCCCACACACATTCACAATTGCCAAATTAAAAAATCACATACACAGATACGCCTGCATGATCACAAAATCTATCACATAACATGTTTAACAAAAACATCTAATGGATAAATAAAGGAGGCATGCAATAACCACGTGTAATTATGAGTTACCATATTAAAATATTTGTATTGTGTTATTTCATAAATTAATTGTATCACCTGTCATATTTTATCAAGACATGAATTTACACAGTCCATCAGCCATCTAGGATACACACTGAACCTCCATCTGGATGATGATGAAATGCTTGCAAGCATAACAAGTTAAATTCAGTTGCATGACGCTCATTTTATAAAATGTCATAACAATCAGAATCAGTTGCTTCAAAAGCAAACAACAACATACTCTGTGCATGAAAAGAGTTTTCTTATTATAAGAGAGAGAGATGGGTCTAGAACATGCAATAGTTTTACCTTTGAGCATTTTGGAAATTAAAAACACATCAAAGTGTGAATGTTGTGACAATGTAATACATGTGTCTTTTACTCTTACTGACAAGGTTCATTTTATCCCAACTTATCTTCATTTTCAGTGATAAATATGATGCATGCATGCTGTGATAGTCTTATTTATTAATTAATTAACTTTACTGTTGGTGGTCTGATAAAAGTTGGTGTTCGACCTGATTGATTCAGTTAGTAAGCAGTGTGGGTGCAAAACAGCAATAATGTCCTCCAAATACTTTTGAAATAAGACATTTAAAAAAAGCTTGTTGTCATTTTCCGTCATTCAGAAAGCACGCTTTTATAATGTATACTAGTGCTTTCTCATCTCTTTCTCTCTCCTTCTGTCACTTTCAGCAGGCATTTCTACCTCCAGAGCTGTAGAGTCTGGATCGATAAACGCAAGCCACCTACTGCCCCATGTTCCTGTTTGCTGCTACAATTATTATTATTATTGTTGTTATTATTATCATTATTATTATTATTGTTGTTGTTGTTGTTCTTCTTCTTCTTCTTCTTCTTCTTCTTCTTCTTCTTCTTCTTCTTCTTCTTCTATATAAATAAGACAATATAAACAACATCTGTATAGCAATGCAAATCAAGTTTCCAAAAAGGAAATTAAGGCTTCGGGCACTCCAAACAGAAAGTCTCTTCTGTCCGATGAAACTCTGTGATTGTGAGAAAAATACTGATGGTGATAAATCAGTTTTAAAAAAAATAATTTATTCAATTACTTTCTTCAGAAGAAAGCAGTCTACTGAAACTGTCCACAGCAAGGTCTGTGGATTATACGGAGTAACTGGGACTGCGACCCTGTACACAGGATAAGCGGTTGACGATGGATGGATGGATGGAAGATACAGTGCTGTTGAGTTTTGAATTTTTCAATAGTTTTAGCATAACAAATACATTTCCATTCACCCCCATTGTTCTGGGGTGACTGAATATCACAGGTAGCTATAAAACCATAGGAATCTTCTTTACTAGAGACCACAATTGGACTTTGTCACTTGTGTAAACCAAGCCCTCAAAATTCCTAACTCGTGTTATGTGAAATTGACATATACCCTTGATTACTCTTTACTGATTTACTGATGTTGGCATTTTTCTCTGCAGGCCCCAAAGTGAAAACCACCAGAACATACAAAAAATAAAAGTAATATCATGTTGAGATCTAGTCCACATGAGTGATAATGGCTCATTCGAAACACACCCCACACTGTCACATCCCCATCGCTTTTTTCTTTCCCCTAGCAAACTATTGAAAAACTGACTGTCCACTCTCCTTCAAAATATTAAAACAGACTGTTGAATGCCACTAATGTTCAAATGTGTCATGAACAAAAGACGTGCCTGGCTTCCTGTAGCTATCCCATCTGTGTGCAAGTTCTGGTCCTTCACTGAACAAACAGCTTTATAAGAATGTACCCGTTGCCTCAACACCTTGCAGTTTGATATGATATTAAGGAATCAGTCCAAGGAGGTACTCCAAATATAAGCAATGTCAACCATTTTTTCACTGAAGCACACTTATCCATAAACACACACCAACAGTGATACTATTAAGTATACTGCAACAACTGCCTCATTCTATCCACTTGCACTGCAATTTACTCATTCTGAAATATTACAAAGTAAAGTTAAGCAAGACTACTACACTACACTAACATAGATAGTTCAATTATTGTCATCATGAACAACTTTGAACTCTAGAAACCAAGGAGTAAAGTTTAATGAAATGTCATTAACCCCTTGATGCCTGAATTTATTTACAATTAAAAAATAAAATAAATCTCTTTTCATTTGCTTTCAGGTAAAGTTAAATTAAGTGGAAATTGTTAATCAATCTACAGAACATAGAAAAGATTTAAATTCTGGTATGATGCAAATTAGCGAAAACATTTTACAGTTTTCCCAGTATGCTAAGCAGGCTGTGCAATCCCCAGCTGAGGATTGGCTGGTGTCAGTGAGGATCTGTCTGCTCCCGCCTACATCTATCCTGATTGGAGCAGTCCTAAGACCGTCCACCAATGTGTGTGGTGTGGTTGAGGCCTGCTGCTACAAAAGCCACCATACTGCCTGTAAGGGGCTATTACTGAGAGTCAGTATTTATTTTGTTGAGAGTAGTCTTTGTGTTAGCTGTTTAGCTAAAGACTCTGTTGCAGCAGTTTATTTCAGTACTTTGAATCAGTAAGTGTTTGTTTTTGTTAAGAGACACACTTGAGTTAGTTTGTTTAACTGTGTGTCTGCAGAGCTGGGCTACACATAGGATTTTCCCTTGTTTAGTACATTAGGTTTAGGGGTGCTGGGCTCCCTGTCTTGTTTTGAGACACCCAAAATAGAGGTTTTGTTTTCACTTTGGTTTTTGAGTTAGTAATCCCTGTTTTGGAGGGATCGCTTTTTGTTATTTTGAGTTTGTTTTCGCAGCACCCACTTGCCCAATTTTAGTTTGTTAACACCTTGTCAACTCTCTTGTATAAATAACTTTTCCACCATACCAAGTACATCTGGTTTATGCGTACGTCCCCTTTCCCCTAGTGAGCTGGGATGTAACAGGCATAAACGAGAAACCAGTGCTTGCAAAAGGTTCCCAGGTACGTATCGAATATGCACAAACCGGCATTTGGGGAATACAAACACTACCTCAGCTGCAGTCTGAAAGGAAGGGGTGTGATGCTAATTTGCAACAATCAGCATTAAGGGGTCAAAGAATACAGTAAAACCTTTGTGGACTATAAAGTAATCTTCAGTTTATTCATTTTAGTTGCCATTTAAGAACCAGGAATTGTTCCCATATCTTTTACTGACATTCTGTGTACTGTCTATAAAGTTAATTTCACTTTTACTGTCAAGAGATTACCTTCAAATAAAAAAAAAACCTCTTGACTCAGGCTTCTTCCTCCATATTAACTTTATAGTCAAAGATCATAGAAATATCAAAGGTAAACTTTTGGTGATTTGTAAAAAAAAAAATGGTTCCATGTTCTATCTGTATGCAGATAATTTCAGTGCTCACCAGCAATATTAACATGAGCGCATTATTATTTTCATGCCACCACCATTACGTTATCTAACTAAGCTGAATGCTCTGATGAGTAACTGATTATGCAGGCATTTTAAATTAAATCATGTCTTTAACAATATACTGTATATCACTAGCACTTTTTTATAATGACCAAGCTGAACACTGTGTAATAAAACTATTTGAAATCTCTGAGAGGTGTCTTTCATCAAACTGCATTCTAAGACGTTCCTAGTGAAATGATGAATCTTTGGATATAGTTAACTGTCAATTATGTTTATTTCCGGGCTCACATTAACATTATAGAGAGGAAATATGGAGGTCTATAGGAATAAAAGAATGCATACCCAAACAGAGACATACTACAATCACACACCAATTACTCACAGACTTCAGTTTTAGTTGTACAAGTTGACGAGCAATTTGGTAAAACTGATCAGTATTATAATATTATCAGTCTATAGGATTTTCAAGATGTAGATTATTATTCTTTTTAAAGCATTTTTTTTCTTCCATTTAATTGAGCCATATGTAGTTCTTGCATCAAAATACACCAATAGAAATTAGGTGGTTAAGTCAAGGTGGTTAACATGGTCAGAGTTAGTGCTAGGGCCATGGCTTGGTCTACTATGTTTGCAGCCTGAGAAGAATAAAATACAGAAAAGCTTCAGTTCAGGGCAACAATCACAATCAAGTGACCAACCAGGTCATTTTCAAACACATTGTGGTTCTGAAGTGCTGCGACAGTTTTTTTTTAAGTAGGTTTTTACTGTAGGTTTTGGCAGCACATCCAATCAGAGGAGGGTAAGACAAAGTCAGGTGGTCTGTGATTGCTCATGAAATTGAGCTTTTCAAGTGTTCAAGAAAAGTCACTACTGTAGCTTGTCCCAGTCATAGTTTTGTATATGCAAAAAGTCATCATAGTTTTGTATATGCAAAAAGATACAATGCCAAAGACATACAAAACCTAAATATGTTGATATATTTAAACCTAGCAGAGAATTTCTGTATAATATATTTACTGTGATATATGTCATTGGTCAGATAAGCAGGAACTAACAAACAATAAAGAGGTGATTTTCCCTTTAGGAAATGCAGATTTGATTCCAATTTGTCAGCAAGAACAAATAAACATGTCACTCGTACTGTTTGAGATGTGGCTTGGCTCTACTACTGACAGTTGCTACCGATTTAGCCTCAGCTTGCTCTGTAATTAACCGCTTGATTTTCAGGTGCTTTCTAGCAGCATCAATGCAAAGACCGGGGCTATCTCGACATGTGAGAGTGTGAAGAAGGGATGTCTCTTCACTCAGCATGAGCAGTAAAAGTGTTGCACAAATTATTAGCTAGTTCCGTAGTCATTAACCGCTCTTAATATGCACGTGTCTTGTTTATGACTCTCACTGCAATTAACCCTAATTTAAAGGGTGAGTCACTGGAAACAGCAGCAGGAAAGATGGTAAAGGTTGCTGAATATGAGGGTGTGTTTTGAGGTATTGTGGGTTAAGGAGGATATAGTAACGCTATTTTAAATGTACAAGTCAAACACTTCTAATTATCCATGAGGATGTCCTAAATTTAGCAAAACATTATTACACTTGGACAGCTCTCCCACAGTGCTTATTCCAAGCATGTGCTGACAAATATGACACCTTAAAAGAGATACTGTGTATGTATTCATGAGAATGTTTAGGCTGGGCAGCAGACAGGGAAGTATCCTTTTATACATTCAGAAAAGTCAGTTTCAGGATAACATGGTATCCTGTTGTAGGACTGAGGCACCTTCGTACAGTACACAGGGCGGCGCTGTTCAAGCTGGTGAGGCTCAGTTCAATCTTGCCAAGCACTGATGCCACGTTGTCCCACTTTCATGGATGGCCTTAATCTCTGCCCTTAGCTGAGGCAGATTAATCCCGACAGTGCTGACATTATCTCCTGTTCTACACTGTGACACTGGACACAGGAGGAACTCCCCACATCCTCTCTAAGCTCAAACATCACCTCTGATGCCATTGGATCCCCATCAGGAGCCAAAGAATAACTCTGAGTGTTGGCCACAACTGTATATTTCTAAGCTGGATTTATACATGTAACATTGTTTTACTCAATTTAAATCACAAGTGGCAGAATGTGTATGAATATGTTTCTATTTGATTTAAGATAGAATAAACTATTCACTGTACAGATTGTGCTGGTGGGTGGTTTAAGACTTTGCAGGTCATCATACCCTTTAGAGTAATGACTCTACAATTATTCATATAAACCACATAAATGTGTCAGCTGTATGCAATAAAAGGAAATTTAGAGCTGGATTTACGCAGTACTCAGATATTTTACTCAAGTAGATGCAACGATACCTAAGTGTAGACAAATATTTGTTACAAGTAAACATCCTGTGAATTTAAAGTGTTACAAAAAGTACTAGCATCAAAATACTAAGGTTCCCTAAGTAAAGGTACCTATTATGCAGAATGGTTCATTTCAGAATCATATCCAGTATATTATATTATTGGATTATAATTATTGATGGGTTAATGTGTGCATCACTTTTATGTTGCCGCTGGCAAAGGGGGGGCTAATATGAATTCCATTACATACTGCTGGTAAGCTTGTGCTTTTTCTCTCAGGATCAGAAAGTCTTATTTTACCCGCTCTCATAATTTTATTTATTTATTTATACATTTATTTTGTATTTATTAATAATGTTTAACAATTAATACAACATTATTAATTAATTAACTAATAACATTAATGTAGTGAAGTCAAAAGTACAATATTATCCCCAGCATTGTAGTGGAATAGAAGTTTAAAGTAGCAGAACATGGAAATAATAAGTATAATAGTATAATAAGTATATCAAAATAGTACTTAAGTACAGGACTTTGATAAATGTACTTAGTAAATTTCCACCATTGGATTTCTGAATTTTTTTTCTTTTCTTCCTTCTGTTGTTACCTTGACCTAAAGTAAACTAAGTATCCAAGCCGCACAGTTAATGAGACTGGCTGATTAAAGGTATTGGATGATAAATATTTACCACCATGTGCAACTTATAGTAATGGAGCTGTCGCTAAAAACAATGGACATCAGGGTCCTGTTGCTGTCCTCTGACAAACATTTTCCATTAATTATCTTTATAATTTATAAGCCAGGAACTGTTTGATGTACCGTGACAAATTATGATAATAATGATGGAGCACAGCAAATGGCGGCCCACTGGAAAACATGTTTTATCATAAGAATGAAGGTTCTTCCTCTTTATGTAGCCGTAACCTCAAAACAGACACCATCACACATCTCATATGGAAATGGATAAGCAGTGACAGTGCCCCATTGAAGAAAGTGAGGAAATTATTACTTTTACACTTTTCTCCAAAGAAAACAAATATACATTTGGTAACACAGTGTGGATAGTGAAATGTTGGTGTTTAGTAACGTAAAAATACTGTTTTGTAACAAACTTTACATTTTTAAAACTAATGAGTCTATACTAGTTTTGTGCTGCTCTTCTGCTGATTCATCACATATACTTACCAATCATTATTTATGACTATGATTAATTAATATAGTGTCTCCCAGACTGTTCTCTCGTTATTCTGCAACTACTTAATTAACAATTCATTATTTATAAGGTAGTTCCTGATTCATTCCTCAGCAGTTCCTTAGTAAATACTCACATTTTTGTGTACGGTATTGTAAAGTGTTGCCAGTGACCTAGTGTTATCAGAATGTAATTGAAAGTTGATGTCACAGCATAGAGGCATATTTTTTAAAGCTAATAGAGATGCAACTTAGTACAATAACAACAGGGTATCACATTCATTGTAAAGGGTCCATGTCAGACACTGAAAGCACAGGCCATGCATACAATTTAAAAATGTACCAATTGTCATGTGGATAAATACATATTTTTGAGACAGGACACGTCTTCTTGACCATTATCATTTGCATCACTGTTACTCTATCACGGGATTTTGCGGCTAACTGGATCATATCAACTAAAAAGCCTATTTTTATGACAGAGAATAGTCTGCAGCATCTGAATTGACTAGAATTGCTTTCACCCCTTCCCACGCGGTAGCATTTGCATTTGCATCATATTTGGATGAGGTACAATCGAAGTGTTTTTTTCACTATTCTTTTCTTGATTATGCATGCAGTGCCTGAAGAGCTCACATGCTGAATATGATATTCCAAGATATTCCAAACATTTTTATGTTTGTATGAATGCAAGTTTCCTAGTTCTGGTAAACAATGTAAAGGTCACATTATAGAATGTATAATGCATGGATCATAGCATTTGTCATAGTGCCTGATTCTAGGAAATGAACATTTTAGCAATTATTTAGTTTAATAAGTTGTTTAAGAACACAATGAGGGTTAGTGATAAGGGTAAAAAGTTTTTGGCAACTTTGCTGAAGGTAATTCAAGAATTTCTTTTCAAACTTCTGCCTGATTCTACTCATGCCTCCTACATAATCCTCTTGGAGGTGGAGTCATTGGTGCCCCAGACCATTTATTTACATTTTAATACATAATGTGCAGGACACAAATTCATTAATTAAAACATGGGAGCTGCCACAACCATAGTCTTTTACAGCTGACATTTTTTCCCTGTCATGGATTCACACCAGACACTTGTTATTCATAACATTGCCTCTGGACACACCCACTCAGTATTTGCCAGAACTCATTTTCTAGCAAAACAAGGTTCAAGAAAACATTACCAAAGATAAAATTGTTTTCTTCTGCATTTATTGGACTCAAATATAGAATTCTCCAACATCATTAAAATCTCACTCTATTTTCAGTCTCTTTGCAGATATAACTTTGATTTTGAATCGTGTTTATAGAGGTAGACAAGAAAGAGTTGATACCAATTTAATTGTAGGCTGTGTTATCTTTTTCTTGTTTTAAAGGTGTGCCTCAAACCCAACTTTAATCATTCAGAAGACAGGCAATATATTTAAATGGTTGTTTTATAAGTTGCTTGCTAAACTTGATTTGAAATGTAGGGAGTGAAATGAAATGGTGGAGCCCAGAGGCGACACAGACTCTGTGAAAAGGGCCAGTGATCAACTTGTGTATATAAATAAATATTCAAATAAATGTATTTTCTACTGTGGTTTCAGGGCATCTGATGTGTGGTCCCTCAACTTTTACTGTCATAATCAATGATCTACTATCAGAGCCAAATATCAAGATAATCTATGGCTTTCTGTTTATTAAAAAAAATCACATGAAGGGGGAAGGACACATATGCTCTTTTGTGATATCTATCTATTCAACCATATAGAGTAGAGTTTAAACCATCCTTCACCACCGGCAGGCTCTGATAATGAAGACACTCATCCCCCGAGGAGCTTCCATCTTTGCTGTCCTGTCTAAGAGCAAATCACAAACACAGCTGAAGGACGCATTCCCATCTCCTCCCAGCCACACAGCCGTTGCTGTCACTGGACTGAGAGATAACTGGCTTTTACCAAGCCTGTCCTTTATGTGAATGTCAAAGTATCCATGCAGGGGGCATGACACACCAGCATGAGCCACTGTAGTCTGCAACCAACCCTGCCTCAGTGGTGAACTACCTCAGACGAGGTAGTGCTTTCTCACCTTCCTATTGTATCTTGGCCAAATGCAGAGTCTGTAGGGTAAAGTCTTACTCTGCAGGGGAAAAATTCTGGGTTCTGGGTTTCTCCTTGCATGAACAGCTATTATTATACGTACACTTATGCACTTCATCATCTGTTACAGATGGTGCAGTAAGAGGCCAAGACACTCATCTTTCACAGCTCTTTTCATCTTAAACTCAGGTTGTTGATTTGGACTCAGATTGCTCTGTGAGCGGTGACACTGTATGTGTCACTTCATCTAAATTCCTCTGTACAGCCAAGCCAGTCACCAGAGAGGAAGTCAGACTTCAGTGGATGGAATTAATTGCTTAACCTCTGCAAAATCAGCTTCCAATAAATTACATGGGGAAATGACTGATCACATACATCATGTTCATATCATCAGAGGTTTGTCATACCTAAACAGATTTCAGCGTATGCAATCAAATGCAGTAAGGCTGTATCATGCAGCTGTGTGTTCAAGTGCACTATACTGCTACATACACTCACCTAAAGGATTATTAGGAACACCATACTAATACTGTGTTTGACCCCTCTTTCGCCTTTAGAACTGCCTTAATTCTACGTGGCATTGATTCAACAAGGTGCTGAAAGCAGTCTTTAGAAATGTTGGCCCATATTGATAGGATAGCATCTTGCAGTTGATGGAGATTTGTGGGATGCACATCCAGGGCACGAAGCTCCCGTTCCACCACATTCCAAAGATGCTCTATTGGGTTGAGATCTGGTGACTGTGGGGGCCATTTTAGTACAGTGAACTCATTGTCATGTTCAAGAAACCAATTTGAAATGATTCGAGCTTTGTGACATGGCGCATTATCCTGCTGGAAGTAGCCATCAGAGGATGGGTACATGGTGGCCATAAAGGGATGGACATGGTCAGAAACAATGCTCAGGTAGGCCGTGGCATTTAAACGATGCCCAATTGGCACTAAGGGGCCTAAAGTGTACCAAGAAAACATCCCCCACACCATTACACCACCACCACCAGCCTGCACAGTGGTAACAAGGCATGACGGATCCATGTTCTCATTCTGTTTACGCCAAATTCTGACTCTGCCATCTGAATGTCTCAACAGAAATCGAGACTCATCAGACCAGGCAACATTTTTCCAGTCTTCAACTGTCCAATTTTGGTGAGCTCTTGCAAATTGTAGCCTCTTTTTCCTATTTGTAGTGGAGATGAGTGGTACCCGGTGGGGTCTTCTGCTGTTGTAGCCCATCCGCCTCAAGGTTGTGCTTGTTGTGGCTTCACAAATGCTTTGCTGCATACCTCGGTTGTAACGAGTGGTTATTTCAGTCAAAGTTGCTCTTCTATCAGCTTGAATCAGTCGGCCCATTCTCCTCTGACCTCTAGCATCAACAAGGCATTTTCGCCCACAGGACTGCCGCATACTGGATGTTTTTCCCTTTTCACACCATTCTTTGTAAACCCTAGAAATGGTTGTGCGTGAAAATCCCAGTAACTGAGCAGATTGTGAAATACTCAGACCGGCCCGTCTGGCACCAACAACCATGCCACGCTCAAAATTGCTTAAATCACCTTTCTTTCCCATTCTGACATTCAGTTTGGAGTTCAGGAGATTGTCTTGACCAGGACCACACCCCTAAATGCATTGAAGCAACTGCCATGTGATTGGTTGATTAGATAATTGCATTAATGAGAAATTGAACAGGTGTTCCTAATAATCCTTTAGGTGAGTGTATATAGCAATTGTAGTAATGAATACATTTATCTGACACTTTTATCCAAAGCAACTTACAATTAGGGGTTAAGTGACTTGCTCAGGGACACAATGGTGGATTGAACCCGGGTCTCTCACACCAAAGGTATAGTCTTATGCATTGCGCCATCACAACACAATAAATGTAATGTTTCAGTAAAGGGAAAGATTAGGAAAGGACAAATATCAAATCCCACTTTCTTTAAAAAGTTATTTCAGCCATACTCAGTTGATATTGTAAGAAATGATTTAAGCTCCATCTCTGCAGCTCTGAATATCACTGACTTTGCAATTCATCTAATGAAGAAATAAAAATAAATGCGTCAGGCCAATCCTATAGTCACATTCATGCTAACAACATGCTGTGTGGATGAATGGTGAAGTAAATAAAAGCACTGGCTATAGTTCCTATTCTCACAGTCATTTTGTCAGTTTGAGGGTATATCCCTGGTTTCAAGCCACTGGAACGATGGTAAAGCAAAAGAGTGGAGGGAGACGCAAAGATTATAGTAATATTCCACTGAGAGTTGTTCAGAAGTGGTAGAGTATATTCATGGTAAGTGAGGCTGTAAAATCCTCTGACTTTAGCTGACCCCTCTGTCTGGTAATAAATATTTTAAAATATGGACACTGGAGGTCATTTCTAAAGTATGTATGAATTTACATTCCTTGTGACAGTGTTATAAAACACCACCACCAAGAAGCTTCATCGTCACGTATTGTCTAAGCTGTGCATGAATTTGAATGCTGAGTTTACTGTGAAAAGTAAATTACCTTTTCAGTCAGATTCACATTTTTACATCTACGCCTGATGCAAACACACACATTGCTGTTTAATGTAAACGCACATACTTTACAGGTATACAAATACATTAGTTTTAACAGAGGAGCCTACTGAAGGCAGCAAACCATAGGTGGAAACACAAACCCAAGGTAAATGGCATCTTTCATTTTATGAGCCCACCTTGAATTAATCCCATTTAAGGGTTTAGCTACACTTTGCACAGCAGTATTCACTCAAACTAATCCACATCACACCCACGTATTTTGCACACAGAGGCTTGTGTGCATGGGTGCAGATACACACGCATGCTGTCACACCCACACATACACATACATGTAAACTAACACTCACAGGTGCAATTTCTCTTATGCAACCAAGACACCAAATAATGGAAAAATATGGGTAATCTGCTTTAAGAGGTATTCCAGTTTATCTGTGAGAAAGAAAAAAATATATCTGGACCGTCTCTTGTCATAGTCAATAGCATCTACTAGTAGATATTCTTTGGTGAGACATATGTGATAAAAAGACCCTCCCTGTGGCCCTCACAAACACAGTCTCACAGTAGCCTTCTCCTGGACAATGTGACATTAAAAACTATCAACAAAGATTATTTCTGTCCTCTTTCTATTTTCTTCTCATGAATATTCAGCAGTTGAGTATTCTTGTCTTCTGTGAGTGAAAGTACAGGTGGATAAGAATCTGTACATGAAACACAAATGAATGAAAGAGTAGCATGACTGTCTCCAGGGCTCTATATCCCCACCTTCAGAATCAACACAGCCTCAGGGCAAAATGAGTGAGAGCTGCAGATTTGAGGAGTGCAAAGGAAGCTAAGAGGCACTCAGTAAATACTCAAGGTTAGGTTTCATCTTATCCCCTAAACATACATTCACTGTGAATATGGAGTAGGTAGTATGATGTGTTACAGAAGCCATCTTCTGACCGCTATCATAGTAATGCATTGTACACTAGCAATAAATTATTAACACCATTAAATCGCCATCCTGCCTCCATGTTGTCATTTACTTCAGTACAGTATATGTGTATATATGTATTTTCAGATAATGAAATGGTTTCATACAGAAAATTTAAAATATATGGGTTTTACACAGAAGCATCATCACACACATTCCACAATAGGAAGTGGATGATTTAGAGACAAATAATGCTTATTGTTGCACTGACAGTTTTCAGAGAGACCATATGGATGGTTTTGAGTACTTGATGACTATTCAGTTCTCTGCAATTCCATTACTTTTTCTACCTTCAATTGAATTCTTATAATGACACATTGAATGCCATTGAAAAGACACTAAGTGTGCTATGAAATGCCTTTAATGCTGAGATGGATCAGCCAATTAGCCATTGAATCTCACAGCGTGTTATTCAAATTCACTAGAGAGAAATCAAAATGGAGTGTGTCAGAAAACACTGTCATTTATTGCTACAGCCTACCTCACTATTCTGCAAAGTGGTGAATCCACTTACAGTACATCGATCATCACACATCCTCTACTGTGTGATGAAGAAAAGCAAAGTGGAGGTGATATTGTTATACATTTATAAAAAAGCAGTGAAAAATTTTACTATTCTTCCAGACTGTAGACAATCCAATTAAATAGTAGCCTATAGTTTCAAAATCCACACACATGTAGAGGGAACACTTTCATCTACTTTAAAGTAGTCTAGGTGTGTTTGTCAATGTTTTGGTTTTGTGTTCTCTATTCTTCTTTTTTCAGTCTTTCTTTGGTATGTTGTTGTGTTTCATTCTCATTTTGCCATTTCCCCATGTTTACTAGTTGTTGATTAATTTCCTTCCCCTGTGTTTTTGTGTTCCCGGCTGTTGCATGCTATGTTACCAGTGTTGGGCAAGAAATTGTAATAGGTTACTAGTTAGGTTATTAATATTATTATTTAAAAAGTAATAATATTACTTTACTTATTACTGAGTGATAAAAGCAACTAGTTACATTACTCGTTACGTTACTATATTACTTTCACTACCACCCCCCTTCCCCTCAAAAACAAAGTAGTCTCTCATGACTTTTTAACTAATATCATATTCATAACAGCAGCAAGATGAATGTTCTCTTACAAAACACACGTTTCTTAACGCCACCAGCTAAAATAAAAAATAAAGCAATCCCGACTTTTGAACTACTGTTTTTCTGCACATGTATGTATAAGAGCAGTATTCAGTATTTTTACAAAATGTTACGTTGCTTAATGCCACCCTGTCTCGACGAGTCCAAGCATCACTGGCAGTAGCGGCTGGGGTTTCTTTCTGTAGGCTAAGTTTTATGTTGCTGTGCTCCTTTAGCAGATGCTTCAATAAATTTAATGTAGAATTGTTTGCGGTTGAAACTTTTTTGCTGGTCGCACAAAGTTTACAACAGACAACAATGTACAGCCTCTCCTCCTTCTCCCTTCTGGACACGGCTCAAGACGTTAAGTTTGTTACCAGAGCCAAGACCTCCACTTGTTCACTTGACCCCATCCCTATAATCCTGGTCATGGCATGCCTCCCTACCCTCTGTCCCATCATGGTAGACATCATAAATACCTCTTTGGTATCTGGCTTAGTACCCTCTTGCTTCAAAACCGCTGCCGTTACCCCTATTCTCAAAAAGCCCAGTTTGGACTTGGATGACCTCAATAACTACCGTCCAATGTCCAAACCTCCCTTCCTGAGTAAAATCCTGGAAAGAGTAGTCGCTGCCCAACTTCTTCGACACATGTCCCACTATGATCACTATGAACCCCTTCAATCTGGCTTCAGAGCAACCACAGCACTGAGGCCACTCTCATTAAAATCAGTGACCTCATCACCGTTGATTCTGGCCATATCAACATCCTCATTTTTCTATAACTCTCAGCAGCCTTTGACACAGTTTCCCATACCATCTTTCTCAATTGTCTATCTTAATGTGTAGGCCTCACTGGTTCAGCACTCTCCCGGCTCCAGTCATCACTCTAATAGGGAACAATTCATCACCTTCAGAGTCTCTAGTTCCCTCCCGGCCCCAGTCAAACAAGGTGTGCCTGTGGTTCTGTGCTTGGACCCCTCCTTTTCGCCATTTACATGCTCCCCCTTGGCCAGATAATATGCCACCATGGTCTTAGTTTCCACTGTTATGCTGATGACACACAGCTGTATCTTAGCACCAAACCATCCACTCAGCTTCCCCTCTGTCACTTGTTAACTGTCTGAATGAAATAAAAACCTGGATGTCATCTAACCTACTCAATCCTAAGCCGCTGCTCCAGTGGGTAGGTGATCTACTCCTCAAAGTGGATGGTTGCTCCATCTTCTCATCCCAAGAAGTCTGCAACCTTGGTGTCATTTTGGACTCCACCCTCTCATTCCAGTCACATGTCAAACTCATTACCAAGTCTGCCTTCTACCACCTCAAATCTCCAGACTTTGACCTTTACTCTCAGACTCAGAGTCACTCATCCATGCCTTCATCACCTCCCGCTTGGACTACTGCAGTGGTGTCCTGTATGGGGTACCCAGCAAGGTCCTGGACAGGGTGCAATATGTACAGAACTCGACTGCCAGGGTTCTCACTCACACTAGGCCGTGGCAGCACATCACCCCAATCCCCACTCAGCTTCACTGGCACTCAAATTTCGCATCACCTGCAAAATCGTCCTCCATGCCACTGCCCCCAGTACCTACTGGACCTTCTATACCTCTACAGCACCTCACAGAACTTGCGGTCCACCGACAAAAGCTTGCTCTCTGTCCCCCACACCAGACTCCAGACTTTTGGGGACAGAGCCTTCAGCGTTGAAGCCCCACTCTCTGGAGCTCCATCCCCACAGAGAGCCAAAATGCTCCCTCTCTGGACACTTTCAAAGATCTACTAAAAACCCACCTCTTTACCAAGGTATTCAATCCAGAATGACCTTATTTTGTTGTTCTGTTGTTTGTTGTGTCTCTGTAGTTATGTGTAAAGCGTCCTTGGGTCCCATGAAAGGCACTATAAAAATGTAAGTTATTATTATTATTATTATTATTATTATTATTAATGTTATTTGCATGTTAGACTTTGACACAATGATGGCAATACTTACATCTATGGAAAGAACGCCTCTCTCCCTCGTTCTCCATTCTGCCTTTAGCTTTTTCGCTAACAGCCAGTGTTGGGCAAGTTACTCAGTAATTGTAATGTATTAGTAGTTACTTATTACTCCTTAAAAAAGTAATATTATTACTTTACTTGTTACTGGGTGATAAAAGTAACTACTTACGTTACTAGTTACGTTAATATATTACTTTCCAGTGTTTCCCACAGAATGACAGAATGATCTTTCTGTAAGTTTGACGCTGCTGTGCTGCTTCTGCAAATGTTTCAATAAAAGATCTTAGATCTTAGACTGTGACACAATAATGGCAGTAGCTACTTACAGCGGTGGAAAGAACACCTCTCTCCCTTGTTCTCCATTCCTCCTTTAGTGTTTCAGCGGACATTAACAACAAAGTCTGGTGCCGCTGAGCTGCCGCACAGTCGTGGATTTACATCAAAGATGGTGTGTTCAGTAACGAGTAACGCAGTGTTACTTGTCTTAGTAACTAGTAATAATATTACCGTTTTAGAAAAGTAATTAGTTACACTACTTAGTTACTGGGAAAAGTAATATTATTACAGTAACTAGTATCTATGATACTAGTATCACGTTACTGCCCAACACTGCTAACAGCTGACTTGAACAACATAAGGTCCGGTGCCACTGACCTTCAATGCAGTCGCACATTCACGTCACGGATGGTGCGTTCAGTAACGCAGTAACGCAGCGTTACTTGGATTAGTAAAGTTAAAATTATTACTGCTTTGGAAAAGTACTCCGTTACACTACTACTACTTTCACCTGTTCACTCCCTCCCTGTTTGTTTGCCCTGGTATTTGAGTCCTCAGTTCTGTTCTGTCTTTGTTACGTCCTTGTCATCACTTGAGTGTTCGGCCCCTGCTCTGTTCCCTTGGCTTTTGGATCATTTCTTTGGTTTTTTAGACTACTCTGCTCTTTTAGATATACCTTTGTTTTGGACTCTTGCCTGCTGGTGTTCCCATGTAAGCCTGTTTAAGTTTAGTTAAATAAATCTCTAGAACTGGATCCTGCTCTTCCGTGTCTGCATTTGGGTTCACACCTCCGTTACCTGCAACTGCACTCAGCCTTTCTGACAGCGTTAAGGTTTGTCATGTTAGCACTTTTGGATCATCTGTGTCCTTCAGGCGTACTGGTTAATGACAAATACAAAAACAAAACAATATCTCTGCCTTGAATAAATAACAGAATCTAATCACTCTGACCAGCATTTGGTTATTGACAATTTCATGAAATTACATCATAAGATTTGATCTTAAAGGCTTACTGAAAAGTAGTTGCAGTGCAGTGGGTTCACATAATAACTATAACATCAAGAAGTCTCTTGGAGCCCAAAATTGGACAAAAACTTTATAGTATTTTTTCTCTATGATGCCTCAACTTGAATTACTAATTGTCAAAATTTAAGAAATCTATTTGATATGAACAAATGACCTCAAAATGGGCAACTTAAATGGCCCTCAATGGCTTTCATAATGGACAATTAGCATCTTCTGTGCCTGTTTTGTGAATCCGTTGGCTGTCTCCCCTACAGTCATGAAGCTTCAGGATTTGGCATTTGAACATGGGCCCTGGAAGACATTGGTTAATTAGTTCCTGAGGAAGGAGCAATCCATCTTCCTTAGGAAGTGATGTGTCTACTTCTGCAGCTGTGGTCAGTGCACTTTAAATTAGAATGTCTTAAACTCAGGAGACAGAAAGCAAAGTAAAATAAACAAAAAATAAAGAAGGAAAAATATTCTTTTCTTATAGGCTGCACACATCATATGCTTCCCTAACAGTGCTACTGTATTTAAAGACAAACTGAGTATGAAACTCAAGATTTGAAATAGGAACAAGATATTAGCTTCATAATTTTTATAATAATAATAATAATTTTATGTTTCCACATTTATCCAGAAACAAATCCCAAAGAGTTGATGATCTGATTGAAAATACAGAGATTAAATTGAAACAGCCAAAGATTCTTCCTGCAGCAATGAAATTTAGCTGATTATCAAAACCTTGCCTACTATGGGTGTGTTTTCCTACACTCAGATATTTCCAGTCAGTTGGGAAAAATCATTACTATGAATGTCGCACAGCAGCATGGAAAATGTATGAATTAACTGTACGCAAGGTCAGGTCACTGTAAAAATCTCCTTAGACTAGAAAACAGAGTTTGACTATTGTGGAGCTCACCTCGCAGGAAAATGCCTTGCATGATGCAATATGGAATTAAAATAGGCCCTTGATTTATATTATCAAGATCTATGAGGAGCAAGCTTATGTACACCATACATGCATCATCGCTGTGCAGTAATATTTAATTTGTTTAAGCAATAGGAGAGTTTAAATATCCTTTATTATATGGCATTTATTTTTTAGATTTTCAAATCAACAGTTTTGCCAGGCATGACAAAGCTCTTACAGGAACAGAGCATTATGGTAAACAACCAGAATTAGGCGAAAACAGTGAATCTGTCTGTGAATGAGTTTTGTCTATTAAAAGAATGATTAGTGTGTGAATTTATTAACAATTCTTGGACAAACATTATAACATATAATCAAAAAGACAGAAAATGGTAGTAAGCCATGCAGTTAGGTGATGACTGTTGCCTGTTGTGCGATTGTCAGGGAATATCAGTATTAAAATGTAGATCTGAAACCTAATCTTAATAAATATTGGGTAACACTTTCTATGAAGGTCATCGCTATAATGACTTAATACATTATGAACTTTGCTATAGTGCCTAATGCATGTTTGTAAGTGATTATAACAACTGTCATAATGTCTTATGGACGCATTATATCGTGTTATAAATATATGCATATGTCATTATAGCAATGACCTTCATAGAAAGTGTTACCAAATATTATTTGGATCACAAAGTGACAAGTGACAAGTCTGGCTTTAGCCATGACTGGATAAAATTTTAAAATTCAGTGAAATATTGTGTATTGTGCAGTTTCTGTTTATAAATGTAAAGGGTCTTCCCTGTTTCTATTGAAGAAAATTCAAGATACCATTCATTCTTATTAAACTATAATGATTACATTAATATGCCTACATGTTAAATGCATAATATGAGTATAATTTATGCTGTGATTGAAATGTCATGTATTATGCCACAGCATGAGCACAGTATGTGTCCATTTAATATGAAAATAAGCTTTAGGCTTATAATGTATGGTTTAATATTATCTCACTTAGTCAGTTCCCCAAAATTAAAAAAATATGAATCTGACCTTATCATAAATTAAGTATTTCCAGTGTTTTGTTTCGTGCAATGCAGTGAAAACACATTCCCTTATCTGCTGATAACAATTAAAAAGAAGCTAAAGGCATTTAGACTGTTAGGTTGTGTTGCTTCCATACATTTAGCACAGTAACTTACACTCAGAGTGAACTGTGGTCAGAGATGTCATCCCTGAATGCAGGGTAAGATGAAGGGGGCCATTTGCAGTGAGGATCTGAGATGGAGGCAAGCAAGCAATCAAAGCTGACTAAAGGCATTACCAAGTAATGAGTCAGTGGGTGGGGGCTCTTCCCCATCTAGAGTTATTGGATGAGGGCTGTTTGTGTAACTTCTAATGCTCAAAGTGGGAGTTTATTGAGGAGAAAATAAGTTTACTGTAGAAATATTCTAAGCCTGTGTTTTAAAGATTTCTAAATGCAGGGAAGGGACGATAGTTTCGCTTTATCCAATCATCCAATCCAAAAAACAAATTAAATAGACTTTCTTGACATGATATCATGATTTCACTATGTTGTTTTGAAAAATATATGTCATATATGTTAAAGTAAAGGGCACAAACCTCAATTTTATATACAGTGTATATATACTGTACTGTGCTATATGGGCAGGTGTGGACAAATGCAAGAATGTAAAAGTAAGAATACTTTTAAAATAGGCATGTTTATAGATTATATTTATCAATTAACAAAATGCAAAGTGAGTGAACAGAAGTAAAATCTAAATAAAATCAATATTTGACACCCGCAAGGTCCGCGTCAGGTGTTAAGGAACCAGGGCAACCTGATGAGAAATGGGGAACTGTAACAAGACATTCATGGACTAGAGCAGAAACTAGGGATCTGTTGCAATGCTAATATACAAGCAATCCCGGTGAGAGGGGGTTGTAGAGAATGTGGACATCGACACTGACAAAGAAACAACTCCTAGCTCAGTGTTCTAACGTCGGCAAGCAGCAACTGCTATCATAACTGGAGATTGATGAGGTACAACAAAAAAGTACCCTCTGAAAGTCTGCTTGAAGATGTGAATGCAGCACTGCATACTATTTCTACTAAAACCATAACGGAGACCAATGAGCTGATATACACCACAGCAACATTGATCCTAGAGATGCTTGGCTATATGATGAACACCATAAGCCAAAAAGAGCATTATCCCCCATGGAGAAGGAGGCTAGAGGCCAAGATCAAGGCAACACAGAGAGAAGTTAGTCTGCTCTCAGAGTTACAGAAAGGTGCAAGGTTACCTAAGAAATACAACAAGATCTCTATACCTGAGGCACTGGAGACTGCCAAAACAAAGACATACTGCTCTGGCCACCCACCTAAAGAGATACAAGGAAGAAGCAGAAGTCAGGAGAGTGTTCTCTCAGTGGCAGGGTAATAAAAAATCAGATCCATCCAGGGCTGAGACTGAACAGTACTGGAAGAACATCTGGAAGAAGGTGGCACAACACCAATGATCAGGGGCTAGTGGATCTAAGAATAGAGCACAGCAGTCTCCCAGAACAAGATCCAGTAACCATTGAAATGGCATACATCAAAGAAAGTGTGTCTGGTATGAAGAACTGGACAGCACCTGGCCCTGACATGATCCACACATACTGGCTGAAGAAACTACCTGCACTCCGTGAATGCCTGACAGCATAAATGAACCAACTGCTGATGGATGGAACCCAGCCAGAATGGTAATTCAAGGACTGACAGTCCCGCATCATCCCCAGAAGGGAAACATCCCATCCAACTACCAGCCAATAACCTGCTTGTGCACAACATGGAAGCTCCTGTCAGGCATCATAGCAGCTAAGATGAGGGCGCATGGCTCAATACATGGACAGGGCCCAGAAGGGAGTGGGCAGTAATACCAGGGGAGCCAAGCACCAGCTAATGGTCCATAGAGCAGTCACTTGGGACTGCAAAACCAGGCAGACCAGCTTGTGCACCGCCTGGATTGACTGCAAGAAAGCCTGTGACTCAATGCCACATACCGTGAAACTTCAATTAATAGCCGAGTCCCAAATAGCCGCCTACCTCCTTTACCGGCCTGGTGTGGGGACACATTTCATTCATTTAACGAAAAACAAGAATGCCCAAAGTCTAATTCTTATAGATTTAGCAGTGTTGTGCCGAATTCTGCATGCCTTCCATGCACTGCATGCACCTCGCAGCTGGTAATTTATTTTTATTTTTATTTTTTTTATTATTTTTATTCTGAGAAAACAGGTGGATGCAAATCTCGGCAGGTAGCCTACATCATCTGTTCTGCCGAATTATGCATCCACCTCTAAAGGTCCTTTGCTGCGCACATTGATTAAATGTGGTTATCACCACATCTTTTTGCTGAATGTCAATGAATAGGCTACTAATAGTGAATACTAGTAATTCTACTAAGTGTAATAAGATATTAATGACTCTAAACGTTCATAAAATATATACTTTATATCATTTATCACTATTCACTATCAACAGGACACTGATAGCCCTCGTCAAGATCTCAATGGAGCACCAACTCAATTGAAAAGTCAACTGCACAAGTCACTAATAAGTTCGGCACATACCAAGGTGATGCACTATCCCCACTGCTGATCTGCATAGGCGTGAACCTGAAAAATAAGCTGAATGGGAAGAAATGATCCAAGCCATCAACACATACGCCCTGTCAGGCATCCGATATCCCGACTGGTATAATAAACTGGCCAAAGGAGGAGAAAGAGGCCACCGACATCAAGAAAGGTCCTCACAATGCATGGAGGGTTTCACCCAGCAAATCCAGCATATTGAGACTGTACACTAAGCAGAGCGAGGAAGGCCAAGGGTTAGTGAGTGTCAAGACCACTGTCCAGGACTAAACAACAAAGATCTACGAGTACATCAAGAAGATGCCCCCCAAAGATGAAGGGTTAAGTGAATACCTCAGGCAGCAAAAACCCGAGGGTGAGGACAAGGAGGAAGAAGAACCTTCATTGAGAGACAAGCCACATAGGGGCATGTAGCACCAACAGATAGAAGAAGTGGCTGATTCCAAGAAATCCTACCAGTAGCTAGAAAAGACTGGACTAAAGGACAGCACAGAAGCACTAATCATAGTAGCACAAGAACAGGCACTCAGTTCAACATCAGTAGAGGCTGGGGTCTACCACACCAGGCAGGGCTCCAGGTACAGACTGTGCAAGGATTCCCCTGAGACAGTAAAGCACATAACAGCAGGGTGTATGATGCAGGCAGGAAACTGAGATAGAGACTGAGAAAGAGAAAGAGACAGAGAAGGACAGAGAGAAAGAGAGACAGAGAGAGAGAGAGAGAGAGAGACTGAGAAAGACAGAGAGAGAGACAGTAAGACAAATGGTGTTGGGAGCATAATAATATGCTTTCAGGCATAAGGAAGCAAAGTGGTTACAGTATTGCTTTGGTGGAGATGAATTAAACAAATTCTCTTTTTACCCCTCCATCACCAACTTGACACACAGAAAATGATATTTTCTTTTGAGATGTGTAGTGACCCAGATGCTATAGCGGTCTTGTTGTCTGCAAAATGATTCAGATGACACTTGGAATAGAAGGCGATATAACTCAAATACTATGCTAAAGATATTTACCTCTGTCGACAAATTAGGTTATATTTTCACTCATTTGTTGTCGTCTGTCTGTTAGAAAGATATCCCAAAAGTTAATCAGTGGATTTGGATGAAGTGGGGTGGCAGATGGCTGTGGGCCTAAGGTGCAGTTGCTCAGATTTTGGTGATGTTTGGGTCTGGGATGAATGCCACTGGATTTTTTTAAGTCATAGCTATTATGCTGTGTTCACATATCAGTGGGAAAGGTTCAACTTAAAGGGCCGCTAAACAGAACTTTGTTCATGTGCTACACTATGTTCATGTTCAAAGGCAAACAGATGACAAAATGACATTCAGAAGATTAATTATTTCTGGTTCTTTGATGTGCAACACAACTGTCAGGGTTTGGGTATCAGTCAAAATGGTTTAAACCTCTTTAATTTCTTAATTAATGGATGGTTGTCTTCTCCATGATTGACAGCGCATGACCAAAATGTTTGAGTTGTTACAGTATGTTTTTCTGAGCAAGTGTTGATATAAAGGCAATTTAAATCATGACACAGTTACTCATAATAATCCACAGAACTCATTGGCAACGGTTAGAATTATTTTTCATCAAAGTATGCCTCCCAACTGTCTGTCGCTGCACAGAAGGAGCATGCCAGTGCTCACTGATGACGCATGCGCAGTTGTGACAAAACAGAAGTGAATGTAAAAAGACATTATGTGTCCCAAGGTTGGGAAGAATTTTATTAAGCTAATTGTTGCAGTAATTAATTAATACACACACATATATATATATATATATATTCAACTGTATGATCATTTTGGAGAATGTAGTTTGTGCTGGTGTTGAAATAAATTGCATTACATAGATTTATATAAATGGGGTGCACAAAATAATATATTAGAGGATCGCAGGCAAAGATTACAATAAACATGCAAAAAGTCTAAGTATGTGACCATACAAAGGTGAAAGTTTTAGTATTTCTAAACTATTTCTTTAAAATGGCTTGATAGCGTTCGTTTGGCAAATGTTTCTATGGGAAACTTCCCCAAATAACCAGATACTCATTTGTACAGTAAATAGTGTTTTGGCTTATATTTCAGAAATGAGAAGTCTCAGGCAAAAGATTGTTTAGCCCTTGTGTGGCCATTTATTGTGATACCATGTGCAGCAACAGCAACCAACATGTTAGTAACTAATCAGAGTGCCATAGTCCAACTGTATGGAGTTCACTTTATACTATACATACATATAAACACACATTTCAGCCAAATGAATATTGACAATGCATTTAGTCAATGTATGCAATCCTGCTCACAAACCAATGCACAATTATAAAAACCAAAATCTATGTAACCATGTACCGGAGGCAAACACAACAGACACTCCCACCAGCTCCTGAAACATGGTAGAACCAGGAAGTACATACAGACACGAGATCCTCAGCACACGCTTTTGCCTAAGGATCAGGAAGCAGGTGAGTAACAGGTAACACAATGTACAAGCGTTAGTGTATCATCAAATAATAGACAGCCTGTATGTCTGCTTGTTGTACTTGTCATGATTTGGAAATTGTAGTGTAGTGTAGCCTGTAGTGTTCTATTACAATGATAAGTTTTGATGCAGTAATAGACATTACAAATGGTTGATGGTGGATCAATGGTTAGACCAGCAGCAGCATTGTACTGGTACCTAGCATGTTATCAGAATCAGAATCAGAATCAGAATCAGAAGGAGCTTTATTGCCAAGTAGTGTTTTACACATACGAGGAATTTGCTGTGGTGATAAGGTGCTGCACGTAGACAAACATACAGTCAACATAAATAAATAAATGTGGAAATATATAAATATGGAATTGAAGAACAACGTTGCAGATATATACATGTGCATTCTGGATCTGTGCCGTGCAGTAACATAGTTACGTAACGGAAGAGAATTGTGTACATATAAATATATAAACTGACAACATAAAAATATACAACAACAAAGATCAACAATCAACAACAAATATGTGCGACTTGCCAGGTCTGAGCCCGACACGAGATGAAACGGTATTTACATGTGCAGGTGACATTTGTATCGTTTGCAAGGGGAGAGTGTCAGTGGGGGATCCGGGCCTTGTTAATGAGGCTAGTTGCAGATGGGAAGAAACTGTTTTTTGGTCCTGATGGACTGCATCCTCCTGCCCTATGGAGCTAGAATTGCGTCTTTATTACATGCGAGAAAATAAATGATCTGAGAGAAAAAAAAAGTTTGAGAGATAAAGTTATCACACTGATAGCAAAAAAGCATTTCATGAGAGAAAAAAGAATATTTGAGAGAAAAAGTTTTCATACCAATAGCAAAAAATAATAATATTTTTGACTAAAAAAAGTTTTGAGAGAAAGTATTTTCTCATAGAACATAAAAAAAATATAAATTTTCAATTTTTAAAATTATTTCTGAGAAAAAAAATCTCTCTCAAAATACTTCTCTCAAATCTCAAATATATATTTTTTGCTATCAGTGTGAAAACATTTTCTCTTTGCTCTCGATGCAATTTCTTGCTCTCGTGTCAGGATTTTGCTTTCGCTGTGAAAATTGTGTCATGGGCGGGGCCACGTTCCTATTGGCCAGTCGGGTGAGCAGAGGGGAGAGTCTGAAACAGTTTTTGTCCGGGGTGGGAGGAGTCAGCTGTAATCTTTCCTGCTAGCCTCAGAGTCCTCGAGGAGTACAGGTCCAGAAGAGAAGGAAGATTGCAGCCAATCACCTTCTCTGCAGAGCGAATGATGCGCTGCAGCCTGCCCTTGTCCCTGGCAGTGGCAGCAGCATACCAGATGGTGATGGAGGAGGTGAGGATGGACTCAATGATGGCGGTGTAGAAGTGCACCATCATTGTCTTTGGCAGGCTGAACTTCTTCAGCTGCCACAGGAAGTACATCCTCTGCTGGGCCTTCTTGGTGAGGGAGGTGATGTTCAGCTCCCACTTGAGGTCCTGGGAGATGATGGTGCCCAGGAAGCGGAAGGAGTCCACAGAGGTGACCGAGGAGTCACATAGGATGATGGGGGAGGGTGGGGCTGTGTTCTTTCTGAAGTCCATGACCATCTCCACGGTCTTCAGAGCGTTGAGCTCCAGACTGTTCTGGCTGCACCAGTTCACCAGATGGTCGATTTCCCACCTGTAGACGGACTCGTCCCCAGAGATGAGCCCAATGAGGGTGGTGTCGTCCGCAAACTTCAGGAGCTTGACAGACTGGTGACTGGAGGTGCAGCTGTTGGTGTACAGGGAGGGGAGAAGAGAAGGGGGAAAGAACACAGCCTTGAGGGGAACCGGTGCTGATGGTCCTGGAGTCAGAGACATGTTTTCCCAGCTTCACGTGCTGCTTCCTGTCCGTGAGGAAGTCAGTGATCCACCTGCAGGTGGAGTCAGGCACGTTCAGCTGAGAGAGCTTGTCCTGCAGCAGGGCCGGGATAATGGTGTTAAAAGCAATGCTGAAATCCACAAACAGGATCCTGGCGTAGGTTCCTGGGGAGTCCAGGTGCTGGAGGATGTAGTGAAGGGCCATGTTTACTGCATCATCTACAGACCTGTTGGCTCTGTAGGCGAACTGCAGGGTGTCCAGGAGGACCTGTGGGTCGGTGATTGATTTAAGGTGGGACAACACAAGGCGCTCAAATGACTTCATAACCACAGACGTTAGGGCGACGGGTCTGTAGTCGTTTAGTCCAGCGGTCCTTGGTTTCTTGGGGACAGGGATGATGGTGGAGGCTTTGAAGCAGGCTGGCACATGGCATGTCTCCAGTGAGGTGTTAAAAATGTCTGTGAACACCGGAGACAATTGATCAGCACAGTGCACCTCCTCGGCCTGGACGGCAAAGCTATCCGCCCGGTGCCGCCACTCTTCGGGTGGGGAGAAGGGCGCAGAACGGGCAGTGCGAACCGAGAGTGAGCGCTCGGCCAACGTGCTCCGGTCCGAGGCACGCCTCGCAGCGGGGATGGAGATTGCCCAGAGCGATGTAGCCCGTGTAGCAGATGCCGGACACTCGTCAGGTTGTTCTGGCCGGCTTGCAGGAAGACATCGTTCTTCTTGTTTTCCGGCTGGAAAGTCTTGCTCTTTAGACAAATCTTTTGCTCTTTAGACAGCTCAGTGTTGAAGAAAAATGGGAGCTGAAGGCTGGGTCTCACCGTTGTATATATACAAGGTGCAGACGTAGGAGAGGCCCACGCTGTGGGTGGGCGTAGACTAAAATTCTCAGAGCCGCGCAGGCGTGCGGAAGGGGTAAACCCAATAGCGATAGCCTTAGAGGGCGAAACCTAAACGAAATAGAACAGGCGTGTGCTTCATTTCTAAGTGAGTTTTGAGCCCATTGACAATAATTTGATTTATTAATCAAAAACTTACATATAGCCCCTTTAAAAACAAAAGTGTAATGTTATGTCTATCTACCTCTAAATGGGTATAAATAACATTAATATTAATACATTGGTGCTAGAAAAACTAATCAACAGCCTAAGGTGTTTTATGGGTCTTTTCCATTACAGGTCAACTGATCTTTAGTTTTCATCTTATACATATAACTTTAAAAAATATACAATACAAAAACATTTTTTGTTTTACTGTATTTGAAAATGTGTACAGTGAAGCCATTGTAAGTGACATTACTTTATTAATGGCAACAAGTATACTGCAAAGCCACTGTAGGGTATCACTCTTTTCAGTGAGTCATATGAGGCCAATCGCTTCAGGAAATACTTGTAGCTGACATAGATGTTTTATTTTTCCCTATCTACGTGTGCTGCAAATAAAGCGAAATTGTGCAGCTAAAGCACGTCTGCAGCTGGTTCCAACCTGGTCCACCCCGCAAGCCTGGTCTTGTCCCATTTTAAGAAGTCACCCTAATCTCTGATGATGGTTCAGGCACACTGCAGTGTGTTCCCCACTGGCAGACTTCTGAGTCGTCCCCCATGCATAATATCCATGCAATTCTGCTTCTGACAGATATGTGTTGTAATCTCTTTGAAAATGAGCATTTGCAACATGTAAGAGCCTCAAAGCTGTGGGCCTGAGAAGTGTGAGGGAGAAAATGACAGAAAAACTGCAATGTAAAAAAAAATCCCTGCCTTAAGTCTGCCCTTTTATCCATGTTTTCATACAGAGTTTGGTATTAATTTCTTTGAAAGCAGTTGCTGTTCATGAAGTGTTCATTAACAGCAACAGTGGTCATTTAACAATTCAGTGTTTGTCAATATGATCACATGGTCTGGTCTGCCTTGTTAAAACAATGTGTGCATCAGGATACTGAAACAGGTGCTATCACACCTGGAAACATGTTAAAACTGCATCAGGCTTCTCATTTTGTAGGAAGACAACTAAATAGCAGCCGTACAACAAATGCACTTACATCTGTCCCATCTGACATATTTGCATCTCTCATTTTGAGAGATAAAATCTGTTATTTCATCTCCATATAAGACTCACCCTTGCATTTAGAGAACGCAATTGAAGGCCCTGTAAAGTGAGCTAAACTTGCCTTCTCAATATTTAATCTCTGCCCATGTTTTTACTAGTCTGTGAACATGCATTGGATTCTTGCAAGTAGAACGATCAAATAGTTACTACAGTTTTGGGTAATGGTTAGGAAAGCAATACTGATCATAATCTTTTCCCCCAGTACATTACAGTGCTCAGCCTGTCACATTTCACTATTGCAGTGGTTCTCAAATTCTGAGAAAAGGTTAGCAGAATAGCCTAGCTAGTATCAGAGAACTTTTGTTTTATGTCAACTTCCCCACTACTTCTATGTTAAAGTAGTGAGAAAGTTGAATTCCACAACCATTAGCTGGCCCCCATCTTCAAGCAGATCTTCAACAGATCACTGGAGCTGTGTGAAGTTCCCTTCTGCTTCAAACCGTCCACAATCATCCCGGTCCCTAAAAAACCCTCCATCTCTGGACTAAATGACTACAGGCCTGTCGCCCTGACATCTGTAGTCATGAAGTCCTTTGAAAGACTGGTGTTGGCTCACCTGAAGGACATTACACGCCCCTTGCGGGACCCCCTGCAGTTTGCCTACAGGGCTAACAGGTCAGTGGATGATGCAGTCAACTTGGGACTGTATCACATCCTGCAACACCTCGACTCTCCAGGGACATATGCAAGGATGCTGTTCGTGGACTTCAGCTCGGCATTCAGCACCATCATCCCGGACATCCTCAGCACCAAACTCACCCAGCTCACTGTGCCAGCCTCCACCTGTCATTGGATCACAGACTTCCTGACTGACAGGAGTCAGCAGGTGAAACTGAGGAACATCACATCCAGCACCCAAACTATAAGCACTGGCGCCCCCCAGGGGTGTGTGCTCTCCCCACTGCTCTTCTCCCTCTACACCAATGACTGCACCTCAGGAGACCCATCTTTCAAACTCCTGAAGTTTGCTGACGACACAACGGTCATCTGCCTCATCCGGGATAGTGATGAGTTGGCCTACAGACGGGAGGTTGATCAGCTGGCTCTCTGGTGCGGTCAGAACAACCTGTCCGTGGACTTCAGGAGGAGCCCCCCCACTCTGCCCCCCATCACCATACTCAACAGCCCTGTGTCTGCTGTGGAATCCTTCAGGTTTCTGGGATCCGCTATTTCCCAGGACCTGAAGTAGGAGCCCAACATGGACACCATCATCAAGAAGGCCCAGCAGGAAGGCCAGCTCAGGAAGCTCAACCTGCCTAAGGAGCTGCTGATCCACTTTTACACAGCTATCATCCAGTCTGTCCTCTGCACGTCCATCACTGTCTGGTTTGGATCTGCCACCAAAAAGGACAAGGACAGACTACAACGGACAGTCAGGACTGCAGAAAAGATCATCGGTGCAAACCTGCCCTCCATTCAGGACTTATACATTTCCAGAGTCAGGAAACGGGCAGGAAACCTCACTGCAGATCCATCTCACCGCGGACACAATCTGTTCCAGCTTCTCCCCTCTGGTAGGCGCTACATTGCACTTTACGCCAAAACCAACAGACTAAGGAACAGTTTCTTCCCACAAGCCATCACTCTGATGAACAGCTGATTTCTGACTCACGGTGCCAGGAACAATTCTTGTGCAATAACCCAGTAACTCTACCTCTTATCAGCCACCTGTTTACTGGCTAAAACTTATTATTTATTCACCATTCTCTATTTCAGTGCTGTTCGTACTGTTATATTGTCATATTGTAGATACTGTATACCAAATCCACCTATCTCAAGTCATGACTCCTGCACAAAATACTTATACTTATTTATTCCAGCATCCTTTGCACTATGCTTCATTGCATTGTGTACATGTATGCATGTATATGTACCTGTTATCACATCCACCTCCGGCATGTACATCCATTGCACTCTCCTCACTGCACTATTGGTCAATATGTCTATATTGTTTTTGTATTTTTGTATGAGTAAGCACATCGTGAGCAATGTACAATCCAGAGTCAAATTCTTCGTATGTGTACACATACCCGGCAATAAAACTGATTTTGATTCTGATATTAGAAACTCATGAAGCTTTGCAGTGTTTAAAGCCACCCTCAAGCTTTGGCTGAAGTCAGCACAAATGTGTCACCACCAATGAATGCCTTGTATTTCTTGTTATACTGATTTTATCAATCTCACATTGATGGACATAGGTATTGTGCTGTTTTATGTAGTGTCCTTGTTGTTCTGTGGTTGTTTGTTTTTTCTGTCTACCTGCCCATGGACAACAGATGAAAATTAGCTGCTAGCAAACTCTGGTGCAATTAATTCTGAACTGTGCGCTGTCCCTGCAAAAATATGACACAGAAAACTCTGCTCTGAACTGCCTGAAAACAGCTCCTTTGTAGTCCAGCCTTTAATTCCCTTTCTTGTGACATCACAATGAAAATACGTCTCATAATGCTCGCTGAGCGACTAGTCCGACACGCCCTCAAAAACACCGGTGGAAAAACACTGAGCTGCAGCACACACCTCTCCTCTCCCTTCCAAACACTAGCTACCCTCCAGACAGTCAGTGGACATAAAGTTGTTACTGTGATGTAGAGACAGAGCTCAGTTAAAACTTTATGGATGAAAGCTATTTTTGTTACAGATTAATAACTCACCACTCTGAAACTCTTGCTCCAGTCCAAATTGCCAAGCTGGTAGGAAACATGCAGCCTACAGCTGAATCAAGCTGTTTACAGTCTTTTCGCTGACCCGCCTTTCTCTGCTTCTGATTGGCTAGTAGTCCTTAACTAGGAACTGCGCGTGTGCAACTCCCAACAAAGATCATTTAGAGACAAGATGTATCACTCCATAGCTAAAATGAAGCCTTCAACACAGGGTCAAAAGAGGAGCTGCAGCAATGTGCAGTATGACAAAAAATATGGTGTTTTTTGAAAATGAAACCATGTAAACCTGTTTTGGTACAACCCCTAAATAGGATTTTGAACCTGGAAATGAGCATAATACCACCTTTTTAAATATTCCTCACATCAGACTCTAAACATGAAAGCCATCTAGGTTGAGGAATGGAAATAATTAAAATCAATCCTACTATACATGAGCAATTAAACTGGTCAAAACTTAAAGATGGTTTATAGCCGACAGGACATTTACATTAACGACTTAAGAGTTTATAGTCAGATCAAGGTTTCAGGTGATAAGATGCAATTCATTTCCCACCCATTTGGATAGTAATTCACACTGAGTATTAACTTGAGTGATACATAGTCTATTGAAAGAGATGAGCATTGTCAAGCTGTGATATCTGATGTTCATCTATAGGCATATTGTCCTTAAAGGGATCCCTCCCTCACTTAATGACTTGGTTGCCTTATGAAAGAAAGTATTACAGATGCACTGTCTATTGTACCGGAATGAGGCTGTTAGGGCCCTTACACACCAAGCTGATGGTGAACCATTGGATGCCGCTGGGCTCTGTGTGACTGACGTAGTTTTTGTGAGTCCAGCACCATCAGCTTTGGTTGGCACTTATCAGTGAGTGTGGTGCAGGCAGTGAGCAAGCCTGCTTTGCATCCAAGACTGACATTAATTCACATATGTTTAAATTAGGGCTGACCCCAAATAGTTTGATGCTTCGATGGGCTGAGCCTGATTCGACTGTCAATTTCACAGTGGAAGCTTCGCTGCAAAACATGTATCATGCCATTTATGCGATATGAGGGTGCTGAAGGTCAGAAGGTCTGATTATACATAGAAGTACCATTTTTTCCCAATAAGTTAATATACAGCCTAATACAATACACTTTCAACGTTTAATGCTGTAAATAAACATGTAAAAAGCAAAAAAAAACTTACAATAAATGTTTTTAAAGTGCATGAATAAATCCAAAATTATAACCCTAACCCTGGGTTGTCAGTGCGCATGTGTAGGCGTAGCCTGTATATATATAGTGGCAGTGAAGGAACACTTGCTGAAGAGACCGAGCCCCAGCTTCATCTGTGTTGTGCCGAGTTGTCCGCACCTCGTGGGACTTTCGGGTAATTTATCACCATTGATGAACCACAAAAAGAATATTACATCGTTTTTAAACAGCCGCTACTTGAAATAGACCCGCGAGAAACCGCAACGTGCATGCAGTTGTCGGCAGAACGGCAAAAACTCACTGCACAAGACCGGTGAATGGCAGGCGAGAGAGAGAGAGGGAAAATGGTCAACAATAAGCCTCAGTTTAGCTTCGGCTCGCAATGGCCGTGCACAAAAACACACATGATTCGACTATCAGTCGACTATAGGCAGGACTTGATGATTCTGATTCAACTATGTAAATCCTTAGTCGGGGACAGCCCTAGTTTAAATGTATAGCATGCATTGCATCATCCAAAGTGACCAAATCAGAATGCATTCCAATTCATTATCCATGTGCAATGAGTAAAAAAAAAATCTAACACAAAGCTTATTCACACCTTGCGTGGTATACATGTAAGAATGAGTCTTTATTGTGATTACACAATAGTTTTGTATTGGCAATGAACTTAGACACTGATGAAGCTCCAAATTCACTGATACTTTGCAACATGTTCTCATGTTCTCAAATCACTGTACTGCATGAAAGATTCTCTGGCATGTGGCATAACGAGCGTGCACAAAGACTGACCATTCAGAATGGCCACTAATTCTGCTGGGAGATGTAGGTATTGTGACCACATCAGGACAGCCAGAGATACTTTTCCATCCTTGAGGATCAACTCATATTAGTAACTACATTACACAGAATAAGGAATGATGTTGAGCCAACGTAGTGCACATTTTCTTTTAATGCCACAATTAATTTTATTAATGACTAAGACAAACAAATTTGTTCTCTTAGCTGATACCACTCAAGAATAAAAACTGCACAGATTTTTAAGACTGATACCAATTTTGATATGAGGACTTCTTTTCCGATATTCTTTTTCCCCTTCTTTTCAGAAACACATATCCATACATACAAACATAAAAAGAGATTATCCCTAACATTTGTTGTTATGAGCTCTAACCAAGATAACAAAATGCTGAACAAAAGTACAACAACATATACTGTATTAAAGTTTAGATAAATAAAAGCCAAAACTACAAAAACTATTTAAAGTTCCATTATAAACTACAGAGCACTACTACTAATTAACATTAAAGGAAATAGTGTATGTAGCCTATTGTGTGGGACCGCCAAATAAACTATAAATAAAATAAAAATACTATTGTACTATTACTAGTACTAACAATAATAACAATATTATATATTCCAAGTTTCATTACAATTTTTATATTACATTATAATGACAAACAGGGCTCTCCAACAGGCAATATATTTTTTATCATGCAGTAGCTATTACCTTACACTTAATCTGCCACAATTACTATTTTCAATGTAGCATATTGACATTAGGTTTATCCATTTACCAGCACTCTTTTATTTATACAAAGAAAAATTTTTTGTTTTGTTATTATTTGTTTGTTGTTTTTTTTATCATATTACAATTTTTCAACCACCATCTATGATACCATGACCCAGAGGAAACGCTTATGTTGCATGCATCTAATACTACATGACTGTCTACAACGAGGACTTACCACTTTAAATTTTCACATTAACGTTGCACTTTTGAAAGAGGAGCAAGGTAACTTTGTTTGGCAGGAAGCCTTGAAGGATATGATAAACACTATAGTTTAAATGCTCATTAACGTTAGCGCTCTTCCACTGATAAACATGACATTAGCTAGCTTTGAGGGGAAATTAGCTATATTTAGCGTTAGCTGCTGTAAGTGATGCTAAACTGTTTCTGAAACAAATCTACAATCAAGTCTGTCAACAGCGTATCCTCCACCACACACCTACTGTAACATTAATACTACTGGGACCCCGGAGGAATATATATTTAGCAAGTATGGTCATGAATGTATTCAGGAGAGGAGAAGTGATGGGGGCTATTTTTATTTTGTTATTATTTTAGTCATGTATTTCATGTGAAGAATGACCAACTCACCGGGAACATGGCCACTCTCCGTAGTTATTTCTGCATGCTGGGTAGATTCCGGTCAGCTGATTATTTTGTTCTGTGGTGCTGCAGTGTTGTTAACAGGGGAGTTGCAGAGCCCCCTCTGGTGGGCAAACTATGTAACACTCATGACATGAATGAAGGATCCAACTCTCCATTTCTTTTTTAATAGTAATAAATCTTTATCTGCAATTAGCTCATATTAGCTCATATCGGCCAATAAAATCTTCCGGGCTCTAATCATTTTTTTTGATGGTATGACTGTCAGGATTGCTGAGCGCACAGGAAGTTGAACTTAGAGGTAAGACCCAAATGCAAACACCATCAGAGCACAATGCAGATCGAACAGTTTGGTAACAAAAGAGCTAACCAAATAGGTTTGCATGAAAGCAAGGCCAACAAAGGCAGAATCCGAAAAGTAATATAATTCCAGAAACTGGGCAGAGTAATTCAAAACACAGAGACAGGACAGAACACTCAACCAATGGTAAAGACACGACAAGTACTGAACAGAAGTGAGTACATTAAATATAGGGGTAAATGAGCAGGGAAGGAGTGAACAGGTGAAACGGATCAAGAATAATCAGACAACAGAAAACAAAGCTAGACAATGAACACCTGACAGCAACAACTTCCCTTTACTTAAGATAAACAAACAACTTAAAATAAACAAACAAAACCTAACGGAGTGATAAAACACTATCACACACTGGGAAAGGTCTATACAAGAATACAACAGTAAATAATAATAATAATAATTACACTAAAACCATGACAATGACTTATGCTTTAAGATGCTGTATTGAGGTGACATATTGTAGCATGTGCCCTTAAAGTAGGCAGGTGATGCTGTGTGAAACTGGCAGACATCATCTTCAACTCAACAACTCAATAACCCGCTTAACTTTTCCAGCTGTTGGTAAACACCACATACGGGAGTATAAGCTGCCGCCTTTATTCACAGACAAACTGTAACCTACACTGTATTTACTGCTGTTATTCACTGCTCACCTTTTCCTCTTCACCTGCTGCTTGTTCTCTTTTGCTCACCCAAAAACTTACTTCTTACACACACAAACTACTACTTGGCAGCTGTTAGCATCATTTCCCTCATAGATTCCCATGTGATTGCACTACTGATGTTCTCAGTTTCTGAGCAAGGTCGCGTCACTGTTTGGTGTACACACCTCAGAGATGAGGACTCGAGTTAGAGACTCGGACTCGAGTGCGACTTAAGTCGCACACACAGTGACTTGAGACTCGACTTGAGACTCGTCCTCAAAAGACTTCAGACTCGACTCGGAGGCGTGGGACTCGTGAACAATGTTTATTTTTTAGGACGCGTTTGATGAGCTTGCCGTTATTCCCTCCCTCCGTTACCTATAACTTGCCTACGTAACATCTGCTGCGCGCGGCCGCACGTGAGAGGGGACAACAAACAGCGGCAGCTGCTGAGCAATTTATCGTAAACTTTGGCTTTAAAACTTCATACAACAAGACCCAAACAAAGAAGCGCTGAATGCAAATATGTGGTGAGTGACCATGTTTAGCATTGGCCATCTAACGTTAGCTTGCTTCTTGCTTCAGCTACGAGCTATGGGAGGTTAACTCTGACTGTCATTTGTTATGAAAAGATGAATGAGCGTTAGTTTACTTGCCAAACTTGTGGTGGTGGATTAATGTAATCATTTATGTCCCGCTGGCTGCCATCATGTTAATTATTGCCGTTGGCTGGAAAGAGGTTACAGGTTTATTGTTGATCATGTAGCCTAACCTTACAACTTTATTTAGTTATAGCCTTACATTACATTACACATGGTTTGAGAGTTTGCAGGGTGTGTTGACTTATAGTAGTTTATTAATTGTAGAGGCATTGTACATTAGGCTACATGGTTGTGCTCTGTAAGTTAAAAACAGACAGATTTATTGTTGATTATGCAACGTCGCAGTTTTATTGACTTACAGTATTTAATAAGCTGTCATTAATTGCATTGCACATTACATGGTTGTACTCTCAGTATTCCTTATAGCTATGAAGTTTTATTAGCAACCTGGATTAAACGCAGCAGGTGATACAACATTCATAATAACCACGAGAGACTTGAGACTTGACTTGGACTCTAGCTCAAAGACTTGAGACTTGACTTGGACTCTAGCTCCAAGACACACCTCACTTTAGACAACTGATTCATGTCATCTTGCTAGATGGATCCAGTGACAGATCGTTTTAAGATTCGGGTACTGTTGCGTAGCTGCGTATAGCTGTAAATTACACGTATCTGCCAATGGGCAGAGTATGCAGAATCAGGTTGATATTTGGGCTGTTAGGCCAGCATTACTGATGCAGTTAAACATTTAGTTATAAAATTATTGTAGCTGTGCTACAATAATTGCCATAGGCATTGTGCCCTGGGAGAAAGGAGGAAGAAATTCTAGCCATTGTTCTTCAGTTGTGGGTTTGCTGATATTTATACTGTTCTTTCCTTTTTTCTTAGTTATATGTACTATCCGCATGTACTGTGTAAATAAATACTTAATAAATGAATATACTTTTTATTATTCAAAACCAACAGAGATAACTGAGGCTTTTTTGATGGTCCACATGTCCATAAGTAATTTTTATTGGTACTCTATTAAACACAGGCAACACAAATAAGAAGTATGCAAGACTAGCTGTAGAAATGTACATGTAGTTGCCACATGCCTGTAACTTTAACACCACAACAATATGATACAAGGAACTTTCACATTTAATTATCACTTTGGCCTGGCAATTTTTGTTTTTTGTCCAGGGGTTAAGGTTAATAACTTTGTCTGTCTATAGGTTTCAGGATCACAAAGTTATAGATAACTGCAAACTTTACTGATCAAAAATAGCATTGGTTCAGTTGTTATGAAAGTTCAAAACTATTAATAGATGAGCATCGTCCTGCATTCCTGTACAGCTCAGCTGGATCATTAAGACATTCCTCACCGGGGTGTCACGACCGCTGATCAAGGTGTCTGACACTGCCGAAGATGAGACTGAGCTCTGAAAAATAAACATTAAAAAATTCTACTTTACGGATTTTTCTGAAAACTTGTTGATGACATTTTTAGGATGTGACAGCACGGCTACAAATCTTATCAGATCTCTTAAATGCAATATTCTAAGTTTCCCATTCAGGAGACATGATTCCCATGATCCTCTTGACACTAAAATAAACGAAAATACATGGCCCAAAGGATGCACTTATCAACAACCATTTTGATTTATATTTGTATGTTTCCGGCTGTGGTTCAAATGAAACTACTGATTTCGCTGCTTTAATTTCAAGTATACATTAATGTTTAAATGTTTTTCTAAAGCTGATCAGGGGAGCAAACATAAGGCCATACAGTCACATGGCATAACCCTAATTCCTTAGTCTATGTTTAAACGTATTTATTCCATGTCATCTAGTTAAAAGTAGCCTACAGTTGTGTGTGCTCACCTCTGGTTTTAGTGGTTGAGTGTTTCATTGGGCTTGCTGAACTTTATTTGAACTCTATTTACATAAAAACATGCAATTACACAAGGTGCTGCTAAGCAAACTAATGTGTATGCTAGTAAATCATTAGAAAAGAACTGTGTCCACCCAGTAGCCATGAGTAAATGACTGACCAAAATGAATCTCCGATAGTCCGGGGGCAGTCAGCAACAGTATGTGCTCACAAAATCGTAAATGGGTTAGTGGGAATGATACAGGCATCACAACAAAGTAATTCAAAGGAACAAGTACTTAATGATGACAGGAAAGACGAGAAGAATAAGAGGAGACAGAGTAATCCTCACCAAGATGGAGTCGGTTCTGTCTGCGTCAGGTTTCCTCCTCCTCACAAATCCTCAGATCCTAAATCAAAAGTTAAAAACATTTCAAGGCTTATTGATTTGTGCCTATGGTACAAAGAGAAAGAGTAGCACACGGAAACAGTATGTGGACTCTCACAAGACTTAAGACCCCTCTTTGTTAGTGGGTTAGATGCCATATGGACAGCAACACGTTCAGCTATGTTACCCCAACAAATTGTTGTTGACACTGCCCTCTAGAGATGTGTGATGCATTAGTACTACAGACCTTAACCAAGGAAGCATCCTCCCTACTCTGTCAGCAGTAAAAGGAGGGAGTGGGGGAGAGTTGCTGGCACTGCATTAACATGTTCTTAAGAGTTTGAATTTATTTATTTGTGACACCTTTCCACACTGTTGTCTTTTGACAAACAGCCTGTTCAACGTATTACTCATTATTGGACTCTTGTCATGCAGTGCAACAACACTGAACTGAACAGAGTGTATGGACCACCAAATTGTTACATGCTGAAAAACAGCTTTCTGGGTTCCTGTATAAAGGTCTTACTGGATCACTGCTACTCAGATCAATACAAGTTTATGGCCTTGATATATTGAGTCAGGTTTGCTGAAAATGGGAAACCAATGGCTTTATTCAACTGAATTCATATTTTGGGGGGAATGGATTTGGCATGCTGGTGGCTGTCTTCCTGAATCACTTATTGCCTGGACTTTGAAAAAGCTTTGAAAGAACCCTGAGGACCATTTCACAAAAGGTTTAAAGTGCTGCAAACACAATTTCAGAGCAAAAGAGAGTAGCAAACCAGGGCTAACCTTGCTAAGGTGATGCTGATTAGAATAGCATAGCCTGAGGCACCTGTCAAAGCTTGGGGAGTCTTGACAATGTGGCCTGTGGCCTCATCACTCTTGAACACTTCTTGTGATTTTGGAGATGACCATAAAATTACAAACTCCCTATTATTTCAGTCTACATCTATTAATCAGATGTGAATAATGTAAGAAAGTGTTTCATCTTTGTGACAGCAGGGGTATGCTAATTGGATTTCTTTGAAAATGTCATTGCTATACTTAAAGACAACATGTGGAATATAATTTTAATGTGGGTGTAATTTTTATGTTAGTGGCATTTGCAAATAGCATTGCTGCAGCCAATCATAGCAAGCCTATAGCCTACTGTATCATTCTGCCAAGTAAAAATGGTCACTGCATCTCAGGTGGAATCCTTCCCTGAATCCACACTTACAAGATAGTGTAAGTTTACCTTTAACCTAGTGTGGTTATCAGAACAATATAGTGGTTGTTTAGTTAGCTAGCTAGCTAGCATCTTGTAAAATAGTGCTACCTAATTAATAAATGTCACATAAAACCATAAACAATAGCACCACAAATTCCTGTCCACCATATGTGAACCTCTGACCACTAAACAGAATAAAATTTGACAAAGGATGAGCGGAAAAAGAATAAACCAGCAGCTGGGTCAAAGTAACCCAACCAGCTGTTCAGCTGCAAATGAACCCATTACAATCCAACCTAACTGTGTGTTTACAGTAGGCCCCTACCCCAAACAACCCCAGCATAATTAACCAGAAACAACCCTTTTTTGAGTGTAATGAGACAAATGATTGCAGCCAATATGAACCATAAGAGTGGCCATAACCTGCCCACCAGCTCCATTATAATAGCCTTTATGGCATTTAATGTTGTTCCAACAAAATATTTTTAATATGTTTATCTTCTCCAGTTAAAGTTGTGTGGATTTTGTGGACTTATAGTGAACAACAAGAAACAAGTCCTGCTGATTGAATCTTTGATTAATGCAACATGTAGTGGAGTGTAAGGCAAAAATAAACTGAGCTGAAGCACCTTTTCATTTGCAGAATAGGGAGTTTACCTCTTTTCCTTGGCTGCCCAAAATGAGTTTTGAAAATCAAGACATTCATTAAGCCTACATATCTTCTGATTATAAACTAATTGATTGTTTGATGGACTGAACATGGTTTGCCCGCTGCTTTATTTATGCATCCCTATTGTTTGTATTATAGGCTGGTGCACCGGAGCATCTTTAAAACCCGTTGTTTTTTACAGGAAAAAAAATATCCAACGGAAGTAAATCGGCTTAATGGACAGAATTAGAGTGGTCTGAATCCAGGGTAGGATTAAGGAAAATTGTGTGAAATAAAAGAGCGAATGATCAGGAATGACTGTGCGTCTGTCTAAAGGGCGGGAGGAGAGAGAGAGAGAGAGAGAGAGAGAGAGAGAGAGAGAGAGAGATTTTCATCCAAACCTCAGCGTTGTTTCCAGAGCCTATCTCTGCTCCGCGGCTCTGCAGCCCTATTGCTATTGTTTAAACTGGGAGGATAAAAAATAACACTCCGCTTGATCTGTAATCGCAGCCACTGAGTCATTTTTTTTCAATCTGATGCTCGATTTTCGCCGCTCTGAATGCTGTATTCATTGTCAACTTCTCCGATTTCTCCACTAAGACTTGAGCTGCATCATGAATAGTTTGGGGGCACCTTTCAATCGCATACCTCTGGAATGGCGGGGATTACACAGCCGAAACCCGGAGAGCATGTAAACGCAAATGGAGTTTGGGATTTATTGCAAAATAAGGGAAAGATGACCGTCTTCTCGTTGTGCTTGCTTTTGTGCGCAGATCTACTGGATTTAGCCGTCGGTAAGTGTGAACTAGTCATATAATTTTCACACTGTCGGAACCTCTCATGCAGTCCTGTGATCCATTCGTGGTCTAACAATTGCCTAAGTGTCAATGACTGGTTATGTGAAATGTGACAGTGTAATATGCTACTAACTGGCCATTAACAGGACAGCGCGATGGAGGCGATCGGTGCCACGGTTGGCTCATGCCAACTTTCCTCCTCCATGCCAGCCAAGTCGTGGAAGAGAGATATTAACGAATAATGGACGGAATCAGTTAAGGCTGCACAGTGCGTGGTATCGGTGTGCTCAAATGAAATGCAAGAGGGATAGAAAGAGGCCTAGTTATGTATTAAGTCTTTATACATATGCATTGACTATCACGACCAGCATGCATGGCAGCATCTACTTCTGAGCTGCACGCAACTAAACAATGCTGAAGCGCACTCCTCGGTGTTCTGGTCATCGTAGCTTTTGCACATCAGATAGCACCTGGGCTCAACAGATATTAAAGTTTTTACCTTGAAAAACATTAAAGTGCGTCTTTATGCAGATTTCTGCTTCCAGTAGCCTTCGTTCTGCGGTGGCATCAATGTCGCGTGTTTTCTATCCTCCGTTGACGTGTTTAGATGTCAGACGATGAAAGCACAAAACATTTTATGAGGTATAATTTGCATTTGAAATAATAACGGTATACCCCAAATAATTATTAGTCTGTATTGTATTTTCTTTTTGGGGAGGCAGTGGCGATTTGACTGGGGATGCTATACTGCAATTTAGGGGAAGCCAGTAGCCTATTATTCATATATCTGCAACAGATAAGAACCTGATGGCAGTAATTTAAGCATGTTACTCTCTTACTGTTGGGATATTGCTTGTCCTCACATGTGGTCCCTATGGCATTTTGCAGAGGCATTTTCTTTTCTACATGGTGTCACTCATCAAGAGCTTACATTACAAGACCACATTGCAAGCACTTGAGTCTCTTACTGAGGAATATAGAAAGAGTATTTAAAGCTCCTTTTCATTCTGCTGGAGTTAGGCTCACACTCACTGTACCACTGGGAACATTGTGGTGCATGAAGGACTTCAGAGGAGTTCACTTCTGGCTACAACATAAGAGCAGCATGACTTACAAACTAACCTGTTAACCTACACTGTTAGCCGAGGATTTTGTTGTTTTGAAGTGTTTTTGACCTTTGTTGACCTGTATAGGAAATCATTATGTCAGTTGGGCATAACATAATGTTAAGTGATAAAATGCCTCTGGGTCTGTGAGATGATGCTGAACTACACACAGGCCCTGCACTGAAGTATTTAGGATAACCTCAATAATGCAATCATGTTCATTTGAAATGTTCACAATAGCTTAGAACACTTTGGTTTCATTACATTGTACAGTTTAATGACCACAGCTGCAGCCACTGAGATTTTCCATGCAGGCGTTAACATTGATCGCCATGTAAACAAACAGTCAAAGGCGAATTGAACTGATTAATTGGCAGGATTTGAGTTGTAGTGAGTTGTAGGTCAGACTGCATGGCTGTGGTTGGTTTTTATTTTCACTACTACTAACCCTAACCTAACAGGGTAAACCTTAGAATTTCACCTTTATTTTCCTACTCTCATATTCGTCTTGAAATGTCATACATTTTTTGTTTTTTTTTGGTAAATGTTGCATGCAGTGGCTTATTTTACATTTACTCATTTAGCTGACATTCCGCCTCTGCATGAACATTTATATAAACTGTATATGTGTATACACAGTAGGGTGTGAGTAAGTGTTTTCCACAGGCATGCAATGGGAAAAACAAATATAAAATCTTTAGTAAATTATACATACATATGTTGGTGTTCTGCATGACATAAAGGTGTAGTAAGTAATTGTTCCCATATTGTCTCTAAATCATTGACACCATGTTATGTCCATGTTCACAACCTCCAGTGGACCTGTTACAGCCGATTGACTTGTGCAACGTCAGTGCAGACGCACCATTGTGAGGATTGATCTCACCAGAGCGCTTACCCTGAGGGTCAAACATTCATATGGAAATCAAAGGCAACCAAAGAGAGTTGAACAGCCTTGGCTCCTGGAGAAACAGCCAACCCATATTTACGTTTTACCATAAAGAGCGACAAAGTCTGGGTAAGAAGTGTAGTAGAGTGGGTGGATGTGTCAAGTAAACTCAGGACTTTCACTCAGGAGGTTAAGTTTTGAGTTCTGTGTGAAAGAAAATTGTTAAAGTTGTCAAGTTTTAAGTTAAACAACATTTCTGTAGATGACTTACGTCACGTTTATATTCCTAACATTTACCACTTGTTAAACGTCATGTGACTTAGGTCTTCTTTTGAGGAATTATATGTCATTGTACTTTTCAACTGACTTATATATTGTTTTGGAAAACTCTCAACATCCTATTTATTCGTTTTGGTATGAGAATGTGTTACTTATTCAATTACCACTCTCATATCTGCCCAGTACATATAAACATTTACATTTACTCATTTGGCAGACGCTTTTATGAAAGTGACTTACATTTGAGGAACAACATACAAGAATCAACAAAGCATCATTACAGCACAAGGTCTACAACTGACAATAGATACCAGTAAGGGCAGCAATAAATCCTAGTAAGAGCTAATGGCTTGTATGGCATCAACGGGGTGAATACCTAGGGAAAGAAGTAAGAGTTAACAAAAAAAGTGCAATCAATACAAAATAATTGTAAGGGGATAGAAGAAGAAGAGCACAGGAAGTGCATGTTCGAGGTTAGGAGTTAGAGGTGTTATAAGAGAAAGTGTTCTCGAAAGAGATGAGTTTTCAAGAGCTTCTTGAAGTTAGAGAGGGATGCCCCGGCTCTGATGGTGTGTGGTAGCTCATTCCACCATCGTGGTGTCACAGATGAGAACAGCCGGGACTGAGAATGCTTTGTGTGTAGGGATGGTAGAGCCAGACGACATTTGTTAGAGGAGCGCAGTGACAGAGAAGGAACGTAAGCTTGTATAATGGAGTTTAGGTAGAAATGTGCAGACCCAGCAGTCTGTAAGTGTTATATGTACGCGAGTATGCAAGTGACCGCTGGCGTCTGCTTGACGAAAAAATTGTCATCACAGGGTGTACACAAAGCTCTGTGTGGATATCCGTGTGCCTTACATTTTTTGTGACTCACTAGGCTACCAGGGCACCAACCGATCTACTGCGCATGTGTGGAACGAGTCTGCCAAGCTGACTCTGGAAAGTAGTAACAGAAGTAGCCAAGCTGACTCTGGAAAGTAGTAACAGAAGTAGTACGCATCCGTGGTGTCTGCAGAGGTCCTTGTACGCGTCCACTTTACACAATATATTGCGTTTGCTTATTTGTAAAAATAGTAAGTCGTTGTTATGTGTCAGACCCTTTTTCGATCAGTAGCAGCGACTTTCTGAAGTTGTGTCTAAAAAGGATGTTTATTAAAAAAAATCTAAAATCATTTAAGGTGATGCCACTTAATTTGAGCATGTTATATTTGACAGTGGTGGTGACCTGATGACTTGATACTAACTTGTTTTGAGGTATTCCAAAAAGTGCGTGAGGCAGGTGATCTATCAGTCCAGCTTCATCTAGACTTACCTATCACAACTGCTGAACTGAGATTACTTTAAAGAGTGCAAGAGATAGTTTATAGTTCACTCTCAAGTTTTGATTTATGATTGAGAAATTAATATACCCAACACCCTAGAATTTAATTGGGCAAATAGTGTTATTCTTCTGGGTTTCAGTTAAGGGATGGGCTGCTTTTCTATGAGTCCCATTTGTGATATTGGTGGATATGAGGGGTCCATGTTTTCACAAGTGTTTTTAAGTGTTATGTAGGGTAGCTTGATGGATTATTTTTTACAGACTTCACCTCCTCCACCTTCCAAAAAAGAATAAAACAAGCACCTACTAATAACTTGGCACAAGGTGGTGTTACTCTCTGTGTTACGATGTCATTTAGGGAAGAACAGACTTGCTTCACAGGGCTTCAGAGATTTCTCAAAGAGATTAAGAAACCCGGATAAGAGTGTTCAGAAATTATATATCAAATTGCAGCTGCTTTTTCTCTGGCATATTCATCCTCTGGCCTAGACCATTTTCTAAAATCAGTCTTACCTAATCAAAGTATCTCTAATGCTGTATCTCATTTCCCTTTCGCTTTTTAGAGCAATCTGTGGATGAAGTGTCTTACGCAGTAATATTAGATATGTCCTTCTGCATAATTCTTATTGAGGATAATGCTTTTCTTGAAAGCTACATGAATAATATCCTTCCTTTGTTTACTCTCACATCAAGTGACAATTTGCTGTCCAGTGCAATTAAATGTCTTTCTTCAGATGCTCATATTTATATATCTTGTTTAATTCAATCAATGTTGCAGTGTATGGATAAAAAAATATTTTTTGTGCACTCCTTGCATGTCCTAACGCAAATGGCGAGGGGAAAATGCTTTAGGTTTAGGTCTGAACAGCTGCATGTGGGTTCAAAGAGCAATGCAGTAAAGTACAAGGCGCTCTGAATTTATGTAGGAAATGGGACAGGCAGGCTCTGGTGATTTGTTACCAGTACAATCAGGGATATGGAGTAAAATAATAACCTTTCGTGGACTCATTTCATACAGTTCACTGTGTCAAATGTCAAAGGGATACTAAGCGCAATGGAAAACAGACTTAAATGGCTGCTATACGTTAAAAAATTTATTTCATATCATGTATTCTTTCAGTGCAAGTTTACCTTTCTGTCCTACCTGCTTACATCACACCACAGTACTGTAGGTTGGCTCACAGATCATGGATTATAGTATCTATGTGTTCACAGATTTAACATGCACTGGATCTCTGTTAGATCAGATGGTTTCCGGTACACTGTGACTGTCTGATGGCTGGTCTTGACTCACAAGGAGTGAGAAGAGATATTGACTGGGAAATAGGATGTGGTTACGCCACTATCTAACAATCACCAGGGTTTGCATCAGCACTGCAGCTTTCAGCAGTTATATAAAATGATTATACACAGATTAGAAGCTGTCTTCGTTGTTTTGTTCTGCTGTTGTTTGTTTGGTCAGTCATTGTTACTGTTTAGAGACACTTATATAATAGACACTTCTATGTGCATTTTTCTTATGTGACCAGTATGTGCTTCTATTGACAAGTGTATTCTTACAGTGGAGATCACTGTAAAATGCAACTTTTTGATGTATTTATTGATTTATTGCTCACAACTCATTTCTAGACTATGTTTTCTAGACAATATACAGATATTGTGTGATGTTAAATTGTACTCTGCGAGGATAAGTGGGTATAGATAATGGATGGATGGATCTATTCTTTGCACCTGATAGAATCTCATTTGTCTTAAATGTCTATTATGTGATAGATCTTCTGAGCTGTTCAGAATATCTCTGGTGTGACAGTGAGTTCAAAAGGTGTTTGGAATTTGTGGAAATTTTTTCCAGTTATTTCTTTCAGGCGGTAACTTATTAAAGCAATAAGAGTGCATTTCCCTTGGACCCAATGAGGCACAAAAGCTCTTTAAGACTGTGGTTGACCTTACACTAGTTGAGAGTACTTTGACTGAAATTAGAGCAGCCATACCACGCAAAGATGGCAGGGCTGTATTTAACAGCATCACTAAAGAAGAAGAAAAAAATCCAGAATCCATGACTTTTCTGTACAGCATTCACTGTAGATACAATATGTGTGACTACCAATTGTCTCCTTCAGTGATCACCTTCAATTTAAGTGTAATTCTTGTTATTCTCACCTTTTATTCTGGATCTTTTGTAACTTGAAATCCCATTTAATGTGATGAAAGAGTCATATTAAAACTTGAAACAGGTTGGTGACCCCAAATGACAGCTTTTGTTGAAGGGCTTCAGCCAGCTTTGTGCATGTAGACACTGCTAAAAATTAAATGGCTTTTACGGAAAAAAAACCTCCCAAGGTTTTTGTGGTTTCATGTAGTTTCTGCGTAAATATTTGTACTTTATTATCTGATTAACTGAGTAACTGCTTTAAGTTAAGAGCATCTTTAACTTCCATAATGTGACTTATTTCCGAGGAAAACGCAATATGTGGTCGAGATATAATTATAAGGGGGGTTTGGTTAAAACTTGATATGATTGGATCACCCAAAGTGGATGGTACTTAGCAAATACAAAGCAATACAGAGCTGCAGAGGAATGTTGGTTTCCACCCACACCACTCTCACCTGCAGAACAAGGGAGTAATTAATAAATTGGTGCATAACCACACTCTTCTGTACATTTTACCAACTGACATCCAAAGACATACCTCTGAGCCATGTTATTGCTCTGCTATCTACTACCCACAGGCTAATGATCAAGAGCGGTTAGGAGCAGGGTTACCTGTTCGCACCACATCATTAGATAGATGTATATATACACTACTGCGTTCAGTATGAAAATGAAACTAAGAGATGACAAAACAATTAACGCAGGGACACAAAATTCGATTCATTGTGTCTACAAAATGAAAAAAGGGTAGTGTGGAATAATGAAAACTTTCAAAGTCTAATTTTCATGAGTAACCAACACATTGTTTTCCAAATTAAATTGTCAAAGCACCACAAACAAAGTTCCAATCACCTCCATTCCTTTGTTGGTAGATGTCTGAGTGGCAGAGATCTGAAAGGGTAAAGGTTTTAACTTGGATTTAAAGCTATTTTGTGAAAATCACTTTCACTGAGGGGTTGTGTAAATTTGTAGTGTTATTATTTATCTAAACCTAGACATTTAAAAAAATGCTAAAAAGTTTCCTACAGTAGGTCCGACACATTCTCACTCCCAACTTGTCATACATTGATGCTTGGTCAAGACCCTTTGGCGCTGCTTTTTAATGCCCTGGGTACCCCTCTAGGGTTGGTTTTGCACATGTAGGGCTCCAAAGTCAAGTGAGCAATAATACATCATACGTCGGAAAGCTTTTTGCACTTGGGTTTGGTTTAGGCACCAAAACTACTTGGTTAGGTTTAGGACAATATTATGGTTTGACATGGCAGCCAGAAACATTGTTTTATCATGAACTGGTCAATTTTGAGATTTAGGTCTGCTTAGCTTCTTTAACATGTCTTCTTTCAGTACTAGTGGGGAAAAAAGTCCCTAAATACACATTTAGTAGTTTATCTTAGTACAGTTTGTCTGTGTGCTTCTCTAGATTTCTCCTAAAAGTTAGCTTTCTATAGTCATGGAAAGTAATGAAATACAAATACTTTGTTACTGTACTTAAGTAGTTTTTTTCAGTATCTGCACTTTACTTAAGTATTTTTAGTTGTTGCAACTTTTACTTTCACTTCTCTACATTTCAAAGCCAAATATCTACTTTTTACTGCTTACATTCTGCACGTGACCTCGTTACATTGGTATTAGTAGCCTATGCAGCACACGTGAGCAGCGCTGAAAAACAAATGTAAAACTGATGAAGCCGACTCAGCGCGAATCAACTTTGCCCAGCTGATGCGACACCGCATATGCAGTAACAGTCGAGAGCAGAGCTGGACGGCCTGGCACCGCCACACTTTCCTGTCAAACGTAAACGTGAATGTTTACAACTTTGATGAGAGGATGAAGAGGGACTATCCTTCTAGGTACAAGAAGAGAAAAAACTCAATGAGAGTGAACTGCAGGAACATCAGTCATGTAAACATGTGTCCTCTCCTCTCCAAGTCTGACGTAGATCACACTTAGCCTTATGTGCAGCTGCAGTGAATCTCTCTGTCCTTCTGTTCTGCTAACCAGCTGAGCAGCGCAGCTCTTGTCTGTCATGTCTTGGTTGCTTGCCAGACTGTGACTGAACAATGTTAGAGAGAAATGCAACTCTTTATTACGTTTGATAAACGCAGACGGGCCACGGTGTTGTTTATAAACTTTAGCTCGGAAAGATGACCATGTTGTGCGTGGAAATGCATTCATATGCGCATGCAAGAAATTAAACTCATTTGAGCAAGAAACATCTGTGGGGCCAGTCAAGAGACAGGATGTGATGGCACTCCTCATACATCATAAAAAAACAAGACAGTGAAGTTTAGTTACAACTTTGGACTAATGGAAAATGGGAAACAGTGGACTCACATTGACTATTAAAATGTTGATTAGTTGCACATCTCAGTAAATAATGCACATCTCAGTAAATCATAAAAGTCAACATTTGAACAGCGACTATTGTCAAAATGGGAGGCACGGTGGTGTAGTGGTTAGCACGCCTCAGAGCCAGAAGGTCATGGGTTCGAACCCTGGTCGTCCTGGCCTTTCTCTCCGGGTACTCTGGCTTCCTCTCACCATCCAAAGACATGTGGTCTCGGTTACTTGGTGACTGTAAATTGTCCTTAGGAGTGTGTGTACATGGTTCTTTGTTTATGTGTGGCCCTGCTATGGACTGGCAACCTGTCCAGGGTGTACCCCGCCTTTCACCCAATGTCAGCTGGGATTGGCTCCAGCACCCCGCGACCCTGTACGCAGGACAAGCGGTTGACGATGGATGGATGGATATTGCCAAAATATAAACATTGTATGATAGCTGTTCTCTTTTAGTTTATTTTCATCAAATTTACAGTTATAATTGTATTCCAGGTGTATTAAAACATATTCATTTGCATTATAATCTTATGATGGTTTTGATGGCTTATTGCTTTAAAATATAGCTTTTTTTTTTACCAGGCGAGGATGAAAATATCCTATTTTTTCTTTATAGCATCTCCATTTAGTCTCTAATGGTAAAACAAATATGTTAATTTACAATGGATTTATATTCCTTATATTCCTTCTGACCTTTCAAAGGTGAACAGCATTATGCATCCAGGCCAAATGGTTGAGGAGTTATTCCTGATTCATTTTGGGTATGTTATTTTAGGTGTTTTTTCCTGGAAATAGGGGCAAATAGCTGGAGGTTTCCAACAGGCAAGGCAAAGTATTTTTAAAACCAGCTACTTTTTTACTTTTACTTGAGCAGGTTTATACTGGATGACTTTTACTTTTACTTGAGTTACATTTTCATGTGGTATCTGTACTTTTACTTAAATATGGAAATTGAGTACTTCTTCCACCACTGGTTTTCTAATGCAATATCTCCTCCCGCTATTGCATCTGCACTATATCATCACTGGTACCATTGGAAAGCTGTCTGTCTCCTACACAACGCTGTCAGATACAAATATGGTAATTTCCTTTGTACCAGCAACCAATCATGACAGTACAGAGGCGGATTACAGCAAAGCATGAAATCTTACTGGCTAGTGTCGATTTCGGACAATGTGACTGGTTTAGATGCGTCGCATGGTGTACTTTGACACTTCCTGATTTAGCTATCCCCAGGTGGCTCTGTCTGTTTCTGTGAGTTTTGTGTGTGTAAGTGTGACTGTTCAGACATGCTGTTACTCATTTATCAGTTTTGATGTGTTTGAGATGTTATATAGTGATGTTGTTTTGATATTGGGTCTGTAAATTTTGATTTTCAATGAAAATATGTAGAATTTTACAATGCTAATCTTTACAGGCCAAAATGGGTTTTTCCTAATATCTCCACTTCAGTAGCACTTATATACACCAAACCTTTCAGTCATATTCCTGATTATATTCTGAAGATTTTTACAGGGTTTGTTCTAATATCATTCATGGCCTGAATTATATAAAATTTTATTAACAAAAACATGTCTAAAATAGTTTTTTAATGCCTGTATTTTTTGATTTATGAAATAAAAAAAAGAGATATTGAAACACCCTCTGTAAAACCATTTGAGTATAATGTGTCATCAAAATAAATTTTGAACCTGATGTATTCTAGTGTTCAGATTTCAGTTCTTGAAATAGATGCAAATTTGTGCATAGTTAATTAGATACTGCCTCATTTGCAAATTTAAACATAATATTTCAGAAAACAAGTAATACAAAAAATATTGTCTCAGTGTAAGTAATCAACTAGGAAAGTGTCATGGTGTCTTGCCTTAAGTTACTTAAGTTAAGAAACATAACTAACCTAAAAAGAAGACTTTTTGTTTGTCATGGGAAACAAACTCCGGCCTCCGCTTTCTGACACACCTATCCACCCCAACCACCTCCTTACTCAGACTTTTCTGTTATTTATATACTACACCTACCTTTAGTGTTAAAAAATTATGCTAAAGGGCTTCCCCCAGTGCGTTATAAACTGATGCCAAAGGGTCTTGACCATGCTTCCGTATGTGATGACTTGAGAGTGAGAACTGGTTGGCAGGTCTGAAATGGTTTTACACTTCTCAACCTTGCATGCATTTGATTTTCACATTGAGGAAATTCCGGATTATAGTTTCTTCAAAGGCATCCATCCCAATAGTGTGACACCCTGAAATGTCTGAGACAGAGATAAGCCACATGTGAGAGAATAACATACTCTGAGCATTAGCATACATGCCAACAATTGCTTTTCAGGTAGATGTGTGAAAGAAAATCATCTCTTTGACATTTTGGATGAGCTAAACAGTGGTATTTGCAGTGAACCACTCATCGGAAATCCATTAACATATTTTGTTAACGACTTGCATCTTCAGTTATGGGGTTTTCCAAGATGGCTTGTTGCTCAGACCCAAGGGGTCAACCACACGCTATATGTCTCCCACAATGCAAATAATGCAGCAGAATCTGTAACCATCATGACAAATCTGTCCTCCTCCACTGCCACCACAACGGCCTCTTGCATGAAAAGTGGTATTGGGTAGAATCAAGGAAAACGTCCTGAATAAAATTACTTCCCTTCGCCTACATGGCTAAAATGCATTTGCTTTCTCAAGCAGTGATGCTACAAATGATGAAATCAAATGATAAAGCCTGTGATTAGTAGAGACAAGTAAAGGCTTTGGGCAAGGAAGTTCAAAAAGTAGAGTAACTTCCCTTTCTACCCTGAAGTCCTTCATACGTAAATATAGGATGACTTGCTGATGTCTTTTGCTTGTGTGGGAGTTTGAAGAAAACTCTGACTCCCTCAACAGCTGGTGGTTTGCAGAGATAGGAAAATGAGGAGAGAAACTTTGCTCAGAAAGGTCTCCCAAGATGGGCTACATAGAGAAAGTATAACTTTTAGATGTTTAATTTAAAGTTAGCATACAGTATTGTCAAATAGTGTGTTCTCTTACCAGAAATGTTATCTGTAAATTATATTTTATATGATATTTTCATGGTTGTATACTTGATATCAGAGCCTTATTTTCCTTGAATTAGTAGCCAGAATAACAGGAATTTCTTGACGGGCTTTATCAGCAGTTTCACTACATTCTCCCCTCACTGTTTCCTACATGCTAATGTGGATTATGCGATTTTGCTTATCGTGTTCAAACATGGCTGCTGAGTAATAACAATTGCTCTGCCACTGTGTCCCAGCATTAGCCTCCTTATTAAATACTCTGAGAAGTACCTTGTATTCTATACATGACACTTATCTCTGCATTCATGGTTCATCACAGAGGGCTTAAGCTTCCAGAAGTAACACTGTGCACAGGTGATTTTTCATACAGACATTCTGATTCTTTGCACTTTTCTTTCTTTTTGCCAGGAATGAGCATTTTTTGGTGAACCTGAGCAAATGGAATTATTCAACGCCACTGTGACCTCAGTTTGAAAAGATAAAACACTGGCTGCCCTTGTGTTTTTCTGTGTTAGCATACAGTACATACAGTATATCAAGGTTATGTTATAAAGAAACATGGAGGGTCAGCATGACTTGCATTAGCAGTAAAATATGACAAATCTGAGATAACATTGGGGATAGGGGGAAAACAGTATTGTATATTTAGGAAAATGAAATGGGGACATAACACTGAAAACATTATTTAAAATATGTGTCTTCAGTGAGCAACCCTTAGTAATGTACCTCTTCATTCTAACACGCTAGGAATCATATTCTTTAACTTTTTAAGTAAAGCCCCATTTTTACACTTACACTGGACTCTCAGTATGTAGTAACTGTAAATATTCAGTTTTGCCTTTTTTGTTTAATTCTTCTGTTCCTTATGTCTAGAAGTATTCAATGCCATCTACTAAGCAGTGAATTCAGCAACGCAGAGGTTTCATGAAAAGTCCAGTTTAGGCATGAAAAAAAGGAAGAGATGGTAAAAGAGAAAAAAACTCTAATCTGCACATTGACGTCACTCTGGATTGGCTCAAGCGGTAGAGATGGGAGTAAGGGAGGATTGTGTGGGCTATGCATCTCATGACAACAGATTATTTCCTTTAGTGCATGGTGAATTTCTCCATATGAGCCACTGAGCGACTCTCTTCCCTTGGGATTGCATCCGTACATTTTCTATCACCAAATAAATCACAAAGACATCAATTTCCAGTCACAGGAGCAGGTCTTAGTGAAATTTCACAGATAGAGTCAGTCTATGATAGGACAAGTCTCTGTTCATCCTATAACATCTGTCATTTACATTCATCAGCAAAACTTTGATTCACCGCAGAACCTGTCTTGCTAGTTCAGAGAATGAATCTCCTGAATATGTGACATGAATTATATAATGACAGAAACAGCAATTGTGCATAGATCATAGCTTGCATTAGTTATGATTATTTTACTTCACTTAATATTGCAAGGTTTCTTTACTCCTGGGGTGATTACATTTAATTTTTTGCTGCTTGCTTTTACATTCTGACTTTTTAAAGCATCGATGATCTAATTTATTCTTGCCCAATAAAACTGTCAGTGTTAATTTAACTTTGACAGTGATGGGTGTGTATGCCTTTTACCTGTTAACCTCTTTGGAATGAAATAGACCATGCTGTAATGACTCCTCACAGGTGGTTGCTTGTATTACAGTTATGCTTGGAGGAGCTAACCTGTAGTATTAAGGTATATTATTTGGAGTCAAGGTGTGAATCTGTTCTCTTCTGATTGCAATCTCTTGAGGTCTGCAAGCATGAACTTCAAAGCTGTTTACACTTTGAACTTTGCTTTTACACAACGACAATTATAGTTATTTTTGAAAAGCACATCACTCATAGTACAACGTTGTATTCAATTTTCTATTTTGTGGCCATTATTAATAACTTAAACTATATTGAAGCTCTAACTCTCCATTATAATTTTCTTAAATATAATTTTATTTCAGCTGGATAGCTTTGTAATTGAAATGTTGAGCAAATGTTTGTCAAATGTCTGTTTTGCTTAAGTGTGATTTCTGGAAAGGGAACACACTCTCCGTTTAGCCTTAACTATCAACAAGTGCAAGTCCCACAATTTGGTGCTCTCTCAAAACTTTTTTACATGATTTTTTTTCTGTGCATGTACCATTGCAGGGTATAGATATAGAGACCATCGGCTGCAGTATCACTTTTGAGTTTTACATTTTGCAGTAGCTGTGTCAGAGCTCACAAATTGAAACCCCACATTGAGTAACTGTTGATGCATTAGCATCATGTTGTTTTGTAGAACAAAGGCAATACAAGTCATAACCGTATGAGTTTATGAAGACTGCGTGTTGTGTAAATAGTTTTCTAAGGAACAGCGCTTGAATGGCATTTTCTGGAACATATGAGCAAAATTAGGTTGACTGACGATATGGTGAATGTCCATATCAATTAATGTCACTTGTGGAATGTTGCCCAGCTCTAGTCCTCAGAAGTATTTGTTCAGAGCCTGAGAGAAAGTGCTGCTTGAGAGGGTTGCCTAAGCATTTCTGTCTCCCTTCATTTATCATTTTTTAATAATAACCTTTTGAGGATAATAATCCTCAAATGATTTATCTGACAGATGTCCATTTTCCTGTAAAGACAGTGCCCCAAAGAAACTTTGCTACACACAGATTCTAATTAATAAAATTTGATTCATTCTGATTAATCTAGTACCTGCTATTACGCTAATTTTATTGATGTAACCCAACAACACATACTAGCCTTTTTATTTTGTTCATTCCCTAGATTACATCAACACATTTTCAGTCTGAACTCGTCACATATGGACACTTGGTCAAGACTCCTTGGCAGCGTTTGTTATCATATGTTACATAGTTTACATAGTTATCAACAATAAATATGCAATGTCTAGACTTTCAAAATAAATCTTGTGTTTAATGTTGTGAAATAGCACATTGTTAACATTAAATGTTGCAGTTTTGTTAAGTTTAGGCACAAAAAGTCGCTCCAGACTGCGACCATTTTTTCAAAGTGTGCGAGTTAAAATTTAACGTGGTTTCATTTGTGCGAGTGCAAGGTGATCATTAACACCAAAGTGCGAGCACACTGTGCGAATAAAGACTGCAACCTACCGTAATCACTCCCGCCCCGCCGCTAATCATTCAAAACATAGTCTGACCGTGAGTACCTGGAGAAATCCCGGTGGGCGTGTCGCACTTCGGCCGCTTGCGCAGCTCCTTTTACAAATAGTGAGAGAGATGCTTCGGCAGGTGAAGTGGTAAAACAGAAGGCAGCAGGGAGAAGATAAGCAAGATTTGTGTTTGGCTAGTTGGCTATTTCAGATGCCTTTTGCTGAAACGTTCAACTGTTCGTAAAGTTGTGCTCGACAATGTCATATTTCTTCGACCAACCAATCACAGCCTGAATAGGGCTAGACATTAATATGGATTTGACTTGCTACAGCAAACTTGTGATGAATTGATTTCTGTGCATGCATGAATGTTATGATTACTGAGGAGCATGAACAAATTAGACAGTAACTCAACCACCATGTAGACTAGAGCATTTTTCTTATACAAGCATTTAATGACTGAAAACAACCCACAAAAAACTACTGTAACTGGAATTAATATTACACTAGTGATAAGATATATAGTATACTAATTTATGAAATGATAATCAATAAAGTAACATTAATATATCAATATTATCCCAACAGTATATTAATAAATAAAAATTATATTTTATTTCTAAAATACGAATTCATGCATTTATACTAGTTCCTCTGCAATGGACAAATGTAGATTTAGCCAGAGCTAGGATGGAAATCAGGTTGTTGTGGTAAGAGAGGTGTGATCTGCTTTATAATGTAAGCAATGATTGCAGGCAAATCTAAAGTTGTTACCCGGGTCGACACAGTTTTAGCTTGAAACTTTGAAGTTGCACAACAACAGTAACTAAGGAACACAATACCTGCAGGCCCCTCCCCACTTCTTATCAGCAGTCATTGATTAATACCTGTGTCAAAAAAAAAAGAAAAAGTGGTGCGACCGAATCATGCACCAGTGCAACCTGTGGAAAAATTAGTCTGGAGCCCTGCCAAAAGTTTTTAGGTAGGTTAGGTTTAGGAACAGATCATGGTTTGGGTATAAAATAACTATTACTAACGTGACTTAACTTACTTAAGTTAAGTAACTCTATTTACAATACTTACATAACTTCCGTAACTTCCTTAAAAACAGTCAATGTTGACATTTTGTTTCACATGGGAAACAAAAACTGGGTCTCCTGGGCAAAAAGTCTCAGCACAATGTAGGCTATATGTTAGTAACGGTGTAAACATATAACCAATGACAGTGTTACCTTATCAACTATGTCTTTTGGATGATCTTAATATGAAGCAGTTCTTACTTTGATATAATTTCAGCAATTAAGCCTCTGTGCTCATGGCATTTGCAAGCTGTTTGTTCGGAACATTATTAAGTTAATTGCTCTTTGATCCAAGTTCACTGTACGTGCCCAGACAGTGATTTACCTAGGTAATGGAATATATGAAGTAATCAAGTATCCCAAATGCTGATCCCCTGTGCTGATTGTCCTAAGTAAACGGGTAACCAAGCCCAATATGCTACCCTGTGTTATATATGAATTCTTACTAAGTTGAGATTCTACGTATCCAGACTGTAGTGAAAGTGATGAATATGAGGAGGAATAGGGAGAATGAATGCTTGCGCAAAATCTTTGGCTCTGATGCAGCAGAGTAAAGTCAGCCCTCGGCCATGGATCAAGTTTGTGCTGAAACACCCCCACTGGATTGTATTTAATCAAACTTAGAGAGCAGCATGGGGAAGAGATGGTAATAGGGAAAGGGAGTAGGTGGAAAACGGCCTGGAGAGCTGTGCACTTTAAGTGTGTAGTACGCAGATTTGCAGACTGGGAATCTCTCTTTCTGAGCTTTCTTCATGAACAAAAACTATACTCTTTTGAAGTCAAGTAAAATAAAACATCCCCAGAATCCTGATTGGTACAGATCAAGCCACTTTTACCAAATGCATGTAGGGTTTTTAAAATCTAATCTGTTTGTGCATGAATGAACTGCAGAGAATAACAAAAAGATGAAATCATAATTTTCTGTTCATGAAATACACATTTACAGTGTATGAAAGCAAGCAATGTAAACAAAGTCATATTGGGTTAAAGCCGATTGAATTTCATCAATTTCTGAGATGTTTTGTAGGTGCAAACTGACGCTGATGGTTGAAGATTCTTTTTGAACCTCAGTAGTGAACTTTGTTTTCATGCTGGGGAGGAATAAAGACTGTCCAAACCTTCAGTCTGACATTTCAGTTGCCATAAATATTACATAAAACATCATAGGAAACTATAGGCTTACTGAACCCATTCTCATCCCCATATGGATGCTTGCTACACCCTTGATGTCACTTTTTAATGCCCTGGGTACCATTTAGTGTTGTTTATTCACACGTAGGGCTCTGTTTTCAAGTTAGCAAGAATAAATATCCAATGTAAGGTCAAGTTAGCAATTATGCATATGGCTTACTTCAGCTGTGCAGCTGCTTTATAAAGACAAAAACATTACTAAATATTGCATTCAACTAGGCATTGGCAGATCCTCAATATAATATAATATAAGAATCTGGATTGGGATCAAATAACTTATTTGGACATTCCTAATGAATGATGTTGCTGCTGCTAAAATTACAACTTTTGGAGCAACACCACTTCTGGCCTTTAAGGGTAATGTTGCCATCACATTAATGACTTTGTTTTACTATGCATTTATGTAGTTATCTTGACAAGCCTGGATAATATTTTTACCGTATGTATGAAATGTTGGTTATGCACCTGTTTGACAAAAGCAACAGCAAAGTTGAATTGAATTGCTTTCCTGTCATTTCAGCAGTTTGATTTACGTACCCACTCAGCTGTTCAGTTTCCTCATGTGGCTGCTTCTTCCAAGGGGAGTTGAATGTAAGAGAAAGCTCACATTAGTCCTCGTCACAGCTGACTGAACATTAGGCTACATTCTGCAGGATAGTGAGACCTCCATCATGTCATAGTAACACTAAGGGATAGAAAATGCCAGTTTCAGAATGTAGTCAAATTGTAGATTCAATAGAGTGTATTATCAGTTTTGTTTGCCATTTTATCTAATCCTCTTGGATGCAAACCCAATGAATATGTATGCCCAGCCTCCATCCTGACTAAAAATGAGAAGAATTCAGTGCATTTTGACTTCATTGAAATTCAGTGAAATGTCCTTGATATCAGATGTTGGACATCTGATGCCACAACAACAAAACAGATGTTATGTGATTAAAAGTAACCCTATGTTGCATTTTTATATCTTTATTTAAAAACATAGAGGGCAGTGCTGTATATGTTGGTAGGCTGAGCATGAATCACTGGGAGATTATTGTGGTCGACTGACATTCTTTCTGTTGTTTGCTTTGAGGGATGGAAGAAAGGTTTGTGCTTTAGATTCCTACAATAATTTTGTCATCACAGTCAAGTAGAAATGTAAAAATAGGCACCATTAGCCATTTTAGAATATGTAAATCATCTTCTTGCACAAAAGATTCTATGAGATTTAGATCTAGAATTAAAGCGTATTGTTAAGTAGACATCCGTCACCCTCCAGAGACAGTCGGGTGATATGTATGTCTCATCCCTTCTATTCCTCCTTTCCATCCCATCCAGCTACTCTCCTGACCACACTGACAGTTTTCAGGATAATAATTGTAGAATAAAGTGTAAGATGAATCGTGTCAGTTGTAGGGCTTGACCATACATAATTCCTACTCTTTGACCATTCCATCTGAGATGCACAGTGATTAATATTAATTATATTGCTTCTCCACCAATGAGGAAAGACAACAGCTGACAAAAGGATAATACTATTCTAAGCCAGAAAAAGATCTGACGGAAACAACATATTTATTCTTTTGTTTATGATCATACATTGTGGGACAAAAAGTTAAAATAACTTTGGATGTTAATGATATGCCCACTGGAGATTTAAACAAGACCTGCTAAGGTAATGCAACCAATGTATAGGCAAATCTCACTCAATCATGCAGAGTTAAAGGTTGTGAAGGAAGAAATGAGGCAACCTGCTGCTTTGCCTGCTGTTAGACTCTGAACACATGCTGTAAAAATATAGCTTAAGGAAAGATGAAAAATATCAACTTACTCATCACACTTTAAAGACACACTACCTCTTTTTTATTAGGGATACCTAGATATAGTCTACTATGTTTCGTCCCCTGCATTTACAGTATATACACTCTATTATTGTATGCCTTTTAACATGTTTGAATTGTGAAAATAAATTAAGACAAGTAGACCTAAAAGAATGACAATCATCACATACTATATGATACTATAACTAAGAGATTATAGTATCATATCAAGACGTCCCTAGGTTCCATCCTTTTATATAATATAGAAAGGTACAAGATGGGGATAGAAATGGATAGAAATGGATGCATAAAGCACCTTGTATCTTATTGACATCAGTACTTTTGGTGCCCCCATTAAGGAGTGCAACACAAATGCATGCACACACAATAAATGCAATGCATGCAAAGCCTACATGCGTTACACATGCATAATATGTCTATCCAATGGACACTGGCTAGTTTGCCCCACACTGAATCAATATTCTCAAATCAGTCCTGTCTGACAGTGTTGCATTTACATTTTGATGAATAAAGCAAAAAACAGAATGCAGGAATTTACTACTAGTGAGTAAAAAGACTAACCTGTGGAGGACTCAGCTAGTATGAATACCTTTCACACACACATCTGTCATCTTCTGATGTAATTGCTTTACAGATGGGCTTTTCAGAAGGAATAATTGTAGCTTTAAATTGTTTTTCTTGATCTATTAAGTCACTTCCACTTCTGCTGGATAGTTGGTTAGCAATATTCCTATCAGGGAAAATACAGAAGTGGCATTGTGGTATCTGTAATAAGGGAAAATCCAATGTCGGGGTGTGTCGTGGCCGCAGTGCAGTGGCCGGAGGTCGGGAGACGTGGCTCTGAATCATTGTACTGAAGTATTGTATTGTATGTGTCCCCTATAGATAACACCGGCTTATCATATGCTGTGTACCAGTACATGAAGTGTGGACCAAGTTGTGAAAATGTCATGCAAATAAAATTATTTTTGTTACAAAGGGCTTACATCCTGTTTCCAGTTGGTGGCGCTATAAAATTGAGTGAATATTGGCGTGTAGATGTCTTCAGGGTGGGACTCTTATCAAACATGTAAAGTTCGGTACATATCTGAGCATGTACACTGAAGTTATATCAACTTCCTGTTTCACGGGAATCATCGATATTCAACACCACGCCACAGACACACCCTTCAAAGAAAACTTACAGATAGTACAACTTTTCATTGTCAATGACTTGAGACTGCATTGCAAAAGTTCGAGTTGATCAGATTATATCTGTTAGAGGGGTTAATATGTAGTATTTTAAAGTATGTAGTATCTTAAAGCATGGAGATTGTAAACAGTAAAAAATGGGCTGAAAATGCACTTTCAAATCGAAATGGCGGACTTCCTGTTGGGTTGAGGGTATAGCTCCAAGAGGCTTTATTGTGCTTCTTACCATGATATATGTGCAAGTTTCGTGCATTTAGGTGAAACAGGGTGTGGGGGCTGCTTCATTGAAGTTTCACTTCCTGTGACCATTAGGTGGCACTATGAGTTTGAGTGAAAATTGGCATGTAGATGTGTTCAGGGTGTGTCCCTTGTCAAACATGTGAAATTTGGTACAGATCTGAGCATGTACAGTGAAGTTACAACCACTTCCTGTTTGATGCCGAAGCATCAAAATTCGATGCCATGCCACAGATACGCCGTTACGCAAAAACTCAAAACCATCACAATAAAGCATCATAATTGTCTTAAGGGTTGTCTGACATATTTTTGAAGAGTATGTGGATAACGTGCTAGGAGTATTTCATTACAGCATAAAAGTAATCACTTCCAGTTGCCAGTAGGTGGTGCTATGACTATTAGTGAACATTGGCATGTAGATGTCTTCAGGGTGGGACTCTTATCAAACAATAACAATTTGATACAGATGTGAGCATGTATAATAAAGTTACAACAACTTCCTGTTTCACGGCGAGCCATGGATTTTTGACGCCAAACCATGGACACGCCCATTAGCGAAAACTCACAACACAGTTTTTCATCGTTTATGCCTTTAGTTTGAACAGCGGAATTTTGAAGGCAATCGGATTAATTCTCTAGGAGGACTGTTAAAATCAAAATGGCATGCTTCCTGTTGGGTTTAGGGCATCGATCCCAGAGGCTTTTTTGTACGTCTGGATATATTTGCCACAAAAATAACGAACATTTCGGTGGAACGTGGCCCGGGTGATGCTTTTTAGGGGGCGCTAGCAAGTCATTTTGCCATGCCCATGCGCAACAACCATATGACACATAAATTTCAACCACGCTTGAATTTTGTGCAAAGCATGTTGATTTTGAGCATGTTTAAGCCATGAAAAATGTGATTAATTTGGGGAAAAGAACTCCTTGCATTTCAATAGGGTCCTCGCATGTGTCATGCTCAGTATAATATTACAGCAGAAGGTGTTGCAGTGGAAGTAAGACTAGAAAAGGAATGATAGGAGGTGGACAGGGACAGGATTACAACTGGTGACCAAAGCACGCATTTTCAGTGCAGTAAAGAAAGTTAAATCCTACAGTAGATTAAAATCTGAGATGTTCTTAAGGACATAAAGAGATTGATAAGCGGGTGTAATTATGAAGAGAATCGTGAAGGCTGTGACTCTGCTGTTCCATGTTCCATGTTTTAATCAAACAAAGAAAGCTTTGTGAATTCCTTCATATGTGTCTCAATTGCCAGTTTTGCAAAAGCAAGGTGAATTTGCACCAATGTTATTAAGAGGCTGTATTGTCCATAGAACCCATTGCCAAAAGCCTTGTAAGAATTATTTTAAGACATCTTTAGAAGTATGTGCTTTTAATCATTTGGCAGAACAAATATTGTGAAATTGTATAAATGTGAATAATTATTTCAGCAATTTTCATTCAATGAATTTATTCATCATATGGAAATAGGAAAAGCAAATAGCTGGAGAACTAATCAAATGCACATTCAACAAATGAAACATAGAGCATCACTGAGAGAATAGAAACCCTGGGAGTGTACTGCAGAATGTTCTACTAATAATATGACATGTGTAAAATGTTAAGCATAGTTAATATTGTAAGTCCAGAAGAGTTCATAGCATTAATGGTCAGAAATCATTACACAAAATCTGTCATTTTCTTTTGACTGTGCTAAAGCAGCCATTGTACATTCATTACATATGAAGAGCACATAATAATGACAGCAATTACCATAACTGTCTGGCTAGACAGTTCTTTATGGAAAAGAAGCTTATGCACAATTGTTTTTCATGTTTTTGTATGCTTCTTAACAAGAGGTGGAGAAACATCAGACCATCAATGCTCTGCAAAATGTCACATCTTTAAAAAAAAGCATACATTTATTGATGTTTTTTTTGTTTGTATTAGAAAATATGGCAGATACTGTAGATTTTCCAAGTTTGGCATAAAATGCCTCATTAGGCATGATGCAACATTCACTGCAATTCTTAATGTTGGGAGACGTGATATAGTTTAAATACGAGAATAAAGGCACACATTTTCAGACAGTACATCATGGGAGACATTTATATTTTTGTACTCAGCTGTTCACATGAAAAGTGACAGAAATAGTTGTGAAATAAATGACTACAAAGAGCTAGAGAAAAGTTCAAGTTCTCACCTCTGCACCTCTGGCCAATCACGGCATGAAGAGGGTGTGAATCTCAGATTGTCCGTTTGACAAAGTTCCAGAATTGGGCGGACACTACCTTCCTCCCCTCCCCCCAACCCCATCAGAATACTGTGGGTGGAGGGGGTTGCCGAAACTATTTGCCCATCTGACAAGCACTTCTGGTGGAGTATACGTGCCACTTAATCCTAACTAAATTGTAATCATTGCGGTGTCAGATGAGTCTTAATTATTGAAGTGGTGTTTGTTGCCACTAAACTTTAGTTGCCACACTCAGATAGTGAAAGAATATCTTATTTATATACACTAGCACTCAGTTGCCAGTTGTCAGATACACCTACATGGCTAAAACAAATGCAGTCAAATACAACAGTTCAACAATGAATCATACCTTCATGAAGATTATAACTGTCAGTTTTTGTTGAAACTATTTTAGAGAGGCTTTAATTCCATTTTATGGTCATTTTGGAGGATGTAGTTTGTGATGCTGTTGAATTAATGAAAACTGCACATTGCTACGTGTTGATGTATTCACTAAAGTAAAGAGAGAAAGCAGGCTATGTTATCTCTTCTGAAGAGAGGACCACTCTGGATCAGATTTCCTTGTTCAGCTACAAATAAGCATGTAATATATCAAACAGCCACATCAGCCAGAAGAACTGCGCTTTCATGTGAGGCGCATGGCCTTGCTATTTAGTCAAATGCGCCTCTTCCTTTCTGCACATTCATTAAAGGAGGGATTCTGCAAATGGTGGGATGAGATTTGATAAATGTGGCTGATTATGCATTCTGTTGGATTTACTAGCATTCACAATTTGCAAGGGTCAGTTTTGTATTTGTATTTCTCCAGCTCTCAAAAGAAGGTGCAAATCTTCCCTAAATGAAAGCTGTGGTGGAGTGGGCTTTTTGTAACCGATTTTTATTATTACTTTGTATTTAATATGTATTTAAATAAGGGCAGTTGAAGTTAAAGAATAAAAATAACAACAGTTTCTTATAGAACATTAGAACTGGATACAATATTTTCTACAATACAATAATTTACATTTTCTACCACCAACGAGGTGATGTCCAACGACTACTATTGTTATTCCACTTTTTAAAGAGACTCCTGCACTACTACGGAGTATTATTACCTTGGGATTGTTGAGTGACATCAGCTGTATCAGTGCTGTCTGCCTCCTCCAAAGGCTCTGGAGTGAGTGTCTAGAGACCAGCTACTCCATTCTTTTTCCTGTAAGCAACCTTTTTTTCTTTTGTTTGTTTATGTCATTCCATTTCCTTTTTCACTTCCAAAGAGTATGTAGTAACTTCCAGTGCATTAATTTTATGTTCAGTAGATGCCCAGATAGGTTTACTCAAGTGGAATTGCAGCCTTATAAAAAGTTATTTCAGTATCACCAAACTGTATTTCTTTTGTTTTTGAGTTTGTTGATGTCTCCACCTTTGGTAGATTCCAGCACTGTATGACATGTTTGAGCTCTACCACACTTTGCCCTAAAGGCAGTCTTTTTGCTTAATTAGCTGCTGCCTTGGTAAATTAGATGCTAATTTCACACAGACTTTGGGCACTAATGCCATGAAGACTATACATTGCAGTAGCATCTTCTACGTACTATAATCTTGCCTTTTATCTTTTATTCAGTGCAGTATTGTCACTGGTGTGCACACTTTATCCATGAACATTTTCCCTAGTACAGATAAACTTTTGATAGATGTATTTTGGTAAAAAAAAAAAAAAAAAAAAAAAAAAACATATTTCACTATTAAACCGGTCACCACGAGGTATGTGAATTACTTTATCATAGGTCACTGTGTCATTATTTATGGAGAGTGATTTTGATGTTGAAACTTTAAAATTTTCGGTACATGCCAAAAGTGGCCAGTAATTTTTGGTACTTGTGAGTGCCATGAACCAAATGCCATTTAGCTCCTTTTCACAGTTCACAGTTTTGTGAAGGCGCAGCAGACATCTGTCAAGCCAAACGAAAACGATAGCACAACAAATTAAAAGCAGAAGAGCAAATTTTGAGTGTGAACTGAATTTTTAAGTGTTTATGAGTGTGAGTTATTGTTGAGGCTCCTCAGAGCAAAGCAACTACCATCTAGAAGTCAGTGTCAACAGATAATGGCTGCTGAAAAAGAACAAATTTAAAGAGGTGGTATTATGCTTTTCGGCTTTTCCCCTCCCTTTAATTGAGTTATATACCTTTTTTGTGAATGTAATAGGTTTGCAAAGTGAAAAAGCCCAAAGTCCAGTCCAAAGGGAGTTCCCATCTCCCGCACTCTGCTCTGAACTGCCTGAAAACAGTGACGACACAAGGATGAAAGCTAAATGCACCTCATATAACGCTCGCCAAGCGGCTAGTCCGACACACCCTCAAAAACACCGGTCGAAAAACACTGAGCTGCAGCACACACCTCCTCTCCCTTCCAAACACTAGCTACCTCCTAGACACTGAATGGACATGACTTTGTTGTTGAGACAGAGCTTAGTTAAAAGTTTATAGATGAAAAATACTTTTGTTACAGATTAATAATTCACCACTCTGAAACTCCTGAAGCAAGAGTTTCAGAGTGATGAGTTATTAATCTGTATTTGCCAAGCTGGCAACATGCAACATGTAGCCTACAGCTGAATCAAAGCTGTTCTCGCTGACCCGCCCTTGTCAGCTTCTGATTGGCTATTACCGGCTTTTCGCTGACCCGCCCGTCTCTGCTTCTGATTGGCTAGTAGTCCTTGGAACTGCGCATGTGCAACTCCCGACAAAGATCATATAGAGACAAGATGTATCACTCCATAGCTAAAACGAAACGTTCAGTACACAGGGTGAAAAGTGGAGCTGCAGCAATGTGCAGTATGAAAAAAATATGGTGTTTTTTGAAAATGAAACCATGTAAACCTGTTCTGGTACAACCCCTAAATAGGATTTTGAACCTGAAAATGAGCATAATACCGCCTCTTTAACCATCTCTGGGTTAACAAAAATTAATTTTAATTTAATTTGTAGTTTCTCTTTGTCCGGTACCTGTTCTGGATTTGTCTGGATGTGCGCATTGCCTCGTTTATTAGTAACTTTGGGCTAGCCCTGTGGTCATGGCGGGTTATCCTTATCAACGAAGCAGAAATAATTACTCCAAAACCCACTGCTCTTTCATCTTAGTATCATCTTAAGCTACTCACTCAGTTCACTCAGCATGATGCAAGATACAAAGTAGTTAATTTACTGTAAGGCTTCTATACTGAAGTGGTAGCAGTGAAGCAATCTTGATAAATGGCCCTATTAAGAAGAATATAATAGAATGATTATTATTATTATTATTATTATATTTCTAAAATAGTTCCTGTGTTAAACTTGTTGTGCCTATTCTGTCGATTTAGAAATATGCTGACAATGCCACAATACAGTCAGAGACTGTAAAACTGTGATCTCATAGAAATTCCATGTTCTAAGGGCTCTGCTCAATACTTTGTGTGATGTATGAAGTCAGTTGCAGAGAAAAGGGCAGGTGACGAAGCTGAAGACTATTTGATATTCAGAAGGGTAGGCTTCCTCAGACTGTCCTGAGGCCCTTGTAGTTTAGTCACTAAGGCTACAATTTTCAATGAAAACAGTCTCTCCTTATAGTAATGTCTGAATTATCTGATGATATACAGTATTACCTAGCGGCTACTAGTTACTTCTATACTGCTTGTATGTATTAGATTTTGTTAACCTGAACTGTTCACAGCACCATTGAAATTACTTTGCTGGTACTCCTCGCCTTAGAAAAGGTAATGTTGTCTCAATGAATACCATCCATGCGACCTGGACCACAGAAAGGGGACTGCAATACCAGCTGTGTTATCTGAAAAGCATGTAGCATTTATACTTCTTTGGAATCTGCAAACATTCCCACTGTTGGGTTTTCTTTAGAAAATTGAATAAGGCAGTGGAATAAGTGTTATTTGGAATGACGTGCTCTGAGTACAGGGAACACTGGTCTCTAGCCAAAGCTCTCTTGCTTGGCTTTGTAGTCTGTCTTCATTGCAAAATGCTATCTTTGGTTTGCCCCTCTAAAATGCTCCTCCATCACCAGATGTATTTCTGCTTTGACCAGCACCCAGACAAAATCAACCTCTTGCCAAGTGCTCTGCAGCTAAGAGTCAGCAATAGGTAATCAATAGAGATTTACAGGAGAACTTTTCCCAGCCATCAGTGCATGACATCCTCGGTGTCACTTGACTGTAGAAACAGCCAAGTTCCACTGTGGGGCTACAGTAACTTATGTAGGGTCTCTTGAGTTCAGGCATCTTGAATGGGCTAGGTGGTGGCTACACGCCACCTCTCAACTGTCAATATCACTTTAGTTAACAAGGGGAAGTTCTTAATGTACTTCACCTTGGGGTCACAATGGAAATAATTCATGCTCCTTTTTACAGTATGTTGCTCCTGTTATTATGGTGTTATATTCTTATAAGGGCTTTCATGAACTATTGATTAATATTGTGGTGAGAAACTAAACAAAAATGGATTATGAATTATATTTCATGAGAATGAATGTTGAAATATGTTACAGGTCTGTTTGCTTTGAAAGGTTGTAGGATTAGAACATTGGTGAGAGTGCAGAAAGGGTTTCTACACAGCTATATGTGTTGAATTGATTAAATGCTTGATTAAACACTAGGCGGAGGAGTCTGGCAGCCTAATTCAAAAGCATATGCAAATAATCTTGTTTCGTAGATTATTGCCTTTTATGCACCCTTTCACACACACACACACACTCTTGCACACACACATTCACACACACACACACACACGTATATAAACAAAATATTTAGCATATAGTTTATAAACATCACAACGCACACACAGAAAAACACCAAATCAAGCATTTTCATTTCAGAGCAAAGATATGTATCCACACACAGCTAGCACATGCAATTTAAGCAACTCTAGTAGCATTCATATTATCCACAGTCTTACGCTGAAATTGCTTTACGACAGGCCACAGCATATTTTGTTGAGGATTACAGTTTTCAGAGTTTCATCAAGTACACAGCCTCAGGCAGTGTTTCACAACCTCTTTTTTTGCCATGGCACTCTTTTCTATGTTCAAAAGATACCAGAGCACACGACTGTCCCATTAGCCACAAAATATCACACACGGTCATAGCCTGCAGAAACATTGTCACTTATCTTAGGCAAGATAAATGATACATTTTTTTGACAAGGAAAATAAAAGACTAATATGTGGATAAGAAGATATTTCTAATAATCATATTTATCAGTCCATATTGAACAATTTTAAGGTAAAAGCCAAAGCCCTGAAAGTTTTTGAGTTGTACATTTTATCTATTAATTTCATTTATGAAAGGTAGCAGCAGCTCCTATGCTTTACCAAATGTAAAGTATAACATACATGCATTTCTGTAAATGTCAACTGAGACTATAAATAACCTTTACTTGCAAATCTTTGACAGGACACTGTATTTCTCAGCACCGTATCCCAGCACGAGGACCGTTGAGCAAGTAGTATATTTATGTATTTGTATATTTTTATTTAATTGCAAGATAAATCATTCAGTAAATCTTGTCCAGCAATAAAATGTGAAACACTACAAAAGCTTTCATAAGATCCATAAGTGATGATTTGTCATGCTGTGTCATGTATCACATTTTCCAAGTTTGTCTCATTATCCAAGCCTAAATCAATTTTAAAAAATCACTTTGATAAATAGTAAATGGGCATGGACTTATATGTGCGTGTTGATGATTTCCATTCTTCCTATTTTCACAGTATGTGTTCTGATTGTTGGTTTCCTGTTAGTGCGTGGTGTTCCTTTTCCTTTTTGCTTTATGCCCCCTGCTGTAACAGAACCAGTTAGGACCATACAGCATTGCTCTTATGGAGAATCTTTGGAGAATCATTAGCTCTCATTGTGCCACCTTAAGTTATTGTATGTAGGGACATGAGAATGTGATGAGCTCAGCTCCCCCTGGTGCAGCTAAACCAATAGAAAATCCTTTCATGAACTAAATCAATAATTTCCCCAGGTTCTTTATAGTCACACATGTTGTTACTTTTACTATAGTTCGCATATTAGGAGATGCCAATTTCCCCCTTGGTGGTTATTGTTCTGTTTTCTTATTTTCTGTTGTCATTGTTTGATGAAGGCAGCTTTGTCATTCAGATTACATTTTTTGAAGGTCTTGTTTCAAGATTGCCACCCACAGTTTACATAAATTTTGATTTATTCCAGCCTCTGGGTAACATATGGTTTTTGTTGTTGCTGTCATTCAATGTTTTTTATTCATTTTTCAGATGGTTTAGATGGCATGCAAAACATTTCAAATCATCACTGTCAACTTTTACAGTGTTCCCACAAACTAATGACACATTTAAATGACAGTTCTTGTGTGATTAGATTTTTTAAAAGTTATTTATCCTATTTACCATATATCATGACTGGCATACATGGATTAATATAAGAATTGGTTTATTCATAGATTACTGATACAATACAGAGGCATGCAAACACAAATTTATCAAGTTTGCACCTTTACTTGACATGAAGTAGTCAGAGTTCTAGCAGGCCTCAATAAACACATGGGCAGTAGTAGTCTCATTATTTACAGGTCTAAATTGAGACATGGGTAGTAGAAATTGAGACTTTTGTTGTAGAAAATGTTCATGGCAAGATGACTTCAGACAGGAAATGTGATTGTCTCCAGGATACATCTAACACACCGGATGACTGCAAATACCATTGAACCTCGCATAAAATAAGCTAGAGAGTATTTTCATTAGGCAGGAAGATTTGGCACAGTACACATATGTCCTCTGTAGAACATGATTCACTTCAAGCGTAGAGGCTGAGTATGAATGCTTACCTCCTGATTAACATTTTAATACATTTTCTTTGATTTATTTAATCTTTGTCCATCCTCCTCTGAAGATGCCTTTAAAATTTGATCTGAAGCTATACTTTGGTGGAGAATAAGAGGTAATGAGAATAATCTCAGAATATCTTTGGGCCAAGATGGAGATAGATTTCTCTGAAACACAATGTTTAATGACTCATTATTGCGGTCAGCCACTGAAAATAGATGAGATAGACATTTTATCCTGATTAACGCGCCTAATGGGTTTGCCCATAAAACCAAACTGTTCCTTCAGTGATGCATGCTGAGTCTGTCTCTCTCTCTCATATTTTCAGGTCGATAATGCATATACTAATCCATCAAGATTGACAGTGATCATTAGAATAATAAGGAGAGCAGATATTTGATATGAACTCCCTTGGTGGCTGTTGCCAGTTGAATAAAATTGCTGGAGTCAAGCTGGCAACCTTGACAGCAGAAGCCAATAACTCAAAATTGTGAAATTCATAATTCTTCCCACAAAACTTTTCCATTTGCAAATAAATATAGATGTATTTTTACTAACTCTGGCACACACTCAGACATTGTTTGAGATTGCTGCCCGTTTGTCTCAGTAGAGGCATAGACACAACTCAGACTCTATAATGTACTACGCATAAACAATCTACTGTATATTTACTAAAGTGTTATCAAACCACTGCTGAAGGCATAAACATAATTTCTTATGCAGGCAACAAGGGTATGTACTGTATCTTTGTGTGAATGTAGGCTTTCAGGTGTGAATGTTTGTAGGCAAACATGCATGTGTGTAGTTCAGAATTATGTGCCAAAAACAGCTAACAAATATTTATATATCTCTAAGCAAGTTTTATTTTAGCATCATATTAAATATTAGTTTGGTGTGTGCTTGCAACTTTGCTGCAACTCATACAACTGTATTCCTAAATAAAAATGTGTAATAAAGTATGTCTTATAAAGCAACCTAACACAGAGGTGCACTAATAGTGCACTAATATTTATGCATGGGGACCATACTAAGTCATTCAGTACACATGTTGAAATAGAGCCATCACCTCATTTCAAGATAAGGTCAGCACTAGAGATGCACTGGGACTGATGGAACTAATAGAGCAGCGGCCATCCATCTCTTTCATGCATACACTGAGTATGTGTTTATTGAAATAATAGTCATAGTCATTTAATTTACACCATGTGCTTAAGAAGGTTTACCTCACAGTCATCACAGACTTTTTCTTAAGCATCAAAAGTAATGTAATTGACTCCTCTGTACATACATGGTTAGTTCATGGCACAGATACACTAAAAAAGAAAAAAGAAATTTTTTTTTCAATCCCACAAACAACTCACTAAATAAATAATATCACTAATGTTTTCATAGCCTAAATTTCTAAGGTTTTCACAGCATTTTGATATTCTGCCTTGCAATTCAGTTTTTATTCGTTACTTTCTTTACTACTTTAGAGACATAAAATAAGAACATATAAACAATTCTCTATTCAAAATTCTCAAATTGAGTTAAACCAGCTGAAGATGTTGCCGAACAGAAAGAAAAGTGGAATAAGCAGCTTTGTCATCATCACTGTTGGTGGGGGTTATTATATTTAAGGACACTAGAAAACTAATTCCTGGCTAAATTGGGAAGAAATATTGTAATTTTGTAGTCCTTTGAAAACTGATATGTAAAATACAGCACTTTCTTATTAAAATAAGGTTCTAATATATGCTAATTAAAATGACCTCAATGGTAGTTCATATAACTCAAAGATAAATATTTTCACGAATTCACAGACGTTTTTACATTGCAGGTGAATTAAGTTAACACAAATATTTAATTTTATTGCTGCTATATAATGCAAGGTCTTAGTGGATAATATGTACTCTCTCCTCTGCAGTGGACGGCAAACTATTTGCTATTTTTAAAAGCGCCATGTATCCTTTGATCATTTCATATGACATGGCTTAATTAATGATTCCTGCCCCAAATGAGCTATATCATGTGAAATAAAGTGCCGTGGCTGCCCTTTACAGTTACTAAATGCACTTGATTTAAGTAATTCACAGACAAGAGCAATCCATTTTTGACAGTTGTTTTATGGTTCATTAGATAGAAGAATGCAGTTTGGAAACATGACTGTTTTTGCCTTTGGCTATACAATACAAAGGAATATCACAGACATAAGCATACAACCCCTTCAATAAATAAATGTGACATGGTGTGATGCTGCAGTTTGCTAAAGTGTAAAAAATCCAAAGCCTATTGAAAACACTGATTTTTCTGTGCTGTGAAGCAGCTGCATCGCTGTTAAAATTATAGAACATCTAAAAAAAACCAGCAACATTTTATCTATTTGCTAACAAGTTAACAAGCTGCTATAGCTAAAGAGTTTTTGTTCTTACATAACAAAAAGCTTAACGTACAAAATATTTCATTATTTTAAAAAACTTAAAAACAATTCCTTGACATTTTCTTTTCTGGATCAACAAGGTAGCTTATGTTCAACATCAAACACAGAAGGTCTAGTATGAATTCTATTCACATCAAGCAGTTTGTAGGTTAGAGAAGAAGAATTCCAAACCATTACACAAAGAGAAAAAGAGAAACAAACCATTCTTAAGTCTTTTTGTCCAGCGCTTACCAAGGTTAATGTTTGGACAGTTCAGTGCACTGCAATGGGAGAACATTTTATTAAGTAGCAATAGATACTAAAATTGTAAATGTAATTTTGTAAAATAATTTTAACTTGTTTGATGTTGACAGTTTCTAACAACCTCTTTTGAATGTTCATATATTTTTGTGTGTGGTGGGATCTTTTCATGCTTTCCTCATTGCCTAAGGATGAAATTCCCTTTCCCCCTATGCCTGCAGGGCCTGACAGTTACAGCAGGTAGGGGTTAAGTGTCTTGCTTAAGGGTACTCCCTCATGTGTGGATGCAGAGTGGTCATACTCAGGCCCCTTACAGGGAAATTGATCTTACTACACTAGTCTATACAGCTGAAGGAATTTAATTGGTTGATCACTGATAACTAAGTTAAAGTCTATCGAAAATGGCAGCAGATGTGATGGTAAATTGTACCTTTTACAAGGTCAGTCACTGTTATCAGTCATATGGCTTGTGTAAATAGAAGAAACAAAAAAGGGTGTTTTCTAAAACATCCTTGAAAAAACAGTACTGGGAGAGATTTGAAGATATCTTATTCTCAAGGTACATGTTATTTGGAAATACACCTCAAGTCAGCAATTCATATATTCATAGTATTTTCCTTGTTGCCTTAAGTATACATTTTCCATGTAGGTTATGAATTGGAAGATATGGAAATTGGACAAACACTTTTATAGTTGAGAGGTATTTCTTCCCCGCAATCACCCTGAAAACATAGAATGCTGCTTTACATTGTTTTGAGGCCAAATTATTACCTTTCTTGTTAATTTTGTGGCGATGAAAATGATTTTTGTGTGCTGCCAGTTGCAGTGTTTTACCACCCAAGAAAAGAAAGAAAGAAAAGCTACTATCCTCAGAAGAAACTGAGAATGTTACACAGATTGAAAAAAGTTGCCAGGGAAAAGTCTCTCCTTCTCCGCTTATGGGTACCCCGATCACATAGTTATAAATCTGTTGTGTAGAAGGTCATTAATCTTACAGGCAAAAAAGGAGTGGAAAAGTACACTGATTTAAAGCATTATCCATGAACACAAACTTATTTTTCAACCAAGTTTGCACACCACTCTGAAACATTCCTTCAGTTTATTAACACACACCCTTCAAAAAGACAATGACAAAAAATAAATAAATGTCAAGCTCTCAAAAATTGCCGAAAAAGGCCATGGTGGGTTCCGCTGTGCTCACTTTTTTCCAGCATGTGTCACATGCTGCTGTTGAGCCAACTCATTAGACGATATAAGTGGAGTTGCTGTCATGGCTGACACAGGTATGAAGTGCACACAAGTGCAGAATATGTCCTTGTGTTGGCACCCTGTCTTCACTGTGACTGTCACACAGTTTGGATTGTGGGGTGGAGTTGAAAGGCATGTTGCCATGCTGAACCTTAGGATTGTCACATCTTCACTGAGGCTAAGCAGTCACTTCAGAATACGTCGAGGTCTGTATGTTCCGTAAACTATGCTTTAGCTTATAGAATCTGCAATAGTATACAATCTGATTGATTGGCATGTCTGGTTTCATACCACTAACTCCCTAAGTGTTCCAGCCAATTAGCTTTAGCTAGGAGTGATTTCCTCTGAGAAATGGCAAAGAAAGAAAGTGAGCAGGCATGTCAAATGACTCAAATAATCAATTTCAGTGCCAAATTGACAGCATTTAGAGTATGTTGTTATATCATATCTGTCATGCTGATTCTCATTACATTTACTTGCACACCTTGAAATGCAACTTGAATCTCAAAGCAATTCTTTGCATGTACTAAGGGACCATTTGGCTCTGCCAGCAGTAGTCCAGTTATCTGAATCCTTGCTACATGTGCTATATTAAACATGTTATTATAATAGATTGCTGTATACATTTTGAAAAAGCCATTGGATTTTCAGTGACTTCTGAGTGGTCAGTAATGTAATTGTTTCTGTGTGACTGCTCTGCAAACATGGGATCTGCAGATGCTATTTTGGATAGTGAGCTTCAATGATCCATTATCCCCTCATTATATTAATTTGTTCATATCAGTGTACACTTTGTGCACACTAGGACAGGCAAATCTACTGAAAAGCAAAATTGCAGTAATTTGCCACGGTACATATTTTACAGCAAAATCGTTCAGAATAAATGGCATTTTGAACAAAATACTCTTTTGTTCTCTCTCTCTCTATGTGTTGAAAATGTACATTGTAATTGGCTGTATATTAACTTATTGGGAGAAAACTGGTAGTTCTATGCAAAATCAGACGTTGAGCACCAGTGGTGGAAGAAGTACTCAATTTTCATACTTACAAGTAAAAGTACAGATACCACGTGAAAAATGTTTTTTCAAGAAAAAGTAAAAGCCATCCAGAATAAACCTACTCATGTAAAAGTAAAAAAGTATCTGGTTTTAAAAATACTTAAGTAATCAAAAGTAAAAGTACTACACATCAATATTTATTGATCTTACAAAACGCAATCTATCTTTTTAAATTCACTCAAGACAGGTTTGAATACAGCATTGTAAGTTAGAGTGAATCACAATCTGAGAAAAAACTGAGTCACAAGAGGATCATGTTAAGATGAGACAAGGAGGCGGAAACCAAAACTAAGTGAAATACTCAATTCACAATCTCGGGCGTCGGCCCCTACCATTTTTTACGGATCTACACAACAAGTACCAACCTCGCTTCATCCCTCTGGACGCCGGCGCTCCCCACCAAGCCGTGTCAGATGACGTCCGATTTGGTGGACAAGGCCTACATGGCAGCGGGTCGAGCTGGTGCCAGCCTGCACACGATGGCTGTCTTGCAGGCATACCAGGCCGATCTCCTTCGGGACTGTGACGTAGGGGGAGGTCCCTCTGAGGAGGACCTGACTGAACTCTCCGTGTGACCAAGGAAACGGCCCGTTCCATCGGCCGATCCATGGCGGCTTTGGTGGCTACGGAGCGCCATCTGTGGCTCAACCACTCGGGCATCCAGGGGAAGGAGAGGGCTTTTCTCCCCTCTCCGCCCCTCTCGCCTACTGGCCTGTTTGGCGAAGCAGTGGATGCTGTCGTCAACAGGTTCCAGCACGCCAAAACTCAGGGAGAGGCGTTTGAGCGATATCTCCCCCGCCGGTCAGACTCCAGGACCGCGACGGCTCAGGAAAGGCAGACGCAGCCTTCGTCCAGTACCTACCGCCGCAGCCAGAAGCAGAGCGTCGCTTCACGGGATCCCCCTCAACCAACCTGGGACGTAAGACGGCGCTCTCGCCCACAGCCCCCCGGGAAGACTGATCTGAGGACCGTCATTCAGTCTCGACGGGCCCGGGGAAGAGGTCCTGAGACTTCGAGTAGGGCTCTGGCTCTGTTGAGGCTCCAGGGCATCCGCATACTGAACGACTGGCTCGTCCTGGACCAGTCTCGAGAGTTAGCGGTTCGGCATCAAGATGTCGTCCTCACCTACCTTCAGCGTTTGGGGCTGCGGCTCAACGCGAAGAGGAGCGTGCTGACACCCGCCCTACGGACTACGTTCCTAGGGGTGGTGTGGGACTCAACGACGATGCGGGCCCACCTGTCTCCCGCACGCATCGAGTCCATTTTGTCCACAGTGACCGGAGTGCAGTTAGGCCATCACTGTAAAACACTTTCAGAGGGTGTTGGGTCTCCTGGCAGCAGCGTCCAGTATAATACCTTCCACCTTGCACATAAGAGCCCTGCAGTGGTGGCTAAAATCCAAGGGATTCTCCCCGTGGGGAAATCCGCTCCGTCTGATACGGGTTACGAGTGGGTGCCTTCGTTCCCTGTCTGTATGGAGGAAATCTTGGTTCCTGTCCCAAGGTCCCGTGTTGGGATCGATCTGTCGCCGAACAATTATTTCGACAGACGCCTCATTCACGGGATGGGGCGCGGTCATGGACGACCGCTTCGGTCGTCCATGACCGCGTCCATGAGGTTCCTGGGAGGCTCATTTCTCTTGGCACATAAATTGCCTGGAAATGTTGGCGGTTTTCAGAGCTCTGAGGAGTTTTCTGCCCGCCCTCCGTGGTCGCCACATCCTTGTCAGAACCGACAATACGGCAGTGGTGGCGTATTTGAATCACCAGGGGAGTCTGCGCTCGCGCCCATTATGCAAACTGGCACATCAGATCCTCCTGTGGTCCCAGCAGAGACTGCTGTCCCTCAAAGCGAAGAATCAAGGAGCAGACCTGCTGTCGAAACAGGGGCTGAGGCCCGGGGAATGGAGACTCCACCCCGAGGTGGTGGAGTTATTATGCGAAGACTTTTATCCAGTTTTACAGTCTGGACCTTCCTTCTGCACCCGGCACCCGTGCGCTCTCCTCCTAGTCGTGCCGTCAGGTTCTGCACGCTGAGGGCAGGCGGGGTTTCGGTGCGGCCTAAGTGGGTATCTCGTTCCCATAGTGTTCCCACCGACGCAGTACCCTCGAAGGGGAACGTCTCGGGTTACGTATGTAACCCTTGTTCCTCTTGTTCCGCCACACCTCACCCCGCCTGGAGTGCCTTGCTTCATAGAAAGGGCTAATGTGTCCTATGTGCCGGTGTGCTTAAATACCCCCGCCGTCACACACTACCGTTCTAGTAACACCAATAGGATTGGAGTAGTTTCATTCATGGTTCAGCCCTGCCCAGAGGCGTTCCCATAGTGTCGTCACCAACGCAGTGTCTCGTTCCCCTTCTGTCTCAAGGGTTACATACGTAACCCGAGACGTTTTCAGATGTTTATATTAACTCTACCAGCTACGTTACCACTCGGTCACAAACTGGTCTGCTGCACAGTCACACCTGACACCACAAAGCTCTCACTACAGTCCTCCTTCTGTAAGATGCTTGACTAGAAACCTCTTCTAGAAAAATCCAGTGCTAGTTTGAACAGACCTCTGCTCAGACCACATGAAGTCTGTTAAAACTGGAGGCCAATCTGTGTTTCACCTGGGTCTGTGTGACCTGCTAAAAAATTCTGGACTGGGTCTGTGCTGGTACTGGCTGAGGCTGGGTGTGGGTCAGCTGTGCTGGCTGGAGTCTGTTTCTGTACTGGCTGATGATCCAGCATCTACTCTACTGACAAACTTTAGAGTAGCCCCTGTGAAATAGATATTTTCTAAATATTAATGTTATCAGCTCCATCGGGCCCATTCAAACTGGCTCCTCCAGGTTTCCGTCAATACATTTCAAATATAAAATACTGTTTATAAAATGACTTAGCTGAATATTTGATACTTATTATTTAATCATTTAATGCCATCCTGTCTCTGGACTGGTCCCAAAGATGTTTAATTTCTTGTACACGCATATGAACGCATTTCCACACGCAACACGGTCATCTTTCAGAGCTACAGTTTATTAACATGGTCTGTTGACGTTTATCAAACGTAAGAAATATCTGTATTTCACTCAACATTGTTCAGTCACAGTCTGGCAACCAAGACATGACAGACAAGAGCTGGTTAGCAGGACGGACAGAAAGAGAGATTCACTACAGATGCACATTTAATGAACATTAAGCTACAATTATCTGCTGACAGACTTTGAAAGGAGAGAACAAGTTTACCTGACTGCTGTTCCCTCACTTCACTCTCATTGAGTTTTTCTCTACTCGTGCCTAACCCTATACCTCTTCATCCTCTCATCAAAGTTGTAAACATTCGCATTCATCTTTGACAGGAAAGTGAGGCAGGGCCGTCCAGCTCTGCACTTGACTGTTACTGTGTATGCCGGTGTCGCATCAGTTGGCTGTAGTTGATTCGTGCCAAGTCGGCTTCATCAGTTTTACATTTGTTTTTCAGTGCTGCTACACTCAGATGCGCTGCATAGGCTACTAATACCAATGTAACGAGGTCTCGTGCAGACTGTATCGGAGTAAAAAGTCAATATTTGGCTTTAAAATGTAGCAAAGTGAAAGTAAAAAGATGCAACAACTAAAAAATACTCAAGTAAAATACAGATACTGAAAAAAACTCTAAAGTACAGTAACAAACTGATTTGTACTTCGTTACTTTCCACAACTGTTGAGCACGCACATATCGCCAAAATGGCATGATCCTCCTTTCATAATGCCTCTGTAAAGCTTTGACTGTGAGATTGACAGTCAGAATCAGACTCCGCCCACTGAAGCATTGAATCTTCCACTACCGTAAAACTTCAAAAATAGCCGAGCTCCAAATACCCGACTTCCTCCTTTACGGGCTGGGTGTGGGAACACATTTTGACAAATAAACGCAGGTCTCCATTAAACGTCTGGTCTGGTTTTTATATAAGTTCTTTGGATGTATAAAATCTCTTAAACCCCTCCGGGTTGCCCACTTTAGCTGCTTCTAAGCTGCTTAGATCGTTGATACAAATAGCCTGTTAATGTTTAAACATATGATCAATGTGTCAATATGGTTCGGCTCTTAAGGTCCTTTTCAGACACTTTGCTGTGCATATTGATTAAACGCTGTTATCACCACATCTTTTTACTGAATGTCAATGAAGACTACTAGTGAATACTAGTAATTCCACTAAGTGTAATAAGATATTAACGACTCTAAACGCTCAGAAAATATATACTTCAAATCATTTATCACCATTGATGAAACCCACAAAGGATATTATAGCGTTTAAAAGCAGTATTTGGAGGTGCATGCAATTCTCAGAAGGCATGCAAAACCAGTATGGTACAAGAGATCAAAAGAAAAAGATAAGTGCCGACTCCTGTTACCTTTGAAGTGCTCGTTTAGTCCGAATGTGTCCGTTCTTTGATTATTATTCCTTTACTCTGTAAGGGTTTCACCGATCAAAAGAATCAAAACAGCTTTTTATAAAAATTAATCCTGTCACGGGAAGTCCATCGCTCTCTGTCAGCTAACTTCTGCCACACTTTTGTCATCCTGCACCATGTTGTTTTTTTCGTTGTCCTCCAAAATGTTTTTCGTTTTGGAGGGCAAAAAAGACGTTCTTTTCCGCTGCCTGCCAACCAGGAAGCAAATACACTGTTACTTTGAGTTTGTTACTTTTGTGTTGCCAAAATGATGGATGGTTGTTGTGCTTTGGGATGCAATAATTGAGGAGGAGACAAGCCTGGGCTGTGTTACGTGAGGGATTCCCCAGAAAGTAAAAGTAAACATTACCGCAGTCGAGCGGTGGCAGGGACCTGGCGGTTTATAACGGTAGAAATGTGGCAGCGGATGCTGTAACGTCATGTGGATCTGATATGCCCAACACTTGCAGTTTGTGTCTCCTGATTCATTCCTCACTTGTTCCTCACTTGTTCCTTAGTAACCACTCATAGCTCTAGTTTGCACTGGTAACTAGTGAAGAGAGGCCAGAACGGCTGTTATGATAATTTTTTTTGTTTTTGTCAAGATTCTAGCTGCAGCATTCTGAACAAACTGAAGAACGCTTCTAGCAGCGCAATTAGGAAGAAAATGTGAGTCTGGAGGATACAAATCATGGATTACGGTTTCAGCATCATGCAATGATAGAATACTGTAGGTCAGATTTGAGCAATATTACTAAGAAAATGAATAAGAAAAAATGAGACTTGAATGTCCCTCTTTGATGGTCAAGCTTTCAGAAATAATGCAGCCATTACTGATAACACTCATATACTCACACAAATGCCCAAATTTGGCTGATCTAACATCGAATAACTCTGTTTTAGCATTTAACAGCAAAACATTTTGTATAGTTCTAACACTGTATTTGCAAATGATGTCACCAAGGGGAAGCATATAAATCAAAAAAAGCATTTCTTCAAACTATTTAAAGAAATGGTATTATGCTCATTTTTCGGTTCAAAATCTTAGTTAGGGGTTGTACCAGAACAGGTTTACATGGTTTAAGTTTTTGTCATACTGCACATTGCTGCAGCTCCTCTTTTCACCCTGTGTGTTCAACGCTTCGTTTTAGCTATGGAGTGATGCATCTTGCCTCTACATGATCTTTGTTGGGAGTTGCACATGTGCAGTTCCTAGTTAAGGACTACTAGCCAATCAGAAGCAGAGAAGGGCAGGTCAGTGGGAAGCTGGTAAACACAGCTTTGGTTCAGCTGTATATGTTCCTGTTACCAGCTTAGCAACATGGATTGGAGCAAGAGTATAAGAGTGGTGAGTTATTAATCTGTAACAAATGCATCTTTCATCCATAAAGTTACAACTGTGCATTGTCTCTACATCACAGTAACAACTTTATGTCCATTGACTACATGGAGGATAACTAGTGTTTGGAAGGGAGAGGAGAGGTGTTTGCTGCAGCTCAGTGTTTTCCCACTGGTGTTTTTGAGGGTGTGTCAGACTAGCCGCTGGGCAAGCATTTTGTTTTCAACCCTGTGTCGTCACAGGGACGAAAGGGAAACGGCTGGACTACAAACAAGCTCTTTTCAGGCAGTTCAGAGCAGTCTGTTCTGTGGGAGATGGGAACTCCCTTTGGGGTGGACTATTACATGCACAGAAAAGATATATAACTCAATAAAGGAGAGGGAAAAAGCCAAAAAGCATAATACCACCTCTTTAATGTCAGCTTGTTAGTAATTTAGGATGGAATACCGGCCTGTCCTCCTTGACTGTATGCTTAGGTGTTTTTTGCAGCCTATTTTCCCTGTAGAAGAATGTAGTGCATAACCACAACTTAAGGTGGTTATAGATAAATTCAATAATCTTCTGCTGAAGTGGCGTACTGTATTAGTATTTTTTCAGCATGCAAGTGTAATACACCATGGACTTCTGCTCTAAACAATGATTATTCTATATGAGTCATGAGCAGCATCAGACAGCTTAATCCATCACCGAGGTCAAGCAACCACTCTCTTCTTCTAGTTTCTGTTGGCCTTGATGAATCTATAACACCTTTTCCGGGAGCCTCATAACTTACTTGCCTTTAATGTTCACTTCTCACTTCACAGGCCTTGTTCTTTTTTTTCATAACTTTGGTGTAAAGAATGTACTCTTAACGTTAGAGCATTCAACAGCAATATGTCATTGTTTTCGATATTGCGGAAGCTCAGGCTGTTCCTGACTACACAGATTCACAGCTCATGCAAGACAATTACTTTTACCACTCCGTCACTTTTCATGCCAGAATCCTATCCAATCCAACTGTTATGCAGTCTGTAAACTTGTATAATAATCTTGTTGCATAATAATCATTGTCATAGACTGTCAGACACACTTTACAGAAACGGTTGATGATGTTTTCCAAATATTTTGCTCAGTTCTTGGAAAGATAGGCTGTACCCCTATCCCTGCATAGAATAGGTGGGTTTTATGGAGCAGAGGAAGGTATGGACAGGTAGAAGAGATGGCACCACCATACCAGATGAAATGCTGTACCACTTGGAAATTCTGTTAACAGAAATTCTTGTGCCATGTCCATCCTTCTTCAAAGTTTGACTCTTAACTAAATTGTGTGAAACTGGTAATGCGCCCTGCGATGGCTATGAGACCCTTTATTATGCCAGCCCAAGAGAAAAAACAATTTCAGATATCTGGTATGGTATTGTAGAGTGACAGATCTAAATAACATATGCTGCCAGAGGTCTTTTAGACCTCTAAATATGCCAGTCATAGTGTACAGGATGAACAATATTTTTCACTGCATTGCACTATAAACCTCTGCCAAATCTTAGAAACAAAGTTTATATGGCACAAAGAGATCTAACCTGTTTGTGAAGTACAAGCTAAATAAATCTGCTCAAAGGCAATCGAGTTCGGATACCTTTCCTTAATGTTGCTCCTTTCTCTCCATTGTGGCTTTCACTAAAACTAAATAGCTACCCATGACAACAGCTTTGTGGATAATTAGCTGAATAATGTAATTAGGGCCTCTTAGGGCCGCCCTTTGGTCGTGAAGGACTAACCAGAAGGTTCCCTCCTATGGAGCACAGAGATAGAAGCACCACCCCAGCGTCAGGCAGAGGGGTGTGAAGTAGCCTCTTACATTCATTCATCTTGCCCACAACACAGAGGCTTTTTCCTGCTCATTAGAGCTATACTTATGCTCTAATGAGGAATCAGGAGGGGTGTTGGCCATGGGGTGGAGACACACAGCGGTCATTTTATTTTTGTTTGAAGGTGACCACGGTATTTAGTGGAGGTGCACCACATGCATGTGATCTGTCTCCCCCGAGTTGTTAAACTCTTCATCACTTTTGTCTTTTTAAACATATTGTCTCCTTGTTTCTGGTCTTTGGCTCTGCCTCCCTCCTTCTTTCTGTCATTCACTCACTTAAGCTCTCTTCTGCTCCTGTGTCTCCTTCACCACAGCTGAGCTGCATGTTGAAGCTCTTCCTATCGTGAATAATGCACATCAGCTGCAGAGGTCAAATGGAATGGGTTTTGTGAGATAATGACTGGAGTGATGGTACCTGGGCGCCACCAGATTGTGGAGTGTTTGAGCTTGTCATAAAACGACAGGGGAGGAGGACGCTGGATGCTCACTGTGTCCTTTAAGCATCAGGAATGTCAGAAAAGACAATGTCAAAATGAACCAGTTTTCATCCCACCCGTCTCCAACTCCTTCCACCTGTCCATCCGACATCAGCAATCTCTTTGTCATTTTCATCTTCATCCAAATAGAAAAAACCCTTAGTTCATCCATAGGTCACACATCCATGTACAGCATTTACAAATTCAGTCTGTGACTGAGTGGCAGCCATATCGGACAGCTTTGTGTCATCATGAACAACACATGCTGCTCAAAGCTAATATTTATTGCATCTGTCTTCTTGTCATTGAATGACTTTGATGCCTCTCTCCTGCATTACAAAGTCGAGGTTCACTCCCTCTTTGTGTCGGCCCCTTTGGTGTTTTCTTGAGATTTATGGCTTCATTGACTGTTTCCCTTTCTCTTGTCCTTCTGCCACATTAAAAACCCAAGGAAACATCACAAGTTACGCGAATCAGGGGCATCACTCTGCTGTCTTCCTCCACTTTGCTGCTCTAAACACTGAGTTTCAGCTCAAATTGCATCCTATTAAAAGTCAATGAGCCGTTGTCACTTTATTACAGGCCCTGGACTTGACAGCTCACAAAATAATCTATTAAAACCCATGAGTCACTGTGATGTGTTTGTAGCTAGCGATCAACATTAAAATTAATATTTGGGACACAGGATATCACCTGTCATTGGGAGCGTGGGGCCATCATTTAATAATAATAAGATGAAAAATCAAATGAATAAGTAAAATGAGAAAAAGAGACTTGAAAATGCAGCACCATTTTTTATTCAGACAGCTGTATGTGAACTGTGACTTTGCAGACAAGTAGAACAACTTTGGAAAGAAACAGGTTGAGAACAGAGGCGAGGTATGACAAGACCTCTGTCTTCTCCAGTACCCCAGCAACAATCACCAAGCTCACGCAGTTACACACTTTTCACAGAGCATCACTGTATTTGAGCAACAGTCTGTGCCCGTAACAAGTTTCAAACATGAGGAGGATTTGAAGGTGCACAATTCTAAGTTTCCATTTAATTCTGAAAGAACAATAAAAAATGTTAACATTTTATGTGTTTTTAGGTAACGCTACAAAACGATGCATATAAATAAATAAAAAAAAATATATATATATATATATATATATATATTATTTTTTATCAAAAATAGAATATTTAAAAAGTCATCACTTCTGATTTAATTTTTACGGCTGCTGTGCCAACTGACTAGCAACTCTAATGTATCAGTTTAGTTGGGGGTGCACAAAAATAAGTGAGTAAGTAATGATCGTTAATAGTTTTGTGCCCCTCACTGGCTGATTCAGAGAATCCATAACTACTCGTATAAAGAGTGGTCAGTAGGCATGTATTGATTCACAGATATTAATGAACTAGTTATGTCATGATTAATTAATATAGTATCTCTCTGTTCAATAGTAACTCTCCACTATGATTTTTACAGTCCTTTATTCCAAAATATTCAGGAACTACTCATTAACAATTTATTAATTATCAGGTCGTTCCTGATTCGTTCCTCTCTCATTCCTTAGTAACTACTCACAGTTTTGTGTACGGTATTGTAAAGTGTTACCCATTTTTATGTGAGTAAAAAGTCACCTTGATAGATAATTTTGCAAACCAACATATCAGCCTAAACGTATAGTCAGTTAAACCTACATCAAACAACACAAACTTATGCAGCTTTAAAATTGTACCATGAATTCATGGTACAATTTGACAGTGCCAATTCCCGCAAATTGTTTAATGACAATTTGTGACATTGGTAGATTGCACACTAAGATGATCTTTACCAACTTGGCTTGGTGTAGAACTTCTTACAGAGAGTAAAAATGTAATTTGTCCCTTGCGTCCAGCAGATAAATGTACATTGCCAAGCTTTATTTGTGCAAATATATTGTATCTTCAGCATTTAAATTAGAGAAATGAGACAGCGCTCTATTGCAGCCTGTCTTTGCAGTATAAGTAAGGCGCTGATTTACATAAAAATCTTGATTTCTGCAGCTTTGTGGATTGAACTGCTTACATAATTTATATTGCCGGATATTTTCACTGAAATGATGTTTGTGAATTCTTTTCACAGGGAAGGTCAATGTTAGATTCATAGAATTGTGTTTTGAATCTGTTTTATGTAGTAATACATCTGTGCCCTCATCAAGGTCTTGACCAGCATTGCTCTTTCAGCTTTCTAAGCCACATTACAATCCTCACTGCCTGTGTAGCTGGAGCCTTACCGAAGTGGAGGCTCCCTTAGTGTAGATGTTAATGCCTGATTGCTCCAGTCCCCCATGACGGTAACCCAGGGCCCCGGTGAGATAGCTGACCTTGTGGACAGGTTCAGGGTTTTGCCAAGGATGCCTCTCGTGTTCCTTATTTAGACTGCATTGCTAAAGTGGGAAGCTGAGACAGATGAGCATCCTGAGTGAACATGCTGCAGGGACCCTGGGTGACAGCAGGGATTTCCATCATTTAGCTTTACGCCTTCACTACTCTGCTCCCCGACATCCATCCTTCCCACCCCTACTGGCTTGTGATTTAAACAATCACACTTACTGTTAACATAAGATTTACAGTGCATATACAGTAAATTTACACATATAAAATAGAAATACAGTATCATACAGTACAAGCAATCAAAATATGCATGTGTACAGACATTCACTGAGAGTCGTGCGTACTGCAATATGACAGTAAGACATAAGACACAAGCCAATCAACAGTTAATAGGTATACTATGTCTGTGAATTAATAATGTGATAATGTTGCATGAAAACATAAAAACAAATCCCTGCTCTTTTATAGTGTCTGCTACTGTCCAGCAATATCTACAGAAGTGTGTTATAAGTTATATGAATAATGAGTTGAAGATGTTGTGAGTGTTGTTGCACCTTCTGGTGCGCAGAGGGATAGTGCCTGTCTGTCACAGCAGTGAGTGACGGGCACACATGGCACTAAAACGCAGTAATGCTGAGCAGGAAACGGCCATCCTGACCTTCCTTGCAATTAGCATGGTTGCGTAAGTGCTTGTGTGCTTGTGACAGGTTATTTAGAGGAACTTACTGCTGGATTTTTTTTCTCAAATGTATATATCGTATACATACATATAGTTGGAAACAAATTCAATTATTTCTGACACACAAAAAATAATGCAGTCAAATAAAATAGTGTGAGAGTAACCAGAAAAAGTATCCAAGCGTTTAGCAGCCACTGTCTGTGTGACACATGTACCTGTCTTCTGTGGCTGAAATTCCCTCATCTCACTCGCTACACACAATTATTGCCTTCTCGGAGGCGTGAAAGGAGCTGTCAGGAATAATATTGTCTTTTGAAGTTGTTGTAAAGAAAGCTTTTAAGCTATTTTTATTGACCAGTTTACACCTGTACTCACCCAAGCATGGGACAGTTGTAGTTTGAGCTGTCCAGATCGTGATGATTTTCATTTTCATCACACCATCACACAATTACTAGATCCAAATTGCATTGGCTGAGTCTTCTAGCCACGATGTATGTTGTACCTTTACAACAAAGCACTGTATGTATTTATTGCATGTAGATCAGCTGTGTTTTCAATATATGAATATGATTATTATCAGTATAACACTGCAAATAAGCTACATGCAAGTAAATTTAGTTAAGAATGGAAAACATTTCACACCTCACGGTTTGCTTATCATTTCTGCTTAATTCCCATACGATTCCTTGTTTCTTGTAGAGCATTACTGTACCAGACATAGTACAACCTATTTAGCACTGGCTCTGTATTGTTTTGTTTAGAGAGAGAAAGAGAGAGAGAGAGAGAGAGAGAGAGAGAGAGAGAGAGAGAGAAAGGGGTCCTTGGAGTGATAAAGCAGTGATAAAGCAGCTATTTTGCAATTAACCGAATAGCCCACATTAATTAATTAATAAACCCTAAATGATCATTGGATGTACCAGGTTTATTGGCAAATATTACTGCAATACTGATGAATACATAAGTGAATTGTTACTGGTTAGGACTGATTGGTTTCTCAACATCACCTGTGTTGTGTTAAAATGTTAATTAGATTTGTACCCACATAAGTCTGTGTTTGTGTGTATGTGTGTGTGTGTGTTTTTTTGCATCTCAGATAGAGGGAGTAGAACTCACAAATAATGCTGTGTCTCCTGGTTGCGTTGCTACAGGGGAAGTTAAGATGTCAGGATGACTTTCAGATAACTTATTGATCCGTCTTCTGTAGTGGTTGATTGAGGACGTTACTTTGGCTTTTCTGAGGGTCAGGTATCTGCTCTGCAATTAGTAAATAAAAGTTACAATAGGTCAAGTAGGCTTAGATGTATTGTGTAGATAAGAGTGTGTTGTTTTTGACAAGTAGTGCATGTTATTTATAAAAGTTTTCATTGTTTGATTTAACTTGCCTAATGAATGGATTTTATTATTACTATTATGAAAAATTTACATTATGTGGTCATTTGAACTCTTTGGCTACGTTAAGACTGGAGGCCTAAATGCTCAATAAAATGTTTTTGTTTGACAGTTGCCCATATCAGACTCCAGTGGGAATTGTCCGCGGCCTGAAAGTGACCCGCATGCGCAGAAGAACAACACGACATCACACGCGGCACGCTGTTGTACAGAAGTAAACAAGGAGCCACAGACGTTAGCTCCGGTTAGCTCCTACTTGCTAGCTCCCAATTTGTGAGCAGATGATAGCAAGGTAGAGAAGAAAGACACATTTTTAGTTATGGCTTTTTGTTGAGCTTTTTCGTCTACACCAGAACTGTGACAACAGCTACTGTAGAGTGATGCCAAAGTCGCACCAATTGTGAGTGAGTGTCCAGACTCAGGTCGCATTTAAAAAAATCCGATCTGTATCGGATTTGGACCACATATGAAGTGGCACAAATCCGAACTGGAAAAGATCAGCTTCCATGTGACTTGGCCTGTTCACACTGTCATAAAAAGTCAGATCCGAGTCACATATTAGCAAAAAAATCGGATTTGGGTCACTTTGGTCTGCAGTCTGAACATAGCCTTTGATACCACTCCAAACAAATGCTTACTTCAAATTACTTTTTGAGCCAAGGCTGGTGTGGATTATAGGCAACCTAACCTTTTTATTTAGTGCTGTATGTGTTGTGGTTTCGGACAGAATGGACCCAAACGCAACGCTTGTCAGTTTGCAAAAGAGGTTTATTGAGGGAAAAAAGGGAGAGGAGAGACAGGAGGTGAAAAGGGGAAAGTTGGACGCCGGCAGATGTGGGCGCGGGGGGCCGAGGAGCTGGCGGGGCTGGAGAGGTTCAAGTGAGGCAACCGAGAGGGGGCAGGAGGCCGAGGTGAGAGGGGCGAGGAGCATGGAGGGAAGCCGGGGGAACGCCACGGAGGCGAGGCGAGGGGATAAGGCAGGTAGGCGAGCCCAGCTGACTGACTGTATGACGGAGGTGAGTGGACCTGGCGGGGAGAAAGAAAAGACAGGGTTCGTTTCGGGAGACAAGAGATCAGAGAACGAGGTATCAAAAGGCTAGAGCACAGAAGTGGCACCAGGACTGGAGCGATGACGATGAAGCGGAGATGGAGTGGAGAACCGGGGTAGAAATACTGTTGAAGATGAGGCTGATGGCTGGCAGGTGTGGCGGGCGGAGGTAGAGGTTGACGAGACACAGGTGCGGATCATCAGCCGGGCTCCAGGGCGGAGAGGGAGAGAGCACACACAGAGGGAGAGGGGAGGAGACACAGGGGAGAAAACAGAAATGCGAGACGAAGGAAAAAGAAACAAAAGAGCACAGGGCACGCACCGTCAGCCGGGCTGCCACCACAACAGTATGCATAGTAGATTCCTCAGATATTTCAATGTGGCTTTCTTTCATAGTTTTGAAACTGATTCTATGTACTTAAAAGATAAAAGGGCCATGTGGAATTCATCCAGCGAGACAACCCAGTGCAAGTGTGATTTGTAATATAGATAGTGACATAGTGATTTTCATTTAGCTGCTTATCACTAAATAGAGCATGTTGCCCAGTTTACCAGATGTGCACAGGAAGTAAAAGGCTAGAGACACATGCACCGTACGTCTTCTTTGATCTCATAAACCTGACAGATGTGATTCATCCATGCCTGTTTACAACCATGCATTAATTTCCCCTCCCGTCCCTAACACAGTTTAGCCCAATTAACACAGTAGCTCTTTTACTAACAGTGTGAGGGGGAGATGTGCATGTGTCAGAGCTGCAGTTGGCCACAGCCAAGTAACGAACGAGATCCAAAATGGAGGGACTGCTGTGAATATCAATGCTTCCTACTTCCCCTCACTCAAGACGAGTGATAGGTTGTGCTCACTTTCGCTCTTTCTCCAGCTTTCTTTTCCTCAGACTGCCATGTTTCTTTCATTCCACTATAGAAATACATCAGCTCAAAGAAGGAGATGAGAAAAAATAACCCATTAAGGCATGCAGGAGTGCACAATTAGAGGAATAATTTAGAGGCATAATGGAGGTACTGGGATTAGATGAATTTGTGTAATTTTCTAAAATCTCCCATTCAGTTTTGTGCACTTTCAGAAACTATAAATGTAAGTCTCTGCCATTTTCTTCCTGTCTTTAGATTTTTCTCTTCCCCTTAAGGATCTTAAACATAATACGTATCCTTAGGGATCCTTGGGTCATTCCAGTTAATGGCAATGTTTTCACTGCATGAGCCACACCTGTAGGCACATGAACGCCAGAATGCTTGACATCAGGACAACAGCAGTGTACTAATAATCAGGGAGATGTATGTCGCTGGGCCTTTCATAAAATAATCCTGCTTGTCATTGTAATGAATGGATGAAATCACAATGATCTTCTGTATTTTTTATCATTTTATCCAGTGCCATATAAATCTAAAATATCTGTTGATCTTTCGATCCTTACATCCATCTCACTGCTGATATACCCCACTCTGCATTTCCAGCAAAATCTGAAAATGACTAAAGGGAAACAGGATAGACAACGTGGCTCCTTTCACCATCCTATCTGCCAAATAGCTAGCAGTGGGAGGGGACATATAGGCGGGTAAAATGACAGTAGCATTAGACATGTGACACAAGAGTTAATTAAGACTGATTAATGCTATGTGTAACTGTTGCCACTGGGGAACAATGTTGAAAGATGATCAAAACAGCGTCTGTTTAATCAGTAACAATGCCCTTGGTTCAGTCAAAGACGACAGCGGGCAGCCTTGACGAGGGACTGACATTGGCCTACACACACACACAAAAAAAACACTGCTTCAAACAGAAGGTAAAGTCATACATTACATGATGAATACAGTGAAGCAGTTCTGAAATAATTTCATCAGCCTTATGAAGCTCTATTCAGTTCAGTCACGGCTGTTTCATGCCATGCCTTTGCTGAGGCTACGGCATGGTAGCAGCTCTGTGAAAATGCACTTGCGTATAGCGGTGCTTTAAGATAAATGATAACATCAATGTGCTAAAATTCCCATAATGACAACACTAACATGCTGATATTTAGCTGGTATAATGTTCACCATCTTAGTTTAAGTAAATGACTGTTAAGGCTGATAAGGATGTCATTAGTTTTTGGTCAAGTATTGGACAAATGACCTGATGATGGCATTACATGAATATGGGGCTCACCAAACTTATTACAGTTCATCCTGCTGTGGACATAAATGTGTTGTTGAGATATTTTACTCAAAACACAAATGGTGGAACTAGAAGGAATCATTCATCTTCTGGGAGCCATGAATGTTTGTGACTATATCATCCAGCAAATGTTGAGACATTTCTCTTACTGAAATAAGCTATGAAGGCTTTCAGTGTTCTTTTGATTGTCTAATGTTTTTTTGAAAGTCACAGAAAACATTTTATTTAAAATGATATGCAATAAGTTGTCAGCAGTTACTTTAGTTATTACACCTAAAGAGAAAAGATGATTATGGAAATGCACTGTGCACCAACTTTTTAAGATAATTAAATGGAATAATGATCCTAAACATTTTCTTAATGGCCAGACAGGGATGTTGTTGTCCGGACAGGTCAGTCATCTGACCTCAGTCCAGCTGAGCAGATGTTTTACTGGCTGAAAAATCACACTGAGGGTAGAAAGCCTCCATCTTCAAGGTACTCATGGTGACAGTTTTGCTGAATCCATACTATGACCTTAATGTTTAATGCAGTGCACCTGTACACAGGACAGGAAGTCAGAGTGAAGGTCACCATTTTGGCCAGCAGGACACTATTCCCCAGGACAGAAAGCAGAGGAGCTGCAGTGGCAGCCTCTAATCCTCTTTAATTTGTTTTCAGATGGGGCTTTGGAATACCAGCCTGCTCCCTAAGCAGAGATCACATAAGAACGTGGGCTGGGACAGCTGTCTCCTCTTCTGGCAGTTTTTAATACAGGTCTACTCACCACCCCACCCCACCATAATAATTCTGGTGCTGAGCTGAGTAGTTACTTTATGTGGATTTTAGTACAAAAATGGGCTGCAATTCCACATAGTACAAAGGCATGGTAGTGCCAGCACGGCTGTGTTGAAAAAAAACAACCCAACAAACAGAAAATCAAAGTGGGTGGGGGTGGAGTGTTTTTTTTTTTCTTTATCAGCAGTCATGTGGCCTCCTCCTCCTCAGCCCTCTATACAAAACAAAGCTTGTAATTGAGTTTGGGTGTGTCCCCTTTCTCCTTTGTTTGACGGTAAAGGTTGAATTGTAAAAGGGAAAAAGGATGCTCGGCTTACCTCACCTATATGCCTGTGTACCTTCATAGAGGTGAACTGTATCAATTGTAGAAGTAGAGGAATGCATTGTCTCATTTGCAGCATTTTTTATCCTGAATGTTGGTCAGACGAAGGCATGATTCTATTGAAGTGATGAAGCGCATCTTGAGAGACAGAGGGGGTTTAAAAGCTGCTGAAACAAAGCATGCAGGCAGTAGGTTGGTGATGCAGGCAGGGGGCTGGCAGTCCTTTAATCCTCACCGCGGTGCTGATAAATCGGCATGTGAGTTTCATTTTTATCCCCCTTACCAGTTTGCTTGGCTCTTGAGTGAATAAACCCCTACTCACATTTGAGGCCTTTTGATGTAATATCCAACCATGGATTATGCCCTCTGCACTGGGCTAACAGGTGGATGGTCTCAGCATCCAGTTAGCTTTCAGGCAGATCACTGGGGAGAGGACAGCAGTCTAATCAGAAATCTTCATTGATGTATTGATGTATCTATCTTCTACTTGTAATTGGACAGATAAGAAACCTACAGTAACTTGAGCTTGATAAAACTCCTTTTTTGCTTTTCGTGTGTTATTTCACGTCTGTACTGAGTTATATTGTGCAGAGACACCATGTCAATTTACGTGTGAATGTCAGCAAGAACAAAATGCCACTTACATATTTAAAGATCGACAAAGTCTGTGTAGGAAAGTGGTCGGGGTGGATGGATGAGTCAAACAAACATAGAAGGGGTGGAACAAATAATACAGGCAAAATTGTACTTGTACAGCATATGTGTACACAGAGGAAAGCCCTACTATTATTAGTGTATTAGACCGTGATGTTACCAAATAGCCTTAATAAGGGGACTTTTTGTACTTGGGTATTAGGTGTAGTGTCAGACGCTACTCATTGTAGCTTCACACCTGCTTCTACACTAACTAGATTAACTAGGTTGGATGGAGTGCAAGTTAGGCAAGCAGGTAAGTGTTTGAGGTACTGGTGCGAATGAATATTGATATGTCCCACCCCTCATATACGAGTGATTCATTTCTGTAGTCTTTTGATTGTACTCTTATTTCTGCTCATTGCATAACTTAACAAAAACATTCTTTGTTTTGCCATTTATTCTTCACTCATTCCTACTTCCATTAACAAAATTTACAAAGTGATCCTCCTGCTTCTTAGCTGTATGACGATTGTGTAAGCATAGATTGAACATTATTCATTCCAGTTCTCCATTGCATCATGTACAACATGACTCCTCTGCCCTTAAACTAAGCCATCTTTTTTCTGTCTTACATACCATTTTCTGATTTGAAGAGGGAAAAATAAACTCCTTCTTAAGCAAAAAAGATGAGGATACAACAGCAGGGAGACTCCTTTTGAATGCGACTGGAGTTAGAAATATATAATACAATACTAGAAATGAGCAGAGCCACCAGCAGAACCCTGCAGGTTGTGATTGTCAGGCAAACTCAATACACTCAATTGTCAATATCTTAATCAAGGTCACTGTGCCAATGTTTTTTCTTCCTTCCTTTTTTTTTGCCTTTTGGAACATCAAGGCAAACTGGATCCCCTCTTTTTGTCCTTGACACTAAAATGGTTTGGGTAAAACAAAAAGTAGCCTGTGGGAGATTGTGTTTCTGAAGTGGTTGAGTGAGGCTTCAAAGTGGAGAAAACAAGTGCAAACCAGTGCAAAGATGTTGTGAATAGTCACTGAAACAGCACGGAATGGCTTCTTGTAACTGCAGCAATTCTGCTATGATAAATTGACTCTGCAGTTTATGTTCCCTGCATGCTGGATGCGTTCCTCAAATCTACCCGTTTGACATTCAGAATGGCCATTTCTCCACACTGCCCCCGTCTCCTTCCTCGTTTCCTGCTATTGCTCATGACCTGTGGTGATGCAGGGGTCTACAGATTGAATGCACAAACAGTGATTGATACCCTAGTGAGTCTGTCTCTGAGTTACCAGGATGACTTGCTTCCTTGGTAACATCATCATGACTTCTTTGAGGCCTTTATTAGCACCCAGGTCCCGTTTACCTTATTAAAAAGAGATTGGAATATTTATTTCCAAGGCTCTGTGACATTTCATTCCTGTGAGCTCTAGGTTTATTTGTTGTATTTATTACAAGTAAGTAAATACAAACAAATGGCTAGGCAGCTTTTACGAAAAGCCACAGATCATTTTGGAGATTGTTTTTTACAGGCACCTATGCATTCAAGATTATGTTTTTAGGATTTTAAATTAAAGCAAACATAATTTTTTTATTTTTACATTTCACTTATAAAGTGTGATATTTATTCCCGAAAACCAGTACATGTGCACACAAAAGGAGGGTGTGGCTCTGTTACAGTTTCGTGTAGTTTATTCATGGCCTCTTAGACAGAATTTCAAAATGTTAAACAAATTTATCTCTTATTTATCCACCTGTGTATCTAGCCATCTATTATCATGTTTTTGGATGCCTGTGTGTGTCTGTGTTTTTGTGTGTGCATGTCACAAAAAATTGGATTGTGACTCACGCTTAGCTCTAAATGTGTTTACTTCATGTAAAACACCCACACTCACTGTTCCAGAGGCTTTTACGGAAATGAGAATAAAGAACAGTGAATATAATCATAAAATGCTATTTGAAAAATTACTTTTTTGAGGGGTTGAGGCAAGATTTGTGAACACATTTGCTGTTTCTACTGCAGGTGTCTACTTAATTTTTCCAACAAAATAAACACTTCTAAGCAGAGCAGACACTTTAGCCACATCCCGCTTCATGTCTGCAGCTGATTTGCTTTCTTCAGATAATCTGGATAGAACATTAAAAGTAATTTTGTTATACCACCTGCCTGTTACTTAATGCACAAGTGTTGCTCTCTGTAATTCAAGGAACAGTTTGTGCATAAACCTGTCGCTTTCTGCTTACTTTGAGTTTGTTTAAATTCCAGTTACATTAATACAACCATCAAACACACAATGAATTGGTCGCTGCAGTTGCCCTTCCAAGTTCAAGTGAACAGAAAAAATATTAATATTTCAGTAATGTTGCAAACCCAAACAAACAAACAACCACACCATCAGCAGACCCACATTGACCTTTATCTCTCATATTAACTCCCCTGATGTACCTTGAGACCCAGCCAACTCACTCTTTTTTTGTGAAAAGAAAACCAATTGCTGGACTTTATTTAAATTAGTGTAGGCAGACAATGGCTGACACTAGTGTCTTGCTTCATGGGTAAATCATTTGCATTTCCAAAAAGTGTTACTCTCAGGCCATAAAAAGGTTTTTATAGCACACTTTCACTACTTCGACGAATCATCTCATCAGAATCAAAACATCTTTTACATGCTTGTAGATGGATGACTGTTTGAGTGCAGCTGTTTTCAAAAAGGAGAGATACAACCCTCCCTGAGCAGAAATTGGCTGATTTCGCCCTAAATTGTTGAGATTGGCAACCACAGAACAATGATAACAAATCATTTCCAGCTGAAATAATGAAGCTAGAAGGCAGATGGATTTGTATTCAGCTAGGGGGAGTGACGCAGATTTGTAATATCTTCTCAAAAACTAAACATGCATTTTATTCTACTGACGTGTCATAAGGTTTTATTCTCATAAAATGTACCAGATATGTCATTATAATTATATTTAGCAAGGCAGGTAGAGATTGCTATTATAATACAGCATCACTTCAGTACCATTTACAGCATCATGGGCTTTGTGTGCACTCATCCAAAAGGCCCAGTTGTGAGGGCTCCTTTAACAAAAATATTTTTTCTTTAGCTTACAAAACAAGATTAATGTTTAAAGTTTAAATAATTTACAGTTTTTTTAAATATGTTTACTTGCATGCCAACAAGAGTTTGTTCTTCAAAAAACGTACACTACTTTTTCACAGTCTTTTTTCATCCACTGTACTAAAAATCATACCTGTCACCCCTGTGAGTTTTATGTTTCAGTGCATTTGCAGGCATCTCAGGGCCACAAAGAGAAATTTTCACATACTCACCATCAAATATGCCTGTTGTAATCCTAGCTCAGTGATAAAATGCAGTACTCTGCAGACTGCGGCACATCCTTTCCAAGTGTTTAGCACTGGTGCTGAGAGCAGAGTGCTGCATTGGTTTTTTTTAAGTTACCTACTTTTTTGTTGTTTGTCATATACTCCAGGAATGTGAATAAACAAACGGATGATAAACTACCTACACTGATTATATCAGGCTTTACAAATCTGCAGAGGAAACACACAAGCTAATAGCACATTTATCCCTGTACATACCCATCCCCCCGTTAAAGAATCCACACTAGACATGGCTGTGTGTGTCATTTTTCTTGATGGTGTGGCCATGGAAGGTCTGGTACTCCTACTCCCCAGGAGCCACTTGCATGCTACAGCAATGGTCATCCTCTCTCTTTATCATGAAGACATGGCTTCTTTTAAACTAAAACTTGTATCTCTCCAGAGTGTGTTTTGTTAAGTACTGAGTGGGGGAAAATAGGCTTGTTTCCCTGTTGGCATTTATTTAGTTTTGAAAATTAGATGACAAGTTTTTAACATGATTTATTGTCCTAATGGTCATGAAACTCACCCATCAAGTAAATGAATAGCTTCAAATCAAGTAAGGATAAATAAGGAAAAGCACCAATTCAAATGTTGCAGTTCTACCTGATGGAAGAGGAATGCTAATACAGGGATAGAAAAGAAAGAGTGGGATAGAGGGATCAGAGATTCATTGCTTTCTAGCTGGCCAGCTAACTGCGGCAATGACATACACACTGCTGTATCTGACTAACTCCATGTGGGAAGGCTGGCTGCATTTCCTCCCTGGCTCCAATTCTTCTCACCAATGACATGATAATTCCACATGCCTAAGGCCCTTCAGAATGAGGACCTACTGATAGGGTTCCTAGTGATTGCGATCCACTATAGCGGTATGGGCTTGTGGGAGGGCGGTGGATTACAACGGACGGGTGCTGACACTCTTAAAGCTGAAGCATGTCATTAAACAGTAAATCACTCTGATTGAAAAACGCATCAGCTCCCAGCTCTCTGTTTACAAAAGAAGACCTTCTCCACAAGTGCAGATTGTGTTCTTGGCCAGAATAAACAACAACCAGTCATCCAGATTCCCCATCCACGTAACGCTTCCTGAGCTCAGCTTGCATGTACAGTTACAAATCACTTCCTGAGATGTGTTGACATTGTTGAACATTCACTGCCATGTTCATTCATCCACACTGAGTGTCAACACAGTTAGTTTGTTGAAGGTGAGGCAGTAATAATAAAACACTTTTTAACACCTTTAATCTAATTAGTATAGCTGAATTCATTGAGTGCTACAAATACGGGTGTGCAGTTAAAATAAATAATCAGATTAACAATCTTAAGTGTTAATATTTTCAGATAATTTAGAGTACGATGTTGATTGATTCTGTGCACTGCTGAATCTACTGCATGGGTATACATCTGTGCATGTTGCATCCTAGTAGAAAATAATCATAATAATAAGTATAGTTAAAAGGAAAAGTATCTTTCTTTACAACCCTGTTTTGGTAGTTTGGGCCATAATTTTTGGTTAAAATGCCATGACATTTGAGGATGCAGCAACATAGGTAGAAGGCAACACAAGCTAAAGCTAAAAAAAATCACTTGTGTGACTGCTTGGAGCACTCCGCTTCCAAAGCTCTCACTACCAGAGATGCCACATGGCCACATTTCAGCAATGAATCAAAATTGTAACAAAAATGGCCAGAATAAAAAAAGACCAACGTAGGAAAACGTATTCATGTTGTAAGAAATAAAAGGATGATGCAGTAAAGGTACTTAAATGATATATGCTTGGCTCTTTGAGAGCTTTAATAGCCACTAAGTTCCTCACTTAGTAAATATTTTGTGTTAAGAATAATGTGAATACAATATATAAAATGTTCAATTTACATAATCTATTCCATTGTTTGTTTTAACATTTGTCTAAGGGGACAACGCTGACTTTGTTGCCCGGAGTGCATTAACAGCACGTCACTCACTCCCTTTCCTTAAGCTCCAGCCTTCAAGTCAGTCACCTGGCTTTAGCATTGCAGTTATGAGCTGCATTTATTTATTGCCACGTTTCTACATTGCAGAACTTTCATACAGTAGAGATAAAACTTTTATAGTAGGAATATTACACGTGTTTAATTACAGGTATTGTATACACCTGTGTCAAAATTATTTATTGTGCTAAAATACGTGACCAAAAATATTGATGCAGTATGCTTCATCAGTGGTTGCCATAGTCCTGTGTCCTTGCAATCACTTCACTGAAACAAAAACATACTTTGCTTTTCTGAAAGTAGTCTTAAATGTGTTTTAGACACTGCAAATCAGCTCCCTTCGTTTACACTGCTTAGAGGCATATATGAAGATAGCTGAAAAACTCAGCCATCCATGTTTCTCATACATTTAGATGCACTGACATCTAAGCAAAGGTAGGCCGGAGCCATAAATCACAGAGCACAATAACAGGCACATTTTGGGTCGGTCCATCATTGGCTGTGTTTTGTTTTCTCATTGCATCTTGGCAAATTGCTGTTATTAATGGGAGAAAGCATAGTTTGCAGCCCTCATTAGATGTTGTTCCAACAGCGCCTCTGATGGATTAAGACAAGCTGGAGGCCTTGTCTGCCTCCACAACCAGCTAATATGAGCCAATTAAATGTTGTGCACTCTCTGGCCACTCCACACTTGCTCGTGTGCTCTTAAAACAATATCCAAGTATCTGGCTTCATGGCCAAATAGATTATAGTTTCAAGACAAGTAGATTTATTTAAAATATTTTATGCAGAACTGTATGCTTAGCCTCACATTCCATGATAATAAATTATGTCCCTTTTAATGTAGTTGGTTTCTCTGAGGATGCTCAACCTTTTCCTTTGATCAAGTAAATTTAAATCTTCATCCACATTTTTTAATCTCTCCACTCAGTGATTGGAGCTATTTGTGACACAAGCTCTGTTGGTTCTACCCGAGATGTGAGAGTCACAGCTGTGCTTGGGAGTGTTTTAAGTATTTCAAGGTAATGTCAGCCTAGCAGAGCATTTGATTCATGCAGAAGAAGCTTATGGGTAGGTGACTGTGAGCATTATAAAAATATACCTGGGGCTTCCTTCGAATGCGGGACTTTTAACACAGGAAGGATCGATATTGTGCAGCGCTAGAATGACAACAGAATGCAAGTCTCTCTGTCAGTTGCATTTAAGCTCAGCTCAACCGAAGGTGTTCATGGTGCCAGACATAACTTGTTAGAGCTTACTGGATATATCCAGCCTGACACTTAAGTCATATTTCCTTACAAGGCTCAAAATGTAATCTATTCAAACAATATACACATGAGCACATTGTGACAAATGGGAGAAATTATTTTGTACTATATCTTACATCCCATTTTCAAACAAACTAAAAACTGTGCGGTATAATTAATGAATTGCTCTTTTCATCGATTAAAAGGACAGTCACTTCGCACATTGTATTCAAATATTTTATATAGTCTAACGTGTTGAAGTCAAATAAAAGCTATTAAGGGATGTTTTCATACAGTATGTACAACATAGGTGTCTGACTAACTTAAATATGTTGGTTGATTGGTTTAGTAGAGCTTGCAACATGAAGGGTAATAAAAGCAACAATGTTGTATATTTCGTTTGTGAGCAAAGATTTAGTATGTTGGAATCATAACAATGCGATATATTGTGAATAATTGTACTGTATGTTTTAAATTTAATTAAGGGAGCATCTCTGTTGGAAACAAATAACCTGTCATATTGTTTGCGAGAGCCTGCACAGTAAATTAAATGTTGATTTTTCAGTTTTGAGTTGACAATGGCTGATTGGAGACTTGGAGACTGTGTCCACTCAGAGCTGATACGGCTCTGGGGCAGCTGTCTAAACGATCACAAGTGTTGAATTATCTCTGATGGGTGACGACTTACATAAACACTTGCGCAGTGTTGATTTTCACGCTCAAGAGTTGAAATAACACTGGACTTTTTGCTGTATGAATATGGCCCATATTAGCCCATGTTATAACAAGGACATCAAGCATAACAAGAGATATTGCTTCATTGGAACACTTTCAACAGAGAACTGGCAAATAAAATGTGTCTAATTTATGAAGTCATTTGGATGGGATTCGATGGGTATTGAATTGTGTGGGAATTATGCCCCCATGTCTTGGTATGTGCAGCCTGCAACTGCTCCAGTTTCTTGTGGGGATTATTTGAAATGTGAACTTCCCTGGCACAAGTGCATAACCCATGTAATTTGCTCTTTTAAAAATTCCCCATCCCTCCCCACACGCTCCGGAGCATTTTTCTGTCATTGGCTATGCTGTATTTTCCTCTGTGCCACATAGTCATTGAATTGTTCACAATTAATCCCTGCAACCACACAAGAAGACCACCTAGTTTCTTATACAGTAATATTTGTAGATAGATAGATAATATAGTATTTTATGAATAATGTGCCCTTATTACTTGCTATAATATGTTTAATTATTTTTACAAGTGTAAGGATATATAGTATATGCACATACTGGATAGGACATCTAGAATTCGGTGTCGACTTCTCTTCTGTTATAGATTTTACAATCTATAACAGAATATTTCCTTCACTAAAGATACACATTTGTCCCCTGTTGAGTGAGTAATGCTGTGTTCCACAGAGTCAGTTGACTTTTTTATTTGTAATTTTCACCACCTCTGTGGAAAACTCACAGAGAGACATTGACAAGGCCAAGCTGCTCCTCTTGTGGGTTTGTAGTAAGTGGTTAGGATTTTCTCTAAGAGCATCAGCTCTGTGTTAATGACATGCAGTCTCCGGAAAGGTTTATTCATTCAATTTGACTCTAGAGAGAAGATCTCTTCAGCTTGCTGATTAAATTAAGATTTAATAAGCATATCTAGGTGCACTGACATGAGAGACATGTTGATCTGTGTCTACCAATGCAGATACCCAAGACTATCTATTTTAATAGTAATACTGGATTTCTGCAGTGTAATGTATTTGGTTCTCAGTTACGTAGTTTTCTGCTTATTATTCACTCACCTCTTCTGCCTGTGATTTGCTGTGCCACACATATCCACAGCTGAAGTTCGCCATGTGCACTTCTTCATTTGCTGTACATTCAGCTTATTGTGTATACTTTTGAATTATTCAGTACAGTCTTAATCTGTCACTGTCCTAATTTTATGTAAACCTATGCAATTCTGGAAATGTATTATGATTACCTGATTCAGCATTTTAGATCTGTCATCCTTGTTGTTAGAGAGCAACAAAGTATGATGCACTGTAAACTATGTAGGCACATTGATTATTACATAGAAGGTCTTATAAAGGACAAACAGTCTCTATACAATGTGGTCACTGTAACATAACAAGGAAAAACATGCACACTTCAGCAGTATTGCAGAGAAGTGTCTGAATAATCCTGGTTCAGGTGATGTCTGTGGATATGTTTTAATGGAACGCAAAGAGCCAAACAGGCTAACAATGAGTGAGTGAATGAATGAGTATGTGAGTTAGTTACTAATAGGCACTCAGTGTTTTGCATGCTAAAAGTATATGCAAGCAAATTACAGAAAAATAAATACATAAATATAAAAGCAACATTATGTAAAATTTGGTTTGATTTGGTGTCCCTACCGTTTCAGAGTATTATATATTTAGGAAAGGGTTATAGAGTTTACGCTTATTACTTAAATATGAGGGTGCATATTTTGCATTTTCTGAGAATCTATTGTTTATCTTAGATATTCTAATACTTGACAGTCTCAATATTACACTATTTTTCTATAGTATTCCCTGCCTTCTTTGCAGGGATCACCTGTATAGTTCTGAGATACTGGTGCCCTCATAGCGGTTTATGTTCTTTTATCAACATAATTACTGGCCATGAGGTCCCCTTTTTATGTTGTTTTATATCCATCTATTTTACAAGATACAATTCCCTCATTAAATATGGAATGTGCTGAAACTGCTATTATGTTGTGCAGAGTGTTGCTGTCGGTCAGTGGAAGTCAGCCCACATAGATACATTTTAGATCTGTGTGGTGGATGTATTTTAGGATACTTCAATTTCCCCCAGATTTGAGGTTTTGCTCTTACTTCAGACTATACAATTTTTTATTTAATTGCCCCCTTCCAGTTGTTGGATGTATTTATTTTCTCAGAAGCCTTCTCATTATCATCAGGCTATTGTTTTTGTATCTACCTGATATGCTGTACTATTATCACCTTGTGAATGTATGTGATTTGTTATGGAATAGTGGAACTACACCTGCAGGTCTGTGTAAAGCATTATGTAGATGGTTGTGCCAAGATCTGGTGATAAAGCATAATATAACAAGGTTGAGATCTTACATTGTTCAAAGAGAAGTCGAACTTCGAATCTGTGTCTAACTTCAGCACTGAATAGCTTTCCCTTGTAGTTGACCGTCCTTTCTTATTTTTCCCTTTGTTGTTTTTACTGGCGAGTATATTTGTGTGTTGCTGTTGTGTGTTAATGCATGTTATCAAGTACTGTAAGTGTTTTCAATTATTTTACAGTAGGGAAGCTCCAGGCTGTGTTTTGCATGGCACTAATTAGACAGTTGATTCTCTGATTTCTACATGTAAAAGGTCCTGTCATATGCAGATTATGACTGAGCTACCCTTGTCAAAAGGAATGGTAACATTACCCTTTAAATGCATTTTCCCCAATGCTGCTATTTCATTGGTTCTGACATTTCTCATTATGTTCTTTATATTTACTGATGAGGAAAGAGAAATTATTCACAGGAACTGAATAGTGATGCTCTTGAAATTTATTTGCTTCTCTCAGAAGTTTATTAACTGAGCATGATTGTTCAAGGACAAACACCTTCAAAAACTGGTGAAAAGCTCAAACAGACTCTGTCCAGCAAAACATGCTAGATAAATTTAATGGAAATAATTTAATGTGAGAAGCATTTATGTCATATAATCATCATAAGCAGATTGAAAAAATAGTTTGAAGTAAGATTAAATTTGCATTTGAGGAAACAGAATAGATAATGCTACATCTTGATATTTAATAACTGCTATAAAAGCTACAAAGTCCATGTAGCACAGCTTAACAGTGTCTTAGGTAGAGATTAGAGAAATGGTTGCACTGTAACTAAAGTTTGTTTGTTTGAGTCTTCAAACCATATGAAGAAATTGTGCAAGGTCACTGAAAAAGGAATGATCTTCCCCACTTAACTACCACCGAAGTACTATTTACCAAGATACTTATCCCCATGTGGGAAAGTGCTTGTTGAGTAATGGCATTAGAATGAATCATGGCATTATTTTATTTTATTTAATATAGACTCAGTTAATCTTAATCTTATTTAACATCATTCATGTACTGTAAATTCATGACTGCTATATTACTGGTAAAAAACAAAAAGCATGTATTTTGTACATGTGTGTTTTCATGACTTTCATGACTGTAATGAAATTATTTCCCACCTTTTTTCTAGGATATTTGACAGTTACCATAGAGCCCCTGCCTCCTGTTGTTGTGGGAGAGACTGTTACTCTCAAGTGTAACTTCAAAACGGACGGAAGGCTTCGAGAGATTGTTTGGTACAGGGTGAGTAAACCTCTACACTTTCAATGCCATAATGCACGAGATATTCTCTACAACATTTCTTTCATTTCTAGCCATTCGGCATCTGAAGAGGTCAGTGTCAATAGCCATATCACAGGTTTATGGCTGCGTTAGAAGAACAAGCATGCACTGTCAAACAGCAGTTGTTAGGGAACAAGCTATTATTTGGCCAGCTGTATGGGAGGCACCACTGGCTGTTGCTTGGGAATTTGATTTCTCAATCTGCTGGTCATCACCATCATTTCTTAATAGTTCACAGCTGGCGACTCAACAGATATTAAAATCCCAGTTGGTGTACTACACTGCCTAAGTGCTGCCAATATTTAGATTGCTGTTGAAGGAGCAAAAAACAACGAACAGTCTCTGTCCAAGATGAAGTTTATTTGGTCCATAAAACTGCCATGTTTAAAGTTTTGTATGAAAGTAAGAATCAGTAAAACAAATAAACAAACAAATAAAAAAACAAATATTGTACTTCATAAAGGAAACATTTGTTTCACTTCAAGGGGAGTCACTGATAAGCACTTGAATTGGAAAGCAGTAGCAGCTGCTGCTATAACACCCTTGCCTGACCATTTGTTTTGGCAAAAAGAAACTTATAATTCTTGAGAGCTATCTTAATGTGTTTTGTAGAAGCAGTAGACTCTTCACCAAGTTGTTAGGGAAGTTGCTGAGTGGTGACTTGATTGGTATAATGTGGTACAGACAAATTGTAAAGCAGAAATGTTATTCATCAAGCCTTTGGGTATTCCATAAAATGCATTCTTGCTCTGTCTTGTGCCTCACATGATAGTTATGATGTATAGTTATAGTGATATAATGAAAAACTGATGGGTTTCCAAAACAAACAAGTGAACAGCACACAGAGATGCATCGCAAGGGTGGCTTTGCTGATATACAGTATATACTAGAATTTGCACTGACTTACTGTTCAGTAGCTCCACCAACTTTACACAGGAAGTACAATTTATTTATCATTATATTATAATGCCATTTAAGGAAAATGGAAATAATGAGCTTCAAAGGAACGGTTTTATTTATGTACTGTTCTACTGAACTGCATTAGAATGCACATATGCATCTAATACACTGGCAAATTAAATTGGCAAATTCAACATCCATTCTTTTCATATTTGAGCTCCTCATCTTGGGTCACTGACCAATCAACTGGCCCAGGTAAACTTTTCAATGGCCTTTTGCCAGTATGCAATCCTCACTGGCGAATTCTGCTTGATACTACTACTTGATAATTTTAACATATTTGATAATTGTGAATGTATAGTACAACACTAAGGTGACATTCACCTTGGTTTCACCCTCCACCCTCTGCTGTTCATTAATGAGCGAGCAGTGGTTTATTGCTTAGGCAAGAACTCTGTCTTTAGAGTAGCTTCTGCTTTCTCACTTTTATTATTGTGAAATAAAACAGTGTCTCTAGACTCATCTCTAGACAAATGCTGACCTTTCAAGGTAGGACAAAAAGAGATTTATGGCATTTTACACATTCACCTTTGTATCGTAGATCACTTTCATTGCTGTGACAATTTCATTTAATCAGGCAGAGATTGGAGAGTGTTGTTTTGCTTATATTCTGTCAGATATCTGTAGTGTCTATTGATAGCTGTAGTTTAAATAACCACTCTGAGAATAGAGCTGCCCATATTAAATGTTCTCATGAGGAAAGCAAAGAGGTTGTAACAGAAATCGGCTCCATATCTCCAGTGGCCACTGCTCAGCACAACTGTTGATAATTTATAAATCAATTACCGGCACTTGGCTGCCAAAGTTTTTTTTTTATCTCTCCTTTTTATTTAACTAAATACTGTTGACTTCTCATTTTACCTTCTGTTCAAATGGAACTGGGGTTGATATTCACCTGGGGAATCCTCGTATCTAATCGAAGCTTGGCCAATCAGACAGAGGGCTGAATAAACTGAATATTTTAGCAAGTGCTCATTTGTGGTGCCTGACGTATTCCGTTTGAAGATTTTTAATGCATAACACATCCAAACTGCAGTCAGAATTAGCACCTCTTAGGATGTACTTACGATAAACCTGATTATTTAAGAGAACTCTCAGGTCACACTAACTCAAATTCTCCACAACATTAAATTTAAAAGTAGAGAGATAAAAATAAGGAATTTGATTTACCCCATGGTTTCTTTTATATTAAAGCCTTTTGTATTTCCTTCTATCTCCCTAAAACATGAATATGTTTTTTTAGGAATAAATATTACTGCTGAAGTGTAAAATTGCATGTAGTTGGGGCATGACATTTTTTTTATTGTAAAGCCATACCCTCCTTTTTCATTAAAGTTGTCACTTGACCTTTCCATATATTTTTTAGATAACTTTCTTTTAAATAACCTACTGTCATCATTGAATTAACTTAATACTGACAACACTGCAGAAGCTAACTTGAGTTTGAGAAAGGTTTTTAGCGAGTAGACCTGCTGTCCATTGTTCTGCATCTTACAGTTGCCATTAGCTGAACACTTTTTCATAAAATTCTTAATCTCTGCTTGATGAAATAGGGGTTAGGGTTAGGGTTGTGGACATTGGCTTTACTCCGTCATTGTTTGGGATCTCACAGACCCCACTCCTGAATGTGTACAATTAATAATACTATTTGTGAAATTAACCATTTCTTTTCCTCAAATATATTGTTTCTTTTCCTCTCACTCTAAAACCCAATATGTTGAAAAGTAATCATGTTATAATATTTCCCTTAGCCACAAATTGCCCATTCGGTGAAGGTGACCAAAAAAAGCATTGCTATTATACCAAATAAGGACATTTGTCATACTTTAAGTTATAAGGACTTTATAGAGCATATGAAAATCTATCCATTTAACCATGTTTTTTAAAGGGATTGCTGCGACTCCAAACAGAAGTGGTCCGTATTTTTCTTTACCAGATGATAATCCTGTCATCAATTCAAGATAACATATATAAGCAGTTTTCATACTCAACAGTATTCCATACAGCAGCTGGGTAGTGATATGATGATTAAATATAAATGTACAGTTTGACTTTTTGAAACCAAAGTCTTCTTTGCAGGTCATTCTGGCCAGCATAATGAATCTGCCCAATCTACAAGATCTACAGTACCTCTTTTTATGAATTGTGTTTTAAGTGGATGCTTTTCTGATGTATGGAGATGCATCATTAACCTGACACAGTGGAGTATACAAGAAAAAACTAAATGTTCAAAAATGAATGTTAACCAAACAGCTAAATAAAACATTTTCAGAGTCTCCTATTGTTATGACTCCTACTCTTACCCTCTTAGAATAATCACAGAAAAGGATCTCCTATTATACCTCTCATTTTCAGTCACTCATGATGACACAAGATCAGCAGACAGACAGTGACAGGGAGTGAACGCAAGAGAGTGAGAGCAGTCCTTAGTAATGGATGTTGTATAGCCCTGCAGCTAATGCTTCAAGAGCAAATAAATGAAAGCCTCTCGTGTGTAGGGTTTTGCACTACAGGCCACATGAATGTTTTTAGTGAGTGGTGAATACTGGCAGGCATGGATTAAGGACTGTGGATATGTAATACCATCAAGCTGTCCATTATGCTTTAATAGCATACCAAATAGTAATGGTGGATCATTTGATAGGGTGGCGCTAATGTGCTGCCTGTTTGGAAGAATGATGTTAGCGTGGCTGTGCATGGTGGTGCTCAGAGACTGCTCCTTAAACACGTGCACGCACACAAGTTCATCTCATGCTGCGCTTGTTGTGATTTATGTCATTCTAATGAGTATATACATATGGGACCTCTCCCAGTGGGTGCCAAGGTATGCCATGCTGACAGTGGTGGAGCAAGCGGTGTCTGTGAGCTTGCCTGTTGAGTGCCGCACTGCACTATGCTTAATTGTTAATCACTGGAGCAACTGTCTCTGCTCTCATGTTTTCCTGCCTTCCTCACTCTGTCCATTACAGAATTCCTCCATCCTCCCTGACATAACTCTTATGGGAATGTTCTCTCACCACCGCAAGTGTCGACTCTTCCCTAAGACACTTCTGTAATTTACAACTGGCCTGTCTGCTAGCTAAACTGATTCTCTGATACATCAGCTTCAGCTGTTTCCACCTATGTCCATTTCATTATTATGATTCAAACTCACCTGTATTTAAAATCCTACATGCTGCTGAATTAAACACAACTCATTGTGCAGTATGAATACATGGTTTTACAAGATAACACACAATATTAACAACAAATTGTAAAATAATCTGGGTATATGTGAGCATGAGCGAGGGGGGTTACGTTAAGAGTGAAGGTAAGATAAGAAGCTTTTCATTTTGAGACTTCTCATTTAATTCCTCAGACAATAAAAAATATATATTATTCTTCAATTTAGAACAGTATATCTATTACAAAATTGGTAGATGCCATATAAATGTTCCTGTTATGTCAGTGTTGTGAGCTGCTCTCTAAATTATAATCTCTCTAAATGTACATTACTCTTTCTACTTATTTACTTAAATGATATACAAGTACATTTTTTTCTTTGGTTGTTTTAATGCAAAGTAGAATTATATATGGACAGTTGTTGTTTTAGAAGGACAACTATTTAAAGCAACAAATCACAGAAAGACTCCATAAGGGTATGAAAAGTAGTGTTTGATGAATTGCACTGCCAACAAGGAGTGTTTGAATTTGATGATAGTTAGTGTTTATACAATAAGCATATATATATATATATATATATATATATATATATATATATATATATATATATATATATATATAGGCTGTGGTTGACAAATAAATAATGAATATCTTGACATTTGGATAATAGATAATATGTGATCTTGGATTTCCTTCCCTCTCATGTGAGTGTGTTGGTATTTGTGTTGGAGAAATACCAAATCAATAGTTTATAATGGTTAGCAAGGATAATAACCAAAGACAGTGATACATCTCAATCATCAGCTTAATAACACTGAAAGCTTGTCAAATTTTAATGAAGCCATCTGCCTCCACAGATTCATTTCAGAGCATCGTCCAACAGTTGGCTTTAACTTACAGAATTTGGTAGCTGTATGTAGATATATAAAAATGAAGCTACAATTTATATCCAGTAACTTTTAACCTACAGTTCTGCTATATCTGCAACAATTATCCAGAGGCTCTATGACTCAATGATGAGTGACAGCCAGACAGGGTTAGGTTACTCCATTCTTTTACGTAAGTGGTGGCATTGTATTGCCCAACTGTTGGATCGCTTGGTACAAGGCAATGGCTTAGACTGTCCTTCCCAGAAAAACAATGGCATAGGTTTCAGTGTGCTTCTCCATGCACCTCCCATATGCTTCACTGGAACTGGCACCAAAGGTAAAGGTTTGGTAAATGGTTGGCTTTAGGCAAAAAAAGTTCATGGTTTGGGTTAAACTAAGTTACGTTAGTAAGTCACAGTAAGTCACAACTTACGTAATTAAGTTCAAATAAGTGAACAGTGACTTTTTGTTTCACACGGGACACAAACCGTGTCCTGTGTGAAACAAAGTCCTGTGTTTGTCCCATCCATCCACTTCAGAGTCTTTGTCTCCTTTGCTCCCATCATAACTATGGCCACTACTGGCTGACCCCTAACAATAAATGTAAACATGGTTCGTTATAAGCCGCTTGCACAGACAACCTACATGGCCGTATTTTGGGGGAAGACAATCTGTGTACATGTACAGGTGTTTGCCAGCTGTTTTTGAACACAGGCCAGATGCCTTATTTGAGGAGAACATAATGTTTATATTTGACAATGTGAAAATAGCTATGCGTGTAAAACATTGGCCTGACTACAACTGTACAGTCTAACTTATAGGAAGAAAGGTATTCTGGGAAAATAGTGAGACATTTGATGCCCACACAAATTCCACTTGCACCTCATCTTATTCTAATGCCCCTAACTCTTCCATTGCATCTGGCAGTGTTTGTAGATTTACTTATGGCCCACAATTTGACAAATCCCATTAAAGCTGTTGACAGTGTCAAAGCACAATATGACAGCTATGCAAATGACTTCTGTCCTGTCACAGTATTCCAAGAAAGTGCATCACCTGTGGACAGTGTGTCACAGGATTTTCTCTTAGCTTTATCTGGCCATATGTTACCTCCAAATGCAATGGCAAAGATAGGTTACTGGACACTCGACCAAAAAGTGGAATGTTTTTCTAGCCAGTAATCCTGTTTCTTGACTGTGGAGAGACACAGGAGGCGTTATATATGAAATCCAAGTTTGAAATCTTCCAGACAGGGTTGCCTGGGCAACTGGAATCTGCGAGTACAGAAGAGAGCTCGCTCGATGCTGAGTGTGTACGCACAGCACACTCCTGTGGGTTTTTTGGGAGTCTAACTTCCTGCTCTTTAATCCCCAAGTGGATTGTGTAGGTTCAAATGTTTCTGTGTCACTTATGTTCAAATGTAGTGTAGAGTCCTATATGAATGTGTGTAGATTAATGCATAATTTATGCATTATTAATGCATATTTATATACCTATCTGTCTGTCTGTCTGTCTGTTTTCATCAAAATTTCATCTTCAATTTGAAAATTGGTTGCAGACAACATTTTATGAAGAGAGTAAGAGTACTATTATTTCACAGAAATGCATATGGTATTTTTATCTTTGGGGAAATGTCCAGTTTTAGAATTTAGATTACATCATCAAATGTGATCAATACAGTGATTTTGCTAGTTTTGCATTTTGCTAGATAATGTCTGAGAAACTGTAGGCCAGGTAACTGTATAAACTGTCTAACTGCAAAGTATTGGTCTGTTTGATATAATTTGCACTGCAATTTATATTGGATATGCAAAATGTTTTAATAATTGGTGAAACTCTGAGAACATTAGTAAACTTTCCACAACACATACTCATAAGGTTCTTTAAATGTATTTATTCGTCTTCATGCATAATCGTTGCATGCATTACCACAGCCTCTTATCAACAAAGAATAGTACCATGGACAGATCACTATCGATTGAAGGACTTGTGTAAGGTCTAAGGCAAAGGTTGTCTCTAGTCTCTGTCCATGGAGCTGCTCTGGCTCTCGGGGCATGTTCACATTGCTTCCGTCACCCCCCAAATCTCTCCACAGGATAATTGAGCACCGGTGAGAACGAACCTACTAATAAAACAATGGTACACACCTTTTGTCCTGATATTGTATACAGCCAACCTGCATGTTGTGTGTTTGTCATGGTGAGAGGCAATAATATCCTCTAATTTTTAGTCTACAATGCAGCTTCGACTGTAGCTAGTTAGAGAACAACTAGTCTGACAAGTTTTTCTTTTGTCTATTATAAGGGCATATGCTCAGCGAGTTATTAAGTTACTGTTCCCTACTTGGCAGTAGAGTTTGTTGCTGTCCTCTGTAGACACCTTGTTTGACAATAGCATCATTAGACTGATTGAGCATTCCCCTGCCTTCATCTGGCCTCTGCACTTGGGTTCAACCCCTGATCATCAAGTCCATTAGAAGGAATAACTTTACATTGATGTGCCCTTTGAAAGCAATACGCCTTAAACACTTTAAATTGTCTTAAAAAGTGGATAAGAAGAAATTGGGAAGTTAGTCTCCAGCATTAAATGTGTAAACTTAAATATGTATAAACATAATATATTCAGCAAAATGTATAACCTGAACAGCATCTTATATAGATTAACATGTCCTTTTTTGCTTTTTACGACCATCCAGATACAGCCCCTCAGCCTCTCATTCGCCCTTACGGCATCTCTCGATCTACCGTACAGCGTCAGTAAAAAAAATTTAAATTAAAATAGGAATCAAAAAAGTAGAGTTATGATCAATAAATCAAAATCAGTTGTATACATGTTTTGTTCCTTTTAGTGAAAGAATAGTCAAGTAAACTTCATTGTAATTGTCTTCTCCAGCTTTGTGTCCAAATCTAATTATATTAATATCAGATCTCACAGGTGAGCTCTTTCACATTTTACATTAATAGTAGAATTTTAAATGGCATTAATACTAGATATGACAAGCTAGGGCACATTAACACACATTAAAACCTTGTCTATGACTGACTTTCCTGTCTCCACAGGGGACAGCTAACTATCCTATCTGAAAGAAAATTAGAAATCACTTTTATTACTTTGAATTCAAATACATTTACACATCCTCTTTTGTAGATTACAAAAAAATGTGGTCTGCTCCTTTAAACAGTGGCACAAACCTCTGTCATCTTTATTAGCCTGCTGCTCCATGCCGAATGGTGCCCCAAGGGGAATGGGAGATAAGGTGATATGGATCACTGCACCACAACCTTTCCTCTGAGGATGCCACTAGGGCAAATAAGCAGCCTGTTATACATGGAATGATAATTACACACTTCATGTCAGCAAACTACAAGATGAGTCCCCTTTTATCCACAAATGCTAATAGCAACAATGGGACTGATCATTGCTGTGCCTGTTTGAGAGCTTGTGCTGCTAATGACAGTGACTGTGATGACAATGGGATATTTTGTTTCCGTGCTGCTAGTAGTGAATAATGCCTGCTCATTGTTAGCATCTCCCAGAGATCCCCAGGTATCTATCAAAAGCATAGTCTGTATCTAATTAATTAGGTAATTCAACAAATGATTATGCGGGAAAAACTCTCCACGAGTTCATTTGGTTTTTCCCTACTGGCTCATTTTCTCTCCATGACAATAGGATTAAATATATTCTAATAGTTACATCACATGTTTTCATCTTTATGGTAAACGTGAGCATCAGGGTATATAGTATATCATTCATGCATCACAAAAGTATTACATGGCACCTATATTTTTTAATCTCTTTGTTCATTTTTTAATTTTTTAATTTAAGGAATTTGTTAGATTAAACAGTATTAAACATAATTATGTTTATATTGTAAAAGATAATGTAAAATAAATTAAGGTCTTTTTAAGGAGAAATATGATAGTTAATGATATAGATCTAAAAATGTTGAACAATGCCATGAACAATGGCCATCTGGGAGAAGGTTTTAATTTTGAAGGCAAAGTCCGCTTCTGCTTCATTCTTTTTAAGGCTTACTGTAGCTCTTCCAATTTTCAACATGTCTTGAAAATTCATAATCTCCCTACCAGAATCATTCCAGATTTTTGAATCCATTCTTACTATCACAGACGGATCAAACAAGAAAGTGATTACTTAGCGATTAGGAGTGGATCAGAGCCTCTTTCTGACATTTGCATTAGAGGTGGAAGTCATTTCTATGCCAGAAGAGTCTTAGCGGTGGCCCCTACTCTGCTTCAACACAATATGAGGTCCTCCAGGGGCACGTAAGAAGCAAAACAATTACTTATTTAGTTCTTTATATATTTATTTACTTGTTTACTTCATTGTTTGTACATTTGGACAAATTGTGATGAGATGTAGCCTACTTGTAAAGGGGGGAAAATATCCACATACAAATAAGTGACATAATGTGAACCCTGAACTGCTTTGTAAATCTATTATGTTGTATGCATGATTTTATATTTTTCCTATTAACAACAAATCTCATGAAAAGACCAAAACCAATAATGGAGTGATCCTAGTCAAAAGTCTAATACAGTTTAGACTAATGTCTGCTAAAAACTAGTGTCCAGCTGTTTAAGGAAATCATTTGGCCCTTTCTAATGATTTTAGCCCATTTCATGTTGTTCCTTTAAACTTATTCCGGCTGCAGTAAGGAGACATCACTTCATTTTATTTTAAGTCAGTGTAACAATATTTGTTGAACATTTTAGGCTAAGAATGAGTATAGTTAATATTTTTTTTTACCAAATTCTCTATCAGTGAGATTCATAACTATGGGAGGCATGATATATCTATTTAAACTATTCAATTTAGTTTTTCTTTGTGTGTCAAACAAAAAGTGTAGTGCTGCCAGGTAGTTTTATTGGATTTAGTGACGCTATATGAAAGTGATCCTAAATTTGAGAAACTCTGATATAGAATCTTTTGTTGTGAAGACAACAAGATACAAGATGCGGAAGTTATTAGGAAAGTGGTAATTATATTTCAACTTCAACTTCCTTGCCTACTACTGCATTTGGTTCATATAGCTCTAGTCTTTTGCGTTTCACAGAAAGTACTACAACATAACATTAACAAAATCTAAGGGAAGACCATAACATAACTAAATTAACTAAATTATAATTTAGTCCATGTTCTGCTAACAAGGAGACATTGATATTGATTGCTGTACAAATTTAGTTTTGTTAACAGTCATCATCGATCCATCATTTTTTCCACACCTTTCTGTATCTTCCTTTTTCTATTCAGGGTCATTAGGTAACTACCCCAGCATCCCAGCATACATTGAGTAAATGGCACAGAAACACTCTGGATATGTCACTACCCTATCACAGGGCAAATGTTGTCACCGGTTATAAGCACTTAATAAAGACCAGGAGTTAATAAGAACTGATTAGAGCCAATACTTTAGGGGCTCATCCACTACATCTTTAGTTGGATATAGACAATATTTGTGAAACATATTTGACCTAGACAAGTTTAAAATAAATATTAATAACTAGGAAGAGAGTAATTATATTGTTTTCCAATTTTATTACCACAAAGAAAATCTCAACTATGAACCGACAAAATATTTAGCTCAGTTTTTTTGTTATTGATCCCTTTAAACAAGGCTTGACCCCATTGAAAATTTGCCTGGGGCCAAACTGCCCCTTTCCCCCCAAAAAAAGATTATTTTTGGCAATCCATAATAAATTGTTTACAGTACTGCACCTTGTAGCAACATGAGTTATACAATAATACTGCAATCCAGGTATTGTTCATTTCCTTGGGTGGCCATTTACCAGAATTAGGCTGTTGATTTGAAAAATGGGGTTAAAATTGTAGATATCCTCATAGTCACCTAACCCTTTACCAAATTGCAGTGTTTCCAATTGGTGAATTATGTAAATAACACTAATAACATTAAAACTGCTATTGTATAAAGAGAAATACACTAAATGGTTTTAAAAAAAAATATCTAGAGATATATCTTGTGTAGCTCTGGCGTCATTGGTGGAGTTTGCCATTGTGAAGCAGCACATTGGACATATTGAAAGTTTGTGAATATATGAAAGTGTTTATACAATTTATGATGTTAGGGTTATAAATGGTTGGCTTGGTTTTTGCTCCCAGTCTTTGCATTAGGCAGAAATTCTTTCTTATCAACTTGTTAGATAGTTGCATTACAAATTGAAAATGTCTAATGCCACATATCAGGTTCAACCTGGTCTCCTTGCAATGGCATTTATATAATACTAATGTGTTTTCCCAGTTATGTTCTGGTGAGAAATGAAATCACCACCTGGATTATGTTCATAGGCAACTTTCTCCCCAATAAGTGAGTCCTGTGGGTGGTAACAGAGTTAAGGTTAATGTTAGGGAAAGATTGTGGTTTCGGTTAAATGCTGATGAAGTAAACATGCATGTACTACAAGTCACCACTGCATAACCCTAACCTTAAACAAGTGCTGCAAATGCCTTAACATGACCAGAAAAGCCTTTAATCATGCTTTAGTTGCTACAAGCAGACACTGTACATGAAGATGGGATGTCTTGGCAGAAAACAAATAAAGCCATGCATTGTCAGAATAAAAAACAACAACAACATGCAATATCTGCTTTAGTTTCTTTAGTGTGATGTTTGAGGTGACTTGTATAACAAGATAACAAACCTTGATTTTCATCTTACATGTGAGAATGCTAGTGAGTTAAACACTGCAGCGATGAGCTTCTTTCACTTCTTAGTTTGAGATGTGACCATTGCTTTAAGGCTGTGGTCAGGACTTATATTCAGTCATCCATCCATCATTTTTCTTCCGCTTCTTATTCAGTTTGATGACAGCTTGAGACTATACCATGAGTAAGCCTCGGCAAAAAACACATCATACAATACATCAGAGTATTATAAGGTTAATCAGTGCAACCACATATTTTATATCAGAAGGAAAATATTTATAGACTGAAGTTCATATATGTTTACATGTTAATGTTGATTTAGCATTATATTTGTGCTTCATCAGGTTTGTTTCCATATTCTTTCTTGGAGGGGTCTTCATTTTAAAGGTGTATTTTTTCTGGTTTGTTTAGATTTCTGTCTGTCCTTTTTTTGTGAAAAACTTAAAATTCACCTTTGGTCACTTCTTTCTTTTGGATAGATTTTGTTGTTTCGTTTTATTATATAATTTCTAGAGAACTGTCATTCAATGTGGGCGATAAGGTAGCAGTGAGTTAAGCTTTTTTATCTTTCTTGCTGCTGGACATTATACATGATAGAGGAGACATGGTTGAGAATGTGGGGACATATGGGGCCAAAAAAACCCTCAGCAGTTTTGCAAGTGCATCACATAAAAGTGGCTAAAACATTGCATTTGCATTAGCATTCTGTTGAAATTATAACCAAAATGGAACAAGGAAAATTTCATTCTGATCGAATATAGTGTACAGAACAAGATGGCCAGATTGTCTTTTAATATCTTACAGTGAATCCATCTGAAGTCTATACTTAGAAGTGTGCACCATTGCTGCCATCACAGCCATACCATTGTAACTGTTTTCTTGTTTTGAGAACTACTGCAAGTGCAGAGAGATGCTATAAACGGATACTGCTGCTTCAGTGTAACAATTTGCTAGAAGAGGCGTTTCAGCATGGGCATTTGCAGCCTGCCATTTCACAGGGAAAAGTGAACAGCCATGAGAGCTGCTTGAGCCTTTTGTCGATTTCAAAGGGACTTCAACATGGCCTTGAACATGATACTTTGTTCTATGAAAATAAAAGACCCAAGACGAGGTGAAGAACTTACTGAGTGGCCGAAAAACATTTATAACATAACTAAAGCCCCTATCGTTGACTGATAAACATGCGGTTGGTCAGTCCATTTATTTGAAAAAAAGTAGGTGTTAATGCCACTGGAAACAAAAACTTGTGTATAGAATAGCAAATTTCGATTGTACTGTATCAATCAACAGTAGGCGGACTGGCACAATAACTTAGGTCGGGAATTTGAGTCCATCCCAGGCCATACTGTTCACACAAACCACAAAACCACTAATTTTTGTGGACTAACCCTGTTTGTTGATGTACCAAATGAGGTATAGTCTTTGCCACTATGTTCATCTATTGAAATTTGGGACTGATCATTTAAGTAGCCTAAGTTTTCAAGGTATGCTATGGCAATGGGTGCACCCTCAAAAACTCCAGAAATAGCCTACACCAATCATAGCACATACAAATGTACAAGGCTAAACACAAAAATTAGCCTAGGCTAGACTTTTAAAGAATAGAATGAGATTTACAGAGTTTGCTCAAATGTTGAAATTTTATGTTTATATAGGGTAAAGGCGTCAATCATATCACACATGTTCACTGAACTTGAACATAACCTACAACAATGAAATTAAATACGCCTATAATGCAAAAGTTGAAAAAGCACTCCTGTAGCCTACAAAAAATATATATATATTGATTACAATGTTCAGTCACTGGTATCCATAAAGCAAACAGCACAAAAATAAACACATCTATCTTTCAATATTTTCTACTAGATAGCCTATAGGCTATTTAATGTTTTCTATAGGCCTCGTCTATAAAGAAAGTACAGTTGCAGAGATTCAGTAGTGCACACAAACCGTTGCCATGGTTACTACCTATAGAGCGATGTTTCCTCGCGGAGCGCTTGTTTGTTCACAGGAGGAGCGCATCGAGACCCCGCGGATCCAAAAGCGTACACAGAAGGAGGGTCGCTCCATGTCTGAAAAGGCTTTATACACACAAACGCTAAAACATGTGGCCAGCTGCATGGAAGCTCTTAACACTGGCAGAGAAACAGAGAGAGATAATGGGGACACGGTCGATGTGCTGATTGTCCTGCTTGCTAGATTATAAAAAAGCTTGCCATATTATCACTGCCGCTGGTGAAGTTGACAATTAACGGCAGGCCAAAACGGCCCTCAGGCCACTGGGAAATGTCCCGACTCTCCCGACGGCCATTCCGCTAGTGCCACTCACCAGAGCCATAATGTGGACTTGGTTCACTCATAACCAGGCCAGCTCTGCAGTCAAGGAAAAAACAATTAGAGAAAAGCCTCTCCTCCCCAGTGGGTTTAAGGCAAGTTGAGAGAGATAGGGTTTGTAATAGATTTTTGTCCGTGTAAAATGAGATGCTGACCTCTAGGTCCAAGACACTCAAAGACATCAGAAGAGCAGGACGGCACACTCCCAGTGGGGCCAAAGGATATTCATTCAGGACATCATTCTCGTGCTTGGTGTGAGTCATACTTCCAGCCATGACAGCTTCTCCTCATGGTAGTTATCGTCAGAGAGCCTCTGAGGGTGTTCAAAGTCGAGATTGCATCTATGCAATCAAGTTCTTTTGTAAATGCCATGAGACCCCAGCAATTGACACGGGCAGCCTCTGTGTAGCTGTTGAGTTGGTGTTGTTAATCATGTCATCTTGACGGATTAATGAGAAGGCAAATTTTGAAGAAAAAAAGGATTTAGAAAAGCTAAATATTTTACTTTTTATTCTTTCTCTTGTTATTATTTTTATAGCTTTGAATAAAATTGTCAGGATATCTGTTTTCTTTACATATTAGTCAATGTTTTTTTCTGAATAAATTGAAAACTACTATAAAAAGCAGAAAACTTGCAAATGTATTAGATTGAGTTTTTTCAGGTCTTTATCTACATATTCCCAAATTTACACAACTTGCACCACTTTTTGTGTTTCACCATTTTGATTAAAATAGTACTGTTGTGTTCATTATTCAGATATATTCATTGAATCTCTTACATATTTGTCAAAGTTCTTGTGGCGCAATAGAAAATTAAGGTGTGTTTGAATCTAGGTAATGACTTTTGTCACTTGCAGCCTCTATTTTTTCCTCCATCCCAATGCAGTCAGAAATATTTTATATAATACATAAAATATTTAATATGTTTATTTTTAGTTAGTCTGTACTGCTTTGTGTTAAACTTGTGAGAGAAGACTGCCGGAATTTGAAACACTTTACTTTCATATGATCTTTAGCAGTGTGCCTGTGATATTGTTCATTTTAATTTTCTGACCTTACTTTAACTGTGGCCTCTTTGTTCCCTTTAGGCAGTCTTTGACATAGTGTATCTTAATGAACCATTATAATGTTCCCAACTGTGTCAGAACTCCATCATTTTATTCCTCTCTATAGGGCTGTCGCGGTGAAGTAATTTCCACAGTGGCAGTATGTTGGAGCTCAGCAGCGCGGTATGCGGTATTATTGCAAGTAATTTGGTGCCATATAGCAGAGTAAGAGTGTCTATATCTGTCACCTCACTGCACAGCGAGCCGCTAACAGCAGCTTTAGGGTCTGAGCAAGCTAGCTGCTGCATGCTAGTCAACAACATTGCCAAGCAAACTCCTTTTTGTAGTTTGACCATGTCTTTTTCAGACTTAGCTATATCATTACCTTCAGGGCATGTCTATCAAGTCAATTTACATACCAAAGCAACGCACACGTGCGCACACACACAGAAAACAACATGAAAAACAGCTGCAGGCTTCCGACACACTACGCTCCTTAGTTAGTGAGATTCAAATGAGGCTTACTGTCCACAGTTTCTCTGGTATGTCGCTCAGGATCACAACGTTAATCCAACATCGCCGAGCATGCTAGCCACATTTGCCGCGCAATATGCTTACGTCAAGTTAGCTAACCTTTAAAATAAACAGTTAAACAACACGGCAACACGGCAACACTTACAGCTTCAGAGTTTGAAGTCGGGTCACATACAGGCCATGGCGATCCATCCGTGAACCTTTACATAGCTTGTTACGGTTGTGGAACTTTTGAAGCACTAATTTATTAATTTAACACGCCCTGAAGTGTACAATATGAACACTGCGGTTGTTGCGGTGCTTGCCATCCCCGTGGTAGACTTGACCAATAGCGCGTTATTTCAATTTTGCGGTTATCGCGACACTCCTACCTCTCTATCAAAACAAAATCTGGCTTCTCGTGCATGTACAAGTTGCTGATTATTAGAGTTTGGTTTTGCTCATGAAAAGTTGAGTGAAAATGTTTACTGTTAGGTACTATAGCATATGCAAAAATACATAAAATGGAAAATATATAATCTTTGGCAAATCATCTATATATATATGTATGTATATATATACATACATAGATACATACATAGATGCATATATAAAAAATCCCCCTCTGACCCCTTGCGGGGTGGTAATTTTCATCCTCAAGCTCGGGTCCTCTACCAGAGGCCTGGGAGTTTGAGGGTTCTGCACAGTATCTTAGCTGTTCCTAGGACTGCACTCTTAGGAAGTGTCTTCCATTTTGACCTTGGGACTTCCAGCCCATACTCATGGCAGATGTTCCTGTACACTATGCCAGCTACCTGGTTATGGCGTTCCATGTACGCTATTCCTGCCTGCATCTTGCACCCTGCTGTTATGTGCTGTACTGTCTCAAGGGGCATCCTTGCACAGTCTGCACCTGGGGTCCTGCCTGGTGTGGTAGACCACAGCCTCTATTGATCTTGTACTGAGTGCCTGTTCTTGTGCCGCCATGATTAGTGCTTCTGTGCTGTCCTTCAGTCCAGCCTTTTCCAGCCACTGGTAGGATTTCTTGATATCAGCCACTTCTTCTATTTGTCTGTGGTACATGCCGTGCAGCGGCTTGTCCCTCCATGAAGGTTCTTCATCTTCCTTGTCCTCACCCTCGGGTTTCTGCTGCCTGAGGTACTCACTAAGCCCTTCATCTTTTGGGGCCATCTTCCTGATTTACTCCTGGGTCTTTGTTGTTTCATCCTGGACAGTGGTCTTGACACTCACTAGCCCTTGGCCTCCCTCGCTACGCTTGGTGTACAGTCTCAGGGTGCTGGATTTGGGGTGAAACCCTCCATGCATTGTGAGGAGCTTTCTTGTCTTGATGTCAGTAGCCTCTATCTCCTCCTTTAGGCAGTTTATTATACCAGGGGGTATCTGACAGGCAGGGCATATGTGTTGATAGCTCGGATCTTGTTTTTCCCATTCAGCTGACTTTTTAGGACCTGCCTTACTCTCTGTAGGTATTTGGCTATGGTGGATTTACTTGCTGCCTCCTCATAGTTTCCGGTGTCCTGAACATCTGCACTGTGGCCTTCTGGTTCAATCCCCTCGGTTCTGATCAACTTCCCTCTTTTTGATGCCATGTGACCACACTTGTCCAGTCCGAACAACATTCCAGTGTCGTTGCTGTAGATCCTGGTAGTGTGGATCAGTGAGTCAATGTCTTGCTCATTTCTGGCATACAGCTTTATGTCATGCATGTAGAGGAGGTGACTGATGGTTGTTCCACTTCGGAACCGGTATCCGTAGAGGAGGTGACTGATGGTTGTTCCACTTCGGAACCGGTATCCGTAGCCGTCTTTATGATGATCTGGCTGACGGGGTTCAGGCCTATGCAGAACAACAGCGGGGATGGTCCATCACCTTGGTATATGCTGCACTTGATGGTGACTTGTGCAATTGGCTTTGAGTTGGCTTCCAGACTTGTTTTCCACAGATCCATTGAGTTCTTGATGAAGGCTATTAGTGTCCTGTTGATCCTGTACATTTCCAAGCATTCCAGTATCCATGTATGTGGATGTTATATAGTAGCATTGCAACAGATCCATATTCTCCGCTCTAGTCCATGAATGTCGTAGCTCATCAGGTTGCCCTGGTTCCCTAAAATCTGACGTGGACCTTGTTGACCTTGGCGACCTGGACTGTATTTGTGGTTTCACTCATGCCTGAGGTAGGCTGGTAGCGTTAAGGACCTTGCCTAAGTCCACCTGAACCCACTAGGGTAAATATATATATATGTGTGTGTATATATGTATGTATGTATATGGATGCTTAGAGAACAAATGATTTGCCCATTTACATCCTACACAGTTATGTATTCCCACTGACGCTGCCCACATGCAAATTTTTTAATGAAAATCAAAGGTAATCAAAAATGATGATTTTATTCATTTTCTTATTCTCAGTAAGTCATAATTGGAGTATTGGGACCCAGATAAACAAAGACACTGTGCTAAGAGCACAGTAATAGCACCTATGTCCAGTGTGTACATGTCCCGTAGAGCATGTTAACTTTTAGTAGAAAGTTGCTGCACATTTGGTAGCCTAGATGTCACAAACTCTGTGGTGGTCCTGGCATTGACTGCACCCCCCACCCAGCTACAGCACAAAACATCTATAACTGCAGAAAATTACAGATCATTCATAGATCATTATACTAGATCATTATACTAACTGCCTATAACCCTAACCCTACCTGCCATCTAATTTATCTTGATCAACGCTTTCATCCCTGTTGGCAGACATTATATTAGCATAAAAATCACAGACCTTTCCAATGCAACAGATAGGAGACAAGGAGAGCACAAATATTATCTGTGAATGCTTTGTTTACACTCAATCTAAACGCAAATGTATAAACATCTAGAAGAAATTGAGAACAGTACATTAGCACAGCTATATATCAGCTCAAATAAGGTGACCTTATCTGTAGCTCCCCTCTGCTTTGTAGCAACTTTAAGCTCATTGTTAGGAGGTCAGTCTGCAACTTTGCTGTTTTGGTTTATTGTCACCCCTCCTATAGTGTCATTTTGGCCATAAGGACCCATGTCCACCAAAGCGTTTTTTTCTGACACCAGTGTCTTTTTTCAATTCATTGCAATGGGAGCGCGCACATTTTTAGAACATGGAAAAAACGGCAGCAGCGTGACAAGGCACTGAGCGTCTTTTCCGCGCTGCGCGCTGAGCGTTTTTTTTCTGGTCACTGAGAGTTGAAAAATGTTCAACTTTGGGAAAAACGCTGCTGTCACTTTTTCCTAGCCATCCAGTCACAGTGCAGGAGGGGCGTGACAACACCACACCGAGCACATCCAAAGCGCACCCTAGAGAACAGCAGCTGGTGTTTTCAGCTAGTAAAAAAATGCTTTGGTGGACACGGGCCCTAACAGGAAGTTGTTTTCAGTGAAAAAGCTCTAAAAACTCAGTGTGCACCACTTGCTAGGCACCAAACCACAGACAAAGTTATTGACTAGCTTGTGAACATAGTGGAGCCTTTAGCAGCTAAGATACCGGACATTTCCCCTCAGAAGTTGATAAAGACCAAAATAGTGTACCATTTTGATCTTTAATCAGAGAAAATGTTATGTAAAACCTTGCTAAAGTAGTGTAAAAATAATGTTCTGTTCTGTTTTTTCTGATCAGCTATCCTATCCCTAGTTTCATCTATATTATTTAAGCTTTGCACAACAGCCCATCACTGAATTTTTTTCTACAAGGACAGTGGCAGTCAATCTCACCTGAGTAATTAACTGTTTACATACAGGATCTACTAGAGCTGACCTGCACATTGATTGATGTCCACTTCAATACATATTTCTATACCTCAGTTAGCTTTGAAGAACCAGTTACTATTGGATGTTCTGGAGGCCTTTTAATTTGACATGTTTTTACACTGCATCTTACCAAAAGTCCCAATATATATTAAAAAAGACCACAGGCACACCGCTATTATGCAGACATTTCAATACAGTATACACAGGACTATAACTACATTTACTCAAGTACTGTTAAGTACATTTTGAAGTACTTGTAATTCACTGCTACTTTATACTTATACATCACTGCATTTCAGAGGGAAAATTGTAGTCTGAAAATTATAGGTTACTTTGTTGATTATTACAAAATGCAATGCATCATTAGAAACTGTGTATTAATGCATCAGTTATAATACTCAAATTCTCAAAAGGGGCTACTCTGTCCCTGTGTGCACTTTTACTCTTGATACTTACAACTTAAAATGCATTACATTATAAATACATTTTGCTGATAATTCTTTTGTATTTTTACTCAAGTGAAGTATTGTATAGTGCAGAGTGGTATTGATGCTTTATATAAATATATGGGTACTTTTTCAACCACCATAGAGTGCATTAAGTCTCTGCTTTGAAGTAGTAATGTGAACATGACATGTCAATGAGGTGTAGTCTTATATTGTATAATACCTATTGGTAAAACAGTATGTCCTCAGCATTTTAGTGTTTTATTAGCTGAGGTACACTCCAGTAACTTTGAACCTGGCTTGATCATCTCCCCGTTTTGCACATTCTTTGTGCTCCAATACCCTCTGATTTATAAATTGAACACTTTGTTTAATCCCCCTTTATCCATTTAAAATCAAAAGCCAACAGAGATATCAGATTTTCGTGGTCTCTGTCTCCCCTGTTGATGCAGCACATGTGTGGTGGACCCTGATCGATCAGCTACAGTGTTATGTCAGTGGTCCCATTAAACAAACTGAAGTATTGACAAAGCTGCCCACATATTCACCCTCTAAAGGCTTATGTGGCTATGGATTGTAACATTGTGAATAAGGCGATGGCAGCTTTATGTAAACTTAAAGCTTTTAATAGTAGATGGATAGATGAATGATGGATAGAGTGAAGAGATAAATAGAGCTGAATCCTGTTTTACTGCCTTTTTATAAGTCTCAGTAAAGTTTGTGGTGGGGTCAAGCAGACCTGGCTAGACAATCTAATTAGGTGTTAATACAAAAGAAACAGGACACCTTGATACTGAATAATACTGCAACCTGCACCAACACGTATCAGGAAAAAAAGAGATCAAAGCATGGAACATTATCAAGCAACACACGGCAGTCTGAAGGGAATTTCATCATCTTTGTGTATCGAACTAAAGTAGTTAGTTAGTACTAGAAGTAACGACAGCATATTTTACAGCAATCAACACATATTTAAGTGTTTGTTCTGCTAGTGCACATACCTAAAAAGTGAGGCCTTGTTAGTTCAAGGTGTGAAAACCGTTCGATGAATAAGGACAACAATTCCTGCTGTTAGTAATAAGTAAAGTTCATACCCCATAGAGTGAAAATAGAGGTGTCCTAGTTAAGATAAAAGGTTATTTCAGTCCTTGAATTTGGATTCACAAAACTGTGGGAATTTTTTCTTTTCTTTTTTTTACGCAGCCCCAGTGTAGTTGCAAAAAAAAAACATCGCCTTTTAGGTTATTGTTGCTTTAGATGCAAGTGGCACAGGCTGAATTTCTTACATTAAGTATACATACATTTATATATTTCCATTTTATAGTTTGATTGTATAGGTTGTTACCCCTGTGAAAAATCAGTTAAGCCCAAACCAGTATAGAGTATTGAAACCAGATGTTACAGCAGAGTTGAGTTTGCATTTCATGCAGCACCAAGCACTTAGTGTAACATACCTCTTGAGTATTCTTGGCATTAAAGAATGGTAGACATTTGTTTTTTTGAGTTTGCTAATTCACTGCACCAATCAACTGTAAAATACAGTTCCGTTAAATGCCATCACATCCTCTGAGCTCTGCTTTCTTTTAAGTGAGTAAGAAGATTCAGAACATTGCCAACTGATGCATTTTATAATGTTAATGAACTTGCCAGAGTCTGGATGATGAGCACAGATGAAGTAGCTTGCTTTGACTGTCTTTCCTCTCCCAACATGTTGTTCTTTGCAGATCTCTTAAATATTAAGTGTATTTGTGTTACAACAGCCAAGGTACCTAAAGAAATTAGACAAGTGCTTTAATTAATTGTAACTGAGATGATGAGCTTGCCATGCAACAACAAAAGCTCCTACATTCTTTTTTATTACCTTTTTTGAGCATTGTGCCATTGTCACAGTTTATCCTTACTACCAGCCAACCAAAGGCTTTCAAATCTAATTTTCTTTTAAATTTCAGAAATATCTCCTTTGAAATATGCTTGAAGTCTTAGAGCTTCCTTTCATTTAGGATCTTCCATATAATTATTGAGAAAACTGTGATACTGGGCTGCATTTGGAGGCCAGAATCTCAGCTGGGATTTTATATGGTCTGGTTAAATCCTTTTCCTCACCAAGATAAAGACTGAGGTATTCTGAGCCAGACAGCATCATGCAAAATTAAATCCTTCATTTCCGTTTTTTTCCAAAAAAAAGCACTGTCTGCCAAACATGTTTAGATTATTTGCATTTTGTTTTAGCATGGCCCTAATTTGTTAACAAAAAAGCTTACTGAAGCTCACCCTGGTTGACAGAGTCACAGCAGAGTAAGCACAGCCAGAAGTGCAAAGACCACAGAAATCATAGCCACAAATGCCTGGCAGTGATATAGTTTTACTGACCACTTTCTCCATGTGAGTAATCTATGGATGTTGTGTTTCTTATTCTTAAATGTATTTAAGTTTATGATTGTATCCTGTCATGTTTTCTGGTATGTTAAGCCTGGCATGTCTGATCAGCTGCCTGTTTTACTTTAGATATTTTTTACCTCACTGAAATAATCACTGTAGACATCATGAAGCATACCGTACATTAGGTTTATGAAAGGTGCTTTCCAGGCATCTGTGAGAATGCCATCACAGGCGTATTCTCAATTAAAAGCTATATGTTCTAATCTTGTTTGATGCAAGCCTGACGTAGCTGTCCTGACATGTACACTCAAGCGGGAAATCACTCACAGATAGACTTCCATAGATGGTTGACTCTGCGGACAAGGCTCCAGATTAGTTTCAGTGCTACAAGTAAACAAACACAGCAAATATCAAGACTATCACATAGCTTTACTGCAGCTACAACACAGCAGCAAATGTAGTTGTCTTTCTGTGTGCAATTTTGAATGGTTTTTTTTCTTTGTGTTTTATTTTTACATAATAACATAGCCAGAGTTAATTGGCAGTCTTTCATCCACAGTATCGTTGGTGGGGGAAAAAAATGTGCATAAACCTTATTTGAACACATAGTGTATATCACACATTCACTCAATTGAACCAATAATTTTGATCTGAAATTACCCGGTGACAACTTGATTCACATGCAGAAAAGTGTCTTGCCAGTGCAGATCAGGTATTTAAAATGTCTTGTTGTTTACTGGTTCAATTACACCGTTCAAATGGGCGCATAAAAGGCAGGGATACATAAAAACCAGTTAAAATTTATGGCATTAGATAAATCTGTCACATGGTTTCTTTATGTTCCTTCTTTGGAAAGCTGTTTAGCTATCTCTGAGGCAAGCCATTTTCTCCCAGTATCAGAAACATGCGCTGGATGTACAGCTCAAACAAACTCCCTGATAAATTGAGTTGAGAACAGTGACAGAGAGATAAACTGAATTGTAAAGCAGCTGTGATACATTGATAGAGTGTTCTGACGCCAGCAGTGCTTTGCAAACATCTCCACCGAGACATTCTTAAAAGATAAAAACATCTGATTGGACCCCCCCCACACACACACATACTAACACACAAAAGTCTCTTCAGCAGGCTTTTGATTGCAATATTTTTGTACTTTGAAAATATGTTGACACGTCAGTTTCATCCCTGCAATCCATAATATGCATATGTAGAATACTGTGTCAAATGAAATGAGCTACCCTGCTCAGTGAAACTAGGTGACTGTGTGGGCACTTTCACACGCTGATATCCCGCAGCTCTTTCTTTGTTTCAGATTTGCTCATCAAAACTAAATTCTCGTGTGGTTGGCAAAAAATACAGGGCCTTTATTACAGAAACACAGCATAGGGGGAGATTTATAACAAAATAATTCTCCTTCTGCTGACAAAGGTCAGAAATCTGTCATGCTAGAAAAAAAGCATGCCATTGAGGAAAAATAACCATTATAATTAATTATAATTATTTCTTTCTTATATTTAGCTAATTAACAAGTTGAAGTTTTGTACAGACATTAGGACAGATTAACTGCACAACAAGGTTATAGGCATCATAGGATGAGCAAAGATCTTTGGTAGCTTTTCATTAGTTTTTTTGCAGTTCACTGGTTTTAGCTGCAAGTGCCTCTATCACACAATTAACACTGACAACCATTGACAAAAAAGAGGTTGCACGTATAGGACCATAGCTCCTTACCCCTGTGTGATAGGAGAAAAAGACTTTTTAGTTTTGTTTCCCCCCAGTGCCTTGTATAGGTCTGTGCAGTCTGTGATTTCACTGTACATTAAAATATTTTCCCAAGGCCTCTCTCAGTAAGGAAACAATAGCTTTTTTTTCACACATGCATTTGACAGCTCTTGCTTGCAGCAGACTTGTAGCAATGTGCACAACACAAGGAAACAAACTAATGAGAGGAGATTTGTGTAAGGGGGAGAGTGAAAGAAAGAAAGAAGAGACAGATTCTTTTCTGCTGCACTCGACTCCCTTTTGTCATGTTATTATTGTCTGCTGCTTCATTAGCCAGTGTTGCTTCATGACACAGCCTTGAAATCCCTCAGCCCTCACCAGATGACCAAAACCTCCTTTAAACATGCTTTATATTGCTTTAGTCCCCAGATGACAACAAGGTCTCACTGGCACTCGCACTTTTTTCTCTTTTGCATGGCACGGCTGTGGTTTCTTTTTTCATTGTTCCAAGCAAGTAAACATTTGTGCCTTGACATGCTCACATTGTTTTCCCAAGCTTCTTTTCTCTAATTGGAAACCATTGTCTTTGGTGACTCTAAAGACCGGTTCCCTTTCAGATGAACTGCGCTAATGAATGCACCTCCTTGGACTGCAGATTTCAGTGCACACAGGAGTGGGCAGCAAATACAAAAGCTTGAAGGGGGTGTGCTTGTGAGTGATACTCTACCTTACAAAGTGCTTTGTACAGCGCTGCTCAGCTGAGATGTATCTGGTTCTTGTCATTAGGCCAGCTGATGGCTCACTGCGAGGAGAATGTGCCCAGGAGGAAAAGGACAGAGATCAAATGGGCAGCTAGTCTCCCAAGTCTTGTCTGATTAGTTGTTCTGTCCAGACGCCTCACATTGAGGGGCACACTAAGTCTGGCTTCCGTGTCCATCTCAGCACCACGAATGATGCAAGGCAATGACATGCACCTCTGGCAGCCGAGGGCCTCATTTTCCATGCTCTTATTGTCCGCTGAGTACCCCACATCATGAGCCAGGTTATCTCACTATCTGATCATTGCAAGAGGTGTGTTTTGCCACCAGACCCAATAGGAAGGCAGCACTAATGTGCACAGATTTCAATCCTATCTGCCTGAGTGTGTCACAGATTTTGGTATGAAAAACAATTTATAGAACAGCTAACTAGCTTTTGGTACTAGTAAGCAAATCCAGCAAGCAAATTTCATACATAATGTTGAAATGGGAAATATAATATACCATGCATAAAATGCACGCAAAACTCTGCACAAGACCAGTGAAGAGAGAGAGAGAGAGAGAAAAGGGTCTTCAAAAAGCCTCAGCTGGAAATTTACCCTGTGAACCCCCCGCCCCCCCCGGCTCGCAATCACCGTGCACAAAACACACATGATTCGACTGTCAGTCGACTATAGGCAGGACTTGACGATTCTGATTCGACTATGTAAATCCTTGGTCTGGGACAGCCCTACTATACTGGACTGGTGAAGTGAAGTGATGCTAAAACAGGTGTCATGTGCACTCTTTTGTTAATGTGAGTTAAAAGCCTTGCTTAGGAAATATTCCTTAGTTGGAAGAAACAGTTTCTGACTGTGGTACTCCAAGGACATCGCTGAATCAAAAACAACACCTAAGCTCCAAAAAGTTGCCTCGTGTATCATCAGCCGAGCCTAAAGCTGATGATACACGGGGCAACTTTTTGAGCAATGTTGCTGGGCAACCTTGCTAGTGGCAAGTCCGACTATGTTTTGAACGGATAGCAGCGGTGCGGAGCAGGTGGCGGAGTGGTAGGGGAAGGGGATTACGGTAGAAATCTTTACTCATTACCATTGACGGCAACGTTGCCCTGCACAATTGCTCTAAAAGTCGCGCTGTGTATCATCAGCTTAAGTCACCAATATGCTGCTTTATCTGAAGGATGCTACTTTCAGGGGTGATAATTAGTGTTTCTGTTTTCTCTGAGTTTAGAAGCAAGAAGTTGTCACATTACCACTGTTTGATACTGGTCAAGCAGTTAATTAAAGAAGACAATTTATGGAACAGTTAAATATCATCCGCAAACAGATGGTAAGATATGTCACTGAAGTGACTAATTATCTGTCCTAGAGGAAATATATACAAAAGCAACAGGATGGGTCCCAAGACCGAACCCTGAGGTACCCCACACGAGAACCCGGCAGTTTCAGACATGACCTGATTTGCATAAACACTAAAACTTCTACCAGAAAGGTAGTATGAAAACCATTTTAAAACTGATCCAGACATCCCAACCAGATGATGGAGTCTATTTATTATATTATGATCAACAGTATCAAAAGCAGATGAAAGGTCCAAAAGGACCAAAACTGTGTATTCCTTAGCATCAGCTGACATCAGAATGTCACTAGAAACTTCCGTGGAATGCATTTTACGGAAACCAGACAGAAATTTGTCAAACAGCTTGTGATTCTCTAAAAAAAGGGTGAGTTGCTAAGTTGTAATGGATCAAAACTGGGCTTTTTAAGTATAGGCTTAACAACAGCGTGTTTAAAAAAACTAGGAACGAGACCAGTTAAAAGTATTAAGCATCTCCACAATACAGGGGCCAATAGAATCAAACTCTTGTACAAATAGTACAGTAATGAGAACATCCATAGGACAAGATGAGGGTTTCAATGTATGTAGCAGAGAGGTGATGTCATGTAATGTCACAGGTTTAAAAGAGGAACAAGAATGAGCGGGAGACAGGTCACATGCAGAGTTCTGAGAAAGTGATGGTGAGATGTTTGCCCTGACATCTCTGATCTTATTTACAAAGAAGTGAAGAAATTCATTACAGTCTGATTTAGAGGACACAGTTGATTGAGGGGCAGAAGAAGAAACTATTGCATTAGGTGTGGTCTATGGTGTGAAACGAGATTTTAGGATTGTGCTTCTTTGAGAATATAATCTGTGAAAAAAAGCGAGTTTTCGCATTTCTCAGCATTTCATTCAAGGTAACCCTAGGGCCTGCAGGCCTTAATGCTCAATTCCGATTTTTTCCCAGATCTGATTTTTTTTTGACAGTTCACATTATAGTTTAAATGTGTCCCATATCAGACTCCGGTGTGAACTGTCCGCGGCCTAAAAGTGACCCACATGCGCAGAAGAATAACATGACGTCACACCCTGCATGCTGTTGCAGGCTACAGAAGTAAACAAGGAGCAACATAGCTCTGGTTAGCACGCGGGAGACACCCGTTTTTCATTTTCCTCACACGGGTCACATTCCCGAATTAAGTGTTCACAACTTTCTGTTCTTTTCTTTATGGTTTCTGGCGCTTTACAACCAGAGATATGTATATAAAAATGGACGTAGCGTCCGTGACATCACCCGCTGGTTTCTGAAGAGCCATTTTGAAGCTCAAAATTGGCGGAGCGGCTTCACCGCGAGTCACTCACGGATAACCAAAAATGGGCAAAGAGGCGGGTAGTAGGTGGAGCTGAGGTAAGTGTGTTGCTGAAACCACTCCTGTCTAGCTCGCTCGCTAAGGAGCTAATGCTATATGCTATATGCTACTCTACGTTAGCAGAGGTAGCTTTTAAACCCCCGGTGCTGTACAGTGGAGGTTGGAACCTGCGGCCGTGTTGTTACCAGTTTACGGTCATTACCAGCTTACAGTCAAGGTAAGACACCGGAAAATATTAAAATCTGTTATTGACATTATACTTCACCAGGTTTTAAATGCTTTTTAATATATAAATGTGGTAACGTTATTTTGCAACACTAACAGTTAACTATTAATTAATTACCTTAAGTTTACTTAACGTTAGAGCTCAAACGAACAATTTGAAGCAAATCAATTAACCGGTTACGAGTCTTTTATTTGGACATCACCTCAGTATGTTGTGTATGTACACAGTATGTACTTGTAATAAACGTAATAAGCTAGCGGTAGAGTCCTTAGTTACATGATGGAAGCTATATAACTTGTAAAATGCTATCACATTAATTAATTCCCCACACCGCTATTTTGAGTAACGTTGCTACTGTCGGCAGGGCTGTGTGGGATTATTGTCTGGGACAATTGAGAGAGAAAGGTACTTTTTATATTTGTCTTAAGATTCTTGTTGAGTTTCTGATGCCTCCACATCTGCTACTGAAAGCTTAAACTTTGAGTCTAAAATAACATTACTAGTCTTGGCTACTGGACATTTGACAGCTGTTGTCTGTCTTAAAAGGACAACACTGACAAGACTGTCACCCTTGTTCCATTTTCTCCCAAGTATTTGACATAATAGTGCTGTCAACATTAAAACACTGAAGCATCTTTTAGAGGCGCTTCTAAAAAAAATAAGAATACCATGGGAAAGTTAATTGTGAGCACCAGAACCAGACTGAGAGATTACAGGCTTCAGAAACCTTTGCAGGTGTTTTGAGTTTATTAGCTGAGAGCTCTTCTCCAGTTGACATTTCTGTATAATTTACATTACAGATGTAATTGTAGATCACAATACAGATTTATTTATTCTAAAATTTTAATACATTTTGAGATACTGGAGTTTTTATTTCCATGAGCTGTAAACCGTAATGATCAAGATGAAAACAAAAAGGGTTTGAAATGCTTCACTTTTTACTTACTAATTATGTTACTTAACACAATATTGTACTTTTTAAAACTCATCTGTATTTACTTTATATTTTTTATCACCTGAAGCATTTATTGCACATTTTCCTCCCACAGTCACACTGTGGATCGGATGTCCCACCTGGTGCCAGAGAGCTGCAGAGACCTGGGAGTCCTCATTGTGCTGATAGGGTGGACAGACGTGGAAAGGCCTTCTCTCCTTCTGTTTACTTTGACTTTTAAATATTGTCCATATTCATCATAGATCATAGATCCATTTAAAAAAGAAATGGTTTATGGTTCACTTGTAATAAATTCTCTATATATTAGCACTCCCTGTCTTTACTACTTACTGAAAAGCTAATCGTATACCACAGATAAAACATGAAACATTAAAACTGAACTCTTGCTTAAGAACAAGAAGTTCTAGTATAAGTTAAAAAGTGAACATAATCTCAAACCTTTTTCACATGAAACACCTAATTTCTCGCCTTAACTAAACCATCGCCCTAGTTACAGCCGAGTTACCTGTCTGCAGGCATAACGCTCATTATATGCTGATAAAAAAGGTGGATGCAAATCCTTGCAGGTAGCCTACCACAGCTGTTCTGCCAAATTATGCATCCATCTCTTAAGCCCCCTATCAGAAACGTTGCTGATCAAACGCAGTTATCACCTATCACCAGCTGAAGGCTCTCAAGGAATGCTACATCTAGTGTAGTAACTGTAAGTGTAAGTGTAATAACTTAGTGATGACGGTCTTTAATATGTACTTAGAATCAATCATCCCCACTGATGAATCCCACAAAGAATAGTATAACGTTATCGAGCCATGCACCTCCAAGTTGGAGGTGCATGGCTCTTCTCGGTGTGATAGTTTCAGGCAGAACTCCGCAGCCACTCCCCCCTTGGCTCTTTGCCTTTAAACCCTTTGTGTCCATCGGGATCAGGTGCAGCCACTTATAATAGTATCTGACTAGTATCTAACTGAACAGTGACTCCGTTACAGGACGTAGCTAAATCGGACATCGCCCGTTAGTAAAATTTACTGTTAACATAATGTCAGCTACCTGAGATCTGAGCCTTTACTTCACAGACGCCTTTTCTTCAAAGCATTATCACCCTAATGACTAACACTAAGGTTAATCTAATAACGTTACATTTTGGCTTCTCTGTTCTTGCTGACTTGTCTTTGACTCATTAATAGCTGCAGTTAGAACACACTAACTTAACATTACTTACACTAACTTAGCAGCCTGAGGCTGCTCGTATCTGGCTAATTAGCGTAACGAGCTAAGCTAACAAGCTATATGCCAACAGCGATACCTGTTAAATGTTAACACATAAATAAAATACAGGAATTTCACTCACAAAGTAGAACACAGATTTCTCTCTCCAATGAACTGCACAGCCTGCCATTATTCATCCGGTTTCTGCATGTAGAAATGTCCAAAAGGCTCCGACAGGCTGAGCCTCAGAGCTCCGTGTAGCTGAGTGAGGCTAACAGACGACGGGCCGAGTGCGAGGAGTGGCAGCGGCTAAAGGCTCCTGTCAATCAAAGCAGCAATGCCCCTAGTAATGCAGAACGTTAAGGCTTAATATAATTTAAACAAGTGAGTTATAAAAAAATTCACCCCCCTCACAGTTGTCACGAAGGGCAAAATTAGCAATGTGCACTAAAACCATTTTTTGAACCAGGCTGTAAACATATTTTATTCTGCTGTAAAGTTGGGCATCTTAATATGGGGGTCAATGGAGATTGACTCCCTTCTGCAGCCAGCCTCAAGTGGCCACTCGATAAATTGCAGTTTCAGATACTTCCGTATTGCGCTTGTGTACAACACAACTGCCCCAGAACTCACTCCCTCCCCTCTCTCTCTCTCCCCACTGTGTCCGCTCGAACAAGTAGCAGTCACGTAACTCAGACGAGAGCTTGTGGTCTGGTGGATTTCAGTAGTAAGAATTTAAGTAGTAAGTAGTAGGAATTTGTGAGCAGATGATAGGAAGGTAGAGGAGGAAGAGAGCCACATGTTTAATAATGGCTTTTTGTGGTGCTTTTCGTTCAGGACGGCTCCATCTACAGCAGAACAGCTGCTCTAGAGTGACGTCAAAGTCGCATCAAATGCGACCAGAGTGTCCAGACTCAGGTCGCTTTTAAAAAGATCAGATCTGTATCGGCTTTGGACCACATATGGAAGTGGCCCAATTCCGAACTGGAAAAGATCAGATTCCATGTGACTTGGCCTGTTCACACTGTCATAAAAAGATCAGATCTAAGTCACATATGGGCAAAAAAATCGGATTTGGATCACATTGGCCTGCAGTCTGAACGTAGCGTTAGATGAAGCCTATGAACCTTGAGTTTAGAAGATTTTCATAGAAACTCTGGATTATTTCATCAATCCAAGGACAAGGTTTATTTATAGGAGACAGTGCTTGATTTAAATGGTGCCACTGTATCTAAAATTGCTAAACACTGATTATTAAAAGACTGGATATAAACATCTGCATCACTGCATCCCATCAGTGAACATGGCTCTGACAAGGCAGAGAACCTCTCAGCAGCATCATGATTAATAATCTGCCTTTGGGCCCTAATTCTCAGGGGGGAAGGATCCAGAGCAAAGTTAATGCAAGCTAACGTTATCTAACTTGATCCAACTAAAGCACAAAATCACAATATATTTCACATGCATAACATAAATACACATAAATACAGTCCACTGAAATGTATTGACTAGAAAATGCTTATGCTACATATTTTAACCATATATTTAACAGGAACAAACGGCAATATTCAAGTTGGCAAGGTATTATTTAACATAGAGCTATTGCCTATAAACATCTTCTCAAACAAACATCTAAAATATCTTCAGTCTACAGGAGCTGCCACAACACTTTCCCACCATAAACTTTAAACGTCTGGTATTGGTAGCGCCAACGTGGCGTTATCACGGTTAAACTTCGACAGGGCAAACTTACTTCCTCTCTTTCAAAATCATCGTACACATTCTAAACATAAAACAAACCATTTTAGGGGTTATAAACTCAGTAGTTATGGGTTATTTATACTTTACCGACCTGTATGAAAGCAGGTGAAACAGGAGCAATGAAGATACGGTGCGTCTGCGTTTCATTCCAGATTGCTTCTGAGGAAACAGCAAAAAACTTAATACCTCACTCTGTTAGTACAATACCAATTATTTTTCTCCTTAAATAGCAACACAAATATATACAATAACCCATAATGATTAACCTGATAATTGTTCATTTGTTTTCACATAAATGTGGTCACACTACCTTAGGTGTGCCACACATGGTAGAAAATCTGACTTCATTGGACACAGCATAGTGGCTGTTACAAGCAACAGAGAAAGCAGGTGTGTGGTTCATTTTTATGTGAGGTTACAGCCTGTTCAAAAATAGGTAATAAAAAAGTGATTAATTGACAAGTGATTTCATTAAAAAAACTACTTTACTTTAATATTTTTTGGCTGTAGACCACAGTATGACAACATTGGGTTTAGAGGGTTTTTGCATCAGTGTGATATACCTTGATCACTGGATTAGCCAAAATATGCTATATACATTTAGAAATGCTGTTATACTGACAGTATTCTTTAATTGAGAGGAAGCTGCTTCAATATCAGTGGTAACCCTTGTGGGGGGCAGGATCCCACCAAGGAATCACAAGACAAATCTGAGGGGCTGTGAGAAGATTAAGAGAATGGCAATTTGCAGAAGTGGCACGAAAGATTAACACTACAAAAAATTATACTTATTTTTCCAGGCGCTAAACTTACCTTTTTTCTTGTGAATTACTGGAAATTTGGACCTCTTCAGACCTCTCATACAAATTCAAATAAAACAGAAAAAGAAATCCCTCTTTAGTTCACGTGGCCATTACAAAGAAACATTATGGAACTAGCAATGGTGGATCACAAGCACTAGACATGACAAGCCTTCTCTGCATGGGTGTCGGGACCATTGTATGTGGGTGGGACAAGACGCACCTACTTTTTAAGACCAATCATATTGAACCCATTCACTTTTACTATATTTAATTTAGCGCATTTGTTTGTTCACTTTTCAGTGCCATCTTTGAAATCCATTCCACTTAAGGAATACTCTAATAAATGTAACTCCATTTAGCTACACCCTTGATTTTGAATAGTTATCTGACATTTTTGCTAGGCTAACTAGCTACAGTAATGTCAACATCAGTCAACCAGTGTTAGAATTTCTTTAAACCCTATAACATGATACAATAGTATATATATATACCATTTTTACCATAAATTGATGCCAGAAAGGCAGAAATTGGTGCAGAAAAATTCACCAGAATGCAAGAAATTAAGTGTTTAGGTGTGGGGAGGTGCCCCCAGACCCGCCAACTCACAGATTGCTGACTTCATGAGAAAGATTTTATTGCGATAGTATATAACATACATTGAAATGCAGTTTAAAGCAAACCATTGAACTTTAAAATAGCATATATAAATAAGCAATAAGCATGGATGATTTCTGTAAAATAGTGTTAAAAAACTTCACATCTTGTTCCCTTGACGCCAGTATAGTGCAATATATATACTGTAGATATATAATAGTATAAACATTTTTCGGAAGAGGCCCGCCCACATTTTTTTTGCTTCCAACAGCCTTCTCTGAAGAATCTCTGATTATCATGAGGGTTAGCTCTCTTATGCATCATATGCATTCTAGTTGTCTACATGGAAACTGTAGACAGAGAAAGGGCTTATCCGAGCTGTACAGTGCTAAAAACAGTAATGAAGGTATTGAAAAAGACAAAACGTTGTGAACATTTGTCATAAATTGAGAGAAATATGGGAAATCGGGAGAATTATGACCCCGGGAGGAAACTGGGAGAGGGCAATGAAAAACGGGAGTCTGCCTGGAAAATCTGGGGGGCTGGCAACAAGCCAGATGATGATTTTTTGTTGTTGTTGTTTTTTAAAGATGGTCTTATATCTCACCCTTGGAGCAGCTCAAAGAAATGGCACTACCTCCTGTTTGACACCACACCAGGGAAATGCAGAATGAATGTGTTGCTTCAGAAAATAAACTGTTCACACATTGGTGGCACTTTTATATCAACAGAGCTGGTGTCAACATTCCCACAGGGGAATCATTTTATATTATAATTATTACTTCTAATACTATTTTGAAATGAGTAACAACTCTTAATTTAAATGACTTGAGGGAGATTTATCTCAGGCTCGTGTGTGTGTGTGTGTGTTAGTATGCATGCTTGTGTGTGCGTGTTGGGGGGTAATATGTTGACACAGCACAGATTAATTTATAGGACAACAAATAGTTGGCCTCTGCTGTGAGTGCATGGTGTCCTTGCTAATCGACACATTATATATAATTTCCTACACTACTCTACCATTTGACCTTTTGTTTACATTGAGGCAGCATTAAGTTTGGATTTTGTTTCCTCCAATCAGTATGTTGTTGTTTTGGATAGCAGGATATATTTATGATTCCAAAATGACATCATTGTACTAAACGAACTAAAATGCAGCTGTATCATATGAAACAAATACTTGAATGAGATTTGTTCAACATTAATGTTTCTCAGTGACGTGAGATAAACAATTGTATTTTGAAAACATTACTGAAAGTGTAAATAACCAATTTTGCCCTCTCACAACTAATTTCATTATTTGGATTTGGCTGTGAAATTATTGAAATTATTATCTCAGGGATTTTTTCTGTGCTCTGTCAGCTTTCTGCTCATGGCTAGTGTTGCCGTGAGCTCCTGATCTGAGAATCATCGGTACAGCATTCGTGAAATAGAAGGCTCCCATCTCAAAGTAGAACAGTTGGGTAAAAAGATGCCTATGAAGATTTAGGAAAAATGCGGGAACAAAGATTTTTGTGGCACTTTTCCCTTTTACTAGCATAGAAATAAACTTGAGGGATTAAAAGTTGTAAATTAATCACAGTTTAACTAAAACGAGAATGTTTTTAATTTCATTAATTATTTGTTAAATGAGTGAGTCGCTGGTTGTACTCACAGTGACCACTATTAACAGTCTGGTGCTTAATTAATGTCGTGTCATCATGGCACCTATTTAAGTGTGTATTTTTAAGTTACATACACATTTAGAGTCTGAGTACAATTAAGGTATCAAACTACCGTCAAATCCTGTCTGTACTGCAGACACATCAAGACAAACAGATAAAGCAGTGGAACATGAGATTAGTCGTGTAGAGTAAATGAGAAAAATAGAAGGATTTAATATTAAATTAGAATTTTTGTTCCTTAGTACTTAGCGCAGTTGAATGAGAAGACAAAGTCACCCTGGAAACAAGCATTAGGAGTAAATAATATGAACCACTGTCTGCTTCCTCAATTTAACTCAAGCATGTCTTATTAAAAATGGAAAAAGGGCCCATGCCACATTAAGGATTAGAAAATTGTATTCAAGTATGAAATGAGCCGTATGCTATAAGCGGTATAGACAGATAAATGTTTGACCCAACAAGAATACTAGGGAAGTTCAGTGGACTTGCATGAAACATAGGGAAATTTTATTCAAATATTTACATTAATCCCTCATAACCTGTCTTAACACTTAATCACCTTTACAAATAAATCAGAACATATATGAAGAAACATTCAACAAAATTTCTAAAATGTTTCTTCATACGGAAAGCAGTACTGACATTAACAGTGTGGAATTTTGTAGTTGAAATCAATCATTCAGCCAGATCTTGCTTTAACCTTTTAAATTTGTCCTGCACAGTAATCCCCATGTGAATTTCTGCTTTCAACCAATTTCTGTCACAGGAGCGTTCCAGTGATGAATTTTCTCACAGTATAAAGACAGATACTGCTTTATCATAATAAACTCACTGGTAAAATTTATGAAGAAAACAAAAACCTTTTGTCTATTTTAGCATTCTGCCAAATTCAGCATTCTGTTGTGTGCTCACAACCTGCTTGATGATTTATGTGTTGAAAAACACTCCCCATATATCCATCAACCAGCAGATGCAGATGGTGGCTCCAGTAATCTGGAGGATAAAGAATAAAAAAAAAGACGGTGGGGGGGTTGTGAAGCTGCTAACATATGCAGACTTGTTATGTCCACAGTGGCCCTGATGTCTTCTAAGACCATCTGTTTTCCAACTTGTGTGCCCTTGTGAGCCAATACCCATCTGTGATATAAAGAAGAAAATGGCAAAAATGTTGTTGGACATAGGTTTGGTAAACAAAACCTCATTAAATAATAAAGGCAAAATTATATTTCTTTGTTTCACTATAATTTGCTGGTGACTAGCTGTGGGGGGAAGAAGTACTCAGATCTTTTACTTAAATAAAACAAGTAATACCACAGTGTAGTAATACTTTACCTTTACTGGTAAATGTTTGCATTAAACCTTTTAGGGTAAGTCCCGGTTTTAACCTGGAAATTGCTCCAGTATTGAGCGAGCATACTGCAGTCGGCAGCAGAGAAACAGATCTGCAACATAATCCTTGCGGGCAGTTGCACCCCCTCAAATTCCTTCTGCTAAAGTGCTTGATTTTCAGGCTCAGATTGTTATTATAAGTGTCAGACAACATTATTTGAAGAGTAAGATCCCTTTTGTTTAACTACAAACAGTCGTTATAGCACTCTCATCAAAGCTACCTGACTCCCGTTTCAAAAAGAGGGAGACTGCAGTAGTCTGGAGGTCAGATGGGCAAAATAATGATTCAGACAGTAAAAAAACAGCAGCTCCAAGAATGGAGGGAAGGATTGCGTATGTAATAAATTAAACAGAATGGGTCATGTAAAATTTAATACATCTTAATAGCAATGCAATCAGATGCATATATATTGAAATTAGATACCGTAAACTCTGAATGAATTCTGAAGACCTCACCGGTATACTGTATACATGCATTTAGGTGCCTGTTGACAGTGGCTCTAATTATTACACGGTAAGGAATGGGAACAGACACACAGGTTTGGAGGAAAACACAAACAGAGTGGTGTTTAGAAATCTTTACAGAAATGTCAACCACTAGTTGGCAATGCAAAGCAATCAATCAATAGTTTGTGTTGTTTTTTGTTTCTTGTGCCCAATGCTCCGACAAAGTTTTTTTGCTTTGAGTGATCATATATATATAATATACAATATGCATAATATATATTACAATGTCTGTATCTGTTAGGGGCAACTGTCAAAACAGATGAATGAAATATAGGTTGTATTAATGATTTATTAACAAATTTAAACATTTTTAGTGGCTTATACAAGGACCTAATGGAAACTGTTTTTATATTCCATTGTATTTTTTTATCATCAATGCCACTTCAAGTTTCTCTTCACTTCTCTTTCTGTGTCCTACAGTACTTGTTCAGCCTGCCAGCTGTCTGATAAAGACATTGTCAAAGGAAGGCGTGAACGAGGAGTCACTTAATGCACATTGATCAAACAGATTAAGGACAAGTGCCCACAATGATGTTCTTCCCTCTGTGCTGAATTTCATTACCTGCCTGTCCTTGATGGAACTCTTTGATACGTACTGTAGCTGAAGTCACTGTATTACATAATATGCCACTAATTGCTGAAGTTATGCAATCCTCTCTTGTACTTCTGCCTTTAAAGCATGCCATGATTGGATGGTTATTTCAGTTTGAGATGTAATGCCTGCTTTTCTACAGTTTGATTGTGTGTGAATGTGTATTATTTTTCTTTTCTGTTCTCTTACATTTGGGTAATTTTTGAGAAAATCCTATACTATGGAGAAATAATAAATACCTTAATTCTACACCCATGGTTGTTATCATAGAGCTGTGGCAAAAAAAAAAAAAGCTTCATCTTAATTTATCTGCAGGAGAGGCATCTTCTAAAATGGTTAGCATTTACAGAAAGCTGCCCAGAACAACCCCAGTTTTCTATAGTAATCAGCTTCACAGAGCAATTTGGTTAGAAGTGCTTTGCTTAAGGGCACCTCTGTGGTAATCGTTATGAGAGATTCTTTGCCTTGATTTTCCAAGCCATTCATGAACAGGAACCATGCCATTCTTGCATTTCTAAACTGTATCACCACTTTCATTTCACTTTCATTCAGAAAAACAATCTCCCTTATTTATTGTTACAACACTAAAGTTACTTAAATATAGCCCATGCAATGATGCCCCTACTATATATAGTAACAATATATTAACCAATATGCTGTCGATCAGCAGTCTCCAACAAGTCTGACCTGCTTTGATCTCATCTCCTCCTCACTGTCAGCCCACAGACAGCCTGTATCCCTCACAATGACAGCCATAACAACCATCTCTGGATGGCCTTGTCTCAGATGGCTTTAGATAACACGCTTGCATAACGCTTAACTGCCTGAATTTATACCCTGGCTGTGCCTGACCCTCACCCTGCTACCTCCAGGGTGCTGCAGAATGCAGCTGGTTTGTTCCTGTTGGTGGCACAGTTTTCATGGAGCTGAGCTCTAATCCTTGTATGTAATCTGGCAGTTCCAGCAGCAACCAATCACAACCTGTTTGTACTCTGTAATATTGGAATGAAAATGCCTGACAGCAGAGCGGGAGCATGTGACGCCAGTAACGTGCCAGATAAAATGTCATCTGTCATGATGCTGTCGTTCTTTAGTTTGTGTGTGCATATAGACAATAGTACTGAAAATACTAAAGTACCACACATAAAACACAGATTTTTGAGACATTATACAAGAAGTAACAAAAGAGATAATTATTGCATTTCCACAAACCTGGGTAAGTCTATCTCTCTAATAAATGTCCCAAAACCCCCACTGCATGTGCTAAAACTGGTTTAATTCCTGACAGAAGTTTAGAACTCCTTTTCCTGTAAAGGTATTGTTAAACTCACTTTTCCTGTAAATTCAGCATCCATTTAAATGAGCATCATATATGTTTGCATCATCAGTTAGCTACCAGCTTGAATTAGCTGCGGCTCCCCGTTGAGAGTAGTGACAGACAGAGGGAGGAGAGGAGCCCATCATTTGAAGCATGAAATCCCTTTAACCAAGTCCTCTGTCACTCAGCAGCCAGTAGGGGAGCACAGCATGCCAGGCTGTAAACGCACAGGTTAAGAGGCAGGGCCACCAATGCTGCTGGATCTCCTTACCGTGTTGGATCAACATTACACGGCACATCCACAGACATAGCCATCACTTATGGACCTCCTCAGTCAGCAGGCATGTCATAGCAACACCTCAGCGTTTCCCCTAGTAACACTTGGCAGCTCTAAGTGCTGTAGACTAATAAAGTTAATACATGATGCACTTTTATCCTGCTGCATCATATTTTGTTTGGTTTATTACATTTTTTTACATGACAACACTTTTGCAACACGTTCTTCCATGTTGTCCCTAGTATATAATGCTTTGTGCTCCATAAAAGCAATGGCAACAAATTTAATCTCTTACCTCACTGGGGCATGGTGTGTTATTGTTGTACCTTAGCACTCCCTTACCTCACATACTGCATATCACCCAATGTGCAGTGCTGTTGTCTGCCTGTTTGTTACAGTAGCTCAAAGGCTCAGAGATAGCTTGTTGTTATTCTGAATTTAATGGAATGGGAAGGCCTGTGTTATACCACCTAATGTCGATCATCTGTTTGCTGATTTTCTAAATATTTTTCATGTTTTCTTTGCTGACGTTTTATATATCCCCAAGATGCATAATTTGGATTTAAACAAGGTCCTGACAATACTTGACCTTACAACTCACCAACTATGCTGAGCTGTAGAAGACATTAGAGGAAAAAACATTACTAATGGTAAACAAACAAAACAAAATAATTGCTATAACACTACTTCATAAGTACATAAATAAACATTAGAAGGAAAATATCTTGCACTTTCTGTACCACTCCGGTAGGTAAGGTCTGGATTTTGTTATAATTTTCTTGCATACAGCAATTATACCAATTTTACAAGTAAGACAATGTCTACCAACGCTTCTGCCCTGTTTCAAAAAGACACTTTGTGAGATAATAATATTAGGCAAATTAGCACGGATATGAAGGGAAGTGCCAAGTCGGTTCATGACAATGCTCTGATCATCTCTTTTGTTGCTGCTTTTCTAAGTCTTTAAATGAGGGACTGAATAGGAATAAATCTCATTAAGACATGATTTGAGAGCCATGCTGCTGTCCATCTTATGGAATTGTTAGACCTGTAGATTTGGATCACAAAGTACAATATGAATGAATATTTTTTTAATACCATTATCATCTTCTTATAAGACACCGTGTGAAGAACATACTGTTATTACTCAAATTATCTTAGCATAACATTAAACTCCATGAGGTCCCCCATATCTTTGTACATGGAGATTAGAATATCTTCAGAAATGTCATGCATTTCATATTTAATCTCTCTTCCTAACCAGCTTGGAAAATACTATGAAAAGACTTGCCGTAGTGATTCTCTGACTGCTGTGTGAAATTATGAAGCTGGATTCAGGTTGAATCTCTCACAGTTGGCCTGCAGTGTGTTATGTGAATTTCCTCCAGTGGCTGCTGATGCAGCTGCAGCCTATAAATAGGACCACCCCAGACAGGCAGAGGGAGGAGGGCTTTGGTTAACCCCCGAGACCCAGTCCTAATCTGACCCCATTAATAGGCAGCATCATTAGAGAGTCAGCTCAGCTGGCTGGCAAGGAAGGATACAGCCCCCCCTTTGTCTTGAGAGATCTTGGCAATATTACATCTCAGGAGATGCACAGGACCCTATTTTGAGTACCTTCAAACTCACCTCATTGTCGGCTACCTGTCGTTGACTTCTCTTTCGCCTGCTGGCTATTGCTCTCAGCCAATATCCACTATCTGCCACAGTGCAGACAAGGGAGGGGTATCTGACTCTCTACCACCCATACCTGTCTTTTCATATCTCCAGATGGCCGAGTGTTGGAGAGGTTTGGTGCCTCTGTGCCACATATGCATTGCATGGCCTGGATACAACAAAGCAGTTGTAGCAAAGCTTTGCTTCCCCAATGGTGCTTTTCTGCAATCAAAGAGTATTCATCTCCCTCTTGCCCTCCCTCTTGTACAGCCATTTTGGCACAGTTTGGTTGTCTTTTTTTCCTCCCACTCTCTCCCTTCCTACTTTTCTATTCCCTCCATAGTCAGTCATTTATACCACAAACAAGTACCCTTGTTGGGATAGGGAAACATCCACTGTGCAGATTCTTTCTGATTTATTACCAAGGAGTGTATAGGTCAGTCTTAATTAAGAGGTGAAATCATTAAGGAGAGATAGATAAAGAGAGGGTGCCACAGAGATGACCTGTTTGAGGGGGAAATCTCTCCAGTCCTTATGGCTTTCAGACTACCAGAAATCTGACACCATGCATTATCCACCAGGTTTTTCAGTGGGAGAACAGAAGCAGTTGTACTATTTGTTGGTTTAGATGTGCTGTGAAAGAAGAGATGTCTAGAAACAATACACCCTAATACCTAAACGACTAAATAGGTCAATTGTCAAGTGTCCCAAAACAACATGATGGACCGTTTTCCAAAGCGTCATATATGTCTATCGGAAAGTACAACAACATAATTACCGTTTCCCAAAACGACATGTACGACCATTGGCAAGTACCACCCAGTGGCATGCGTATCAGACCTTAAGTACTTTACATTTAGCACCTTTAGCACGTGCTAAACAACACTAAAAAACACTTGGTTGGATTTAGGAAAGATTGTAGTTTGGGTTAAAATAAGTTGTAGTGTTTGTTAATAAAATTATGAATATTAATACTTGGACATTTAAATTTCATACGCACTTGTTAAATCTCTGGGACATCACCTAGGGTGGCTGTCCATCCAAGGGGCGAGGAATCCTTGGGTATAGTGTAGTAATTAAAACAATTAGTAATTATCAGTCGATCATTAATTGGTCACTCCCAAATCTGAGGGGTTGAATTCTCCGATTCAGGGACCTGGATTATAAATCAGTACACACACACATACGTTCCTGTGATTAAAGTGAAATATTTATTTACTAAGTAAGGTGAAGACAAATGAAGATTAAGTAAGAATATATATAAGACAAACAAACAATGATTACAGGGTAACAACAAAAAGCAGTACAGAAGTTAGGTACAGAATTAAAGGGTTCATTGTAAATTCTTCTTTGGCTATTGTGAAAATAATATTATTCTAAAAGAAATAAAGGGAGATAATAGATACAGGTTGGTAGTCCTGATGTAATCACTAAGTTGTAATTAAGCTATAAATTCAGAGCTTTGGGGACTTCGACCTGACCACAGAATATTGAGCTTTGCCTTACTGTGGCCGTTTCCCAAACCATTTTGAGGGCTATTCACCGTTCGTCAACTCAGTGCTGTTTGGCGTCCTTAGAGACGAGGCCCGCAAGAAGGCAGTCAGGCAGGAGTCGATGTTTAGAACAGCTGATTTGCTCCATGGTCCCTCCGCTTTCTGGTAGCGGCAGGTTAGCTCTGATCTGTGGCTCAGTGGGCCGATGTCGGGTGTCCTAAATGTTACTGGTTGGCTATTTGTTCGAAATACTTTACATACTCAAGACTAATTCAAAACGAGATATGCTATAAAGAAAAACTTGTTGGTTGTTTCTTAATCAAGAGATATGTAAGCTAAACAAAGAAATAACTTCTACAAAACAAAATCTAAAAAGATAGCTTGGTCTGCTGGGTTACCTTTGTCACTCTCCTGGGGGCGTTTCAAACAGTGGGAGATCACCTTTCTGTCCCTCGAGGTTTCTGTGTTTTAAGAATACTTTAATTCAAGAGTAATGTCTTAGAAAGTCTATTTGCACATGTTACATTTACTCATTTCATGCTTTTATCCAAAGTGACTTACATTTTAGAAACAAAAAGATCTACGAGTGACAATAGATATTAGAGCAGCAATAATACTAGCAAGAGCTAATAACACATGTGGCATCAATGGGGTAAATACCTAGGGAAAAAAGTTAGAGTTAACGAAATAATGCAATCAATACAAGATAATTGTAAGGAGATAGAAGAAGAAGAGCAGAGGAAGTGCATGTTAGAAGTTAGAGGTTATGGGTTAGAGGTGTTAGAAGAGAAAGTGTTCTTGGAAGAGAAGAGTTTTCAAGAGCTTTTTGAAGTTAGAGAGGGACACCCCTGCTCTGATGGCATGTGATAGCTTGTTCCAACATTGTGGTGTTACAGATGAGAACAGCCAGGACTGAGATTGCATTGAGTGTAGGGATGGCAGAGACTGGCGGCATTCGTTGGAGGAGCGCAGTGGCCAAGAAGGAGCATAAGTTTGTATTATGTTTAGGTAGATGGGTGCAGACCCAGTAGTCACTCTGTATGCAAGCATTAGTGAATTGAATTTGATTTGGGAAGCCATGGGTATAGCCAGTAGAAGTTGCTGGCTATACCCAATGGAGTCCTTTTGGGCTGATCAAAAACCAGATGCGCTGCTGTGTTCTGAACCAATTGTAGGGGTTTCACCGCACAAGCTGGAAGACCCACTGGGAGGACATTGCAGTAGTCGAGGCTAGAGATCACTATGGCCTGTATAGAAGCTGGGTGTTGTACTGAGTAAGGCAAGGCCAGATTTTTCTTTTGTTGTATAGAGAAAAGCGGTATGAACGAGAGACAGCAGCAACATGGTCTGTAAAGGACAGTTGGTCGTCAATCATGACACCCAAGTTTCTCACCGCCCTGATTGGAGTGATGGTAGAGGAGCCTATATGTATATCTGCCCAGAACATTTAAAGCAAGTGTTATATGTATGTGAGGGACCGCTACGGTCCTCTTGACGAAAAAATCGTCATCACAGGGTGTACACAAAGCTCTGTGCTCTTGTGACTCACTGCACTACCAGAGCACCAACCGATCTACTGTGCATGTGTGGAATGAGTCCGCCGAGCTGACTCCAGGAAGTAGTAAAAAGTAGTCCGCATCCATGGGGTCCGCAGCTGTCCATGTGCGCATCTGCTCCAGAGTATATTGGAGCCTTTACACAGACTGAGGCTTTACTGACTTCTTCTGTTTACAGTCTCACAAAAAACATAAATAAACAATGTAATAATCATACTATACGGCCATATTTCTGGTGAGGACCTGCTGCTAAAAATGTCTCCAACTCACCTCAATACTTCACATTCGAGCAGAGCATTTTAGCATTGATTTCTGAAGCCTTGTAACTCTAAAGTCAAATGCAATGTGTTTGCATGAGAGGGGAAGTGAGCTGTCTTGCAGGGGAATTGTAAACCATTGCTTAAAGTAGTTGCACTTGCTCATCTGTGCAAATAAGGACAGTCATGTCTTTTTTCGCTTATACAATAACAGCTTCGACTGTCACTGTCGTTAGATGAAAAATAAATGACTTGAAAAACTGATAATGTGAATGTCACAGGCAATCTTAAGCAGTCTGTTCATCTTGTTTGAACTAATGATTAAACTAATGAAATTTGAAAAAAAAAAAAAAAAATACAAATATGCAATCCTTTTTGAAGAAATAATCCACAAGCTGTTTTTCTATCTTTTTAAATTGTTCTTCATTGTGGTTTTTCCACTGCACTTCTAGGCGATCACTTGGTAATTAGACACTCTTATGTCTTTTTCTCCTGGATTATGGTAATGATGTTTGAGTTTCTGTTTGTGGAATGCTTTGTCTTTTTCAGCTCTGTTAGCTAAGGTGATTGCTGCTCACACTAACTACCCAGTTCTATTTCGGACATTGGAAAAGGTTTTACTTATTGTGAATGAAAGGCTCTTTCCTGGAAACTATGCATATTAGCTTACCCTCTGTATTATGCCAGTGGTTGTTTTTCATAAAACTGAATATCTAAGGTGTCTGCTACAATGATATAAAAGCTGCCATTTTGGCAAGGTCAAGCCAAGCTTAGCTCACAAACACATACAGCAGGTCAGTCCTTTGGAACGTCTGTGTCATCTTAGACCTGACCATCACCCACATGAGGCAACTACCTTCAGGCCAACTGCCAAGTGCCAACTCAAACATGCAAATCTCAGAGGAACCAATGCTGGTGCTTCTATAAAGGTCCATTGGACTTACAGGAAACCACACCAATGTCATTTTGCATGTGACTAAATGTAATAAATTCAAATGTTTTAGTGATTAATGAAATGTGTTTACAAGGTGAGCAGACAAAATATTACCGTTAGCTAATCGAGCTTAAATGTTAAAAATCTAAAATAAATAAATAAAATCAACCCAAAATCCATGAAATGTGTCAGTGCCATGTGACAAGCCACACAGTTGATTGTTCACAGCCACTGTTGCCTGAGGGCCGAAGATTTTGATGGCTGCTTTAGGTCAGCTGGAAGGCTGCTGTTGCAGAATGTGTACATGCCAACACAACTGCATGCACATACACGTGTCATGCCATATTGGCTGTCCTGTTTTCAATGTTTTTGCAATGTTTTTATGTCTGTTTTCTGGAGTGTCCTAGTTTGGTGTGCTTGTATGTCCCACTCCCAAAAAACCCGGTATACAATTATCCAATGTGAAAGTTGAAGTTTTAACAGCCGCTTACATTTTCATGATGCATAAATCTAAAACTTATAGAGAAAGCAAATAGAAATGAGCAAATAGAGGAAAACCCTTTTGTAGAATGGTATTTAATTTGATTTAGTCTCACAGGTGCTTGCTCAAGCACTGTTCCCATGTGAAATTAAGAAAATCAAGTAACTGGATACATTCCAATTGCAATGACAGTTTTGCTGAATAATTTGTATTGTCTTGTAATGTATAAGGCAGTTATACTGTACTAATCTATAATGTATATCACTTATGTCTCTGTGATATCCCATTATTAAGTGCTGTCTCTCAGCTTTTCATAAAGGTACCATGCATCAAGAAAGTTTTCTTTTTAAGCTCTGTCGAACCGCTTTCACATATGGTGTTGTACAGCCATGTCAGACAGAAATGTCTCTTGACTCCCTATGGTGATGTTTCTAAAAGGTCCATTACTGTAACTACAGTGGTGGCACAAGTTTGGGTGGTTGGAATGCACAATTTTCAAACATGGCTTTGCTTTTAGAGGCTGACCTTTTCATGTTGCTTCTCCCTGTTCTCTACCTCAAAACAAAGCCACATCATTGCTCAGTGTCTACACACCTGAACTGATATTAAAAATGAGCAGATGGCCACAAGCTCTGGTCCTTGAGAAGGGTGCCAAAACTTTTCTTAGCAGAATGGTGTCACAACAGTCTAAAATCATATGCTCAAGTGGAGGGATTCTGCTTTAAAAAAAAGCTTTGCAAACAAGCATTTTGACCTTTTAAATCTGTAAAAATATCCACAAGCCTACATCTGATTGGTTACAGGTGACAAAGGTAATTTATTTCCACACTCCTGCTTTTCGTTGTTTTAGCATTGTCAACTTCCTGCGCAGTACCACTTAGCAAACTAAGCCTAAGGCAGTGTGTTTTCTCCAGAGGCAAGAGGTTATATGAGTTACCGCACATTCAGAGGGAACAATTGTTTGCTCATATAAATACAATTAAGCTTTGTCTCTTCATGAGGCGTTGTGTACATTATACATTATACAGACTAATCATGAAATGCTTTGACGTTGTTTACCTCACTGAAGGGATTGAATTGGATCAGACCGATAGCATCTTCACTGGCAAATGAAAGAAGGATCCCTGGCCCACTAACAATTTCCTTCTTCAAAGCAGCATTAGTGGCTCCATTAAAATCCTGTCACCCTTTTTCCTTTATGGCTTTCTGTGGCTTCTGAGGAGAGGAGAAATCACAGCCATTCAAATGCTAAGTGACTTTAACACTCCTGTGAATATTACAAAGGAAAGAACTACTCCATCATCTACCATGCAAAGAAAAAAAAGATGAGACCAGTGTTTTGAAAATCCTATCCCCCTACCTCTGCAGTATCTCGTCACAAGCCATTACCTCTGCAGAAAGCAGACCGCTTGACACATACAGAACACTGTACTGTGTCAGTCTTCATTAAGACTTAACCATGTGCATGGACACATACTGGCAGCTGCCTAAGAGATTGCCTCGCTGATGTTATCATGTCAGCAGGTTTTCAATCTCTTGCATTTAGACATTATAAGGAATGGGCTTATTATGACTGCAAATGAATCAATGAGGTAAACGCAGGCAGGAGTGCTACCTATACTCCACACCATCGGCCAACAGTTTATGCATAGGAGGTGCTCTAGGGGCAAAAAGGTAGGCCCTGTCCCATCCATCATTAGAGGAATCATTTTATTAATGACCTCTCTTTTTGCTTCACAGGTCACAGATGGAGGAACCATCAAGCAGAAAATCTTCACCTACGATGCTATGTTTAATACCAATTACTCTCACATGGAGGACTATCGCAGGCGGGAAGACCTTGTGTACCAATCAACAGTCCGGTAAGTCTCAAAATCAATTAACTTTAATTTAAAACAAGAATACTTAAATGTTTAACTCTGCTTGTACTGTGTGAACTGCTCTGCTTCTGCTCCATTCATTTTGCAGTGAATTGTCAACTTTTAAACTTATAGGGATAATCAAAAAGCCTCTTGATACTATGATAGTAAATGCACCAAGATGAACTCCTGCTCATTGCTACGCCCAACCATCTGTTATTGGTTAGACCAGGCCAGACCGGAGTGACCGGGCACATAGGTCAGTGCATTATTACATGAGGACAAGAGGCATTGGCAAACTCTAATCAGCAACTCCGTGTTGAAGATTTAGCCCACATCTGGCCAGTCTGGTCCTTATTCCAGCAATAGTGGTGCAAATATCCCAGGTAGCACCGCCCTGTCCAGGCACATTATCATGGAGGTGAACATACACGCTTTCCTCACACATCTTTCAAGCCTCTATGATCCAGTGCATACACAGCCACATTGGGTATGCATTAACAGGTTTTACTGAGAGAGTAAGAGATGGAGAAAGTGAGAGTTGTCGGATGAGGAGTCATCTGGCTCTGGTTGGCTTGATTACATGTTTAAGGAATCTTGGGGACTGTCTTATTTTACCCCAGGCCTCAACAATACGGCTGGCAGCTGTCTGCCCATCTCCTCGTTTCTTGCTCCCACTGCTCTGGCTCTCATCCTACTGCAGATATTCCTGTCTGAATGTTCCACAACACAAATGATGTGCTGGCCATGCATTGCACCCACAACTTAATTTTAAACTGGAATGCTTTACTCTACTTTCATCATCTTATGCTTGTCCTGTAGCTTTTTTTTTGATTCCACTCATGTACATTTCTACCTCTTTGTATTTTTCTCTCCTTTTTTTCCTCGTTATTTCTCATGTGTGGTACGGCTGCCCAGCTGATGATGATTTATCTGGACAATCCTACTATCCCTTTGGGATCAAAGAATCACAATAGAATGGTGTACACACTTACATGCACATAGACATGAAAACATCAATACACACATAAACAGAAAACATAACCGCCCCACTGGACATCGAAACACATACCCATATACACACAGACAGAGAAAGTGAGAGAGAAAAAGTCTAAAACACCACAATGCACTGACCTGTATCAGGATCTCTATCAGAATGCTTAGCCAGTGTTAGTCAACCAGAGGGAAATGTGGACTCTTGCGACAGTCACACCATTCTTCCAGTCAAGAAAAAATTCCCTCTGACTAGTCACGTCGCCACTTTCATGGTGTAACACAGAAGCTCAACATTACTAAGAAATGCAAAAAGCTGAATTTTTACTCGCTATAATCTCCCATCTCCACCTGAAAATGGTAAATCTTCTGTACAAAGCCTTAGCAGTCTGACAAATCCACTTGTGCGACCAAAAATTAATGTCTCAATATTCTGTATCTTTTATAAACTAATTTTGTAGAAAAATATCTTTTTAGCTTTTCCTTTTTTTCTGTAGAATACTTTTTCTCACAGCCATATGTGATTACTGTGCTATAATGGAGTAATAATAATAGAGGTGATTTAGCTCCTTATATGCCATCTTTCAATAATTAGAATTATAAACACACATACATACACACACACACACACACACACACACACAAGTGACATTGATATTGACTTAATCTAAGATTGCCCCTTGTCTGCCTTTGATAGCTATTAGCCATAATCTTTCAAAAATTGGAAGCAGCTGTAACTTTCTCTGTATTCAAGTGCCAGTGAATAGATTAGTCCTTCTAAAATTAATGGCAGATCTTGCATGTAGCTGATGATACTTGAAGCTTGAAGATCCTCCACCATTCGACCTCAAATCGTGAGAAGAGAAGTCTGCATTTTGTCCTTTATAAAAGACATTTTTTTAATCTATGGCCATGTGTTTGTGTGCAATTTGTTTCTCTTGCTCTCTCATATGCACACCCACCAAATCGGCTGCTGGTCAAATTTAAAATGACTCATGGTTATGTTATCCTGACAAGCAAATCTCTTGAGGTTGTGAGAATAATGACTTCTCTGAAGCAGAAGTGTAGCTAGCTTATGTTATAGAAACACAAACTTCTTAAAGAAGAAGGTCAGCGTGGAAGGTTGGGCATACTGTAAAAAGTGTTAGATGTTGACACTGGAGACAGTGATTCACATCCTTTCTCCTGCCAACAGTCAACATTGGTTTCTTTTAACCATATCTACATGTTTTTCCATTAAACTAAAGATGGAAGATCAGAAAACCCTCCTATGAATCATTTTTGTAACAATCATATGGGTCATTTTGGAAGTCAATTACAAACAACCTATCATGTTGTAAGGACATGGACATGTTAATTATATCATTATAACCAATCTGGAATTCTCCATCTTCCTGTAGCCTGCTGTCACCAAGATTTTTCCCTGGAAAAATTGTACCATTAACAAGTAAATAAGGTGTGCTGTGGAAAATGATGTTCATAATAACCTATAAAATACTGACTGATCACTTAGTGAACTATTGATCCACTTGTAGGAACAGTAGCTAAAATTATAAAACTTAAATAAGCTATGACTATGAAACGTAGTTATTATGTTAGCTAAATCCCTACTTACAGTCTCTTTCTTAGAGACAAATTGAGAATACATCTGATAAAAGGTTGCAATTTGGGATGCACTGATCAACTGGCTGGGGAATGGGCCGGTTTTCAGCTTAATCAGCCGTGACCGATGTCATATATTTTCTGCTGGTCACATTAAACGTTACACACTTGCTGGATGGTGTTTTACGTCATGCGCACAGCGGCAAAGTCAGTAACCATCGCCACACACACATATTCACACACGTGCCAAAACATGTCGTAGGCGTGGAAGTTTTTCACCCTGAGTGAAGAAGACATAATGCTTGCCATTTCCACCTGCAGAAAAACACACAGAGACACTATCTTGTATTAGGCTATGTTAGAAGACGTGGACACGGTGGAAATTGTTGTCGTTTTAAAACTGCTGACAAATAAAATCAACAGAGCAAACAGATACAGGGAGAGAGACAGAGGGACAGACAGGTGTTGGTGTTTGTGTCTGAAGGGAAAAGCAAGGTAAGCATACTTAAGTTTTTTGTGAAAACGGTGAGATAAGGAATAAAGAAGGCTACTAGAGTAATGTATAGAATGTAGAAATAGGGTAATGTATTCTTTCTAATTTTTTCAAATAAAAAATACAAATATAGCCCCCACCACTGCAGTTACATAGTCGGGGGACATTGGAGAGAACACCAGAAAATACCAGTGTAATACTTTCTCCATCAAATATGATACAGTTTCAGCAAAATCAGTGAATAAAGTTGTGTTTTGAACAGTTATTAGTGGGGTACGGTCAGCCCCCAGAAACATTATTCTTCAATAGCGTCATAAAAATTGAGATAGCATATAATAGAACACTAAATTAATACAAGTACAAAATGAGTCATCAACATTTTGAAAATTGTTTTCCAGGAAATGTCTCACACTTTTTATCATTGATGGGCCAGATACTGCCATGTTGGTGATGTAAAGTGCAAGGCAAATCATATAAAAACATTTAAACATCGATTGAATTGTAGAGATTAGAATGGGAGATTTTATTCTACAAATACCCTGAGCAGACAGCGCATCTTTGATACACTCTTGTCTTTATTTGCATATTTGGTAGTGAAGTAATCCAAAAGTAACTAAAAGTAATCAGTTCTATTACTTTTATATTGTGGTACTTGGATTACGTTACTGATTATATGTTTTAATATGTAATTAGTAATTGTACCAGATTACATTTGTAAAGTAATTCCAAATGCTGAAAGTCAACTGTAGTATTCTACTCTGGATAACGTTAGCAACTGCTCAGCGTTAACCAGCGAGCTAAGAATATCTAACTTAAGCCAACTAAAGCACAAAATCACAATATATTTCACATGCTTTGCAGTAATGTTAGTTTACCTGTCCAACAGGATGAAAACCAACTGTGACGGTTTTGTCAGTTCCAAAAGAAAGCGGAGATCTCAACATTGATTTGATTCCCGTTTGGCTTGACAGGCTACACACATAAAACTTTATTGCTGCTTTTTAATTTTATGTGGAGTCTGTGTTGCGCTGGGAGCCTCTTCAGCTAATGACTCCATTTCGTTAGCTGCGGTGTTGTGCTGAAGTCAACAAGAGGCTTGGGAGCACACATGCAGAGAACCCGAACCAATTGCTTCACAAAAGAAGCAGAATAGTAGCTCTTCCATGCAATGGAGAAAACAAAGGTTGTGATATGGAAACCCCAGTTCTATTAGCACAGGCGGAGCCCTCTACTGGACTCTCACGCACGTACTCGCCCACTGAAATTTGCATACTGTGAGTAGCCGACAAATTGGACATACCGTATAAATAGCGATGTCCTCACTGCTCGGTATCCGACTACCCCTTCAGCAGACGGCGGAGCAGCAGGGCTCTATTGTAGAGGGCTCTGCCTGTGCTAATAGAACTAGGGTTACCATATCGTAACTTTTGTTCTATCTCACACAGGCTCTGCCCTCTAATGGACTCTATGGGTACAGTCGGTGGAGCCCGATGACTGTCCGCCCACAGGCCACCAGCCACAGGCCCTAAACCGCCTCCATCCTAAGTGCACTAGGAGCTTGGCATGACCAAGAGAGATGTGATTCACCCAGATCCAAACACCTGAACTGTCCTGACCCCTTACAGGGACATCCAGCACAGTCAGTGTGAATTTTCTCCACAACAACCGGTAGCCTATGGTAGACACTGGTCTCTCTCTTCACAGATCCTGAGTCACACCTGCGAGCACAGATTCTGAGAAGGAGCCCGTAAAAACGCACATGGTGTAGACCACGACACCGTTGTGCAAATCTCCTCGATGCTCACTGAAGAGGGGCGTTGACACAGCCACACCCCTTGTGGAGTGAGCCCGGAGGGTGGGTCTTTCCCCGCCTGCGCACAGGCCTGTGAGATACACTCACAAAGCCATCTGGCTAGATGCTTCTTGGATAGAGCCTTACCGATCGTACCATCACCGAAGGAAATGAGCAGCTTTGCCTCCCTAGGCCCAGGGTGGGGCGGGGGGTGGAAGGCATCCAAATGTATCGTCCTCGACCTAAAAAAGCTCCTCATGTTCTTAGGAACGAAGGAGGGGTTTGGTCTTAATACCATACACTGTGGTCCCTTACGAAGCAGCATGCAGCTGGAATGAACCGACAGGGCAAACAGCTCACTCACCCTCTTGGCAGAGGTGAGAGCTAGTAACAAAGCTGTCTTGAGAGATAGCATCTTCAAGGAGGACTGTTCCAGGGGCTCGTAGGGGTTTGACCTCAGAGCCTCTAGTACCAGTGGCAGATCCCACTGGGGCGCAGAGAAACGATACACTGGTTGTTGTCTCCTTACACCCTGCAGAAAACACTTCACAAGGGGGTGGGTGAAGACAGGTCTGTCGCCAAACCCCTCAAGATGTGATGAGATGGCTGCCACATACACCTTAATGGTTGAGGGTGACAGTCCCTTCTCCATTAGACCTTGTAGGAAGGAAAGGATGGATCCCACTGAGTAGGTTATGGAATCAATTTCCCTCTCGAGGAGGACCAGAAACACCGCCTGGAGCTCCAGTTGGTTGATATGTCGGCTCTCCCCGGGCGGCCATACACCACCCACTGCTCTCCCCAGGCAGGTCCCTCCCCATCTGGTCAGAGACGCATCCGTGAACAGAACACATATGAGAAGATCCAGCTGAGCGGTACCCCCACCCTCAAGCGATGAGTGGACCCCTAGAACCACAGGTCCTTCTGTACTGACTGGGGGGGCGTCACCATGCATCGTTTGTGCCTCCTGAGGTCTAGATGCAGGCTGGTAAACCAGCGTTGGAGCCGTCGCATGTGTAGCAGGCACAGGGAAACCACTGGGTGGGCTGCTCCCATGAATCCCTGCAGCTGCATAACTGACAGTGCCGTCACAGCAGTCCCCAGCTGCAGCTTGTGGACCGCCTGAAGAAGAGTCGTCTGTCTGAGTTCCGATAGATGAGCTCTCAGGCTGGCTGAGTTGAGCACAACCCCCAAATACTCCACCTCCTGGCGGGGATGGGGGGAGCTCTTCTGCCAGTTGATTGCAAAGCCCAGGTTGCTCAGATGCAAAATCAACTGAGCTGTGTGGAAAATTGCCCAGGGTTTTGACCTGGCCATGACAGTGAGGTCATCTAAGTAGAAAAACACCCTCATGCCCTGATCGAGCAACGGTAGCAGTGCGGCGTCTACGCATTTGCTGAATGTGCGGGGGGCAGTGTCTTTCAGGTCAATGGTTGTCAACCAATCGCCGGGCTGCACTAGCTCCAGCAGTTTCCTGAGTGTCAGCATGCGGAACGGTGTTCGTGCATTATGCTGGTTCAGGTAACTGACATCCAGGATGGGTCTGAAGCCTCCAGTCTTCTTGGGGACCAGGAAGTATGTAGAGTACATGTTGTGCATTGGTACGACAGAGATAGCCTGCTTCAGCAGGAGCTCTTGAATCTCGGTGGCCAGGAAGTCCACCTCCTCCTGAGAAGACAGGTTGGCTTCCTTGATGCCCTGGAAAGACGGTGGGATACGGCAAAATTGTAGGGAGTAACCCCACCTCAATATGCCCTCCTTCCAGTCTGTTGGCTTGCAGCAGCGTCTCCATTCCATGTGGAAATGAGTCAGGGGACACGCTGTCAGCTGAGGAGCGTTGTGGATGAAACGCTGGAAAGCTTCCTCGGCCCTCACGGCCACCAAACCCTTCATAAATGGGAGTTTGGCCCAAGGGGGGCCGCAATAAGGCCGAAGTCCCAAAAAAAACGAGCGGACTATGGTGTCCTGAATGCACCATGGCCGAATTCTCAAGAAAGCCAAGCTGGTGTCGTAGCCTGTAACAGTGTTGTCGTAGCATCTCCAGTGACACGGTGAGTGTCAGCAGAGCTGTCTTGAGGAGCAGTGAAGAGTCGGGGAGCTCTCCTCTCCACAGCTGTGAAACAGCGCCGTGAACCGCTCACAGCAGCAACGAGCGATCTCCTCCGCCTCGTTATGCCGGAAGAGACGTGGCCAGCGGCAGCCTCTCTTCAGCAATAGTGGGCTTCGCTAGCCCTGGCTAGGTCACTGCTATCACAGTTACTCCATGACGCGCTGTGACATCTTGTTGGAGCAATTAGCTTAGGTCGGTGAACGCACTGTGTTGGTGTGGCGTGTTCAGCACAACACTTTGCTGGGAAGGGGTTGGTGAGGAGGAATTAGCTCTTGGAGGAATGTAGGTTTTAATCAAAACATTTGGTACATTCACAACATTGTCACAGGCAGTACACAACATATGAAGACAGTGGCTTGGACATGAGGCAGAGGGGAGGGGCTCGGCAACATCCTCCGGCTGCTCTCCCTCCTCAGTCATTTCACCGGCCGCTTCTTTCCCAGGCCGTAGGTAGGCTGGCGGGGGAGCCTGGGCTGCTCCTGATGTAGATCCCCCTGTCTGGGTGGACTCCCTGGGCGGGTTGGTGTCTCGGGGAGGGTGAGGTGGATCCGCCCTGAGTGGTAGTGGTGATCTGGCTTGACGGCAAGCATGCCATCTAAGAGTGGCATTATGAGGAAAAGCCTCGCCGCCCTTGCCCTGAGCCAGCGGCATGTGGCGACTAAGCTGCGCCTTCTCTTCATCCAGCCTTCTGAAGCGCTGAGTAGCGGACGATATGGCGCCAAAGAGGCCGTTGGACGAGATGGGGGCACCCAACAGCTCTTCCCGGTCCTTCCCATGGAGAGCTGTGAGTCCCAACCACACGTGGCAAGAACCTACGGTGACCAGAGACATCATGTGCCGAGCAGCGGTGGCCACACCCTGAACCAGGTTATTCATCTGCCCGATGGCTTGGGGCTCTGGTCCGATAAGGAGAAGGGGGCGATCGGGGACTCAGATTCTGCTGCAACGCCCAGCACACCCAGATTGTTGGACGTTACGACCAGCTGCGGCCCAGTGGAAATATTTTTTCAAGTTGTACAAATTGTTTGAAATTGTTAAAAATATTGAAAACGTTACATAAGGTACAATGTGTAAAAATTCGGCGGAGGAGAGGTGTCAAGCAGAGAGAAGACAAAGGAAGGTTGGGCATCAGAGAGGCAGTGACAATGTTGAGCCAGAATATTTTCACATCTAACTAACTTTATTTTGACCAAACCAGAACTGGGATTGTTAGAACAGTAGACATAGCAACACACATACACACATCTCCCAGCTGAAACCAGGGTGGTTAGGGGAGGCCTGAGCTATACTATTGGACTATCGACTCTTGAGGTACAAAGTAGTATTACGAGACAGCTGGTTAGCGTGCTAATGAGTTAGTTGAGTTAAACCTTCTTCTTGCTTCAATGCTGCATACTTTTTTAACTTTAGAGAAAAAACACATCACAAACCCGACTCAAGAGCATGTCACGTTTATAGGGAGAGAACAGAAAACTTCACAAGAAGAAACTGTGTCAAGAATTTGTTAAAGTTGATCAGCACATGTACGTTTGAGTCATTTTAGAATCAGTAGGTTTCTTTTTATTTAAGCATAAGTTACTTTTTGGACAATGCACATTTGTTTCTTCTATATTTACATTGCATTGCTTGTTTTCTTATTGTGCACATAAACTTTTCTCAAAGTATTTCTTTTGTTAGTTAACATTTCTTGGTGCAAGCTATTTTCAGAACATTTTTAACAAATTATGTTTTTTCAAAGTGATTGGGACAACTATTGGGACACCTATGCTTGTGGACTAGTGTTTTATTGTTCGCCCCTCAGACTAAGTATGATGGACAAGCCTTGTTGTTGTATTTCAGAAGGTAACACAGCAAAGTAAGGCATTTCAGTAACTGATAAATATCTCCTGTGAGAAGTTGTGTTAGAATGTCTATTTCAATTTTTTTCTGATTACTTTTGCAAATTAAAACTGTTCATGCTGATATCTTCCCTCTCAATCTTACTTTGAAGGTGAATGCATCCACTGAGGCATCCTACATGAAAAAAGAGAATTTACCTCTGTGGGTGTATTTACATTTTCATGAGCAAAAGGATGACAAAATGAGGTAGCAAATTCTTACCAGTGAAAGTAAATATGCCAAATGACTTTTTGAAGTTGTCTAAGGATTATCTCACCAGTTTCATTTTTGAGGTGTAAAAAAGTAATGAGTAAAGAGTACGTACTGTAATGAATATTCTTAGGGAGTGATAAAGTCTTTGTTTCTTAATTTGGTAATGAATAAGTGAAACATAACCTATTTAATGCACATTGAATGGGGCTTAAGAGCTACTGTAATCATCAATTGTTTTTTGTGAGGTTTCTTTGTGGGCCCTTACACTTCTTCTAGTAATACCTTCATGGTTTCTGCCTCTTTATCACTGAGCTTGCCTCTTTGCATTTGTGTGGATTTGAATGCACACACAGCTTTGTGGATAAGAACAGAGAGATGAGCAACATCAGCACTTCCAATAATGTAACCAGCCAGCACAAAGCCAATCACACCTCCCTTGGCACTCAGAGAATCACAGCATGATCCTCGTCATTTTATTTCTTGCTCATTCCTTAAGGAAACATGGGTGATTACACACTTTTCTTTGCATCCCGTCCTCTAGGTAATTTGTGTTTCCTTTCCATTGAGTGTATTCTGACTTACATTCACCATGCAGTCCTGACCCATTCAACCATAATGCTTCAGACCAGAAAGGGTATCAGACAATGTGCTAGTTAATTTGATGCAGAGATTGACTGGATGCGCTATCAGACGCTGCTCTATCAAGACTGCTCTTTTTCACTCCCCATCTAAGCCGTTGCATTTGCTTGCATTTGTAGGCAGGAGGAGTTCTGCAGGAAGGCCTACTTAACAGGAAAGAGCTTTCAGATGCAACTCCTAGGGGACAATCGATCTCTCTTTGCGGTGTGCTGTTTTTGCTACTCCTCCATGGGGGCCTATTGCTATCGATCTCCACTGTGTATGAGCTGTTTTTTGGTGTACAGGGGAGATGCATTTAATGTGTTTTGCTGGAAATTGTTTGTATATTCAACCACCTATTCACTTCGTTGTGTATATACCATATCTACATTGCGCTGATATTATTTTTTTTAAGGCTGTGGAAAAGACTTGTATTTTTTATTTTATGTTTTTATTTTTCTCAGTATCTACCTTGGTATGTGTCATTGCTAATAAGTTTTTATAACTCACTGATTAAAGAAGTATACATTTGCAAATAAAGTAAAGGACAAAAGGATTCATACATTTTCTCAAAAAAACAATGAAACATGAACAAATGATAAAAGAGGGAGGTGTGTGGAAAATAAACTATTCAAGAAGGTGCTGGGGTCGCAGAAAGAAGGGTAAGTGGAAGATACAGAGAGAATTGTCTGGTAAAATGTGACATGTGAACAGGAAACATGCTCTGCACAAATGTACACTGGAATAATGCATTGGTACTCTGTGGATAAATACAGTTCTACTATACTTAAGTTACTGCAGGACTCAAAACAATCATGAATGTTTGCTAAACAGTTTGCTTAAGTGCTCTCAAAACGAAGGTATGGTACAATATGGTAGCCCTAGTTCTATACACACAGGCAGAGCCCTCTACTGGAATCTACCTCTTCCATTCACTCGCCCACTCAAATTTTTATTGTGCACATAGCCGACCAATAGGACGTCACTACCGATACGTGCGTGACGTATAAATAGCTGTGTCCTTACTCCCTCAGCATCCAACAGCCTCTTCAACAGACTGTGTCGAAGTGGCAGGGCTCATCAGTAGAGGGCTCCGCCTGTGCTTATAGAATTAGGGCTACCATATCAGAACCGTCATTCTATCTCACACAGGCTCCGCCCTCTACTGGACTCTATGGGTACAGTGATAGCTAGCAGCAAGGCCGTTTGAGAGATAGCATTTTCAATGAGGACTGCTCCAGGGGCTCATAAGGTGCAGATCTTAGAGCCTCCAGCACAAGTAGCAAGTCCTACTGAGGCGCCGAGAGACACCCCTACCACCTCCTTTGGGAATTTCCCACTGTGGTGATCGGCTGTGTTTATATCCCGCCTGGTGTTACCACCAACACAGCAGCTGAGCTAGCAGCCCAGAATGTCCATGCAATGTTAAAGAGGTGGTATTATGCTTTTTGGCTTTTCCCCTCTTATTGAGTTATATCTCTTTTTTGTGCATGTAATAGGTTTGCAAAGTGAAAAAGCCCAAAATCCAGCCCAAAGGGAGTTTCTATCTCCCACAGAAAGCACTGCTCTGAACTGCTTGAAAACAACTTGTTTGTAGTCCAGCTGTTTCCCTTCCTTCACTGTGACGTCACAATGAAAACGCGTCATAAAGTTTGCCAAGCGGCTAGTGGGGTCAGGCATGCCCTCAAACCAAGCTAGTCTGAGCGGAGGCCCTTTGATTTTAGTTAAGCCACTATTCCACTGCACAGTTTGTATCACCTCACCTCCATCGAGGTTCCAAGTGAGCTGAGGGATACTAAAATGTAACGTGAAAACACAACAGACTGCTGATTGGTCAGAGAGAATATTCACTATTCACTGCATCATCATTGCGTGCACCAGACAGAGGCCAGCAACAGAAAGTTTTATATTTTACAGTTTTCGTATGGAATTTCATCACTAAAGTTTTGAGGTGAGAATATTACCATTTTTACGAGAAGTGATGGCGGAACAAAAATGTGCTTGAATATTTTCGGAGTTGAGGAGCTCTGCAAGTTGCTGCGGGGGATGCCTGTGCCAACCCATGGGAGGAGCATGTGAGGCCGGCCAGCCGCCTGCTCACAGAGCCCTCCGCTCCCGCCGTCACACAGACCGCTGCAGCAACAACGGCAGAGGAAAACACAGCTGGAAGGTTTTCATACCGCTTATCTGTCTTTATATTCCGAGTAATATTGAAACGTTTTAACTTAAAAAAGAGAAAGTGTGGCTGTGTGGATCGCTGGTGTGTGTGTGAACATTATGTCACGGCAGTTACGTCGCAGCGTACGTACTATCTCTGGGTACTATCTGCAATGAAAAACGGAGCAGGGCCGAGTCGAGTCGAATCTATTGATTTGCGCTATGGTAGCATTTTTCGGCAAGGCAGCATAGATCGTCAGAACACTGGCAACAGTCCAACATTTAGTCCTAAAAGACGATGCAACTCCGACTCTGTTTGGGCCTGGAAATTCACAACCACAACCTGTAAGTATGCTTTATTGGTTGTGAATTATATTTAAAATAAACACGGCAATGTAACTTCACAGACTGTTCAAGTGCGGAGTTGTTGTAAACGTTGTCTAACACAGCTGAAGTTATAGCTATAATGCTAACATTACACCTGATGTGAAAGCTACTGAGCAAACGTTCAAATTGTTTGGCCAATTTTTATGTAAAATTGAGTTGATTTGGATCATGCTACCTTCTCTGCTTCTGATTGGCTAGTAGTCCTTACCTGGGAACTGCGCATGTGCAACTCCCAACAAAGATTTTGTACAAGTAAGATGCATCACTCTGTAGCTCAAGAGCGGAGCGTACAACACACAGGGTGAAAATAGGAGCAATGTGCAGTATGAGAAAAATATGGTGTTTTTTGAAAATTAAACCATGTAAACCTGTTCTTGTACAACCCCTAATTAAGATTTTGAACCTGAAAATGAACATAATACCACCTCTTTAAGCAAATATCCTGACGCTCCAGTGCTTATTATGGAGGATTTTAATAGCTGCAGGCTGGACTGTGTCCTCACATCCTTTGAACAATATGTGGATATCCCCACAAGGGAGCGAAAAGGTGCTGGACTTGTGTTATGGGAACATAAACAACACTTATACTGCTTTCGTGCAGCTCCCAATAGGCGCCGCGGATCACAACATTGTCTTCCTGCTTCCGCAATTCAAACAAATGCTGAACAGGGACAAACCAGCCACCTAGTGTTCGGAGGACACAACCGCACAACTACAGGTGTCCCTTGCATGTACTGACTGGAGTATATTTCATGGTGACCTTGATCTAAAAACCGACGCCATAACTGACTACATTAAGTTCTGCATGACAACCACCATCCCAGTCAAAACTATAAGAAAACATCTATGTATGACAAACCAAATAAAACTCAAACTCAAGGAGAAACAACAGGCATTCCAACGCAAAGACTGGCTCTCAATCAGACACATTATGTCCAGGAAAACTGGTGGTATGCAGCAGAACTAAAGAGAGTAGCCTCGTCTAAGAATGCTGTCCAACGCATCTTCAGACCTCTCCGCCGCCAAACTCTCCATAAATGGAAGTTTAGCCCAAGGAGGGGGGGCCGACATCAAACGGGCTGTGGTGTCCCTCAACGCACCAGGTCGTCGGTGGTGCAGTCAATATCAACACAGCTGCCGAGTGAAGCCGCGTCATGACAAGGCATCCTCCTCTCCACTGCAGCGACCGGCTGCTGGAAGGATGAGTTGCTGTTCGCTGTGACAAAGCGCCGCGGTCCGCAATGCTGGAAGAGACTGGTTGAGTCTCTCCGGCTACAGATGACCTAGATTGGCTGCGACTCTTTTTCCAAGGGGCTGCAATCGAAAGGGCCGTGGTGTCCTTGAATGCACCATGAACCATTCTTTGAAAAGGTTGAGTGTCCTTGAACGCAGTCACAGCTGCTGACTGTGTTGTGATTGGCGCGTCCTCTGTGTCGACGTCAGCCTCAACACAGCTTCCATGTGAAGCAGCGACAGAGTGGACACCCTCACCTGCAGCAAAACAGCGTTGTGAGCCGCTCGTGGAGGAAACGAAACCAACTGAAGCAGCAAGTGATCTCTTCCCTCCCACTAAGATAAGATAAGATATATGTTATTGTCCCCGAAGGGAAATTTGTTTTGGACTCCGTTCTGCAGATTTACAAAGACAACACAAAATACAGAAATAAACATCTCTCAACACATATTCTCATGCAACATAACACATGCTCTCATATTAGACAGATATCTATATAGTAAGCACATTAACTCCTTCCAATGGAAGTTTTTGATTGAACAACCCTGTCAGCCGCAAATGTAGCACAACCCTTGCACAATGAGATATTGCACACCCCTATAGCCTATGTATTGCACAAATGACATGTTAAACAATCCAAAAGCTTATGTATTGCTTAACAAACATATTGCACAGCCCCAGTAACCTACGTATTGCACAAATGACATAATGCACAACTCAAATAGCCTACATATTGCACAAATGACACATTTCACATAACCTATGCAATACACAATGACATGTTTAACAATCCAACAGCCCATGTGTTGCACCACTAACATATTGCATAACCCCAATAGCCTACTTATTACACAATGACATAGTGCACAACTCAGCTAGCTTACATGTTAGTGTTGATAAGCTTAATGGACATAGACACAAATGAGTGTTTATATTGGTTTAGCCTGCATTTAGCAACCCTGAATCTTCTACCAGAGGGTAAAAGCTGAAATTCTGGGTGAAGTATGTGGGTCGGATTGGAAACTATTTATTGTGCCTGTCTGATAACCGTCCTGCTCATAAATTGTTTGAAGGGGCAGATGGTTTTTGACCCCCATAATCTTCATAGCTGTCTGTACCTGACGGGCGATCTGTGATTTGGACTGTGCTGTCAGGTTACCATACCAGGCTGTGATACTGTATCTTAGAATAGTCTCTAGAATTGCATGATAAAACAACAACATAAATTTCTGTTCGACGCATACACTCTAAGTCTTCGTAAAAAATGCATCCTCTGTTGAAGTCTTGAGCAGAGAGTATTCACGTGGTCCTTCCAACTAAGTGCATTATCTATATACTCTTACAAGTATATACATATATATATATACACTCACCTAAAGGATTATTAGGAACACCTGTTCAATTTCTCATTAATGCAATTATCTAATCAACCAATCACATGGCAGTTGCTTCAATGCATTTAGGGGTGTGGTCCTGGTCAAGACAATTTCCTGAACTCCAAACTGAATGTCAGAATGGGAAAGAAAGGTGATTTAAGCTATTTTGAGCGTGGCATGGTTGTTGGTGCCAGACGGCACAGTTACTGGGATTTTCACGCACAACCATTTCTAGGGTTTACAAAGAATGGTGTGAAAAGGGAAAAACATCCAGTATGCGGCAGTCCTGTGGGCGAAAATGCCTTGTTGATGCTAGAGGTCAGAGGAGAATGGGCCGACTGATTCAAGCTGATAGAAGAGCAACTTTGACTGAAATAACCACTCGTTACAACCGAGGTATGCGGCAAAGCATTTGTGAAGCCACAACACGCAAAACCTTGAGGCGGATTTGCTACAACAGCAGAAGACCCCACCGGGTACCACTCATCTACTACTACTACAAATAGGAAAAAGAGGCTACAATTTGCAAGAGCTCACCAAAATTGGACAGTTGAAGACTGGAAAAATGTTGCCTGGTCTGATGACTCTCGATTTCTGTTGAGACATTCAGATGGTAGAGTCAGAATTTGACATAAACAGAATGAGAACATGGATCCATCATACCTTGTTACCACTGTGCAGGCTGGTGGTGGTGGTGTAATGGTGTGGGGGATGTTTTCTTGGCACACTTTAGGCCCCTTAGTGCCAATTGGGCATCGTTTAAATGCCACGGCCTACCTGAGCATTGTTTCTAACCATGTCCATCCCTTTATGGCCACCATGTACCCATCCTCTGATGGCTACTTCCAGCAGGATAATGCACCATGTCACAAAGCTCGAATCATTTCAAATTGGTTTCTTGAACTTGACAATGAGTTCAGTGTACTAAAATGGCCCCCACAGTCACCAGATCTCAACCCAATAGAGCATCTTTGGGATGTGGTGGAACGGGAGCTTAGTGCCCTGGATGTGCATCCCACAAATCTCCATCAACTGCAAGATGCTATCCTATCAATATGGGCCAACATTTCTAAAGAATGCTTTCAGCACCTTGTTGAATCAATGCCACGTAGAATTAAGGCAGTTCTGAAGGCGAAAGGGGGTCAAACACAGTATTAGTATGGTGTTCCTAATAATCCTTTAGGTGAGTGTATATGTATATACTTGTAAGAGCTAACCTGAGTAATGGGTAAGTTGTTGATCACTACAAGCCTGGTGTCACCTATGTGTCAAACACCATCTCCTTAGTCTTGGTCACATTTAGCACAAGATATTTGTTGTCACATCACTGGACAAATTCCTCAATTTCCGTATGATATGCTGCTGGGCTTCTATCTTTGTGCATAAGGCAGAGGATTACTGTATTGTCTGAGAATTGATAATATAATTGTCAGTGTGGAGTCTAGTTCAGTCATATACACTGTAATATACAGTGTAAAGAGGACTGGAGAGCAGACACAGCCCTGAGGGGCACCAGTGGCTAGTGACTGGCCTGGGCTCCGTGAGAGCATTATTCACTCTGACCTGTTGAGTATGGTTTGTTAAAAAAGTAAAGTATCAGGAGTTAACGTTCATATGTTTAAGTTTCTGCAAATGTGGCTGCAGAGTGTTAAAAGCTGAACTAATATCAACAAACAAAATGCGCGCATAGGCCTTGGGGTCCTCAAGGTGTTTACTGACCAGATGTGAGATGCTGTTAATAGCGTCATTTGTGCCACGCCCCTGCCTATAGGCAAACTGGAAAAGATCTAAAAACACACTAACCTCTTGCTTGAGAAATGATACCATTATCCTCTCAAGACATTTCATGACAATGGATGTCAGTGACACAGGCCTGAAATCATTATTCACCTTCGGGCAAGATTTTTTAGGTACAGGTGTACTTACTGAATTCTTACACAAGGCAGGGATGGTGTGTGAGTCTACTGATTTTTGTAAGATGGGGCACCATGCAGGTGGCAGCTCCTTCTATCACCAGCCTTGCATCCTGTTCTGTGACAGAAATTGTCTCTAAAACATTCTTCCATTCAGAGGAAAAGTCCGGAGATTCAAATCTCAGAGAGAAGTCTTTCAGGTCATTAGCTTTTAGCAGGTCATCAGAAGTACTGATGCATGTTGGTAATTACATTCATTTTGTCCCATAGTTTTTTTTGAGTTAATTTCTGTAAAACTCTGTCAATCAATTCTTTATGTCTCCTCCTGGCTTCCCTGAGCAAGTGATTAAGTTATGTTTGCACAATTTTCAGTTGTGCTCTGTCCTGGTTCTTAAATGTCAATTTCTTGTGGTTGATACAGTCTTTAACCTCCTCAGTAATGTATGGTTTGTTGTTAGGATATACAGTTATTTCTTTCTGAGGTATAACATTATCCACACAGAATTTTATATAATCCGTAACGGTCGCTTTATCTACGTCCAGTTCGAAAGATGCTCCATTCTGTTGAGAGAAAGCAACCTTTAAGTGACTCAATGCTGTCGCTAGTCCAGACCTTTACAGTCTTCGTGTATGGTTTACTGCTCTTGAGAACATTTCTGTAAGCGGGGATGAGATGGAAAACGTTATGGTCCATAGTTGGACAACAGGGGTGTAGCCCTGCTCAAGTAGGCATTTTTCACATTACAATAGCAAGGATTCCGTCCTCTCTCATGCCACATTAAACATGTTGTAGAAAACCTGGTAGTGACAGTTTTAGATAAAATAAAAATCGGGGCTTCCGGAGTGCGAAGTAGCTGTTGGTGTACAGAGTCAGTGATGTCTGCTGCGGCACTTGCAGCGTTCCCACTGGGAGGGACATACACACTGCAGAGGATGATGTTGCCAAACGCAGGGCAAGCCATTAGCTCAGTGTCACTGAACGGCATATTCATCACAGCTAGCTTGATGGGATGGGGTTGGTGGTGGGGATGTAGCACTTTTAAGAATGTAATTTGTTTTAATAAACAGTTTAACATTCACAAAGTATCACCACAGTGTACACAAGCTGCACATGTTTTAGAGCAGTGGCTTCGTGAACACGAGGCTGCAGGGCAAGCCCTTAGCCTCACGTGAGGAGTTAGCTCTTTTAGAGGAATGTAACATGTTTTACTCAAAAAACAGTTTCCACATTCTCAAAACCTAACTGTTACAAGCAGCACATGTAAAACAATGGCCTCTCTCCTTTCATAACCTGTCACTTGGCCAGACGCTCCCTTCTCCAGCCGCACGTTGGCTGGCCTGGACTCATCCGGGCGGGATGTGGCTCCAGCCGTGGAGGTGGTGAATTCATTAGTTTGTCGTATGCTGAAGAAAAAAGGATGCTGAGGCAGTTTGGACACTGCTATGTATACGTCACACAAGTATCGGTAGCGATGGTCATATTGGTCGGCTACGTACACAATAAAAATTTCTGTAGGCAAGTTAGTGCGTGTGATTGGAAGATGTAGTACCCATAGAGTCCAGTAGAGGGCAGAGGCTGTGTGAGATAAATCTGCTATTTACTAAGGTAATACCACATGCTAACCCCTGTGTGGCATAGTCGATGCTATTCCTCTCTTTTAGGGGTAATCATAGCAATAATTAAATGTTAAAATGTTAAAAAGAAATCTACAATATGTGGTATATTGTTATATTATATAGTTATATTATTTTTTGTAAATTATTCCATATGAATGGTGATTTTATTCCAGTTAAGATTTCAAAAATTTGCTGACCCATTCATAGTGAATGACAGACAGCTGTAAAAAGAGCAGAGTACTCAGAATCACATGCCATTTTTGTGAACAGATTCTCAGTGGATTAGCACCTCTGGAATTCACGACATCTAAGATTAGAGGGGATGTTGAAATATGGATTCCTCTAGTCTTAATATTTAACAGAAGTCTCAATGTTAGGAGTACAACCTTTCCTCTTTTTCCTTGCCTAATTCTGATGGATGTGTCTTGCTGTCAAACTGGTAGAGACTTCAGAAGCAGGCAGCCACTCAGAAATGCTGTGGTTGGAGGTTTCTTTATGGCCTCCTCACCCTTCTTCCGGCAATACTTCCATGCCTTGAATTGTCTTATCTCTGGATTCTTTTCTCTGCACTTGTCTTGGTCTGAATCCACAAATGCAGCAGTCAGAACTGTGGATAACAGAACTACGGCTTTGTTTTCTAAAGCAATGGGCTACATCAGCGTTTACTATAATGAAGCTAAGACAAAGCCAATTACCTCCCCTACCCGCCACCACATATAGAGTCCCTGTGCTATTCATGTAATGAAAAAAAGACTTTTGTGTTTATCCATCAAGCATTTGTGGAGACAACCTCCCTTTATATCTCAAGATGCTCACTTTTTTCATATATAACTTTCCTTTTTCAAACATTTGTTTTTGATTGGTTTATTCAGCAAAACCTAACTTCCTTGCTCATTCAGTTCTTGCACAGAAGGCTAGGTCAAACTTGATGTTTTTTAATAATAATCACAACTGTTCTTGTAAGTCAGGGCAGCAATAGGCAAATTATGTATGTCCCAGTCAGGTTTCATTAGGATTTGCAAAATATTTTAAGATTTCAAAAGATTGCAGATAACTAAGGAAACACAGAACACATGTGTATATATATTGGAATATCTTCAGTTGGGCTAAATTTGAAGTCTTGTTTTAATGATACTTTACATACATTTCTATGGTTCTATCCAAGTACATGCAATATACAACAAACCAAACAAAAGATTAGAAGGGGAAATAAATGTATGGATTTAGACTTCTCAAAGGTAATACTAGGAATAGGAATAAGCTAAATTTACTCCAGTGGGATCCTTTAAACTTTTCAGTTGAGGTTAAAGTTCCTTGCTCAAGGGTAGTTCAAAGATAGTTGTTGAGTGAGGAGAGAATATATATATATATCTATGGTGGAAAGATGTTTGGCGCACAGATCTGACTGCTCTCCAAAAGAGTGATTTCCTCTCCTCCACACGAACACACACACACACACACACACACACACACACACACACAGATGAACTCATTAAAGCCTGGCTGCTGTAAGCACCCTGCTGCTGTTCCAACAGAGGTCCCCATCTGAAACACCCGGGCGGCAAGGACAATTGTTCCTGTTTTGTGGAAATAAATCACAGGGGCTAAATGTGACTAGTGGTGTCTCACTTTGATTATCACTGTTGACATATTAGCCAAGTGTAGAATACAGATTGCGCTCCCTAGCTGTTTCAAAAATGGTCATCTGCTATCACTGACTGCATAATTGTTTGCTTTTGTTGCTCTACAGAATTGCAAACCAAAAAAGGTCATCAGTCAGTGTATTTAATTGAAAACGCAGTACTTAAGATCTGCTTACTGGTAATATGTTAAAATTATACTATTTGCATTTTGGACTATTTTTGGGTCAAAAATACTACATAAGAGTAGTTTGGAGTGTTTGTTCTTCTCAAAATGGCTCATCAAAACAAGGCATTGATACATCATGAACACGACTTGTCTGCACAATATGGCTCCTATATAGCTCCTATTTACAACACTTTGTGTTGTGGTAAAGCAGTCTTTTATAACTTAATATTAATGAACGTTTAAATGTATTTACACCCCTTATGCACTTCCTTATCAAATGTTTTCTTTGTACATCGCTGTGTCTGTTGCTAAAATGCAAAGATTAATGTCAACTCAAACGATATCACTTTATCTATTGTTTTATGTTTTCTAGGCTCCCAGAGGTACGGATCTCAGACAATGGGCCTTATGAATGCCATGTGGGCATCTACGACCGGGCAACAAGGGAGAAGGTTGTCCTGGCTTCAGGGAATGTTTTTCTTACTGTTATGTGTAAGTACCATCACTGCACTTTATATTTTAAACCAAGGAAACATCCGTTCAGTGGGGTCTTGCTTATACAGTATTCAGTGTATTTCTGGTTAAAACAGGATCCTGGGGTGGGACATGCAGTGCATGGAGAGGGACTGTTCAAAGACAGCTGGTTGCACAGTATGACTAAGATTGAAAAACTGGAAGTGGTGCAGGCCTGCAGGCAGGACACAAAGCCGTCTTGATCACTCAAAAAAGTGTGAGGAAGCTTAATGTGTAGTGCTAGAGGGGAGATGTTTTAAAGCTGATAGTAAGTTGCATATACTGTTTTCCAGCAAGTAAAAAGGAATTTTGTACGGGGGTAAATTGATGTCCGCATCATTGTAAATGCACAGACTATGAGTCACAAATATACAGTATATTATAAGTTGTAACTACAAAACACAAACAAACTCTCATGAAGAGTTTGTTTGTGGATTTTGACTCTATTTGTTTTTTATATTTGTAGTTCATGAAGATTTTGTTTGTGCATTTTAAATTGATTTGTGGATTGTGTTTTGTGTTTACAAATTGTAAGATATTTTTGGGACTCATAGTCTGTACATTTACAATTATATTGACATTGATTTACCCCCATAATGTTGGTAAAAAAAAATGTTAAACTTCTAAAATCAGCAAGTGAAGCTTCACTGCCTTGGCTAAAGTGGCTATAATTGGTATTTTTACAGTGTATCAAATGACAATATGAAATTATTCTCTGAATCATTATTAGACTGTCTGGACAGAAACTTCACAGCAGACAGTTGTTTTCAGCAAAAACATCTTACTGTACACTACCTGCTCAGCACCAAATGGCAGTCAGACAAATGAATGATAATGTTGCTGTATAACTGCTGAATGTGCTCAGTCAATCTCAACAACCCAGCTATATTCTAACTTTGGACAGGTTTGTGCAGCTGTGTTCATGAGAGAGAGAGAGAGAGGATGTGCTGCACGAATAAATGCTCCTCAATATAGCTCCTCAATCAAATACAATTAAATAGAAAATTAATATGTGGCAGTCAGCGTTAAATAAATCCGCCTCAAATAAATCAATGTATGGGAAGCAATGCTTTCACTACCACCCCCCTTCACCCACAAATAAAGCAGTCTCTCCCGACTTTTTAGGCCTTTTAGGCCTATCTTATTCATAACAGCAGCAAAAAGTTTTTACAAAACATAGGCTATTCGTTTGTCTACGACATAGGCTGAAATAAAAAAATAAAGCAAGTAAATCCCGACTTTTGAACTACTATTTTTCTGCACATGTAGCCTATTTATAAGAGCAGTATTCAGTATTTTTTACAAATCCTTACGTTAACTTTCTCCTGACGAGTCCAAGCATCATTGACAGTAGTTGCTGGAGTTTCTTTCTATAAGTTTCATGTTGCTATGCTGCTTCAGCAGATGCTTCAATAAATTAGACGTAGAATTGTTCGTGGTTGAAAGCTTTTTGCTGGTTGCACAGAGTTTGCAATAAACGGCAATGTCCTTTGCATCTTAGACACAATAATGGCAGTAGCTACTTACAGCTATGGAAAGAACACCACTCTCCCTCGTTTTCCTTTTTCCTTTAGTTTTTGGCTATCAGCGGACATGAACAACAAAGTCCGGTGCCGCTGACCTGCCACACAGTCACGCATTCACGTCAAGGATAGTAACGCTGCGTTAAGTAACGCTTGGATTACTTGGATTAGTAACTATAATATTACTGTTTTAGAAAAATAATCCGTTACACTATAAGTTACTGGAAAAAGTAATAATATTACAGTAACGCGTTACTGTCCAACACTGATGATAAATTAACACATTTCCTTGAAATTTTGTGGACCAATAGGGATTGTGACAATTGATTAACTTTCAGTGGTGATCTGGATCTAGAATGGAACAGAATTAGGCTTGATTCTAAATCCTAACTGTGTGTTGCAGGGTCAAGAAATTCATCCAACTGAAAATTCAAGTTGATAGGAATTATGTCATTTTGCTGTAACAGCAAGTGGTGAGAAGATTTCAGTGTTGGTGGAAGTATATGCCGGTGCCCTTGACTTTTCCAGGATTTACAATTTTAGGCAAAACACTTTTATTGTCAATCTATTTGTGTATGTATATCTGCCTATCAGTCATATGGATTTAATACTGAGGAATCTTTGCTTTCTTACATTTACAACAAACATGATTGCCTCTGTAAAACAACCACTATTACCATTATTCAGTTACCATGATATCTCATTCAGTCACTGGAGGAGGTTGTGCGTCTGTAGCCTATTGCTCAGTCTGTGCTGTAATTATTGTATTTAAGTCCCCCTAACGACAGCTGTTTCGCTTTCCTCTGATGTATCAATTCCAGCAGCAAAGACATGCTGTTCTCCATGTGGTCCTATGGCTAATTAGCAGTGGTGAAATTTTTCAGTGGAACACCAGAGAGACACCGTGCAACAATATTACTCCATTATCACATTTTGTGCCTCAGAGAACTGGCTATGGTTTTCATGTTTAGTTTTAATTTTAACGTATTTTTTATTTTTTTAACTAAGCCCTTGACCCTCTGTTCTGTTCTTTGTAATGAACAATCCCATGCCTTTGTTTGAGCATGTCCCCAAACCAACGTCAGGGAAAGACTTTATCAATGGGAGGGGATTTACTCAGTTAACTGTTTCTTGTTTCAGCTTTGGGTGAGAAGAAGTGAATGCTGTAGATGTGGGATAGCTGGAGCACCCTAACTCAGCTGGGTCTTAAATCACCACTCCACAAAAGAGGAAGAAGAATGGCCTCTGGCATTGTGGCTAATTGCCGTCTAAACTGAAACAGAATTATTCATAACCTATTAGTGTGTCAAGTTCAGTGGGAAGTAAAGAAAAAAGTAGAGGAGAAAGAAAGAAAATGAGAGGAAAAAAGTTAATTAATAGGACACAGTACACGGAGAGTATTTTAATTTTTTAAAGGGCTTCATAAATAAGAATTATCATTTTAATGAATCCCCTGCCAAGAAATTCAATCATCCAGTTTTAAAGGCTAAACCCTGAACTCTTGGTACCTCTGCTACTGTCCTTCACTCTGGAAAGTTTGGAAATCTGTGCTTTTCTTCTTGCACTGCATGACCATATGTTGACTTTATTAAGCCCAAAGTCATGTAGAATCTCTCACCCAAATGACTGCCATAGTCATACTGTGATGTTCAATTTAGCTCAAGCTATATCCAATGATGAATGCAATACAAAGTTATAAATGACTGGTTTCTGAAATTACAGGCAAAGCATCATGCACAATATTCGTAACATTTACATGATTGCGATATAAAAATAATTGGGGAGTATTCTGTTTTGTTTGCCTTTTTTTTTTTTTTAATGTACACTATATTTCATATCCCCTGGACAATTGCAACAACAAGCTTTTATCTTTATAATGAGGAACATGAATAAGATGTAGTACCAAAATGTACCCATATCTAGGGCACTTTATTATGTGTTAGCAAATATTTATCCCTTAACCTGACTGAGTTGTTATGGTGCTCTGTGCCAGTAAATGTAATTACTGGTGCATTACTGTATGGTAATTTATGATAAGTCGCTCTGTTGTTATCAAAGTTCAAAATCAACATCTGAACTGAAAGGTTATAGATGAGAAGTTATGTTGAGAAAAAAAAGCTGAAAAAAGCTAATGGACAGAATCCTTATTAGGGCATTGGATTTACTGTCAAATCATTTTCAGTCTCAGTCTGCAGAGGATACATTTAACAAGATGTAAATACGCAGTGGGTAGGGAATTGACAATGTTATAGAGTTTGGCCTTTTGACCTACTTGCTCTCTGTTTTAGTTTCATTGAAGAGTGCCCAGCCAAATGACATCAGAGAACAAAACATTCAGTTCTTCAGTGTTAAGACTGGAATATTTAATGCAAATATCATGTTTCCAAAAAATGGATGAGATATCATAAAAATAATGTGGACAGTACTTCATAAGGAAAGACTTAGTGCATCATAGTCATAGTGATCATTGGCTACTGTTGTTAACTGTGGGTCTGCCAGCAAAGTATGACATATAAGGCTTGACCAGATGTTCTTTCACTCTGGTTACAGTTGAAAATGTGTGTCAAAATTTGTAAAGTACAAGTTTGTTATTGTCATTATCCTTAGGTCAGTGTTACAGAAGGAAACTACACATAAAATCACATGATCAAGTTAATATAAATGTGTGTTTATATGCAACATTTCAAACAGAATCTGTCTGCTTAGAGAAACACTGATGTATGGTAGAGGACTGCAGAGGTCAACTGTTTTACTAAGTTGCATGGAATCTTTCTGTATTGTAATTTCCTTTCCCAGACCCAGTCTGTCCCGAGTTACAGCCAGTGCGCTGCTTATGTGGGAACTCCGCTACTGTTGGAGAATTACTAAGATTGTCTATTACACACGCTTGGTTTTGTTTTCGTTGGCCAACTTTTGAATTGAACCTCAAAACTAGTATTTTTGGTTTGCTTACTGGGATACAGAAAGATGGACTCATAGGAGATTTGAACTGAGATAAGGACTCATTAATTGGTGGTTGAACTCTGGGTTTAGTATTGAGCGCTTACTATATAATAAACAGTGGTGAACTTGTGTGTTCGTGTTTTTGTTGTTGTCTGTAGGTAGGCCGACCCGATGAGATTATATCATTATTTAATGCCATGACTTGATTCAAATTATCTTTCTCATATTATTCAAATTTGATGCTTCTTCACCACTATTGCTCATAATAATAATTCATGCATCACCTAATTTCATCATAACACAGGCCTGACCCACAAGAAAGAACAGTATATGTTTATCTAATATTGTGTTGGTCATACTATACACTGATGTACTGTTTGTCCGTTTTGAATAATACAGAAGTTAAAGAGCTTAAAAATTAATTGCATATTAAATCACAATCGCAATATTAGTAAAAAAAATCGCAATTAGATTATTTTCCAAAATCGTTTAGCCCTAATGTTTAGCCAACTGACATTTTTGAGGACAAAATATGTGATGTTATTACAGTATAGTGGATTCGCTATATAACACTTGAGGGATAGAATTCTGTCCCATCACCAATCATATAAAATAGATATTTCATTCTGCAAACACTGACATATCCATCCCTGTAAAGCTAAGGTCATAATTTCAGGCTTTGGTGGGTGAAAGAAATCGATACCTCTTTTCCCAATGGTAGAGATAGGGTCATTATTTGTTATTACCCAAAGTGATTCCTATGCGACATTCCAAAGATTAAAACGAAAGGTTATTTGTCTCTTCAGAATGGAGCCTGACCTTGGGAACCCAGCTCCTGGTTGATCTGTGCATGGTGTCTGAGACAACTAAGGTTGTTGTGTTGTTGTCTGTATCAGACTCCTCCTCTGGATGAAGAACATCTTAATAGCCCTTGTGTTTAAACATCATGTCACGTAATTCCAGAAATCCTATCTTCAAACATTTTGTAAAGTGTGAGGATGTAAATTAAAGGATACCCTTCATGAAGCGTCAGGGCTGGTATTTATAACCTCTAGAAAAAGAGATGAGCGCTAAGGTGTAGAGGGACTAATTACCTTCTCATCCCATAAAACTGGGATTCACTTCAATAATGGATGCCCAACTTTAATTAAGCACTGTGTATATTTAGGCGCCGTTTATAAATGGGTGGGATTAATGGCATACAAGCCAAGCCCAAAGACAGAAATGCCTGCAGACACTGGTGTACTAGTAGGGAGAGATTAGGGACTGTGTGCAACTGAATGCATGCAAGTTTGCGTGCTTATGTGTGAAGAAGCTTGGTTGGGTGGCGGGTTGTGATGTGTTGATAGGGAGAGGCTGTTCCCTCTGTGTCCCATACTTGTTCAGGAAGTGAAGAGAACATCTTGGTCAGACTTGCGGAGTGACTCAAACACAGTTGCCTAATTCTCAGCTCTCAGAAAGGATGCCAATTTTGTCAGACTCATCAGTTGTATTCTAAAGTGTTTGCCGTGTCGTCTTTTAGCATGCCTTGTGTCACCATAGGGGATTATTCAAGAGTCCTTGATGTGATTCTCCATTACTCTCTCATTTATCCTGTGTCACCTTCCTGCTCATCACACTTAATGTCCTACAGTGTGCTATCAGCATTACAACCTGTTAGATTTTGTGCAAAAAAATTTCAATGGGGAAGGCAAAAACATTCTCCGTGTGATTTTGTAAGAGTATTGTGCATTGATTGTTGTCCACATGAAATTAGCTTTGTCTTTTTGGCAACTTGTTCATAATTATCCGTATCAGAATCCATCTGAGATAATTCTGTCTGGAAACTAACTTCTTCCTTTTAAAGACATTTGTGACCATTTCCCACTCCTTACCACTACTACCATTCAGTTTTGTTGACTTGGAGCAGCTTACAGCACCAATAAAACATGTTGGCCTAGAGCACATTGAAGAAAAAAAGAATGCAATGAATTCAAACAGCAGATGAATTATTAAATATCTGTATTTGAGCTAAACCCTGGGGTGATAATTGAGGCAAAAATAAACAACACATGGGCTTCGTCAAGGATTTCTCTAACATTGAACGGGTATTATGTGCATCACTTAGTCTATACTAAAGAATTTCTGTCAGATTTTTTGTCTGATTTTAATGTGTAATGGAAATTATATGTTTTCATTCCAGAAAAAATGCTTTACTTGACTATTTTGAAAAACCCACTGAAGTGTGGGATTTCATTAATGTAGCAGCAAAATTTGAAACCTTCATCGTACAAACCATGAAATCTATTGCTGCCATCTTGATACAATTAGCTTCAACTGTGTTGTGACATAAACCTGTAATCATATTCGCTGTACTATTTTGGCCTGGGAAACTGTTTTTCGGCTATGACCCAGATTAACTATATGAACCCTAGAATGATATATATCACATGAAAGGAAGACATACATTGCTACCATCTTAGGTGTGCCCCTAAAGCTAACATAACAAGTCAATGCCACATGTGCATATTTACTGTAGTTACAATTAAAGAAATACATTTTTAATGAAGATTAATAATGTCCTCTCTAGTTTTTATTGTCTTTCTTTAAGCCATAATATCGGGCTTTCATTTTTGTATTGCTAACAGCCAAGTAGAACACAATGCTGAGTATTTTATCAATTTTTCCTCTCCTCACTACACCCACTTAATGGCAAGAGACCCTGCAGGCACATTAAAAGTTTGGCATCTCATTTTAAATGTAGGCATGTCCTGTGTAGACGCTGCTGCTTTCCCCAGCATATGACGCTATTGTTAAAAAGCACAACTTAAGGCAGATACCATTTTGAGTTGCATGACATCATGGTATGTTTATTATACCCCATTAAACACAGCATTTCCTGTCATGCATTAATCATTTAGGAATGCCTCTCTCCAAATACATAATCCCAGTCATGGCAGAGTGCAAGAGTGGAGGACATCATGCAAAGAATATTTTGTGCTGTGCATTGTTTCTCTTCCATACTGTTATGCCTGATAAATACAATATATGTTGAAGTCAGTGAGTCAAATCAAATAAGTATCAAGCCAAAGTTGTTATATCCATAAGCACAAAGTGTATAATTGCCAGTGACATGGATACACTGTTTTTAACAAGAAACTTTCAGCAAATCAGCATTTTTTTCAAAGCGCCACACTAAAACACAGAAGTATACATCTTCAAATAGTTCCAAGAGTCTTTAAACACTTAAGAATAACCTTGTGATGTCTTTCACGATGCAGCCCTTTCTTGTTTTCTTGGTTAGCGTCCCTTCCTTCATCCTGAGACGTGCATGTCTGATAGTGAACACACTGCCTCCCCTGATGTCTCCTTGTGGTTCTCTCTATGCTGTGAAGTGTAGGTTTCATTCCTTGTGGCGCAGTCTCCCTCATTCCCCTCACTCCCCCTCACTAAGGATGTCTTCATCACTTGCTGCGCTCTGCTCCCCACCAAGGTCCCTCCTTTTGAGCGTGGTTGACTGAGGAGGCGACAGAGGAGAAACAACTTCGCCTCCCCAGAGACATGCAGCTGATTGTAACAAAGGATGAGAAAACCTCTTTGTTACCTACCTTTTACCTCAATATCACCTTGCTTGATAAGTCTCCTTTCCTACAAAGTGATCCCCCTAAAAATAGTTTCACAGGTTTTTTTGAGCAAGTTTGACAAAACTTATCAGACAGTGTTATCTTTTTCTCTGTAAATGAATCAATTCATTCACTTAAGGAGGTTATGTCTTGTATTTTAAATTGAATCCATTTCTCAAGAGACTAACCCAAGGGCATCTGTAACTTGAAAAAGGTCAACTAAAAAGAGCCAGACAGAATGAAAAGAGCCGGTATGTCTCCCTAGTTTGTAATATCATTCCAGCCCCATGAGTAAGTATATGATTTGATTTATTCTTAGCTTGCCCCAATGTGATGGTAAGATTATTTTGTAACTACAGGGAAATACATAGATGTGAGATCACCTGTCAGTCATTTATAGTCTATTTACTTTTATCTCATAACATTTATTTTGTGAACTATTTGCGTCCACAGTCCCTTGTGTGCTCCCTATAAAAATATTTCATTATGCCGACTCCCTTAAAACTGTTTTGATGTATAGCTCACCAGAAGGGATCTCTCATAATATGAAGGGCCAAAAGAACAGAAAGCAGATGAGTTTTTCAATTTCTTTTAGACATCACAACAAAATATTGACAAGAAAAGATAATGATTACATTTTCTTCTCAAAGAGGCTGCATTTATGCTATTTGGAAGATAAATTCAATACAGAACGTGGTTGAAAGCCTTGAAAGACAATAACTCTTTTGATAAGTATACTGTGACTATGACTGTGACTGTTTTACACATTACCTTGTGTGCTATCTGTTAGTTTTTGTAAAAGTGTAAAAGTCAGAATGTGTACCTATTTCTTTACAATCATACTGCCTTGGAATTTAGGTCTGATTTTAGAATGCCTCTACTTATCGTGTTTGGAAAAGATCAAATTATAATCATATCATTATATGAACACTCTTTTGCTTTTACCCATTAATAAACAAATCTTTTGTTTTTTACTTTTTCATGTTGAGTATAAGCACCACCCACACAGATAGGGTTTGTGAATGTCATTGAGTTTAGTTGATCTTTCCAGTGTCACACTTGGAAAGTGTCAGATATTTCCAAAAGTGGTGCTGAGTACCTTTCATTGTGGTCTTAGCTCTTTGAGATTTGACACTCATCTTTGCTGCTGCACAAAGGACTGTGAGACAGGCGATAAATTTGTGGGGATAGGAGAAATACAGGTTTAAGAGGCCCTGAAAGCAGCCTGTGGGCATGGATCAAATGGATTTCTTCTCAGTGTGCCTATTTTTTAAACTTGAATATGAATCAGAGGAGGGGAAACTAAGAGGAAAATTGAAATGGGAAATTCATATTATATTGGGACCCAAATTCTGCCATGTCAGAATCTATTAAATTAGGGGAAGGTAGGGTAGCCTGCATTAATTGTGTAGTCTGATCTGAAATAGCCCTACTGACATTGAGAGATTTGTATTGATGTCTTTGGAGGAATACAACAAATTTGCTCTAAGATATTCCTATATAGCCTTTAGCCTAGGGGAGGAGGCAGACATTGTATACATTCAGGGCTTAGCCCAAACCTAGGGCGGTCCAGGTGCATGTTCCCCCTGGGAGATTTGTTTCCCATTGACATCTATATGCATTATTTTTCAATCCATTTGTGATAATAGAATGCCAAAAAATCCATAGAAACATGAATCTGAAATCATAACACAACAAATGTTGAGGATCACTAATTTTCACTCCTGCCACCTAAAAAGATTATTTTTCAAGGTACATAACATAGGTAGGGTATGTAGAATTTGGCATAAACATTACCAATCTATTTTTGTTATACTAAGCTGGAGGAGAGTTCACAGAGTGAATGTTTAGTTGACAAATCTGCTAAATTTTGCTCTAATGGCAAATTGAGGATCCCAAAGTAAATGTGGTCCCTGATACTCTGAACTGAATATTAGATGAAGAACATTTAGGCTACTCAGCAGACACAGTGACATGTGGTCACTTGTACTTATAGCAGCCCTTCAAGAATGGGGCTGAAGCATCACCACACACCATTGGTATTAAACAGGTGGTATTATGGTCATTTTCATGTTCAAAATCTTATTTAGAGGTTGTACCAGAACAGGTTTACATGGTTTAATTTTCAAAAAACACTATATTTTTTTATCATACTGGACATTGCTGCAGCTTCTCTTTTCACCCTGTGTGTTGAATGCTTCGTTTTAGCTATTGAGTGATACATCTTGTCTCTAAATGATCTTTGCTGGGAGTTGCACATCCTCACATGTTAACTTCAGCAGCTCTGTGCAGCTCACTTCATCATACATTTCAGATCATACATTTTTATATTGCAAAACTCTACCTACTCAGCTACGCTACCCAATCACAAACTGTCTGCCACACACTGTGCAAGAGCGAGTTCGCTTGATTCATGTCACAGCGTCCGCCGGTGTCACATCAGCTGGGTGGAGTGTAATCGCGCCGAGTTGACGCTATCAAGTTATAGGCTACATTAGTTTTTTCCAATGCGTGAGAAAAATTATGTATGCGTGAGGGCGTGTGAAAAGTGTCAATTGTGTGACTCTCACGCTCAATGCATAAAAGTTGGCAGCTCTGTCTAAATGCAACTGTGGGCTCATGTTTTTTTAACTTTCTGGTTGATATTTATGTAACATTTCATGAGTCACAATGTGATGAGAGTGGAGAGTGATTTAATTCATCGAACTAGTCTATTAATTTTTTACATTATAACTTGGTATCAGGAAGAAATGTTCTCATACTTATGATTATGTTGTCCTTATGTACATTTTATCTTCTTATTACACTAATGTGCTTATGCGTGAGTTTAGCTGTAACTTTCAAAATTGTCAAAATGAATGAAGCCTTTCCAAAGCACCAGTAGCTACTGTTTGAAGCTTTGGACGTACGTCATTAGTCATGTGATATTCTTCATCTGACACGTGTTCCAGCACAGTTTATTGAAACAGTGTGCTTCAAACAAGCTTCTGACCCTTGAGATCATCCACTTATCTCAACTAGTGAGCTAACTGCAGCTAAAGTTATCTACTTAGCCAACAATACACGTTTGGCTAGTCACCTCACCAACTCACTTGCTGCTTCTAGCCTAAGTGTTACTGCTGCATTCACAAACCTAAAACAACACATGTTCACTTGCTGACGTTGATGTTGCTCCACTTTCTGTTGATGGCGGCTGAGGTGTACTCTTTGTGAAAAACTTTATTTCCATAGTCTATGTTTGCTCACTGAGGTTACACAAGTAAATGAAACAGACACTCTGTAGGTGCCCAGTCCATAGACGGGTTTCTTGTATACAAACACTACTGGATGCGCCAACAGGGGGCAAAAGCGCTTCGGTAACCGGTCAGAAGACTGTAGTCAACTGCTGTAATCAACGCAAATTACGCATAGTTTGTAAATTCTTGTTGATCATTTCAGAGTTGGATCTGTTTGTTTGTGTTTCATTTAGTATATTCATGTAACATGCACGACCGCGCTGCAGTTTTCGACACCAGACGTAATGTTGTTTAAGACAGCTGCTAGCCAAAACACTAAAGGAATAGGAAGGGAGAGAAGCGTTCTTTCTACAGCTGTAAGTACTGCCATTAAGCCTAACTTAGCTGTATCACACTCAGAGATGCAAAGAACATGGTCTTCCATAAACTTTGTAAGACCAGCAAAAGCTTTCAACCGCGAACAATTTTGTATTAGCCCTAAGACAGAAACTCCGGCAGTTACTGCCAGTGAAGCATCTCTCTCGGCAGCAGACAGTGGCATTAATCAACGTTTTGTGTTTTGTAAAAGCACTGAATACTTCTCTTATAAATGCATGCGCAAAACAGTAACGTCAGTTCAAAAGTCGAGAAGCTGGCTTGATTTTTTTAGACAGTGCCGTTAAAAAACATTATATGCTTCGTAAAAATTATACTCATTGTTGTGATTAGTTAAAAAAGTTGGGAGAGACATGCTTTGTTTTTTCTATTTCAGCCAGTGACATTAAGAAATGTTATGTACTGTAAAAATCATGCCCATTGATGCTGATATGAATACGCAATCAGTTAAAATGTTGGCAGGGACCTGCTTTGTTTTTTTATTATTTTTAAATCACCTATATGATACAGCATCCTCTGATCTGAGAGGCTGCAGTGTTTTCAGTTCAGCTGGTTGTTGACTCCTCAGATTAATTAGCGTATTGTTCCAGTAAAGTGGATTAATTTCTAAAATGCGCTGCTGAACAGGTTTTCTGTCACTTTTAAGTATTGGGTGCGGTGGTTGAAAGTAATTGTATTGGAACGAGTAACGTGAGTATTTACTTTTAATAGCCAGTAATGAGCAAAGTAATATTACTTTTTAAATGAGTAATAAGTAAAAAGTAAGTCATCACAGTTTCCAAGTAATTTGCCCAACACTGCAGCTAGATATGCCATATAAATGTCGCAGACAGTGTTGCTTTCTGCCCCCTAGTTGCGCGCACATCTCGGTGATGAAGTTGCACAGAAACCCGTCTGGCTGCCTGATCGCTTCTGCACATGCACAAAAGTGGTTCTGTCAGTCAAAGAAGGTTACCGCAAATGTGCCTATTCAAAATGATCCAACTAAATCTTTCAAATCAAAATAACAAAATGTTTTTTAATCACTGGATATGAAACTGTTCTATATGATGTAATAGGAATATACTTGATATGAATAACCTTATTCAACAGTACATTTTTAATTTGTAACAATGACAACAATCTAACAATGTAGCAACACAAAGGAGGCTAACCCTAGCTGCTAGCACGGCCGATGTGCACAGCTGTAGGGTTAGTCGGTCGGCATGCATGTAATCAATGACTTAGGTTTAGGCACACAACCCTCTGATGGTTAAGGTTAGGGTAAGAAGCTCTGGGGAGCTAGCTACCTAGCTAGCTACTAGCGCTTCTAGTCTAAACAGGGTGTCACATAAAGACGTGCCCGGGGGCATCTTATACGGACCCTGAAGGGTACCTTTTGCACCAAATAATGCTTTATCAGCCTTACCAGACAACAACACCGGCGTAATTATGAACAGGCACTTTTCTGGTAACCTTCTGTGACTAACAGGGCCACTTTTGTACATGTGCAGATAGGGATCCAGTACAGATTAGGCACTGACACACACAGCAAGACAACAACTCCCTTTTACAATGTAAGGGCAGACCTTCAGGCTAGATGGCGATATTTCTCCAGGAATAGAACTCTCCACTGATTTGCTGGTTCAGTTAGACAGACTGATGGAAAATGAAACAAAGTTTTAGTTATTTTTAAAACCTACAAGATTCTGGGCTTTTGATAAAACATTCGGTGCTGGAGCATAGGTACACGGGCAATTCTGTCCTAAATAAACCTAGTTTCCTTCTTGAGAGAAAGTTGGTTTTGGCTTAATTGCTAATTTACAAAGCAATCTAAAATTAATTTTCTTGTGGTTGACAAACATACATATTCAGGTATTTCAAAGGGCAGAAAACAGAACTCAGATAAATATAGAAATGAAAGTGCTAGTGAAATCTGACAGTTTTAGAAGAGCCAAATGCCAGATTGATGATTCTTCTTTAGGAATTACCACAAATTGGCACATTCTAGTTAGCTCCACTTTATTTCTCTCTGACTTCTTCTACTTTTTAAAATTATTTTATTAGCAATAATTCTACCATTGGGAGCTCTTTCGCAAACATTTTGGCTTCTTGAGGTAGAAACGATTCACTTGATGATTTTATATATGCATGGATAACATATTCTATAATGTGACACTACCAAATCCCAAGATAGAATGAATTAAACATGTTCAGAGCAGAGTTACTTTTACCTTAACACCAACTATCATACATCATACACAGACTGTGTGCCAGTTAACTTGAGTTTGTTATCTGATTTGGTAAGCTCTACATGAGGGAGTAGCCTATATTGTGTTCAGTCAAGTTGCTGGCATCGCAGGAACAGCGTCCTTGTTGCTGACACATTCACAGCAGCTTTGCTAGAAAGAGGATAGATTGTTTCTGGAAATGTAGTCACATAATCCATCTATTTTCCTATCTTTACTGCACTGCTGTAGTGTGTGCTTCAGCTACAAGAAAGCTGCTTAATTGACTGCTGTCTCGACCTCACTAGACCTCACAGTCACTGTCACAGCACAGTAGGGAGGAATGTAATGAAAGTAAATCAATACTCAATTAAAATGTATCTTTTGATATATTATTTAAAGAGAGAAAGCAGTCAAAGCCTCAGTATTATAAAAACTTGGTGTTCATACAGAACCAAGATCAAAAAAGCTCACCGGCCAAAATGACTGGTAGAATTTACACAGGGTGTGCCAATTTAAATCCCATATTTGGCGGGTTGGCAATGTTAATGTTAATTTTAAGCCCTGGTGGCATGACATGTGGCACTGGCATGGGCTGTAGTGGGCAGGTGTTGCCTGTGTGGGAGCATAAAGATCTAAAATCCTGTTCCAAAATCATATATTCAACCTGTTCTTAAAAACTGATTACACAAAAGAAAAATAATACTGGGGAAAAAGGATGGAAATCAGCAGGGAACTTATGATACATTGCTTATTTGATGTATAAATCCTGCAATATTATCAAAAATAAAGATAATCTACTGTATACTGGGTTTCAGTAATAGACTATATAATAGGTAAACATTTAAAAGCCTGTTTAAAACCAGTCCATGTAGCAAGTACATGCATAGATAGACAAAGGTACCTTAAATATCCATGCTAAGACTGATTAGAGGTGCAGCAAGCTCTTTTATTTGTTCCAGTTAAAACCTTGGTAGCATTCTGGATGAACTGTAGTGTTTATAGACATTTTGGGGAAACCTGAGAGCAATTTCTTTGAAATAGTCAAGCCAACCTCTAAAGAAAGAATGGACATGCTCTTTTGCATCTTGGGGTGAAAGAAAACCCTAACGGTTGTAGTTTTTCTTAAATGATAGAATACTGTGAGCAGGGTTTTTTGAATACTGCCTGCTGGAACCAATCTAAAAATATGTGTATGATTTTGATAATAGTTTGATTATACAGTATTTGTAACAAAAGGTATATAGTTACGTTTTGGAGATACACATTCCAACAGTCCATATGAATCCTCAAATCCTTAACACAATGAGGCACATGACTGTGGCAGGTACTCCAATATGTTTGACCTGATAACTAAATCTGCATTTCTCTACATGCTTTTATCCACAGATCCATATTTTTTGAATAGCAGTAGAATAGCTTGAACTCAATACACTTAATGGATGCTTTAGGTATTCAACTTGTATTTTCACACTGTAAAAAATGTAAGAAAGCAGGCAACACTACAGCTAGTGCATTAAGAGTACAACTTAATGTTCCATACTCAATTGCTATCACATCCACAAAATCTAATCATTTTCATCCATCATCTGTTGGTGTGGAATTCACAGTCTACAAGATAGCAAGATTTACCCCCGACCACCACCCACCTTATAACTCAGGAACATGAACTGAAAGGCTTGCCATGGCTTGTTTCTGGCCTGCAGTTTAGTATAAGTAAGATTTTTAAATATTGAGGTAACTCAATCTCTGTTCTGATGTTGGATGATTCAGTTACAGTTACAGAGTAAATTGTTCAAGTAGTCACACGGCAAAAGCATATTTGAGTTAGAAACTGATATAAATTCTTGATATGGGCTGGTGGATGGTAGAAAAACTGTCTTTCAAACTAAACAGACAACCCAGACAGACATTTTCTCACTGCAGAAACTGGACTGCCAGAGACGACAAAATCAGTTGAGGCAATTTTTTGAATAATGCATTCTTGAGGATTATCTCATAATCTCATTATATGAGCAGTAGTGAAATGCTGATACACAAAAAAACTTAATGTATATTATACTTTGCATTTCCAGAAGATGAGGCGATGCACACTGCACTGTATTGATAATAATTTTCTTCTGAACATGGAAAGCAAATATACTCTTAAAATGCACAATATCCAACATTTTACGAGGTGCCAGAATGAAAGCTTGCTACAGAGCTGAGACTTCACCTAAATCAAATTATGCCATAATGGAAAGTAGGTGCAGAGATATCTGCAACCTCATGTGTGCCAAAGTCAATATGTTTGTCAGATTGCCCCTGAACAGAGTAACAGTGCTCCATAAATGATTCCTTGTTCTATATAATGAAGACTCTTTCAGCTGGCTCTTGCTGCTGGCTGTGACTTTGCCCAGGAGCACATTCTCACTTGTTCTATCCTATTGTGACTGAATGACTGTGGAACAGAAACAGGCTCACAACCTGACTTACAATTATAGCTGGACTGTTTCTGGCAGGACACAAGAGGTTGTCTTTGTCCCATGTTTCTGCTATGTTGATATGAAGACAAACACAACCAGATTTGTTAACTCAGTTAAAATTATGCCCTTTTCCTTCAAAAATGATTGTGTGAAGGTCAGTAAAGAAATGTGTCTTATTGCAAAATATAATCAATGTATTGTTGTAAAATTATTAACAAAACACCAACTTTGTCACTGAACTAGACATTATAAATATGTGACTGTTTTGTATGTGCACATCTGTCGAGAAAAGCTCTGGTAGTATGGCAGACCCTTTTTTGCATTGATTAGCACGCATCACTGCTGACTCCTTAAGCTTCAGAATGGTTTGGAATAAAGTCCCCACAATCCTCTCTAGATTACCAGAAGTCTGAGCACTACATACAAATATTTGGGAGGTTTTTACATGTAAAACAGCTAATTTAAAAGCTCCAGATAGAAATATGGATTTGTTTGTAAGTAGCACCCGTTTCTTCATCTGAGACTGATTTAAAAAATCATAGACCATTCAAACGTCTGCTATACTTGAAAGTACTGCTACATTCTTTTTGTAGTTTTGGGACAGCAAAAAAAATGCCAGAATCTTGAGACAGTGTATGAAATGTACAAGTTTACTTAAACTTATCAATATTCTGGTTGTGATGCTGGCCTTCATTTATTGGAGCATCTCTGATATGTGATGTTGACCTTTTTCAGATTCAGTAAGAAACCTTTAAAAAAACATTTTTAAAATAGCACTCACACAGATTAAATTTTATAAAGGATTAGTTTATTCTATATTTTTTTAAAGGTGCAATGTGTAAGATATAGCCAGAATTTGTCAAAGACATCTATGATTTGTGTTGGAGAGATATCTACTGAAATTAGCATGCTAACCTGTAGGCGGTGGGCCAACGGTAGATTTCCCATATTTAGACGATCCCCATTGAGAGAAGACTCAATTTTGTTAACAACTTGTACAGTTTTCAACAAATGAAACAAAAACTTGTTGCCACTGGTACTTCTTGTTATTTTTTGTTAATCAGTACCTTTGTCCAAGTTACTTTTTCCGGCAATGAGAACAGGCAGCTATGTTTGGGGACATCTTGGATCTAAGGATTTTAAAATCACTATTCTCCTTCTATATTCAGCTTGATAAAACACAAACATGTCAGTATTTTAGAGGTAGCTTTCCCTGTCATCCTTACTCTTTTTGCTAGAATTTACATCTTTTGTCATAACCTTACTGATGTCCTCAAATGTTCCTTTGTGAGCTTTTCACATAATATAGCTGATATCACAAATTTGAGGCCTATTGTATTTCTTGGGAACTTCACCTGTTAATCTTTTGTTAAAATTCTGAGCAACATAATAAAAACAAGCCACCCACTGGACTTCTCCTCTACCCATCCAAGATTGCTAGCAAACATCACATCTATAAAAGAAACGGAGTGCTGCATGCATGTAGAGAAAAATAGATGCATCATTCCTTTTAGAGACACAGGATGGGGAAAAAATGATTAATTCACTGTTTCTATGGAAAGATCTTGAAACTAGAGAGTCTTTTAGCTGAAGAGGCATTGTAAAGATTCCCCTTAGAAACTCAGAAACCTGCTGCTATACCAGGTAATATAGGGACTGCTACGTTCATTTTATTAATATCATAAAGATAAAATGAGCCCAGAAGAGAAGAGAGAATGCAATTTTATTCAAAAGGACATTTTAAAGAGTGTTGGTATCAAACATGCAATATGAATAAGAAGATTGTGTTGTGTGTGTGAAGTGTAAAGGTGTATTTTTAAATTCAACTTTGAATCTTGAACTTTGAGTTTGTCTAGGAAACAAATAATAGAATTATTATTAGGAGCAAGTCACAATATTTCACTCATTACATTTTGACAATCAAACTTTATTATGTGTAACTCATTGTTACGGCACAAGCGTTTCATTTTATTTTCCTCTGATTAGCAATATAAAACCTTAACTTTACTCTTGCACCCTTGTCCAGTGAAAGAGCTTTATTTGAAGGACTGATTAGTGATCTATGTGATAAATCCCATCATGCCCACCCACCTATTTCTGTCACTGGAGAGGCATGTGCGCGCCTACCTGCAGTGGACACTGTTGAGATGAAGAGAAGCACAATGTAATAAAGCCCCACACGCATTTACATTACTTCTAAGTCCAATGCAGTGCTCAGTAACATTAAAACTACATCCATTAAAAAACAGCCAGGGAAGAATCACAACGTTTTGTACATACCTGTTTCTTTTCCCCACAGAGCTATTGTGCCACTTTTCCACACCCATGATTATAAGATAGTAGTGGCTAGTTTCAGCAGATTATATCTATGCCAGTAGTATTAAAATTATAATGAAAGAAGTAGCAACACATTCCATATCTTTTTTTCGAGTTTGTTTAGGCATGAAAATGTGAAATCTGAAAATGAGCCTGAAAATTAAATAATTATAACATGAACACCCACAAATGATTCAAACACACTTAGACACTCCAACATACTGACAGACACTTGCATCTATAAACACAAATACATGCAAATGTATGTATTCACACAAAATGCATTCACACACAAATACAAACACACTTGAGCAGACCAAATGGCAAGATGAATCAGAGCAATTTCCAGGGTGAATCAGGGCAATCTGGTCACCCTAATTATGATGTGCTTTATGGGAAACTGTGGTCCTTGAGGAAAGCTGTAATCAAAACCTCAGGCAGCAGGGTGCTGCGATGATGTGGCTCTCTACATGTGTATGTGTAGTCAATATGAAGGCATGCAATTTCAAATTCATGACCCTTGAATGCAGTATGCACCAGGCATGAGGTCAGTACTAGTCTTTTTCTGTCTCTATGATTTCTCATATTGAGAGGAACATTGCAGAGGTCTTTTCCTGCCTGAGAATATTGGAAACTGGATTTTTATACAAAGAATCTGAAGCGGCAGGTGTAGTGCAGCATTGCACAATTGCTTAACCTGCCTTTAACAAGGGCCACAACATATAAATCAAGCACCAGACCATGACTTTATAGTTCATCTCATTTTTATCCTTATTTTACTACATAGTATATAGCTGAATGGAATATTACATAGAATTGTACTATTAGTATGGATAGACCATGCAGGCACAAACGAGGGCATGCGTGGATGCTTTTATTTTGTCATTGTCAGTCTAATAAGGGCTTCAAACATTTCTCAACCTGATCTTTCTGTGTGACAATGCTGGCCAATTCAATGACTGTCATTACAATGGGATTTCTAACTAGTTTAGCAATTAAAGGCATCCTTGAAACAAAACCCATGTCTTGGAGAAAAAGCTTCAGATTTAATTGCAAACGTTTGCCAATCTGCTGAGTGCGAAGTAGTTGAAGTAGAAAATGGGATTTTTGGCTGCAGTTATGTGACGGAATTAGCTGCCATGGGATGTTGTCACAAATTCTCTTAAATGCCATGTTAAAAGATTCAATTGTCAAAATAGAAAAATAGGCAGGGAACAATCCATTGGTATAGTGAAAAAAGATGTACTTTGGTGTTGAGCTTTTTAGAAGCTTTACAGTACATTCAATTAATGTTAAAAAATTTAGAAGTGGGAAGTTGAAAACTGTGTTTCTTTATGGCACTGAGGGAGGCCACGAACACCAGGATTAGTCATCATTTCTAGTTTGAAAAGAGCTGCTGCACCATTAGAGTTCAATTTATTTTGATTGTTTTCAGCCCCTATACATAAATCTAGGCCAAATCAGAACCAATGCATTCATGAATATTTAGAAATTGGAGATGTAATGTGTAGCCATGAAGTAATCAAATGTGATTTCCATTTTAATGGTCTTGGATTTACATTTGTATCACATGTAGGAAATGCTGAGATCTTATGAGGTGTATTAATATATTCATTCATAGATTAATTTATTTAATCATTCATTCACTCATTCTTTATTTTTCTTTATTATATCCATATTATATGTCATATGTATTTCTTAATTATAGAATCTCAGGTGTGAAACGAATGCAAACTTTTTTTTGTTTGACAAAATCATTTCCTGAATATAATACACTGTAAATAGGTTGTATTTATCTTGAGCTTCCGATTTGAATCTTTCTAGTGCTTCATGTAATCGCCTCTGACAAAGACAAACAAACAAAAAGAAAAGGTAAACCAAACAGTTGTATGACAAGATAAAACAGAGGAAAGTGCTTGGATCAACAGACTAGGCTTAGTCCTTTGAGAAATTAAATCAACTTCGGTTTGTGGATTTTATCTTTTTGTGAGGAGGAGTGTGAATGTCAGTCATAATATTGGCTGTGCCCAGTAAATATTGATAGATACATTGCAGTAATGAAGTTGAGAAAATACAGCTGCACCAAGCATGCCTATTTTGGGGTACCAAGGCCATTACTTTGAGTCCTTATATAATAGAGTGGAAATTTTGCCCGTATTCTTGGCAGGAAGTTAAACACCTTTTCAGTAAGTGGTGGGCTCTGCCAGGATTTTCTGTTGTCACTCAAGGTGCCGCTAGGGGAGGTGATTGTCCGCTTCAGGGACCTCAGAATTGCTTCTCTGCTCTGTGCAGATGGCGTGGTTTCGAGAAAATATTTGTATACTGGAAATTTAATGTGAACATACATTTTCACTGAGAATAGACATCTCAGAACCATGTCGATCTACTGCCACTTAGGTGATTTTTTTCAAGATAAGTTAACTACTCTTCAAAATCATCCATCCATCCATCCATCCATCGTCAACCGCTTATCCTGCGTACAGGGTCGCGGGGGGCTGGAGCCAATCCCAACTTACATCGGGCGAAAGGCGGGGTATGTTAGAACAAAATAATGATGAAAATCTAAGTAAAACATTTAATTAATCTCCAGCCAGTATATGCATTAAAATGAACTTTTATTGTGGTTAAAGCAGGAAGGCCAGTAAAGCATTGTTTAAATTAATATTATTTGTCTGTGGTCCACAGTTAATGTATACTGTATGAAAACCATCTCCTTCAGTTCATTAAATCCCTGCAACCATCTGAAGGCGGCAGCACAGATATGTTGACAAATCTGCAGCCTCTGATTTGAGAAGTGCTGCGTCAGAGTACAGTGCCATTATGCATGGCCATTCACTGTGTTTACCTTTAATAAATCAAATGATTTTTTTTATTGTACAAGTTAAACAAAAAAACATACCATCTGCCTTTGGCTCCAGTTTTGTGGCGCTGTGTGTTCATGCTGGGCCACTCAGCACCAGCCAGACTACAATATGAATTCCTGGAGAAGCGTCTTTCCATTTATTTAATTGTTGTTGGCGTGCTTCTCCGTGACTCGTAGAGCTGTTTCAGAGTGGTGAAACTAGTGATGTAACTGACTGAGAGTGTATTTATTAATCACTTCACCCTCCGATTTATATTCTATTTCAGCCCACCCTTTTGCACTTTGTGCTGCTTGGAGACACCCACACAATCCATGCAACCAAGAAATATTGCTTTACGCCTGTCATTGTGCTTGCAGTATAAATCCTTTGAGACATAAATCTGGTGGCCACAATACTTTTTAATTAATAAATATTTTTTATTTTTTATGGTGTGCTATTGTAAAACACAAAAGAAGCATGTTTGACTGGATGCACTCTTCATACTCTGCGATTAAGAAATGTTTGAAAAGTTTTGCACTGACTGATTACTGAATATTTTATTTTATTTAGGTGTAGTTTAAACATCAATCAGAAGGGAACATGTGTGTTAAGTCAAATATTCTGGCTTTGTTCTTTTAGGTGTAACGCTATAGAGTAGTACCAAAAGGGTATTATTATAGCACACAGCTATGACATGACTACTGCAGGACTCTATACATCATTATGTTCTAAAACACTTACTCAGTTTAGCATGTTACAATTGTGCAAGAAATGTCCAGCCCCATTAAGAGCTTTAATGTGCTGCACACTTTAATGAACATTGTTGAAACATGCTATCAGCTATAAGTTTCCATTCTTTCCAGAGTGCATTACTCACCAGATAGAACCCATCAATCAAGTGCAACAGCAGGGACATTATTCACACGGGATAAAGCTTTTTTATCCCGTGAATTTTATGTGAAGTTACTTAAAACATCCCATTTCCCCTAAGGAATGGAATGACACTGTAAAGAACACACTACCTATTGTAGTTACTCACTGTTAACTAATTACTGACCCAAGTTTAAGTGAAGATTTGGCATGTAGGATGGAATCATTTGTCAGGGTTTAAATGACACTAGCTGAGTGAACAGAGGCTTTCCTCTGTCACCAAGTTTAAGACACATTGGCCAAGCAGGGGAGATAGCCCAACAGCCTGGAGAAGAAAAAGCTCAGCTGGCATGACATCTGGCAGATAGAGGGAGCCCGGCTGAGTTTTATCATCAGAGCCACATCCGACCTACTACCTTCCCCCCAAAACCTGAAAGTGTGGTATGGAGAAGATCCCACCTGTTCCCTGTGTCAAGTACCTGCATCCCTAAAGCACATTCTATCAGGGTGCACTACAAGTCTCACCCAGGGGTGCTATACCTGGCGGCACAACCAAGTACTCAGAGAGCTGGCATCAATACTGGAACAGAAGCGAACCACAACAAACAACCTCCCACAAACATCAGCAGGACAGGTCAACTTCACAAATTTCGTACCAGCTGGCCAACATCAAGAGCATCATACCACACCTAAGGATGCAAGCAACATGCAGTCAGCGCGGGATTGGACACTGGAAGTGGACCTTGATAAGAAGCTTGTGTTTCCCGAGAAATAGTGGCTACAACACTCCGGCCAGACATGGTCCTGTAGTCTGCAACAACATAGCTGGCATATGTTGTTGAATTAACAGTACCATGGGAAGATGGGAGTGAAGAGGCTTATGAGAGGAAAAAGAACAAATATTCCGACCTGGCAGCTGAAGCATCCCAGAACGGCTGGAAGACGAGCATCTTCCCAGTAGAGCTGGGATGCGGGGGATTTGTTGCCAAATCTACCACCAGTATGCTGAAGAAGATAGGGGTAAAGGGTCACTCCCTCCAACAGGCCATCAAGTCCCTGTCAGGTGTTGGCGAAAAAAGCAGTAATTGGCTCTAGATCAAGCGTAAGGACCCCAACTGGGCAGCAAGGTAGAGGCAAATGGTATGCACATACTATGAACATAGAACATACTCCTATATAGAACATACTATGCAGCAACAACTGCCAGATTACTTTGATTTAATAATTTACTGTGCAGCAGTATTTCTTTACATAAATTTTTTTAAACACATGCGCGTGCACACACAAGACTGCAGCCTGCTACCAATTATGAGCTGTGGAAAGACCTCTTGAGATTCCATAACAACAATTAGTTGTAAAATTTAAAAGTAAATTGATCTTGATATTTGAATTGATCCAATAAACATTTAAATCCTCTCCCAAGATGTAAACAAAGTAAGAAACACACATTTTGTTTAAAAACACACATAAATGTCCAATTTGCGCAAGTGTTCCTCCAAATTTTGAGACACATCAATATGTTGTGGTGATCACCTGCCATTCAAACCAAAAGGAATAATTACAGACGCCCACTAAGATTTTTACACTTAAAATTTTCACTTTAGTTACTCACTGTCAAGTGAACTCACGCAATTGAAATAGGTATAGTATGCATATAGAAGTGTGATTACTGTTTAGAGGCTGCATTCACCTTGAAAAGAGTGCTTTCACAACAAATGTAAGGATTACTGGCTGCATTTTGAAAAAATGCACCTACAACACAGTACTTAAAATAATAGGATATTATATTTGTACGATTGCCCACCTGTAATGAATCCTGTAGCCACTACTAAAATGTGTACTGTTCTGTACAAAAAATCTTATTTTCTTCAGTTAAATGTACCTCTTCTTACCAGAGTGTATTAATCGTTCAGTGCACTATATTTTCAAAAAATATAAAAAACAAACAAAACAAAACTGTGATAAAAAATTAGAGAATTAAGAAAGGAAATTCTGTCTTAATAAAATACAAACAGTATATCATGTCAATTAATTATGGCTCTGAGATGTGTTTAATAGCTGGGAAAATGATTGCTTTTGTGCTATGTGCCAGAGTGAAGTCAATTTTAGTATATGTAAATGACTTTAAGAGTAGCAAGAGAATTGTCATAAATGATTTAGAAGCATATTTAAAATGCAGCTATCTTATTGGATCCAATTCATTTTCAAAAGAACAGTAGGGATATCCCTGAGTTCTGTAATGAAACTACAGTAAGCTTAGATTTTATAATAGTTCATCACTTTACCACATTTCACACCAGGATGGTCATAAGAGATATTACAGTATTTATCTGACCACTGATGATAACTTAGAGATGTTTGCTTAAAATATACATAAACCAGTGTTGAGAGCAGGTTAAACATGTCAATGTAATGAAAGTCAGCCTGTTGTGTTTTTGCTCATTTTAAAAAGAGAAACCCTTGATGCATGGTCATCCATTTGTCTTTGTCATAACTGCCCCATCAACAACCCTTGCATGTCAGCTTGAAATATGAATTCTCCTCCCCGTCCCTGAATGCTGTGTATACTATATCGACATTTGTGGAGCTTGTGGCTGTCTGGCTGCAGGCATTTGATGTAGATTTTCTCAAAGACTTCTTTAGGGATTGTTCTTATGGTCTGGGGCCAGAACTGAAAATTGAATGATGGATACTTCACTACCTCAAGTGACTTTCTTAGGCCTCATATAACTTTACAGCCTGATTTTACCCCCATGGTCTGTACATTAGGTGTCATAAAAAAAGAAAAGAAAAAACATCTAAACATCACAACCAGGACTCACTGCAACACTGATCTCGAATATCTGTGACACCAAGGCACTGGGGACCTTAAAGGTGCATCCATGTCAATGCCCTCTGAATTACCAAACTGCCAAAAGGGGGATGGGTGAGGCTGGACAGGGCTAGAGGTAAAGGGGCCAAATTGTAACAGATTGTCAACCCTAAACCCCTGCCCTTAAGCGAAGAATTGACTTAAGGGATGAGGGTGCCAGTCACAGCATAATTGATGCCCGTCTGGTTACAGGGTAAATCCCATCTGCCACTGTCTGCTATTTGGGAGACAAAAAAGCTTTCCCTTTTGTCCGGTCTCAACCAAGCCTTCAAACTGTGCTGGCAAATCCTCTCTTCTGTCCCCCTTGTCCTCATTATAAGCACAAAGCTGTAAGTCCAAGCCTGGTTTACCCTCAGAGAGTGGCAGCCCGGGGAGGGAATGGGGAAAGCCATATACAGCCATGACATATCGTATTTCCTATCATATGGGAACAAAGCAACAGAAAAAAGCTCAATTGTGCCTAAGCTCCCAAATCACTCCCTTTAGATTGTGAAAGATTTTTTAAGTGTAATTTGCCTCCTATTTTTAAATGACAGCTATATGAACCTGTGAGATTTTTTTGTGGATGGCTCTGAATAGCACTATGTATTATATATGGTGGTGGTGCATATCTGTCAGAGGTAGACCGCAGTATTATGGCCTCTTGAGAGTAGGCCACTTTAGTTTCTGTTGTTCAGTAATGCATCAATGAAACCATATGTTTCTACAGACAAGAACGCATTTCTCACTCTCTTAAACACACAGACCAACCAAGCACACAGGCATGTAGTCTATGTGCTCGCTGCATTTTCAACATCTGTATGATTAATGGGCTTTGGAACTGGGGAACTTGTTCAATGTGACACAAGCTTTTGTCTCTGTGTTTCATCCCCTTCCTCTTCCTGACAGCCACCAGAGTCTCCCTCGCTAAACAACCAGCTACTGTTTTCTGGTTGGCCGGGGCGGGAGGATGCAATATGAGCTGACAGCACTGTAATAACCCATGCAAATTAGTAGGGAGGGGTGTACATGCAAATGCTAAAAACACAAAAGAAACGTGATTAAAAAGCATTTCAGTGTATTTTATCTCGTGGTGTTGCTTGTGCTGTGGAATAAAGGCTTTCAAAAGAAGCAGACTTAGGTACTGGGGACTCGTGCCAGTGCTCATTTCGACATGTCTTTTTTCCCTCTTGAGAGGACTTAACTTTGATTGTTTTTCAGGCTGCCTTCTATCTCCCCCACTGCCACAATCATATCCCATCCAACTGTGTGACTTCTCAAAATGAGGGATATAAGCACTTTGGCAGTGTTTTATGTTTCACTTTGCTTAACACAGTCTGGAATGCATGTAGGTGTCCCCCTTTCACAAGAAATGACTCCGGTTTCACATGCATGCGTATGTGTCATTACACAAATATGAATTTACATATAACTCTCTGTTAGGAATAAGATTAGCTTTGGAGAAATAAACCTGCAACAGGGCCAGTGTTGTGAACATTGCCAAGGGTTGGCAGTGTAACATTTGTTTTGATTTTTTGATGCCAGAATCATATCCTCAAGCCTAAGTAAAGTTGAGATCATAGGCCTGGCTCAGGAATAGACAAATTAACTTCCATTCCAGACTCTGCTGGGATGGATATTAGGTGAAAGAGTCAATTAAATTGACATTTTGAATATCTAGTTGCTTAATTTGCTGTAATGTGGCATGGGTTTTTCTGTTTGTACCTCTTACTTATGCTTTTTTATGTTTAGGACCAATTACAAATGGCATTAAGAGCAGCTGAGTAATATGCAGCATAAGCGCTCAAGTTTCTAGTGGCCTTCTTAAAGTGGTTTCTTCAAATTTTAAACACTTAATTGGACAGTACACTAAATGTACATGAATTTGTCTTGTTGACATTGATGGACAGTCATTATGAAAAATTAATGAGTTGAACAGTGTATGAAAACACAAAAGGAAAAGGAAAACAGGACATCACATGTTAGTGCCGGACACATAAGGTGAAACAAGATGAAGTGGCTGGGTAATATAGTGAGAATGTTCTTCAGCTGGAGCAAACGGGTTCAAGCACCTGTGTCAGCTAGCATTAGCATCTGCTCTGTACAAGTGTCTCTGAGCACGTAATTGTATCCTTGGCAGCTCTAGTGATGCTGCTTGCTTTGTAGCTGGTCCTGACCTCTGACCCATCTGTGGAGGAGAATTCAAAGAGAAAAGTCTGTCTAAAGGGTTAAATAAAAATACCCTGGCCAAAGAGGATCTTGCAAAATGCACTACATCACCTTAACATGTGGTGTTTGCCAGCCTTTCCTCTCCCTCCATCTGTATTCTTTCTCTTGCTTTTGTCACAGATTTAAGATCAGAGATATAGTGTAATATTGTCACTCTGGCACTAAGAGGAGGGAAATATGTTTTAGATGTTCTTTGAGGTCCACAGTGTCTCTTTCTGTCTGCGTTATTATTTCCAATTTCAATTCTTAAGAACCTCTTCAAATTCAGACATGAAATTGTTTTGCATATTGATGACACTGTGTCACCTCAAGGCCCTCTTTCTATGCGATTTGAAATACAACCGTGTATCCAGAATACATGGTTATATGCCAGGATATAGCTCTCACTGTATTTGCTGTACCTGCTTTAGAGACATCAAAGCTACTTGAGCCTTTTTAATTGGGAAAATAAATCCAAATAAATGACCTTACAAATGCTGATGGAAATTAGTGTTTGAAAACTTTATTAAAAGCAAATCTCTGCAGTGGAGCATTCAGAACAATGTTTCCTTTGTGACTAAATGGCATGCATCCACATAGGATAGTTGGTGACTCAAGCACAAGTCGTGCATAAAAGCTAATATACAGTAAAAAAAGATAAAACCTTGGCGCTAATGTTCCATTTGTGATTGCGATTTAAATTGACTTCTAGTTTAATTGTGAGACAACTGCTGCTGCTGCTTAGGTATGTCAGCTTTCACCTGTAGGTATCAGGTCATTTGAAACTAAACCTGCAATGTCATTTATTAAATTGCTGCGTTACTAAGAAACCTTTGTTTTATCCATTTTCTGTACCCACTCATCCTGCTCAGGTGTCACAGGGGACTGGAACCTATCCCAGCATGCATTTGTCAGAGGCGGTATATACCTTGCACAGGTCACCAGTCTATCAGAGGGCTTGCACAAAACATAGACAAACACATTCTTACCTACAGACAATTTAGAGTTTCCTAATAATACATGTTGGAAAAAAGTGGGAAATGTTACAAGTTCAGTTATGTTATGAACTGAACATGGTTCTTTAGGTTTCAGATAAACTATTTGTCAAGAAAGTAATCCCTGTGTGATTTTGATAAGATTACACTCATTTAGCTTGCTGGAACCATTCAAAATTCATACTGATTACTTTGGGACCCTTGGGCTCACAATAAAAAAAGTACAGCTTCATCAAATACTTATCACTGAATTAGTGTCAGTAAAAATAAGCCAAGGATGACCTTGGTGCCTTTTCTATGCCATCCTCCCTCCACACACACCACCTTCCCCCACTATAAATAAACCCCATGAGACGTGAACTGGAGGCCAGGGTGCTTAGTACAAGGGGATGTTGGGAGTGTTTCTTGTGAGTCCAGCTGTCTCCAGAGCTCTAAATCCCTTAATTATGAGGCCAAGTAAAGCAGTCTCTTGGGAGCATTAAACATGCTCCTGTTCTGCACATTCACCAATCCCCTTTGCAGTATTTTTTTTATTTTTTTTTAACGATAGCCGAGTAATGGTGCTTGAGGATACAGAACAAAAAGGAGGTGGTAAACGAGAGATAGAGAGAGAGATCATTATTGATGTAACTTGCACAGCAGTACTACCAGGGACAAAAGGAAGTAAATGCTGCTTTTAATGCAGTGATGTGCGAGTGAGCTCTGAACACTGGGAAAAGAAGGAATGTCTCATGGGATGCCTTACATTTTTACACATTTGCAGTGTCCTGCTTTTAAGTTTCAGGATCTGTATTCATATAATATAATGGAACATAGCCAGCAGTATATGCATTACTTGTTTGGCAGAGTTAGGCAAACATATTCTAAGTGTTTCTCTTTTGGACCAAATTGTGTTATTGTCAGATGGAAACTCAATTGTCAAGTTTCTGAAAGTTTTTGCTTGATTAGGCTTTATCACAATAACCTTTGAAAACGTTCCTTGAGTCTATGAGGTTGGCAAAATCACTCAACCTAAAGAGGAAGATAAAATAAGTAAAGTGTAAACATCAAAATTGGACATACTGGGTTAAGTGATATAAAAGCTTTTTCTTGCTCTTTCAAGACCCATACCAAAAATACATATTGCAAGATTCAAATCAATTCTGAGGGGAAAAAAACTTTTGTGGCAATCAGAATGCCAGGCACATACAGCAGTAATACTTTCATGTACAATGTGTAGCTGTGCAGTTTTCATTATGTAAAGATGGTGCAGAGAGGATTTGGAATTTTTATATCTCTACTTGAATCTTTTGAGTCTTTAAAGAAATATGGAGAAGAATGTCAAAGTTATTGACAATTTTATTTTTTCTAAAAGTTTCTTTGCTTCTGAATTTTTTTTCCACCATACTTCTACATATTGTTTAGAAAACTTGTGGCTTTTTTCTTCCTGTTCTGTATAAGCACTAGCATCGGCATCATCATACTGACCAGTAATCTTTTCAAGAGAATAATTAAATTAATTATTATATTTAATTTTATTTTAAATAAGGGGGAAATTAGCTCAACCTTTAACAAGTGGGCGAAGATATAGCTGCAATTAAATGAGGTATGAAAGGCTTAGACTCCATCATCACAGACAACCATCTTAATCCTATACAGGGTTGTTGTGTTTGCAAACAGTGTGCTGTGCACAGTAGTTCTCGTAAAATATTTCACCAAGGCTTATTGCTGTCTTTGGCTTTCACTCCCTTAGGTGGATTCCTACTCAGGGCAGAAAACAATGAGCACCATGATCAATGTGCAGCTCTCTTAAACTAATTTGAATGTTGTGTTAGTTGTTTTATTAATCCAGCTAAACAAAGCATCTCCTTACTTCTACTTTGAAGAAGTGCGTGTCGGGGGATTATCAATACTTATCAGTCAAGTGGAAACTTGCAATTTGACGGTAATTACTTTTAATCTAATAAAATTGAATTTCATGAGATTAGTTTTGTCTAAATTAAATGTGTGTGGTTTTGTGTGTTAAACCTCCCTGCTGATTGCTGCAAAACTTCTTGATCTCTTTGTATTTACAGCTGCTAATATTGTGGAAATGAATCATAATTTTAAACTGCACAGTATAGCAGCGCTTGAAGCCCATTGCAAACCAAAAACTGACAATGGTGTTAAGAAAATATTTACTGGACACCAGAAAGCTTTTACAAAGTAATGTATATAGTCATACCATTTTATGGAATAGAGTGATCAATATTATAAATCTATAAAGTTTGATTGTTTTTTTTAATTGTCAGGTTATATGCTCTGCATATTGGAGCAACTTCACCATATTAGAGGCACTTCCCCACTTGACACTTCTTCTGTGTCAAGTATCTTAGCATGATTGGTCAGGAACAGACACCTCTGACAGCTTATCATATGCCAGGTTGGGACAGGCTTGTCAGCAAGCTAATGGAGTGTTCAAAGGTTAATTTACTACCATATGAATCCCATCAATAAGCAATTAAGAGGTGCTGAAACACAGAGGCACCCAGGCCAGCAGCTAAAACCCACCAACCCCCATCTTTAATCAATTAATTTCTGCGGCATGTCTGTTTAAAACCGCTTAATAGATTTACATATAAAAGTGAGACATGACAAAGTCACTGCTCCCTGCATGATCGTTCTTGTTGCATTATTTGCCTTAAAGCATGCCTCGTGGATTCAAAAATTGTAACATCTGAAGAGATTCTTCTCTCACCTCACACAGTCAGATTTCACAAACACTTCTCATTCTGATTAGAGATTGGGCCAATTGAAGTACTCTTAAAACATTGCACTCTTAAATCTGGAGGGGGAAAATGCTCCAGGCAACTTGTCATTGCCTACGCACCATGGTGCACGAAAAGCCAAAAAAAAAAAAAGACATGTAGATATACAGAATACATGAAAAACTTCATCTTAAAGCCACAAAATGTTGTAAAAAACTACTACTCAGCAGTCCTCATCAAAATTCAAGTGGTCCTTGTGCAGCTGGCCATCATCTGCTGCAGTGTCGTCCGTTAAAACCTGCTTGTTGTATTTCCCTGAATCAGCCACAGTATGGTCTATGAAGTACTCACATTCATGTTTAAGTCACCATACAAGGACTAGAGTACTGCATGTTGAACAGCTGATTTTCAGGGGGATGTGGGAGATTTCCATTCATTACCTACTTCTCCTCCCAATGCTCCTCTATAATGCATAATGAGGTCTTGCTCACGTGTTTTCCTTTACCCTGCCATGGCATACTAGCTGGAATCCCTAGAGAGATTCAGTATTATGTATTCAGATATGTATTAGATTTTCTACCTTATCAGCTTCATCTGACTCACACAAGCCCTGGGGAGCTCTGAACATATTGTCCCAACCATTCAGTTACCATTTTATGTGGAGATACTCTCAGCAGGTTCTTGCTTTCTTTTGAAAACAGAATTATACTGCAGATAGGTATAGAAGGCCTGCAGATTTGTTTTAGTCATTTTATTTTAAACCTCTGGGCACAAAAACATTGCTCTTTCCCTGCCCTTGCTGTTAGTCTACTGTCAGTATTGCCAGTGCTGTCTCCTCCTACATGTATAACCCTAAGATGACATTTCATCACAGACTTACTCTTGGAATGCACTGAGCAAGTGAAAAGTGATGTTTTTAACAGTTTAAAAATATCTGAGGTTGCATTTTGTGTCTATCAATATTTTGGGATATTGTTTAACAAAGTTTTCCCCCATGTTCTCCACAGCTCCTCCAAACAACATCTCAGTGGTGGCAGAGAACACTCCAGCCCCATTCAGTCGATACCAAGCCCAAAATTTCACTCTCGTCTGCACTGCAAAAGGGGGGAAACCAGCCCCATCGGTGAGTTTTTGTTGAAGATACACCACGCGGCTCGTCCACTAGGGACCTGCCTTTACAGCATGCAGATCCCTGTTGTTTACAGAAGAAAAGGAACTGTGTTGCATGTTGCTGACACGGTTTTATTTTTACAGACCACTAGGAGTTAGAAATGCATTTAGCATTCCAGTAAAAAGCTCTTTAAACAGGGTTTAAAAAGATGCATGACAACAGCACACTAATCTTCATTCTTCATTGCATTTTGCTGACATCAAACTTTATTTACTAGAAAATGCTGGTGGATTCAAGCTCCACACTGACCACAACACACATACTGTAAAAACACAGATAGTGTATACCTGCAACCATTTAAAGTAGCTTTTACCAGTACCTCTTTTGCATTCATTACAGATTGACCTGTGATCGATTACCAGCACTAATTTAGTCATGCAAGAGTCATTAAAAAAGGTAGATCAGATTTAGGAAACAGACACATTAGTGTTATTGATGGTCATACTTAGGGCAGTTAATCTAACTGCAGTGACATGATAGTAATGATTGCAGAGAGAATTATCACTGTACACCAATGTGCACATGCATGAAATCAAGCATGTACAAGTGCACACACTTCAGAGTCACACCTACACACTTTTTTTCTTAACTTTTTGAAGTGCAAGACAAGGTCTTACAAATATCTGAAGCATATGCTCCTGTGTTTGGTGGCATATGAGCTTAGAGACGCTGTTTGAGAATGGTCGCTCGCTGTTTGTTCCCAACGGGTCATTAATCATCGTCCATGGGTGTATGGTAATGGACTCTAGACCCTGAGCACACCTATCTCCTGCAATTATGAGCCCAGTGAGAGGTGAACACAAGGTGAATATGATTTCCGCCTCTCAGGTACTTCCTGGTTGATGGTGTGATGAGTGAGGTTCTACCCTGTTGTGATTTCACAGGGAGCCATAAGCCATTAAAGCTCAGCACAGCTGGATCCTTTTTCCAACACTTAATGGAGGAAAAGAGATCTGAAAGGTTTGAGCTGGTCAGTAAGGCCGGATGGTCTCTATGTCAGCCGCACTGCTGATAATGAGCTGGTCAGTAACTCAGCAAGCAAATGATCCAAGAATGACTTGAAATAAAAAAATAAAAAAATCATTTCACCATTGTATTGGTAGACTGCAGAAAAAATCCTTTGGTATAAGATATATTGAAAGCTGGGTGTTTAAAAAACGATATAATATTCTTTGTGTGGTTAATCAACAGTGATAAATTATCCAAAAGTCCCACAAGTTGCAGACCACTCGGCACAACACCGGTGAAGCTCAGTCTCTTCAGCAAGTGTTCCTCCACTGCCACTACACACATACACGGTATGCCTATACATGCGCACTGATGCCCTAGGGTCAGGGTTACAATTTTGGATTTATTCGCACACTCTAAAAACATTTATTGAAAGTTTTTTTTCTTTTTACATATTTATTTAGAGCATTAAATGTTGAAATGTGTATTGTAATAGGCTGTATATTAAAGAGGTGCTTTTTTTTAATGCTTTTTGGCTTTTCCCCTCTCCTTTATTGAGTTATATATCTTTTTTGTGCATGAAACAGGTTTGCAAAGTGAAAAAGCCCAAAGTCCAGCCCAAAGGGAGTTCCCATCTCCCACAGAAAGCACTGCTCTGAACCACTTGAAATCAAGTCGTTTGTAGTGCAGCCTTTCACTTTCTTTACTTGTGACGTCACAATGAAAACACGTCATAAAGCTTGCCAAGCGGCTAGTGGGGTCAGGCACGCCCTCAAACTAAGCTTGTCTGAGTGGAGGCCCTTTGGCTCGATTAGCTTTTGTTTGGTTTTCCATTGTAGAAATGTTGTACCTGTACCTGCTTCCAGGTACTTTTTTTCATATCACCTCACCTCCTTTGAGGTTACAAGGGAGCTGAGGGACACTAAAATGTAACGTGAAAACACGACAGACTGCTGATTGGTCCGAGAGAATATTCACTAATCACTGCATCATCATTGTGTGCACCAGACAGAGGCCAGCAACAGAAAGTTTTATATTTTACAGTTTTCGTATGGAATTTCATCACTAAATCCACATCTGAGAAGTTTTGAGGTGAGAAATTAGTTGTGTAGATTTCGAATATTGACAGTTTTACGAGAAGTAGGGGTGGACCAAAAATGTGCCTGAATATTTTCGGAGTTGAGGAGCTCCGCGAGTGGCTGCGGGGGGAAGCCTGTACCAACCCGCGGGAGGAGCGTGTGAGGCCGGTCAGCTGCCCGCTCTCAGAGCCCTCTGCTCCCGCCATCACACAGACCGCTGCAGCAACAACAGCAGAGAAAAACACAGCTGGAAGGTTTTCATACCACTTATCTGTCTTTACATTCTGAGGAATGCTGAAAGATTTTAACTTCAAAAAGAGAAAGCTGTGCGGATCTCTGGCGTGTATGTCGCATTGAACATTACGTAGCGTTGTTGTGTGTGGCGTCGCTATGATGACAAGCTATGTACTATCTCTGGGTACTACCTGCAATGGAAAACGGAGCAGGTCGAGTCTATCTATTTGCGCTATGGTAGCATTTTTCGGCAAGGCAGCATAGATCCTCAGAACACCAGCAACAGTTCAACGTTTAGTCCTAAAAGACGACGCAACTCCGACTCTGTTTGGGCCTGGAAATTCACAATCACAACCTTTAAGTATGCTTGTGTTGTGAACTATATTTAAAATAAACACGGCAATGTAACTTCACATACTCTTCAAGTGCGGAGTTGTAAACGTTGGCTAACACAGTTAAAGTTATAGCTGTAATAATAATAATGTTACACCCAATGTGAAAGCTACTGAGCAAACGTTCAAATTGTTTGGCCAATTTTTATGTAAAATTTAGTTGAAATATGGTGATTTTTGTAGTGGTTTATGGTAAGATGTGTGGTTGTGGACTTGAGTAACTTATATCATCTGCTAGGTTACAGTCGCAGTCTGAAGCAGCTTTGATTTGGATCACACTACATTGTTTCTTACGACCCGCACTTCTCTGCTTCTGATTGGTTAGTAGTCCTTACCTGGGAACTGCGCATGTGCAACTCCCAACAAAGATTTTGTACAAGTAAGATGCATCACTCTGTAGCTCAAGAGCGGAGCGTACAACAAACATGGTGAAAAGAAGAGCTGCAGCAATATGCAGTATGAGAAAAATATGGTGTTTTTTGAAAATTAAACCTGTTCTGGTACAACCCCTAATTAAGATTTTGAACCTGAAAATGAGCATAATACCACCTCTTTAACTTATTGTCAGAAAACTGCTGGTTCTGTAAAATCAGACGTTGAGCATCCCCATATCGCCATGATGGCATGATCCTTGTTTTGGTACAAAGCTTCGACTGTGAGACTGACAGGCGAATCAGGCTCTGCCCATCAAAGCATTGAATCTTTGACTATTGGGGGTCAGTCCTAGTTGACACACAGCAGCAGAATCAGTAATAGTGGTAGTAATGGGCAAAAAGTGTGGAATTAATTCAAAATAATGAGCTATGTGAGTTGTCCTTGTATTAGACATATAGGAAACTGATAATGTGAATCTTTATCACAGATAGAGCAACCTCCAGACAAAACCCTTTTCAAACAATACCGGGGCTCCTATCTTAAGATTGTCATTTGCTCCCAACAGGTGTTCTCAGTGATGCAGCGAAAGCGTGGTGACAGTTTGCTAAAGTAATCAAGGCCATTTATTTGTCATTTTACAGCAGAAGGTTGCACAGTGATCATGTGAAACTGTCGCAGCTGTGCTCATCTCACTCACACGCCAACCGCAACCGGAGTTTAATAGACACAGCGCATCAGGCAGAGAGAGACTGATCCTTCAGTTTGAGTTTCCTGATGCAAAGATAGGCGCCACTCAATCAGCTGACTGCCTCTCTCTCTCTGTTTTCGACCTTTTGCTACGTTTCCGCCTCCCCTCCAGATTGAAACGGTAAATCAGAAGATGTTTGTTTGAAAATGCTGCTGACCCGATGGACAAAACAGAGGACTTTATAAAACGATGACACACACTCACATTTGGCTTTGTGAGTCGATCTTATCTGTCATGCAAAGCAAAAACACGATGCTTTAAGGAGTTTTAGTTTTGGTATTTTTATTAAAATATAAGTACTGTGTAAATAACACTTAACAGTTAGCCTAGCTTACTGTGCATGTCGCTGTATTTACTTTGCGACAACTCCCAGTCTGTTTTCCGCCGCCGTCTCTCGTACTCCCGTGTTACTTTCAGTAACAGTTCCACTTCATTGTCGGTCAATGCAAAAAAAAAAGAAGAAAAAGCCTGGTGTGGTTCTTGGTCTGTATTAATTTCTTCTTTCGCTAAATCGTCTGCTACTGCGGAGTAGACCATCTGCTTCTTGTTTACACTGGCACGCGCATGCCCAGTGTAGCTACCTGAACGGCCACTAGATGTGTTTTATATACAGTCTATGGTTTTCAGTCCTTCTAATATAGACAGAGATCAACTCTGATACACAGCAGAAATGCTGCTGTGGACGGAGAAGATCGTTTTCGTTATTATACTGTTTTAAAAACGTAGCAGTGTGGGTGTAGCCTCACATCACCCCACTCCTCTCTCTACTCCTCTCATGCCCGTTTTCCCCGAGATTCTCCCGTATTTTTACTTTCTCACCCGTTAAATGTTTCCCCGTAAATCTCCCGTATTTTTAACCAATCAAATAAAAACCTTCTGGCCGTATTTAAAGTGTTTGCTCTCCTCTGGTAAAGTCGGTGGCAGCATGTAAGATATGCAGACTGTGCTTCCTGCACAAGGATTAAAAATGAAAACAATCCACTGAAATGATATAAGGCCTATAGCCTACTAATGGCAAACCATATGAAATTAGAATGAATATAGTAGCCTATGTAATATTAACAATTGACTGTATAATATGTAATTTACATTGTAGCCTATTTTAATTTTTTTAATTTTTCATATTTTCAAATCTCACTGAAGGAAGTTATGACTCCTCTCTGTAGCCCTTCTCCCTCTCTCTGCTCCTCTCTCTCCCCCCTAAAGCCCACAGAACCTGCCTGAGCTTTCCAGAACAAAAAGCAGCTACTTCAGAGTTTATCATCGACTCATGATGCCTATGCTCCTTTATCTCCTAAATATTTTGGCTACAGCCTTTTTTGTTGCAGTTTTTATGGTTCTGGCAATAAAATAAACAGTTGTCATTTCATGATACTTTATCATCTGTTAACTTTAACACTTTTAGGACCAATTAAATAAATATACAGTATACTGCTAGTATAATGCTCGGCTGATACGGCTTTCAGCGATGGGTGATCGGCCCAAAAAATCGTGATCGGAGCATCTTTAGTTATTTACATACATATACTGTATACCTATACACATATCCACCTGGAAAGTAATAATTCTGTAGTCCATTTTTCGAATTTGTGTCTGGGGGAATGTAAACAGCACCAGCAAGATAGTGTTGATAATGTGGTCAGCATCTTCACATTTAAACCACCAAATTTATACTGTTTTAAAATCATGATGGTAGAAGTCGCTCCACCCTGTCAGATGAAACAAAAGTAACAGGAGAGTCAGATGTTAGTCTAGTACTGTTAGTACACACCCACACAGTCCTGAGAAGAGGTTTAATCAGCCAATATAAGTGAAAACACCTGTGTGTGAGCACAATGAGTGTGAAGGGCCTTTAATGTTCCTCTCATAGCATGGAAATCATTTGCTAAAATTAGTTTTGTGAGCCAGTGCGTGAGCCAGAAAACTATTGGAGGAAATTCACTTCTATATCTTGCACCTTGTGCCTGGCTGGAAACTAATTTCAGGGTTGCTTATTAGCCTTATACAATATTCTATAGGCAAACAGACACAGTGTTTATACTTGAATCATGCAAGATATGAAGTCAAGTCAGCATGATCCAAGGAAAGTGAGAAAGAAAACACTTTCAACTTGGAAAGCTGCATTGGTTCTGTGGGGAGTTGATCATGACGGGTCAAAGTTGCCTTGTACTGTTGGAATAAATCAAAACACAGTAAACAAATTCTGACAGGTTTCATGGATAGATTTTAGAAGTACATACTCACTAGGCTCCCCAGTCCTGCAAACTTCTCTCTAATCTCCTTTGAGATGTCATACTGTGGTCCTTAGCCAGTAGAAGGAAATATTAAATCATTTGTAAATGACTTGGGGAAAACTTCAGTCCCTTAGAACTTGCTTTTGTGTTTGTTTTTGGTATATTCTCTATGCTTGGTTGTCAAAATTGTTTCTATTACATCATAGCAGATTACCTCCATACGTAACAAACTATATGTAGCAGCAAATCTTTACAAATCTTGGCAAAAGTAGAAGTTGATATAAAATAACCAAAGCTAAACTTATAGCTGCTGTCAAAGTTAATTGAAGGAGGACAATTACAAGATAAAAATAATAAACGTTGAGGTGTTATTCTTAATTATCATAAAGCCAGCAGTTGACTTGACCCCCATTCAGTTTTAAGAATGAGCACAAATAGCACATTTAAACTGTGACCATTTATTCGATTTACGTTGTTGTCCACAGTCATGCTGCATAACAAAACCTCATTATTAGTTTTGTAAGTATTTGCTTGAATGTTTGCTGCTTTGGCCCAGTTGTGTGACTGCAACTTCAAACGGCTCCCTTTGCTTTTTGATGAAACTCATTTAGTCTTTGTCGGTGCTGCTGCCCCAGGGCTTGTTGCAAAATGAGCTGTTGTCAGCTCTATTTTCAATGTCATATCATTGCAAGCCTGGTCTCAATAGTGGCTCACAACTTACAAAGAAATTGGCTGGATTTATTGAGCCAGTATTTAACAGCTGCTAAATATGACCACTGTAGTATTAATCATTTTAAAGTGTCTTTGGTTCTAGCTATAGAAAAGTATATTTCAGCATAGTTTTGTCTATGACTGAATGAATTCCTAAATACACCGAATATAGATTAGGACAATCTTGTGTGACATGTGTACATGGATTTAGATTAGAATGAATTCTGTATCTACTGTATTTTCAACCCTACAGCATGTACAATTGTGTGTCATATCTTTTGATATTCTTTATCAAAATGAGGTTTACAAGTCATATTGAGTGAACATGGAAACTAACAATAATTTACAGAAAGTCATAAATAATTTTCAACGTGCAGTAACTGCAAAATTGTTTTGGCCACTTGGAAGCAGAGGAAACAAGTTGTGAACACAACATTGACATATCCTAATCTATTAAGTTGATTTGTCAAACTTGCAAAAATTACGCAATGACAGCAAGAAAAAAGAAATAAATGTATATAATCAAAAAGTTGTTCTATTTCCTGCTGCAAGAACAAGGGTCCTCTCATGGCAAGCATTGCTTGGAATATGGCTGCTGTTAATAAAAAGAGAAAAGAAAAATCGGTAGGAAGGGCGAACTGCTGATTATGCTGCAGATCAGCCTTCAAGTAATTAAAACAAAACAACCAGTGAAGCTACACAGTGTTTCCACAGCGATTGTTATTTTTATCATCAGAATTTCATATAATTAAAGTTTTTTTTATTTTTACCTTTTTTGTATTTTAGTGTTTAAAAATAAGCACTGATAAATCAACAGATTTGAAGAAACAAAAATAATGAACAACATCAAAATTGTGTGTGTATGAGAGAGAGAAAGAGTGTGGGAGAGTGAATAGAGAAAAATCAACATCTACTTGAAAGACCCTCACCACTGCTGTACACTCACTTACCCATCTCTCATGGCTCTCAAACCTGAGCTTTATGGACATGAGAAATTAGTCTTTAGACCTCTTATGCTATACTTTGAGTACTAAACAACCGCATATCCTGTATTGGCACAAGATCACCACTGCCTTGACTTTATCTCGTATAGAAAAACTTCAAGTGCTTTCATCATAATTTAAAGGCAGAGTAGGCAATTTGTTTCTAAAACACTTTTTGCCATATTTGTTGAAACTGTCTTTATATACCAATACATATTAAAAAGTTAGGCGCTCTGAAAAAGAGCTACATTTTAAAAATGTAGTGTCTGCACAGGGCTGAAATTAACTCAGACAGTCACTTCCGTTCGGACCGAATGGAAGCGACTGTCACTCAATCTTGCAACCATGGCTACCAGTCCTGCTGCTACAGGACCACGCCTACATGCGCATACACAGTCACTCAGACCTGACGACAACGCAAAGGTAGGACGGGTCAGACCGTCCCCGGAGCAAATATTGGTGTGGTTTTTCAACGATGCCGACAAATGGCGGACCCCAAGGGACTGAAAGGGACACCACCTTTATTTCTGCTGACAGGTCTGGCTTTTTTCGTTTTGATGGTAATTTGTCACTTTCATGAAGTATGAATCGCTAGCCAACGTAGGTACCAACTTAGCATACAGCTAACGGTAGCTACAACAGTGTAGGTGTATGCAGGTGTAGCGAGCCAGAGCAGAAATGCTGCTTATACCTAGCCTTACCTTGTATCTAATCTGTGTGTGCGTTTAATATTATCTTGTGTCTGCAAGCGTTATTTGACTGAATGTTACTCTGGCTATCTTTGAACAAGAGACATTTTACAAATGTGGTGATGAAGCTAATTTGTGTGTTTTTGTAGTTATGAGAAGGACACATCAGCATTAGTGCATATAAATAATGCTGGCTAAAGGTCCCCAAGTATCTGTGTTTCTGGTATATAAGCTACTTATTATATAGTTTGACATTGTATATAGCTATACCTACTTTGTGAAAACAGTGTAATACTGTAAATGGTTCTGCTTTGCCATGAATTATACAACCAGAGGGGGGGATTACTGTACAGTATGTTTTGTTTCTACTGTGCCCTCAGGTCACCTGCAGATTTGGAGTCTTCCATAACCCTGTACTTATCAACATTGTACACTGATCGGACCATGCTGGCTGTCCTGGATTACAACCACCGTGTCCACAGTCCAGCCAAGACAAAAGCTGATAACACAGTATGTTGCATTTTTAGTACTCTCATGTATTTTACTCAATGCATTTATAAGTAATGAGTCAAAAATAGTAAACAGTATGAGGAATACGGATAGATGGTACTGATTTATTGTTTTGATTGCATTTTATGTGGAAATGCTAACAACTGTTTAAGAGAACAATGTCAGGTATTACAAACTTTTCACTAAGGTGATTCTCCTTTTACCTTTTACCAGATATGGTAAGGTGTACAACAAAATGTCCAGGAAGTCGAACTTGTCCTCACTGAAGGTGGAGTAGGACTACAGTTACATCAAAGACCTCCGGAGTGCTCTCCTCCTCCCTGTCAACATGGTGTTCAGGTGTCCCTGCCCAAACTCTATTGCTAGGTACAGCAAGGTGATAAAAAAAAAGTAATATAGTTGGTTTTGAAATGAGGTGATTGTGATACTAAATCATTTCCACAGCAGTGATACAATACGATGCTATGTGTAAAGTCTGAACTGCCTTCATAATCAGTCAAGATACCGCTGGGCACACCTTGTCTTTCATTCTGTATATGCTTATTTTTAATAATGATGATGTTTATAAGTTATTTGTGATATACATTGTAGTTTTAGTAGTATAATAATAAAGAATAAACAGATGTTATACCATATTTGGTCTTTATTTGAGACATAAGAGATAAATGTAGTTGTTTGATTGTTTATGCTGCAAGTGTAAAGAAAAGGCATTTATTATGTTTTATTTAAAAAAAGAATGAAAATATTATCCAGAACAGGAAAAAATATACTTTGTATTTTCTCTACCCTCCTTGGAATAAAACAAAAACAATGTACAGGTATTCATCCAGAGTAGATGAAATTATTTCTGTAGCACTCTGTCAGTTAGTGACATTACATATTACAGTGTGCTAGGATTAAACCTCTGTATTGTCCTAGTGGATCAGGATAACAGTTGCGTATCTTCCAGAAAAAGCAACTCAGTATCAGAACTCTGTGAACAAGTGCTCCACATTGCCACGCTACAAACTGTCTGTATGCTACGTGACTGAACGTGCCCACTGAAATTTTATCGTGCACATAGCCGACCAATAGGACGTCGCTACCGATACGTGTGTGACGTATAAATAGCAGTGTCCCTACGGCCTCAGCATCCGACCACCTCTTCAGCAGATGGCGTCAAAGTGGCAGGGCTCATCGGTAGAGGGCTCCGCCTGTGCTTATAGAACTAGGGTTACCATATCGTAACCTTCGTTCTATCTCAGCCGCGACAAGCCAAAGTCCACCCCTGAGAAGGTTGCTGGACCGATAGGGGCTTGGCCTGACCATTAACACCTGGACTGCCTTGACTTCTCACTGGAACGTCAGGCACTGCCATTGTATGTTCCCCCTCTACACCCAGTAGTCACCAGATCCTCACTTTTCAGATCCTAGGTCGCACTTGCGAGCAGGATCCCGAGAAGGAGCCCGACATATCCAAGAGATAGAAACGCACAAAAGGGCACAGTAAGGGCCAAGATGCCATTGTGCAGATCTCTTCGACACACACCCCGCTGAAAAAGGGTCGTAGACACTTCCACACTTCCGAGTGGAATGTGCACGCACCGCTAAGGGTGGGTCTGTTCCCGATTCATTCACAAAGCCAGCTGGCCAGGCTCTTCTTGGACAGGATTTTACTGACTGCACTATCACTGATACAGACGAACAGCTGACCAGTGCATCGAATGGGGGCTGTGTGCTCTACATACAGTGGGTACGGAAAGTATTCAGACCCCTTTAAATTTTTCACTCTTTGTTTCATTGCAGCCATTTTCCAAAAATCAAAAAAGTTCATTTTATTTCTCAGTAATGTACACTCAGCACCCCATCTTGACAGAAAAAAAACAGAAATGTAGAAATTTTTGCAAATTTATTAAAAAAGAAATACTGAAATATCACATGGTCATAAGTATTCAGACCCTTTGCTCAGTATTTAGTAGAAGCACCCTTTTGATCTAATACAGCCATGAGTCGTTTTGGGAAAGATGCAACAAGTTTTTCACATCTGGATTTGGGTATCCTCTGCCATTCCTCCTTGCAGATCCTCTCCAGTTCTGTCAGGTTGGATGGTAAACGTTGGTGGACAGCCATTTTCAGGTCTCTCCAGAGATGCTCAATTGGGTTTAAGTCAGGGCTCTGGCTGGACCATTCAAGAACAGCCACGGAGTTGTTGTGAAGCCACTCCTTCGTTATTTTAGCGGTGCGCTTAGGGTCATTGTCTTGTTGGAAGGTAAACCTTCGGCCCAGTCTGAGGTCCAGAGCACTCTGGAAAAGGTTTTCGTCCAGGAGATCCCTGTACTTGGCCGCATTCATCTTTCCCTCGACTGCAACCAGTCGTCCTGTCCCTGCAGCTGAAAAACACCCCCACAGCATGATGCTGCCACCACCATGCTTCACTGTTGAGACTGTATTGGACAGGTGATGAGCAGTGCCTGGTTTTCTCCACACATACCGCTTAGAATTAAGGCCAAAAAGTTCTATCTTGGTCTCATCAGACCAGAGGATCTTATTTATCACCATCTTGGAGTCCTTCAGGTGTTTTTTAGCAAACTCCATGCGGGCTTTCATGTGTCTTGCACTGAGGAGAGGCTTCCGTCGGGCCGCTCTGCCATAAAGCCCCGACTGGTGGATTGCTGCAGTGATGGTTGACTTACTACAACTTTCTCCCATCTCCCGACTGCATCTCTGGAGCTCAGCCACAGTGACCTTTGGGTTCTTCTTTACCTCTCTCACCAAGGCTCTTCTCCCCCGATAGCTCAGTTTGGCCGGACGGCCAGCTCTAGGAAGGGTTCTGGTCGTCCCAAACGTCCTCCATTTGAGGATTATGGAGGCCACTGTGCTCTTAGGAACCTTAAGTGCAGCAGAAATTTTTTTGTAACCTTGGCCAGATCTGTGCCTTGCCACAATTCTGTCTCTGAGCTCTTCAGGCAGTTCCTTTGACCTCATGATTCTCATATGCTCTGACATGCACTGTGAGCTGTAAGGTCTTATATAGACAGGTGTGTGGCTTTCCTAAACAAGTCCAATCAGTATAATCAAACACAGCTGGACTCAAATGAAGGTGTAGAACCATCTCAAGGATGATCAGAAGAAATAGACAGCACCTGAGTTAAATATGAGTGTCACGGCAAAGGGTCTGAATACTTATGACCATGTGATATTTCAGTTTTTCTTTTTTAATAAATTGGCAAAAATTTCTACATTTCTGTTTTTTTCTGTCAAGATGGGGTGCTGAGTGTACATTACTGAGAAATAAAATGAACTTTTTAGATTTTTGGAAAATGGCTGCAATGAAACAAAGAGTGAAAAATTTAAAGGGGTCTGAATACTTTCCGTACCCACTGTAGGACATTAGCATAGCACACATGGACGCAACAGATGCACTCTCACCCCCCTGCACCTTAAGTGGGGTAGGGGGGTAGAAAGCATCCAGATTTATTGTCCTGGACCTGAACATGCTCCTTATGTTCTTAAGAACAAAGGATGTGTGTTGTCTCAATCCGGCTGCACTGTGGACACCAAGAACCAGCATGCAGCTGGGGTGAACCGACAGGCACACAGCTCACTCACCTTCTTAGCAGAGGTGAGAGCAAGGCGCAGGGCTGTTCGAGAGATAGCATTTTCAATGAGGACTGCTCCAGGGGCTCCTAAGGTGTAGATATCAGAGCCACCAAAACAATCAGCAAGTCCTACTGAAGCGCCGAGAGACGACACCGTTCACTGTCTTCTCGCACCCTGTAGAAAGCATATCACGAGGGGGTGGGTGAAGACTGTCCTGTCACCAAACCCCCTGTGACAGGAGAGATAGCTGCAGTGCGACAGCCCTTTCTCCCTCAGACCTTGCAGGAAAGAGAAAACAGATCCCACTGAACAGGTAGGCAAATCCGTCTCCCTTTTCCCAACCACTTAGCTTTACAGCAAGACGTGGTGGAGACAGCCCGACGCTTGGATGGTCTGTACGATCACAGCGGATAGACCAGCCTAAGCCTGCCTCTCCCCACTTTTAGGAGCAAAACCTGGAGAGGCTGGTCCAACACCAGCATTGTGCATATGGAGCCTCACCCTTGTGACAGAGCCCCCCAGACCAGACGTACAGGCCAGGGCTCTGTCACTGTAGGCTGCTTCACCTTTGCCTCTTGAGGTCCAGGTGCAGGCTGGCAAACCAACATTGTAGCCGTCGCCTGTGCAACTTAACTTTTACTTTTTATTTATCGACAGAGCCGTGCTGTTGTTTCACCACTCCTCACTGGTGAACAACCTGCAGTGTTTGATATTATTATTAAATTCATTAAATTTTAGTGTGTTTTGTTCATCTAGTGTGTCAAGCTTATTACTTAAATATATTCCCTGTAAATCTGATGTTGATATATAGATTTTACTCATGGATAGGCGTTAGGCTACTGTATGAATGAGCACTTTAGAGATATAGTGATAGTAATTATAATAATATATATGGCTGTTCTGGTAGTATACTCAGGAAAGATTGTGAAAATGGACGGATTTAGCCGGAGTAGTGGCTTAATTGAATATTGACAACATATTTCTGTGGTTTTTACATGGTTTGAATTTGGTTGTGGCTCCATGGGGCTTTATAGAACCATGATAGAGAAAGAGCAAGAGGTGAATTTGTGCATTATACTTTGACAATTAGAGCAAGCCAGGAAGCCTTCTGTGTTTGAGAACTGTGTTGTTTTTTTTAAATCACCCACAAGAGGGCTGCAGCGCCGCAATAACCAGCCTAGTTAAAATGAACGAAATGACACAAAAAAAGATTAGTTCCTTTTAATGAACGAGATTTGGTGACTCGAGTCTTTCAAAAGAGTGACTTTTCCCATCACTATGGGGAACGCAGAGTTAGCACGCATTGCTGCATTGTGAGCCGAATGAAGGGCTGCTGCCAGGCGATGTAGGCGACCCATTGGGCGGGCTGTACAGCCGGCTAGCAAGGAGGAAGCCCAGGTCCTACTACCGTATTGCTTGGATGCCACCAGGAGAATGACGTGGGACATGGGCTTCTGTCCCAGTGGTTTGACTAGCGTAGCAAAGACTGGGGCCCTCCCACTGTCTCTCTTGAGCTTAGCAAGCCGAAGATGGGGGTGGTTCAGTGGGGAGGAGAATGCTCTTTCAGAATGTACTGTATTTCATCAGTTGAACATTCACAGCATTTTCAGTGTGTCCACAGCAGAACATGAACTTGTCGGGGCAGGACATGGGTCACCTCGCCCGGGTGCAAAGATAATTTTCTAGAAGTGGCGACTCCATCGCCATCGGGGTGGTGAATTCAATGAGCAGTTCATTACAGCAGCCATTTGCTGAATAAAAAAGGATGCTGAGGCAGTAGGGACACTGCTATTTATATGTCACGCACGTATCAGTAGCGACCTATTGGTGCACGATAAAATTTCAGTGGGCAAGTGCGTGTGTGTGATTGGAGGAGGTAGTACCCATAGAGTCCAGTAGAGGGCGGAGCCTGTGTGAGATAGAACTGTCTGTTACTCTGCCCTGGGTCTGGAAGATCAGGAATATATAGTTGTTAGAACCCCAAATTGGAAAGATTGGTGTAATTGGACAGAACATTCATCAACATTGATCAGATGTTTTTATTGAACATGTTGTTCAAGACTTCAGACTTCTGTGTCCACTTCTGACACCATGTCAACGTATATAACACAGATGAGCCAATGGCTGAAGCAGAGCTGTAGTTAGTGGTGGTGTAATAAATAAACAATAATAGAAACGTAATAACAATAGTAATGGATTACTATTATAGCACTTTATTTTTGACACCCAAAGGGCTCAGGGGGAAATTTGAGTCAACCACCGGAGAAACTTTGAGACAGTTACACTGGGAGATAATATACTTATAATATAATATAGATGTATATACATACCTGTTCATATGCCATTGTTGGAGCTTGAACCTCGACGCAGGTCCTCTTGTCCTAGAATATGTCCTTGGCTTGCACCTTGTCCTCCCTGTCCCGGGTCTGTGCTTGGTTCTGGGGGCAGTCCTCATCAGAGACAAACGATGCTGTCATCGTGGAAGTTCTAACATGCAAAACAACATAACTTATATGTCTAATACAGAGTTGGTAACAAGTTCACGTTTGTGTAGTGTCACTGATGGTAACATGCAAATGTGTATCAACCTGTTTTTAGCTTTGCCTAATGTTACCAAAGCTGTTAGCACAGCTACTTGTTGCTAACAGTTAGTTAGCCAGCTCGTTGCTGAATCAAACTCAGTCTTTTTAAACCTACACAATATTAACATGCTAGCTTGATAGTGAGCACTAACAGCCAGGTTAGTTGTTTAATCATAAAGTTCGGTGTTTTCTTACCCGTGATTCAGACAGGTTGTGTGCTGCTCGTCACACTCGACTCATGCTCCAGCTGACCACTGAGTCGGCAACGCGTGTTCATGTGTTTTGGGGGCATGACTTTGGAAGGAGCCCTGAAGGGAGGGGGTGGGAGTTTCTCTGGATACTTTAAAAATCCATCAGTTTCTTGCTAGTTTCTCAAACTTACCTACCCTGCCTTTAATGCAATATTTTTTAATCATCATTTTTACCATAAGGTTTGTTTATTGTGATATGTGTTGCTACTCAACATCCTTTTGCATCTTACTAGCATCCATGTAACATCTGAAACTTCATTCTGGCGTATTGTAAACATTTGAAAGTGTTCATCCAACACTGCCTCTGTTGCATGTCTAATTAAACTAATATTAAAGTCTTCTCCTGGCTCAATGTGTTCTTTATATCATGTCTTGAAATGTCACAGTGGTCCAGTGGATAGCGCTGTGGCCACACAGCAAGAAGGTTGCGGGTTTAAACCCCAGTTGCCCCGGCCTTGCTGTGTGGAGTTTGCATATTCATGCTGTTTATAGTATAGTAGACTATCTGTAATATCTGTAGTAGATTCACTACACTTACACGTGATCATACAGTGTGAGGTTTACTTATATTACATCATAACAAATATTCTGTGTCTTGAAGTTCATATTTTTTCAAAAGCTGTTACTTTCCACCACTTTTTGGAAACATCCACCATGCCAAATTCTACTAGTGCAGCTTTGAGAGTGCTGCATATAATGGACTGCATCTGTTAAAATTGTCTAGTATTATGTTTCAAGATCTGTCAGCATCTGATGTCACTGAAGCAAGCTGGTGACATATCAATAATAGCTTCCTAGTGCCAATCATTAGAGCATCTTCAGAGCACAAGCAAGCACTGATTGAAAAGAAGAAAGATAATGACAGTTAATAATACGAAGGAAAGCTGATTAAGTCACGGCCAGGATCCTTCTCTCTGCCTCTCTCCTCTTTCTCGTCCCCTTTCTCATGCTTCTGCTCTCTCATTGAATCATTCTGTCACCATGTAAATTACCACCTTGTCCTTTTGACACCACCATGATTAATTGCAGCAAGATAAAAGTGTATATGGACCAATGCATGATTGTTACATTTTCAAAAAGGTGATTTGAGATGTTGGTGAGGTGAGGGCAGCTTGGCAGTGTGCAGTGTACAGGTGCTTTCATCTCTGTCTATTCACAGGAAAAACTCTCCTCATGCCATCCCAGCTTAATTTTAACACTGCCGTGTTATTATGGGTTACTGCTTAGAATTACATCTCTCTTATTTCTGTGCTAATTCATTTCAGAATGAAGAAAGTGGTTTGTGTATGGTTTTATTGTCTGTATACATTGGACCATGAAATATTTGGGGATTTATAACAGAGGCATGATTGATAATAACTTCATTCCGTGCAGTAACACTGTCCATAAGAGAGCAATACTACAGCAATGCCAAAAACTACTTTCCAAGTCCTACAACAGCAAAATGTATTACCTAACAAGCCAGTGCATTGATTAAAGACAATTTGGCCATTTTGCATATTCTTTCATATACATTCTACTGGATGCTTGCTAAAACAAAGATGTATGTTTTATAGTGCTATTTCCAGATATCTTAAAGGACAAGAAATTGTCTGTTGTGTGACAATATACTGTTAAAAACATTTTATTTTATAGAATGACACAAAATGTTATAATAATTATTAATAATTTAAATTTATATTTTTATCAATACACAATGGATGCAAGATAATTTGATAAAAGGCAACTCTTCCAAAGCAGTACCCAACAAAAATTCCCATGTCACTTGAGAAATGCAACCATTAATTGGAGACATGTATCAAAGTGAAAGACATCCCCAGTGTTATTTTGGCAGCTTTATAATCACTTTAGGAAAATTTGTCAGTGTCTGCTCTCCTATTTGAAAAACTGAAAGAACTGATGCGTTTTCAGTTATCGTTGCCTGTCAAACAAGGAAATGTGGGAAATGAGATTTTCCAAATTAGTAGATAGCTTACTACAGTCAAAGTTTACCATGATGACAGGTGTCTCCTTAATTGTGTTTCGATTTTAAGATAAATTGTGGATTGTAATATTTACAAGGTGGCTCATGACATGTAGCCTGGCAAGATATTGTCTCTCTCTTCCCTCGTATTTGGCTACTGTATGGTGTCCCGTGCATTCAAAAAATTTTTAAATTTGCAAGATGTCAAATCTTGACCTTGACGAACTGCATTACACTCAGACTGTTTTAATCCCAAATCACAATTAAGTAAAAGTGTAAAATGGAACAAATCTTTTCTACCAGAGCTCTATTAAAGCCTACAGATTCTGCTGATTGGCATTTTAGAAAATGGTTCACTTGTATCTTACAATAGTTGATTCCTACATTGTTGGTGCATCACTCAAGTCTCAAAATGTGTTTAACACTGAAAAAATGCCTTGACAATCAGGAAACGTGGTCACAAATCATAAACAATGCTGACTGGGAAACGTAAAAAAAAGATAAAAAGTGCAATTTAAAAGGAGTTCACTCAACTCTCGTCTAATTTCTAGATATGTCTATTTATATCGGTGTCTGCAGTATTTCCATAGCCATACACTATATTTGATCTGCTTCCTATGAAAGGGGGAATGAAAAAGGAGCAGAACTGCAGGATAATGACACAGAAATAACACTTCACTCTCTCCCTGCAGCTGCATATCTGCAATGGCATTCATTCATGTTTTTGATGAAACATTAATTGATTGACTTATACCTCAAGCAACAGTGGAAAATAAATGCATTTAGTCATGGTGGGATCACCATGAATAGGTACACTGATGCTTTAGGAAACACCTCAAAAAAGGTATTATTTCTGAATCATTCAGGGAACACACAACACACGGCTCCATGCATTGCATTTTAAGCCATGTAGATGTTTAATCAATATTTTTAAATGCCTATAAATGAACTTGTCTGTGAATGTTTATAGAAACAAATCAGTTATCTGGGCTTACTGAATGATTTCCCTATTATATCAACACAAAGTCAACACAGGTGTTATTGTGTACCCACACCATTTTGTCCAACAAAAACTACAGAACAGGTGCATGAATCGTTCTAATCCACACTGCTCTCCCTCCACCTGCTGTGATAATTAATGAGGTGTTTTAATTCACAGTGGAAAAACCTTCTTCTCTTTGCAAGTTGTCGAGTAACTGTAGGATCCTAGCAGCAGATACAATGGGGTCATTGCAGATGTGAGGTTGATGTTTATACTTCCCCTTGCGCTATTGGATTTTAAGCTCTGGCTCTACAGAGCACATTAGGTAAACGCAGATAAAGGATCATGGGTATTAAATACTACCGCAGGAAAATGTGTTAATCTTGGAACTCCGTTTGTGAATTATGCTGATTTGCTATGCCAGGCTATAATCAATACACTTAGAGAACCATTTACTACCAAGGGTTCAAAAGTAGATGCTGTAGATGTAAAAAGAAATGCCATGCTCAAGTGTATTGTCTTGGTGCTGTGCAGGTTTCCAGAGAAGGGGAAGCGTATAGGAATACCTGGCACAACCTACACAATACCTGCTCTATAGCTAATTTGAAATGAACATGGAGTGTGGAGTGTAATAACTTATATTTGCACCTGTGTGAACTATAGGTACAATGAGCCTGTATAGGAGTGTTTTTTTATAACAATATCTTGTATGCGTGTGTGTGCACTAATTAAAAAATAAGGTTGTGCTTATAGGTGTAGTCATTAGTCATCTTTTAACAACAGATTGCCCTAATGTTATTTCAGAATTTTCCACCAAGGGCCATTTATTATCAGACATGAGACTGGATGGAAAAAAGACAACATCCACTTCAAGTACTCAAATCTGGTTTTCCTCTAATGAAATATCTAATTAAATTTAATGAAAATTTATGGAAATATATAAGGAGTGCTGTGCATCAACCTCTACAGTCACATCCCAAAATGAATGAACTGACTTTGGAAATAAAACTTGTCTCAAAGTTTAAAAGAAAGCTTGTTTGAGTGCTTCTTCTGTAGCAGGTTGGGTATTAGATTGTGAAGTTCTTTTTCCATGGTACTGACAACAACCAGTACTGCTGAATCCCTGTGAGCAAGGTCACCTAGCCCCATGTGGATGTGTACCAGCCTGCTCTGATGGCAGGCATTACAAAGTTTTTAGAGTTGGCTATAAATACTGTGATACAACTCAGCAGCACAACACAGCTTGTAATATAACGATGTTGCATCTGTCAACACAAAGTTGATTGTACTAAATACCAAAGTTTGTAATAGTTGTATATGATGATGATCTGAATTGAATTGTGTGAATTCAATTTTGAGTTTTGTGGATGTGAAAATGTCATTTGGAGTTATTCCTCAGGAGTTTGGCCTTATCCTTACTTTTTGACACACAATATTGCTGTTTACCCATCTGAGGCAGCAACACGAGAGTTGGCACCATATCAAAGAATACTTCAACCATCTCCTTACAAAAACCTCAAAGAGTACAATGCCATTTAATATTTAAAAAAGTGACTCTTCCATCTTTGGCAAATTGAATTCAAATGACCAAAGGTCCCCAAAAGAGCTGGGGATTAAAATTGTCTTTTAACAAAAAAAGAAAGCAAATCTCTTCCCAAAATAGCAACACCACAGGCACTGACTATACAACATTATGTCAATGCTAATATCTGGAGGTTATATGCACAACTGACACAGCATCCCATTCTAAAATAAATTTTAAAAGCTGCACTAATTAATACTTTTATATCAACATTGGAAAAAATGTGTAATATGAAAGATGTCGCTCCTAGTGACAAAACTATTACCATCCAACAGTTCCACAGCTGGTTTTGCATCCACAACTTCACTGTTTTGGTTTGCTCTCACGTCCATCAACCCAATTTCCAGCTAAAACCTTTTTATTAAACCCACTATGCGCTACCTGCCCAGCACCAAAGGAGGGCCAGGCAAAGTTAGTGACCAGCTGGTGAACATAGTGGAGCATTTAGGTTCTGAAGAGCCAGATATTTTCCTCAGCAGTTGGTAGAGACTAAAGCAAAGCTGAAAGAAGAGTGTCTCTCTGTGTCTGCTGAATGTGCACATAGGATAGACCAAATGTATGAGGTGTTATTATAACAATGTAAAATAAAATATATATTTCCATCTCTTGTGCCCTCTGTTTTCTCCTTTCTGTCTAATTTTCAGTCTTTTTTAATACTCTTTCTTCTGCCTAAGGTGTACTTCAAGCGTGATGGTGAGCTGATAGAGGTGATCTCCTACACTCAATCCTCCACCAATGAGCAGGGAGCCGGCTCAGCGGGGGTGAGAGGAGCCAGGCCGCTCATCAGCAGGGACCTTGATGACACTAAACTGCAGCGTTCCCTCTCCCTATTGGACCCTGAAGGGCGGTCGGCACGTCTGTACACAGAGAGCCCCCAGCGTGTCCACACTCAAGGCCAGCAGGCCCACGAGCCCAGCCCTGCAACAGAGGTCATCCCAGAGACAGTGGTGAGCCGGGAATTCCCCCGATGGGTTCACAGCACGGACCCTCTCTACTACTTCAGCCACACTCACATTCCCCAGAGCGACGGCTCTGTGGTGGTGCAGGCCCGACTTACCTGGACCCTCAACCCTCAGCTGGATAATGATGCCCTATTCAGCTGCGAAGTCAAGCACCCAGCACTGTCCATGCCCATGCAGACAGAGATCACTCTCGGTGAGTAGGATGCAGACTAACTCATTGTTTTTGTATGCTATTCACATTCCTCCACCACCTTTTTCTCATCTGTTCTCTATTCCTCCTCCCACTCTACCTCACACAGACCCTTGTCTGATTTCTTCTCTCTTTTAATCTCCTGCTGTCTCCTTGTATCCCCTTGCCACATTTGGAAACCGACGGGGCCCCCTTATGTCTCCTTTGCAAATGTACTCTGAACAACACTGATTTTCATTTGATGCCGCTTAATTGTGTTACGGCTGAGCAGATTGCAAGTTTAGCGCGTGAATGCAGAACTCCCAGTGACTGACAGGGCAATTCATCGAGCTGTCTGTTGCTAGATTGAGTTAACTCAGTACCGTTATTGAAAAAGTCAACCTGAATTAGAGAAATCAAATGAGAATTTAGACACACTGACCAATGTTATATCATTGGAAAGACAATCTCGGAGATGCTGCCCTTTTTCAAACTTCAATGAGCCCTTAAGCTCTTCAGTCTCAGGCTTTAAACAGAAGGATAGTCTCTAATTCAACATTTTATTTAATAAGGAGGGAAACACTATGGCAGTGGAATTATTTGTTTGTTTATCTCCAAACTATTAAAGCAGAATACGTAGCAATGCAGATACTTAATTCTGAAAACAGGTGTCATACTTTAAGGGAAAAGTTAGCATTAGTGTTTTAATGGTGTGTGATCCAAGAGAGAAACAGACTCAAATTTTTTTTTATCTAAAAACAAAGATGGCTTCCAGCTCAGCCAATTAACACTTCAAAGGCAATACATTGGCATGATGCTCTTGGAGACAAGCCACGCAGTCCTGACATGATAAACCAAGACATTACCTTCCATGAGATGCTAGCAGTGGTTGAAGAGACTCTGAATGAGGAGACTATGGCTGCATTTGCTTGCTGCATTATGTCTCACTGTCAGTATTTTATCTCACATCACCACCTTTATCTAATTAGAAAGTATCCCTTTTGGATTCATTTCAGTTCTTTACTTTTTGTGTGTCAAGAAGATTTCCTGCCAGAATCTACATACATATCTCGGTAAATAGGTTTAATCTACAGGGTCTCAATTAGTGAGGAAGGGAATCAATCAGTTTTCAGTTCAGACTGACAAAATGAGTGTTCAACAGCTCAAAGGATAAGGTATGGCATTATTATATATATTTCTTATTGTCAGCAAATCCCATGAGAGATCAAAACCCTACCCTGTCTTTGACACTTTCCCTAGCCTATTTGTTCCTGCTAAAAACAGAAACCTTCAAAAATGGTTCACACACATATTGTTTCATTTTTAAGAAAGGCTGATTCATATTTTAAACAGCTGTGCACTTTGAGCAAACATAAATCAAACAAGATAAATAATGCATTTCTTTGGGGACTACTTTTTTGAGTATTAATACATAGCTGGTGTACAAGTGGGTATTTATGGCAGCAAGAATGTGGATGTGGGACTGACTCAAAATAAACTACAGTGACCATGTTATAGTAATAAAGGATAATTTCACCCACCGCAGTGTGGCTCATTGATGTATTTTTAATAGGTTTACACAGTGCTTGTTATTAGGATCATTTTATTTATTGGTTTTGGTCTTTACATTACGGAAGCACTAAGCGGCCATCGATTCAAACATTTTTTACTCCGTTTTCCCGTGATAATTATCTCATGATCTTGAGATAATAAAACAGTAGTTTCACACAGTGGTTTAATAGTTTAATTTTAATCTGAATATAAGAGTCACTGGTTAGCTCAGTTGATTGATCTCTGGACTTATACTTTTGGAGTTATAGGTTCAATCCTCACTGTCTTTTTTTCCTTTTTTTTCATAATCCTCTTCAACAAAGTTCTTATGAAGAGACTTTTCACATGGTCACAATAAAGCACATGCTGAACTGTGTTCATCCCAGCGATTGGTCCACATTCATTAACCGATGGACTTATCATTTCCCCATCATTCCCATGCAGAGGAAATTCCTGTGCTTCTCATTTAGGGGAATCCATTTAACGTTACACATTTCCTGACGGCTATTTTGGAACCTTTGAAATAGCTATCGGGTAATGTGTGATTGGATTCCCCTGAATCTCTTCATAACAACTTTATTTAAGAGGATAATAAAAATAAAAGTTTGTTGGATTATGAGTCCTGTACTCTACCAACTAAGCTAACCAGTCGCACTGAAAAGTGTTCTGAAATCATCCTAAAGAAACGATTAGGCAAAATTATCCCGTTATCACAGGAAAATAACATTTGTTATCTCAAGATGACGCGAAAATTACCCCGTAAAAAACAGTATTTGAATGGATGGCCGCTTAGGGCTTCCGTATTTCATGCAATTTGTTGATATTAAGAGAATTATAAAATATTGCCAGCCTTATCCTTTAACCATCATGTCAAGAAGAGGAGATGATGCTTATCATTTAAAAACCAGTTGTCACAATTGGTATTTGGTATTGTCACTTTTTTCAAATGGGAATATCTCATGCCATAAAATTGTCTTTTAAAATGTATTAACTGCAACCGTCATCACATGCAAGGCGGAGACAGCAGTATCAGATGAAGGTATAATGGCATGAGCTGTCTTGTCCTGACAAAGTATTGCAGTAAAGATTCTAAAAGCTCTTTGCCTTAAATCACATGTTGATGATAAAACAGATGACACACCTTGAGGGCAATGGGCCTGTGAAACGCTTGCTAAATGTCAAAGGCACCAATATTTTGACAAGCCTTTCTCTCTGCTGTGTTTGATGTCATTAATTTATTACTACCTTTGTTCTTTTAAAGAGTAGGATGGAGCATCACCAGACATTCAGTTTTTTCCCCCCACCACCTGAAGAAAAGACAGCAGAAAATGTGTGCTTATTGATTCTAATTAGTGCAAAATTGAAATTTAAAGCATTCACAGACCTCATTGAGCCATCTTTGTATGGAATAGTATCAAAAATGGTAATAGTGTTGTGATTCAGGTCGAAGGTTGTAGACAACAGATATCTGATTTGGCTATATAGACAAAATGGCACACAGATTGTTTTGAGTATTTGCGCAGTGTGTCTAATTAAATGTGACTGTGTAGAGCACCTCTTTTCATCCCATGATTCCCTGGTTCTTAACCTGGTCGGGACCCCCCTGGGGGTCACAAGAATGCTACTATAGACAAAAAAATTGAAAAAAAAAGATAACTTAATAACTGAATCACTTTGGGTGGACACTGTAAATATTTTGAACTGTTTAATCCAGTGGGTGGTTGTAATGCCAACCACTGTAAAACACCAAAGAAGAATAAGAATTTAAAAAAGGCAACGTTAAGATAGCTAGCTTACGTTGATCCCATTAAGTGAGGGGGGAGGGGTTGGACTGCAGGGGTTGGACTGCAGGTTAAGAACCACCTGCTCTATTCATTTATTTTATTCTGCTATAACTGGATAATTGCACTCAGGCCCTGTCTTACTGAATATACACATCCTCTCATGGTCCTCTCAGGTGTGTTTGGTCAGGTATTAAAAAGGAGTCTTTGCAATGCCCATAAGTAATAAATCTTTCAGAGATTTAATATTGCCACATGAGATGGAGCGACATTCTGACAATCGACCGATGTTGCATTACACTAAATTAATATTCATGAATGGCTCCGTGCTCGCCATATAAATGGACCTAAAGCCCGTGCCAGTCCTTGGGAGTCAAAAAAATTTTTACACCTCTATGAGATCATGAGGCTGGTATATTCTACACTCCTGGATTGTATTCATGAACATGTTAATAATTAAAAGAAGTTGGATTTGGATTTAGATAAGCTAAGGTGTTTATTATTCAACATCATTAGACAAGTGGTGGAAATCTCATTTCATATACTGTGCAGCAATGAGAAGAGATCCAGGCTTCCTCACATCTCCCAGTCATGGCTTTGCCAGACCGTGATAATCAAAGAGCAGATGCTCAGTTTCAAGAAGGCGTCTGTGATCTGTGTGTGTCTGTGTGTGTGATATGTGTGTGTATTGTTATTTGTATGTTAATATCTGTGTGTGTGTGTGTGTGTGTGTGTGTCTTTGTTTTCCCATGCGAATATAGATTTGTTAGATGTACCTAGTATGCTGTTTGTATCTGTGTTCACCTGCAGCTCAGTTCCACATTCATCAATCTGTCTTATCTCCGTGCTTTGGGTCAGCTAGTCTATCCGTGAAAGACATTACACAGTGGCAGATTCACCACGACAGAGCGATCCAGCAGTCAGTCATGCCTCTCCAGCTTCTCTTTTTCAACAAAACCAGTCACCCAGCTAATGTTCCCTTCAACTGCTTAAGTCTGTCTGCAGCTGGGCAGACCTGTTGATGTCTTGGCTTGGTATTAAAGCACACCTGATGCAGGGTGCGCAGTTGTTTTTCTGGAGGGCATGCTTGTTCTCTGACCCCTCCTGAAGTGATAACAGTTCCTTCTTGCAAACTGAAGAAGTTGGGTCTTAGGTGATATCTCATGGGACTGTGGCTCATTTCCCCTGTGAGGCCCATACCATCAGAGAGAGGCTATGTTATGTCCATCACACTGCATGTTGCCCTAATCAAAGGTGGTGACGTAGGATGCCAACTGTCAAAGTTGGAGCAAATCCCAGAAAACAGCCATCATCTTCCCCGGCCATATGCCTACCAAGCTCTATGTGACGCTATGACACCAGTATTTAAAAATACCCTTTGGTTAGTGTGTGGGTGGTGGAAACATAGTGCTTCACACTGCCATGCCAAAACTAGCCTGTGAAATACAATCCATCTTCGGCATGAGATGGAACATGTTGTGTCAAACTGTTCACATGATGTCTTTGGTTGGGTTGCCAATATAAATACATGGATATTTTCCTTTAATCTTAAAAAAGCCACTGATTCCAAGATTACTTCTTAGAGTTTGGACTACTATGCTCTGATTTTCTGGAGTTTATACAGACTAACAAGTTCTCTAATGGTGCTGAAATCTTTCCAAAATTCGAATGTCTGCTCTTTGCTTCCTTTGTATTACTTGAATTCTCTATAACCATTTTGTGCAATTCAAATGTGTATACCACTGTTTTATAAAGGGATCTACAGTACATGAGTAATGCCACATGCTCAATCCTATTTACAGATATGACAGTATAACTCCTAATGCATTAGTCTGATGCAGGCTTGTAGTCAATGGCTGCTTAAGAAGAGGTTGTGCTTCATTAGCCACAGTGGACAGTTTGTTGCCAGATTAATAGGTAAATACTGAGGTCATTTGTCTGTTTATTTATTTATCCTTTGGTTTAACTCATCAATGAAAACAAGCACCCAGTGTGATTTATATTGAGAGTTCAAACCAAATTAATTGAAGAACTCTTGGGGTGGACTTGTACAGGCGTTATTGATAGGATGCCCTTAGCTTGAGTCTCATTGCATGTGCTGCATAGTCCATTTGTCTAACACATGGAACTGCACAGCGTGTGAAGCAGTTATCTTTAGGGGAATTGTTAAACATCTCATATCATGCAGAACCTGCTTATATGGGCCTAATGTAGTATACTGTGCAGTTTAGCCATAATAAAATTACTTACTTTTTAACAGCATTACGCAAATCACTCATTTTATCTTAACACTACATACAAAGGACAATCACCGGCCCCTCACAATCTCAGAATAATAGAATCTGCCTGCTCCCTCTCCTGCTTGCGCCCCATTGTTTTAGAGGGTCCAAATGAAAGCCATCTGGGGGCTGCTGTCCACACCAAGACAAGGGAATTAGCTCTCTGAGAGTCCCTTATCTCACTGCCTCCACTCTCCACCCGGTGCACTCCCATTCTCCTGTAGTAATGAGTGTCTACCCAATTTAGTTCTTTTTCTCTCCAAGGGGGAATAAATCCAGCACAGTCCTTTGGATGAAAGAACCTGCAGGTCCCTCGTCTCTCGCCCTGTGACCTTAATTGACAGGAAATTGTATTTGTCTCTCTCCCTATGTGACAAAACAGGTATCCGGTAGGAGTTGCTCTCAATGCTCAGTACGATGACCTTTGTCTCTTTGTCTTTTTTTCAGCTGCTCCTAAGGGTCCTAAACTCTTGATGTCCCCTAGTAGGGCAAAGGTAGGGGACACGGTGCGCATCACTGTGCAAGGATTCCAGGTAGGATCGGCTGGGGTAAGTGCATGGGGTTTTAAGAAAATGAGGAAACATGAATATGTGCAATTAAGCTTGTTTAGTTCTGAAGTGACAAATCTGTTGGGTATAGACATCTTTTCCTTTGTCTTTTCAAGTATGCATGCAAAATGTTAATTTTGCCAAATATAAAGTCACATTTTAATATTTTGTCAAGTCTTAGACAATGAAACCCTAAATTGAAATTAATAAACTAATTAGTCTTAGCCAACAGGCAAACATGTCATGCTCGCCGGTATAGTTTTTGCAGCATTCAGAGTCCCTGCTCCATAATCTCAAAGATGGGCCTAAAGGTAAAAGCAAAGAGATTGTCTTTGTGTCATTTTCATCCCCTGCCAAAAAAGACCATGTCCCTAGTGTGAATGGTCTGTGGATGGTCCTGATCTCTTTGACAGGAATGACACATTGAAGCCAGGCAGCTGGAGCCAGTCAGGTGAAGAGGATAGGGCTAATCCTGATATAGGACCTGTTAATGGCCCACAGCACAAATCGCTTTTGTTACTTCTCAGTCACTGCTTCTCTAGAATCTCTAGAAATCAAAAGTCAGATTGTTGTTTGCTTTTATTTCACTTCTAAGACATTTCCATGTAAAATGTTCTGTATTGTTTTTGGTTTAGTGCCATAAGTTAGTGACTGCACAGAGTGTTATACATGTGTTACTGTCTCCCCAATGACCTCGGGAATCTTTTAAAGTTTTTCTGTGTTAAGATTGGTTATTATATACAGGCCTGGCTGTGGCATGCAGCCAGTCATGCCCTTTGGCAGCATGGGCATCAGTGCATGTAGACTGATCAGACAGCAAATTTCTATTATCCTTCACTGGACCTATGCTTTGGGGTTTCACAAGCAGATAAGATTGTGTGTGAAGACTGATAATTGTGCCTCCCACCTATATGATAAAATTATGCCAGTTTCCCCTCCGGTTTATTGTTTTAGGAATTTATTATAGATGATCATCCTACAGTGTCGTTTTTACTTGGTATTAATTTTTCATGTTGCTTTATGTATGAGATTAAATAAGACATTGATGGTTTCAGCAGCATAGTCCACAGACCCTGTGGACTTTCCTTTGGTTCTTGGGGTTATGTGACAAAAAGGTCTCACTGAAACGCTTTTAGTATTTAGTATTTAGTTTTTTTTTTTATCTTAATGAGACCTTTTCCCAAGAGCCTGAGAGCCTGTCTCAATCTACTAACTCATTTAACCTCTATTATGATTTAAACACAGACCTTGGAGGTTAGAAAATTCCTAACCAGCTTTGTCACAACAAATACAAACCAGTAAACTGAGGATTTTCACTGATTTAAACTGATTTTAAACAGTTTTTTTTCTTTTATGCCAGTCAGCAGTTTATCTGAACTATAAAGTATTTGGTGTGTTTGGGCATGTGAAAATGGTATCATTTGAAACCAAATGCACCATCTGATAATAAGCAGTTGCTTGAGCTTGAAAAACCTGGAAGGAAGGGCAAACTACAGTTCGGACTGATTTTCATATTCAGTTGTTTCATCATGCACTCTTAACTAGTTTGAACTAGAGACTTTGAGGGGTTGAGACCAAATCAAGACCAAGACCAAGGGAGGGCAAGACCGTGACAAAGTAGAAATGTAGTGGATTCCGAGACGAGGCCGAGACTTTCAAAAAATGGTCTTGAGAACAAGGCCGATCTCGAGGACTACAACACAGGTATATACAGTGTTTAGATTAATCTACACAAGTTGGATTGTTTTGGTCTGTTTTGATTCAACCTTTATTTTATGCGTCTGATTAAAGTTACATTAACTTATCTGTAAATGTTTCCTCAGGTTTAACTTGTTTAACTTGAGAATTTTCACTGCTGGTAAACAAGCTTTACACTGTACAGTAATGTTAGAGCCCTTTTCTGATTCACTGCTTGAAACTGTAGAATTTCAAGCACTGAAGGGGGCTCAAAATTTGAGCACATACTGCCCAATGAATGGAGCCTGTCTACATTGTGATAGCTCCTTGTAAGAAAGGCTTTCTGACAAAAATATGTAAAAAGAAGGATAGTCTACATATAAGCTTTTTATCAAAAATTTAAAAATTCTAATGTAACCCCTTTATAAACATTCATTTTTTAATTTAATTACGTAACATTACATGTTACTTGTTACTCCCAAGCAGCAACCTCTGGGGCTGAAAAATTAATCCAACGTGGAAGTGCCAAGAAACTGCAGTTCCTCAAATGGCCACTTGAGGCTGGCTCCAAAAGTGAGTCAGCCTGGTACAAAAACTATTTTGGTCTCTATAGCCCCTTTTCCACTGCACGGTAACAGCTCGACTCGCCTCAACTCAACTCAACTCACCTCGACTCTACTCGCCTTTTTTTTGGTTTTCCATTGTGGAAAAGTTGTACTTGCTACCAGGTACTTTTATTTGTATAACCTCCGTCGAGGTTCCAAGCGAGCTGAGGCGATACTAAAATGTGATGTGAAAACACGGTAGACTACTGATTGGTCAGAGACAATCGTCACTATTCACTGCGTCATCATTGCACGCTCCAGACAGAGGCCAGCAACAGAAAGTTTAAATTTTTTATAATTTTCGTACTTTATTTCATCACTTAATCCACTTCTGGGAAGTTTTGAGGTGAGAAATCATCTGTGTAGATTTTGAACATTGACAGTTTTACAAAAAGTGATGGTGGAACCAAAATGTGACAGGAGCTCCGCAAGTGGCGGTGGGAGATGTTTGCGCCAACCTGCGGGAGGAGCTCCCGCGCCCGGCCAGCCGCCCACTCACATAGCCCTCTGGTCCCAATGTCACAGAGACCGCTGCAGCAACAACAGCAGAGGAAAACACAGCTGTAAGGTTTTCATACCGCTTATCTGTCTTTACATTCTGAGCAGGGGCATTTCCGGGCTCTTGTAACACTGGGAGCTTAGCCCAGCACAGAAATCTTTCATATTTAACTCCCCCCACCCCCCATTGCCGCCTACCCAAAGTACATCTATAAAGAACCAGTAAATTATGTATATAGCCTACATTTAGGCCTATTGTGAATTTTATAATTGCTACTGATAATAATTAACACTGATAATATTAAATTGGGGGGGTCTGGGGGTCGTCCCCCTGAAAATTTTGGGGTTTAAACACTTGCATTCTGGTGAATTTCTTTGCACCAATTTATTGAGGAAATGTCTCAGGTGACAATTCAAAATAAGAAGAATATAGTGTAATATAATGCAGTAAGCCTGTCAGGCATTCTGTATTGCTGTCAGATATGTTTCTCCTGTAGATCAACTTTTCTTTAGTTTAATCCCAGCTGAGTCTACATACACGCAGGCACACCTGAAGTAGCCTAAATTCTTTTCAAATGTGCATATGGCACCTTTTCACCTCAATGATAAATTAGCTTAATTAATCAGACTTCAGTTAAGAATTATTCATTGACGATATATTCAATAGGGGGATAAGATTTTGAGCATTAAACACTTTATTTCCTGAATTCTGTAGAAATTTTCTGCACCAATTTATGGTGGAAATGTCTTTATTTTTATAAAGGGAAGGACAATTCAGAATATAAAAATATAATAGAATGTAATGCAGTAATCAGTAGCTTATTATTTTTTTTAGTTTATATATCGGTTATTTTCGCGCATTTGGCAAATTATTATTATTTTTTGCCCCACAACACAAGAAACAGCTCGAGCAGAAGGGGAGGGAGTGGGTGCTGTAAGAGATGTGATTGCCTATATAAATAAATAATTTGACTTGTAGCCTACTCGATGAGAGGAGCGCACTGCTGTTCATCAGAGGAAGAAAACCGAAACTGAAAACATTTGTGATCAGACAGAAATATCACCACAATTCCACACAAATGTTCACTTCAGCACCTCCGAAAAGTGCAGATCACATCCACTTTCGAGGGAATGATGTTTCGTTCATAAGACCTAATCATGTATATGACTTGGGAGGAATGGGTTGTCTCAGTGAGTGATTCGTTCATTTTCACGCATGCGTGAAGGATCTTGGACTCTTACGTTCACTCGTCACAGGGCAGCTGCCTGGGCTCCGTCAGCACAGGAAACAGAATTGATTAGTTCACGATTCTCAACTGTGGGTCTCTAGGTTTGAGTCGTTCATTTGTCACGTGACAGCTCCTACTGTGGAGCAGGAATGAACGACTCGTTCACCGCTCACATTGGTCCTCCTCAGTCTTTCGTTCACTCGGCAGGCTGAGTGCTGCCAGCGCCGGAGAATGAGAGGCAGGTCGGCTGTCAGGTAACAGTCGCTGGACTGACATTATATCTAATATCTATTTTGTGACATTTAATAAAGCATAACGTTATTACAGCGCAGTTATGTTGTGCTAAGTTATAGTTTTAACACAGCCGCACCGTAACTTTAGTCCTGCTAGTGTTTAACATTACAGCTAACAGCTGATGAGAGTTGTTCTGGGTCCACTTCAGAGCCCTGACAGGGTTCTACCTGGAGCCGAATTACCTCAGAGGTCGTCTCCTCTCCAAAACAAACAAACCCGGTCATTAAAATATTAAAAAACAGCCACATAGCAACATTAGCGTTAGCTCTGTAAACAGCTGATCCAGGTCCGCCAGAGAATGCAACGTAACTTTTCCTTTTTATTTATCAACAGAGCCGTGCTGTTGTTTCACAGCTCGTGACTAGTGAATAACCTGCCGTGTTTGAGAGCGATGTGCTCATGTGTGTTTCTCTGTCTGCAGAATCCGGACCTGATGTGGCCCATTCTGCGTTCAGACCTGCCAAACTGCTGCGTTTATATGTGTTTATTTCTTTGTTTCTCTCTCTGTGCTGGAGTTCTTTTAAGAACTTGGTGACTTGATCCAGATTATTATTAAATTGGTTGAATTTTATTGTGTTTATTCACATAGTGTATCAAGCTTATTACTTCAATATATTTACTGCAAATCTGATATTAATATTTTACTCATGGATAGGATAATTATATACATAAGCCTTTATGTGGCTAGTCTGGTTGTATACTATTCGGGAAGGATTGTGAAAATGGAAGGATTTAGCCAGAGTAGTGGTGATTACATATTGACAACATATTTCTATGGTTTTTACATGGTTTGAATTTGGTTGTGGGCCCAGTGGGGGTTATATAATGATGATATACAGTAATCAAGAGGGGAATTTGTGCATTAGCCTATACTTTGTCAAATAAAGCAAGCCAGGCAGCCTTCTGTGTTTGAGAACGTTTTTTAATCGCCCACTAGAGGGCTGCAGCGCCGCAATAACCAGCCTAGTTCAAATGAACGAAATGACTCAAAAAAAGATTAGTTCATTTTAATGAACGAGATTTGAATGAACGAGTCTGTCAAAAGATTTGAACTTGCTATCACTAGAATGATGCATCCTACAGCAGAAAACAGAGCGAGTGGGAGAGAGACAGCAGGACACAGAGTGACAGGTGTTAGTATCACGGTCAGGTGTGTCATGATATTCTGAAGCTGTGAGCAATGCGCTCTCTCTCTCTCCTCTCGTGCTCCCTCTAAACGCAGGCAGGCTGAGTAACGGTGGGGGGGTCACGTTACTTGAACTTTAAACAAAATGTAGCAATATTATTGCAAGCCTCCGCTCTTTGGACACCTACGAGACAGGGTGCATCATGAAGATTATTGCATATTAACATGGAAAATATTTTTGTTGCCGTTGTTGAGTTACATTCGGGGTTACAGTCAAAACATCCAGGGCTAAAGCCCCCAAAAATGTTGAAAACATTTGAACTTAAATCAAGAGAAAGCTGTGAGTGGGTCGCTAGTGTGTGTGTTGCATTGAAAATTACGTAGCGGCAGTTGTGTGGCGTTGCTATGACAACCAGCTACACTGAGCTAGTACCCCATCTCTGGGTACTATCTGCAATGGAAAAGGGAGGACGACCAAACCGAGTTGAGTAGATTGGAGGCGAGTCAAGTTGAGCTGGTACTAGTAATGGAAAAACGGCATATAGCTAATTCCCCCTTCAGGACAACTGTACTGGGGAATAAATTATAGGCCTATTAAGGCTTAAAGTTATGTAGCTATAGCCTAATTTTTTTCGAGACGCTGTGGTTGCTATGATACATAATTTCATAAAAAATAATTAATAAAAGCCTACTTAATTTTACTGAATATAAAAATGTAACCACAAAGTATGTAGGCCTACTTGCTCTGGCCCTTGCTCTGCATAAAGAGAAGGCTGAAACATGAGAGCACAGACTGTCCGTACGTGGGTTCATGAGATTTTTGCGGGCGAGGAAACACCTCGGCGAGTAGACACATCGCTTCATTCAAGATCGGATGTGGTCGGTGCGGTGTTTGTCCCGCCCCTCCTGCGCTGTGATTGGACGGCTGGGTAAAAAGTGACAGTGACGAGCGCAGCGTTTTTCCCAAAGTTGAATATTTTTCAACTCTCGGCGACCGGAAAAAAACGCTCAGCGCCTCGCCACGCTCCTGGTAAAAACGCAGGGCTCCCATTGGAATGAACTGAAAAATGACACTGGCATCAGAAAAAAACGCTTTGGTGGACATGGGTGGGTGCTGCTCCTCCCACCTCTTTACCCATTTTTAAATAAGATAGATCTTCACAAATGTTCGTAAAAAACCTATAACTGTGGTCACAGAGACTACGTTCATATTTTACACAGTGAATAGTTACCCATCACAGGTTATAGCACATGGAAGACCTGTTTACACCTAGCCTACTTCATTCACTGTGTTTGTCACAAAACATGAGGTCATATTGTTGATCTCCCAAAACATCACTGAGGTCAGACCTCCAATCTCTTGAATTACTAATTTCTTTGGGAATATACCTACTTCAAAAGAAGATTCAATCACATTGTGAATAGAAAGAAAAATGGTAGAGAAAGAAATAATTCAGATGTGGCTATTGTCATGTATGAGTTTAAAATGGATGCTCTAAAGATGTTCAAACAACCACAACAAAGTCTAGTCCAAGAATATTTCAAAACACATCCTGAGACCTGGGAATTTTCATAAATCAAGTTATGAAGGTTGTTATCCACAGTCTTCTTTCTATTTGCATTAAATGATCTACTCCAAACAGGCCATAATAAAAATATACTGTATAATAACTAGAATAATTAATAAGTAATTTGTGTGACAAAACTGGTGTGACATGATATAAAATAATATGGTGAATATATTTGATATGATTAAAATCCAGAAACATGTAATAAAGTTTATATAGTTTCTGATACTGAAGTTCTCTGTGTGTAGTGTGTGATGTTCATGTAGCTAAGTAAGTAATGATGGAGGTAAAACCTCTAAATAATTTTTCTCTGATGTTGTAATTATTTACTGAATATTTTGTCACAGGGAGATGTTTAAATCTACCATTGTAGAAAGACAGCGAAAAACAAATTCAGTCTGTGTTCACCACAGAGTAGACATTGGCCAAGGTTGCAATTCCCCTCTTGGCAATTTTTTAAAGGAAACATTTGAAAGCAATTTTACACTTGTATTATGAAAAAATACCTTAAGAAAGAAACACTGTTTTTGTTTTTTTCAAAAAGACTTCAATATGTGTGTGTGTGTGTGTGTGTGTGTGTGTGTGGGCATGTGGGTGGGTGTGTGCAATACATGTGTCAGGGAGGGATTATGGTGTGAGAAGGAAGAAAAAGAAATAAAACCTTATACCTCAGAGGTGGAAACATGCAAGAGATTCACCCTCCTACTGTGTCCTCTTATTATCTATGAACATGTTAACCCACTTATATGAATGTAATACTGTTTTATGGAGTGTTATATTTTTAAATTGGAAATGGGGGTGTGGGGTGTTCTCTAGAGGGGTCAAAATTGTGAAGAGATAAAAATGTTGTAAAGTGAAGTGTTGATTATTAATGCATGTTGTTAACTTGCACTGCATTAGGGGGAAAATGGAGCTTGTATTATTCATGTATCCTTTGCTCTTAATCTCTTGGCTGAGACTCGTAGACTTGGTCTGCACCACCCTCTCACCCACCTTTCCTCTTTTTCCCTCTATCTCTTTTTTCCTCTCCTTTCTCTTCCCGTTTTTCTCTCTATGCCATGTGTTTGCTGGGTGTTGATAGAATGAGGTGTTCCCTGAGCCCCTCTTCACCTGGACGCGAGTGGGGGGTCGCCTGCTGGATGGCAGCACTGAGCGAGAGGGGAGGGAGCTCATTCTGGAGAGAGTGCCAGCTGAGCTCAACGGCTCCATGTATCGCTGCACGGCCCAGAATCCTCTGGGATCCACGGATACGCACACTCGCCTCATAGTCTTTGGTATGTACACTCAGCTCAGCAACGTGCCCTGTACCCGTTCGGGAGTGGCTAATACACTAGCAGTTAAACTGAAATCAATTTAAGTTTGATTAATTATTTAGAAGGCGATGAATATGAAACACTTTTTTTTGTGACTGAACAACTTGGCTACACAAGAATTATCTGGAACACTTATACAATTACACAGTTAAATGTCACAGAAAATTACATAATTCTACAAAATTCATTTCATGTATCTACAGTATCTTTGAAAAATACTTAGGAGATTTATGTGGCCGCTTTTAGGTATGAATCATTAATGCAGCTAAGTGTGTGATTAATAAGAGATTGTATCCCTAATTGGCTCAACAACACATTCTTTTAAGGCTGCACTTAGTGAGGATAACTACTCTCTAGCAAGGGATTTAGTGGCAATTCCATCAATGTCATGTCTGGTACTGCTTTCACTTAAACACCAGCAGCCAACATGGCATGAAAGGGCCATGATGAAATCAAATGACCTTTGTTGTTGGCCGTGTTAGAAAAGCACTTTGTTCAATGGCCAAACCAAGGTAAAGTGTTCATCAGAACCTGGAAGTAGTTCATTTACCGGTGTTGATGTGGGAACTGGATGTCTTACAGGCTCTATTATATCTGTGTGCCTGCTCCTCTGGATCTGTTTACTCTGGTTACTCTTGGAAGAACTGGGATCTGCCATTCTGCGCTTCTTCACAAAGCTCTATCAATAAAAGAGCTAAATGAGTGTTTGCTTTCTTAATCCTTTTCACACATGCGTTTTACGTAAATGTGATGACATGTTTGAACTGAATAATTTTGAATAAGCCCCCAAGTCACTTTTCTGTAAACATCACAATGGCAATCACACATGACTTAAGTATGATTTGAAAAACTTGAAAAACAACGGAAAGGCTACAGCACACACAGTGTTAAATATACATACATTATATTTTATGTATTAAACAGCATATTTCTTTATCATATTAAATCAATTCTGATATTGAAGTCTATTGGGGGTTCTCCTTTACTGAAAAGGGGTGCTTGCCTCCCTCACACTCACAACAGTCATTAAGCCCTCATCTACAAAATGCGTTTTAAAATCAGTCACAGACATAGCCCTTAAGAGTACTGAGAACAGTACTTCCTTGATGTTAATATTTTCCACAATTTTACCTCAGAAGTGCTACCAGTCCCTCACATACCAGATATAAAATATCGCCAGCATTGCAGCTCTATCCATAATAGCGCTGTCATGTTTGAAAAGAGACGTTACACAACATTTACGTTACAGAGACCTTTGTTTGGAATCCCAGAAGACATTACCTTACTATAGATAGAAAAAGACAGCAATGTTACAATGTTAGGGCTTTTTACATGTGTATTCTACAGAAGTCAAGTCACGAAAGAGAAGGAGAAATACTTTTTTTTTTTAATGCAGAAATGTGTGTGGCACACACACATAAGCACTTCAGCAGCCTGAAGGGCCCTATTAACGTAAATCAGGTTGACACCATTTTCATACTTCATCGAGTCTGAAACAAAGAATATTGTATCCATCTTTTTTTTTTAAATCCTCCGCCTGAAACAATCTTGTGAACAGGGTTTAAAGTATGTCACAAATGTACAAATTATTGGGCGGGCCTAATAAGAACCCACTTTAAGGGGAAAGTGCCACTTTAGGGAGGCGTTACCATGGGAGGCGTTTTGCTAGGAAGAACACTAATGTCTATTTAACACCCTGATGCACCCTCAGGTGTCATCGGCTACGTGCCTAGTATGGCCCATCTGTCTGCCTGCTCCTTGTAGATTGCTTCCACTCACGCTTAGGGGAAGTAAATGGTGATTAAGTGACCTTGGCACCGTCCCCCGTGGCCTTGAGATGAGACACTTCTCTCTCGGCCGGGGGTGAAGAGAGAGAAGTATTTGGGGGCTTTGCTCGCTTGGCAAAGTGATCAATATACATCATCAGGAATAATAGAGTATAATGACGGCTTGGTATAGTGACTCTCATCACGTCTTGATGATGTACATCTTTAGCCACCCTCAATGATAATACCCTCTGAGATACTTTGAAGTGAGTCAGCACTGAAGAGCTGGGTAGTGACACATGCACAGGCAGACACCCAAACTGCACACACGTGCAGAAACACACAGACATGTATGCTTATGCAAATTTGCTGGGGTAGGCAAACACAAGCGTGCATGTGCAGCGCACACACTAATTTCCCTGTGCCTCTCAAAGGAGCTGCTATGTTAATGTGGTTGCCGTGAGACCAGAAAAGTGTCACACTGTGCCATATATGTGGCTTCCACCTGCTCATATGTGAAGTCAAAAAATAGCTCACAAAGTGGAATTCAGGGGTGTTGCCAATACTCTGCAAGCCCTTCTGGTTCTTCCTTTGCAATTACTTTATCCCTCCGAGAACTTCGAAAACACATTGTCAGAGGGTATTGTGCAGGGCAGACATTTGTACTACTTATTAAAGGTGGAGTCGATTTCTCCAACCCACTTTCCCAGACTGGCTGGCAACAGCTGTAGTCGCGTGTTCCTACTGCTGCTGAAAGTGTCCTGGTTGTTCTGGTGCTGTGCTCTGTGTTCCCATTTCCATTAACAGGCCCAATCTTTCTCACAGGGGATGTGCCATTCAACGTGTGCTACAGGAACTTTGGAGTTCAGCTTCATTAGAAAGCCACAACCTCTGTCAGAGATTGCTATTTTTCTCTTTCTCTCTGTCTTTATCCTTCTCTATTCCATCCTCCTATTAAGTCCCTCCTTAATTCATTGAGTCACTCAGTTTCTCAGTAACAGCAGCATTTCTTTGATCATCTCACAGTTGACCTTTTTTTTGTTTCCAACAGAAAATCCAAGCATGATGAAAAACACACAGAATCAGAACAGTAAGTATTTCAGCCACAGAAATGACTAGTTTTGAGTGTATTTCATTATAATGCACATCATGATTCCTGCTGTATCGCTTGATCATCATATTTCCAGAGACGCTGTATGTAATATGAGAACAAAATGTGACACTGCTGTCTGTTCAGTCAGAAAATGTGTGCTGAAATCTGGCACTGATCAGAGAAGCAAATTCTTTGGGAGACTGTGGTTTCAACATTCAAAGTATTGATGTTTCTCATTCTGTCCTGAATGCATTTTCCCAGATAGACTCTGTGAGAGTGATTCAGTCAGGATTAATCTTTGCCAATGTTCAGAAGCAGCAAGCAACAAGCCTCTTCCAATGACTAACCGAGGCTGTCACTTTTGGTTGAGTGTGAGATTATTGGTGTTTCATATGTGCAGTAGTGGCTCATTTGCGGCTTCTGAGATTATCGTATGTAAAGATGAGGGATTGTCAGGAGAAGCCGCAGGGCTGTGACAACAACCTTTCCATCTCTTCCTTTTTTCTGCCACTCCCTCTCTCTTTCCACTTCAATCTTTCTGTCTGTCTTACCTCTCCTCCCCTCTGACTTGTCATACTCACTTTCTGTCTTCCAATGCCAACCTCTCTTCCCGTTTCATCCTATTCTGGTTGCTCTTTCTCTTTTTCCTACTTTTCTTTAGCAGCCCAGATCACAATCTCTGACGCCTTATGGTCAGTGCAGATTATGCTGTAGTGTAATAAATATCCAAGTTTGGAGTCTTGTCAGATGGCTTCACACAAGTATGAAGTGGTCCAAGACTCGCTAAGACTTAAATCAGAGGGTGACTATAGAAATAGTAATCATTGCAAGGTGCACTTATTGTAAATTGTAAATTCTGTACCATGAAATAAGAATCAATTAAAAACCTGAATTGTATTTTTTTTCAGTATTGTTGATTAACTGGAAAATGTATTCAACACATTCTCACTCCCAACTCGTCACAAATTGACGCTTGGTCAAGGCCCTTTGGCATCGCTTTTTTACACCCTGGGTACCCATTTAGCGTCATTTTTAGACATTTAAGCCTCCGCAGTTATGTTAGCAATGCTTAGCAACAATAAATATGCAACGTCCAGTAAAGTTAGCAACAATAAATGTGCAATGTCCAATGTGCAATGTGGGACTCCGGCCATATTATCTGCCACGGGAAATTAATATGCTGTTGCTATTTACATTCCACCCTCTGCCAATCCGATGTCAGTGTGTAACGCCATCCACACCGTCATTGCTGAGCTCCAGACTCAACACCCGAGTTCCCTCAATAGTTATCTCGGGTGACTTCAACCACGTCACTATGACCATCACACTGACTGACTTCATCCAGTATGTGAGCTGCCATACTAGAGAGAAGAGGACCCTGGACCTGCTGTATGCTAACGTTAAGGATGCCTACAGCGCTCCCCCCTCCACCCCGGGCAGGTCAGACCACAACCTGGTTGACATCATTCCCTGATATGTGCCTCTGGTGAAAAGGTAAACTTACTTTCAAAAAACTTTCAAGCACATTTTTGTTCCGCCATCACTTCTCGTAAAACTTTCAAAATTCGAAATCTACACAGTTGATTTCTCACCTCAAAACTTCTCGGAAGTGGATTTAGTGATGAAATTACATACAAAAACTGTAAAATATAAAACTTTCTGTTGCTGGCCTCTGTCTGGCGTGCGCAATGATGATGCAGTCAATAGTGACAATTCTCCCTGACCAATCAGTAGTCTGCCGTGTTTTCAAATCACATTTTAGTATCGCCTCAGCTCGCTTGGAACCTTGCAGGTACAGGTACAAATTTTCCACAATGGAAAACCAAACAAAGTTGAGGTGAGGCGAGTTCAGTCGAGCTGGTACTATGCAGTGGAAAAGGGGATATGGAGAGGACATAGATGGGCTTACTGAGTGCATCACAGACTACATAAATTTCTGTGTGGACTGCACTGCCCCAGCAAAGACTTTCCATTGTTACTCAATTAACAAACCATGGGTAACAAAGGACATCAAGGACATGTTGAATGCAAAGAGGGGGGCTTTCAGAGACGGTAATAGGGAGGAGGTGTGGGCCATTCAGGGAGACCTAAAGGTGAAGATCAGGGAGGCTACGGAGAAGTACAGGAGGAAGCTGGAGAGGAAACTCCAGCAGAACAACATGAGGGAGGTCTGAAGCGGCATGAGTAACATCACTGGCTTCAGACCAACTGGCAGCAGAGGAGTTGAAGGCAGCTTGGACATGGCCAACAAACTTAATCTGTTCTTTAACAGATTTGACTCAATGGCTCCTGCTCACCCCCCCCCCCCCCCCCCCCCCCACTACCCCACATTATGAAGACCCTGGAGAGACTGGTTCTGGACCAGCTGCGGCCCATGGTCAGACCTCTTCTGGACCCCCTCCAGTTCGCCTACCAGCGCCGACTGGGAATTGAGGACACCATCATTTTCTTGCTCAACTGCATCTATGCCCACCTGGACAAGCCGGCGAGCACTTCGAGGGTCATGTTTTTTGACTTGTCCAGTGCTTTCAAAACCATCCGGGTGGTCCTGGGTGAGAAGCTGACAGCGATGCAGGTGGATGCCCCCCTCTTGTCCTGGATTGTTGACTACCTGACTGTCAGACCACAGTATGTGCGCCTGCAACACAGTGTGTCAGACAGCATGGTCAGCAACACCGGAGCCCAGCAGGGGACTGTCCTCTCTCCCTTTCTCTTCACCGTCTACACCACAGACTTCAACTACTACACCACAGACTTCAACTACTGCCATCTTCAGAAGTTGTCTGATGACTACTAGGGAGACCCAAGGCACCAGTGACCCCTGTTTCCATCCAGGGGGTCAGTGTGGACATTGTGGAGGACTACAAATCCCTGGGAGTGCACATTGACAATAAACTGGACTGGGCCAAGAACACCCAAGCCCTCTACAGGAAGGGTCAAAGTCGTCTGTTTTTTCTGAGGAGGCTGAGGTCCTTCAACATCTTTTCGAAAATGCTGAGGATGTTTTATGAGTCTGTGGTGGCCAGTGCTATCCTGTTTGCTGTTGTATGCTGGGGCAGCAGGTGGAGGGTAGCGGATGCTAAAAGACTCAACAAACTGATCCACAAGGCCAGTAACGTGGGAGTGGAGCTGGACTCTCTGTCGGTGGTGTCAGAGAGGAACATTCTGTCCAAACTTCATGTCATCTTGGACAGTGTCTCCCACCCACTCCATGACGTGCTGCTCAAATACAGGAGCACTTTCAGTGTAAAGGCTAATTTATACGTCTGCGTCAAATCGGCGTAGCCTCTGCGTAGCCCCGTAGCCTACGCCGTCACCTACGCCGTCGCCTGACGTGCACCTCCTCCAAAATGTAACTACACGTCAAGTCGACGCGGACCGTAAGCTCTGTGATTGGTCGGCTGGGTAGCCTCGCAATGCCTCCGAGTGGACTGGAAGTACCCCGCGCATTGAAGTAACTTTTAGTAGCGGCCAAAATGGCGGCTGTAACACAGTGAATCAATATATTTGACTGTCGTAACCCGAGTGAAATGACTCGATTCGCAGAATTTGATCCATTCGCTCGGTAACATTTGAAAAGGCTACACCAGCCGCACGTATACAATTTTACCCCCATTTACGTTAGCGGAACGCTAAACCGGAAGTTAGCCTGCTCAGCTGGCAAAAGTCAACACAGTGGACACTGTAGCGCTACTGCCGACTAGCGTTTGGGGGTGTAATTGCAGAATGACGGACACACCTACGCACAAGTATAAATGCATGGCTACGTGCGTAGCCTACGGCGTAGGTACACACGTAGACCGTATAAATCGGCCTTAAGACTCATCCCCCCAAAATGCACCACAGAGCGCCACAGGAAGTCATTCCTGCCTGTGGCCATCAACCTCTAACTGGCACACAGGCCCTTAGTTAGTTATTATACTGGACATTATTACCTGTTTGTGCAATTTTGTGCAATATTCTCTGCTGCTATTCTGCTGCTATTTATTTAGTATAACCGTTCACCATAATAATTCTTTAATTCCATAACGATTCTTTAAGAATATAAATATTGTAAATACCCACACTCCTTTATATTGTTCTTTATATCTTATATTTATACTCTCAAATTTATATACTCTGTATGCTTCCTACTTTCTATTATTATTTTCTATTCCCAATGCCTTGATAAGTGTGCAACTGTGATAAAAGAATTTCCCCTCGGTGATCAATAAAGTATTTCTCATTCTGATTTCTCATTCTGATAAAACGCTAGGGTTTCGAAACATCGCCATCGTCATGAAACGTTGCAGTTTGGTTAGGTTTAGGCACAAAAGCTTCTTGGTTAGGTTTAGGCCACAAAACTACTTGGTTAAGGTTAGGAAAAGATCAAGTTAACTTACGTTACCTGCGTGACTTGCGCAATTTACGTAACTCGCATAACTTAAATAAAAATAATTAATGTTTCGTTTCGCACAAGACACAAACCGCGGTCTCCTGGTTCAAAGTTGGGGTTCTGGTCCTCCGTCCACCCCAACCACCTCCGTGCTCAGTATTTTCTGTAAAATATCATATACCTGCCTTTACCCTCAAAAACTGATGCTACAGGGCTTCCCCCAATGCATTGAACTATGACACTAAAGGGATCCCCAGTTTGTTACAAACTGACGCCAATGGGTCTTGACCATGTGTCCATATGTGACGAGTTGGAGAGTGAGAATGGGTTGATTTGAATGGCATAATTGCATAGCATTGCACCCATGTTTGTCCCAGCATACAGTGTGAACAGCTTCCCAAGCAGATGGCAAGCAGCGCTGTCTTTAAGCTGAACTGCCCTAGTCAGATGAGATTTGAACAGTCTTGTAGTCTGACATGGGCTTGACTCTTTTTTTCACTTTTCCTGTTTCCTACTTTAAAAACATTTCATTATTTCTCTCTTGTCCTCTCACACACTCAAATTCTCTTCCTTTTGCACTTTGTTTTTCCCATCTCACTTCCCCTATGTTTCCTGTCTCTGCTAGTGGTATCTTAGGGATGCAAATCTGAATATGCAAATGCTATGGTAAGCACAGGAGCAGGTGTGTCACAGGGAGGACAGAATCAGGTCAGCATGGATGCGCAGACATGCCTTGCATGCAAGTCAAATTGGCGTACAACATGGCCCCAAGAGGTCACCACACACGTGCCAGATTGCTTAATGACTGAATACCCAACTCCTCGCCTGGTACTAGTGGGAAGGACCACCCCTGCTCAATCAGTAAGGTCTGCAGCGAAAAACTAAACTTCAGATGAGGGGTTATATTCATTCATATTTGTCAGAATTCCAGTTTCCTAGACACTTTGTTGAGCTGTACTGTATGATAATGAACAGAATTTAAGAGATGAGTGAAATTTATGTTCATGACATGTTCTCTGACGCTTCTAGGCTGGTGGAAGTGTCAAAGGTTTGGGGTTGTTTTATTGTGGGCAATGCATCATCTTGGCTGAGACATGGTTGTGGAAACAAAGCAAAACTGATGGACTTTGCCTTAATTGACTTACAAATATTAATACCTTAAGTTACAGGAGCCCTAATCAAGTAATCCTCATTTTCCATGTTTGTCATACATGCTACATCTCTTATTTCAAAAAAAGAAAATTCTAATTTTGAATCCTCTTTTAGAACAGAGGTCAGATCAGACACAGGGACCAGACTGGTAGGAGTACAAACAGATGTAGCCACTGTCAGAGATATCAAGTAGGTTTGTAAAGGCAGCTAACTTAAATAATGCCGTGTTCAGACTACACAATATTTTTCCCTGTTAAAATGGTCACTGTTAAGTTAGGCGATTATAGGGTCATATATTTTTGCCATGACTTGGCAGATATGGAGGACTGATCCTGACAAATTGAGAAATAAATACAGAAATAAATAAATGCTCAATAAATAAATAAACATCTGATTAAATGCACAAAAAAATTAAGTAAATAAATAAATGTAAGCAGTAATTAAATTATACAAGGAGACATAAATGTATATATCGATTTTAATTAGATTATTTATTTATTCACCTTTGTAATAATTACCTTATTTATTTATTGTCCGTTATAATCTTCAACTTTACTTCTTTTTTAAATGTATTTATTTATGTGTGTGTTTTAATATTTTTGTCTGTTTTATTCTTCCATTGCATTTTCTACCCTATTTATTTCCCCAGTGGTATTTATTTCTGCTGTCCTTTTTACATTTCTCTATGCATTTCTGCCTCATTATACAAATAAGGAGGGGCTGTGTCTCAAGGGGTGAACTTCTCTCCTATTGGTGGACCAGTCAGACGGGAGAGCTCTAGGCCTACTCTACCTACACACATCAACAAGCTTGTTCCTCACACAGTCAGATGGCTTCCTTCAGTGTGCTGAGGTGTTTAGCAACTCTATTTGAAGACAATACTACCAGCCATGTCTTCCTTCCCTTTGCATGTGGACGCTCTGACAGACAGTGCTTTCAGTTTGCTGCATGAACACAGAACTGTGGTATAGGGAGAACCACATGGTCAGCTAGCTGCAGCTAAATCTGGAGTGCACTCGTATTCAATTCTGTATGGTAAATTCAGTTTTAACGGAGCAGAGCGAGCTGACAGGCAGAGTTAGAGACTTTTTTCTCTTTACAAAGACACATGTTGCAGTCTGAGAGTCTGAATCTGAGAATCTGAAGAGGGCAATGAAGTCTCAATAGTATGCGATGCAAGCACCACATACAACATAATTTATCAAATTACACAACGGATATACAGTATGAAAATAAGATTAATTGGATTATATTCACAGGAAGTATAAAACCTTTTACATGTGTCTATTAAAAGTACACAAATGTCAGGGAAATTACTTTAGTTAGATTTAAGTACTGCAGTTGTACATGCAGCACCTTCCTACCTTTCTGATAGGAAGTCTTCTTGAGATGGTATAAAACATTTCTCCTTAAATTCTGATTTGAGTTGTGGACAACTCTGACCCCATGAATTAAAAAATGAAACATTTCACTGCCCAAGTCAGCTATAACACAAGGCTTGTTCATTAGACTACATGCTGTACAGTATTTGTGGACAGATTTTGTCCCAGGATTTATTATGCATTTCTTTATCTTCATTGCATGATTTATAATAATAAGTTGAGAAATTGGTCTGTTCCTAGTTCTTCCTGCACTGCAGCAGCTAATAAAGTCCATTAAATCCCAAAAATACTTTTCTTTTAGGCAGTTTTTTATTTTCATTCATTACACAAGATGAATAAACTATGCAGATGTAAAAAATCTTGAATGATCTCCACTTGTTATAGTTACACAGAAATATTAGGGATGTGGGCTGTATTAAAAGTATCCACTGTTCTCCCATGCTCTACCACATAGTAACTATGACATGTGTGCTGTGTCCCATTTTTCCTCTGTATCTACACATAAACATCAAGGCATGTAAGGGGGAATATAAAAGGAATTTATTTTATTATTTGGGGATTATTTTCTTTGTTGCTCTCCTCCTTCTTGTTTTTCGGAGGAATATGGTTATGTTCTCTGCACGCCTCCTCCTGTTTTCTGTGCAAGACATAGAAGTACAGTAGCAATCGCATTTAACAGAAGAATAAAATTCTTCTTAATGGTAACTGTCAAGATTAGTTTATTTGTTAGTCACCACCACTAGCTTAAGAGCTTTAGCCTATATGATATTAACACTACATAAATTAGCCTAGCGGCTAGTGGACTTTTACTCTCCTCATAGCTTAACAAATTACATGTATTATTCATAACATTTGTTACTCACCGCTGGTTAAGTCACTGCATCTCCCAACACAACACCACGGTTGAATTTTCACCCTGAATGGCGTTTTTGTTGAAACAGCAGCTGATAACAGCAGAGCAACGAGCTGCTCCGTGTGTGAGCATTTACATAAATACTCGAATAGGAGTGCACTCCAGATTCAGCTGCGGCTAACTGATGTGGCTCTCAATAACAACAGCTCACTTTCCTGCAGTTCTGTGTCCATATAAGTTGCTAAATGAAAACTCTGTAGGTCAAAGCGTCCACGTGAAAAATAAGGAAGACATGGCTGGTAGTATTGTCTTCACATAGAGTTTCTAAACACCTCAGCACACTGAAGGAAGCCATCTGACTGTGTGAAGAACAAGCTTGTTGATGTGTGCAGGTAGAGTAGGCCTAGAGCTCTCCCGTCTGACTGGTCCACCAATAGGAGAGAAGTTCACCCCTTGAGACACAGCCCCTCCTTATTTGCATAATGAGGCAGAAATGCATAGAGAAATGTAAAAAGGACAGGCAGAAATAAATACCATTGAGGAAATAAATAGGGTAGAAAATGCAATGGAAGCATAAAACAGACAAAAATATTAAAACACACACATAAATAAATACATTTAAAAAAGAAGTAATTAATAAATAAAGTTGAAGATTATAACGGACAATAAATAAATAAGGTAATTATTACAAAGGTGAATAAATAAATAATCTAATTAAAATCGATATATACATTTATGTCTCCTTGTATAATTTAATTACTGCTTACTTTTATTTATTTACTTAATTTTTTGCATTTAATCAGATGCTTATTTATTTATTGAGAATTTATTTATTTCTGTATTTATATCTGAATTTGTCAGGATCAGTCCTCCATAGGCAGAGAGACAAAAATATTAAGTTGTCGTCTAATATGATAGACTACATAGGACAACATAATTAATTGTTGCACCCGACACGCATTTCTGTTCCTGACGCCCTATGTCTGTTGGGTTGGACTATTTTCAGGCTGATATTGTTTAGTCTGAACCCTGCATTAAACCTTACAGCAGTCATGTAGCCATATTCAAAAAGAAAGCGTTATTTTTTCAGCTGGCAATTTCGGTCCAGCACAACTGAGGTAGCATCATCCTTTATTAAAAAGAGCACGTAGCCACAGAAATCAGCTAAGATTCATTTTGGCAGAAATCCACTGAGGTCTAAGCCAAAAAGTGAAGGCAAACAGATGGCTGGGCGACTTGCATCTACGATTGTAGACTGGAAAGGGGACCTCTGATGATGATCTTATGGTTGGATGAGCCTGTAACAGAATGAAATGAAGTACTTATTGAGAAGATCCAGTTATTATTGTCTAATGTTGTGACTCGCATAAACTCGAGTTGATATGCTGTATGTAAAATGTCACATTATATAGTTCTGTGGAGATTTACATTAATTAGGGAGTCATCATGAAACCATGATAGTTTAATTCAGTCTTGACAAACCTGTGATCCAGCTCATAGTAATACAATCAACATTTCTCAGCATACAGACAATATTTTATCATCCAGACCAACTGGACTGAATACTGACAGGTCTAACTGCTACCAGATCACCTTTTGAATCTAATGAGTCTAGTCACACCCTCATGTGGTCAGGCTCACACTGTGATTATTGGTGTAGCCACAATCTGAACAAAGTGTGGGTTATGTCAATAAAGCCATGCCCACAGTAAGTCACAACTTTCTTCCCACGACAGACCAAGTTCCACAGTCCTCTCTGTAAGATATACATGAGGGAGCTATAGAAAACAATAGCAGCATAAAGCTGCTGTTTCTGCTGATCTCTCCTCTATAATCTAGTATCCCCGCTGTGGGCCTTAAAACAACAAGTCCAAAATAAAAAGAATTAGGGCTTCACTCTTCATAGTTCAATGTTATCTGAGGACTCTTCAAATACTGGAAAAGATAGTGTATCTGTGTTTGTCTGAAATTCACCAAAGCCCGTGTGGGGACATTTTGATTGGTGTAGTGGTAGCCCTATTTTGTATATAGATGTTGATGTCCTCTGAGATCCGTGTCCTTCGTATATGTTTACAATCTATCTATACTTTTGTCATCCTGATTGTCCATACTGTTATTTTACTATGTTGGTCTATTCGGTACATATGAAATCTATTGGATGTCTCTGTGTTTGTCCTGGAAGAGAGGTTCCTCCTCCCTAAGGTTTCTTCCATTTGTTTACCTGTTAAAGAGTTTTTGGGTTGTTTTTCCATATCTTGAGGGTGTTATACGCTGTACGGATAGTAAAGCCCCCTGAGGCAATTTGAGATTATTAGTATGAAGGGCGACTCTACGTGTGCTACTTATGTCATACACTTTTTGTATTTGATTGTTGTTCTTAGGTAGACTATTATAGCAATTATCTCAATTATATTATCTTGATGATCACTTGATCAAAAAGTTTAATTAAAGCATGCAGTACTTCAGTGGCTTTAAGAGTAACTTTCAAATACAATATGTTATAATATAAATAATATACCCATACTCATAACATTTCTTATTTAATTGTAAACATTTTGGGCCATTTCAAGCACTATTTTGACCAAAATAACACAGCTAATTCAGGAGTACACATATGTATTGGGTTTTACTTTAAAACAAACAATAAAATGTAACAGGTTTCTTCGCTCTCAATGGGGTGGTGATGGAGCAGTGGATAAGACACATGACTTTGCGAGGCCTGCGACCTCTGACATAAATAGCAATTGTAAGTCGCTTTTAGATAAAAGCATCAGCTAAATGAATAAATATAATAATAATATATATATATAATCACATTCATTGCATTTGAATGGGTTACAAGTCATAAAAATAGGCATTTATAATGTGTGCAACATTGTCTTAGAAATATGATTTTGCTGATTGATGAATAGAAGACTAAGGAAGTGTGTCTGTCTGATTGGTTGTTTTTTATTTTTTGTAGATGGCGCCTCCTGCATGGACATGCTTGGACTAATGTGGATGGCACTTGTCCTCACAGTGACAGTGGAACTGACGTGAAACCCCTCATCCAAGACACTCTTATTCACACACACACACTTGCCCTTCTCAAACAACATTCATGTTCACACATCCAACCCCCCCCCCCACACACACACACACACACACACACTTTCCACAAATCCTGCAAGCCTTCTCCAGTCATCAACAGGCCCTTCATGCGTCAGTCGATCAGGAAACAGTGCCACCACTGGATGGCGCTCCACAGTTTTGTAACAAAATAATAACCAAGATAATGATATCAAAAGAACAACGTGATGAACCTGACAATAACCACCTCCTATATAGCCCTGCCCAGTTACACCTTTTTTGTTTCTTATCCCAAGTCTGCCTGTTGATCAATAAAATCAGTTGATTTGAAATGGAAAAGAAAAAAGCATTTGGATTTTATTTTGATGAGTCAAAATGTCATTGGTGTTGACTGAAATGTGAAAAGCGGAACTGGCTTAGGCTGCGCCACCTTATCAACCACACCCATCTGTTACATGTCCTGGGATGCACCTGATTAGCAACAAGCTGATAAACCACGGGGGAACAAACACAGATGCTCCAGGAGAACATTCTTTTTTTATTAATATACAAGTATTCCTTTTTCCTGATGGCTTGGAATGTACAAGAGGATTTAAATGCATTGAGAAACTAGAAAAAAAATCTCCTTTTTGAGTGTATTTTGTGTATATCAGTGTAAATATTGAAAATAATAAAAGAGGTTATATGGGTTATGGTGAGGGATGGTTACTGAGGTAGCTGGAGTTTACACTTCTCCACCTTTGTTTGTACTTCATTGAACACCGTTTTCAGAGATAATTCTTGACTGAAAGGACAGAATCATTGACAGCCTTTCTGTTTTTCATTTGGGCTTTTTATATCTGTATGGCAGGTCTCCAAGGACAGAGTAAAAAAAATTATCTAACATATGTCTGCTGTTTGGGGTTGTGGTGCATGTGACGTTTGAAGATTCTTTCTCCTTTTGGTGTGTTGCAATTTGACAGCACTGCAACTCATTGTCACTGGCCTGTAATCAAGTTATTTACTTGTGACATACTATCTTAAGTGACCTACATTGTGTACAATACGTAACTCTTACCCAGACATTTACAGTACCAGTAGGATCATTTTAGCCCCCATTCCAGGGAGGTGCTCACTTGGGGCAGCGTGTGTAAACAGGGTTGTTGCATTTGTTTCATTTCACCTGTATTAAAATGGAGAGATTATAAAACTAACAAGCCTTGACTTTACTTATAACACTGTGTTCGATGTTCAGTAGTAGATGTGCGTCTTCAAGTCCTTTTTGACGTTGGGTACAGGTACGGTATCTAATATTGCACATTCCTGCATGTCTAGATTGTTGCAGGAACTGTTTATAATTTAGTTTGTTGATAATCTCTCCACATAAGGGAAATTTGAAGGACAATCTGAGTGAATTAGAATTGGTATTGTGCTTGATAATTACATGCAAGCTCCACGAACTACTTTGATTCAGGTATATTTCTCATTATACTGACCCCAACATGACTCGAAGGAGATTCTGACATTGCTGTTAACCCTTTGCAGTTTGTACTCTCTCACACAGTGAAGGGTAGCTTAATGCAGAGTAATCCTACATTTTTTGGACTTCACAAGAATTGCAATTTAAGCTATTCTAAGGACAGAACATGTATTAAAGGATTAAGGTTTAAACCAGATGGGAGGTAAGAGGAGACATTTTTAAAGCTTAGTCGAATAGAAAGGATAGACCTATCCGTTTGGGATATCGGCTCACCTTGCCAAAGTACAATCCATATTCGTGCATTCTGGAGATGAGAGCTGCATAGCACAAACATTATTAACAGATAGTCATATGCACTTTGAATACATTTTTTTCCAGTGAGGGAAGCAAAGGGCACCAATCCTTGTCCACCCACTGTATAGCATTATAACTGAGCTATTGTTTTAATTTTGATTCAAGAGGCACTTCTGTGCTATTTTGCTTTTTTCACTAACTTCACATTCAAGAGAGAAAAACAGGTCCATCGCCTTTTCTGAATGCATTAGAGAATGTGCAAATTGTGTTTATATATTTATCATGCCAATAGAGTTACATCATAACTTTGCGTTTGTGTGCATATGAGCATATGCATGTATTACAAATGTACACAAATTAATAATATGTATGAACACTAAATATAACTTCAAATTCATTAAATTAGTTCAATGCTGTTCTGGACCAAAAAGATCCAACAGGCAATAAATATGCAACTTTATTACATTTTCTGTTACCCAGAAACAAAGACTTCCTATTTTAGCCATGGGTGTGAAGCATTTAATTTTTCCCTTCAGTGGTAATTGTTCTTAAATACAAGGACTTCAATTTTAAAATAAGAGCTAGCTTTTGTGTGCACCTTTTATTCACATTCAAAAATCCTGTTTGCTCATTATAAGTCAATGCTGTGTAGGTTTATTTGTGAAAAGGTTGGATGACCCTTACGGATTAAGTTGGAGCCACCTCATCTTCGTCGGTTAATCTTTTATTTCCTTAACAAATTGATGATTTAAGAAATGTGATGGTTTTATTTTTTGTTTGACTACATCCGTCCTCTGCCTACCGTGCTTCACTAATTTGCACAATTATGACAGTAAAAAGCTAGAAGAACCTTTTAACAATGTATTTTGTGCCTTCTGTTCTTTTTCAGTCAAATGTTGCACACTATCATGGACGGCACAAGCAAGAGGTGAAAGTGCACATGGCTGACAATCATAGACATAATTTTTCTTAGCAGTGTTCTGAGTAGTTCACCTGAGCTGGGAAGAATGGTGATGATAAGAAGCTGCCTCTTTGGCTCATCTTTGAATTATTAAGTAGTCAACCATGCTTGCAGAATCCAGTTTCCTTTATGTCATCTGCAGACTTGGCTATCGAATGACCAAACAGCTGACACACTCTCTGTATGCCTCTCCATGTGATGTACCTTTAAAATGCTCCACAGAGTGCTATTAAAATAAACACTGTTCTTTGTTGACCGCAGCCTCGCTCAAGCGTATTATCAGCAACACAAACTACAGCCTGACAGCGGCGACTGAGTGACATGGCTCCCATGTGACAGAAATGTATGTTTGCATCTCAGTAAAGTGTAAGGAAATTAATAACAGGTTTCTCTGCAGACACTCTTTCCATCTGGCATTATTTACAGTTCTATGTGTTTATAATTAAATATGACATTTTGTTGTTTGACAGAAATCTTCAGCCTTTCTTTACAGAGAGTAATTTAAGCATCTGCACTGGCATAGAAAAGGACCTTTGATCTGTGGCATGGCTGTGCAAACAGATGTATCCTGGTTATTAAGTATTTGATAAATGTCACCTATCATCACTCCCCACCCCTTATTCAAACCATGTTTTCCTCCTGCAGCTCTAGCCGTGCATTTGAGCAAGTTAAGGAGCGGGATCCATCATAATCTTTTTATGGACATTTTCAGAAATTGGTATAACAAGTATGACCTGAACCACTCCTGTTCACGTAAACACCTAGCAAAAGATCCAACAACAACAGCATAGCTCAAACAAAGTACGGATTAGAGTGTATTCAGAAAGTTATTGACCTGGTGATATTTGGATAGTTATGGGAAAAGCTTGGGTGAGTCAGCAAATTGCACAACCAAATGTTGATCTTTACATATTCTGTGTATGGTTATTGAAACTGCATCTGACTTGCCACAGGTGGTGCATGACAGTGCCCCGCCTCTACAGAGCCAGGGATGCAAATAGTACCTCTAGAGCTATCATTTTACACTTGATCCTTTGGGCAAAGAGGCGCAGTCATCAGATCATGGCAGCTCTTTTACAATGAAAACCAGGCAGCATGCTACCGTCAGATGAGACGCATTGCCAGTAACATTCAATAGGATCAGTCAACCAGTTGTCGCCACCAGCTATGCCCATTGCAGAGCTTTTGGGAGTCCAGCTCGACATGCAGCTGCTGTTGAAACTGGGTCTCTCTGTGGCCGCAGTGCTGCTGGTTTCTTGGGCCTACAGGTTCTACAGCTCCAGGGACGAGAAGAAAATTCAGATCTCTGTGTATGACGACAAAGAGCCAGAAAATGCAACCTGCAAAAACTGCAAGACGACACTACAATGTCGAAGCTCACCAAAACATGGCACCGATGATGGGGGCAAGCGACCCAGACCCTTGCACATAGACTCAGCCAATAATGACCTGACATCTGACAGCAACAAGGAAACGCCCGCAGAAGCTTGTCCACACCAAGCTAAAAAGAGTGAGGATGAATTTAGTATGTCATATGGTGACCAAGATATCAGCATAAAAGGCAAGATACTCACTCATCACAAGCAGGCAGAGGTTGCCACCAGTAATATTTCATTTGGATCTGCTTTGAACCTTCCTCAACCAACAGAGAGTGGGATGGCCAGTACAACGGGGCGCCGCTCCCCTTGCTTTTTGCAGAAGCTGGAGGGCAGTGTGGGTGTGGGCAGGGAGTTAAGGCAGAACTTGGAGCGTCAGGGAGCCTACTCCAGCTTCCTCTCCAAGGCAGAGATCAAAGTGGAGGATGCTAACGTGGTGCTGGAAGGAACAGGAGACCAGATTGTGCGCGGAAAGATATATGATTATTATGTTGAGTCTTCCTCTCATTCTATTACAGACTCAAATACTGTGCTGGGTCATTTTGAGAGGAACTCTGATTCACAGCCAGTGGAGTATAAAAGTCGTGGCAGCGGCCTCACAGAATCTCCTTCCTCTGTGAGCCCCATCATTATACGTGATCTTGTTTTACCACAAAGCACTGTTGAGGATCCCTCGTCGCTCAGATGCCTTAAGCTGAGGCACCCTGCTAGGCCTGTACTCCTACGCAAGGAGAGCTATCTGTCTGCAGCCGAGCAGTCTGACTTTCCCATTCCCTTTCTAACATCAAGAGTCTCAACTCCAATGACTCACTCTCTGGCATCAACCAGCGATGAGTCCATCTCTGTTCACCCTATGATCTGTGTCTCTACAGACAGCAAGGGCCTTAATGTAAGGGAGGGGGCAGATCTAGAGACAGTAGCAGGGGCACCATTTTTACACCTTCCAGCAAAAACTCTTGAGGGCACAGATTTGGAAAGCTTGAAGAGTAAACTTGATCTGGGTAACTGTTTGGAGATGCTTTGCCTGGCCAAGAAACATGGCCAGGCCTCTATGCAGCAAGCAGCCCTGCGAGTCATGTCGGACAACTACCTCCAGGTGCTCAGGGACCCCAACCTTTATGGTAGGCTAATGGCTGGTGAGCGGGAACAAATCCAGAAGCAGAGAATGAGAGGGAGAAGGTTTGTCATGGTGGCAGATATGGACCCTCAAGACTGGGCAAGGAACACAGGACTGCAGATAGCAGAGACAAAGCATACGAGGACATCCAGTTCAGTGTACTATTATGATGACAACAAAGATGCCTGGCATACACTCTGCCTGTTCCCACAGGAGGTCATCTCTAAAGCCTGTGCCATGTGCACAATGGATAACTACTTATTTGTGGCAGTGGGCTGCCAAGACACAGACAGAGAAATGACACCCTCAAAGCGAGTGTTTTGCTACAATCCTTTGACATCCATTTGGAAGGAGATCAGTCCTATGAATGAAGCCAGGCCCCGCTGCAAACTGGCAGCTCTGGAGGGCTACATCTATGCCATCGGAGGGGAGTGCCTCTCATCAGTGGAGCGCTACGACCCACGATTGGACAGATGGACATTTGTGGCTCCACTGCCTAATGATACATTTGCTGTGGCACATCACGTCACAGTGTGCAATGGAGAGCTTTTTGTTTCTGGGGGAACTCTTAGATATATGCTACTGCGTTACAGCCCCAAAACCAACACCTGGAGGTCAAGTGTGTTAGTAGGCAGCAAAGACAGAACAGTAGATATGGTAGCTGTGGGAAGATTTTTGTATCGGTTTGATGTTAATCCACTTCTGGGTGTCAGTGTATACCGTTACCATACAGTGGCTCGACTGTGGTATGAGTGCAGCTCCAAACGGCTTCAGCACTGCTCTGCCTTCCAGTGTGTCACAATGGATGACAAAATCTACTGTGTCAGCCGCCAGTTCACCATGAGGCTTGAGGCTGATGAGATCTCTCCTGCTTTCATAGATGAGAATTTGAGTGTCCTCTCTGCAGCAAAGGGCATACTTTTCCCCTTTGTCCTTTCACTCCCTGAAAAGAAGCCTCAGCAGACCAGTGTGTAACAAGGACTAAGTTTTCCATTGATGATAAGATTAGGTGGTGATAGAGTAAACCTCTAACAGCATGCTTAACATCGAGTTTCTTGTTGACTGACTTTCTTTACCCAGGTTTATGATCAGCCCAGCCAATCCCCAAATGCTAATGCAAAATTGTAACCATTGCGTTGTCATTTCTTTAAGGTAAAGGTACTAAAATTACCTTCCCACAAATCCACAGAGCTCCTTTATTTTCTTGGATTGGATTTTGCACAATGAAATGTGTGTTTCTTATGTTTCGTTCCCTGGCAGATGTAAAGTATTAGCCCCTTAATGGTAGTCAAACTACTATTTGCTTAGATTTACGCAGGATGCACTGCCATGTAAATTGTTTGCTTCTTTGATTTGCCACTCCTTCCAGCCATTAAATTAGTTTTATATCATCCCAGATGCTTAACCTCTTTAGCTATAAATATAATTCATAAAGAAGTTTCAGAGTAGATGAATTAATTCAACTCTAACATATTGTAGAGATTGGGTAGAATAGTGATAATCTATCACTATGCTCCACTGTGTAGGGCACAAATATAATTTACACAGTGGCCTGGATACAATGCAATTATCTACAGTTGCTCTTTAAATCTGACAGGATATAAATGTGTTTGTCATACAATATAAATAGGTAAGCTTCTAAAACCATTTGTCACTACTGTTGAAACTCTTTCAACACTCAGACTTGCAGTTATTTTGGTTATTTTAGTCACTCTTCTTTGGTGGCCAGAGAGAAGTGTATTTGTTTTACTCTTGACTGAGCAGATTATTTGTTCATGGCACCAACTAAATGTCTTTGTTTTGTAATGTATTGTTTAATAAACATAAAAGAAATATATGAACGTGTCATTTATTGCATATTAATTCACAATTACTGAAACATGGTATCAAGACAAATGTCTATTCCAGTATTTATGTGACTGATAACCAATAATAACATGGGAACAATCTAAACACTTCTTACATTTTTTTTTTTACAAAGTGTTGAGCAATTGTATTAACACAGGAAATTTTGCATAAGAAAAATATAAGAATTAAATCCCTCATTTTTTAATAATTTACAATCAAGTGATGATTTACAAAGTGTTTCACTATACTGTAACACTGAGGAGAAAGACACACTGACAGGTTTCAGAGAGTGACATGCTGCTATAGCACCATCATGTGGCTCATAAGGCAAACACAACAGTGCTTTGTGTAACATGTTCAGCAGACTTCCCACAACACGGAGGCGTCATGTGACGGAGGCATCAGCAACACAGTAGAGTGACTAACTAGCTAGCAGTGGGTGAAACAGAGGGCTTCAGCTGTACTGGAAGGCAGCAGGCAGGGGAAAAGGGAGGCAGACGCAGATGGTTGACCATCAAACATAAGCATCTTTGATTCTTCCTAATTAAACACTTTGATTCCCTGTAACTAAATACCTAATGGGATGGGAGTTAGACACATCCCTTCAGAGGTTGCCTTGGATGACTCATGGCTTCTGGTTTGCCTCAATGCCCAGGTCAGTTCTGGCATCAACACTTTATTATGTTTTCTACATAGTATCTAGGGTAATACTAACCGCCCATTTGAAGTTTCAGATATTAACTGTACAGAGAGGAAGAATTTGCATGTAATTATTCTCTGGAAAGGCGGACATAATTTACTGCCCCCGCCTTTGTCCTTGTAGTACACACACAGACATACACACATATTCATATAATATATAAACTGAAACAGTAGTCCTTACAGCAACATATTTTTTAAATTAAAGAAATGAACTTCAAAGCAGTAACACTTTGAGTAGAGCTTCTAAATTAACAAGTAGCATGTGGAGCAAGTCACAGTGTTGTCTCTAAACCTGTTGTGCTTGTGGAAGTAGGCTAACACAAGGATCTGGGATTTGTAGTAGCAAGCACCCTCTCAGATCCAGGTCCTTGTTGTTGTGATTGGCTGCATGGATGTGGCTAGAAAGCATGCGTGAAGCCCTGACAAAGCGGCTCTGGCAGAAGGTACTAAGTGGGTGCCTCTGGTATGCTGACCTGTACACAGTGAGTGACGGGAGTTGTGACTGCTGCTTTTCCAAATGATGCTTTGTGGACTGCAGTGGGCCAACATTGGTTGGAAGGGCTGTAAAGGAGCATAAGAGAAGAGAAAGTTAACTGCCATGTTACTGCAGCCATTAATTACACTGCTGACTGATTTGGAACAATAAAGGGCATCTGGGACCACCCAGATTTAATTGTTCATAAGCACAACTGGTGATGTGTTTTGTCCATACAAAATTGAATGTGTTGAAGTATGTTTGCTCTACACTCACAGCCCTGGTGCCTGGATGGTTTAATATATTATCCCCCATGTATAATTTGTACCTTTAGGCAGTGGTGGCCCTTAAAACTATGGTCTTACCAGAAATTGGCCGGTCAGACCTGTCAAGCTGCCATGTCAAGCTGTCTGGATGCCAGGGTCGCAGAATGGGCAAAGCATTTGTGTGCTTATGCCCGTAGCTCTCTTCATACTGCGTGAGCAAGTAATGAGAGGATGGTGGGACATAGTGGGCAAACAGCAGCTTGGATGGAAGCCCCTGGAAGACAATACACGACATAGCCTGTATGCATTGGCCTTTACTGGATTAAGATATAGAGGGCATGACCTATTCTTTTACAATAATCTTCAAGAGACTTACCATGTGACAGCAGCAAATTGCTCTAACTAGCCTTTAAGTGCCCTGTAGCACTGACTATTTTACACATTTTTCATGACTGCTGAGTCTGACCAGAAACTTGCTTTCATAAAGAGTTTTATCAGAGGCCTTTATCTTGGCCATCAATATTATGCAGAAGTGGCCACAATCTAGAGAAAAAAGCCCTGACTTGCAGGGTTGTGACAGACATTCAATTGGTGTTAATGCCACGAATGAGCAGTTAAAGGCTGACCTCAGCTCTCAGCAGGGCAGATCTTCTCTCAAAGACGTCTGGCTTGAAGTCCCAGTGGGGACGGTAGTCTATACGATTGGTGCTGTTGACTGTCTTTGGATCCCGAGTGAACTGTGTCAGACAGAATAAACAGAAATTGAAAAGAAGAGTGAGGATGGGGGGATATACAGGGACCTAAGCAATGCGCCCTGCGCAAAGATCAGCAAAGCTCACACTTCACTATCGATCCACACTGTTGTACAGTATTTCTTAAGTCATTTCTCCTCTCAGATCCTGAACCAGCAGCCCGTGGCCGAACCTCGCGTCAATGCAATTAGTCTCCAGCTCTCGCCTCTCCCACCAGGAGGCTGTGCTGACGTAGCTGAACTGAGACTGCCTAATCACTTTGCTATAGATTTGACTACCAACTGAGGTACTAAAAAAGCCTTGGAAGGCTGCCACTGGTTTGGCATTATGTTTTGGATCTGCAGCATGAAAACGTATAGACAGTCCGTGTTCTCACATTCAATGTAATTGTACGCTTAAATCATAACATCTTATTTTGGTACTGGCACTATAAGACAGTCTGCCCTGCATACAGGCTGGGCCCTGAGCCACTTCCTTCTGCTAACCTTCTGGCAAACGTTACATTATTGTATAGTAGATAGAAGTGAAATAGGCAATAAGCGAACAAAATGCATACCTGAATTCTCTCTTCAGCCCAGTTTCCTAACAGCACTTTATTAGCATACTTCTGCTCTCTTCTCCAGCCGGTTTGGGCCCATTTATCCTGTACCATCCCTGTTTGGTTCATGTTTTACTTGGTGTCAAACGTACCCAACCAGGGAAATCTGATGCCCTGTTAGAATATAGTTGGCTAGTCAAACAGATAGCATGTAGGAGCATTCACCTGGCCCGATAATGGCATAGGCAGTGGAGGGGAAATAGAAGAGCTCTGTTGCTATGGATACAGCAAACACAGAAAGGGAAGGCAAGCAGAGTATCCTGGAAGCAAATGGGAGATGTCTTAATCTCTGTGTTAAAAAGAAATATATTCCTTATGGCTAGGGCATGACATTTACCTTTTAGCAGTATAGTCTTTATTGTTAAAATGGTGCCAGAAAATGTTTCAAGACTTTGTGTCCTCTGGCTACTTTTTATTTTTGGAACAAAACAGGTTTTGTTCATTGATTTCGGGAGGGGGGTGAGGGGTTGTCTTCTGTGAACGCTATACTTTTAATGAAGAAGAAAACTCTGACACTGGAGGCAAGTTTTGTTTATTAAAATGTAAAACAAGATGGAACGTAGTATAAAGTACTTTGCATGATTCTATTTATGATCTTCACAGTGTTTTCATATAGTCAACAACACTATCCACAACCTGTACTGCAGCGGGAAAGGTGAGCAAGCCCTGGTTAAAAAAGTTAATCATGCCATGAAAACCATCCATCATATGTTGCCAGGTGACATAATTTTCCAAGTCCAGCAGCCGTTTCCTGTAAAGAATCCCATCATCCCTCAGGACATCATACTCACAGGTGAGGATGAAAGTGGGCGGGGTTTTCTGAATGACAGCATCATCTGCAAGTAAAGGTGAGACCTCAGGTTCCAAACCAGCTTTGATTGTGTGGTACACCTCCCCATCATATTCTGGGGGTGGGTGCTCACGGAAACCCCGTACGAGGCACTCAGGAGGTAGGTTGGAAGGGGAGAGCCACTTCTTATAGCTTGGCCTAAGCTCAGTGGGGACATGGTTTCCTTCCAAAACATCTTGGCACACAGACATATCCCCATTGAGGTACTGCAGGAAGTAGAACGCCATCCGGCCACGAAACAATATGGGCACAGCATGATTTTGCTGGTATGAGGGCAGGTTGAAATCTGCCATCTGCAGGGCTGGGTAGATGAGGACCTGAGCACAGGGGAACGGCAGATGTCCATCCTCTCTCCTCGCCAGCCTTTGGCACAGTGCTGCTGCCAGGTTACCCCCAGTGCTGTCCCCTCCAACTGCCACTCTGTGAGAGTCCACGCTGAACTCTGCCTCAGCCACAGACAGGAAGTGACACGTCGCTGTCTCACAATCGTCCAGCTGAGCAGGGTACCTGTGCTCAGGGGCTAATCGGTACCTAAGAGGGGTGACAGGGAAGGCGGAGGGACAATATGTTGAATTCTGGCTCTTTGGTAGACAAAATAAGTTTCAAATATTTATGTGCATTGCGGAAAATGTTTAAGTACCCAACAGAAACCACAGTGGTGTCCGACTCCATAGCGATGTGCCGACAGACTTCATCAACAGAATCTGTTCAGGATTAGTTGGACATTACAGTTAGAAAAATATATGTTATGGTCTTTTATAAGAAGCAGCCAAGCACTCCAGACATGACATTTTTGTTTCTCTCTCTACTTACACTCTTTTGTGTATTCATTCGTATTATTTTAAAAATCAATTAGATTAAATACACATTAACTTACATCCAGAGATGGAAAGTTTTACAAATTTGTAGTTCATTTAAGTACTGTAATTCTAAAGTATGCAACTTTCTTCTACTTCACTACGTCTCAGAGAAAAATATAATATCTTTTACTTTTTGCTTAGGTAGCTTTTAGTTACTGGTTACTTTGCAGATACTTAACTTTAATTAAATATGAAGATCGTAAAAATATGTGTGAATTCTTAAAGCTCAAACTACCCAACAGTATATAAAGTAGGAAGACTTTAGCACCATCTGGACATAATACAACATCAAAATACACCATATACACTCAACCCTTCTTTCTTTTCCTTGTTTTCCCAGTATATTACTGCAATACATCTATAGTTTCATGGCTCAGTCCTTTAGCTAAATGTAAAATAAAGGGTGACCTGTCCACTGCCAAAAATTAAACGCAGGATGGGAGCTATTATCTCCGAATTGATTGATACGTCCATTAATAAAGGACAACACTAGACACCAAATGGATAAGCAAAGTCATCAGTGTCTTCTGATGCTATCAAATGTTTGTCTGAATCACTTAGGTTTAGAAATATAGCAGGGAAACAGGCCTACATGCTCATTTATAATCAGTTGACCAACATATATAAATGATGATTTTACATCTATAAGTCAAACTCAATTATATATGAGAATATATCTCTCATTTAAACAGTCAAAAAATCAGTTATTGCAATAATTGAGTATTTCTTTACATTATGGCATTTCTGCTATTACTTAATTAAATGATCTGAACTTTATATACCTATACTGCCCAACACCCATCCTCCTCCATGGAAATACACAAGACCTCTTCTCAACCCTTCACACACAGTGGTGGGTTCATAGACTCGCACTGGCACCTCAGAAAACTTCCAATCCTTCACTCGCAGGCCCGCAGGAACTGGATTTAAGCGAGTCAGAAAACAGGCCACAAACCATCGGATAAAGCTGACCTGATGACAAATACTCAGACGATGTAGGATCCGGCCCTTGTAGGAGAGGAACCACAGACTTACAACAAGTGGCAGTGGTTTTAAAAAAAAAAAAGTTCTTGATGGGTAAAGTCAAACTGAAAGTTATTCTCTCTGAGAAACGATATTTACTATGACAACATAAAAGAAGGATAAAACATGACCTTGCCTTTTTTGCACCTTTGTTAGACTTGATTTCTTATCTAAAATGTCTCTGATCTAAGCTTTATCAGTTGCTGAAGGACAAAGAAAGGACAGCCATCTTTGACAAGGCCTATAGGAGTAGAGTTCATTTTTTTTATCTTTCACAAGCAGAAGCATTTCCCTTTACACTAAGGAATAAGTTAATTTAATAATAAAAAAGTTAATTATAACAGATACAATAACATGCAGGAAACATAAAAATAAGCACGAACATGTTCATAGATTTGGAGATACTCACCACGATTGCTATGCCAACAAACAAACCATGAACCATGTGCAGCTTCCCACTATTTCTAACCCCATGAGGAATGTCTGAATTCATCAGCTCAGAGTGCACAAGTCCAATTACCAGAAGGAGGAAGGCTGCAACAAGAGCAGCGAAGCCAATTATTAAAATTGCAGAGCTGATGTCCATGGTGTTGCTGGTCTGCTCTGCTGAAGGTAAGTCATTAGGAGTAGATGTTTTATCTACCTTCTTTCAGCCACTTTTCACTCCACCCACATCTGTGTGCAATGCATTCTGACCTTGGTTTCACTTAATGACATGTTTGGCTGCCTGTTGCCTAGGAAAAAATAATTATATTCTTCAACATTTTTATGGCTGTGTAGTCAAAGTAATTACACATTTCCCAAAGAAACCAAGTTGTTCCATTATGAAATAGTTCACAAAATAGTTTTTATGTTAATAGAGCAGCTTTTAATTACTTTTCCATTACATCTCTTACGTTGCCTACCAGTCTCTAGCAATATCTTTTGAAGGTTGTGTTTTTTTCCCTCTGCTTTCATTCATGCCCCTTGTATTGAGGAAACCTCTGCTGCTCACAGCTGCACTCAGCACAGAATGGCATTTTCATTGTCTGGTGTTTAATGGAAGGAAATGTCCATGACGGCTGACTGTGAACTGCCTTATCTGAACTTTCACTGCTGATCTGTAGATGGCAGTGATAGCATGAGTATAAATAAACAGTGCTTTCTAAAATACATACTATTTACATTTTTGCATTCTGCGTGCAACCTGAATCCATTTGCCACTCGCTGTAATATATATCTTAAGATTTTTTTCTTGTGTTTGCAAACCAACTAACTAACCGATTTCACTTCAATTGAGATATGTTTGTATAAAGTTCCAATGCAACTTGACTTTGGGTTCACATTTTGTAAATCTTAGAAATTTCCAAAATGAAGACAGCATCTGGAGTTGGAGTTTTAGCCCCCCGAGAGCCTCTCTGGCTTCTCTAAGTAGCTGAGCCCAGCACAAAGCAACCATTGTGAGGCTGCTCTTTAAATCCATCCCAGTTGCTCAAAAAGCCCTGCATTCAGCGATATCCAGCAAAAATCACAGTGCCAGGGCCAAAAATCACAGACTGGAATAGTGTCTGAGGCCCATGAATTCATAGGATTTGTTTGGGAGGTATTCATGCACTTTGGCACCCTGCCGAGCTTCTGAGACCTGTCTGACCTACTTCCCAAATTGCACTGTCACACATATGTGACAGTGCAATTTGGGAAGTAGGTATGTATGTATATGTATATATGTATGTATGTATATATATATATGTATGTATAATATGTATAATATTTGCTCCACAAATTGGGTTAAACAATTGATGTGGCTTTGTGCATAGGGAACCACTACAAAGGACAAACTGAATGTTGTGTATCATCAAATAAAACATGCTTGCATGCTTATAAAACTGAAGACAATATTTGCTGTAATTTATTATGTGAGCTTTTGATACAGCGGATCACCTAGAACTAGACTTGACTTTTACATGTGTTATGAGGCTACAAATTTGTTGCAGGTTTGTCAGCATCAAAATACTGAAGATGGAGAAAGCAGAGATCAGTAACTGACTCAAGGGCACATCAGCTATGTACTTTTCATTGTGCAATTTGAAACCCAGATTGCCCAACATAATCACTTAAATTGTTTTCCAGTTCTTGTATGTTTTGAAATGGATTTTGCATGTATATTACTATTACACTTATTACTGATTCTTGGGTTATAGTGTTATGGTTACAATTAGTGCTTAACTGATTATGTGTCTGCTTATTTGTTTCACGTAATTAAAAGGGGGGCTGGAGAAAGGGTTATTTTAGCTTTCTGTCATTTTAAGCTCTTGACCAAATACCCCTATCTCACACTCTTATATAAGAATAGTTTGGTTATTTTGCATTGACTTAGTGAAACGTGATTGAAACATCATTGTCTATGTTATGCAACGAGTCAATGCAATTTTAATGAAGTTAAGCATTCCTAAACTAGATTAGGCACCCACCTAGGACGCAGTGGGGCGACTAACGGGAGGGGCTTGGACCACAGATTGAGAACCAGCACTGTAGACACATGAAGGGGGTGGGGAAGAGGCAAGTACGTAACCACTCAGGGCATGGCACAGGAGCAAAATATTCATCCCCACTTAACATGTCAATCAGGATTAATACCCTCACAAACCTCTCCTTTAGGTGCATCCAGGTCCTTTCACTAGTGGAGGCACCCAAGCCAGGGCAGAGGCGGTAATATAAGGCAAGACAGGACAGCACAAAGAACACAACACCAAAGCCCAGCGGTTTCAGTAGCACACCACGGAGCGTCGCCTGGACTTGGGTTTCACGTCTCTGCGTCTCTAACAGTGGTTGACAGGCGTAATGAGCGATCACTCACGCATTTCGAGAGCGTCATGCATGTCGAGTAACATGTCAGAACTCTTGGAAGTCACACATTTCTGCTTTTTTTAATATTTTTCCGCCAGTGGATTACTCATGCAGCAGTTTCTGAGGCTGCATATGATATTGTTTGCATGCGGATAAACTTGCAAGAGCTCACAAGTCGCTGATTCTGCACTGTTGGAGGATATTAGTTGTGCACGTAAACTTTCAGCGTAAACATTATACTTGTCGGCTGCCCGTGAGCACTTCGCGAGATGGAGTTGAAAAGCGCGTGTCGTATGTTTCTTTTCCCGGTTCAAATGCTCTATTATATAGTCAAAGCAAGTTTCTTGTTGCTGCTGCCAAGCAGAAGGAAGGATCTGACCAAGGAGGTGGTGTTGATCACTGGTGGGGGACGAGGCATCGGGCGTCACCTGGCTAAGGAGTTTGCCAAGCAGGGGGCCAGAAAGGTAATTTAATTTAACTACGGACAACTAGTTGCACCCACATTGCTCTGTCCAAAGAAATACATTATTTTACAACTGAAGTTATTTTGCAAGCAATTTGTTTTGACAATGTATGCTTCTGCTGTAGGTTTAGTTTGTGTCAAAACTAGATGGGCAGTCTGACCCCCCTCCCACACACACACATACACCTCCCTCCTCCTGGTAGCCCATTTAGAACCTGCCCACCCTGTCCCAAGTGTGTTGTTGTTCCACTGTTCTAAGAAAGCAGGGATCATAACCCCTAAGTAGCCTAGTTGGTCCAGTGAGACCGGAGACAGGCCCTCAATTTTGGTTCAAGTATTGCACAACAGCTTGGGTCAACCAGAGGGCAGGTCTGGACAGCGTTTATGGCTGATTGATTTGATTAAGTTCAGTACTGGCCTAACATTCATTCTGCTAAGGTCTGAGGTGATTCTAGTGTGACTGACATGTCTACATGTATTATCTAAAAAGTTAGGCTGTGATAAAGGCATTTACTCTGCTTGTGTGTATAGTGAAGGGGATATATGCACAAAGCCTGACCAAAACTGCTTCAATGTCATTCACATAATAACAGCACTACTATTACCCTATTACCTATTACAGTTTTTGCACTGTTGTAAAATCTGCCAAAATATCAGAACACACCAAAAGGCTCCATAATGTTTTTAATAATAGAAAGATAAGGTTTTTTTCCAGGCATAGCATAAGGACATGAGATGCCCTTTATGGAGTGTATGCAAAACTATATGAACCCAACAAAAAGAGTTAGGGAGGAACAGATTACGATATCTTGAATTGGTCCAAAGGTGGCAATTTTAACCTGTAACTGAAAGGCAATGTCATCAGATAACAGATTCTTATGAGGTCATAGACATATGATGAAAAGTGATTTTTACTATGATACTGAAGATCATTATTTTACCCAGCTGGATCTTTCATGCTGTTTCCCATGTTTTGATTGCTCTCTAGAGAACAATCAATGGTGTAACATCCTGTTCTATAGATATAGATTTAAGGGGATCCAAATATTATCTGATTACATTGCTAAATTGGACTTATCCATTGGATGTCGTTTTTGCAAATCCTTAAATTACAAATCAATATTCTCATTGTAAATCAGTTTTAAAAACTCATCCAGCCCTACAAATTACAGAGAATCACCCCACCCATCAAAACCATGACCCCTCCCATCTCTCCCCACCCTCACTATGAGTACCCACTAAAAAGGTGCTTCACTTGGGTCTGAAATGCACCAATGGCTACATAGACAGACCCACATCATCACAGGTCAGTCTCTGTTCCTATCATCATTTTCAGCTATGGTTTGTCTACCAATCCAGTGGGTGAACATTACACAGCTGAGTGCCTGATTACCCACTAGTGTCTTTTTAGCACTAATGTGTTAATACAGAGCAAGCTCTATTTTTGGTCACCTCAGATGGGAGTCATCATTACACATAGAAGAAAACTGCATTGAGCAGCCCAGCTGAAAGTTTTGGGTTGTAATTATCTGTACACATGTGACATGGGCTCCACATCTTGGATGCTCTCTTAAGGCACAACTTTAGCAGCTTGAAAACATTGCTAAAAGCATAATGAAACACTAACTGCCTCCCTCTGTCTTTCAATGACATCTCCTTGGGGAAAGAGCAAGAAGAAACCAGTGGGTTTTAAAAGCTTTACTTCGCAGCTGCACAACAAAGGATATCACCATGCTTTTCAGCCCCCCATTGTTGGGTATTATCTAGGTGTGAAGGCTTTGAAAACAACACCTGTGGTAATGTGTATGACAATTACTCCCTGCCTAAAGAGATGCTAAAAGGAAATAGGATGGGAATTATGAATAGGTCTAACCTCTACGAACTTGTCCTCACCCCTCTTTGAGCCCCTTTATGATTGGCAGCCGGAATTTCCTTTTCCCCCTGCTACGGCTTTAGTGTTTTCACGGCGTGAGGAAGACTAACTACAGTGTTGATGAAAGAATCTGGCGAGGTGGAGAGCCGAGGACTCAGGAGGGGAGCCAGGTCTTCTTGTGTGCTTTTAGGGGGGAACCGTTGCAGAACGAAGCTCTGAAACAATAAACCAGACCAGAAGTATTTTCAAAAACAGTATCCAAGTTCAGAGCACTGCAAGAGGGGCTTTCAAAACAATCCCAGTAAATAGCTGACAACTTGAAACAGCATATTTCTTCAAAGCTCCTTTTCCAAGTATTTTTCAGTACCATGACAACAACTCTGGAAGAAAGTATTTGTAGAAAACCTACATTTTTATGTGGATGTTAACATTACATAAAGAGGTCACTGCAAGGAAGATGAACCAAACTGAACCACCGACAACAGGTTTCTGTGGGTGTGCGTTTGTGTGTTGTGCTGGAGGCGGGAAGCACACCGCTCCCAGCTGGGTATTGCCCTGCAACTGACCTTGCTGTCTCCGCAGTAATTAGACAGCGGCAGGCGACTGCCTCCTGAACTCCTACTGCCCCCTCTGTGTGCCGCCTCTCTGCTGGCCCATACAATGGGTGTGAAAAGGAGGGTTCAAACCCACCCATACATTCAGACCTGAAAGATAGAGTATCACTGTAATTCAGGTGGAGCTACTGGGGACACGGAGACATACATCTGCACTCTCTCTCTCTCAAGGTCTTGTGTCAAGCTTTGCAACATTAATTTGTTGATTAGAGAGCTTTTACTTACAGCATGTGTTGACAGTAAGTCTTGTTAGGCATGCCTAGTTAAAACAATCACTGGTTTATCACTGACAGCGAAGGGGGCTTGGGCAAGGTCAATTAAAAACTGTTTTGTTACTGTTTCTGTCCAGATAGCAATTTGGCCAACGCTTGTTTGTTCTGAGGGTCCTGTGTGTTGTGACGGGTGATAAACCTAATGAATTAAATAACATTTTAACAGGAGAGCACAGTTAGTGCGGACTTTTAATGAAAGCTGTCAGCTTTGTTTGTAAGGCTCAAATCCTATTAAAAGCTTTCAGTTATTTATCAAGACCTGTCTGCCTTCACTGATTACTCAAATGGGCTTGCAAATGAAGCAAACAAAAAAACCCAATCAAAAGCAACTCAAACAAGGGCTGTTCACAGAGGGAGCCAAACCCTTATTGCTTCGGATCTGATAAAGAAATAAAGAAGACATTCCAGACTGTAATCTTTGATGTCTCTAGAGCTTCACAGTGTCAGTGAATGATCACATGAATACTACATTAACAAAAATTAATTTGGTGATTTTTTTTTTTTTAAGGGTTGTGACTGTGCAAATTAACATAATGTCATTGCCCGTATGTATGGCTCTGGACAAATGCTGAGTAAATTTTAAACCATTTGAAAATGTCCTGTTATGCATGATGACATGCTTGGTTTAATATGTGCAAAAGACGTGTGATCATCTATCGCAATTGAACCCTTGTAAGTGGTATGAGACACACTTTCTTTTGTGTGTGTTTGCATACACACACGGTCTTTCTGTCTCTCACATACACAAGATCACTTTCCAGAAGACTTTTTGCTCAAATATTAACCTTGGTCACGGGCGACCAGCCAAATCCCACACTGGTGTCCTCAGCACTTCACACACGCACTGTTTTCAGACTCCCTGACCAGAAATGACGGGGCTCATCTGCCCAACAGGCCGTGTAATCTCTTTGAGAATTTGTGTTTGAGAGATGAGGAGGGCTCACCCCCTGATTTCATTACCTTTCCCTGACCCCAAAGACTGACAGATCTAATTGCCCAATCACTAGTCCCCCACCTCCCTCCAACCCCATGTTCCCTGCTCAAATGACCAGCCTTCATTTAGTCTCCGGGTGGATGAAGAGACAGTTCATTCACACAGCAACCCCCAAGCCTTTAATCTTGCTCGAAAACTATTTGTTGGAGTGAAAATGGCCTCTCTGTTCTCTGAATGAAAAGAGCAGAGCTGCTCAAAGATCTCCACAGTTACACCAGGTCTCGTTGCCAGAAAAATTGCGCAAAACATACGTAATGTTTTGTTGATGACTGACTGACTGTAAAAAACAACCCTTTTTGTTCGATTCATAAGCAACCATTCATTTGATTTGCTTCTGATTTTTGCACAGTTTCAACACAGAACATGGAAACTGCATGTATTTGTTTCTAACCTTTTTAAAAATGTTATTCTAGGTGATCTTGTGGGGCCGAACAGAAAAGTGCCTAAAAGAAACAGCTGAAGAGATCTTTCTGTCAGGAACAGAGTGCCATTACTTTCTGTGTGATGTGGCCAATCGGGAGGAGGTTTATAAGCAAGCCAAGGTGGTTCGAGAAAAGGTACACCAGCTTAATGTTTTTAATGATATTTCTACTTGCACTAAGAGGAATGTCGTCTGCACCAACTGAAACACTTCATAAATATTTCTATGTGATGTCTCCTATGTATATTTCATCTGAGCTGCTCTGTCTCCCATCTGGTGTATAGATTACACTTCATCTGAAATATATGAATCAGAGTTAAGAATATTGGTTACAGCTCTGGTGCAGCACAAATGTATTCTCTCTTGAAAGCAGACCGAAAATGCATGAGATTTTTGACAATCTTATTTTTGTGCCTTTTATACTCAGGTGGGCGATGTAACGATATTAGTGAACAACGCTGCTGTAGTCCATGGCAAAAGTCTGATGGACAGTGATGATGATGCCCTACTGAAATCCCAACACATCAACACCATGGGACAGTTCTGGGTAAGACTTGCAGAAATTAAAGCAGAGGCAGTTTGCGTGCAGAAGCAGGGGGATTCCTCTTAGCAGGTTATCCTTATCATTTTCATATTTGGTTATAGCATGGCACTATTTACAGTAGGGACCCCCAGACTTGTCAGTCATGACTGCTATTATGGCAGGTTAAGTGGGGTATTTCCAAATTGCCTCTCAGCCCCTGAAACACCAGAGGAATGGCATTTTTATTTTTGAATGAAGATCAAAAGACTGTGTCATATGCAGACAGAAATGCAATTATCAACGAAATGGAAATGTAATCTGTGCTCACACAGTGTGCCTGTTTCTCTTGTCTATTCTTTTTACTCTACTGAATATATTTCACCTATTTCAATGCTTTCATCTACCTTGTCTTTATTCTCATATTCATTCTCCTTTTTTTTCTTTTCTCTTCTCATCCCAGACTACAAAGGCCTTCCTGCCTCGGATGTTGGAGCTGCAGCACGGCCATGTAGTGTGCATAAACTCCATCCTGTCCCAGTCTCCCATCCCTGGGACCATAGACTACTGCACCTCCAAGGCCTCATCACTGGCCTTTATGGAGAGTCTGACGCTAGGGCTGCTGGACTGTCCCGGTGTTGGCTGCACCACTGTGCTTCCCTTCCACACCAATACAGAGATGTTCCAGGGCATGAGAGTCAGGTATTTATAGATGCTATGTGTAATTGGTTTATCCATGCTAGCTGTGCGTTTCCAGGGATGGCAAATGGTCCTTAGATCAGTCTGTCCACCACTTTGGTCCAGACTGAACAACCCCATTGGATCGGTTGCCAAATTTTGTACATTCATGTTACCCATAGGATGAATCAAACTGACTGTAGGGATCCCCTGACTTTCCTCTAGCATCATTGTGATGCTGACATTGGTGGTAGTGAAATATCTTGGCAATGAATTTGTGTGAAATTTGCTGTGGTCCCTAGAGGATGAATTCTATTGAGGTTGAGGTTGGTGATCCTCTGACTATCTCCCAACTGTAATGAGCTACTCCCTAGTAGATCATAATAAAAGACAGGGAACCTCTAAAGTGTGAGTTTATGACTTAGCACAACCCGCAGGCTCTTTGCAGATACTCCCCCACAGTTTTATTGTGAGTAAGAACGTTCTGTATTAACTGTGCCTTAAACAACAGTTTATGGTCAAAATAGTAGCACCTCAATGACTTAAAAAAGACATTTGTATTGTCACTCATTAAGCAATTTGTTGATTTTTTTATTTTTTATTATTCATTTCTGTCTGCCCCCTAGAAGCTACTGTATCCTGGGGCCTTTTATACCTTTCCCATTTGTTGTGTAATAGCTTCAACATTTAATATACAATTTGGCAGCTTAAACCCACAGTTTATCTAAAATATGCTGCTATGCTGCCATAAAATGCATATGTCTAGCTAGCTACGGCATTCTTTACATTCACTGTCATTTCAAATAAAACTTTCCACCCAATTGCCTGTTACAAGCAGTGGATACACCTTGAACGTGGATTGTTTATTTTATCAGAATGATCATTTTATCTCAAAACTACTATCTTTTCTTTTGTAGGTTTCCCCAGCTCTTTCCACCTCTCAAACCTGAGGTAGTTGCCCAGAGGACTGTGGATGCAGTCAGAGCTGACAAGGCCTTCCTCTACCTGCCCTGGACTATGCATGCCCTTGTTATTCTAAAAAGGTAAAAAGTCTTTTGTTGTTGTTGAATTATTTGTTTTCATTATTTTAATTGTTTCATGCTTAACATTTTTTCCCTGGTCTTTATGTACTTTCAGCTTCATGCCACAAGTTGCACTTGAAGAAATCCACAAGTTTTCGGGGAGTTATACCTGCATGAACACATTCAAAGGGAGGACATGAACCTGGATTGTACACAATCTGAAAGTGACTTCAAGAGCTCTGGGGTGTAATAAAGGGAATATGGACCTTAAGACATCTGGAAGCCCCTGGAGGCCCCATTACAGTGTGAAGACAAACACTTAGGGGACATGCAAGGTGGTTGCTTCGGCAAGTAGAATTAATTGATAAACTGCAGGATACACCCTGTTCCCGTGTGTGTGGGTGCGTAAGTGTATAATATGGAGGAGTGAATGCCATTCACACTATGAACAGAGGCCATGCATACATAGTTCTGTACCAGTAGTTATTCTGGGAGTTTTTTATGTGACACTTAGTCTGTTTTTACACCTCTTTTTTTTTATTCTCCTTTTAATGTGTCTTTGAATAAAAACAAGTTAATAAAATGGAGATTTAGAGATGCACCGTGTTTCTTTGTGCATGATGAAAACAGAAAAAGTGAACACTTGGGAGGTACACATTGTTTTGTGTCTGGGTTTTGACTGCCTTGGCAGTGTTTTGATTTATTCCAAGCATGAGATCAGTGACTGTGACAGACAATGTTGTCAAAACATAAAACACATGCTGGGGAGGGGGGATTGGGGAGGGGGGGGGCATGTGTACTATCGTTTGCTCTCTGCTGTCAGAAAATGGTGTAATTCTCCATAAGCATAATGAACTCAAAACAAGTCGGTCAAGACCTCTTACCCTCTTTGCACATTGATCTACCACATTAAATGAATGTGGCCAGGCAGAGACTGTTCTGTTTATTGACTTCCGAAAGGATCGCTGTCATCTTAAGGCTTTTATTATTGAAGTAAACTTCTAAAAAAGTAAACTGTTGTATTGTCTGTTATGAAGATGACGATATGTCACATTTGGTTTTATTAGCTTAGTTCATTCTCATACAATCTTACAATGTCTGCAACTGCTACACAATTGTGGTAGTAGATGATATAAATGTGATATGCATTAGTGAAACCCCAGAGGATACTATTCCAGAAAAATAATGGGACAATATGGAGCCTCTTTCCTTTAATTGCATATGAATCTGAGCATGTTCCAGGAGGCTTTAGCACAAAGCAGAGGAAGGGAGCTGTGGAAATTCTCATAGATGAGATTTATCACTGCGAGAGTCACACAATTACGTTTTATATTAGTGAGGATATTATTAAAGTATGTCTTAAAATTGAGGAGAGCCATGCTTGCAAGCTGAATTAGCAAAGATTGTCAAAAAAAACCTTGGAACTGAAATGAGGCAAAGGCCTGTCCCCAAAAGAAGGTAGCAATAAGCTTCTGATCTACCACTACAGTAGCTGATAAACACCTTCATCTTATGTGAGTTGAATGAAAACCTGTAACAGTCATCAACAACATAACAACAAACATAGTTTAAAATTCTGGGAAATGTGCTTATGTGCTTTCTTGCCAAGAGTTAGATAAGAATATCGATACTCTCATGTACAATAAATATGAAGCTAAAGCCAACAACTAGCTTAGCATAGCATAGTATAAAGACTTGAAAGCAGTGGGAAACAGCTAGCCTGGCTTTGCCTGAAGGTTAAACAAACCTTTCTTCTTTTAGAGTTGCTGAGATTGGTATCGGTCTTCTCACAAACTCTCTGCAAGATAGTCCAAAATAAACGTATTGCCCAAAATGTAATACCATTCCTTAAACTGAAATAGCCTCAGGGAAACAACAGCATCTTAGACACTTAACTGTGTCCATGTTGGGGATGTTAGGGGAAAGCTTAAGGGTAGATGTTCCATTTCTGTCTTGAAAGATCTCTTTCCACTTCACACATATTTTAGTATAAACATTTTAGATATATTGACTGAGATTGTTCTTGAGAATACATAAAGACACATACATAAAGAAATCAAACAAAAGATAATGGCACAGCAAAATGGAACACCTCCAGTAAGGATATTTTGTGCTAGAGGAAGAATGACGAAGCATTTACTTCAACACGCCATGAATCTAAAGGAATGCACCATGTTCAATGTGTTGCGGTCTCCCAGCTACAATGATGCCCCAGATACTGCTAACGCTAACAGTAGCAAAGTCTCATGATCTGGTAAAAAAACAAAGGTGCTGACATTTACCTTTTATATTGAAGGTTAACGAATTATGTCAACAAATTATTCCAATATATATATTCTTAGTTAAATTAGTAGAATCGGAGTCAGAATCGGAATCGATTAAATTTAAATAATACCTAACTAGGGCTGAAACGGTTCATTGAAACTACTAATAAGCATCGATGCTTTGTTTAATCCATATAACTATATACAGTGCACTGTTTTGTCCGGACAGTTATTACTGTCACACATCAGGCTTACGCTGTGGACAAGTGAAGACGACATGATTTAAAGGCATGGATTGCAAAATGGAGGAAGAGAAGAGAAAATAGTGAGGGACGAAGAAGAGACAGGCCAGAGAAAATTACAGAATGTGTCCAAAGTATGAGATCATTTCAAGCTAAATGAAAACAATAACTCTGGACAGTGTGTCTACTGTAAAACGGAACTAGCTTACCACAACAGCACGACAGCAATGCTTCAGTATCTGTGCAGAAAGCATCCAGTCTACACATCGAGTCCACAGAGTGTACCCAAAACAAGGTAACCTTAACATTAGCATTAAACTCAAATCATGATTGCTGATTGAGATGAAGGCTAGCATAGGTAAGGCACATTTTTTAGTTGTAAGTGTATAAATGTGTGTTTGTTGTTATTGTTCTTCGACTGGTTAGTCCGTGAGTTTGGGTTGTACAGTGGTTACAGAGTTATGGTGCTTTCAGACCAAAAGTGAAGTGAGCGTTCGGGGAGGTGAGTTTACATACAAAGTCAATGCAAAGGCAATGCGAAGGAATTCGCGTGAATTGAATATTTTCGACTCAAGTGGGAAATTCGCATGACGCTAAGTCGTGATAGCCTACAATGAGATTGTCCGTACGTCACCGACAGCTTCAGAGCATTGTCTGGAGAGGGCCAGGAAGAGCGGGCAATTGAAAATCTGCTGGCCGGCTGAGAGCTGCTAACTTGGGCTAGAGAAGAAAAGAGCAGCACTACAGCTTTTGGACAAATAAACACCCGTGGTCGGATTGGATTATGCTCTGACAGCTACGCCATTTGCTCAAGGGAGCTCGGAGTAAACTGTTTTTATTAAATTTGCTTTTTACTTTAGTTTTTGGGATTACAACATTGATTTTTCTTCACTTGAGCTTCTCAGCAGCTAGATTCCGTGCACAGCCAGTTCCAGTGTTGTTAGTGTCGTTTGGCGCTACTTCATATTTATATAAAAACCGGACAAAACTGGACATTGCTGGGAGAAAAGAAAGCGAGGTGGTTGAACTACCTGGTGAATTCAGAAAACATGTGTATGTAACTTTATTCCAGCTATCTATCGTTGTACTTTACCTTGACCAAGTTAGCATAGCATAGCCCTGATCGATCCGAACTCCATTCAGAAAACATTTTAGAAGTTGTTGTCCTGCTGTCTTGCTGACAGACCTGACAAAGCATGAATTCATGTGTTTGACAAATCTGCATCATATTGTAGTTATTTCTGCATCAGTTTGACCGTTTATTGGTATTTAATCACAGCAAAATGTTTACTTTGGGTTCATACAGCTATAGTAATGGCGAGTTGTGTTTATTCGCGTTATCGCTGTCTGTGAACACTCCAGCAATGTCCAGCGATAAAACCCCTCGAGGAGAGCGTTGCGTGGTTTAAATTCGCGTTTGGTCTGAATGCCGCATTACACAGCTGATCCCAGCAAGGGCACCAAGCAAAAGTATTTCTTATCCGATTACTCAACGAATCGATGAAATAATCTGTAGAATACTCGATTACTAAAATAATTGATAGCTGCAGCACTATACCCAACCCGACACCTAAGCAAAATTTTACTTTTATTCACCTGTAATTTGAAAAATGCCAGCTATACAGTGCATAAAGGCCATTCTGACAAATAAAGATGTGACTCACAGAGAGAACCTAGATGGAAGCAAACTGAAAAGTTCAGGTTAAACTGCGCCACAAAACACAAAACTATTAGGGATCATGAACTGCAATAAAGTAACTAATCAGGTTAAGGAGGGTTCGCGCCTTTTATTACATCACAAATGGTAGACAGTGAATCAGAAGTTGTTAATGTTTAATGAAATGAGGCTAAAATCTGACCATGTTGAGGTTTGTTCACAATGCAGGAAAGGAGTTGTGGTAAAAATGAAAATATGGTACTCAGCTGCACTTTTCTTAACCTCTTGTGGACCCTGTTTTATTTTCAACAAACTTAACCTTTGTATGGTGTCTAGAGTGTCCATGTTTGAATTAGGAAAATACAATACAAATACAAATCAACTACAACTGTACAGCTGGAGTTGAGTCCTTTCAGTTACAGGAGCTTATTCAAATGAAATGTCAGTGCACCATTTAGAAGTACCGGAGTCTTTAATGAAACTGCTGTATAACACGATCATCTGTCTATAATGAAAGTCTCACTTTCTTTTACAGCACATAAATTGACATGAAAAAGCATTTGCTTTCACAAATTAATAGACAGTTTGATCAATGTGTTGACTTGTCATAAGAACACACAAAGCACCTCCTTATCTACCGACCTGAAACGAGACCTCATAATTTAATTCCTTCTGTATGCTTACCGAGATGCTCTGATTGTCCTTCCCACGACTAGTAACTAGTATATTTACATCAGAGCAAAGTGCAATTTTCAATGAAAAGCAACAGAGCACAAATTTGTGCTTATCTGTAGGCCATGTTGTTTCCTGCCTTGCTGTGAGGTTAATAATGAAGCCAATACTCTTTAACATGGAAGAGAATACGTGCAGCATGATAAAAAAAAAAAAGCAGATTGTCTGCTAAATATTGAATTTGAAACCAGCCAATACTGAAGTGACACAAGTAAAATGTGACTGTCAACTTGAAAGACAAGTGAACTCTATGTGGTCTTGGGTTCTGTAAAACAAACACACAGAGTACATGAAAAAAGAACTTTAACCTTGCTGCTTTGAGAGTAATACTTCAACACCTAGTAATAAACACATAAAGGGATATAGAGATCACAGATCCTGACACAGAGAGACACCCCATATCTCAGCACAAGTCAAAGCAAGCATACACAACCAAAGGCGAACCCATGAGATTGGCTATAAAAGCTGGGATAGTGCCTGTCCTTTGGCTGAAAGACAAGGCTCATAAACATTCATTTGAATCCTAGCGAACCATAAATGCCCTCCTTTGCACTCACGATCGGGCCGCACATTGTGATCAGTAGGTGACCCACACTGGGTGGGGAGGGGCACAGGCTCTGCTGAGAGTGAACCCGAGCCTCTTTCATGGGCCTGTTTCTCATTCTCTGAGTGTGCTGTTGCGAAAGCACAGGGAGAAGAAGCATGTTGGGATGGAACTAGGTCGAGGAGGCATGTAGTTCACGAATGCTGGAAGAGGAGGGCTAAAATGGTTGGAAATCTCATGGGGCAGGTTCAGAGCAAGGTTAGCCAAATACTGGATGAATCAAAGGGGGTTTGGAAAGACTTTTCCCTGCTGAAGGCGCTCAGCTCCAGGGTGACTGACCAGCCACAGGTGGAAGCAGAGGACTTAAGGTTTGGTCACACGGGGAGAAATCGGAGATTGTAGCTGTCTCAGCTGTGACCACATTCCCAGGTGTCTGTGCTGGACATTCCAGTTTTATTTAGGATTGCTGCTACTGTCCTAAAACATGTGATTAGAAGTCTAAAAGCATTTTTTCCTTTATTTCAGAACAGTTAATTTGAAAAGACTGTGCAGTGAATTGAATCGTTTATTCTTCATTACCCCTAAATGCACCTTTGTTACTGAGTGTCCCAAAATTCCCCTCTTTTATACTTAAGAGGAAAGCAACAAACCTTTGAGTGTATTTTTCCTATATGCTGTCCAAGCATTTGTAATCCCAACACAGAGGCTTGGAAAGTCAGCCTCCAATGATCCATTAAATATATTATAGGCGCCCGGATCTGGAGTCCATTTGGCTTGTTGTGCAGTGATGCTGAACGCATGTAAAACCTCAGCCAGTGCAGGATTCTGTCATTATTCACATCACATACACTTACAGATCCTGTGACTCCTAGTTTCCTGGCAGATGTTTCACTGTGACTTTGAAGCTTAATATGCCTGTGCTGCATATGATAAATGTGTTTCCAAAACAAGTGATATCCAATTTCACTTCACATTCAATTGATATCTGTAAAATATAGAAAAAGTTTTGTCTACTTGTCTCTTTTAAAAAATACCATAGTTTCTGTCAATTTTACAGAGCCTGTCATAATGCAGAATTTGTACTAAAGCTCATAATAGATATATCCTTGCTTGCACTAATATGCGCAAGACAAGTGATATCAGAATGGACTATTACCTGTAATAAACCCCATAAGTCTGTGTGTTTTGTGGAACAGTAGACATTGCCTGAAGCAAATAGCCAAATGAGCCTGAGGCCCCATCTACACTACTCCGTTTTAGTTTAAAAACAGAGAAGTAAAACGAATATGATCTCCGTCCACACCAGCGTTTTAGCTGCATATCAGAGTTGATCTCCATCTGTACTAAAAGGACTGAAAACGCACCAGTTCTCATACGTATTAACATAAACTGGGCATGCACCTGGCAGTGTAAACATGAAGCAGATGGTCTATTCCATAGTTACATTCGGCGAAAGAATAAAGTACTACAGACGAAGAACCACACCAGATTTTATTTTGCATGGACCAAGAACAAGCTGAGACTGTTACTGAATGTAACACGAGAGTTAAAAGTGGCTGTGGTGGCGAAAAACAGACTGTGAATCGTCGCAAAGTAAATATGGCGAAATACACAGTACTGGTGTAGGCTGTAAGGGTTATTTGCACAGTACAAAATATTTTAATAAAAATACCCTGTCAAAAACTGTTAGTAGCATCGTGTTTCTACTTTGTATGACTTATGAGACCCAATCAGAGAGCCAAATGTGAGCGTCTGCGTTATCGTTTCTAAAGTCCTCCGTTTTTGCCCGTCTTCACTAAAACATTCTCTGAAATTTCTAAACGAAAAACGGGGTTGGCAGCGTTTTCAAACGATTTAGGTCTTCATTTTCACCATTTTAGTCTGGACGGGAGGTACAAACATAGCAAAAGGTCTCTATTTGAAAACGAAAACGCAATAGCGTGGATGGGGCCTGAAGCCAGGGGCAATGAGATGGTAGTGGAGTGGAGTTCAGCAAGGTGTTATTTGTTACAGCTCCTTATCCGCTTTCTCTGAACAACGCTGTTAGCACCCTCGCCAGTGTGTTGCTGGGTTCATCCATCACAGGGTAGGTAGTATGATAAAAAGGCTGAGCCCTAACCCACAGCAAGGGACCAGCCATGACGCCTCAGTTGACCTGTCAAACTGTAAGACTTATTATACACTGTGGTGTTAAAGGTCAAAGGGAGCTGCAAGCTCAGAGGGTGTCGGTCCTCAAAAACACACACACACGTGGCGTAGATAAATGTTGGAAATTAGCTGTAGTCCATTAATGAATGAGTCAATTGTGTGCGACATTAGAGTCAGAGGGACATGTTAAGTAGCAAATATACACTGCACCTCTGTCTGCAGAATCTTTTGCCAAGTAAGTTATAGACAGAAAATACAACAAAGAAACATGACACAGATGATTTTGATGCAAATAACTTTATATCTTCACAGTCCTTTCTCCACAGCGTGCAGAGAAGCACAGAATATCTATATGGTGATCTTTGTGGGGAAAAGGCTTTGGAGCTACATGGAAAACATTTTCTCTGCTATTGCCTGTTTTCCATTAAGGTTTGTTTCTGGAACATCATATCATATCAACAGATATGATTAGGAACAACACCAGATCAGAGCACATGGCACCACTGGGAGAATGGCTCACTTGCAATCATGTTTTTTTTAAAGAATTGCCTGTTTTTGGTAGTTTGAAATTTTTTTAAATGAAAAGTGCCATACATACATGGTTTCTGTTACCCTGCCTACCACAGATTTCAAAAGGAGAGAATTTGCAACTTCAGTTATGATCCCTGTCCCATATGAAATAAAAAATCCCTCTGGGTCATTCACCTACATTGTGAAGCCAAGAGAGTTCTGTTTCACATGTGGTTTCCAGTGTTCTGCTTTTGAACACTGACAGTTAACAGGGAGAAAGTGGGAGGTAAGCACAGAGGGACAAACAAAGCAAAGTAAAGCCTGCTTTTCACTGTGAGCAGAAGGCAAACACTCCAAGGGGAAGGGTGTGGGAGGGTGAAACACAGTTCACATTGCGCGGATGGGCTCAGGATATTTATAAAGCCCACTAGGCATCACGTCAGGAGAGCACTGCTGAAAAATGTTGTTCCCAGATGGACCGCCTCAGCCAGATTTATTTATTACAGAACAGCTTCCTCATAGATTACGCAACAGTGTCGCAGCACGAGTGAACTCTGTGGCTTGGTGTCTGTTTCCAGCCGCCTGCCTTGCTCAAGGTGAATCAAATGTGGGTCAGATGGAGGGCACCGTCCTCTCAGCACCCTCGCTTTAAAGCAGATATCAAAAAGGTTATGCCTTTTTTTTTTTTTGTAAAGCCATTGCTCTCTCCATGAAAAATGGACACATGAGATTCACAGGTCATGGATTCTTACTAAACCACACACTGATAAAACTGACAGGAATAAAAATAGATGAAATAAAGGCATATTTTCTTGGCTTATGTAAAAGAGCAGACAGTTAAGATGCTCGTTTCAAGTCTTCTTGGCACCAAAGCTCTCGATCTATCACAGGACTAAATTACACAAAAAAAAGGCCTCCCAAGCCCAGAGCCCTCATTCAAATCACATGACCACTTCCAGGCCTCTGTGAACTACACCTGAACTTAGCTAAATGGAAACAGACCAAACACATAGTGTGCGTCAGGATGAAAGCATCCCTCTGGAGAGCTGTTACTAAGGGTTTTCAGGAGAGGATGTGGGTTATCAAGCAGTGCAGGAGAGCTGAAAAGCACTTCTTTAAACGATTGAATCAGCATGGGGCTTAGTTATATGTCTGAGCAAAAATCACACTCAAAACCTTTACATCACATGAGTACAATTCTCCCCTCATTCTTAGCTTTATTAAAATGGTCCCTCATTATACTGTTGTAGATTATTTTCTATGCATACAGCTTTCATATCTGCATCTCAGGCTGACATCACACAGAGGTGAGAGGACTAAAAGAAGAATGGCATCTGCAAGTGACTGAAAAACAAATCAGTGCGAATTCCCTCTGGGTGTATTTTTCTTTTAAAGCTGACTACTAAAAATACTTGAACACTCTTAAGTCTGAGACATCTTTAACAAAAACAAAAAACATCCACAGACAGTTCAGCTAAACAAGGGCATAGATGGTGTGGGAGGTAAAAACAGCAGCCATCCTCCTACACATGACACACTACTGAACCTAAAGATGGGTGCGTGTGTTTATATTGCACTTGTACATTGTCCAAGTGCTATGAATACTCTTGAGAGTAAAAGAAAAGAAGGAGAAATGAGGAATAGCCAGTTTTTGTTTGTACCCTTCACACAGAAGCCAAGAAGAGTAATTGCCTGCTCAACACCTCAGAGGTGAAAGGTTGGCTGGGAATGTGGGGGGTGGTCACACAGCCTGCTGTAATTACCCTGCCAAAGGACAAATGAGTCTCCCACCAGATCACTGTGAGCATGTCAGATTTGGACCTTGCGAGATATTATCATGGCCTCTTGGAGGCCTGATTACATGATAGGCTGCTCTTGAAATGAGGATGTAAATGCTTTAGGAAAAGAAGTGCTACGCCTGGCTTTCAACTTCGTATCAGTCGGAGTGACAAGCAGCTATTTTTTCATGTAGCTTCAAGTGGTAAAGCAGTTTAAGTAGGTTTAATGCTCTCTTAACTCCTTCCATAAAGTATAACTAATCTAGATGGGGGCATCTGGGGGTAATTTGGTTGAAAGGAGGAACTATTATACATAGAGTAATGTGCAACACAGCTGCCCTCGTGAGACATGACTGGGTTTGGTACATTGTAAAGCATTTCATCAAAATGATGAAAACTATTTTGCTGCCTGTTTTCAATTGTCACAAAGCCCAGAATAAAAGAGCTGCAACTTAGCACAGTTTCTCAATTAGACAGTTCTACCGTACATGGCAAACGGATAGGCTGAAATGTACGTCCCCCGTTCGATTAGACTGGGTTTCATATAACAGAACGATCTGCACTATCCGCCCCCTTTCCTGCCACTGCTCTGCTGCCGGGCTTGGATGAGCCAGACTGGACTGAGATTGAACTGAGCCGAGGAATTCCAACATCTGGCTTGTATCTACAGCTTACGGTCATTTGGATGCAGTTGATGGTTTCCAGTAGATCCACAAAGACTGAATTGTTCTGGGTTTGGGCCTTGTCTGCCTTGGACTCGGAGGGCGTGGTGCTCTGGCGCCTGACTGCCACAGCTGGGCCTGTCTGTCAAATCCTCATGTGACACACAAGACTGAGTTATCCCCAGCATGAGAATTGAGAGAGAGATTGGGGTGGTCACCACATGACTGGAGGGGCTTCGATGAAATGTGAGAATATACTGTATATTAGGCCTAAATCACCACATTAATTATAATGAAAAAAAAATAGGTTTTGACAGGAAATTCCACTTTCACAGCTTTTTTCTACATTAGCAGAGGCCTATGAAATCATTATGCAGAACTCTATCAGGGACCATGAGATGACAAACACTTGCCTCAGTCAGCTAAACCACACTCTGGTGCCTCTCCTCCCCCACAAAGGTCCCACACTACACTGCAAGTTTGACAATTGGGTTCAACACCAGGTCAAGCTCTGGGTTTGACAATGGGCCAACCAGTCTTCAATGGGAGTAAAGCAGACAGCTTTCCCACAAAGAGCTCAGTCACACAGAGGGGATTCTGGCTTAGTGGCCTCTCCTATTTAAACCACACTGACTGGAATTATAGAATATCTTTCTCACTGTGATACAACGTTACTGGTGCTGTTGCTGGTGTTGTTGCTGGCTGTGGACACTATCAGTAACAGTCTCAGTGATTCACTAAATCTGTTTGCACAGAGAGGCAAGCCTTTTCCTGTTTCCTTCTGCTGTTTATTTTGCATATGTCTCCCCTAGATAAACTTTGCTTGCATTGATCTGAAAACAATATGTCACTGTGCATGTAAAGACAGTGTGTGAGACTCTACTGTAGGCTCATCTGTGTGAATTCCCATTTAACCAGGATAAAAAGATTGATTATATTTTAAACATCCTGTGCGTTTCGCAAGTGTATCTGTGTTTGTTTGTTGATGCTTTTGATCTTGTCTTTGTGCTTGCGTGTGTGATGATACTTGTGAGTTTTTCTGTGTTGCTGTGTATATGCTGGTGTACGGCTGGCAAGCGCTGACTGAGGGACATGGATCTTGCACATTGAGTGTGTGAACTCTGGCTGAACCCCTGGGTGTACTGTTTCAGGCACGCTCTGACAACCTCGCCCCAATGACCCGGCTCGCGACTGCACAGTTCACGGGGAGGTCCTCTACTCACGCACAGCCACCCCCTCCTCCCACACCCACCTCTCTCCCGCCCCTTCTCCCTTCATCCCCTCTCTGTTCCCTCTGCACCCTCCTTCACCTCTCTACTCTACCCTCCCTCTTCTCTCAACTTCTCCCAATCTCTCCCTTCATGCTGTGTTTTTCACAACCCCTCCTGCTTTCCCTTCTCTCTATTTCTATCACACTGTTGTCAACAAGACAGAAACTATCTGCTGGCATCTTGGAGAGACAGGTCCTGCAGACCTGCCAAGGAGACAAAATGTCTTTAAATACCAGACGCTCTAACATCTTTATCAGGCTTGTGGAATGAGTTCCTTTTGTGGATAACAAAATGTTCCTTTACACTGAAGTGGCAGTTTTAGGACAACAAGATTAATTCAGATGTGATCTTATGAATAAAGAAAATACTTGTAATGATAAAATCTTGTGTATTTTGTCCTATTGTGCTTATGGCTTTACTGAACTAAGGACAATCTTGAGGTACTTGTAAAGTACTTCATACTCTATTACTCCTCTATATTTCAGTGAGAATGAAGGTACATTTTGTACGTTAACTTAAGTAAAATTGAATGCAGGGCTTTTACTTGTAGTGGAGTATTTTTATACTGCAGTACTGCTACATTAGTAAAGTAAATTATAGGGATACTACAGATTAATTATATATGGATTGCAGTATATTAAATCCAGTCTCCCTATGCTGAGAATCACATCACATACTGCAGTTACGTAATGCCAGACATAATGTCATGCAAGATTCAGAATATTTGCGGAACTGGTATGAAAAGTTCCCTGAGCTATTTCTATTACCAAAAATATGCAGACATAATGCATTATTAATCAGGTGAGGATTGATTCATGCATGTCTATCAGGGGAAGATTGATCAACTCATTGCTATAAATAAGAGGATGCTTTCATCCAGTCTTATCAAACAAATTGAGAGTGACTCGCAGTTGTTTTTATTCATTTCCAAGCAAATAACAGAAGTCTTAGTGTCGATATGATCTATTCTGAAAAATATTACAGCGTTTTTCCCCCCCCTCAGTCAATGAGTCATGGGAAATTTCAACATAGCCCCTATTGATTTTGGTACATAGCCCAGGAATGATGATTCAGTGTGTATTTCAGTATTGACCTACGACTTACTATTTTAGCTTGTAGTCTAAAATGACAGATGTACAGTAAGAGTTAAATGTGAAGATGGTGTCATTAAAAATAGCTTCAAAATAAATTATCTGTAGAGTTAAAACAGGCTAACTGTTTCTGTTAAATTGCGACCTGTACTTGTACATCCTCATAGCCACCTGATGTGATAGTCAATAAACAAACACTTCATAAATCTAGAAAGTATTCCATCTCTATTAATGTGTGTCTTGTGTCGTGTCATAGGTCTTCAAACCTCTCATGCTGATCACCCCACCAGTCATCTCATTAACTCCCTGCCAACCTCTCCCTAACCCCTGGTACAGGCTTTACTCTTGACATTATGGGAGGCACCACTTATCCACTCAAAGGACCCATGCTGTGCTGCCTGTGCAAACTGCCTGATTAGTTGGCCACCCCTGACTTGCTGTTTGGTCTGCGAGTGTCGAATGATAGATTGTCTCTCATTTGTCTTTTTCAAAAGCCTTTATACACTTCTGTACGGTTAGCACATCCACCTAGTACTTGTGTTGTTTGAAGTCCACTCATGAACAGTCATTTCTGAAGTCCAGAAGGTCTGACTAAGCAATGAAATCATTTTTATGGTACATTTGTGGAACTAGAAAAATAAACTGCTTTCAGTTTCTCTTAAATTACTTGATTTCACTTTCACTGACTATTTTCTCTGTGTGGCCGCACAGTCTCGTTTCACATTGCAGAGCTGTTTCTGTGTCCAGTGAGAATAGTAACATCAGCCTTTACGAAGACACACACGGATGAGAGCTTTAAAAACAAACCTTCATCTGACTGTCAGGAAAATATTTATTGGTGAAGGTGGCTCTCCTCACCCTCCCACCCCCAGAATGACCTACCGTTTACCCAGGGCATGCCCTCGTTCTCCACACACCCCACAGAACTCCTGCTGGAAATGGGTTTGTGTTACAGGGCCCCTGGGGGGCTCGCAGCAGGGGCTGGAGGCCGTCAAGAGCAGGCCCCTTCAGCCATGGACAGCTCCTCCGCTCTCGCAGAGTCAGCGAGGGAAAGACCTGAACTTGGAATGACCCCACCAAGCAAAGTCCCCGATGGGTTCATCCACAGGCCAAAACTCTGGTTCCCCTCACCCCTACATTTTCCTGCTTTCCTTCTCTTTTTTTGACCTGTTTTTCCAACTAGACCAATACATTTTCCAGAGAAGTATCACCCCCCCCACCCCCCCACCCCCAACCCCACCCCTTCCTGCATCCCATCCTCCCTTCCTCCCTCTCCAACACCCCCATTTCATAAAGACTCACCTAGTTAACTCTTCTTACTCCTCTCACAAAGAAGAAAGGCCTTTCATGTTTATTGCTCTTTTATATGCTTCTTCCTCTTTACACCTGCCATCCTAATGTGTTAAGATTGTGGAGAATTGGAGTTTATTGTGCCCTTATCATGTATGTGGGTGTCAGTGTTTCTATGAGCTACAAAGAAAGATAGAAAAAAAGACAGAAATTAATTTCATATCATGCACAAACCTGGCACATTGCACATATTTGTTTTTAATTGTTAATCGTTGTTGTTCTATACTTTTATATTTTCTCAATTTATATATTATATATACAATATTCTCTTCTGTTGCAATACGTCTGCGCAACACAAACCGTAGATATCTATAATGTAGATATCTGCTACATTGTTCTTCTCTGCAAATAGTTGTATTATTTTTCTCTATTCTTTTATTACTCTTATATAACTTGCATTTGGTTATTCCATATTTATATATTTCTACATTTATTTATGTAAACTGTATGTTTGTCTACGTGTAGCACCTTATCACCAAAGCAAATTCCTCATATGTGTAATACATTACTTGGCAATAAAGCTCCTTTTGAGTCTGATTCTGAGTCTACAAGTACTGATTCTGAGTCTATTACATATAAATATACATTTCTTCCACCTCCCATGTTCCCCAGCTACAGCAAGTAACATACAGTAAGTTTATCAGAGCCTGCTGCCGCTGTAAACAAGGCTGATGAGAAGAGAGTCTGCGATGAGCTAAAAGCTAAAAGACACTAAAGTGCTTATAGAGCTTTGGTGGGAATTCACAGTAGGGTTGTAATTCTTTGTTGCTAAGAGTGATCCCTTTATAACACATTTAATCCATAATTAAATGTATATAAAAATATTGATCAGTGCAGCTTTATGTTAAATCTTTAACACGTTACTTGTAGTTGTAAGGGCGTACTTTTACATTGTGGTTACTTTCACATGGTTACAGAATATTTCAGCGTTATTACTGTACATATTAGCAGTGCGGTATACAGTATGTGTGTACAGAAGAGCAAGATGCAGATTACTAATGTTACATCATCAGCAGTTTGTTGCAGAGACTGTAGTAATGATTACCGAATACTCAATAGATAAGACCAACTATGACTCTATATCTTTTCTGCTAGACGCCATTTCAAATGTGCCTCATCACTGACTATACTATACTACTCCTGATATGAGCGTACAGCAGTTTCTTTCAGGCACAGAATCTACCACAAATTTCAGAAAGGGAATCTGCTTTTCAGTCAGTAGTTTACAAGACCCAGGAGATGAGCTATATGATATGTTACTTCTCTATTCTGCCATTTGTAGGAGCTTCCCGAAGCACTGCAAGTCACCGAGTTTGAATCAATGTCACCAAGATGGATTCCTTTGCCGTTATTGTACGTAAGAACTGAAGTCCTTTGCTTCTGACTCTGAACTCTACTTTGCAGCTCAGGAACTAAAAGCAGTGGACTTTTCCACTCAGCCTGAGCATCTGTGAGCCCAGAGCAGAGCAGCTGGCAGAGACCCAGACATCAGCACTGGTACTATAAAGGCTTGAAGACAGACAGGGCTCCAGAGGCATTGGCAAGCTTTCCGCCATGAATTTTGCATAATAAAGTCCATAACACTCAATATCCTCACCTTAGTTGTCCACCAATTATGATACCAGTGAGGGGGCTCAATGGATTTATAGGTATTAAAATGTCCCCCCGAAAATTGGATTTCTATTAAATGCTATGGTAAGGAATTTTAACAAGGAAAGCTAAGTTGTTGGCAGGGTCTTTTCTTTTTTCCACATGAAAATGTGGGAGCGTGTGAGTGTGAACCAGAAAGTATGTTTGTATCTTGGATTCAGTATTTTGTGAGATTAATTTTAATGCAAATCAGCCTCTGTTTAACATTCAGGATCAGATCACAGAGAAGTAAACAAAAGCATCTGAATGAAAAGAGCACATTGCACACCACAGCAGTTGCACACCCTCTACTTCATTGAATCACTAGGCTCCACGATGCCTTTGCACCTCCATGTGGTGTAACTATAGTGTTACACGTTTGATGGAGACGTCCCCACAAAGAGCATCTAATGTAGTTTTCATGATAGCTTTTCTTTCTGATGATAATTTAGGTGATTCTAATTTATTATTTTATAGTATTGTTTTTGAGGCCTTTGGGAATATCCACATTGCCTTTACTCAACTCTCTCTGCAGCTACTAATGGAGTTATGAAAGAGAAACATCATTCAGTTTGAAGACCATTGGACCATCATTGGTTTCAAACACAGTCAATTTGTGAAGACGAGTGACTCTTATTCAGAGACAGAATCCAAAGAACTAAAAGACATGGGCATGTGATTAAGCTGTCACCAAGATGTAAAATATAGCACCGCTCCATTAATAATAGCTGGGAGGCAGTTTTTATGGACCCATAGCATATTTGAGCTTTTATATCGAAATGAATTTTACTCTACAATTGTTCGCACCAGTGAACAGGAAAATGTATCCTTATAGGCTGCCTTAAAAACCTTTTACTGTGGTTGCGTGCTCTCACAGATACTTTTATAATCTTCAAACCAATTTATCCTTTACGAAGGAGCTCAATCTTATCCCCCTGGGTTCTTACTTTAAGAACACGTTTGTTCATAATAATGAATATTTACAGAATTGCTCATATGAGTATATAAGTTAGTAGTTTTAACACTGAGTTGTCAGTAAGTAATCTTACAAAAAAGAAACTAACAAAAAGAACAAAAACAAAAAAACAAAAAGAACTACAATCTGTCTTACAGCCACCGGTCAAAGAAGTATTCAGATCTTTTACTTAAGTAAAAGTAGCAATACCACAATGTAAAAATACTGCAAAAGCCCTGCAGTACAAAAGTTCAAAAAGTTAAGGTACACAGTTGTGCAGAATGGCCCATTTCAGAATTATTTATTGTATAATATTGGATTGTAATAATGTGCATTACTTTAATGTTGCAGCTGGTAAGTTCTGCATGTTGTTTGATAGCCAACGCTACACTTGTCTGATTATTCCTACACCAATTATCTGGCTCACCATTTCAATTAAATTTGATTGTCTACTAAATATTATTGCACCTCTTAAGGTTAAGTCCTCAGCAAGAAAGCATCCTTGGATAAATGACAATATTCACAGCTGTAAAAGGGAATGTAGGAAAGCACAGCACAGATGGTAAAGCGAAGATTTTTTATTTAAGACTGTTTATTGCCTTGTAAATCCAGCCCCTCCTTGTGCCTCAGCTGAAAGTGATGTTGATTTTGAAATGTTTCTTGTTATTTTACAGATAAAGTGGAGTCAATTAGAGCCTCTTTTCCCCCCAATACCTCTTAGTCAGAGGTCCCTCACCTGCAACAAGATAGTTTTAACCAGTTTTATCCCATTACCTTGTCTGAGCTTTTAGAAACATATGAGTGTCTTCCAGTCTTCTTGACTTAATTCCTACTAGGGTAATGGAATCTGTCGCGCCCTGTTTGCTTTCTGTTTTAAACTGTTCCTTGTCTACCAGCTGTGTCCCTGATTATTTTAAAACTGCTCGTGTGAACCCACTGCAAAAAAAATTCAGCTGGATCCCTCCTTTAAAACTATAGACCAATTTCTAAGTTACCGTTTATATCAAAGGTTTTTGAAAAAACAGTGTCCAAAAAAGTTCTCTCAGCACTGAAACATAACAAAATTTTTTTAAAGTATCAGTCTTGTCTCTGGAAGTGTCACAGCACTGAGACTGTCCTGCTTAGGGTCACCAACCACCTTTTAATAGCTGCTGATCATAGCATGTGTTCAGTCCTTGTACTCCTTGACCTTAGCGCAGCATTCGACACAATAGATCACAGGATCCTGTTTGGACTCGTTAACAACTCTCTTGATTTTGTGCTAAGCATGGTGTGCCTCAGGGTTCGGTGTCTCTTTTCTTTTTTAAGATAATGATACACAGATGTACCTGCCCGTCAGATCCACAGATCCTGGAATGGAGTTCACTTAATGACTGCCTGTGTGATGTCAAAAACCCAATGTCAAAAAAACCTCCTGCATCTAAACTCAGACAAAACAGAGATCCTTGTTATTGGATCCCACCACATGGCAAAACACATTCTGCCATCTGCTTGTTCCCTAGCGGATCATGTCAAGCCTGTTGTAAGGAATCTTGACATCTGGTTTGGCAGTAATATAAGTTTTGAGCAGCACACCACAAAGCTTGTGCATTAGTGTTTTTATCATCTTAGAAATTAGTAAAAGTACTCTTAAAGAAAATGAAACCACTTTACACGCCTTAATCTCATCATGCCTGGATTACTGCAACAGCCTTTTTACTTGCTTGAACCAAAAACCTATTGATAGACTCCAGACTGTACAGAACTCAGAGCCAAGCTTTTAACCAGAAAAAGGAAACGTGATCGCATCACTCCTGTTTTAACACAATGTGGTATATGAATTTTTTAAATAAATATTACTGATTACTTTTAAGACTCTTCATGGCCGAGCTCCTTTCTTTGTCTCTGACCTTTTAGTACAGCATGCACCGGAATTTACTCTGAGATCCTCTGGTAGAGGTCTGTTGTCTGTTCCAGAGGCCCAGCTGAAAACTTAAGTGGGCAGAGCATTTGCAGTCAAGGCCCCGAAGCTGTAGAACAGCTTGCCCAAGGAAATCAGGTCGGATGAGTCAGTGCTGTCTCTTGGTCATGCCGCTTTGCTCTATACAACATAAGGAAAATCAGGCCCTACCTCACTCAGTACGCCACCCAGTTTCTATACAGGCCATGGTTATCTCTCGCCTCGACTATTGCAATGCCCTCCTAGCAAGTCTTCCAGCTTGTGCGGTGAAATCCTTACAAATGGTTCAGAACGCAGCAGCACGTCTGGTTTTTGATCAGCCCAAAGGGACTCGTGTCACTCTATTATTCAGTGACCTCCACTGGCTCCCCGTGGCCTCCAGAATCAAATTCAAGTCACTAATGCTTGCATACAGAGTGACTACTGGGTCTGCACCCATCTGCCTAAACTCCATAATACAAACTTATGTTCCTTCTCGTCCCTTCACACAAAGCAATCCTAGTCCCGGTTATTCTCATCTGTGACACCACAATGGTGGAACGAGCTACCACACGGGGCGTTCCTCTTTAACTTCAAGAAGCTCTTGAAAACTCATCTCTTCCGAGAACACTTCCTCTTACACACAACACCTCTAACTCCTAACCTCTAACATGCACTTCCTGTGCTCTTCTTCTTCTATCCCCTTACAATTATCTTGTATTGATTGCACTTTTTTGTTAACTCTTACTTCCTTCCCTTGGTATTTACCCCATTGATGTGATATGTACCATGAGCTCTTACTAGTATTTATTGCTGCTCTTACTAGTATGTATTGTCAGTTGTAGATCTGTATTTGATGCTCTGTTGATGCTTGTATGTTGTTCCTCAAATGTAAGTCACTTTGGATAAAAGTGTCTGCCAAATGAGTAAATGTAAATGTAGATATAAATGTGATGAGGGAGGATGTGGCCAAAGTGAATGACACCATATATCAAGATGTGCATGATCATTAGGCAGCTTCATTACTTCAAGTGAAATGGGCTAAAACAAGAGGTTTAACTGACACTGAAAAGTCAAAATTGTAAAATTCAACACTAAACTTTTGCGTGACCACCGGACAATTGAACGATTTGTCATGAATAGTCAACTGGGGTGCAAAAAGCGCATGGAGAAGAAAAGGCGCAAATTAACTGCAAAAGACTTGAGTAGAATTAAACGTGAAGCTACCAGGAACCCATTATTATCCAGTGGCACCATATTCCAGAACTGCAACCTACCTGGAGTATCCAGAAGTACAAGGTGCCAAGTTCTCAGAGACATGGCCAAGGTCAGGAAGGCTGAAAACACGACATACAAGTACTCCACTGCTTGACTAGCCAGAAAGGGCCTCAAAAATGCCAAAATAATGACCTGGCCCTTTTTCTCATCTGACTTAAATCCTATGGAGAACTTGTTGGCCCTTCTCAAACGTTAGATTTACAGTCAGGAAAGACAATACACCTCTTTGAACAGCATTTGGGAGGCTGTGGTTGCGGCTTCAGTGAAAGTTGATCGTGAACAGATCAAGAAACTGACTCCATGTATGGAAGGCTCATGCCGGTTATTGAAAACTGGTCACTATATATCTTTGAAATGCCTTAAATTGTATTTAATTGTAATTTTGTGTTGTTACACATCTAAAAATTTTAAATAAACAAGTAATTTGATATAAATTACTCTTCTGCTCACTTCGCTCATGTCTTCCCTGATACAATTGAACACATGGAAATGTGTTAAAACTGGTAATTGATGGTGAAAACACTACTCAAACTCTCATTTCACTGAAAACAAATGTTAAAATAATTAATTGCACCAATAATGCATAAATGCATTTTATTAAAATAGTCCAAGTGTTCTTGTGACGTACCATATGTAACTAATACAAGTAAATTATTACCAAAAAAAAAGCACGAAACTTGGGAGTAACCTTTCCAGACCTGCTTGCTCCAAGATTGTCCTGGCATGAGGAAGGGTACATCATAGATTGAAAGTGAGTTGATTGAAAGGGATAATACTTTAATCTCAGGATCTCAGTTAAAGGACACATTGAAAAAAGAAAAGGATTATGGTCTTCTCTGACAGCTGAATGACTTTGTTGATGTTCTGATAGGAGAAACAGACAAGTGAGAAAAAAAACGAGCAGATATGCAAGTCTTTAGCGTTCATTATTAATTCCATTTTGTATCATTTGTTTCTCCAAAAAAGCAACACATAAAAATAAACAAAATACTGAAAAGGTATAGGGAAATGGTTAGCTTCCAAAGCAGAAAGAAAAATATTTTTTTTAATCTAACAAGACAATAACAAAATAGCAGACATTCATTACCATTTTACCATTCAGTTACTAAGGAAACAAGGTACTGATATGTATATTAAGTCCAGACCACTCTAAAGTGATCCCAGTATTGTTGATTCCATTAAAGGCCCTCTGAATGCAAAAAGAAAAAAGATCATTGGAGACTGAGATGAATGAAACTTTCATTTTTAGACTTTTGTTTTGGTAAATGCTTTGGAATAAGTCGATTTAATTTAGCACTAGAGCCTGGATGTGAGTTACCAGAGTCTGTGTAATAATGTCTCGAGCCCTTAAGTAATTGCTGACCTCTGCTGGTGAATTGTAGGACTTTTAAAGAGCTACAAAATCTTTTCTTACACATTACAACACCCACTTTCCATTGATCCGCTTCAACTATAGTGACCTATTACATACCATCCATCGTCAACCGCTTATCCTGGGTCGCAGGGGGCTGGAGCCAATCCCAGCTTTTGAGACCTAGCCTGCATGTCTTGGGAGGAAGTCAGAGCACCCACACGGACACAGGGAGAACGTGCAACCTCCATACAAAGAGGCCAGGGCAACCGGGGTTTGAACCCACGACCTTGCTGTGAGGCGACAGTGTTAACCACTGCACCACTCTCCTATTACATACACAAACACTAAAACAAAAATGTCCATGGCTAAGTAGAGCAGATTTCTAACAAAAGTACATTATAAGGAGTGTAACAATTGCATTGCTTTGAGACTTTCCTTATTTTTACATTCTTTATATTTGTTACATTTTTTGTTGGAGGATTTTAATTATTTATATAAATGTTCCAATGGATAACTTTCTTTCCACTAAAAGCAAATGTATAACAAACATGCAATATTAAAAAGATATGTGGAAAATCAGTTATTCAAGGCACCATCTCTTAACATTTCAACAAAAACACAGGCCTTAGTGGGAGACCTTAATATGCTTAATTTTAACACATTTTCCTGAGGCCTCTAGGATCCCGTTCTGAATGACAAGTAGATTACCTCGCCTTTTTTTATAGCTTTAGCAGATAAAAAAAAACATTTGCCTTGATATGCAGTGTAAAATACACAGAACAATAATAATGTAGGCCAGATGCAATGACATCGTGCTCTCACTAGATGGCAATCCTTGACAGACTCACTCCGTTAATCATGGTGGAACAATGTTAATTAAGACCACATCTCCTTTCCGATTGTTACACAAATAATTATCCTAAACATTGGGTGATATCTGGGTAGCAGAGATAGTTAATATTATGAGTTGTTCAAAATGTAAGGTAACAGATATCTGATGGCTGTATTGTTGACACATTGAAATCAGAGTCATTTGAAATTATGTAACATTATTTAAAAGTGAATTTTAGAAAATAAGTCTCTCAGACAAAGATTTTTATCCAATCCATGCAACCTAGTGACATAAGTCTATGTATATATACATACTGTCTTTTCACATATTTACTTAAATAATGTTCTAAATTACGCAACACTATCATGTTTGAATAATGAGTTAATATCTGTATTGTTTATAACAAATTATCTATTTATGGCTTTCTTAAAGCATTTGTAGTGTACTAATATAATCCATTTGAGGAACATTATGCATCAAAGCATAGCAACAGTACAGTATGACCCCCCCCCCCCCCGCCTCTAAAATAACCATGGACCAGGTGTTTCCAATGTGATGATGCTGAAAAATAAAAATACAACTTTTATATAGACATTTGCTGGCTTGTTTATAGGATTTATTTCTAACTTTTTATGAGTGACAATATAATTAACTATATATTGTGTACTGTAGTATGATATTTGCAGGCCATAACACTGTCCCAGCCTATTTGCTTATTAATGTAAAACGTTTACCATGAAAACGTTATTTATTAATGATGTATGATGTGTAATGATGCTGCTACAGGAGATGATTAAGATTAGATTGATGAGATAATTTCCCTGTAATGAACATGTTTTGGCAACCTGTTATAAAACATGAGCAGCTGTTTTTCTACCGCTGATGGATCTAACATGTCTGGTTTAGGGTTTGCAAGGATGAATGCGCTTAACCTTTCAAGATTGTGTGATCTGTTATTGGACATGTAATAAACAACCCAACCTGTCACCTTTCAGCAAGACATTTTTCCAGTCAGAAGCTGTATTACTCCACTGTCTGCACAGAGGATATCCAGTTGTCAACACATTCTTGTGTCTTGTTTAGAATGACTCACCTTTAAACACAGTTTTCATCACAGTCATTTAAGCTATGTGCAGTTTGTGCTATAATAATATAATATAATATAATAATAGTGACTGTCATTAGTTTTTATATAAATATATGAAAAAAAACTGCTCATAAAAACTCCCTTTGCTCTGCTGGATGTGGATATAGTTTTATAGTTTGTCAGATTATAATAATGATGTGTTTTGACAACCACTTCAGTTCAGTCAGTAGCTGGCCTCATCGTTGCACACAGTGCAACACACAGGCTTTAGATCTAACAGCTTTTGACAAAGAGTCCTCCCTCTTGATCGAGTTCCACAGAAGTCATTGCTCCCAAAAATCTCATGTCCAAACGTCTCGCAACATTTGTTGTGGCACTTTTTCACTGAGATACATTGTGTCACTTGTTTTGTCAAGGTCAAGCATTTACATTTCATCAGTGAAGTGAATCTGAGTAACTCAGCAATTACATTGCATCACACTAGCAGGGTTCTTTGTCGCAGCATGCATATCAGTTTCTCTGCAAGATGAAATCATCTGAGTAACCTCTCAGGTGAACATTGCTTCATTATTTAAGTCCCATTTTAATGTTCCAAGAACATTTACATGAAAGGATCTTAACATACTGTCATCCCACAGCAGTCACTATATGGTGACTGTATACTGTCACTTCTCTTGGCTTCTTTCTGCACTGCAGAATATGTGATGTCTGAATGAAACTTAGTCAGTCTCTGTCATTGTATTTTAATAAAAAACCCATGTGCTCACAAGGAATATGGCATTCAGATTTATTCTCTAATTAGCAGAGATGAGTCTGGATTAAAGGCAAGTGAGGCTGAGGGCCGGGGCTATACTGCACACTTATGCATGCACACCACACAACACATGCATAAATGATGGAATAAGCATGTACTACATAATCATCAGAATGGTGGATAATGAAGTGTTGCTGGTTTATCAGACTTGGGGGCTCCATAACAGTCCTTAGAGAGCTGGAAGTAACTGGTTCACATGAAGATACACTTTTAGTGCGATTTCCATGAGCTCCATTCTACATAGACAAGATTTAAATTTACAAGATAATAGTTGGCACTTAGCATTAAAAAGAATGCTAATCATATATATAAATACTTCGACAGGGAAGTGCTTGAAATATTTTAGGATTGCAACAGCAGAAATTGTGCACAATGTCAATTCCACTCTCTTTACCAGTCATAAACAGAAGCCTCTGTGAGTAGTGACAACCTGTCTGCTACTGGAGGACATCATGTCCTCTCTGCTTTAGGATAAGTGGCAGTGATCGCTGAGCAAGCATTCAGTGTCTCATATTAACTGGTCACAATTAGCTGAATAATTGCCCCAAGCTGAAATCATTCTCTAAATAAAAGTGTTGAAGGAAAAAGGGTATGAACCTGGAAGTTAACATTTGACACAGCAGCCTTCCTTTATTTTGGGCACATGAGTCAGCATGAGTCATAAAGGTTTTGCTATCTTTGACTTTGTTTCCAGCCTTATTCCCAGGACTACCATAGTTTTTTAACAAGTCTGTATCTGAAGGCTTTGAATTCAACAGTGCTCTAATGCAAGATTACAAAAACATGCCATCTCACAAGCAAAATTCTCTCTAACCTTTAATGATTTGTTAGCTGCAGTTCATGCGAGAAATGAATTGTGTCCCCTGTGCCCTTCCTGGCTTTCTCCCTGCTTAGATAATCCAAACAGATGTGGACTTCCCTCAGTGCCCCCCATCAGTCCTGTGCCCCCTCTCACGTCAACTAATCTTAACCATGCCTATGATAGTAGAGTACCATCTGCTCTGCTCCAGCCCTCTTTGAGATGAGCAGACCTCCACATCTGGACCCCCTGCCTGCCCCTCCTCCTTTTCCTCCTTTTTATCCCCTCTGTATATGGTCTCACTGACAGTGCATCAAGGATTTAACAGCCCATCAAGCTTTATAGTCTTAATATAGCAGTGTCACAATCAGGGATGTGGTGGAGGTTTAACTAATCTAAAATCAAGTTGTTTTTTATATGCAAAACACCTTATCATAATCCTAGTGATCTTAAGACTCTGTATACTTTAATAAAATGAAGGGTCAGACAGATGAAGTCCCATTAAAAATATCTTTATGAGAGTACATAAAATTAATATCTATTTTTAGAACTTTTTATTTCTATGGAGTCTGAAGTGTGTAAACAGATGTGTTTTCAGTAGTTAATTATAATCAGCAAATTAAATGATGCATTTAAAAATCAAAGCTATTGAAAATTATTTCATTGATTCATCACCTTTTTCTTAACGCCAGGTCCACTCGTTTGTTCTGGTGCTTTTGTCCATATTGTCATGACAATCAAATTAAGTCAATTGTCACTTGTCATCGAACTGTAGATGTTCACACTTGCATGATGCTGGTAGCACCTCAGCTGCTTCTCATCAACATTTGCATAAAAGTTGAGCCTGACAGTTCATTCTTTTTTTAAAGATTGTTTTTGAGGCAGGGGGTTGCCTTTATTAGATAGGGACAACTGAAGAAAGACAGGAAAGCAAATAGGCTGAAATAGAAAAATGTTGTAGAAAACATAAGATTTAGGGATTTTGTTTAGCAACAGCTCCCTTTCATATACGCAATCAACCAGTGTCCCATACTGAAGATTAAACTTTTCCAAACCTATAGAGCAGTAACAGAAACTCTGATTGGCCAGCCCTTATGTCTGTGCTGTGAGGAAGAGTCTCTCTAGTGATTCAAATGATTAATTGACAAGAAAAGCTCTTGTATTTGATTAGAAGTAACTATTAAAAAGTTATGTGTATAACTATCCATACATCTCAGCTGAACACCCTTTTAATTTATCCTGCTGGATGAATGTACAGCCAGTCAACCCAGCTGGGACACTGACTGTTACACTTGAGTCATTTATTTGTTTTATGTATAAACTGTGTTGACACTGTCAGGAATATATTGCCAGCAGTTGAGCCAGTTATTGATTAAGCAATTCATCTGCATCATCACCTCCATTTTATCACCGCTTAGACAGACATGACAGAAACATTTGGACACCCTAATGGAAGTTCTTAGGTTTTTTGCCTTGTCTATTTGCCACCCACATGTCCCCTCCTTGAGCCTGTTTTAACTGTTCCAGACACAAGGATGTAGTGAAGGAGAACAAACAAGGTTGACCTTTACCACGTGACTCCTGTTTTTTCTCCATCCTTTAGCTGCATCGTGCATGAGCTCTCAGGCCTGTAGGAAACTTTGAAGGATGAAGGTGGGCTTTATGTTTTTGTCCATCACCAACAATTCATCCCATTATAAGTGATTTAACATGGCGGACAGCCCTGTCGTCGAAGTAAGGAAAATGCTATAGACTGTGTGTTTGAACATTGTCACAGCTGAGACTCTGCCTTGAAATTTATCGTGCTGTGAAAGGGAAGCGTAAACTGTGAGGATGTTCTGCTGAGTGAAGCACAGAGTAGAACAAATGTGGCCTGTCTCCAATCTTCTTTTGTTCCATTTACTTTCCAGCACTTTGTTGCTGCGCAAACCTAATCCATCTTCAAACACTAAGTAGGCCATATGGAAGCCTATATTCATTTATAGAATATCACTAAAATAAGGTGTTCTCTCACCTTATTTCGAGACAGGAAGAAAGAGTAGAAGAGAAGTTATAATTTGTCCAAAAGTTTGTGAGCACAAGGCATGTCAAATAGTACTATTTACACAACACAACACAATTTAAAGCTACATAAGTTTCAACAGAGAGCGATGCTATATTGTTTTGCTTCAGTACTCAGTACTCTTTTGTATGATACACATTGAAGCAAAGAGGGTAAATCTAAGGGGTGAGACATTTACTATGCTGCAGTATCATTGTGCTATTTGGGTTGATAAGATGGGTTTTTTTATTTCAAAATATTACAGTAGGCACTACGATGGACTGGCGACCTGTCCAGGGGGTACCTGCCTTTCGCCAGATGTCAGCTGGGATTGGCTTCAGCCCCCCACGACCCTGTACGCAGGATAAGCTGTTGACGATGGATGGATGGATATTACAGTAATGTAGGTCTATTGAAAGGCTGTATTAATTACAGCATTTTATATCAATGCCTTAGTGCTTTCCCATACAGGATAATTATTATAACAAGAACATGACAAATGAGTAGTTGAAAATGCATCCAGAAGTTGCTAAACAATTACTGAATTTCACTACTTCCTCCACTGATTCCTGATGCCATAATGTAACTGCAGGTCATAACTGGATCTGCCGTCACTGTCTTCGCAGCACTGCTTCATCAAAAAAAGTATTATGCTTAGAATTTGATGAATGTAGTATATATTGACCTCATTAGGCCTCGACTGAGTCAGTATGAGCTATGATTAGTTCCATCCCATCCTGCAATTGATGCTACCAGCTTGCTCTTCCCTCTGTTGTTGAGCTTTAAATATTGCACATTGCTGGTTTCACTTCTATAGACTGACAATTATCAGTCAAAGGGAGAAATGATTCTCTAAGAGATACTCACATTAACATTCATTTATAATGAAACAGCACTTTTGTTTCCTCTCTCTCTTTAAAAGTGAATTGTCTTGATATCATTAGGGTAAATAAAATGAACATAAGCAATGATACTTTTATAGTTTATTAAATGTGTGTGCAAGGGATGGGCTGCAATATAAACTACAGAATCTAATCACGTTTTACAGTGTTCGGTTGACATAAGAATCGATCGTGATGTCTCACATTTATTTCTGCCAACTATAGGAACAGTAACTGGATACTAATGCTTTTATCCCATAGTAATGCAAGATAAATCATTGTATATAACAAATATGATAAGGAAACAGATCCTGTGGACTTTTGACAAACAATAACTCAAGTGTAACCTGAACTATGGTGCATTAAAGAATTGTGCTTTTGATGAACAAGGGAACCTATGTTTCTTTCATCATTCATTTCATAATGTGTGTTTCAACGTCCATCTTCAGATATACAGTATGTGTTTTTTTTCTTACATATAAGGAATACAATTAGAGGGTAACTGACTACATCAGCCTGCCAGCCCGTGTTTTGGTGCAGTGGATGACCAGTTTACCAGAAGCATGCATTAATGCCCATGACTGCCCATGTCTGTCCATGGCTGCGGTGTCCCCGATTCACCTTTCATCCTCTCTACTATGAATGATATTTCAATTTCACTGCCAAAAATTGTGACCAGGCAGTGACAAATGCACATCTTCATTCCTCTGTGGAGTCTTCTGGCCGTATTTCAGGTATACAGATAAAGATGAAACAAATTCTAAGGGTGTATTCATACAGAACATATTTGGAGATGTAAATTTTGGGATATTTACTGATAATGGCATTTGGTGTCAGGTGACAAAGAATCGTACCAAAATGGCTAAATATAGTAACGACATGCATTGCTTTTAGCCACGCCAAAGTCACAAATGTTCATACCAGTAGTGGCTTTAACAGAGCTGGATCTTAAAAGGGCACTCCACTGGGTTTACACTTCAATCACTCTATTGCTCTGGAGGGTGGTTTCCAAAGTTTGAATATGAATATAAAAAAACCCAATGATGTCATCTGGGGGTTAAAGTCAGGATATGTCTAGTAGCTGCTGTTTTGATTTTGACAATTCTTTTTTAAATCTGCCTCTTGCGAGTCCTGCAAAGTAATACAATACTAAATCTGTAGAGTGCCCCTTTATTGTCAGACATCCAGCAAATGTTACTGCACTGAAAGCTAAGAATTAATCAAAATATTAGGTCAGTATTCTATGACAACAAACATAGAAAAGAAGACACTTCACAAGAAAGAAGAATTTACTACTTATCAGAAAAGAGGGTACATGTTGTGAGAATAGGTGTTAGAGTGTATTAGTTAAGTAGAAAGGGAAAATGGGGCAAAAAGTACTATGAGGGAAGACTCTAACCTGAACCACCTGCATTTGTCAATGTCACTCTGACGTCTCCACACCACTTCTCTGAACTCAATGACCAATGTGTCAGTTACTCAGACAGAGGCAAGAATCAGGTGTGGCTCCCTTTGAACTCTGCAACCGGACCCCTCTGCTGCCCACTCTTCCCCAAACCCTAATTCCAGTGTAAGCCACCAGGCCATTATTCATTTAAAGCTTCCTCTCTGAGGGTTGGCTTACTTTCCTCTCTGTCCTGCTCGCTTCCTGTCTCTGTAGGAACAAAGGGTAATAATAGACAGTTGATAAATTAATTAATTAATGAATTAATACATATAAAAATAAAGACTTATTTTCCAAAACACAATTCACAATTCATGTATCATTCATCAAACAATGATCATTGTTTAGTTTGACGTTCAATACATTAAAACTACACTTACCGGCTACTTTATTACAGGATTATTTACCTGTTAACACAAATAGTTAATCAGCCAATCACATGGTAGCAACTCAATTCATTTAGGCATGTAGATATGGTCAAGACAACTTGCTGAAGTTCAAACCAAGCATCAAAATGTGGAATGAAGGGGAATCAAGTGACTTTGAATGTGGCATGTCTATGGTTTACAGAGAACAGTCCAAAAAAGAGAAAATTTCCAATCCTGTCAGCTAAGAACAGGAAACTAAGGCTACAATTCGCACAGGCTCACCAAAATTGGACAATAGAAAATTGGAAAAATGTTGCCTGGTCTGATGAGTCTCAATTTCATCTGCAACATTCAGATGGTAGGTTCGGTAGATGGTAGGCGTAAACATCATAAAAAGGATAGATCCTTTCTGCCTTGGATGAACGGTTCATGCTGGTGGTGGTGTAATGATGTGGGAGATATTTTCTTGGCATGCTTTGGGGCCCTTAGAACCAACTGAGCATCGTTTAAACATGACAGCCTGCCTGATTATTGGTGCTGAGCATGTACATGCCTTTATAACCACACTGTACCCATCTTCTGATGGTTATCTCCAACTGGATAATGCACCATGCCAACAAATCTGCAGCAACTGCGTTCTCAACAAGATGGCGCTGCAGACGGCCGACTCGGGATTATACTCCGTAGTGCTTTTTGTGTTTTTGTTCATTAACGCTGTTTTCTGCCGTCCCTCTCTGGTTTTTACCAGAGAAGAGCTCTTAAACATTGGACTTTCTACTGCTCATACTATTCCACCGCTCTTTATTGACCCTGGAACTTTCCCCGGAGTTACTAGTTGGAGGAGCAGCAGCTCTGTTTGGGATCCTTCGGAAACGGCGGAGGGGAAAATGAGCAGGCGCGCTGGTTAAACTGAGACAGCGGGGATTTCGCACTGCGCTCCCTTCAATCCACCTGGCGAATGTCCGCTCTCTGGCCAACAAAATGGATGAACTGCTGCTCCTCAACAGAACCAACTTGGACTTCTGCAGATCTGCAGCACTCTGTTTCACCGAATCCTGGCTCACCGAGCGCATCCCGGACAGCACACTTCACCTACCGGGATTTAATCTCATCCGCGCGGATCGCGAAAGGGAGCTCATGGGAAAAACACGGGGAGGCAAACTCTGTTTCTATATAAACGAAGGTTGGTGCACAGATGTCACAGTGTTGAAGAAATCATGCAGCCCTCACCTAGAGACATTATTTATAAACTGTAAACCGTTTTATTCCCCGCGGGAGTTTTCTTCGTTTATTCTGGTCACTGTTAAATTCCACCTCAGGCCTGTGTTAGTGAGGCGTTAATACTCCTGGCCGACCAGATAACTAACGTGGAGAAAAAACATCCAGACTCCCTGCTCATTGTTCTTGGGGACTTTAACAAAGCAAACCTCAGTCATGAACTTCCAAAATACAGACAGCATATTAAGTGTCCCACCAGAGACACTAACACACTGGACCACTGCTACACAACATTAAAGGACGCCTATCACTCTGTTCCCCGTGCAGCCTTGGGACTCTCTGATCACTGTCTGGTTCATCTTATCCCGACACACAGGCAAAAGCTGAAATCTGCTAAACCTGTTGTAAAGACTGTGAAAAGATGGACCAATGAGTCAAAGCTGGAGTTACAGGCCTGCTATGACTGCACTGACCAGAGTGTTTTTGAGGCTGCAGCCACTGACCTGGACGAACTAACTGACACTGTGACATCTTACATCAGTTTTTGTGAGGACATGTGTGTGCCGACTAAAACCTTCCGCACATACAACAACCAAAACCCCTGGTTCACAGCGAAGCTCAGGCAGCTTTGTCAGTCCAAGGAGGAGGCCTTCAGAAGTGGTGACAGAGTCTTGTATAACCAGGCCAGGAACACGCTGACTAAAGAGGTCAAAGCTGCAAAGAGGAGCTACGCTGAAAAGCGTAGCTTTGCAACCAACGACCCTGTGTCAGTGTGGAGAAGCCTACGGACACTCACAAACTACAAGAGACCATCCCCCAACACTGCTGGTACTCAACGACTGGCAGACGAGCTGAATGGTTTCTACTGTAGGTTTGAAAAGCCCAGAGTCACACCTCTCCCCCACTCCAACGCCATCTTCAAACAGGCTCCTGGCCCCGACGGTGTGTCTCCATCCTGCCTTAAAATCTGTGCGGACCGGCTGGCCCCCATCTTCACTCAGATCTTCAACAAATCACTGGAGCTGTGTGAAGTTCCCTCCTGCTTCAAACGCTCCACAGTCATCCCGGTCCCAAAAAAACCCTCCATCTCTGGACTGAATGATTACAGGCCCGTTGCCCTGACATCTGTAGTCATGAAGTCCTTTGAAAGACTGGTGTTGACCCACCTGAAGGATATTACAGGCCCCCTGCTGGACCCCCTGCAGTTTGCCTACAGGGCTAACAGGTCAGTGGATGATGCTGTCAACTTGGGTCTGCATCACATCCTGCAACAAATCGACTCTCCAGGGACATATGCTAGGATCCTGTTTGTGGACTTCAGCTCGGCGTTCAACACCATCATCCCGGACATCCTCAGCACCAAACTCACCCAGCTCACTGTGCCAGCAGTGCTCTTCTCCCTCTACACCAACGACTGCACCTCAGGGGACCCATCTGTCAAACTCCTGAAGTTCGCTGACGACACAACGGTCATCGGCCTCATCCATGATGGCCTACAGACGGGAGGTTGATCAGCTGTCTCTCTGGTGCGGTCAGAACAACCTGGAGCTTAACACGCTCAAAACTGTGGAGATGACTGTGGACTTCAGGAGGAGCCCCCCCACTCTGCCCCCCATCACTATACTCAACAGCCCTGTGTCTGCTGTGGAATCCTTCAGGTTTCTGGGATCCACTATATCCGAGGACCTGAAGTGGGAGCCCAACACTGACACCATTATCAAGAAGGCCCAGCAGAGGATGTACTTCGTCAGCTCAGGAAGCTCAACCTGCCTAAGGAGCTGCTGATCCAGTTCTACACAGCCATCATCCAGTCTGTTCTCTGCACCTCCATCACTGTCTGGTTTGGATCTGCCACCAAAAAGGACAGGGAGCAGACTACAACGTACAGTCAGGACTGCAGAAAAAATAATCTGTGCCAACCTGCCCTCCATTCATGACTTATACATTTCCAGAGTCAGGAAACGGGCAGGGAACATCACTGCAGATCCATCTCACCCCGGACACAACCTGTTCCAGCTCCTCCCCTCTGGTAGGCGCTACAGAGCACTGTTGCCAAAACCAACAATTCCTGTGCAATAACCAAGTAACTCTGTCTCTAATCAGCCACCTGTTTACTGGTTTCCACTTATTATTTATTTATTCACCATTCTCTATTTCAGTGCTGTTCATACTATGTCATATTGTATATACTGTATACCAATACACCTACCTCAGGTCATAAGGTCATAGGTCTTATTTATTTTTTCCAGCATCCTTTGCACTATGCTCCATCACACTGTGTACATGTGTACATGTATGCATGTATGTGTATGTGTACCTGTATATCATATCCACCTTCAACATGTACATAATGAGAATAGTTTACTCTTGGATCCTTTGCACTCTGATTACTGCACTTTTTGTCTATATTGTTTTGTTCATAGTGTGTATATTAGTGCTGTCTACTCTGTAGTTTGTGTTATTATTTTATTATTGTATAAGTAAGCACATTGTGAGCAATGTACAATCCTGAGTCAAATTCCTCGTATGTGTACACATACCTGGCAATAAAACTGATTCTGATACTATCATGTCAATTTCCAACACCTTTTTGAAAGTATGTCATAAAAGATTTAAGGCAGTTCTGAAGGAAAAATGGGTCCAACCCCGTAATAGCAAGGTGTATCTAATAAAGTGGCCAGTGAGTGTATTCATTCTAATTTACTTTCGGCATTGTTTTGTGTGAAGAAATCTTGTGCTGTAAGTCATTTTGTATGACCAAGTAACTTATTTGTCTTCAAGTTATCGTTCACAATACAATAAATAAATCCTACTTGTGACAAAATAGTCACACAGTTGAGCCACTGAAGCTCAGCAGAAGATGATGACCCTCCCCAGTGTAATGGCATTAAATTGATTACATACAGTATACATCAGTGGTGATGTGGATGTTATGATGAATATTTTTATCTGACCTATCACAATGCCTTTTACAGACAAATCAAAGGGTGATGATGGATGTGAAAGTCACAGATTGGTTCACAGGGAGCCCAGTGCTAAGGACAAACGTAGTTTTTTTCTTTTTAAATGCCAGGTCCAGTTATGTGATGCATGGAAAGACAGGCGAGGCAGCCACACTGAGGGCCATGCTTACCAGCATCCCTCCCTCTCCCTGTTCCCGCCTCGGCGTCCAAGAGCTCGGCCCTCCGGCTGTGTAGCCATGACAACCAAATGAGGTAGATGGTTGCAGGAGAATCCTCATCACAACCACCACCCTCACAGGCATCTTTTCAGTGGTGCACTAAAGTAGTATGTGCAAGTCTTTCTTGCATGCTATTCCCTGTCGAGTATAGCAATTCCTGTTTGGAATCACAAAAATCCCTGTACAGGATTCTTTGCTCATTGCTCTCTGCTGTGTGTCATGACACTGCCAACATAGCATACCCTGAGGGTGAGGTTTGGTTTCATTCAGTGATTCTTTGACTACAGACTTCTTAAAAAAAGCATACTATCATGTTAGACTGCTTCGTATGTTCTCACAGTAGCACATGACAAAGGAACGTGCTGAGGTAAATGTGGTGAAATGCATCATTAGCATGAGGGATAAAGAAAAAAAACACAAACCTCTGTCAAGAGGTGATCTCCTCTGTGCAGTACCTCACATGAGCTAAATAATTTGACGTTTTGGGTTAGGATTACATGTAAATAAATTTTTGTTTGACTTATTGTCTAAATACACACAGCGCTGAATGAAAGCGAGTGTCCAACAGGCTGGATAGTTGTTACGCAAGCGGATGGTATTTGATTTGAAAGTCTCTAATTTCTCTAACACCCTTCCAAAAATAGGACCACCATTTGCATACCTGCAGTGTGATAACAGTAAGCTACTGTGTGAAATTACACACTGAGTCGTGTTTACCGATGAGCTTCTCTCATTTGCTGCTGTAACAAGACAAAATCTGTCAAGTTCAGGAACTGAGTGGAAGATTCACAATTATTACTAAATCATTATTAATCTAATCTAAACTAATCATTATTAAAACTTTGCAGTAGATATTCTTTGCTAAGAATCACATTCTCTGCATTTAGGGCAGCACAATTAAATCAAGCTATTATAAACTATAATCTATGCAGCCTTAAATAGTATTACTTGCCCTGTGCAGAATAGTCTCTATCACAGCATGATGTACATTGACATACAGTATCTCACAAAAGTGAGTACACTCCTCACATTTTTTTTAAATACAAATAAATAGTAGTGAGTGTACAGCTTGAATAAGCTTGTGTAAATTTGCTGTCCCCTCAAAATAACACATCAAACAGTCATTAATGTCTAAACTGCTGGCAACAAAAGTGAGTACACTCTAGGGCTGCAGCTAACGATGATTTTAGTACTCGAAGCATCTATAGATTATTTCAACAATTCACTGATGCGTCATTTAAGAAGTACTTTTGCTTGCCGGCGGCGGCGCCCCCCCCGGTAACGGGATAAGCTATGCACGTTTATAGGTAATAGATATTTATTGGTCCTTTCAGAAATTCATAGTGTGTCATACAGCAAACATCAGACCAACAACATCAACAGACGAACAACCAGACAGCTGCTTTACAAACACAAACATCACCCGAGAGCTATATATAAGTTATACTAAAGGCCCGTGCAGACTTCACGACTTTCAGCAATGGCTGATGGCTGGTCCCCAAACCACATTTTGTCAAGAAAACACACATGAAATGTGAAACGTGAAATGAGTAATCCTACACACAAAACAGCTGTTTTTTGTTATTATAAAGATAGCAATTATAAAGACAAAGAATATGGGAGAAAGGATGGATTAGCACACGCAGGTAGCAGGGATTCTCTGAGGTACAGTGAGAGCTGGAGGTGAGTAAAAAGGTGCAGCTCCCCGACACCCGGTTAACTCATGACGCTGAGGTTACAACTCACGGCCCAAAAAGGAGAACAACAAACGCATGTGTGTACATTTTCAGCTGAGGTCTGCGGCTTATTTTGGCTAGTCTTCAACTCAACAATCAATCATGATTTCAGTTAAATGCTAAAGTTTCTGTTACCTTGTCTGTGGTCTGCTGGCAGAACACCAGGTGCTTTATGATCAGGTACCGTTGTGTTGCCGAGGCAACATAAGTTTCGTTTTACGGTGGACTGACGGTAACATTACAGAGTTGTTGTTTTCTTTAGCTTGAAATAATCCCATACTTAGGACACTTTCTTCTTTGTCCCTTGCTGTTTTCTCTCTCTTCCTCCACTTTACAAACAGCGGCATCATAATCACGTTGTGTTCACTGCGTAATCGCGATGTGCAAGAGTAATAAATGTCCGTGCGAAAACAGTGTGCTATATAGTTATTTGCGTCGATGCATTTTAGTAATCAATTTAATCAATGAATCGTTTCAGCCCTAGTACACGCCTTATGAGACCATATGGTGCACACTGCATCAAATTGGTCTGCATGGCTGTTGTCCCAGAAGGAAGCCTCTTCTAAAGATGATGCACAAGAAAGCCCACAAAGTTTGCTGAAGACAAGCAGTCTAAGAACATGGATTACTGGAACCATGTCCTGTGGTCTGTTGAGACCAAGATAAACTTATTTGGTTCAGATGGTGTCAAGCGTGTGTGGCGGCAACCAGGTGAGGAGAACAAAGACAAATTTGTCTTGCCTACAGTCAGGCATGGTGGTGATAGTGGTCTGGGGCAGCATGAGTGCCGGCACTGGGGAGCTACAGTTCATTGAGGGAATCATGAATGCCAACATGTACTGTGAAATACTGAAGCAGATGCCCTCCCTTTGGAAACTGGGCCGCAGGGCAGTATTCCAACATAATAACAACCCCAAACACACCTCCAAAATGACCATTGGCCTTGTTATAGAAGATGACTGGCCAATCATGTCTCCAGACTTAAACCCTATTGAGCATCTGTGAGGCATCCTCAATGGTGGAGGAGCGCAAGGTCTCTAACATCCACCAGCTCTGTGATATCGTCATTGAGAAGTGGAAGAGGACACCAGTAACCCCTGAAGCTCTGGTGAACTCCATGCCCAAGTGGGTTAAGGCAGTGCTGGAAAATAATGGTGGCCACACAAAATATTGACACAAAATGGCTAATTGAGCCCAATTTGGACATTTTCACTTAGGGGTGTATTCACTATTGTTGTCAGCTGTTTAGACGTTAATGGCTGTGTGATGTGTTATTTTGAGGGGACCGCAAATTCACACTGTTAAACTAGCTGTATAATCAACAAAATATGCAGGAGTAAAAGTTCAGACGTTATGTCAAAGACGTCTGTTGTGTTGCAGAGATATCGACTGAAGTCAGCATGCTAACCAGTCAGCCCTGGACCGTACTGTTTCGTAATACCACTTTGTACCTCAAGAGGTCATAATCTAGTATAATTCAGGCCTCCATCCTGTAGTTTAAACTGGGAGATGTGTGTGAGCTTGTTATGTCACACATTCACCTTTAGCTTTTTCAGTCTAATAAATTAACAACAAATAGAAAAAAAATTAAATAAACTAATAAAATGTCAAGAAAAGAAATATCCTTCACATTTCTGTCTTTTACCAAGCTAAGTCCTTTGTCAACTCATCGTTAAACACACTCCATTAAACTCAACGGAAACCAAATAAAGGTGGTTAGTCTTAGAAAAGATCATGGTTTGGGTTAAAATAAGTATGCTACATAAGTCACATGATGTTATGTACACATATATAACATACTTAACTTAAAATAAGTCAACTTTGACTTTTGGATACACACTCTTAACAAATACAGACCAGAAGACAGAAAAAAATGTGTTTAATTATTTATTTTTTACCAAACATCAATATACAGCTACACATATGGTCTGTTTGACATTTGGAAATGCATTCAGCTGTGCAATGTCACACTCTTCTCTGTTACTTAATTTAAATTTGAGCCATTCTGATATTTATCTGACAAAAAATAACGTGAATTTTGGTATTTTGCAATGTCAAGACAAAGTTTATGACAGCAGCCACCGATTTTGAGGGTGAGCAATGCTAGAAAATGACTTTGGGGACTGCTTCTTTCTGAAAGGTTTAATAGAAAAATAGACATGAATCTGAACTTTATACTGTAGGTAGCTCAACAGTGCATGCTCTAATGTGCTGATATTTGTTACTAAATAAAATGAGTAAGAGAAAGGAAATCATCATGCTAACATATGCTTCAAGCTAATAGCTAAGCTAACATAATAATTTGTCAATATACAGTAACTACACAGTAGTTGGAAATAATAATGATATGTATAAAAACTCTCCCTCTGATTCCTTGACTAAGGTCTGCACCTTCAGGTATCAGTTAAGAAAGCAATTTCTCAGGTGAAAACCACTCAATGTTATTAATCCAATTTAGCTATTCTTGTGGTCTTAAGCATTTAAATGTTTATTTTTGTTTTCTGAAGATAAGAACCTGCTCCTCTCATGTCAACAATTGGGAACTCACTTTCTGGACTCAAACTCAAATAGTTTTTACACTTTCGTTGGATGTTGAGTATCTAAATACTCTCATTGTCTCCGTGTGAAAGAGGGCACCGGTTCACTCTGGCTGTAAGGAATACTAGGTGTTGTTATAATAATACTGACCAAACTGTCATAAGAAATAAGTATAACAGACTTCAAATCTGAAATTCAGTGGCATTTCCCTTTATGACTGTACTGAATTAAATGTTAGAATTGCCCATTCACTAAGCCACGCATTCCTTAGTTTTGTCATGCAGGGCCTGTCAACCTTTCTATTCTCACACTGCATCCTGAGATAACGGTGCCAGATTTACGAAGTTGCAGTAATTTTTAACACACTAGGTCTGGATTTTGTCAGCAAAAAGATTTTATAAGTGTAGCAAGCTAATGTAATCAGTATTTGATCTATTCAGTCTGATAACATTTGGAAACAAATGAGACAGAGCTGCAGATCATTATTCTAAAATTCTAATATAAAATAATGTTGTAAGCTAATTATAGCCCACAGCCCTTGCAAGTAATGCTTAGTTACAAATGTAGGTAGCAAGCTAGTTAGCTGGACATGCTAATGTTTGCAGCTAACATTAAAAAGATCCCACCCTCCAAACTCTTGAGATACAGAATTTCACTCTTCTTAGACCACTTAAACATGTGGAGAAATTCAAAGCTTGACAGGCCTGCCAATGTGCCTAGTTACAGTCACAAAGCTAGGATTCGACAATCACTGTTCGGGGGAAGGGGTTAAGCGAAAGGTCAGTTGGCTGTTATAATTAATTTCTAATGGACATGTGTCTTCAAAGTGTCCTACATGTTATGCATTCTGGAAAATACATGACATCCATACAGTACAAATCTTACCATGTTTATATGGATGTGGCATTTTCAATTCAACATGTGACAATACACATTAATGAAAACATACTGTGACAATACAAGCTGGTACCAACATATAATATGAAAGAGCGTACTAGAATCACATTAGTGACATCGTTGTGCTCAGTTGTTGCTGATACTAATGAAATATAACAAAAGTAAATAAGGCCACATTTATCATGTCTGTGAAATGTGCCTCCCAATACTGCACATTCAGGGTAATGACATGTTCTAAAGGGACATTGGCATTTGGAATTCCCTTTTATCTTTTGTTAACCACACAGAAACAATGACTCTATTTGCTCATGGCTCTTCTATTCTCTGCTTGTTTGCATGAAGAGGCTCAACATTCTTTCTTTTTCATATCTCCATTTTGCTGAATTATGCATGCCTTACAAGAATGTGAGAAGCAACGTAACATACCTTAGCTTTGGGGGAAAAATACAAAGAGTCCAGCTTTGAGCATTTCAAATCCAAAAGGTGGATTTAAACATACAGGATGCAAATAACAAACAGAAACCCATAATATTCAGGGTGCTGCTTTATTTAATTTAGATTTTACTGTAACGTCGCTCTTGTGAATGCGGATGCTGTTGATACATTAAAAGTTGTGATATGAGATGTTCCCAGGACATCAAATCAGGTGCTTTACTACAAGATATTGGAAGATCTTTAGTAAAAGGAGTATAGGCTAACTGTGTCAATTCTGAATGTTAAAGAAAACAAGTCTATTTAATCCTCAGGAGACACACCTCCTGTCATGGATGGAGCAAAGTAAGACAGCTAGTTCAGTCATTAACAAACTAGGAAAAAATGGTAATCTTTGGAGACCAATACTGAGTATGCGTATATAGAGTGTGATTTGGCTATAGTGCTGCCTTCTGTTTGAAAGTCCTTACATGCAATCTCTCCTTCCCCTAAACCTACTCTTTGGCAGATAAAGACAAAACCAGTCTACATAGTGTAATTAGGGGCTTGCCATAATTAGGTTCACCATATAAAGTGCGGTATTTGACACAATAGTTCTACGTAGACTCTATTTTTATACTGTATTTGCCATCATTTTCAAGATTATACTGTTATTTTAGATATCTTTCTATATCTTTCTACACAGTTCACAGTTACCAATCTAAGGAATATACAGTAGATCCTCTTGATTTATGTTTGTTTGACTGTACATTGTTTTCTTTTGTACGTACATTTGTGATTATATAATGAATATACTGCTGAAAGAAGACCCACTGGAAACTCTTCCTGCCTACAGTACATCACCTACCTAACATCTAACCATTGTCCAAATCCTTCTTGTTCGACTGAGAACTCTGCCACTGTCTAAAGTTACATGCAGAAGGAACAACAGTATTGACCTTCTCAGGTGCTTATGAATCACTTTTGAATGTTATATTGAGTGAGGCAGTCCAAAAAAGACATTGTAAATGGCAGGATATGCCAGCATATCATGTTTAGGCAGTTAAATACTGAGGTCATTGGTCAGTGTGACATCCTTTTTTATGGGGTCAAGCATTCTACCCCTGAACGTTTTGTTAAGTTTGATCTCATTTTATAGGAGTTCAGACTCCAGAGTTGCATGTCCAATGTGATTACATGTTGAGAAGTTAATGCCATGTCTAAGACTAATGTGACAGAACTGTAGCACTAGTTTAATTTTAATTAGGTATCCTTATCATTGTGTAGGCCTCTAACCTATAACATCGAGCCAAGAGCCAGTAGCCACAAAAGATGACCATAGGCTGTCACAGCCAAAATACGATCTCTATACTCATTATATAATTTTGCAAGTGCATCAGGGCACTCACTAATGTATATTGGGATTTTGGCTTATTCCTTGGGAATGTCCTTTGTTTCCATATTTCAGATGTCCATCTGCAAAGAAAACAATTGCAACCGTACCAGGGAAATATCAAACTGTTAAACAGCCCTGGATATTCACCAGGGAGGAAGCAACGTGAAGCTTGACACATGTAGCACACACTGTCTGCAGTGTCCTCTCATTGTTTTAAGTACCAGGACCATGTGAGTCCTTAAAGGTAAATCCTTCTCACTCCTCACTTTCCTCCTCATCCCCCTTGGTGCCTTTACTCCAGCGTTGGAAGCAATGAACAGTTGAAGCCAGGAAGAAGCTTGTCATGATGGCCACAACAGACACAGAGATGCCGGAGAAAATTATGATGAGCAGGTCTGTTAGAGTCAGGGTTGCCTGGCACTCACGGAAGCTGTCCTTTGAGAGCTGCGTCAGGGATACACGTCTGCCATCCATGGGGAGGGAGCACTCCATGCCTTCCACACCTGCATTGAAAAAGGAAATAAGATCAGACAGATTCACATACTGCACTTAAGTTGCAGTGAATTATTTCATATTTATGGACTTCTACACAAAGCTGTGTACAGCTGTCTAACTAAAGAGCAATATACACACACCATGCAAAGATTCCCCAGAAAGATTTAAAATTTAAGATTAGGAGATTTGTCTATTAGACCCATAGCTCACACAGTCCACGTCTGTTTAGAGGTTTGACATTTTCAGAGATAACATGCTGTGCATATTTTGAGATGTCTTGTTAGTACACAAGTACTTGATACAGACAATGTTGTGGTGCAAAATGCCTGAATTCAGTGATGCAGTGCAGAGTGGGAACTGATCTAATAACTGCAAGGTCAATCACAAGTCTTCACTTATGAGTTGACGTTGTACTGTGTATACAGTATACCCACCCACAGCATGACTGCAGGGAACAAACTCAAAATACTAAGAAACTGTGAAGCGTAGTGATACCAATAGCATTCAATAAACTATCTACTATCAACTGTACAGAACATTTAAAATGACTAATTTGTACTGTTAGAAAGGCATTATTTTTGCAGTTGTTTGTATTGCTGTGTGACCTTCTCTTAACTGCATTTCATTAGCTATGTACCCACACTCTGCATAATGACAATAAAGCTGGATCTAATCTAGACAAATTCTAAATCTGGATGGTAGCCTATGTCTGTGTTGGTTCTGACAACAAGATCTGTCTGCATCCTTGCTGCATTGTTTAGAGAATGAAATAAACATCCATTTAAATCATTTTAATTTCAGCTGCCAGCTGCCCAAGGCAAACCTCCAAGAATGCACATCCTTATTGCATATGACTCCTGGTTACATCTCAAATGTACTGACGTATCAGTTAAGGGCACTGTCTGAGACAGGGGCACCTTGACCAAACTCATCTCAAGATTAAAGTATGATAAAGTGCTCTGAGTACTGCTCTCTGTGTCTGTGTCACTTTCATATAGTTTATTGTTCAGACATAATTTAAATGGAAAAGGACAGCATCTCTGTTTTATTGAATTTCAAGGGTACAAGTCTTCCGGTGAGTCTTGTTTTCCAACTCATGATTACAAATGAAATCGACACTGGGTCACTAGGGTCGGTTTTAACATGCATGTCCTTAAGACTGGACACTGAAACTACAGTAGAGGGTGTTCACTTTCACATGTTTACAGACTAATTCATTCAACTTGTTTTACTGTCGACTTTAACCTTTGAGTTTAATTTGATACAAGAACTAATTAGACATTAGCAATGCTGTTCCATGCAAATGAATGATACATATCTCATTTCTATACAGCCAGTAACTACCTTCATCTTGGCAACTGTAGGAAAAACTAAACACACTGATGTGAACGTTGGCTTATAAGTGGGTAGAGATGAAGCCTTGCATTGTGGGTGGCTACTTTTGGCTGTTGCTGCACATGCAAATGCACACACTTGGCAGTACATCAATTCTGGGTCTTTGCTTAACAGTCAGCATTTGTTGTTATAAGACAAATCATATAGATTATCTTATAATTGGCTACAAATATATTCATTCATCAAACTACCTTAATTCTGAATTAAATCTGCATGTTTTTGTTGTTATTTAATGCCTGACAAAGTTTGTACCAAAGTGAGCACAAGTACAAAATCCACCTTACAATGAAATAACTGAAATAATACTCTTGTGTTAGTTAGTTGATATTTAAAACCTTCTAGTGCATGTGCCAATAAATGAAAAGAAAATAGCTTGAAACAGCTTTAAAAGTGTTACGTGATAATGGAAAAATAAAGGAATTGGTGATAGCATGGAATTGGTTTCCATGCTCCTCTGATTGACTCTCTACAGTATTAATTAGGTTTGTAACTGAACTCTTTAAGAGCTTGATAAAACTTAGTGACACTAATCCCTTAATGCAAGATATAGATTCTCACATTTCTTTTAACATTCAATTAGTAGAGGACATAAGATATACAACCTTGCAGGGCAGCCAAAACACTAGAGTTTTATTATACATTAAATGCATATTTTGTTGTTGTTTGACATGTAAATACATTTGTCATATCATTAGAATATTTGAAAAGATTGTGTCTATATTATAAACTTGGGTCTGTGGTCCAAAGGCTTTGACAATAATGGAATATTTGCAATGGAGATCAGTGTGTGGAGGTTCTGATATATTTTTATCTACTACTTTTTGCATCCAGTACATTCTTGACTTGTGGTTGTGTGTAGTGGCTCTGAATTTTTTTGCAAGACTTAAATTTCAACAAAAACTACGTCCCACAAAGCGATAGGAGAGAATGTAGAGCAAGAGAATTTGACAACAACGGATGGCCTCTTACTCCTATCAATCATATACTAAAACTAAGTGAAATACAAATACAAAAGGTTAATTACAAGCATACATGACTACAAACAGTGATAAATGGTGATGATCATCAAACAATCTGTGTTCTATTCAAGTAATCTAAATAATTTTGCCATGAGTTAAGCCTTAATCTTTAAACATAAAAATTCCTATTTCCTATAATATCTGGGCACTGTAGTTTTTTGCAAACATTACTGAACAGGAGTAAATTGCTGCAAAATAATACACATTTAGTGCCTTTGTGAGTTGTTCATCATAATGAAGGGGCAAGAATGGACATAATGGAGGTTGATGGTACGGAGAAATAAGTTTTATCAGCTACACATGCAATGCATCATAGAGGGAAAAACAAATTGTTGGTTTACTCATATCAGGGGATTTGCCAACAATAATAAAAATATAGAATATCACCGGCCTTACCCTTTAATCTTTCTGATTTGTCCTATTCTGCTTTGGTTATTTTGTTGAGAGTATAACACACACCTCATCGATGTAAGTAACTTGTGTACCCTGTGTTTTTTTTATTTTTATAAAAGGCTGGTGTTCCACACATAACATACACACAGGCCATAACCTAGCTTGTTAGAACCATAGCACAAGTGCATGTGGGACAAACTACACAGAAAACTCAAGTAGCTTTGGATCAGGATTATATCAAGTGAGTCAGAAGCAAACCCTGCAATCAATATTCCTGATGGAGTCAAAAGAAGAGCACACTGGTTTTTGGCATGATTAATGCTAAGGCATGTCTACCGTATGTTGCATGAATCAGAGATCAAAACACATACATAGCATGTGGATAAACTGCTCAGTCAAATTGTCTGAGTAACATGCAAGTCTACTGAAGAGGCGATATTGGCCTCAGGCCTTACAAACAAGTGTGCACCACATTTAGAGATGGTTAATATCATCTGTGGCAGTTATGAGCTAAAAATGTTTTGCTTTAAATATAATATTCTAAGAATTGTGTTGCATAACTAGCCATATGCCTCACTCTTTAAAAAGCATCAGTTCAGTTTCCAGAATCAGGGGCTTGTAGGGAAGAGAGATTTTTTTACTGTAACATTTCCAACTTTTCTCAAAGCATTTTGTGAATGTGAATAATAATACAGTGTGCAAAATAAATCACATCCAATTTAATGTGCAATGGTATTTGTATTCAGAAAGAGGCAGATACAGACAGAATGCACTGACCTTGTTGCAATTAATTGTTCAACAGCAGTTTAAATGTAAAACACAAAATTCACCTTTAGTGTCATTGCCACACATCTTACTAAAGACAAAGAAAACTTTGAAATCATCTGAAAATCTAATATATTGGAGTGCCTGTCCGGTCTGTCTGTGCCGAAGATAAATGGATAATCTTTTATATTCACAGTGCACTTATTGCATGGCAAAGTAACCCATCACCTCAGAGACCTGGACTTTGCCTTTGAGACAGTTCTGTCTAGTCTTGCCTGTCCTAGATGCTTGATTAACATCTGTGACTGAAATGATACCGGTCAACACATGGCCCCTGCAGGGGTTACAGGATTATTACATTTCTTATGATCAAAGCAGAGTGGTGAACAGGCTAATGGTGGACAGAGAAACAAAGTTGTATATAAAATCAGGTGATTCTGAATATATGAGCACAGCACAGAATAATAAAACTTACACTTTGGGTGTTTAAAAGGATTTATGCATATATATTGTATGAACATGCACAGGACTTGCAAGTCCTGTGTATGATAGATAGTTGATAGATAGTTGCTTTCCACTGGAGATGCACTATTGCAGTTAAGATCTACAATTACACAGTAAGGCACACAGACCCATTCCACTGCCTGGCAAAAGGGATAATTACTTAACAGCTGTGGTATTTGGCCAAAAGTGGAAACTTCAGGGACAAACACCATAATAATAGTTTCCCAGTATTACAATCTTGTCTGACAAAATGTGGACATCTGAATATGGCCTCAGATTAGAGATGCAAGAAAAGTGTTTCTTTAATTTGTTGACTATGAGCTGCTTTAGAATCAAACAAAAAGCTGTTAACAAACACAGCATTACCTACCACAGCTTAAAAAATCCAACAGCTATGAAAACGCATATGCCAAGTTCACGTAATATCTTTGACACATGTATCTCCTACTTAGCAAAGAATGTAAACAAACTGGCAGCAAAATGACTACAGTAAAATACATTATTATACAATCAGTTCAAGCTGTTTGCTGGTACCTAGTTTCGCTTGTTGTAAAATTATGTCACACTATAAAAATAGCTTATTTAGGCACAATTTGGTACCTATTTCACCATTTATAATTCTGTTGTGTATGGAACTACAGTTGCAAACTTTCTGTGATTTGATGTCCAAGGATTATATGAATGGGTCAAATGCAGGTTAAACATGTGCTTGTGGGTTTCCTTGAGTCTAAATCAACAAATTAGTAAGAAAAGGGAAAGTCTTACATAATTTAGGATATAAAAAATAACTAAAATGTGCTCAGCAAGTATCTCAGTGGATGACATGACTAATCGAGGCCACTTCTTATAAAAGCTACACATGCAGCGGGTCAATATCAGCTTTGAAATTGGCAAGCTGATACAGTACAACTTCTGAAGTTTATAAATGACCCCACACACCACTTTGATCACAAAAAAGTGTGGCTGGTACAGGCTCCCGTAATGTAACACAAATCATGCTCTTATACTATCAGGTATGTCGGCCCACACAGCTATGTTACATTCGGGACGCAGACAGTTGATGGATTACATTTAGGATTACAGCCAGCCAAGGGGATAGGCTATCTGCTGTCTCATCCGTGATTGATCTACCTAGCTGTGACAGACTGATATCGGAGGCTTGTTTCTCCTCCTTCCCTCAACACCACAGTCTGTGCAGATTGATCTCTGCACCAATAGCAAAGGCCAAATCACCACAATCTTCACTTGCTCCCAAACCACTAGTGTCTATACACTCCACCTAAATAATCAAGCTGTGATAATGACTCACAAAACAGTGCCCTTCTTACTTTATTAAATGTGATACATGTGCCACTCAAATCCAATACTAAGTAGATGCTCAAATAACCAAGCAGACATAATTACAGAGAGATTGAGGAATTATTTAGTTGCAATCACAGGAAGTGTCAGGGAAATCTGAAGGGAAAATGATGAGAGATTCATACAAGAAGAGGGCAAGAGTGGGTGTTGGAGACGAACAGAGTCGAATGTCTTATGAATTCACAAAATGACAAGCATTCATGTGACAGTGGGGTGAGGGTGACTCATTCAGTAGGGGATTCCTTCTGTGTGGAGACTCACTGACATCACTGTGCCATGGACATATTCAAAATGTCATCACAAAAGCATAAATTCACACAGAAATGTAGTAATTCCCAAATACTCAACAAGACAATAGTCAATAAATACTACTATTCAATGTTATTTATCTTTTTCATCATAATAAAAAACAGTGTGTCTACTGTTACATGTCATTCTGATGAAACCACTAAATATGCAGGTCGTAGCAATTTATGCTTAACATTCGAACCACACACAGGCAGAAAGGAAAGTATCCATCATATGCCAGTGATATAAAGCTTTTGGCTTTTCACCTTTTATTTCTGTCACTGGCAGATTATCCCCTTCTGCTTCTGTACAGCAGCTGATGCTATCATACTGTGTAATTCTGTCCACCTTTTTACACTCTGCTCTCCCTTGCCAGCACTCTCTCTCACATCCCAACTTTAAATAAACATCAAATTAGGCCAAGATAAAAGAAGCTGTCAGCTTATGTTAATGGAATAGATATTTTCTCATCACATAGCCATGGATAGTAAAGATAGCAGGTAATATCATGTGGGACAGTACGCATCATGTGTGCTGTGTAGTGTTGGTCAATAGCATAATTTTTTCAGAGCTGCTTGTGCTGTGTGGTAACAGGTCTCTGGAGAGCAACTCAATAGGTTGCGAAGGAAAATTCTGACTTTGACCCCGTCACATGAACTGTTACTTTGTAGTGAAACTGTTCAGGTCATGACTAGTGTTGATAACAATGCCACAATGGGCTTCAGCCTCAATCTCTCATGGGAGTTGGCTTGGCCTGCCCTGCCCTGCAGGCAGCTCTGGCTCCAATTACCCTAGCCAATGTGCCGTAGAACTGTGTCACTCTGAATAATACATGGCCTTTGTTCATCCTTAACCCAAGAGCACTGGAGACAGCAGTGGATCATGTTTACACTCATCCCTCAATTAAAACATTAATGAACCTGATTGGTGCCTTACAAAGCTTACAAATGGTACCAAAAACAACAGCAAAAGGATGCAGACAGTATATGTGTGTCTTTCTGATCATTTGCAGCTCAAAATGAATTCTTGACTGTATGCTGTACATAGGAGACAAAACGCAGCCATGTGGAAGGAGATCTATTTTTTTTTTCTATTCAAAAAACCCCACAGAATCTAAAGCATCTTCCACCCACTCATCATGCTGACCTGCAGTAATCAAAGTTACGCAGACAGAAAAACAGAAAAGTGTGCTACTGTGTGAACTTGAAATCACAGGGGAAATCAGGATGTGAAAAATGGAATGGGAATTGGGTTTACAGCATGGGCTCTGCAGCTGCTACATTATGCAGGCCATCAGAGAGGGAACCATCGATTCTAAAATAGCAGTACAGTTTGTCATGTTTTATTGACAATTCTTTAATTAGTTTAAGATGTGTTAAATCATTCTGCTGGTGATATTTTAGTTTTCTGAAAGGCATTACTGCTAAATACTGATGTGTGTTGATGGTGTATCAATTAAATCTATGGGTATAACTACCTGATTAGCAACACCTGTACTTTGTCCTGAACAAAAAGCTTGAAAGAGCAAACATGCCCCTGTCTTACTGTGTCCCAAATGCATTCTACATACTAAACATTTCTTGTAGATATTATAAGAAATGAATGTATCATTTTTGCTAACAAGAAATGATAATAGATGTGGTACTAACATCAATCAAATTGTGCCTTGGAACAAGACAACACACAAGAATACATTTTTCCAACTTTTTTCCCCTAAATTGAGCTACCCGCCATTATTATTTTTCTGTCCTTGCTTTTTACTTTTATTTTAAAGGTAGTGTAAATAAAGCCCTATTCTCTATCTATCAAGCAGATTCCAGACAACTTTGAGTACACTAAATTTAGTCATTATGTCAGTTTAAACACACTGCATAAAGAAAAAACTATTATTATTAGAATGCTGTATGGAATTGGGATACACAGATCTGTCATAGTACCTTTAACCTTTATGTATTTTAAAAATCATCGGAGCTCTTGGTTTTAAGAGAGGCCGCACACATACAATTTAAACTGTAAAGTGTTGGCTCTGTAATTGATTTGTGATATGACTAAAAAGTCATGAGGATGCAATACCCACATCAAGAAAGCACACTGATGTACACTTTAAAATGCAATTTCAGTCTGTGTTGTTGATTTTCTCTATGATGAATAAGGTATTAAGTTGAAAAACTTACACAGACACACTGACGATGGTTGTTAAACTTGATACATATTGAAAAGCTTAACAAGGCAACCTCATTCACTAATGAGTGTCCATCTGTTATATACTCCCCTTCCCACTTCCAGGGAATAAGCCATCGCATTTTTTCTGGGATCGGGAGCACAGTCATTATGTTAATTAGGTCTGGCAGTATGACGCCCGCATGTGTGAACTGGCTCTGTTCGTAAATCCAACTCAGTCTTCCCTGCTACTTTGCGTTTGTTCAGCAGTTGTCTATACAGCATGCAGTATATTCCATTGGCAATGTTATTTGCCAGTTATGTGGCACTGAGTCTTTCAGTGAGAAAATAATGCAACTTTTCTATAAATTATACACAGAGGAAGACAAAACTTAAAGGTGCATTATGGAGTTTTCAGCGGACACTAGTGGTGTGGTTGCAACCAGGCGTGTGCTCGTACGCGTGCTCACTTGAACTCATGAGCGAGTATAATCCAAAACACAACCGCTTTCATACAAAAATCCTGCAATAAACGCATACACACCAGCATGCAGGCTGTGGCTTTTCTCCAGACAAGTTTAGTCTCTGTTACTTCAACGCTCCCTGCTCACAGGCAGATTAACACCGGTTCTGTACCTTTCAGACCGCGCAGCGAGCTGCATATTGACACAGTAAGGCAGCGTGAGAGCGGCTATTTTGAGACAGGGAGTGAGTTTCACACAACATGCTGGAAACTCAGGTAAACTCCCACTGCAACGTTACAGTAATATTTTTATCAGCTTGAGGTTGAACTAATCCATATTCATTACATGATGCAGACATTTACTGCATTTAGCCGACGTGCTACATTGTTAGCTCACCTGCTGCTTTTCTACTATCTTTTTCTAACTATCTTTACTATCTGTGTATCTTTCACCAGATGCTCAGCAATTTCATCACAGCTACATGTATTGGATAATAATGAAAAAGAGGTGGACTGAATATTATAACAAGATTGTGTCCACACTTTATAACAGTTAGACTGCAGTAAGTAACAATACTGTTTACTGGTCACATTAGTTACAACGACTGAGAGGTGGAGAAGCTGCATACCTAAGTATCGGAAAAACCACAATAAATCTAAAATTAACATTACAAAGCAAGCAGCGGTAGGTCCGAGCTAATGTATCGTTAGCTGACTGCTCTGCCTGCATCACTATAGGCTAGTAAACAAATCGCTCCACATTTGCTTTTCACCATTACATTACTTTCATGTAGTCTAAATCAATACTTTGACATAATACCAGTGGTACACAGGATAGTAATATGGGTCACTTTAGTTGTTGAAGTAATGTGGAAAGTGATATAACTTTGCACCAGATAACGTTAGCAACTGCTTGGCGTTAGACCGGCGAGCTAACGTGACTCTCTCTGTGTTTCTCCAGCCTTTCAGATGTTCACTGTGTTTTTACTCGACCTCATCTAAATCTGTTTGGTCTGATGGGCTTCAGCACATAAACCTTTATTGTTGTTTTGTATCCTTACGTGGATTCTGTGTTTTGCTGGGAACCAGTTGTTGCTGAATCCGACCGGGTGTCCTCGCATTTATAGCAGAATAGTGGCTGATGCAAGCAACAGAGAAAACAGCTGTGTGCTTCATTTCTAAGTGAGTTTTGAGACCATTGACAATAAGGAAATGAAAATTTGATTTATTAAGAAGTAATTTCATTGAAAAACTACATATAGCCCCTTTAAAACTTGTATTTAAGAGAATATTATAAGTTCAGTGAAACATCTCTTGGTCTTCACTGACCTGTGATAGAAATAATTTTAAAAGAGAACAGCCTTATAGATGAAAAATAATTTTAAAGTTTAAAGTTTCCTTTTGCTAAAGTGTTACTCCTACAGCATTATTGACATAACAAAGTACATTCCATACAACTTTTATTGCCCAAAGCAATTGATAATCACTTCAGATACCCCATACAAATAAGCATGTTTTTAAATGTATGCTTTATTGTGTCTTGCTGTTTACCTACTTTTTACCTCGCTATTTAATCTAATTTATTTCATAAAAGCCTGTCTAGGGACAGGTGTTGCAAAATAGCCTCTGATATAAACACTATGATACTTGCACCAGATGTGGTGTATGTATACTGTGTTTGTTCCTAACCATAAATAAATAAATAAGCATGTGTGTGTTATGTGGAATCATCATAAAGCAAACAGACTGATGGGGATGTAAAGCTGCATATGAGGTGATATACGCATTATAACTCAATTTGAGTGTGAGTATACACTATAGGCCAGTTGGCAGCCATGCCAGCAGCTTGGCTGGGGCTTTGCCTTCTTCTTGGTTGTTGATGTCTGCCTGGCCAGCACTACTAATGCAGTTCATTATCCATTGCAGTTGACAATACTTGGAACCCATGATTAATGCATTTGCAACCTCTTACCCGGGGGAATTAGGTATTCTTGCCAGTTTATCAACTTTGCTTCCTCACAGGCCCAAAAGTGTCTGTTTTGGGGGCAAATGCAGGACTGGAGAGGAAAAGCGAAAGCAGTATCAATAGAATGGTACACCATGGCCTAAATGTATACAAGAAGTTTGCTTGTGTGAGTTGTCAGCAGTTTGCAACAGCCAGCCAGAGTTTTTAGGGGAGCTGTGTAAAGGCTTTCGCAAGCCAGATCATAATAGGATTTGAAGATTTTCATTTAAATTTGCAAATAGAAAATAGAACAATGTCTGTTAATAAGTATTTTACTTAATTACAATATGACACATCATGATATCCATATCTAGAGTACGACTGCATGGTGTATAATTTTTGCATCGACTCAGCGATGTGCGCATGTGCAATAGTCACATTCATGGTGGTGGTGGGGGAGTCCGACCCCCTTAATTAGTACTTGGACCAAAAACAAAAATTCAGGGAGGTCTAACCTCTAACTGTAAATATTACAATATATTTTCTGTATTTATCCCTCCCTTGAAATACTATTTCTGACACCCCTAAAATGGACCATACACTCGCAGCGTCTCTATTCCAATGCATCACGTGCATGTGGAGATACTAGGTTAATGTCAGCTATCTAGCTTGTTTAATACACACTAAACATTCCTACCCTCTGATTTTTATAATTAGCATTTATTTTACTTAAAATAAGCCATGTGACTTTAGCTAGCTGATAGCCCACCCTATCATTTCCAATGTTGGCTTGGCATTTCCTTACCACTATAAAATGTCATATTTTATCTAATTGTTAGCTAACACTGGTGCTTACGCATGAGCAGTGAAATTGAGAATTAGTTATTGTAGAGATACATTTTGTCCGAGGAGTCTTGGATACACAGAGTTTAATCAATTCCCATTGTGCCCTCGTGAAGGTTGTGCACTGTATCAACAAACCAAATAGTTGCCTACCACAACCTGAAAAAGAGTGCTGTGTGTTGTTCAATACACTGATCAGACGCACCCCTTCACCAGAGCACATGAACTGATCTCAGAGTCTGTATGTCATCTGCCTGTAAAAATGCATGCGAGAAGGGCTACTGCCAGAGATAATGTTCCCTGGATGCTAGAGGCAGCCATTCAGCCAAGCTAAGAGGCTATTGAGTGTGTTTATTCACCTCACCTCGTTGCTGGTTAAACATTAAAGGTGTAATATGTAAGATTTGGCTGGAATTTAAATTCAAATAATTCAAAAATTAAACAAAATGGTCAGTAGAATGTGAAGAAGTAACAGCTCAGTTAGCATGCTAACCTGCTAGCCCTGGCCCGTGTTTTAATACCACAATAATCGAGATGCGAGAGTCACTGTAGTGTCCAATCTGCCTGCTGTCTAACATGAGAGGATGACGGAGCTGCCCCCAGAGCTTGTCAATCAATGCTGCTGCATGAGTTGCTCTCCCTCTCATTCCATGACCTCTCAAGCCTAGTTCACAATACACGATTTTTGGCCGGATTTGCTGGTCGGTGAGCTCAGCGACCGTCAGGCTGTGATCAGGGGTAAATCAGCGATCGATCTGCGGCCGCCAGTTGTTATGTGTGAACTACTCAACGATGCATGCACTTTTTACTCACTTCCCACTTTATAATTGCTATCTTTATAATAACAAACAGCTGTTTCATCTGTAGGTTGGCATCATTTCCGGTTTCATATTTCACGTGTGTTTTCTTGAAAAAACTTGGTTTGGAGACCAGCGTCGGGTGACAGTCGATGTCAGTTTGTGTAGTGTGTGACCCCCTGTCTACTATCAGTCATGTAGTGTCGCCACAACGTCATCAAGTCGGCAAGTTGTGTAGTGTGAACAGCACAGCCATCAGCCGACGCTGAAAGTCGTGTAGTCTACACGTGCCCTCATTCGTTTTTTTGTCACCTGCCACCACTTGAGGTGAAATGCTGCCTCCTATTTGTTTGGAGCATGTGCCCAGAAACTGCACATTGTACCTTTTAATAAGTTACTGTCACAGGTGTGGTAGTAAGACATGCATGCAAACACATACAAAACTTGCACTATCCAGATCTATCTGTACTTACATCTTGCTGGCATATACATAAATCTGTTTGTTGCTTGAGTTTGAGAGTTTTCCCATCCTTTGCTGCACCAGGGGGGCTATGTATCTTTCACCACGCAGATTAAGCATTTGAACATTGTTGGAAATGGTAGTTTATATGTAAATAACACAACTGCAACACGTCCACAACAAGTCCATTTGTAAAGTTTATTAAGAAATGTGTATGTGTGTGTGTTTTTTTTCAAATACTTCTCCACTTGTCCATGCCAGTGTTAGAGTTGCATAGAAGCGGATTTATGAAGGGGTGGGAGACCTGAACCAAGTGGGGGTGGGGTTGTTTTGTTAGAAGAAGCTAGACTTTTAAAGTGCCCAAATGATGAATTATTATGTTAGTTAATTATATATGTGTACATGAATAACATACCTCTTGTATCTAGTACAATGTTTTCATTTCTCTATATATAGCACTGAAAAAAAGATATTGCAATGTCGTGTAGCTCTAATCCAGAGGCTTTGACATTTAATCACTTTCATGGGGTTAGGTTGATCACTTTGGGTTAGGTTGATTTCCAGTTTGCCTGGATTTAAGGTTTCATATCTTATGCCTGTAATCCTTTCTTACGTCTAAAAATAATATATATTTATATATTTATATATAGCCTAAACCACCTTGGAACAGTGACTAAAAAAAATGTTCCCACTCCTTATCTATACACCTTTATATCTCCCTATACCTACATAACATAATTTACAGTATTACAGACCTGAGTAATTTATTTAAAATATACCTTGTACACCCATCAGTATATATCACCAAGTCAAATTCAACTATATTCTCAGATTAATCTAAAATCATGTAATGCGTCAAATGTACACTGATCTAAATATAACACCACAAGCTACTAGTCATGTGTGGCTGAACTGTCAGATTTGTTTATTTTTGCCTCCTCGGCTCCCACGTGCTGGCTTTAATTTAGGAGATAACTGCTGTCTGTGTCCTTTGTAAGGACATTAATAGAAATACACATATGGCTGACCTTCATTTGTTGAGGAATAAATTACCTTAAAATTACCTCTGACAGTTGTTTTTATATACTCTATACCGTCTACTTTAAAATGAAAAATACAGATTTGAACAATTGTGATGTTTTATCCAGGATATATCTTGCAACCATATACAATCCAGTAGCTTTGGCTGTTTAGACCAATAGGCAGATCTTACCCATTGTATAATACATCTAAAGGGATGTGATGATCCTGTTTGTCTTGTGTTGTTCTTCTGATATGCATGCAGAAATTCAGATTGCGTTGCACGCAAACACACCGAGACTTCAGCCCTGTTATCTAACTCAACCCTCTAGGCTGAATCACAGTGGTCGACTGAGTCTATGGTATGGTCCTAAAAATTCACATGGATAGGGCGCTCAACACAGGAATAAGAGAAGAGGTAGGATTTTTATTGGTGTAGGAAAAAACAATTGATGAAATTGCTGAATTACAGAATTAATTATTACTATTATATCAATAAGTATTATGTAAATATAAGCCACAAATTTATCAATTTTGACAGCCATGCAGGATAGGGGTCAATGCTAAGTTTATATGCATGTTGAAATATGGAACCAGAGAAACTGCAAGCAAAAATTCTTAATATGAGTAAGTACTTATTTTTTCACATCAGACAAATCTGCATTTTAAGTTGGTGTCTTATTTTGAATTTTGAAATGAATATATTTCAAAAACAAAGCATCCTTGTAGTTTTCACTTTCAAGCAAGAGCTATTGCCTCATATTACACACTTAGTCTCACATTATAGGCTATAGGGTTGCAGGAAGACAAAATTAGAACAAGAAAGGGAAAACATAACTAGACCAGAGTAGTGTTATGACAGTGGATTACTGTTGTATGTTGTGCTCAGATATGCTTTATTTGGGTCAAGCACATGGAAAGCAAATGCATCTCATGTTGCAGCTTACCGTTTGGAAGCTTGTGACTGTTCTCCATCAGCCAGGTGAACAGGTTAGCAAAGTTGCAGTTGCACACCCAGGGGTTGCCCTCTAGCCTCACCACCCGCAGGGAGGGCAACTGACTCAGTGCCCCAACCTTTAGGGTAGACAGTGCATTACGCTCCAGTTCCAGTTCTCTCAGAGAGGTTAGGCCCAGGAATGCCTCCTCACTCACCATGCTCAGATATGGGTTATTTCCCAGCCTTAATTTGATCAGGCTCCGGGACTCTCCAAACGTCCCCTTAGGGATTTCGGTCAGATTGTTGCTGCCCAGGTCCAGGAAGACCAGCCTGGAAGAGGTGCTAAGAGTCCCTGGTTCAATGTGGGAGAGGGAGTTGTTCCGGAGGTCCAGGTAGACCAAGTCACTGTACAGAACCAGGAAGTCCGAGGGGATTCGGGGTATCCAGTTGTCAGCCAACAAAAGCCTGCGCACATCCAAGGGGATCTCATTGGGTAGACGGGTCAGCCCACGGCCACTGCAGTCCACAGTGTGAGGATCTGGGCATAGGCAGGTTGCTGGGCAGTTTTCCCCCCGGGTCCATGAGACAAAGGACAGCAAGATGAGGATAAGTTGGAGCCAGCAGACACATGGCAACATGGTCAATTGGGTGAAATGAATTATGGGGGAAAGAGGCTCGGGGTAAGGGCAAATAGGAGAGGGTGGGTGGGGGTAGAGAACAAAAGGGTGAGGGTCAAAGGGCAGGAGATCAGGACAAGGAAGGGGAAGGGGAAAGTGAAAGGGGGTGGACGGGGATCAATCCTCTTGAAGGAACATCCTGCTGTTGTTGGAGAGATAGAAATCTGGGACTCAGGAATTGTGAGACGGCAGAGCAGCAGCGAAAACTGTTCTCCAGGAGATCATATAGCAAGCTGCTTGGATGGAACAGCAGACTGCCTACTTTGAAGGGGCAAAAAGAGGGAGATAGTAAGCAGTAGGGAGTGGGAGCACAAGAAAGACAGAGCTTAACAGAGAGGGGAGGGTAGCTTAAGAGAGGTAAATAGACACGAGCAAACTGGGAGTGACGAGAAGCCAGGGGCACAGACAAGGGAGAGGGGGGTTGAGGAGGGGGATCTGTCCGCCACGCTACCCCACTGTTGATCTGGCGGCAGTGACAGACAAAGACAATAAGGTCTCTGACACAAAAGGATATATGAAGCCGTGATTCAAGCATGACAAGCAAAGAGTAAAATCATTGCATCCCTCCATTAGTCCCAGGTCTTTGTGCAGAAAAGCCTGACGGTCTGAAACGAGAGAGAGAGGAGCTCACGGAACATCGCTCAAGTGTGTGGTAAGGTTGTCCCCCCTTATTATTCCCTCTCTATCTGCCAATGCCCTGCAACATGCTGTGAGAACACAGCACAGCTCAATGTTACCCTGTCCGGCTCTGTATCAAGGCTGTCTTGCTGTGCAGAGAGAATCCAAATGTCCAAGCAGGAGCCTCATGGATGTAGAGCGCAGGGCTGAGCTGCACACAGCCATGCCAATGCAATGTCTGCCTCTGAATCTACCACGGTAGATCCCCTCTCCTTATTTTCAGGGAGGCGTGCCTGAACCACGCTGTCAACATGTGATGTCACTTCCTATGATGTGAAGAAATGACGATCAGTTGCATCTGGAAAAATCTGAAATATAGGCATTTTTTTTAGGCTGTTACCTAATTTTAAAGTGTATTGAGCTGTATGTCCTTACACAAAATGTTAACAAATATTGAGCCAAATTATTTTATACTTTTATAGTTAATCTTATCACCTGCTCTGTAAGAACAAGCTGCTTGTTTTTTTACAGTAAACCTCCCTTGTTTGATAATTTTGGAGAATATCTTGCCCAGCCTGAGAATCGTCATTAGTTGTGTCCTAAATGTGACTTGGTAAAATATACAGCACACACATTTGTCCTTGTATATTTACATATTTTGTTCCTGCAATTTCAGCATTAGCATGATCTTTAAGCTATGTCAGTTATTTAGCCTTTGCATTTATGTATTCGGATAGTTAAATATGTCTGGATAGTAAAACAGAGGTGCCATGAGTCTTAACCCATAATGGAGAGAAGACCATTAATTCAGAATGTGTATTGAATTTCCCAAATGGGATTTGCTTCAACAGGTAAATGCAGTTAGACCAAGGGTGTTGCAGGGGGTTCGGTGCATTAGACCAGTGGAGATTAGGGTAGCATGGAATTTCTAAGACGTAGTGTTGTCATGGATGGTAATTGTGTATTTCCAAGACTATGACATATTCACAATGCAAATTTAAAACATTAACACACACACATTCACAAGTGCACACATGGACGGCATTGAACACAGACCCACACACACATGCACCTCATAATAGCCAGGCAGCTGGCAATAACATCTAACTCACTTCATCGCAGGTAATCTAATAATACCACTCCTTGCTCAAGGCTGAAGTAAAATGAGTCTGCAGCTTCACCAGTGATGTTGACTTTGGGCCACCAGAAAGAGAGCAGCTCTTTCATCAGAAGAAGAGATTTTAATCAGAGTCAGCACATATTAGCTGAAAAACACTTAAAGCTAAGGTGGCTTCTATTCAACTTTACATCTTGCTATGATAATTGATTTTAGTGGCACTCCTGTCACATATAATGTATAAATATTTGCAATCTCATGCTCTGTTTTGATGTTTTTCAAAAGTTCATAAAAAGCAGTGATCTCAAATCACCGGTGCTGCAGTGTTTTTGAGGGCATGCCTTACTAGCCGCTAGGCAAGCATTATGACGCGTGTTACAAAGTGATGTAGATAGGTTGCTGAAGTAAAAGCTGGACTACAATTGAGCTGTTTTCAGGCAGTTCAGTATTTTCTGTGGGAGATGGTAATTCCCTTTGGGGTGGACTTTTTCACTTTGCAAACCTATTACATGCATAAAAATATATAACACAATAAAGGAAAGGGAACAAGCCTAAAAGCAAAATATGACCTCTTTAAGTGTTACCATTTGTACCATTTAAATTTTTTATTTTTTGTATGTGATAATATAGTAAAAGATAAATTGCAGAGAATGATACAAGCACTAGCAACGATACTAGCACGTCATATGGTGAGAGCTGTCCCTCTGTCCTCTTTTTTTTCTTTAGTTCATCTGATTAATCTGTGTTGTGTATAGTAACCTCTCTTTTCATTTCAGACCTGCAATTAAACACCTGCCCACCAGCCGTCACTACTGAGTCTCCCGACTCAGTCACCTGACCCAATCATCTAGCCACAAAAGCCGCTTCTCCGTTACAATTGACCTCAAGATTTTTAGAGAATTTATTGTTTTTGTCTGTAACTGGTCTAATGACCAGAATATCTTCCTATTACCCTTTCTAATTTGTTTTCTTGGGCAGACTGCTTTCTTGTTGTTCATCGCTGCCTCGTGGACGCAAGAAGGACCATTTTATCAAACCTGTTCTGTTTCCTGAATCGCCTTTTGGGTACCAAATCTGTGGTCCAGTGTTAAAACGCTGGGATACGATGTCCATCCTACATCCCGCTGCAACTGAGGCATGCTTAGGTGTAACTGTTTTAAACTATAAAGCAATGTAGATCATTGTTTTCATATAAATTGACTCCTGAATGAAAGAGACATGAAGGTGGTTCATATTCATTTGTTCAGGTCCTGTTGCAATTTCTAAGCCTTTTTTGTGACTAATGCATGAATTAATATTAGTCATTCAGTTGTAAACGAGGGTGTTTTTTTCATCGTTGTATTTTTACCTCACAGCTACAAGGAACTACATAAAAAACTTTTCTTGGAAAAAGGTATATTAAACAACACATTTACTCTGCCCTGTTTCTGTCAGATGATTTTTTATTTTATTTGGAGATGGCTCACATTGAAGTGCAACTAGAGCTCTGCTACTGGCGGACGTAAGGGGCACTCTGCTGCTGAGGGTAGTCATGCAGATGTCCAATCCCCAAATGTGATCCTGAAAGTCTCTTGACAGCAATTTGTCAGTGTGAAAAGCCCTGAAAATGTGTTTGTATGGGAGCAGACCTTTTAGTCTGCTGGTTAGTTTGTCATCCGGGCACATTAGAGCTGCAGTCACAATCATTTTAGTTTACATACATGTCATTATTTTGGCATTGCTTCTATCTAATTTCAGTCATGTATTTATACAGCATTAGTGGTGATAGATGAATTAAAATGCACAATAGAAAATGTTAATCTACCAGTTTAAAAATACAGAATTGTTTATCGCTTTTATTTCTAATCATGACCTTTTGCAAACTCTGCTTTTTAATCAAAAATACACACAAGATGAAGAAATTCAGTTAGATTTTTGATTATTTCTGATGATATAGAGTTTAGTCACATCATTATTTTTACCTTTTTTTACACACTGAGGGCCCCCTCAGTGTCCATTATGCCCTTCTATCATGGCAGATATGGCTAATGTGGTTCATTGGTTGTATATTTTGCTTGTTTTGTCTGATTTTCAAGCTTTTGTTGTTCTTCATTGATCACAGTAAAAGAGATGTTTTTCCAAAAAATGAAACCTCTCACATTACATTTTTTTTTTCAGGCTGTGACAGTGAATCCTGTGCCCCACCATACATAGCTATTGACTGCAGCATATAGTAATAGTTAGACTGTCTGTGCTAGTTTCATTAGTTGTAGTGACTTATGAACAACTTTGTTGCAGTAATAATTTGTTAATCAGTCTATCTATAATCTATAACCCAACCCCAACCTAACCAGAACTTAGTCCATTTGCTTTTTCAGGTAATGCTAGTGAAAAGTGATGTCCAATTTGTTGATGCTGTCACATTATTTAATTCATGGTGAAGGAGCATTAAAGTGACATGACTGACATGCATACTTTAGTCATGCAGACACTAACCCATATGAAATAATAATATAATAATAATAATAATAATCTTTATTTGTAGAGCACTTTTCAAAAACAAGTTACAAAGTGCTTTAACAAGTGTAAAGACAATAATACCCAAAAAAAACAATAATACAGAAACAGTACAAGATAAAAGCAAGAAAACATTGAAAAGACTAAAATACACGTTTAAGATAAATATAAAATAAGTCAAATAAGATCGGGAAAGGCTCTACTATAAAAGTGTGTTTTAAGAGTGGGACTAAAAGGTCAGAAATATAACAAGGTGAGAGGCCATGAAGAGCTTTAAAAGTGATCAATAAAATTTTAAAGTCAATTCTAAAACATACTGGGAGCCAGTGTAGTGAAGCTAAAATAGGGGTAATGTGGTCATATTTCTTTGTTCTGGTTAAAAGCCTGGCAGCTGAGTTCTGGACAGTCTGGACTCGATCAGTAGATTTTTGGGTTAAACAAGTGAAAAGGCTGTTGCAATAATCCAGGCGTGATGAGATGAAGGCGTGTAAAATGGTCTCGGTGTCCTTAAAAGTTAACATAGATCGAATTTTTGCTATATTTCTAAGTTGATAAAAACATGATTGAACAAGCTTTGTGGTGTGCTGCACGAAATTTAAATTACTATCAAACCAAACACCAAGGTTCTTTGCAACAGGCTTAATGTGATTTACTAGCGAACCAGCAGATGGCAGTATTTGATTTGTCATCTGCTGGGACCCGATGACCAGGATTTCTGTTTTGTCTGAGTTCAGCTGGAGGAAATTATTTGACATCCATTTTTTTACTTCACAAAGGCAGTTGTTAAGTGAACTCAGCATTTCAGGGTCTGTGGATCTGATGGGCAAATACATTTGTGTGTCATCAGCATAAATATGAAAAGAAATGCCATGTTTATGGATAATATGTCCAAGGGGAAGCAGATACAAGGAAAACAAAATGGGTCCTAAGACCGACCCCTGAGGCACACCATATTTAACTGGACAGAACGAAGAGACATAGTTTACAGACACGCAAAACTTCCTATTCGACAGGTAGGATAAAAACCATTCTAGGGCAGTACCAGAGATCCCCACCCAGTGCCTCAGTCTGTCTAACATGATGTTGTGATCAATGGTGTCAAACGCAGCGCTAAGGTCCAGGACTACCAGGACTGAGCACATGCCATCATCAGCAGACATTAAAAGGTCATTTTAAAAGGACTTTAACGCAATGGGAACGGACTGACCCGGTACCGGGTATGTAATCGATTTTCGCTGTTCTAGCTGTTTTCCATCCAAAAACTGCGGCACTTTGTGTCCACAGAGATCGTCTGGCGGGCCACCATCTTGGTGAGGTCGGCTGCGGTCTTTAGTTTCATTTGTGTCAGGAGGTATGAGAGCTGAAGAAGAGTGTAATTTGGCGGAGGCGAACTTTATTGGTCTCTGCTGGCGAACTGTAGGAGCTACACAGACATGCAGGATATGCCTGAAATCGTCTCGTCGAGACGAACAAAATGAGCCCACAGCCCTGTAGGATGTTCTGTTCTCAAGCTGTGGGCCTGTAAAGCATGGGAGTGCTTTTGGTCATTTATATTGACTGTTTTTATCAATATTTCAATGTTTTGGAAGCTTTATGTTATTTGGAACGTGGTTGTATGGACAGAAATAATGTTTTGAAGATTACTACCAATAAAAGTGAACATATAAACAGTAAATATGGCCAAAACATGGACATTCGCCTGGTATATTATTGAAATGTTGTGTAATAATCTGTTTCTTTTCATCAAATTTACAGTTACAGTTGTATTCTAGGTGTATTAGAAGATATTCAGGTGCATTATAGTCTAGTTTGGTTTATTGCATCAAAATAAAGCTTTTTTTACCAGGCGAGGATGAAAATATTATATTTTTTCTGTATTTCATATCCATGTAGTCTGTAATGGTAAAATAAATATGTTAATCTACAATGGATTTATATTCCTTAGCTTCTGACCTTTCAAAGGAGACCAGAATTATGCATCTAAGCCTAATGGTTGAGGAGATATTACTGATTTATTTTGGATATGTTATTTTAGGCGTTTTTCCTAGAAATATCTGCCAGGTAGGAGATGGTAGCAGGGCAGTCTCAGTGCTGTGGTACTTCCTAAAACCAGACTGAAACTTTTCAAATAATTTTGTATTTTCCAGTACAGTGAGCAGCTGTTTGGACACAATTCTTTCTAGAATCTTTGCAATAAAAGGCAGTTTTGAAATTGGTCTAAAATTTTGATGGAGGGAGGGATCTAAACCAGGTTTCTTTAAAAGTGGGTTCACGCAAGCCCTTTTAAAATAATCAGTGACACAACCAGTAGATAGGGAGCTGTTAAAAACAGAGATTAAATGTGGCCCAACAGAATCCATTACTTTCAGTAAAAACTTTGTAGGTATTACATCAAGTGGGCTGGAGGACACTCTCATTTGTGATACTGTTTTTAAAAGCTCAGACAAGTCGATGGGATAAAACAGTTAAAACTCAGACAAGTCGATAGGATAAAACAGTTAAAACTCTCTTGTTGCTGGTGAGGAACCTCTGAGTAAGAGGTCACGGGGGTAATAGAGGCTCTGATTGACACCACCTTATTGGTAAAATCATCATCATTACTTCCAGCTGAGGCACAAGGAGGGGTTGGGTTTATCAGCTGATCCACAGTCTTAAACAGAAACCTGGGATTGTGTTTATGTGTAGTAATGAGTTCAGAAAAATAGTGTGTTCTGTTGTACCATGTTATTGTAGTTAATTAATAATCCTTCAGACTGAGGTAATGGACTTGGAGACTGGATTTTTTTCCACCTGCGCTCTGCTTTCCTGCATTCCCTTTTGAGGCTGCGAATGCTGTCATTTATCCAGGGTTGCTTACTAGCTTTAGACGTAGGCCTAACCTTTAGAGGAGCAGTAATATTTAGTGACGACAAGCAGATATGATTGAAGTGATCGACCAGATTGTTGGTGTTGGAATCAGACAGGTGTTGGCTTTGGCTCTGAAAGACTGTGCAAAACTTTGAAACACTTTGTTCATTAAAGAAGCGAGAACAAACGGAGCTTGGTGAGGCGGCATGAGTAACAGGCGAATCGCAGCTAAAAACGATACATCTGTGGTCAGATATGGTCATGTCCACTAATTCCACCGAGGAAATGCTGACACCCAGGGTAAAAATAATACCCATTTACACGTGGCATTAAAAAATATCTGCATCTGGGTTATCTGGATAAGGAAAATTGCATGTTAATGGAAGGTTTAATGTGATGCATGCTGAAGCATAGGGACCAAGATGTGATCAGATCAGCCAGACCATATTAGCCAACAGGCCCGATTAGTAGAATCCTCTTCACTCACTTTTCTGGGTAAAGGCAAGTTCACTTTGTAGTATATAGTTTTGTTTCAGTCCTGCAGAGATGGCTTGAGTCGAGGAAAGTTGAGTAGCAGGCGGCAGCAGAAGCTGAAGTTTTTGTCAGAGGCACCCAAAAGCTTTCCAACTATCCTTGTAACTGGTGTCTTCATGAGAGGACCCATATGATTTTTCTGCCATGCAAGGTGCCAACTGCACATCAGAAAGGATAATCATTCACATGCATTGCCTTAATGAACAACCAATGCTGTAATTTTTATTAGTCTAGCAATGTTCTGTGAGACAATAATAAAAGCACATATAAAAAGTTCCACACAATATAGGATGACATCTACATTACGTATAGTTTGAAGAAAAAGGGGGAAATGTGGTCATTATATAAAAAATAATTTTATTTATTCATTTATTGCTTTAGTGTTCTCTTTGAATATTCATATGTATGTTGTTTCTCAAATTACTTTTACACTTCTTGGATTTCTGTATTTTATACAAGTGCCAATCCATTATGCTACCATACTTATATACCCCTCATTAATTTAGATTTCCACTGGCTTTCACCTGGGACACAGCTGACAAACAAAGCAACAGCAATGTCATTCTGCTCCACTAAACTTTATGAATCTATTTTAAGTTTTATGGACATGGACCACTGTGTTGTGGTATCACTGCATGCATAGCATTTCAATGAATGTAGCTCAATATTATTGTGGATATAGGCCTAGCCCTGGCTTTATTTGTTTGTTTGTTTGTTTGTTTGTTTATATGAAATACAAATAACTTGCTACGCTGCATGTGATGTATAGGTATTTCTCCTAGTAATTATTACACAGCCCAGTGTTCAAATGGTAATTAAGGTGAAATTTACTCTTGCATTTACTGATTTATGAAGCCATTGAAAAATAGGATGGACTGTGTATGCGTGGTTGAAGGAAAAGTAATGTCAGTGTACAGCTACAGAGCTTAAAAAAACTACTCTGAAAGCAAAGTCATCCTACTAACTTTACCAGTGAGAATGTTTTATCCAGGTTTTACAAATAATATGTGCTCCAAAGTGTCCATTGGTGCACTGAAAATTCCTTGTTTAAAACTAACCCTGAAAGCCTTGAGTGTGCACAAGAGGAACAGACAGAGTATTGCTTTCTCAAAAGCTGCTTGGACAAATTGATTTTCTGTTCTTCAAAACAATGACATGTAACTGAAGTGTTAAAAGTAGTGTAAATGTAACACGAGGGGGGAACAAGTCAGGGCTTGAGGGTTTAGTGAACTTGTCAGTAGAGACACAGATTCACTCCAGGTTTACCTTACTGACGTGTTCTCAGGTTGTCATCTGGGTAAAGCACAATTAGGGGAGCAAATATAAACTTGTAAATCATGGTTTACATTGTAATCAGATAAAAAATACACTTTCATTTAAGACAAATCTCAAAAAGAAATTTTAAAAATACAATTATGTTTGTTGAGCCCAAAAAACTGAGAATATATTTTAGACAATATAAAACAATTCATAAAGATGAAATAAAAAACATCCAAATTTGACAGAGCAGAGCTTATGCTAAGTTAAGTTAACTTAAGTTGAGTTAAGTTGAACTTTACTGCTATTGGACAGTTAGTGTTCTAAGCATCTAGGCATCAGAAAAAACAACAACTTTACTTTGGTTTTAAAACAAAGTTATTCTATTTTTAAAGGGGGCACATTCAATTTTCAGGTTCACAATTATATGGGGTTGTATCAGAACAGGTTTACATGGCTTAATTTAAAAAAAACCCACCATATTTTTGTCATACTGCACATTTCTGCAGCACCTCTTTTCACCCTGTGTGTTTCTCCACGAGTGTTTTTGAAGGCGTGCCGCATTAGCCGCTAGGCGAGCATTATGATGCGTGTTACATAGTGACACAGGTAGTTTAGAGAAGTAAAGGCTGGACTACAATTGAGCTGTTTTCAGGCAGTTCAGGAACGTCTCGGGTTACGTATGTAACCCTGGTTCCCCGAGAAGGGGAACGAGAGACTGCGTCGGTTACGACACTATGGGAACGCCTCTAGGCGAAGCAGGTCTGAACGTGAATGAAATCACTCCAATCCTATTGGCTTGTTGCTAGAACGGTAAGGTGTGACGGAATAACCGGAGGAGTATAAAGCACACCTGTACACACTCACCATTAGCTTAAACTATGAAGCAGGCGCTTCAGGCGGGGAGAGAGGTGCGGCGGGCCGACGCAGTCTCTCGTTCCCCTTCTCGGGGAACCAGGGTTACATACGTAACCCGAGACGTTCCCCTTCGAGGGAACTCGAACTGCGTCGGTTACGACACTATGGGAACGAGATACCCACTAAACCGTGCCGCAAACCCCGCCTGCCCCTGTGTGCAATAAAGTGGCACGACTAAGAGGAGAGCGCACGAGTGCCAGGTGCCGAAGGAAGGTCAAGACTGTAAAACCGAATGAATGTGTGCGGAGTGGCCCAGCCGGCCGCTAAACAAACATCCTGCAAAGAGGCCCCGGAAAGGAGGGCTCGAGAGGCCGCCATGCCTCTGGTAGAATGAGCCCTCACAGCCACAGGTGAAGGCAAACCGCGCACCTGATAGGCCAGGGAAATAGTCTGAACAATCCAGTTGCTAATCGTATGTTTGGATGCAGGGAGCCCAGCCCTGGGGGACCCAAAACATACTAGCAGCTGGTCAGCCTTCCTCCAACGGGAGGACCTCAGAGTGTAAATACTCAGTGCTCTGACCGGGCAGAGCAGATGAAGCCTCCCGTCCTCCGCCGTCACATGAGGTGGAGGATGAAATGCCTGCAGCACCGTGGACCCTGCCGCACAAGAAGGCACTTTAGGGATGTATCCTGGACGAGGGTGCAGGATAGCCCTAATATTCCCCGGGGCAAACTCCAGGCTTTGCGGGGAAACCGAAAGCGCTTGGAGATCCCCCACCCTCCTCAGAGAGGTGATAGCAAGGAGAAAGGCCATCTTGAGGGTCAAGTGCTTAGCCTCAGCTGACTCTAGGGGTTCGAAGGGGGCCTCAGCCAACGCCCCAAGAACCACCGCCAGATCCCAAGGGGGAACCTTGGACCGAGTCACAGGTCTCATCCTCCGGGCACCACGGAGGAAACGTACAACCAAGGGAAGTTTCCCCAAGGACCCCTCCCTCAGAGGGGTGTGGAAAGAGGAAATAGCTGCCACGTACACCTTGAGGGTGGAAGGGGAAAGACCAGCAGAGAACCGGTCCTGGAGGAACTCAAGTACCTGAACCACCGGGCAGGTAACAGGGTCCACCGACCGCTCCCTACACCAAGTGGAGAAAACACTCCACTTCAGGCCGTACATCCTCCGTGTGGACGGGGCCCTGGAGCTCAGGAGGGTCTCGACCGCTCCGGCTGTCAGACCCGCCTCTAGGTACTGTGCCCCCTCAGGGGCCAGACCCATAGTCGCCATATGGCGGGGCAAGGGTGAAGAACCCGGCCCTGCGCCTGGGACAGCAGGTCTCTCCTCAGAGGGACCTGCCACGGTGGGCCGTCCAGGAGCGACATGATGTCCGAGAACCATACCCGGGTTGGCCAGAACGGGGCTACGAGCAGTAGGCCGACATTGTCCTGGCGGACCCGCTCCAGAACCCCCGGGAGCAGAGCAACTGGGGGAAAAGCGTACAGACGTAGCCTCGGCCACGAATGTACCATGGCGTCCAGACCCAACGGGGCTGGAGGAACGAGAGAAAACCATAGCGGGCAGTGCGTAGTCTCTTGAGACGCAAACAGATCCACGTCTATGGGGCCGAACTCTTCGCACAAGAGCTCCACCACTTCGGGGTGAAGTCTCCATTCCCCGGGCCTCAGCCCCTGCCTCGACAGCAGGTCTGCTCCCTGATTCTGCGTCCCCGGGAGATACATCGCCCTGAGCGACAGTAACCTCTGCTGGGACCACAGGAGGATCTGACGCGCCAGTCTGTCCAGAGGGCGCGAGCGCAGACCGCCCTGGTGATTCAGATAGGCCACCACCGTTGTGTTGTCGGAACGAACCAGGACGTGGTGGCCTTGGAGATCGGGCAGGAAACTCCTTAGAGCCTGGAACACTGGCAACATCTCGAGACAGTTGATATGCCACTCGGATCGATGCACCTGCCAGGATCCCCTTGCAAAGCGGCCGTCCATGACCGCGCCCCAGCCCGTGAGGGAGGCGTCTGTCGAAATAACCAGCCGGCGACAAGACCCTCCCAGCACGGGCCCCTGGGACAGGAACCAAGTTTCCTTCCAAACTGATAGGGAACGAAGACACTTGCGCGTAACCCAAATCAGATGGAGAGGATTTCCCCTCGGGGAAAAACCCTTGTTCCTTAGCCACCACTGCAGGGGTCTCATGTGCAGTAGTCCAGATGGTATTACGCTGGACGCAGCTGCCAGGAGACCCAACACTCGTTGAAAGTGTTTCATAGTGACGGCGTGGCCTAACTTCACCCCTCTCACGGCGGCCAATATGGTGTTGACACGTGCCGGAGACAATTGTGCCCGCATCGTTGTCGAATCCCATATAACCCCTAGGAACGTAGTCCGTTGGGTGGGCGCCAGCACGCTCTTCTTTGCGTTGAGCCTCAGCCCTAAACGCCGCAGATGAGCCAGAACGACATCTCGATGCCGAACCGCCAACTCTCGAGACTGGGCCAGGATGAGCCAGTCGTCGATGTAGTTGAGAATCCGGATGCCCCGGAGCCTCAGCGGGGCCAGTGCTGCATCCATACACTTGGTGAATGTGCGAGGGGAAAGTGTCAGGCCGAATGGAAGAACCCGATACTGGTAAGCCACACCCCCGAAGGCGAACCTCAGGAACTTCCTGTGAGAAGGACGGATGGAGACGTGGAAATAGGCGTCCTGTAGATCTATCGTGACGAACCAATCCTCGGATTGGATGTGCGACACGATGGCGGGGATGGTGAGCATCTTGAACCTGAATCTCCTCAGAGACCGGTTTAGAACCCGCAGATCCAAAATAGGGCGCAGCCCTCCGTCCTTCTTGGGGACTATGAAGTACCGACTGTAGAAGCCGGCGTCTCTGTCTGGGGGGGAGACACGTTCCACGGCCCCTTTCCTCAGCAGAGTCTGAACTTCTTGTCCCAACACCGGACCTTGCTCCGGGCGGACCACAGTCCAAACCACCCCGTTGAATTTTGGAGGGCGGGTTCTGAACTGTAGTCGATACCCATCTATGGCAGTGCGCAGGACCCACGGAGAAATGTTCATCAGGCTCCGCCAAGCGTCTGCAAAGTCTGCCAACGGAACCAGCCCCTCGGGGCTGGTGGTCGGTGTCTCGTGTGATCTTCTGGTGGACCCCTGAAGCCCCAGAACGGCAGGGGGGAGCCGTCGAAGATCCACGGTGGGTGAGTCGGGATGCCGTCCGCCTACAGACCCTCGGGGCAGGCAGTACGGTGCGGACTCGTTGGTGGCAGGTGCGTCCTGAACGTGTAAACGGCGGGATAACATCACCTGTTGCCACGGCGGAGGGGACCTCGGTCGGCCTCCGGGGGGGGGGGGGGGTGCGGGAGGGGAGAAAAACCTCCCCTACCCTGGTCTTCAGGACCTCTTCCCTGAGCTCCGTCGGGACTGGATGACGGTCCTCAGATCGCGTCTCACAGAAGGCTGAGGTTGAGAGCGTCGCCTCGCTGCCCCAGCCCCTCGGGGGGGCCCCCGAGAAGCGACACTCTGCTTCCTCTCCTCTCGGTAGGAGCTCGTAGAGGGAAGGGATCTACGCCCGGCAGCCTCAGCTGCCTGGGGTGCAGACCGGCGAGGGAGGTACTGGCGGAACGCTTCGCCTTGCGTCTTAACGTGCTGGAACCGATCCACCACCGAGTCCACTGCGTCACCGAAGAGGCCCACCGTGCTCACCGGTGCATCGAGGAGGCAGCTCTTGTCCCTCTCTGACATGCCCGCGAGGTTGAGCCATAGGTGACGCTCCGTGGCCACCAGAACCGACATGGATCGACCAATAGAGCGGGCCGTTTCCTTGGTGGCCCGGAGAGACAGGTCTGTGGTTCTGCGAAGTTCCGCCAGATCTTCCTCAGAGGGACCCCCCCTCTGAACCATCTCCTGAAGCAGGTCGGCTTGGTAGGCTTGAAGCACCGCCATGGTGTGCAAGCTCGCACCTGCCTGGCCCGCTGCCATGTACGCCTTCCCCACGAGGGTGGATGTGGTGCGACATGGCTTGGAGGGTAACGCCGGCTTCTCCAGGGAGGACGCAAGTCGAGGGGAGAGATAGCTCGCAAGCGCATCCTCCACCCGAGGCATCCTCCCATAACCACGGTCCCTAACCCCCATCACATTGCTGTAATTAAGTGATCGGGGTGTGGAAAGCCGTGTAGAGAAGGGTCTGCCCCATGATTTACTCAGTTCATCATGTAAATCAGGAAAAAAAGGCAGAGATCGGCGTGGAGGTGGTGCGTGGTGCTTAAGAAACCTTTCATCAAGCTTCCCACTGGCCTGTGGTGTCTGCTCCTCCTGTGGCCAGTCGATGTCGAGCTTAGCCACGGCTCTAGTCACCACCTCCAGCAGCTCGTCATAGTCGGGCGCAGCCTGATGACGTTGCCCCGACACCCGGAAGTCATCGTCCATTACGGCGAGCACATCCACCTCCTCGGAGTCGGATTGCTGCAGCATCTCCGGATCCAACCCGCGAGCGGGAGAAGCCGAGAAACGGGCTCCCGAACGAGGAAAGGAAGCGTCGGAGCCAGCGGATGAAGGTCGGGAAAAAGCCTCAGCCGTCCCGAAATCCTCCGACAGATCGCGCTGTGAGCCCCATGAGTGAAGCCGCCGGGCCGCCTCAGCGGCCGCAGGGCCCGCACCACAGGGAGAACACATCCGGCCGTCCTCAGAAAAGAGAGCCATGCGGGACCTCAGTACCCGCACGGAAAGGGTTTCGCAATGGCCGCAGGCAGCCCCCTCGAGAGCTGCCCGGGCGTGCTCCATCCCCAAACATGAGACACACATCTCATGTGAATCTCCATCCGTGATGTACCGAGGGCAAGGAAAAACACACTTTCTGTACCTCTGATTGCCGGACATGCTGGTAGACTTCTTCCTCGGGTAAGACATTTCGCTGCTTGTAGGACTGGAGCTTTCTTCGACAACATACAGAGCGCCTGCTGAATAGAAAAAAGCTAATGATGAGTGTGTACAGGTGTGCTTTATACTCCTCCGGTTATTCCGTCACACCTTACCGTTCTAGCAACAAGCCAATAAGATTGGAGTGATTTCATTCACGTTCAGACCTGCTTCGCCTAGAGGCGTTCCCATAGTGTCGTAACCGACGCAGTTCGAGTTCCCTCGAAGGGGAACAGCGTTTTCTGTGGGAGACGGTAACTCCCTTTGGGGTGGACTTTGGGCTTTTTCACTTTGCAAACCTAATACATGCACAAACAAGATATAAAACACAATAAAGGAAAGGCTGAAAAGCATAATTTGACCTCTAAGTGGGTTTGGTGGCATGGTGGCCTAAATTGTCCACAATACAATCACACTTTCCCTGTATTGAGTTCAGCTGGGGACCTTTGTTACATACCCCTCTCTTTCTATAAAATGAAGGCAAAAATGCTTTAAAAACAATCTTTAAAACGAAGAAATGTTTGGTTGCTGAGATATAACTTAAGAACTTAAAAACTTAACAAAAGCGCTTCCTCACGGTTCAGTACATTATTATATAAAATAAGTTGCACACGTGACAAAAAGTACATACATACAGATGTGCCATTTTACTTATGCTCACTGTATCATTGTAAAACTAAGAGTGCTTCACAGTATTCATAAGGAATAGTGACCATAACAGTTCAACTCTTGCCCTCTTACAGCTAAAATTAACCAACTGCAGCTGCATTTGGAGTCCCATTAATCCCACGCTAGATACAGATTAGATGAGAAAGGGGATAGTCCTGTGTGACTGGTTGTAAATGAAGGAAAGAGCACCATGGCTGCAGGAGGAAACAAATGGTAGGATTAATTTAGGCTTACAAGTCAGAGTGCAGAAAATCTATCTTCAAGCGGACTTTTGAGTGTAAAGTTCATTTTAATTGCACATATGGATAAATAGACTGTGGTTTTCTTATTCATTTTCAGCACTTTATCAGTACTGAATATAATTGGAGTTTCCCTTCTTATTACACTTCTTCACAGTAGATTCGTTCCAGGCATCATCTCTATATTGAGTCTCATGTCAGTCGAAGCCCTCTTTGACTCCACTTCTATTCAGTGGTTAATTATTTCATTTCTGCCCCCTAGCAACCTATGGTCCCATCTCAGAGCAAGAATGGAAGAAGTGTAAGCAGAAAGTGACATGCTAACAAAGTGAAAAGAGGAGAAAAACAACCCTGCAGGTTATTTTTTTGTGTGTCACAACCATTATAAGTCAACAGTGGTGCTCCCAGCGCGCAGGGTAAATGTGGGCCCTCAGTAGGAGGGCCTTCCCCATGGATCAGCCAGTGTGAGAGCAGAGAAGCTAAGCACTCTCCCGCTGCAATTAAAGAACAGCCCATCAATAAATGATGAATGTCAAACACAGCATGATGTTTGGCCTGGTAAGCAGCCTAGTATCCTATGTAGATTCATGGTCACAGCAGGGCAGGAAACAAGGGGTGGCATGGTGGAAACACAGAGAGAGGAGTCAAGAGGATGTTAAGAGTACCCCGCTGTAAATGTCACTTTGTCCTTTTCAACACTTCTCGAAATGTGGCAGTGGACATTCAAGATGTAGCGGCAGCTGTCATTTCTTAAGCCATCCGCTGACATTTGGGATTCTGGGCCTCTTGCCCTGTGCCAGCACAGGAAGTGTGATGGGAGACAGGGGTGTTCTCAGGGGTGTTCTCTATCAGTTAAGGGCACAGTGGAAAGGATGGCTCAGGAGAAACGCTGTGGCCACATCATTACAGTAGCACCAGACAGTCTTACTGTAACTTAACACAGTGTTTTCCGCTTTAGTTTAGGACTTTAACTGTCACAACCTTCTCATGACCTGACCTTACAAAGGTCAAGGGAAAGGGCAGAACAACAATTTGTAACACTTAATATTTCATGTGATCAGATGACATGTGGCACCATGCCACCCACTTATCTGTATTTTAGCTCTGTTTACAATTTTTCTATCAGCATTAACAATATTGGTATCACTATTGCATGACTAACTGGCCCTCTCACGGCTGTAGGCAGGGTTCCTTCTTTTGCCAATTTTAACAGCTGGAGCTGAGTAAGAGTGAGTCAGGGTTATTATTGTTTTAGATCCTCTCTGAATGTAGTCAAAGCCCACAATGGGCCACACTCATTGGGTAGCGTTACTTCCTGCTCAGTCCAACAACAAAAACATTCTGTCCTCTTAGATTTCACAGTCACTGTGCAAAACACTGCTGACATGCAGTCTTTAATATCAGCTTTTCAAAGTTACATTAGACTCCTGCCACATTGAGAGGATGTGGAGGTATCTAAGGTCATTATTGGTAAAGTTTCCATTACATTTTTTAATGTTAAGTAAAAGCTATACACATATTGTTCTTGTGAAAGATTGCATGGACCCCTGTCTAGAAAAAAAACTCCAGAATACAAAAATACAGGGAATAATCCAAAATGCAATTCTAACAGTCCTTAATCCTTGTAAAGTTGACATTTAAAAGACACATATTTCAACAGGGCTGACATGTAGTGGAGAGTGGAGAATATGAGTTAAAATGTATTTGTAATGATAATGTAATAATGATAATATGTGTGTTTGTATTGGCTCTCCTTTAAAGTAAGTGAATAAATCAACACATTTTCTTATTTAATTTTAATGGGATCACATTATTATTGGAACAACCTTAATATTACCACATAAGAGCAACATTATATAACTTAATTTATTGATTTACTGAAGTCAGTAAAGGTTAAATTCACTTGTCTTTAACATTTTTTTAATTCTGTGATTAGAAAGATACAAGGATGGGTGGGCATCAAAGTAAGTGGGCATTAGGAAGGTGGATGTGTTTTCCACTCTAATTGCAGATACATTTCATGAGAATATGCCCAGAAACACCATCTGAACACCATCTGGCTAATCTTGTCACTTTGCACCATTGGGTGTTTGCTGTAAATGATCATATTACCATTGACATGTCTTCGTAATATTTTAAACTTAACAGTGGAATGATCTCATTCCCCTTCAAAGGAATTAGGCTTCAGTTCATACTGTGCCACAGTGCACTGTATATGAGTGATATCTATCAGAGCCACATGTCAATTGATTTCCTTATCCAGATAGAAACGATTATCCGAAACACAGTCCCACAGAAATTATTTTCAGTATAGCCCTCTGGTGTTTGTCAGATCCACGTTCAAGCACATATTTATTAGTCAAAGTAAGTTTAGAAAAAGTTTAGAAAAATAAAATTAACAGAAAAAAGTAAAGTAACAGAAAAAGTAAGTCTGTTAAACATTAACATACAAGTGCATCTGAGGGGCCACAGGTACAAAAACAATGTTCCCATCACTTGACATCATGTCTCATGTCATTCTGTGTTTGTCCCAAAGTCCAAAGCACATGACATAACATCCACTGTGTGATAGGTCCAAAATATTTCAAGAGACTGGCAGCTGTACGCTTTTGCCCCATTAAAAACATCAAAAAGTGAGAGTTGATGGTCATACACAAACCACATTTGGCAGTGTAAACAATTTTGACTATTAAACGTTTATTTTGCAATGTTTTATGGCCAATATAATAAAACAAATCTATATGTCATGGTATGCTAGATCCCACTAAGGATTGTTTCCCAGCTTTTTTCCCAAAATGTTTTTACATACAGTACATTCACATAGACTCTTATATGAGCTGCAAAATTCTCATTCATGCCACAACCCATTTGATAGGATTTTGTACAATGCACACAACATGCTATTAAATTAGTACTGAATTATAAAACCATCTACTTCAGGAGTGGACTTTTTGACTACTAGGACCGCTATGGAGCATGAAGTATCTTGTGCATGTGGGCAATGTGATCACACACTTCTGGTGATTCTTTCAAGCTATATTATTTATTGATAGTTGGCAGCTGTGACATAAGCCATCTGAGACATAAGAGAAAATTGTTAGCATGGAAACATGGATGTAAATAATCTAGATTTAAAATTATTCTTTAATTTATAATACAATTATTTAAAACCAATTTTATGGATGTTTATTTACTAAATGTTACATTTTTCATATATCATTAACAATACCAAATACTTCTTTTATTTGCTGGAGACCCTGCAGAGTCCCTTCAATGACCTATGTGAGTCCCAAGCACACACCTTGAGAACCAGCTGTTTCAGTGTGCGCCTGTGGGTCTGCTCAAAGGGATGTTATGAAATGGTACTGTGAAATTTAAGCTGTCACTGGCCATTGTTGCCTCGGCCACTGTGTCCCTGTCAGCTGTCGGTGGTTTCTGTGAGTCAGGGGGAACAGAATCATGACTGAAGCCTCACAAACTGAAGAAAAGCTCTGTGGATTGAAAGACAGCTGTAAACACCCTCGAGCAATAGCACTGGGGGATGACGTGCATATATAGGCAGATAGGGCAGAAAACCACACAAAGACTCCCAGTTCACCGTCAGTTACCAGTGAAGTGTGGTGATTTGGGGCACTAGAAGAGTTTTAAGAATTCACATTTAAAATCCTCATTTCAAAATATGACACCCTAATGATGTCTGTACAAGTGCATGTGCAAAAAGTGATATCAAGAGGAATGACAGGGTGCATCATAAATTGCCAGCTGTTTTCATTATGGAATCTGTGTAAAGTTAATTGAACCCAACCCTGGCAGCACACATGATGCCTTATTACTCTCCATCAATCCATCAAAAGGTCTTGATCCCTCATTCTTGGCCTGCTGGCTATTTCAGAGTGAGGGTAGCACTGCAGAAATCAAGACAGCATGAAGAGAAACCATATAAACCTAGTAGCTACATCCTCCCGCCCCGAGCCTGAGCTCTGATTAACCATGGTCTCTTAACTGTGTCATCTCCCAGCATGAGAAAAAGAAGGTGAGAAAAGGAGTAAACAGGGCAGAAAGGCAGAGAGACACAAACGGAGTAAGAAGCAGAAGATTAAATGTAAAAACTGAGAAAGAGAGATGAAACCCTACACATGACTTTAGTACCATAGCATGGAAACAAAAATAAAAGATGCACTAATTTGTGATAACTTCCCTCGCTTTTTCCACTCACGTTGTGTGCCACTTGACAAGGAGTGTGCCCTGTCAACCCAGGACTCTCCCCTGACTTGTCAGCCGCCAACACACACATCCCTAGCCTTGCCAACTGCCAGGGCAAATGAGATGGTCGGTTGATCTTGTGGAGGGTTTGTATTACCCTCATGCAACCGAGAAGCTCCATTGCTCTCTCTCAGCTGCGCTATTGAGGGAAGTGTTTATGTGGCAATCAGGGTTTAACCATGTCCTCAGATGCCTGAATTTGTCTAACTCTCTCGGCACCAGATATAGCTGCCATCTGTATGGTGTCAACAGCTCAGCCTGAACACTTTCTGCCATGTCATTGTTAACAGTGGCAGCCGGCATGTTTACCATGTTCACTATTTTAGCTTTAGCACACAAACAGCTGCTATGTAACACTAAGCTAAACACAACGTGCAGCTGAGGCATAAAACGACATTAAACAAATAGAAATTTTAACCTGATGACAGCACTAGAGTGAAAGTAAAACTGTTACAAAAGTTATTACATTTCACCCTGAGAGAACATAAAAATCTGTATAAAATTTCAAGATAATCCATAAAATAGTTGTCGAGATGTTTCGCTCTAAACCTCAAATGTCAACCTCATGGTGGCACAAGAAGAAAGGTCAGAGAATCTCTTAAATCATTAATAGGCCTATGAATTTCTGTGAAAAGTTTGTGCCAAATTCATCTTAAGATATTTCAACAGGTGAAAATCTTGATCCGCTGATTCATAGTGATTTAAATCATTAAAGGAAACTCACTATGGACAGACTTCAGACTTCACAAATTATTTGTACAAAGAAGCAATACTAGGGAAAAGTGATTTAAACATAGGAAAAACTTTATGTGAAATCTAGATAATAAATACTGTAAATAATAATAATAAATGTAAAATAAACATATTGTACACATATTATATATACACAACATATTGTCTGTGATATTAACAAAAGGTCTAGGAATAAATCTTCAACACAGAGAAAATTAAGTTTTGTAAACTAAATTGGTGTTTGGTAACCCTCTGCCCACACACGCGCTAACCTCAGACTCATCTAATTATACTTACTAATACTTATTTATTGCTGGTGCAGTGACTTTGATTTTGGGACACAAAGATGAGTGACCAAGCTTCTGTGTCATATTATCATCAGTCATTCATTTTCTCTTTCGCTATCTCCCGTCACACTCTCTGACAGTGGTACAGACATTCACACACACACACACACACACACACACACACGCACACACACACGTACACACACAATAGTCTTGCAGAGGAACATAAACCAAGAACGGCCTCATACACCCAGCAGCCCTCAGGCTGTGTGGAACAGTGCTTGTGGAAAGGGCAATGTGACTGGCTTTTCAAGTGAAGTCTCTGCCTTTGCCCTCGGTCTGGCTACTGTGAGCCTGTTAGAGACAAAAAAAGAAAAATAAGTGCTGCTCATGACAGCAGACAATACTACAGGAGGCACAGATGGGCACATGAGGATAAGATTAAGAGAACATCTGTTTCTCATGTAACTTTCTGGCTAGAAACAACAAGACCACTGCACTTTATAGCAAGGTTTCGGCATTCCAACATCAATAATATATAACATAATATTGATTTTTCTCATTAACTTAACAGCTTAATAATAAATGCATTTAAGTCTTGAATTCAGTATTTCATTGTCAGCAGCTGTCACTCTCCCCGTCACCCATCCATCCATACTTATTGTCCATACATTGTTGTGCCTCCAGTCATTGTGACAGCAGTCAAATTAAATCAAGCTAGCCAGATAAACTTACTAGTAACAGATCAGTATCATTCACAATAATGTTAGAAAAAAAGTGTAACATTTACTTGAAAGAAAAATAATAAAAAATAATAATAAAAAATAGCTGTCATGCAAACTTTCTATTTTGGTCCTTCACGAAGTTACAGAATGTTTCTATATATATAGATATATTGTATAAATTGTTATCTGTAATAGAAATGATATGTTTTGGGGGAAATATGCCTTTAATAATCTACCAAGTCTTTTTTTAAATAATAGCTAAAAGGCCCATCGGCATTTACAAGCAAGAAAACAAACAAGTACATTTCTTTAAATAACTGGATACTTTACTTTTTAGCAAACACTACTCAAACTGAAGTAAGCACAGCGTTTGTTAGGGACTATTTTCAGCTGCTAATTTATTCACATTTGGTGCTCTAGCATTATGGCAGCAGGAAGGTGCGTATGAGACTGATGCAAAATAAACTACACTGTGTGTGTTCATAATAAAGGAACATGTCATCCACTACAATGGTGAAGCTCAACGATTTTTTTGTGTTTTTGGACAACAATGGAGCTCTATGCCACAACATAAACAAAAACACTCACACAAGCACAGCCATTGGGAGCAATTTGGGGTTCTGTATCTTGCCTAAGGACACTTCTACATGCAGAATGGAGGAGCTGGGGATCAAACTGCTGATCTACTTCTCTAACTCTAAGCCACAGCCACCCCAGTTGCAATTTGTATAAAATATAGTATAGAATATAAAACATCAGCAGACTTAACTTAACCTTCAAGACAATCTTTTTTTATATTCAGAGGCAAGTGGAAAATAATCACATGTTCCCATACCGCTGCAAAAAGTCTACTGGAGGAGGTAAGTGGACAGGCTTACAATTGTCTGACTTTTACAACAGAGACCTGAGTCTCCATCATATCTAGACACATCCTACAAACAGTCAGTCAGTGCAGCAAAACACTCAAATGTGTGGAAAGGTTCAGTATGCTTTGACAAGTCGCTTATTTTTTTGAAAATGCTTTGTCTTTGTTACAGTTTGTAAAGACAGTAGCTTAAAAAGCTAAGTCTGTACAGGACTGACATGCATTTTGAAAGTGGTCCGCTGGTGAAATGGTTTGAAAGCACAGCATATCTCTATTATGAATAGGAGCAGAAACCCTTTACCTCAGCGCTTAGAGAACGGTTTAACACAAGGCTCATCTGTTTTACTTCAACTGAGGATCTGCTGAAAAAGTGGGTCTAAAATCCACCACAGATTGGCCACAAAACACTGCAGAGAGCCCATTGTGAAGATGTCACACATTTGGTGCACTCAGTGATGGCAGAAATCCCCTGGGTTCAGGCAAAAATAGATCTGCCATGATTGACAGGATGAAATACAACCAGGGATTTTCATTTGAGGGCTGTGTTCACATATTTAAGTAAGAGATCACCCTGTGAATGTGTGTGATAATTCTTGGAGTACACACTAGCGTATGTAAAGTTTTTAAAGACAAACGCAATCAATGCAGCTGGTTTAGCAGCTAGCTTGTAGAGTTTATGAGGACACGTAAACATAACAGATGAATAGTAACCTGCTGATGCAGTGACTTGGAAGTCACACAAAGCCTAATGACCTTGTCAACTACCAGAGGAATCGGTTGATTGACAGGCCTTTCTTACTGACAGCTTCCCCGACCCCAGCAGAAAGAAGCAAAAATATCGTTCTCCTGGATTGGAACAAGACACGTTCCCGCATATTTCTTCATCACAGAGGGATTTTCAAGGATATGAGGACAGTGCACAAGTTGTCAGAGTGGACCAGTCACCACTCGCATCAAAGGAAACCACCACACTTTTTATGTTATGATAGACCAAAACCATAGCCATTACATCAGCCAGTGGTCAGCTCCTCCTAGTCATACAAGGGTGTTAGTTATGTTTTTCTTGCCATATATCATCAGCTAAGTTTCGATTTCTCTCTTAAGCCGCAAATATGAAGCCATTTTCCACTCACTCAGGGCAGGCCAATCCTTTAGTGTTTTATTTTTTTTCAAAGGTAGGTAGGTAGGTACATTTATTTGTCACAATATAACAGGTTATATAGTGAAAGCCTGTAAACAAAAATAATATTCACCAAGATGGCTTAAGTATTTTAAAGCATTTCGAATGTCAACCATGAAGATTTCTCAAATGGTATTTTGTAGGCATTGTCAAACATATACTGTTTTGTCGTGTCCACAGCTGCCCAGCACATATCACACTAATGTGTCCCTGGCGTAAGCTCAGGGGTCAAGAGGTCCAACTGAGAGATGGCTTGAAATGATGACATTATTAGCTCAGTGCCACTGGGCAGCATGATGGCAGTCCGAGGGCACACATGGTGGCACTGCAGGGTGGAAGGACAAAAATAACACAAGTGTAAATTTCTGACTCCTCATTTCAGCCAATGGAAACGTAGAAGCTACGTTCTCCATCTAGCACTTCGCGATCATGTCGTGTCTGGCAGCGGACACTGAGCCTGATCTCACCAAATAAATTTGGTTGTGTCCAAGAGGGACATTGCAATCCAAGGTTAACAGTGTTTGTGTTGGCAACTTCATGAAATATGTGCTTCTGTTTCAAGTCTGTCCAAAGGAAGATGAAATTAGACTCTGCGTGGGGGCATTCACAGAATGCGTAATTTCATTCAAAGGCACATTAACTTTGAGACAGCTAATGAAAGAGATGGAAAGCCAGAGACAGACACAATTTCAATTGGTCCGAGCTGAAACGGGCGGAGATAGTTGCCAAGGAGATAAGTCCTGTGAGCATGAGGTGTGACTTCTGCGTCACAGTTTTTTTTCTCATTTGGTATTCCTCCCTCATCTCTTCAGTGCATCTCAGTCCTTCCTCTCTGCAACGTCAGCGATCATGTTTCAGCGCCCAGCTCCCCTACCACCTCCCACTGTCACTGAGGAGATGTAGGTTGGGGACTCGCTTGTTTTCCTTTTTCCAAGATCACCTTCAAAGTCATGGCTTCACATGTGATGAGTGCAGGAAAATATTTCTGACTGTCACCAAAGACATCTTCCTCTTCACAGCTAGTCAGCAAGTGTAAGGATGTTCTGTCAGCACATGCCACTCTGAGCACACACATATACAAACACACACACATACTGGAGGACAGCGATGACATTTGAGCTTTCTTTGGTGTGTCACCATCTCCCTAAATCAGTCATGGAAGGCATATTCTGAGGTGATGAATGGATTTGGGGTGACATTTAGAGATTCTACCTCAATCATTAGATGATCTTGAATGCATGCACATACACTTGAGTTGAGGCCTTTGGAAGCATAAACCTAAACCAAACAATTTCTGTAGTGAGGAGAAATGTTGGACCATTCCTCCTTACAAAACTATTTCAGTTCAGCAGTATTCTTGGGATATCTGGTGTGAATCGCTCTCTTGAAGTCATGCCACAGCATCTCAATCGGGTTGAGGTCAGGACTAACTGGGCCACTCCAGAAGACATATTTTCTTCTGCTGAAGCCATTCTGTTGTTGATTTAATTCTGTGCTTTGGGTGGTTGTCCTGTTGAATCACCCATCTTCTGCTGAGCTTCTATTGGCGGACAGATGGCCTTACATTCTCCTGCAAAATTTCTTGATAAACTTTGGAATAAATTTTTCGTTTGATGATAGTAACCCTTCCAGGCCCTGAGGCAACAAAGCAGCCTCAAACCCTGATTCCACCTCCACCATACTTCACAGTTGATATGAAGATTTGATATTGGTATGCTGCGCATTTTTCCTCCACACATAGGGTTGTGTGTTCCTTCCAAAGAGCTCAACTTTGGTTTTATCTGTGCGCAGGCTATTTTGCCAGCAGTGCTGTGGAACATCCAGGTCCTCTTTTGCAAATTTTAGGCATAAAGCAATGTTTTTAGACAGCAGTGGCTTCCTCCATGGTGTCCTCCCATGAACAAATTCCATTCTTGTTCAGACAAACTGAACAAGAATAGAATTCTTGTTTGTTTTATCTATTCATAGACAATTTGTCTTACCGTGGACTGATGAACATCTAAGCTTTTAGAAATACTTTAGCAACCCTTTCAAGGCTTCATGAAAGTCAACAATTCTCAATCTTAGGTCTTCTGAGAGCTCTTTTGTTTGAGGCATAGTTCACATCAAGCAATGCTTCATGAGAACAGCAAAAATAAAATTGGTGTGTGTTTTTTTGGAGAAGTCATTACACAGGTGTACACATAATTTTTTCACCCTGCAACATGTAATTGTTTGTGTGGTATTGGTTTAAGCAGGCTGTGTGTGTATTGTTGTGACTTAGATGAAGATCAGATCACAATTTATGTAGAAATCCAGGTAATTCCAAAGGTTTCCCATACTTTTTCTTGCAAATGTACAATGGCATGCATAAGTACATACTGGATATCCATGTCCTCCCCCAATGTGCTGCAGAGTTCTGCAAGACAGGACACAAACTTATTTGACCCTAGTTTTCCATGGACAATGCCACTGAAAAAGTTTTCTTTAAATAACTGTAAATTAATGGACAAATTCTGGCAAATAGCTTCATATCTAGGCAGGTCCACTAAATTATAATACCCCTGCCACATGATATTTTAGATTATAATTAAAATGTTTTTCCTTAATAGAAATCTTTATCATGATTATTTTATATTTATCATTGCTAATAGATTATTTTTTTAGTTTGGTGATCAAAATGCATGGGAATGTAGGTAGTTATTTAATGTTTTGTAAAACTGCATGTATATTTGGACAGTTTGCTGTAGGCAGCTCAAGTTTATGAGGAAGCACCTATTTGATCTCTGTTTTGATGCCAATATTGACCTTATTAAGCGGCTCGTGTAATCGTTTACAAATAACTAATCCACATTAGTTTTTCTCTGTTCATTGGTGTAAAGCATCTAGGTATCAGTATCTGGTGAGAAAAGTCAATTTTTTTATAAAAGTCGAAACTTTTATATCACTTCTGCAGTTTTTATATCCAAACTGCAGATGAGACAGAAACACAAGCAAGTTTGCAACGCTGCATTTTTCCATCTAGATGTGTAAAAAAAAAAAATGATGACCATCCACAAAACATGTGCTGATTGCGAATGCACAAACACGCATTGAAATAGAAAATGTCAAGACACAGGTTACAAGGACAGGACGGGAAACAAAGGACATAGGACATGAAGGGACACAGCAGAGAGCCTCATTAGGAGACAAGTCAGTGAGCTACACAGACTGAGATGCTGCACAGGACAGGACACGAAATGTCTAACCCCTGCTGCTCCCTCCACTACAAGTCCCCATGATGTTAACGCCAATGAAGAAAAAACTCACTTGAGAGAGACAAATGTCCCTATCAGTTCTCCTCCAATCTAATGGATGTCTCCAAGGAGCCACAGCAAGGAGTTTAGCAATCACTCATTCCTCCCTCCCTTATCATTCACAACACCTTACTGCCTGGCGAATCCATGTGTCATGATATGCAGTGCATGTGTGTTATATGCGTGTGCGTGTGTGTGTGTTGGGGCATTGAGATTTCTGAGTGTGAGATGGATTGAAGCAGTGATGTGGAGGCAGCAGGATAGCGAGGGTAGAAAGGACAGCTACCGTGAAACGCCTCCCTCTGCCCATATTAGTCAAAGCAATTCAATCTATCACCCTCCTCTCCACTCCTCGCCTCCACGACTCAGTTGTCATTGTGCCATGAAGAGTGTGATGGATGGACTCCACTTTCTGTTTATTCCAACTCCATGAAAGAAGCAGTCCTGTGTAGAATATGGATGAAATTGTTCGTGCGTTTCAGCTCACGTGGATTTACATTTGTAGGTTTAGCACAGCAGCACATTTAACCCACATTTAAAAAGTCAATATAAAATGTCATATATTCTAATACATAAAATAGATGTTTTCATTAACAAGTTATATCAAAGGTAAAATCCAGAATTAGCTGCAAATATTTATAGAAGCAGATTTTTCAAAGTCAAAGTGGCTACAATCAATATTTGAATAATTACATTGGGGCACATCCATGCCTGCCCAGCACCAAACAGAAAAACATGACTAGCTGGTGAACATAATGGAGCATATAGCCACTAAAAAGTTTAGATATATTTTTTCAAATGGTTTGTGGAGCGCAAAACCATTTGCTTTACTTATATTAATCAGTTGGCCACAAACACGACTCCAAGTGAACGTTGCTGTATGTGAACATAGCCAACTGTTTGCTAGCAATTTCTCCACATCAACTTAAGTGGTGATTATATGTCAGTGGTGTGTTGACAGTAATTTACGAGTGGAAAAAACATTTAGTCATTTAGGTTAAAGTGGGGAAAAATGTTGCTCAAAAGTTAGTTTATATCGTCAAGGTGACCATTGTTTCAACAGCATTTTATATGCTATATATATAAGGACAGAAAATAGAACTTAACTACCCTAGACACTGAAATATACAGTAATAATCATATAAAATATTTTGTTATGTGAAACTCTGAGAGCATCATATAAAGATTGTATATATTTGTATAAAAAAAACAGTAACCTTCAGTGGAAGTATTGACCCACTATTTCACAAATGCCATATATTTAAGGAGTGTGACTATTGTTTAGGCCGTAATTTACTAACTCAGTTGATCATGACACAAGGTGATGATTATACGTTGGCTTACAATGGTCATTTCTGACTGGCAAGTTTTAAATTTAAATAAAAATGGAACAGAAAACATTAGTGTCCTCATGAAAATAATCAAAAAATATATGTCTACAGAAGGCGATCTGTCCAAACAGTTGCTACACTTCTCACTTTAACTTTACGATTTTAGGACGATTTATTCTGAAAAAGGGTATGTACAAGGCTAGTGTTGCAAATAATTACATTTATGTATGTCTTTATATGCTAACTCTTGTTTTCCTTTTATAAATCACACATACTCTAAACACACAAAGACATCACACACATTGGATATCCCTTGCACATACAAAAAACATCCAAGGCCTTCCAGGCAGTCAGTAAATAATATTCTGCCCATCATCACATGATGTCAGTCATCTTTAGTCAATCATGAACAGGTGGGACGGTGTGACTGCCATGTTAATGTTGTCCTCCAGTCAATAATTTGAGGAACTGTAATGACTCATGATAGTGACTCGTGTAATGTCACATGGTTGAAGATTAAAGGTGAGCTATGACCTTTCCTTAATGTGTTGACTTGAGGACACACCTTGCTACATCTTAATATATTCCTTCAGTGTCTCCACCTGACCAGAGAGAGAAGGGTGAAAAGACATTTATCGGCCTGCTTTGACTGATGTCCCATATGCCTCCTGTTTCTCCTTGAAGCCCAATTTCAGTTTCATTTTGTTTGTTGACAAATTTCATCAGCTCAGGCAAGACAACAGTGGATAAGCTGTGAAGTTGTCTGTTTAAACCATTCAGGTAGAAATGTTCGCACTCTCTTGGCTCGCTCTCACGAAACAGAGGAAAATTGCAAGTTGTCTAGACAGGCAGAGACCTTGGAGGGGAATTTATATGTCCTCTGGAGCGTGACACAGGTTGACCAGTTGTCAAATGCTGCCCTCAAGTGGTGAAATGTGTTGACTGTGCAGCATTATATCTTTTGTCAATGTCAGTTTAATAATTCCACACACAGTTATACATATATTAAATGTTCTGACAGTATCATATAAAGTCTGCATTGTTCCAACTCTTCAGAGAAGCTATGCAATGTTTTCTCTGAGTAAAATATTCAAACCCAAGACTGATGCTTTCCATGGCTGCACCATTCCATCAGATGAAAATATTCTGGATGTGTTTGCTGTCATCTTCCACACATCCCCCAAATTCAATCTGACATTTTTGGTATCTTTGGAACATTTGGGATTCACACTTGAATCTAAAATAAAGTGGGTTCGAACCATGTTTGGCCGGCAGGCAGGGGCTTGTCAAGGGTTTCAAGAAAACAATTTATCAGCCTGTCAAAAGGATGTTAAAAAAATCAGATATGGCATTCCTGCCATTAGATCAAAATAACATCTAACCATGAAACTAAGACAGACACCCAATGTATGTTTACTGGGTCAACAATCAACCCAAAGCAGGTGTTTTTACCTGAAGTGCAAAATGCTTTTAGCCAACACATTCAGCCAACTGATAGCACGGTAACATTCATCATTCATCATCAACATACATCATTTCTGGCCTAATAGAAATTGGGTTTAGTTTTGGCAGAGGTTTGGCCTCAGTGAAATGAAGCTGCATGGACAGATGCAAGAATGACCTCGTCATCTTCATTGTTTCTGCGAAACACGAGCAGTGTTCTAAGGTTGTTTAAAAAGGCCTGAACGACAGATGTGTCTTTGTTTTCCATGAACCTGGCTATTGCCCAGTAAAGAAAGTCTTTTTCCAACTCTTAAAATGTTTGTCTGCTTTTCCAGGAACGCAGCAGAGAGAACGGGTAAAGAGAAAAGCCTCAAGGCACTTGTGTAAACGATCCACCCTGCTGGATTTCCTTCAACCAGACATGGGCTGCTTTTGAAATGGGAATTCCCAGAATGTCTGAATGGAAGATGGCTGCCAAACAACGCGAAATGTGGCTCCAGTTTACTTGAATCAAGGGACAAAATATCTCCTTTCGGTATTCCTCCTTTCAAGCGACTTTGAAAAATACTTACTCGCAATGTCCTCCAAAAATATATGTACTGACTCAGTCCACTCACGAGGACCTGTTTGTTCTTTTAATAATACTAACTTTACTTTGTGTACACCTACAATGCGGCAATGTGAAAAGGTTGTAAGAAAAAAAGGTCTGGAGCATGTTTTTGTTAATTAGGGACAGTTTCTTATGGTGAAACGCCTATTGATTGTGAGGCCACTTGATTCAAACTCTGTCCTCATTCCCATGGGCGAGTTGAAGACCTGGGAGACTCCCTTTTTATGTGTAACAAATGTTAACACCAGGGGGCTGAATAACCAGCGACTGAATTTCTACACACTGGATGCTCACTGTTCTGAGAGATTGCGACTTCAGATCCTCATCTGGAGAAGACAAGAAAGTTTATCCCTTTCAGAATTCATCATTATGGTGGTAAGAACTCATTTCAAATGTTTCGGTCACTTTTCTATATCCTGCGACCCGATCCTGGATAAGCGGATGAAGATGGATTTGCATTTTCTTACTAAAAAGCAAGGATCTAGTTGCATCTCTTTAGAAACAGTTTAGAAACCAAAATCAAATCCCAAATCATAAAATGTATCATACTTTTTGTTAGTCAGACTCCATTAAATAAAACCTGTGCCAGAGCTGTTTTGTTGATTACATTTCATCCTTCCCCTAACCACTCCTTTTATCAACTCAAGGCGTCAAATCTGCAGTTCTTCATTCCTGCATCTGATTTTCCTTGCACACATTCAGCCACAGAGAAATGTGTAATCACTGAAATCTGCTGTTGCCGTGATTGGATGGAATGAAAACCTGTTGACTCTTGAGTCTCAATGTCACACGGTGATGAGCAATATCCTCACATACAGAGGACAAAAAAACTGCCTCTGCATTTCTACTTCTTGTTGTTTGCAATATATATATATATATATTGTATAGTATATAGAGTTTATAATAGAATATAAATACATCTCATTTGATTCTGAGTTGAATGAAGGAGCCTGCAAATCTGTAAATCTATTCTAAATGATACTGATGCTGAAACAGACAACTCTCTTTCCATGGGCAAATCAGTCATATATTGGCAGTATAATTATATATTTAAAGTAGACACTGTACTGTAACACGTACTGTACATATCCAATATCCATCACTTCCAAATATAAATCCTGCATGCTATATATACTGTAGATAGACACATATACACGCATATACTGTGTAACCACCCAGTAATTTAAAGTAATCCATTATAATAATCACTCAATATTTATTCTTTGTTTACAATTTGTCATTCAATGTTGGTGTCATTGCTTTTTATATATACTTCTATCTTTTCACCTATTTAGTTTATGTTTATGTATCTCTGGGGTGCTTTGTTGTGCTTGTTTTCAGGTGTATGTCTATTTCTATCATTCCTGCAAATTGTTATTTATAACTACGTGTAAGTACATTGAGAGAAACTAAAAGGTTCAGTGTGTAATATTTCTGAGGATCTAGTGACAGAAATGCAATATAAGATCCATAACTATGTTTTCAGTCATGTATAAAGACCTCACATAATGAACTGTTGTGTTTTTATTACCTTGGAATTAGCCATTTCTATCTACAAAACCGGGAGTCCTCCCTTAAATGGAGGTCGCCATGTTGCGCCACCATGTTTATACAGTAGCCCAAAATGGACACATCACTGCTTCAATCCATCTTTTCTTCACTACGTTCTTCTTCTTCTTCTTTTTCTTGTAGAATTCAGGCAGTGTAGACAATCATTGTAAGTAATAACATACAGAAAGGGTCAGAATATAAGACGTCTCATTTAGCTCGGTTTGGTAAAGCACAGGACACTCACCTGGAAGGTTGTTTGTTCAATCACACCTTGGGACAAGGTCTTTTTTTCCCTCTTCAACAAATTCAGAATCAGAATCAGATGGAGCTTTATTGCCAAGTAGTGTTTAACACATACAAGTAATTTGTTTTGGTGATAAGGTGATACACATAGACAAACATACAGCTGACAAATAAATGTAGAAATCTATAAATATGGAAAAGACAATGCAAGTTATATAAGAATATTAAAAAGAATAGAGAAAAATAATACAACTATTTGCAGAATATACAACTATTTGCCTATACAACGGGCCTTATTGATGAGGCTAGATGCAGATGGGAAGAAGCTGCTTTTGTGGCGAGAGGTTTTGGTCCTAATGGACCACAACCTCTTGCCAGAGGGGAGAGTCTGAAACAGTTTGTGTCCAGGTTGGGAGGGGTTAGCTGCAATCTTTCCTGCACACATCAGAGGCCTGGGGGCGTACAGGTCCTGAAGTGATGGAAGATTGCAGCCAATCACCTTCTCTGCAGAGCGAATGATGCGCTGCAGCCTGCCCTTGCAATGGCAGCAGCGTACCAGATGGTGATGGAGGAGGTGAGGATGGACTCAGTGATGAAGTGCACCATCATTGTCATTGGTAGGCTGAACTTCTTCAGCTGCCGCATGAAATACATCCTCTGCTGGGCCTTTTTGGTGAGGGAGGTGATGTTCAGCTCCCACTTGAGGTCCTGGGAGATGATGGTGCCCAGGAAGGAGTCACACAGGATGATGGGGGAGGTTGGGGCTGGGCTCTTTCTGAAGTCCACGACCATCTCCACTGTCTTCAGAGCATTGAGCTCCAGACTGTTCTAGCCGCACCAGGTCCCCAGATGGTCAATCCTGTAGGCAGACTGATCCCCAATGAGCCCAACGAGGGTGGTGTCGTCCGCAAATTTCTGGAGCTTGACGGACAGGTTACTGGAGGTGCAACTGTTGGTATAAAGGGAGAATAGCAGAGGGGAAAGAATGCAGCCTTGAGGGGAACCAGTGCTGATGGTCCTGGAATCAGAGACATGTCCATCAGGAAGTCAGTGATCCACCTGCAAGTGGAGTCACGCACGTTCATCTGAGAGAACTTGTCCTGCAGCAGGGCCGGGATGATGGTGTTGAAAGCAGAGCTGAAATCCACAAACAGGATCCTGCAGTAGGTTCCTGGGGAGTCCAGATGCTGGAGGATATGAAGGGCCATGTTTACTGCATCATCTACAGCAACTGTTTCACATGCTCACAGTAAAAAATGTGCTGCAGTGTGTGTGTTCTGGCGTTTAATCAGCGTCCATTAATCATCATCGCTTTTTCCCCCGTATCTCCAGGCAGAGGACATTTAGGGGAATCATGTTTTCTGACAGCAATTTCAAAGGTGTGTCAAGCAGGCTACAAACTCTTTTTAATGTGGTTCAGAATTTAGTAAGAGCTCTCAATTCAACTTGAAATAAAGTATTCCAAGCTTCTTGCGCTTATATTTTGTAGGAAAAACCACTAAAAAGGAAGTGATTATGTGAGTAACTGTTGCTGTCATGACTGAGATCAATTTCAGAACCCCTATCAAAGTATTTATTTATTTCTATATTTTGCCGCTATCAAAGTACCATAATCTGGCTGCGGGAAAGATACTATTGCTGGCAGGGCAGTTTTGTTGAGGGTCCATAATCACAGAGAGAATTGAGGTGTTTCCCTTGTCAATGTTAGTATAAACTTCATCTATTATGTGGACTGTGGTGCTGAAACAGTGAAAATGCTCTGTGAACACTTAACAAGTATGTTATGTCTGTGGCCAACTCCTTAAAAAACATATGGGTTTACTGAAAAAATAAGTAAATATAGTTTCTTAATATATTTACCAAAAGAAACCTGATTTCTTGGCTGGGGGGAGGGGTAGACTAGACAGTTGGCTGCTATTCACAACCTCACTGCTAGATGCCAGTAAACCTTACACACTTTACCTTGAAAACCGGAGTCAAATGCCTTGTAAGTGTTCACATACTTGGCCAATAAAGCTATATGTGATTCTGAACTGTTTGTTGTATTCATGGTTAAAGAGTGTCTTCCCAGATCCATATATGTTTGAAAAATCTATCTACCCAATATTGTCATTCTGTTTGTCCATATTGTTAATTTATTATTATTATTTCTGTCTTCTCTGTGCACACAACATCTATAGCTAGAGAGGGCTGCATGCTGTACAGATGGTAAAGCTCTTTGTGAATTGTGATTTTGGGCAACATAAATACAATTTACGTGACTTGAAATTGTAAAAACACGGCACGAGGCATAATGTAATGCTATATCTTCACCAAAAGATGGTGTTCAAGATCAATGCTTTAAAAGGCTACCAAGCCTTGCACAGATTTTGTTTTAAACGCACAAACTCAGACATTGTTTGCAAAACATAAACTTATTGGTCTTGGACTTTGACACAGTGTTTGAGTATAGTCTTTTAAATTACTTATTTTTAATGTTTCATATAATATAAACACAAATGTCAAAATGTCAGACAGCAGATCAGACTAGTGCCTCCCTTTCCATCCTAAGCTATTGCCTCTCACTGAGCCTTGCCTCCATGCTTTGCACCCTCCTGCTGCTGTAGGAGATGGAGCTCAGCCTAAAACCCAGTGAGCGTTTCACAGCGAGAGGGGGAAAGATATCCCCTTTGGTTCTGCCCGACAAGATGTGGCATCTGTGGGTTGTGTAACTCAAGTGGAAGGGAATTAAGAAGAAAAGAGTTCCAGGGACTCTAAAAGCAGTCACAGAGAGTTCACATGTCTCTCTGTATCGCGGTGAACATTTTCAATCTGCACTTTGATGTGTGTGCTCTACAGCCAGATTAGTTTGATGACAATACAGAAGTTATTGTCTATAAAATCTACACATGTAGCACAACTATCACAGTGTCATTGGATATGTTGAATATGTCAGGTTATTTGTCTTATTATGTCAGGGTGTCTTTTTAGACATGAATATTCATATTCAATATTCAATCAGTAATTAAAATCTGTTTCTTTACAATTAACTCAGCATATAAACACTCACCTACAGTGCAGCATCAAGGAATCAGGACACATTTTCCTGGATGTTTTAGAGGAAAGAACTTCAATTTCTTATCATCAACAATAATAACAAATCTGTTGTCTGTCCTTGAATGATGGCTTCTTTTTAAAAGTTGATTTCCCTGCCAAGCCAGAACAGTGCGGATCAAGCATGGGTTTTATTTACAACCAAGGTCCCTGCAAGGCCCACGTTAACCTCTCAGTCTTATTTACTTTACCTGCTGGGCTCTATTAAGCAGAGTCCAGTTCCAGAGTTGGATGTAATTCTCCGTACCCTGAGCCCAGATGTCCAGATTTCTTGCACACATTAATTCATCAATCCAGGCAAAGGTTCCTTTAGCAGTCTGTGCTGCATTAGCAACTGTCTCGTAACTCTCTTAAAATCTGGCTTCTGGGGTCGAACCTTTGAGCTTCTTGCCAATTAAGGGCAGTTGTATGGTAAGCAGATCCATTCCTCCTGTGCCTGGAGGAATCACTATGTCTTATTTCATTCTAATTCCACTTTCCATCATGTTTCAGGAGCGGGACATGATGGGAATGGCTTGTGACAGTTCTGACCCATTTGGAGGTCTTTCTACACAACATGAGCCGGTGAACTCTTACTCACTCGCTCAGATTGGCTTTAATGTCCTCGGTGGCCACATACAGTTTTTCATATCACAGCCACCGTTATGGAAATTCACAGTGACCTACTACATCCCAGACTGTCTGGTGAAGGAGGACAGATAGAGCAGCAGCTACCTGATGGATGGTCAACAAACCGGAAAAACATAGCATGTAGACTGTAGACTGAACACATACAAAAAATACCTAGGCTATGTCATATTCTTGTGTGGCAATCTTGTTTGTTACTAATTGTTTGTTTAATGTCTATAAGTTTATAACTTATTATATATATTATAACTCAATTTGTAATAGCGTTATTAAGTTGTTTATTCATGTTAAGAATGTATTGATGCTTCTTAACTTTTTAGGATGCCATAAATAAACAAATCATGTTGGTCGGATTTTCCCCCTTTAGCATAACTTTAACATTTAAGAACATTTTAATTCATAAGGAAGGAATCCAACAGACCACCACTTAATTTCTGGAAAAGGGCTGCAGACCATCTGGACTAAAATTCCATCTAATAACGACTTCTTAACATTTCCAACTGCTGACTTGATGGTTTATTAGAAAGTGAGAAACCCATAACTCTTTGTTATTGAATTACTCATTTCGGGTTTGTTTGGTCCAGATGCTGTACAGCCGTTTTCAGAAGTGGTAAAACTGATGGAAAATGAGCAATTGGTTTGCCACCAATTACTGCTGTTTCGCTTCAAACAGTATGTTGATGATGCATTTCTAAATAGTCATTTCAGCTCAGTGTTTTGGTGAGTTTTATGTTTAATTTGCTTGAAAGGATTACATACTTCTTCATAGGGGATGATTGGAAATTGTTGAAAGCCTAAAGCTTGTAAAACACTTTCAGAAATCTTATCGGACACATTTAAAAATACATATGTCTGTCAGATATACACAATGTAAAATGACAAAGATATACAAATTTTAAATGTAAAGAAAAAGAAATCAGACAAAAAATGTTAAATTGGAGAAATTGGAAGTAAGTACAAAAGTATTGAGATGAAAATATACTTAAAGTACCAAAAGTAAAAGTATTAATTATTCAGAATGGTCCATTTCAGAGTAATCTATATTATTATTATTATTATTATTAGTAGTAGTAGTAGTAGTAGTAGTAGTAGTAGTAGCATTATTAGTATTATTATTAATAATAATAATGTGTACATCAATTTAATGTAGAAGGTGGGGCTAATTTTGAATACTTTATATACTGTTGGAAAGTCCTATTTATAATTTTAATTTATGTGATAATTACGATTAATAATAATCTGAATCTGCAAAGTAACAAGTAACCAAAGTTATCAAATAAATATGGTACAATACAATATTTACTTCTGAGATATAATGGAGTAAAAGTATCAGAAAATGGAAATACTCAGGTAAAGTACAAGTACCTTAAATTTGTATTTAAGTACAGTATTTGAGTAAATGTACTTTGTTACTTTCCACCACAGGCCAAAAACCACCAGGATGAATAAACTTCGCTGAGCATAAAGCTTCTTTGCCATTGATTTTATTCTAGTTTATTCTCTTCAGACTCAAAGGAGAACAGACCAAGATAGACACAGGGCCGTAGCAATGAATTATGGGCCATTTTCAGAGGTAATGACTGCAGGCACCTCTACAAATCCCTCTGATCCCCACTCAACCATCATTCAAACCACAACAAAAACTCTTTGCCTGCCCGCCTACAACTCAAATACACCTTTCATCAAACATGTTCCTAAAAGAAATGATGAGTTTTGTCACCTTGGTAGCTGCAAAAATACACTTCCTGAAAACTTTACTACTGTTTGACATTTAAGCAGTCACATAACACTCTGTAATCTGCCTCACACACTCATTTCCTCCCCCGGTTGTACATTATGACTCTCAGAGCTCAGATGACTCTCGTTGTTTGTTCCCATGCTCGGCTGTGCCGGGCCCCGTGTCATCAAGATGAAAGAAGGTGGGGGGGACTTGCGGGTGGTCGAGACTAGAAGTAGAAAAGGTTTGGCTTGCCAGGGGGGTTCATCCCTCCACTGAACTCCTGAACCCCTCCTCTCCTGCTCATGGGGTAAACCTTTTAACACACGCGTCATTCTCCGCCGGGGCAGGCCGAGGTCTCCAGCCTTTCACGCGTCGGCCACTAATGAGGTTTAAGAATCTCAGAGCAAGTTGATGGGAGTCTGACCTCCACTCAAGAAACTGAGCTACGGAGGGGCGGCAGCACTGTTGGTCAAATCACTTCTGACATTAAACCACTGAACAATGTGTGGTAGTCTGGCTCTGGCGATACACTGAGAGAAGTGATGCTCGCTCAAATGCTCAATTTGACCTCAGCATTTATCTACGTTGCTTTTTGGTAAGTCCAGTGCGATCTGTACTGTACGTAATGTGGCATTTGTGGATTGTGAAAAAAGTCATGTGTGTAATTCATTAAATTATTTCTCCAGAAATTTGTAAACGGCAGCCTAGTTTGCGGATTAGTGCAATAGTGTTGGAATCAAAACCCTGGTTGTTTTGGTGCAGAATCCAGAGCTGTGCAGCATCTTTCAGTCTTTTTCAAACGTCATAGACTTATGCTGATACATGAAATTGTTTCTTAATTTGAATGCTGGAAACTAATGACCTGCTTATAAGAGTTGTAACACTGGCTTTAAGTTTAAGATTTTTTGTCCTTTTCTAAATTTTAATTCAAAACCTCTTAAGACATTCTTGAAAGGGAATATTTTTAAAATAATACAAATCTTGAGTATTCTGCCTTACAAAGGCAGAGAGCAGTAAGTACAGAAGCAGTGAATATTATATTATTATATTATAATATTTTAACCCAAAAATTCTACCATAGAACCCACATAATATCTAAAGAATACAGATTCTGGACTCACCCTTTGATCCTCAGATAATACAAGGGAACAATTCATTTACAAACTACATGTGATCTTAAAGTTCTCTTGTCCATTTAAAACTAGTTTAAGAAAATATGATTATTTACAGGCTGTAGTTTATGGGAATTAAATGTTTCAATGTTTTACAAGGTAGCCAACAATTTAATAAATTAATGTACTCTTTAATATATTAATATATTAAATAAAGAGCCTTAATCACATGAAAATGCATTAACTCCACTTCAGTTAAAGGTTGAGACGGCAGCTACGGTTACTAGCTCAGTGGCCGACTGAGATCTGCTTAGCTAGTTAGCTTTAGCAGGAGTTGTTTACTTTTATCTCCATCTTGGTTTAGCCACTGCATCATTTAGTTATCTGAAATGACTAACTGCTTTTTATTTAGATTTAAAACATTTACAGACATTTACAATAACTAGGGAAAACCTCAAGTTAGGCAAATAGTATTGACTCAGGCTAGTCATCGCTGTTTTACCAGCTAGTGCAATAAGTGTCATGGCACTTTCCAGTCCACAGATTAAGATTACCAAACCACAGTGACATTAGGTTTGGCTTTTAGCTCTGTTTTGTACTTACTGCAAATTTAAAAAGCTGTTTTCACAGAAATTGTCTAAGGCTGTTTGCATTTCACCTGTTACTAATAATTGTTATATATTATTATGTTAGGTTATTGTTTCCTTAAATTTTCCTGCTACTAAAATACCAATTATCAGTAACATTATCATCTTCAAGTAATTTAAAATGAAATAAAAAAAATACCTTTTAATAACTGTTATTTACAGTATTTATTTTAGTTGGCTTTTCATTGCCTATATATGGCCAAACAACTGTAATGTAGGCATGTTTTGGTTCTGTGCCAACAACAACAATAAACTTTTGTCACCAATGATTGGTTTTATGCTGAACATTGGCAGTGGCTACATTTTGCTCGTTTGTGATACCACAGATTTTACATCACCATTGTAAAGAAAAAGAAACAAAAAACAACAGAATATTATGTTTTAATTTAAGAAAATGCTAACTAACTTTTTAATTAAGAAAAACAGAAAATTCTATTCATCACTTTTTTTTTATAACAGATCTTATTTTTTATTGAGGAGAGTCAAGTTGGGCTTTCCATTTTTTAGAAAATAAACCAATGACAATATTACAAATAATGAAATTGTTACATCATTCACAGGGTTACAGTCAATATACATTTATACAGAAATACAGGATCTCCCACATCAGTCACAGTGGTCTGAACCGGCACTGGTCTATAATGGGGGCTTTAAAGGTCCAGGGGATGCAGGGAGATCCCCCGCCTGTACTAGCCAACAGCCAGAGTGGTAGTGGGAGGGAGCAGCTTCAGGGGAAGGGACGGGACAACAGAGGGTAAAATGGGGTCATAGAGGGGAACACAGGTGGCAGGGTGCCATAGTGGTATGAAAGTTTGTGAAACAGAGGGAAAAACACAGGCTTGTTCTGAGCAGCAGTGAGCATTTGTCCATCAGCAGCCTGCTGAAATGTCCTGAACACTGGAGCTTTGACTGCAGCAGGATTCACAGACTATCTGCACCTGAAAATGTCAATTCAACAAGCTACATTTGTCCACCACAACAGTAGAGGGCGCTCTGGTGCTTTGTGCTGCATCCATTAAACAGGAGCCATTTTCTGTCTTCCACAACAGGAGGCAGACCTCTCGCTCTGACCATACTGTAGTTTGGACGGTGTTCAAACGCCCAGTGGGTACAACCTGGCACAGCTCGTGTTTATGCACACTATCATGTAACAGTAACACTGAGACTTAACGGTTTTCCTCCGTCCTTCAAAAATTGGCACATGGTGAGGGCAGGACTGAGTGGTTTTACTTCACAGATGTAAGAGGAGAAAGTACATTATGTTTTGCTGAAGTTGAAGTAGGCCAACGTTGTATGAAACCATCATGAGTGTCATGACTACAGTACATTTACTTCACTTCCAGAGGAAAGCTGTAAAAAGTTCTTAACTAGAGAAACTGGAGTCTGCATGTGTAGATGCCCCTTTTATGGTGTTGTAAAACTACATCTGAAAAGATAAATAATATATTTTGTTTCTGGAAAGTGAACAGTATAAAACAACTGCTCTGAAGGGGAAATAAGCAAGTGAATTAAACATAAAGGGCACAAAAGCCTTTCTGTATATACAAATCTTGAATTGACACATAGTGAATTTAAATTTCCCAGCGATGCAATATTCATAAATATCCGACTGCACTTTTGTCCTGTGAAAACCATTTACAGTAATGATTATTTGTATGATTATTTTATGATAATTTCACTTAAATAAAATATTCAGGCCAATATCAGAGAGGAGATAAAAGAATAATCACCACATAGAGTAAAATTTATTTTAGAAATATGCCCACCAGAAAAACTGCACCAGATGAATTAGTAACTTGGTTTTTTAATAGTCTAGAATTTGGACATTTGGACAGCTCTGGCTTTGGTGTAAAGAAAGCAGCCAGTCTGCTTGTAAAAAGGAAGTCAGAAACACTTGACATAAGTGTGTCAATTTCTTCTCCCAATATTGCTGCTCAGCTTGAAGTGCAACAATCCATCTCTTTTGTGCCATCAAAATCAGAAGATATATAAATACTTCATGGAGTGCTTTCAAACACTCCACACTCAATCAAAAGGTTTTCTTTTACTTTAGATGAAATGGACAAAAAACTAACCCTCAGAAGGAGTAAACCAAGAAGTATACACTGACAGTATGTACCATAAAGTCAACTTAAGCACTATTTAGCACTAAGTATGTCTGCCCACCCTGTTTAAGGTAGTTCCTTAAAGCAACGTTCAAGGATAATTGCTTGATTAATAACTTCAAGTCTTGGCGGTGTCCATGGACAAGCATCATAAAGAGCTTTAATGGGACTAGAGCAGAAACTCAGCAGCCTTGTGTATACTTCAGATTAATTTGATTAAAGTGTTTTTCCTGATGATGGAATATTTGCCGTACCATGACAAGACGTTCAGCCTCACAATATAAAACTGATGAGCTGTTAAGAATTGAGAAATGGAAAGTGAAGATGATCGAAAGCTCAGTTAAAAAGCAAACTTCATGTTGGCATCAATGGCATTTAGGTCACAGCATCACTTCTCCCTCGCCTCTCAGCTATGACTAACAGCTCATGATTCTCCTCCTCCAGTTTCATATGTTATAAAGGCTTCCAGGGAAATATTCATTCTGATGTGTTGCACTGCAGATGAAAATAACCAAGGAGAGGATTATGGAGGAGAAAGAGAATAAAAATCCTTCCACTCCTGGCCTTAAATTCTGTGGACAGCCGGGGATAATGAAAGGTAAGATGACAGGGGTGCAGTAACTTAAGTTTCTCACTTTCTTCAACCAGAGCTTTGGTGCTAAAGCTTTCTGTAGTGACACCACAAAATCTCAGGTCAAGTCTAAGGATTTGGTACAAGCAAACTTGGAAGCATTGTCCAGTGGAGGAATCTCTTTTTTTTCACATAAACAGTGGCATGCAGCTTTAAGACAAGACAAGACACAACTGCCCCACTGATGAGTGTCAGCTTGCCTGCTTCTGTTTGATGCTTTTAAACTCGCCGAGACGTAACCAGACAACTGCCAAATGCCGACTGTGTGGAGATCAGTGGGAGCGGCAGACAGGTGGCTGACAGGCATGTATGTGATCAAGGGGAGAGAGAGGGAATCAGTGCCTGGACAGAGCGGCTGTGATCGGGGTGCGGCCGCCCCGCTGTGACCGGACACATCTTACCGATGGCTCACAGCTGGGCGTCCATGTCTGGCTGTCAGGTCTCGGAGCGGAGCCCAGTAGGAACTCTGCACTGCCGATATCATTTACTGGCTGTGTACATAAACCCCCGCCTGATTCACCGTCATCAGGGAATCATTGCATTGCTACAAACTCCATCTTTCCCCCACACAATCCTTATACCAGGTATACCGACGACAACACAAACAATGGTTGACAGCTGTGTACTCATAAGACAGTATTGTTCACAGGAAGCCATACAATAATGCATATACTGTCTATAAAATAAACCTGTTACAGGGAAATGCTGTTTTATCTACACGGTTTTGTGCACCAACATAATCCATGAGTCAAAATAAATTCATAAGCATTGATGGAAGATCCAGAGTGTTTCTTGGAGTCAAACAGGAGACTCAGTGCAGACAAAAACCCTAAAAGTAATAATAATAACAATTCAATAATATCCATACAGAAATTGCAAAAATATAACACATTGCATTTTTGTTTTAAATTCAACAAATGCCTGATTGTAGTCTATTCATGACTGTGTGTGTAAAATAACCATGTATGGTATCAAAACTTTAATATTTTAAACATAAAATCTCTTTTCAAAAGGAAAACTGGAAGAAAAAGCCACTGAATATAATGCAGCCACATTATACTCTTTAAAGTGTGTCAAATCCAAGCTCTTACCAAGCAGAGTTCTAGTAATTGCAGCAAATCAAAGCACTGTGAAATTAACCACTCACTCAGCATGCTATCAAACACGAGTTCCGACACTTCAGGAGCCACTGTTTCTTGTGGGATGCATGTGCAACATGTGCACAGACGGCATTAGAGATGAACAACGTGAAGGAGGATGCTATAACAGCACATACTGAATGTATGTGGGCTCTGATATAAACAGTAGAACCTGTTTCTTTTTGTGTGAATTTATGTAGGAAGTTGGTTGCTGTTGTTTTACTCCTTAAGCTATTTTTTCATAGGCCAAGGGGAAAAAATTATGGTGACAACAACTTAAATCCTCCCTGTGGTCAGTTCTTCTGCTCCTGAACTAATTGATTATAATTGTTTCTGAGTCATCGCGTTGTGGCAGGTCAAGTGCATCTGATATGTACAGTACAGGATTATGATTGGGGTGCAAAAAGGGAAGAGTTCTATTTGGCAAGCTGTGAGTATTTCGCTGTGAAAGAAAAAAAAAGAAACTTGTCATTTTGTCTATAGTGAGAGGAAGCATGGTGAGACGGGATCTTCATCACAAAATTTCACACAATATAGAAAATTACTTGCAATGAGAAAAAAAAGTTTTCTTTTTCTTGAGTGTGGATTTCACGGTGTGAATTGACAGTCTGAATGAATGTGTTTTTGACATCAGTTTATGCCAAACATTGTCCATTTCATGTTTTTTTTGTTTATTTTCTTTCCTGGGAAAACAGTTGGGAGTGCACGTTGGGTCCCTCAGTCTCTTCTGCAGTTTGCCTTTCAGAAGGCCACAGAGAACTCTGTGTTTCCTTTTGATGTCCAAAATTAAAAATGGCAAAGACAATATCCACACCTTGTAGAGGATGGCCTCGTCTCCTTAACCCTTCCTTGTTTTCTTTTTTTTTTGCCCTTTTAAAGGGTAGCTTTCCTACTCAGTTTGTCTAATGTACAACCTTATATCATCTATAAATTTAGATAAACTCCTTGCCTTTTCTCAGTTTTTCTTTTTTTTTTCTTTACAAAATTCTTTACAAAATTATCAGAACAAACAAACCAAGAAAAATGTTCAACATCAAATAAAAATTGGTGGAAGATTGAAAAATGTGTTGCTGGTCGCTTCTAACCTCCCATGTTTCTAGATCCAAATGTGGGTTGGCTTTGGGCCTTCTGATGTCTCATCACATGGACTTTTTGCTTCCATAACTCTCCACAGCTGATCCCAAGGTTGGAGGGAGAGTCAGGGTGAGGGAATAAGAGGAGGAAAGAAGGAAGTGGAGAGGAGAATGGGGAAGAATGGTAGTCTGGGGGGAAGACCAGACACACTGTAATGTAAAAAAGAAAAAAGAAACATCCACTCCATCCTCCTCACCCTGAACCCTGCATCCCAAATGCCTTTTTTTCCCCTCCTCTGTTCCGCTCGGGAGGGTCAAACCTCCACTGACTGAATCTGGTTCATCTGTGCCCGCATCATCTGGACGCTGTTGAGGATCTTCTTTTGATGGCCTGCTAATGTCACACCCACCCTCAGGATGTCCCTGTGGGGAGAGACAGAAGAAGATGTCAGGCTGATAAGAAAACAGCTGAACAAAGGTTTTGCAGGAGTGTTTTCAACCTACACATTGAATTGGTGACTCATTAGCAACTGTTTGGTATAATTGTTTAATCATACACCTAAATTATGCCTACAAAATCCCTGACTTTGTACAAGTGTACCTAATTATTGATGCTGTTATGAAGGCAAAGGGTGGTCACTCCAAATATTGATTTAGATTTTTCTTCTGTTCACTCAATATGCATTTTCTCAACTGATAAATATGATCTTTAAACATGTCTATTTTTGAAAGCATTCTTACGCTACATATTCTTTTCCACACCTACCTAAAAACATTTGCACAGTATTGTATATGAAAACTAATATGACAGTAAAGTAACAAGCATGATACATGTTGTCATTTTCCTGAGACTGTGAGTGTGTGTTCATCCAACTTTGAGGCCAGAAAGCTTATATAATCACAGAGAAATGTTGCCAGTTTATTGTATTTTTCTGTACTAGTTCTCTACTAACTTCCTAACTGATGTGGTAAACCCCACCCTCTCATGCAAACAAAACAAAATCACAACATCTATATTATAAGTCTGTTGCGGATACAACAGTCATCACAGAGGTCATATGGTTTATAAAAATGCCAAAATAAAAAAAAAAGTTCCTTTGCATCAAAGCAGTAGCATCAGCTCAAAACATAATAATGTACTCACTGTTTGTTGAACAGTTTCTATTCCACAGGACAATGAAATTCCTTTCTCCTAATTCTGAATTGCAATCATGCTTATTGGATTACACATTACCATCTGTTTTGTTCAAAGAATTGAAGCTCAACATCTCCGTGGGTTAATCTCTGGCTCGTGATAGTGTTGTCCATAGACAGGAAATTACTTTTATCTGTTTCTCTACAGGTGGCATTATTACCATGATTATATCTTGTGTTTTAGGAAGTTTTTTCTCCTAAAAGTTTGGGTAACCAACCCCATATTATAATTATTCCTTTAAATCCTTAACTGAGGTCAAAAAGAAGCCTGCTAAACACATGGCAGAGAATAAAGGCCACTGTTATGGCTTCAAGCTATTGTGCCCACTGTTCAGCCTTGCAAGTGCAGTATTACGATCTGCTAATTACATGCAGCTCAGTGCTAGAGTCTTTTATAACGGTATAACGGGCCAGAGGCAAAGTCTGGTGCTCGTTCAAGTTTTAGGAATACGAGACTCAGCGGACCTGACTTATGTGATCGTTTTTCTTATACTTATCAGACCCAGAACATCAGGAATCATCAGCACTTACTCCATGGTCATCTGGGATACCACATCAAATGTAGTGTAGTCAGCGTTGGCAAAATTGTCTTTGTACTGGCCCATCTTGATGGCATCCAGCCACTCATCCACAGTGCTGAAGCTGGAGAAGTCTGGGATGCTGCGGTCCAGGAGGGGGAGATGAACACTGAGGGGGACACAAGCAGGAGCCATTAAGAATAATTATAATGCAAAGTGGCAGGTCAAACATCATAGCCAGCCCAGACCACCTGTGTATGATTCAAACATGAATTATTACATTACATTTTCAAAAGGCTAGACAGAACTTGGAGAATCCCACTGGCCTTATCCATTAACCAATATTTTCCAAACTGATTCCTCATAGAGTCTATTTTCCAAATGAAGTGATAGGCTTCAGGGAGCCAATATATCCACTCAGTGTCTGTGGAAAGCCTGACACTCCACCACAAATGAAAGTACAGACAGGGATAATGGAAATCAGCAAACGCTCGCTCTCAAAGGAAACTAACACCCAGAGCAGAAACACTTCAAAATGTTTTGTTTTGAAAACTGCACAACTGCTTCAATCCAGGTTTCGCCTCAAGCATTCGTGGGAAGGATCTGATTTATCAAACCAAAAGGCTTTAATTTACATAACCGCTCGGCGCCAGCAGAAACAAGAGACACTGTGTTCAGAAAAAAGTGAACTGTGCCATGGATGGCACTGTAGCAGGAGCATGAATTTCCTGTTAGGAAGAGGAAAGCTTTTACATTAGGAGAAAATCAGATGCATAATATTGCTCTTGATGTTATCCGCATCAATGTGAAATGATGCTAAAAAGAAGGCCTGTCTTGTGGGATGCCTAGAGAGACAAAGCACTCATAAGATACCGCACAGAGAGTGAAGGGCAGCACAAGGAAACCAAAGAACATTGATTTAACACTAGTCTACACCTATGGTGCAAGTGCAGTATGTTATGACAATGAGTATTACTCACAAACAATGTGAACACAAGTAAATCACATAAAACTAATTTGATCAACAGCTTTCCTGCCACTCACCCTGAAGATAACGGAGTCATGGCCTTTAACGTGTTGGGATTGCGGATCATCTTGTCGAGGTTGTTGACGATCTGACTGAACTTGGGCCTGTTGTTGCGGTCCTTTTGCCAGCAGTCTAGCATGAGCTGGTGCAGCGCACTGGGACAGTCCATGGGTGGGGGCAGCCGGTAGTCCTGCTCTATGGCATTGATGACCTGCAGGGGGAGACACAGATCTCTAAGGGTTGCTATGAGGCTCTACAAACAGGAGATCGATTGATGGAGAGGAGAGTGTGTACGATCGAGAGGTCGAAGAAGTATTCAGATTCAGATTCAGATACTAAAATTATCAATACAACTGTGTTTGTATAAAAATACTGCATGAAATACTGCAAGCAAAATGTATTTAACGTATCAAAAGTAAAAGTACTTGTACTGTGGTGAATCAATGTGTGAGTAGCATTTTACTAGGCATTAGGATCATAACATAAATGGACGCAATGATTAATGTGTTAACAAGGAAGAAAAAAATGTTTGGTATTGATTTATTTTGACTTCAAATTTAGAAAGCTTTCCTTTCCTTTCCTTTCCTTTCCTTTTGTTTGTTTTTTGTTTATTGAATATTTATATTTTCTTCAAATTAAATCGTCTGAGAAGTTTAAACATTAAATGTCTCTTTGGAACAGATAACTCCTCAACATCTGCAACCCAGTATCTATAGCTGTCAGATAAATGCAGTGAAGAAAAAAGCACCACATTTTTCTCTGAACTGTAGTGGAGTAGAAGTATAAAGTAGTAGGAAATGGAAACTCTAAAGTAAAGTACAAGTATATATATATATATGTACAATGTATTTGGGCATAAATCACCTATTACACATTTCTGCTAGCAGTGACCTCATATCTGGCCTTTACAAAGGATTTAATGCTCTCTTTCTCTGTAAAGCCACATTAAAGATATGTCTGACTTGGGGTGATGATGTTTTTTGTTGGGGGCACACAGAGGTGGTGTACGGTTAACAGGGTGAGACAACCCGGAGGACACTTTGCAAGGACTCACAATCTCCTGCTCATTATCAGGGCCATTAAAGGCGCTCCATTCAGACCCAGATTAATCTCATTCATAAGACCTCCAAACGAGGACCCCGATGGAGCAGAAACACTATCTGCAGCTGCTAATAAGATAACCATTGAGGTCCTCAGTCCCTCTTAGCACATTAGTGTTCTCACTTTCAATTTGAAACTATTTTCATTATCTCTCTCCCCATAATTTGCTCTCTCCTCGGCTACCCAGAGGGAGATAGGAAATGGAGGCTCCAGTCAAGAGCAGAAATTGTCCACTGAGCACTGTCGTGCATTTCAAACGATCTGATTATGTCTCTGTGTTGAGTGTGGAATTTTCATTTGAAACCCATGAGTGAAGCTGAGCTGCTGTTAGGCTAAGGGAAAGCAGATACAATGACAAAATGTATCTCTGAGGAGTCTGACGCTGTAATGAAACTCAGAAGCAAAAAATGTATGGGTGTAATGAGGCATTGTTTCAAAAAGTGTTTAAAGGGGGGAATTTGCCTACAGAAATATTAGAAATGACTGTAGGCAAGTTAAATACATACATCTTGATTGGTCATGTCCCAGTAAGGCCTCTCTCCATAGGACATGACTTCCCACATGACGATTCCGTAGCTCCACACATCACTAGCAGAGGTGAACTTCCTGTACTGGATAGCTTCAGGTGCAGTCCATCGGATAGGAATCTTCCCTCCCTGTGAACACAAAGGGCAACAACCTCAGTGAGGGAAGCGAGACCGAAACCCGACCGTCACAGTGTCCTGGCTCCGGAGAGAGACACTGTTCACGGCAACAATACTGAGAGTAATTCAAACTGGGAGGTGGCTATTGCAAAACCCCTGGGATTAAAGTATGGTACATGAAATACTGGAGAAAGAGGAAGCGAAGAACAGGTGAAGAGGTAAAGAAAGCAGTGTAGGAGCAGCATACGTCAAATAAAACCAACCGGCAGCAGTGCAGATAATGTCAAGTTGTCATTCACAAAAAAATATTTATTAAAACTTATTAGAAAAGGCTTTTTGATCCTGGTTTAGTCATGAGGCTTAAATGTTTCTTACCAGAGCACTCGTGTACGTGGGGTCTGATGTATCATCCTCCAGGAAGCGCGAGAGACCGAAGTCTGACACTTTGCACACAAGGTTGCTGTTGACCAGGATGTTTCGGGCAGCAAGGTCGCGGTGCACATAGTTCATGTCGGCCAGGTATTTCATGCCTGAGGCAATGCCGCGTAGCATACCAACGAGCTGGATCACCGTAAACTGCCCATCGTTTTGCTGTAAAACAGACATAAGGTGTTACAATCCCTTAATGTATGGAGTGGTTCATAAAAAGGAGGTACTACTAGAAATTTGCCTGACATTATGTGCATATAGTTAGGCCTGCAGGATGAATCAATGTAGTATTTTCAGTCAAAGATCGTGGCCTTCTTAGAGTGCAGCCTTAGTGTTGGGGCTGAATGGCTGCAACACAGACTGAACCAATCTAGAGGGGCTGTCTTATTTTTGTACAAACTGAAAATGATGCCATCAGAACTTTAAAGATACATAATCACATTTAAAACTCTACACAAGGCTTTAAGATAAAATATCTATTTATTTATTTTTCACTCAATAAAATTTTATAAGGTTTTCTCTCTTGTAATGACTCACCATTTTTTGACATGTCTACTTGTAACCCCAACCACATGTGGCTAATGTAGAAAAAGTTACTTTGTAGTATTAGTTTCTCTGAAGAGGCCAACAGTGAGGTCTGGGTTAGGCTCGACAGGGCTGGGCTAAGCTGGGTCTGGCTGGCTGTCTACAGCTGTTCCCCTCCTCGGTTTGGTGAGAGGGCTTTACCCCATGCGTGGGGAGTGTCTGGAGCAGTGGTGCAGCTGTGCTTCCAACTGTGCACACCTGCACTCTCCCCACCACCCACCATGATGGCCAGAGAACAGAAGATTCCAGAGAATGGAGCATGGGAGCTCAGGGACGGGTGTGGATAGACGGAAAGGCCAAGAGAGGGAATTGGAAGGGCAGGAGAGCAGGGCCCCGAGCACCGCCATATTAACAGTCAGCATGACCGCTTCGCTAACCTATTTCTTTTTCAAATGCTTTGCTGCTCATTAGCAGATTGGATGCTTCTTCTCACGTCAAGCTGCTCTTCCTCATGTACCACAGCAATTAAACATACTGCATTATTCATGAAACGTTTCTCACAAATACCCACTGCCACCTAATCTTTGTGCTGTGTTTGCATATACTTTAATTGGAAAGATTCCTCCAAAGTCTTAGGTGGAAGAAATAACCAGGAATTTGTAGATCTGTGTCAATCAAGGTTTAGCATGATTTATTTATGTAAAAATAATGTTTTATATCAAAGAAGGACTTTCATTCTCTTTATTTCCTCTGCTTTCCCTATAGTTGGTTCTATATACCAATCCAGCTCTGACAGATCTATTCTCCCAATTCCCTTTCTCCCCCTACCCTGCAGGTTTTTCTGCAGGAGGCTGAAGGGAAGACGATCCTTCAGTAGGCAGCTCAGTATAGACTGCAGTGACCATTTTAAACAACCACTTTCCAATCACCTCAGAAAGGACACAAACCATGTTCAGAGGCTTTGACACCGTCAGCAATTGTTGTCATAAACTGTCACCATGAGGTGCTGCAGAGGTTCCCTATTGTTTTGAATACAATATGCTGTCAAATATGTTTAGCAAACATCTACATATAAACAAACACCCTTCACCGACAGATCAAATTCCAAAAAGAGCTGATGCCTTCTGTCTCAGGGTCGGAGGCAGAATGCAAATAAAGACTCTGAACCCAGTCTGAACAGTGTGCTGACAGGAGCTTGCATGTTTTCTTCTTGAGGATGGTTTTGATGTAGGCTTGCAGTAGAGGGCTTAAACTGACTATCAGTGTGGGTATTAAACAGGTGGAAATCGTTTAAAGAGGTAGAAACTTTTTTCAGGGAATTTAATAATGCTGTTCAATTCTTCAAGTACAGTAATTTATAGTAAAATGGTTATTATTATATGTATGCATTACATACATACTTTACAGTATATACTGTATATAATGCACATCTATATCCACAACACAAAATTGTTCAATGATATTGTACTGCAGTGCATAACTCAACACAACACAACATATTTTTCTTACTACAGGAAAAGCAAGTTTATTTATAATGTGGCATACTATTTGTGTCGCATTAATTAAAAAGTTCTCATTATATCATTTGTACTTAAACTTAAAATAAACCTTTTTTGGCAAAGCTCATACATCCACAATTTCCATAAATCAGAGGCCTTTTTCTGCTCATTCCAAAAATGAAAAGAGAGCAATTAAGATGGATGAAAATTAGAGAAAAATTTGTTTTTATTTCACTAACATCCCAAGACAGATGGGGAAGGAATGTGTGACATCTCATCTCATAGCTTGCTTCATTTTTAAACATCTGACATCTCATTTTAAGTCTAGCAAAGTATTTGAATTATTTATGTGGGTCGTAAATGGGGGAGCATGGCCGGTTCTCTGTAATATCCTCCTCTGGTTAGATTATTAAAATTAAAAATCCCATGAACTTGTGAGCACTGCATATTTCTTGTCAGGGAGCCGGGGGAAAATAAATGCATGATTCCGTACTGCATAATCAGCAGTGGACTAAGCGTGCAGTGAATGCAAAGCAAAAACAAGGTAAAGATAATTTTAAAAAAGTTGTATAAAATAGATAGAGAAAAACAATAAATAGTGAGGCATGACTGCATTGGGATGTGAACATCAGGAACTTGTGATTGACACTATTTTAACTAAACAGGAGAAATTTGGGGAATAATAATATTTACTTAAAGTATGATTACTGTGCTAAACCATGTCAAACAAGATATGCGTGTGTGTGCAACAAGAATATGAATCGTTGTTTGTCAGGAATGTACTTGTAGTTGATTAATTAATTCTTTGAGTTGGTAAAACAACAAAAGAAATATCTGCTGTTGTGTGATTAATAATATAGTCTTTGCATGGGAGGGGGTGACTGCCTCTCTTCAATTTCTGACAGGATGCTAGCAGATATTTTGGCAGTTATTGAGTGTAACAGACACTGACGAACAGAGGTGTCAGAAACTCCCAAAAAATTGAAAAATCATCATTTCATTTTTTTAAGCTATCACAATAAAAGCTCAGAATTGAGACCTTTTAGGATTCAAAGCAGTGAAGCAGCTCGCCCTGTCAGCTTGTGAAGCTGACATTAACGTTAGCTCAAATAGCTACAGTGCAGAGCTGTCAACAGTAGCAGCAGGTATAGTCAGTCTAAAATGAAAAGATTGTCAGATGTGGTTTCCCAGCAGTTTGCCATTATTACCGTATGTCCAAATATGCAACTTTTATCAGTAAATATGAAGTCACTTTTGAAAAATAATATTTCAATCGTATTTATGTCAAATATACGACTAATGTAACATCTTAATAAATTTGAGCTGTATTGGTCAGTTTTCCAACAGAACACTGGGCAAGTTTATTACGAATTTGACGTTTTTCTGACTGGTTTAGAAATAAGAGCCCTGGGAGGACAAGCAACTTTATTAACATTCATTTACAATTTCAGATTCTATTGAAGAAACCAAATAAGTTATGCTTGTCATAATCACATAAATACTGGCCTAGAACTTAATTTGTAGATAATAATCACAAATTTAGATATTTTAACAAATAAAAATAAAACAAAATAAAACAAAAATCTGCTTACTCTGAGGAAGGAGTCCAGAGATCCATTCTCCATGAACTCAGTAATGATCATGACTGGACTGCTCTTGGTGACCACGCCCTCCAGGTGAATGACGTTAGGATGGTCAAACTGGCCCATGATGCTGGCCTCACTAAGGAAGTCCCGCCTTTGCTTTTCTGTGTAGCCAGACTTCAGAGTTTTTATGGCCACAAACATCTCCCTTTTACCTGGTAGCTTTAGGTTGCCGCTGCACACCTCTCCAAACTCTCCTGTGAAGAGATTACATGGAAAAATTCACTGCTATGCGGACGACACTACTCTACATCCACACCAAGACAGAGTGCTTAAATAATATTAATGTTTGGATGACCTGAAATTAACTAAACTCAATCAGGATAAATCTGAGGCTATCCTCATTACCTCCCCAGCCACACTTTGCAAGCTCTCCCATGTGTCCGTCCCAGGTTTTATAACATCCTCTGTTGCTGAGGTCAGAAATCTTCAGATTACTGTAATGCCCTTCTCCTTGGTGTGCCCACTTAGGGGTGAAACAGACTACAGTATTTCCAGAATTCAGCTGTAACATTTCTCTGCCACACATTGTCCTGTCAGCACATCACCCATACCCTTCAACAACTGCACTGGCTCCCAGTTAATACCGCTTTTGTTTTAAAGTACATCTGCTTGTTTATAAATCTTTCTATGCCTTTGCACCTCCCTACTTATCCAGTCTTCTCCATCCCTACACACTTATCTGCTCACTACTTTCCTAGGATGCACATCTATTCTTCACTCCCCCCTTCAGGCTCCAAACTATGGGTGACAGGGCGTTCAGTGTGGCTGGCCTTAATCTCTGAAATGCTCTCCCTCAGGGTTTGCACCAGTGCACATCTGTTGGTTTATTTAAGTTACACATGAAAACTCACCTGTTTAGATTAGCCTCTTTCTTTCTAGGTGCTTTGTGATATACATATTATCAATGTCATCTATCATTATTGTTAGAATATTCCTGCCTTTTCTATCTTTTATGTATAAACTGTAATACCATTTTTTTGTATAGTATCCTTGGGTGACTTGATGCTTATGAAGGTGCTAAATAAATAAATAAAATTTATTATTATTATTATTATTATTGTTTAAGAAGCAATGGTTCTATTAATCTGATATTTGAAAGAAAAGCAAGCAGATTCTATGCATGCATTTTTTATTTAGAAATCAGCTAACAGTCAAGCTATTTTATAGTGTTGTATTCCCTCCACGTTTCAGTCAGATTTTTCCATTACCTGCACCAATGACCTGTTCAATCTTCACACAGGATATATCAATCTCCTTGGCAAACTCTTTCACAGCCTCGTTGGGGTCCTCATATGTGAATGGATCAATATAAATCTTCATTCCTGGAGTCACTTGGAAAAAAGGAAAGAGCAGCTATAATATTTGATTCTTGTGGTCATGCTTACACTCCTACGGCTTGACAGTCAAATGCATTCAGACATGTTAATCAATTCACAATGCATTCACAATTGCAGTCATGGGAGTTGCTGTATGACAATCGGGTAATGAAGGTCAAAAGATGCAGGAGGTAGTGTAGTTGGTGGTTATGACTAGTGCTTCATGGCTACTTTTGTATAGTAATTCTGCCAGCAAGGACATGGTAGCTCCAGTCTTCTTAGATGTGATAAGGCAGGTTAATATATATATCATTTCCTGTGAGTCATAGTGCCATTAACACTCACGAGTAAAACCTGGGCCCTATATCAGTATCGCTCAGCTCCACTCCAAGAAATAAATTGGCTCTCCTAAGCCCTGATGCCAGGTAAATTGGCTTAAGGTGGCCTTTAAGTGTTCAGGGACTTAAGTGTCCTGAGTTTTAAATCCGATTATTCGGCTCTCACCTACACATCAGGCCTCAGGCTATTTGAATGGATACTGAACTCATGCCTGGGCTGCTGCAGAGCTAGAAGAGCATGTACACCGCCTCAAAACCTGGCACACTATGCTGAAGAAACGTGCTGTAGAGATGAACAGATGGAGAGAATCTGACCAGCCAAAACCCCCCATTACTAAAATCCTACAATCTCTTCCCAAGCGGAAGCACTGTTCAACAGACCACCCTCCTATGATGGCAAAGACCACCAAAAACTGGGGCAGAAGCCTGAACTGTGACTGGTGTGAGGACAGGACGCACACAGGACACATTGGCCTCTGCTGTTAATAGCTGTGAAATATCTCTCTTACTGGCACACTTCTCACTGAATCACAAAACTGGTCTTTGCACAGCATGATCGGATTATATTGAAAAAGCTATTACCCTTGAGTGGAATTGACATAAAAGAGATGGAACAGGGTGGTAATTACACAATCAAATACACAAATTATGATGGGGTCATAAACTTAAGATGGAAAAAGGTCTGTGTTTTTCCAATTATGTAGGAGAAAGATGGATTAGCTTTAATATCTTAGACTGGGCCACTTCTCATTTCTCAGCTCTTTCTCCCAGATTTATTTCTGCATTATTGTCATTTAAGCTATGTGCTACTGCACTGAAAGAGAGGAAATCATTGAGAAATCCCATTCATTCTTCAAGTCTTTTGAATTTTTTAACAATGGCAAATGACTCATGTGGCATCAGCATGCTAATGGCGTTAACATGAGTGAAGACCTATTTCTACCACAATGGATTTAGTTAACTATGAACTGTTATGATGCACAGAACACACACTTGAACATTAATTTTGATGTGGTTAAATCCAGGATCCGAGTGAGCAGAGTCAAACAACAGGGAGGATTAATCATGAGAGGGGGACGGGCAAATAAAGCGGTGCTGTGCTGGGCTGTAGCCAAGGACACCAGCATGGAAGGTGGTAGCCATGGAGACAGGTGTGTGAGATGGTAGTCATGGAGACAGGTGTGCGTGGTGCTGAGGGAGGAACCAGTGGTAAACGCAGGCAGAGTGGAGTGGTGGTTTACTCACTGTGGCCGCTGGTGTAGTGCTGCAGTTTGTCAGTGTATTCTGAATCAGCCCTTTCAAAGCCACGCCTCCTGGGGGAAAGACAAAGAACTCTAGCTCTGGTTCATACAGAGGGAGCAGGGAGGTGTAGAAAGACAGATCAAACACCCTCAGGTGTACCTACACTAAAGATATACAAACTAAGATCACATCAAGAGCCAGACCTTTGTAGATAGAGAAGCATTTGTTTGGTTTGTTGCTACTCTGGAAAATGTAGCCAGCCATGCAGTAATGCTACACAAATATGTCTTCGTTTTGCTTTCCAGTGCAGTATTACAGTATGTAATTTAAAATCCCTGTTAGGTTAACTAGGTTAACCTAGGTAAATATCACCAACTTTCATTTATATGGGCTAATGATGGGGGTTGTGTGATGCATTATGAGGTAGTTTGGTAAAACTTCACAACAGAGAATGAAACAAAAAAAAGACAATCGGAAAAAACAATGACCGATTAGACAGAAATGTCGTAATCATAGACAGGAGAAAAAATTCTAAAATATCAAGTATACAGTAGGGATGTACTGATCTGATCTGCTGAATCAGTCTTGGGGCTGATATTGAATTTATTAAGCAGATTGGGGATCGACCACACATGACCAATCCACATTGCATACAGCTTCTTTGACAATGTCATTATAAAATGCAGTGTTTTTCCCTACAGACGTTTTAGTGCCACGGCTGTCTCTAGTCTCATGTTACTCTACATAAAATTTATCCCAGGTTAATGAGGTATTGGAAAAGCATAAAAGTTGCCATATTTACTTTTTTTCAATATTGTTACACTCCATCATTTTTATGATGGCAGAACAGTTTTTATTTGACACAAGCATCACCATAGTATTGTTTTCAACTTCATTACAATTTTGTGCTGGAGCTGCTGTCACCAAAGTTTTAACTGGCGAGCAGCTTGACAAAGACATATTAAAATATCTTTTTAAGTTCTGTAATAGGGCCATCACAGTGCATTAGAACCTTTTTATTTCTTTGACTGTCCGACAGTTCTCCAAAATTTCAATCACGCAGTCTTTCATTTTGTCCTGGCGATGTTCCCAAACTATAATACAATGCAGCATACAAACTGTCATTAGGCCGTCATAATCCAAAATACTGCATACTACTGTATGTGAAATAATCGGTCTACTGTCTCAGGAAAATAATATATTGGGGGAAACCTACCTGTAGAATGAATCAAAATACTGATACTGTAGGAGCTAAGCTGCAGATTTAATATGAGTGGCCCCAGTGGGAACTGAAATCCCAACCTTGGCTGAGTTACAAACATTTGATACTCATTGAGCAGGAGCACCTACAGAACTTTAATGTTAGCAATGTTGACTTTTATATATTATTTATGCTTTGACTGGAATTTATTAAAAATGAATAATTGAACCCAGATAGTTATATACTATTTGCACATATGTTTAAAGTATTAATGAGAATCAGGATCAGTTTGATTGGCCATGTACTGTATGTCTACACATACAAGGAATTTCACTCTGGTTTTTCGTTGCTCTCAATGTACTAACACACAGTCCAAGAACAATTTTCAGAAGATTGATTGAAATAGACATCAGCAAACATCAATACACCTCATGCAACCTTACAGAAAAGCACAACAACTAAAAAGGAGAAGTGTCCACTTTGCTAGCTTGTGCAGATGTTTTATTGTCTTTTAAAAAGACTGGGACAGGACTGACTCACCGGTTACAGACGATGATGATGACGACCACAGCAATGAGGAAGACCAAGCCAGCGGCTGCCGAGCCAATGATGAGAGGCAGCTTCTCCTGAATACTGGTATTGTATTCCTCTATAGAAAGAAGAAACACATAGATAAACATAGTGCCATGCACACACACACGCACACACACACACACACACACACACACACACACTCATAGACAAGCTGAAACATATGGGTAAGCATCTGAGCCACTACATATGGAGGGAGCAATGGGTGACAGACAGACATACGGCTGGGTGAACCAATGAGCATCTTGGCATCTTTACTGACTGCATGGACCATTTTCCAAAGCACATTCAATGTGCTCAGATGCCGCGGATATGGACAAATCATCTGGCAGAAAGCGTGTGAAGTAAAAAAAGAGAGAGCATGTTTGGGTGAGACCCAGACTGATCAGGCAGCCAAGAGTAGGAATCCAGCTACTGAATGGGCACACAGAGGCAGAGCCAGACCCTTCTCTTGAGCACTACGAATGACACAAAACTTAACAATTTTAGCCAGATCCATGGGTTAATGAGTTCCCCACCATGTTACTGGATAGCATAATTACTGTTTTCTATGTGGTAGAACCCAGATTGGTACAATTTACTTTAATTCCCCTAATTTAGAAGCACTGAATGAACTTTTAATAAATGGCTAATAATACTCTATGATGTCAATGTAACCAGATATAAGGACAGTGTTTGTTAATGTACACTATTTGTCAATAATTATAACTTCTCTTAAGACATATTTTATAGAACTACAGTGTTTTACTATATTACCATTCATTTGTTTGTTTTTACACCAGCCTCCACCTATGAGTGCCCACAGATAGAGATAAAATTTTGTTGAAAAATACAGTAATGTACGTTTATATCTGCAACTACATTATAGTGTTAATAACATTTATGAAATATTTATATACTGCTTATATTAAATAGGGAAATTAATGTAACATTTTACCAACATCTTTAACCAAGGAGGGGGAACTCATTATAAGTCTTTATATTTGTATTGTTGTAACCCTAAAGCAGGTATAGCAGGCATGAATTTCCAGCAATCACTGGCAAAGAATTTAAAAAGAAATAAGGTTTAATATAAAAACATTATTAAATATAGTGTTTATTTGAATATTGATAATGCCAAAATGTATATATAATCTATAACACAAAAATCCAGGTTAGACAGTAATCAAATTCTAACAATATAATTTATCAACACCAACTTTTCTTTTTTTGATTTCTGCAAATGTTTTCTTTACTTTCTATAGCATTTTCAGAGCTGTACTCATTACAAAAGTACAATGTTTACTTTAAACTAAGGTAATCAGTGTCTTGCAGCAGGAAACAACTTTTTGGGTGCATCTGGACTAAAATCTAGGTGAAAATCACTTTATCCATCATCTATTTTTTCAAAAAAAAGAAAAAAAAACTAAACCAAAAACAATGAGCCTTACATATCCTCAGTTTACTCAATATTTACAGTTATGAGTAAGTTTGATATATCTTCAGTGCTGGGATCTGTGCGTGTGGCAGCAACAAGGATGTTTATATGAGAGTTCAAACTAATGATGGCCCTGGGCACTGCAGGCTGAAGGAAATGAGATGTTCAGAGGGGAAAACCCAGGCCTTGGCTCTAACATTAACCTACATGACTGATGTTTACGAATGTCCCTTCTTCTCCCAATCATGTCATAGTACAAAAATAAGACAACTTCAACATCATCCTTGCTTATGGTGGCAAATGGCAAAAAGCCATCTTTGGCAAAAGTTTGTTTGGGTGGAGGACATTTGTGTACCACATAAAAGAAGGAAATCTTGAATACTGAAATATGAATACTGAAATATATGAGTATAAAATGTGGGATGTTTCCTAATACTAAAAAATTAGAATGTAATTTCAAGCAACATGAATCTGGATTTGGAGTTCTTGAACTGTTTACTTCACAACATGATTCATTCGCGCAGCTGTCTACATCCATACTATACTTCATGGTGTGTCGGTGGGCCCGCATGAGAAGTGAGAACAGCTCTGCGTGCTTTGGTGAACATTGGCTAAATTCTCACCCTCAGTCATGGTCTGGAAGTACAGTTTGCCACTGTAGCGTCCAAATCCAGCTACGGTGCGGGCCCGGACCTGGAATACGTAGATACTTCCTGATTTGAGGCCACGTATGACCACTGTGTTGGTCTGGCTCCTGATGGTCGTAGAATTATATTCTGATTGGTCCTAGGAGAAGAAAAAGAATGTGTTTTGTGGACATTAGTAAATACAGTCCAATTGCAAAGGCTAACAATTATGAGATGCCATGTAAATAAATAACATACTAGGTTAAGAGCTATTACTCAGAAGGAAGAAATGACACATCAGTACCAGTAAAAACAGCACTGCATTTTAGTAGTAGTCATTATAAAACTATTATGAGAATATTACTGATGGAATAAATTAAGACTGATCAACATCTATTTATAGGCAAATAATATTGTAAATGTCAATGTTATTAAGCCCAAAATACAGAGATAATTCTTGTTTTCTTTTATATTTGGCACTGTGACTGAAATATTGGGAGCAGCAATGGTCTACAGAAAAAAAAGCAGCGGTACTCATCTCTTACAAACAACCACAGTAACAACAATAGAGCTAATTTGAATAATTTACTACTACAAAAAACAACAACATAATGTTTGATAAAGCAGCAGGACTAAAAGAGGCAGACATCCAGCAGCTGCAGTTAAGAAGGTAGATTTGGTGGCAGTTTCAGGTCAGGCGGCATTTCTGAGCCGTGCCTTCTGATGATCATAGCTGTATTTCACTGCCATACTCCTCCTCTCCAGAATGCTGACAGGTCTGAGAGCAAAGACTGAGACTGTTTTAGCTGCTCCCTTCAACCCACAGCTCAGTGCGCACTTCTGAGCCACAGCAGGGGCCGGGACAATTGTTTTGACAGCTCTCTTCAGCAGTGTCAGAGAAGGGAATTATACTCAAAAGTGGAACATCTCAGCGTGTAGATGAAAGCTTGACGAATGTTGTGTATATATGCGGGCACACACGTGTTCATATGTGAGATTTTTTGTTTGTATGTCTGTGAATGGCTGTATGGATTCTAGTGATAGTTGTGCTTGAATCAACGCTGAGTGTTCTTGTGAGAAAATATGCTGATTTGGTGGAGCTTGCCCCTTGAATACTATTTTTACAGCAGTTGGCGTACCATTGTTTCAACCACAAGTCTATGCGCATCAATCCCCAGTGGCTCCTACTGCAGGGCTGAGCGCGGTTTCCTTTCACAGTGACTGACCGTGATTATAATTGAAAGAGAATGAGCAGAAGTTCTAGGCAATGTTCAGAAGCTCAGTCTACATGCCTCCTAGGAGATGCTGTTATGCAAACGAGCGTGAGGAGAAATTCTGAATTTAAATGTACGACTAAACAAAAGAGTCAGTCTTTGCCATTAGCTCTTAATGTTTTTGGTTGGATAGGAAATAAGTGAAAAGGAACTTATGCTTATATGAATTAGTGAGGGCTTGGAGGAAGAGTGTGTCCCTGCATCACTCATACCTTTTCATAATACTGTAGTTCATAGTCCAAGATGACTCCATTAGGCTGGTCAGGCTGGGACCAGGAGAGGGTGATGCTGTCCACAGTACGACTGACCTGGTGCATTATTGATACTGTAGATGGAGCTGTGAGGAGACAAAGACAGTGTGTTAAGGACGAGGCAAATCAATCACCGCAGTCTTCACAGTCACGCACAAAGAATTTTACAGCATCTTTAATCTCACAGCTAAACAGGTTCTGCAAAGGTGTAATAGTTAATGCCATAAAATCTATGTAATATACTGTCTCCTGTTAGAGAGCCTTACAGCTAGAAATGGAACACAGATTGGCAAGTTACAACAGTGGCTAAACCACACAAGCAGTCTCATGGGACTTGGAAGTGATTCATTTGCGCTTGTCATAACACTGATAACAACCCACCTTCTCCAGATAAATAATTTTAAAATCACCAGACCAACATATGTTACATGAAGTAAGACCATTTTGTCGGACACAGAAACAAACAAACAGCATAAATAACAAGTGCTATACTTTTTGTGCAGCGGTTTTGTCCTCCACATTCTAATTTTACTTACTTGTTTATGCATATTTCATTGTAAATGACAGTTTTAAGGGCCATAGCAGAGGTTTCCCACGCAACACATTGCATGTGTTTTAAATTACTGTCAACAATTCTTCCAATTTAAATTTTTGGATTATTTTCTTACCTTCCGGGCACACATCTGTTTTCTGTGCCTTTTAGGAGGGTATGAAAATCTACATTCAAACATTTTGAAACTTAAAGATTACTTCATCACCCTTATTTATTTTCCTATGTGATACTGATCATTGACTTATGTTTTCAAAACTATGTTACCCAAACTTTGACATTTTAAGCTTTGAGAAATTGGTGAACATCAACCTTTTTAATGCAAAAACATTTAAGTAAACTTTTGAAAGAGCTCTGACTATGTATATGTTATGTACCAAGGCAAATCCCTTGAAAATCCTTCTTGGCAATAAATTTGTTCTGTTGTTGAATCTAATTCGTTTGCAGCATCCTAAACTACACAACTAGCAAGTGCAGTCACTGATAATGCAACTTCACAAAAAAAGGCAAAGAGACTGCTGCCTATTAAGTCCCTGCAAGTCTTTTAAGCATACTGAGATGAACAGAAGCCAACACCAAATATTTAAAACCAATTACCAAAATGTAAAATGAACAATGATAATGGTGGACAGATGGACAGGTGGACTTTATTCAATTCAATTCAATTCAATTCAATTTTATTTATATAGCGCCAAATCACAACAACAGTTATCTCACAGCGCTTTTCATAAAAGAGCAGGTCTAGACCGTACTCTGTGATGTTATTTACAGAAGCCCAACAGTTCCCACTTTAATGTTGTTTCATCATATTTGTTGTAAGTTTAATATTATATCTGCATTACAAAGACTTTAAATACAAATTATTTGTTTTTATGTTATTAAGTTTAGTCATGCATTTTCTAACAAGTTATGACATCTTGGTGTCATAGTGTTTTTTCAAGATAGTCAGATTACAAAAGATTATAATTTATTTTTCTACACATATTGTCAAACAAAGCAATGTTAAGACTCAGCAGTAAACAAAATGACTTGTGACTTGACATCATGGGTGGTCTACTATAGTCTTGAATAGCCGGTGACCTAAAACTTTGCACATTCTTTTTAGCACAACCATAAGGTCAGGGGGGCGTAATCACCTCAAGTCCTCCAACAACCATTAAGATTAGTTCAGGGTGCCGTGGGTCAGTGTAAAGCTAAGAGAAGCTGAAGATAAAAAGCTCTGTCTGGGGAGCCTGGCAAGGCCTACAGGCTTCTATGTCTGAGCCTGTCTGTATGTGTGAAAGGGTAGAGTGGGTTGGGAGGGGCGCTGGGCAAGATTTATGGACACCAAGCTTCACACTCATCCCCTACAGGCCCGTGCTGCATGCACATGCAGCCCTCAGCCAGAAGCACAGTGGCTCCTCTGAGTCCCAGCAATAAAGAGAGAAGCTTCTCCACCGACACGCGTTCTCTTTGGAAAATCCACTGACTGGGAAACTACAACTGACACTCCTCTATGATATAAGATTCTAAGGCTGCATGTGCAAGGTTTCTAAATCTTCTTCATATAATATTTATTTTGTTGTTGTTCATATAAAGAAATGCTTGAAACTGAGTGTCAGGTAAACATGTCTTTGCAGCAGCTGTCCTGAAGCAGGGGACAATATATATAGTGTGAGCGCAGTGAGTCAGAGCCAATGATAAAAAGTCCCTTGTTTAACCTACTCATTCTCATCAGCTAATCAACCCTGCCTTGCATGCCCTCGGACCCAAACAGAAGCATCCATTTGAGGCAACAAATTATGATGTCTCGTATAAACTCTGATGGTCAAGGGACTGAGTATGTCCTCATGTACTGTTACCAGCAGATAATAAATAGATGTTCTGTATTTCATCTCAGCAAAGCACTTACACCGTGATGGCCTGTGACTCGGCAGCGTATATACATCATGCCCCTTTTCTGGAGCTGGACGTACAATGTATACAGTATCCAGTCAGGACTCCAGTTCTAGGAATCTCTACCATCTCACTGTACTCACTAGTTTGTTTGCAGTCACAAGACGACAGCCTAATAAGGCAAACAGTTACTCTAAGAGGAACTCACGAGTATCCCATTACGGATGTACATATATTCAAGACTGCCACATGGCCTTTTCCTGCATAGCATTTCCATTAAACACACGGTGCAGCCATGCCTAGTAACCTGATACAGGGCTAGAGAAACAAAGGCAGCTCATGTATTCATGTACAAAGGATGGACACATGCCAACATGAAAAGCTGTTGGTGGAGAACACTGTGGTTTTCTTCAACTAAAGGACAACTTAGAGACAGCGGGATGGCAGTCGCCATGTCTGAGCTCAAGAAACCGGTAAGGGTTGGTGTAACAGAAAACAAACTGAGATTAAATTAAAGGAAGACTTTTAGTGCAAGGTCATTCCTGTGTAAAAAACAAACACAAACTGTTGAAACATTCGGCTTGTAGAGAGAAAAAAGTAATCCAGCTGTGTTATGTATTTCAAGTCAATTAAATACATGCATTTCAAGCTAAGCTGACATTCCACCAATTGACTGTGGAATGTAGCGGTATGCCAAGTCAATGTTTCATTTCAGGAAGGCCTACAGCAATGATACACATATGAAAACCATTTTCATGCATCTAATTCATGTACTCCAAATCTACAAGTCTCCATTGTACTCCAAATCTTAAAGTGTACCTAGAATATTTTCCCCAACTTAATCTATAATTTAAAGGTTTGAGTAAATACTTGGTTTCCATTGTGTCAACATCATTCACTGAGTTATGCAACTAAATACATGTTTCAAGCCATTTTCTTTGTTGTTACAATAATCATTTTTAAATCATGTGAATTGCACCCCATTAAAGACAATTAGAAATGAAAAACAAAGATGTAAAAACATTTCCCAGTCATTTATGTACTGGAAGCTCAACTCATCATGAACTACGTTAAGTCAGATTAGTTTCTTCAAAGTGGGTGAGCTCCACTTGGATGCCTTATTTATAGGTTTCTCCATGAACGCTCTATTCATGTTCCTAAAACTAATGAAGCGGTTATAATGACAAAGACAGGGATTGTAAGTTTATATAATTAAATTAGATGGCTGAATTGGAAAGATAAATGGCCTTGATGAACATGTCTCTAACAAGGATAGTCTATGAGTTTCCCATGTAACAGAGGAGGAGAGAGTGGCAGTAGAGTCACACCCATAAGGGGAGCTAGTGCATCATAGCAAATAAAATATCTTAATCTCAAGCGCATTCCTCATCTCCACACCAAAGCTTGAAATGCATCACAGATAAGGTGGTGTTTAATTTCCCCAGCTGTTCTGACACACCGCACGCAACGTGGGGTTGTGTGTTTAACACCAGTTCAATTGTGGACAGACAGTATTTAATTTATTTTTAAAATCTCAAATATATCCAAATCTAGTGACAATGAACAGTTAATATGCTGGGACCTGGGAGAGACTTTCAAGGTTGTCTATCGCATAGCTTAACTGTGATAGGATTGGAACCTGTTGTCAAAGAATTCAGACCCCACAGCATTACTCAGCCTGGGATCTGATATGAAAGACGCTGCTTTGCAGTGTATTCTAGCATGACGCTCTGGCCTTGGCCCAACATCACAGAATACAAAGGCTCTGTTTTGCCCAACATCTCTAATATATGCTTTAGTGTGTTTGAACACCTAGTGACTTACCTAATAAATTAAAGTTGGGGTTTACAGAGATATTTCCCCTCATTTATATCCAAGCCAATTGATGGGGCATGCTACTGCAAACACACACACACACACACACATACACACACAGGAGTGAGGCTTTTATCAATCCCATTAATTTATTATACTACACTCTTTCGGTGGGCTTTTCCACTCTCACTTTGACCATTTCCTTGTTTAGTAAAGCTGGACTTAAGCCTCACTAGAACATAAGTACTGAACATGATGGGCATCTTCATTAAGAAAGGCTAGTGAAGCGAGACCATTGGAGATGGATGGCAGCAGAGGGAGCTCAGACATGTGATTTCCAGGAGTGAAGGGGTGCTCCAGGACCTGAAGATACCCACAGTAACTGACATTGAGCCATGCTTGGAGGAGCAGGGGTTAAAAAATCACAGAAATCAAAATACTGGCTATTATTTCCTGCAACACTTTCTACTGAAAGCAAGAGACACCACCTCATGGTTTGATACTTTTTGCTTTGGTTCAGTGCAGCATAGAAAAAAGGAAAAATACTCCAACATTTGCTGGCACATGAATCATACGCTTCTGAGAAAGTATATGTTTAAGGCCTTTTATCTGCATTTTTCTAACATCCAAATGTGTCTACAACCATGTGGCGCTGATATGATTAGACGTTCTGGTACAAAGAGCAATGCTATGATTTGGGGAAGATGGGGGAGGTAGCGAGAACAGGTCAGGGCTCGTAAATCCCTTTTCCTTTTCATTGTAAAAATCAGTTTCCCCACAGCGAAGTCTCTCCCAAAGGGCCCAAACCAGCTGGTCCTCTACCAGGCAGCCTCCCAAGCAGGCTGCCACTGCTCCACTCTCTCTGACTGCTGTCCATTTATGAGCGGCACATTGAGCCGTCTTAAAGGGAGAGGCCCATATTTGCATGTACTTTTAGCATGCTGGCAGCCTGCCCTATTTCCCCAGCTGCAAAGGATTGTGGGTTTTACATCTATAAAGATTTTCCAGTGCAGTAAAGCTACAAAAGTGAGATTTCAGTTCATCAAGCTTTAAACCATCTGCACTGGAAAAGATTGGGGACTATAATACACACCATAAGCTAATTCTAAAATAGGCACTTCAGGGGCTTGAAGAGTTTTCAGGTACTTGCAGGGGTTAGGGTTTAAATCTAAGCCAACCTGGCAAATCTGCAGAAAGAGGAGATACAACCCAGATAAGCATGTTTGGGGACAATGCTGCAGAGGAAAGGAGAGACAATTCTTTTGCAGTAACTGAGCTAAATGTCATATAGGGCCATATATAAAAGATCTATGGCGCACATTGTCTAGAGTGCACAGCACAAGAGCATTAGGGCGTGTCCAACTCCACTTTTGCTAGTTAAACGGCACATTTCTTTGTGCAAATTAAGAAGCAAGGTGCAAAGGGGTTGTATTTATTCTCTTAAATAATCATAGGTGTGTTATGGACAAAACATGAATTAAACCACAGTGTCATCTCCCATTCCCTTTGAAAGCCAGGTGCGCCATCAATTGACAAAGAAGTGTGATCCACACTCACAGCAGAGAAAAAGGCAGAGAGAGCATGTGGACTAGTGAGAGAGAGGGAGTGTGGACAGAAGTGTAGAAAAACCTTCTTTGATCATGAAGCCTAATATTACTCTAAAATTCTGTGGTTCATCAGTGAAGTGTATGAACTGCACTGTTGACGAGGGTCTCTGTTAATAGTGACAAACAGTGACCACGTAGATCTGCGTTATGTGCTCGTCTCCTCTATGAAACATCTGTATCCTCATTGCGCTGCATTTTTATAAACTGTAATGAACTGATCGTTGGGTAACATCTCTATCTTCCCGGTAATTTCTTTATTGTGTGTTTTACTGAGGCATGAGTGTTTTATTTAACCATTTACCTTTATGTTTACAGAGGTTGCTGGACAGGACAGAGAAAACTCTCCAGAGGAAAAAGGACTTTGAATAGTTTGAACAGGTTCTGTAGTTCTGCACGGCTGCTGTTAACAGTTAATGATATAGCAACTTCCATAAAAAACAAATGGTCCGTTTTAAACATCCTTAAATTGTCTTTAAGCAGACAAATATATATAGATTGTAACAATACAATTTAAAAAGTCTGTATTTTACAAAGACACAGATCTACTGTGTTAATTTAGCCTTTCTGGGCTGACTTGGGACAATGACAAAACAGAGCTGTCCGCCACATGAATGTGGAATGAAGGTTCTGACTCACACAATCCTGGGGAAAACGGACTTTCTGTATTTAAACAACTTCCAAACTGGCATTTGCGAGGAGAAAAACTCCAGAAACTATAGAATGCATTTCAATATCGTACAGTGTTGGAAGGTAAGTGTGGGCTACAGGAACTACAAGCCCATTATTTGACTTTTAGGTTTTATTTAGCAATGTCCTGATTCATGCTCATTCACATTCAACAAAAAATTCACAGGTGGCAGTCAGTCCCACTGCTTCCTACTGTTGCCACTGAGCAGCTCCAAATTTTTCCAGCATAAACAAGACAAGGAATTTGCAGATATAGCACATCTGTTCCAACTCTCTTAATGCACAGCAATGACCTTTGGCTTAACGCGGAAGTCATGCTTATCTACATAGTATGAGGTTGCTGCAATGAGTGGCACACAAAGCAAGGATTATAAAAGATCACCTCCGCTTATAAAGTTCCTGACCCCAATTCACACATAAAACCTTCTAGAGGATGATGGTGGATGCAAATCGCATGATCTGCGCATGATCTATGTGTGGGAATCAAGACTACATAAAAAAATGAGAGGCATTAGTGACATCTGAGTAGGAGAACGGGGGAAGTGGCTCGTTGTGTTCAAACCAGAAACTCTAGTGGTAAGACAGCCGCTCAGACAATGACAACTCTGTTTTGCACCTGCCTTAAAAGGAATACTTAATATATATGTCACCACAGGAACTTCAGTGTAAGTTTGGCAAAGACAAAGGGAGAGAAAGAAAAAGAGAGCATGGAGAGAGGCTAAGAGAGGCCGAGAGGGGAGTGCCATTGTGATTATCACAGATCCATTTTCTTAATTGGTGTTAATTCCATAAAGTTCATATAAAAATGATAAATTCAAAAATATAGTGCTGATTGAGTCATGTCCCCTTTTTGTTTCATTACCTTTATTTATTATCTTTTATAAATGATCACCATCATTCTAAGAGTAAATAAATTACTGCATTAAAGCATGGTTAATTATTCAGGCATTTCAGCACACAGCTAATGCACTCAATAATAATTAATTGTATATTAACATTATGTTCCCTTTTACAGTCCATTGGGTGAAAAGATCGAGGCCTTTTAACCTAGATTTACATGCAGGCAATGTGCATACTCTTTTCCTTTCTTCCCTGCACAGGCTATGAAGAGATCCATATAATGTACCCAGAAAAAAACACATGGCTACTGAATGATTTATGAACAAGATCAATCAGTTAACTAATTTTGACAATCCATGCGCTCTTCTGGGGAGTCATAATTAAATTCATATTGCATGAATAGGTTATTTAAAGTCACCTGATGAACTACACTGTCAACCCTCCGGGCTGCTTACCATACACTTTATCGCTAATCTAACTCGCTGCAGTGCTTGTCTGAATCTGTCTTTGTAAACAGGTTGCTCTGTATCAACAGTAGCATCGTGGATTCAGTGTATGTGTGGCTGCCTGGCTGACTACCAGAGCAGCCTTGTTTCAAGGCTCTGTCAGAACTGAGCTCCAGGTGCACGCTGAGGCCTCCTGTCTGTCTGCCTGGCTGACCCACACTGGCACCCACCATATGTGCCCTTCTTGACACCTTCTGTCACTGTCACACTGCACACCATGTATATTGGTGGTCCATTTCTGACTCTCTGTCTCTCAGCCTCTTTATCTTTCTGCACGCATCTCTCTATCACTCCGATGTTTTTAGAGCTTAAGTATTTGCTGAAAATACAGAAGCCTGAATTAGTGGTTATTGTTGTTTTATTTAACATACCTATTCATTTTCTCCCTAGTTAGAATGTATCCCTTGCCATAATTATCTTTTACATGTAGATGACTTCATCTAATGAGAGAATTGACTTTATAGTTTTAAGTGTAATTTGCGATCTTGATTATATACCATGACTGAGCCAACATGAGGATGTATACATTTTTATGAAACTGTAAACAAAATCTCTGGTAGTTGTTAATAAAGCACATAAGGACTACTTTTGTGCATGAACTAGCTCTGTTCTAGAATTGTTACATAGAAAGTCACAAAGATTAAAATAGCCTTGCTTAAGATAAAGGCAGATAATCAACTAGAAAGCCATGTCATTGCCACAAATGTACCAATGGACCACAATGAATCTACTTTGTTTGTTGGTGGCACTGTCCTAAAGTCAACAGTGTAGTAGCCACACTTGGCTGGCTTGTGTATCGACACATTCTGGCAGTACCGCCTGGCTCTGCACCAGTGCTTTTCACACCAGTGAAGCAGCAAAGTCCCTGGTAGCCTGGTTACAGTGGACTAGAGCAATTTGGACAATAATTAAGTCATAAATCGTCCCTAGACCATATGAAAAGGCTGCACCCGATTACACCCCCACCATCTGAGTAATGTGATTCACTTCAGCCAGTTCACCTGATAAGAAACCAATTCAGACCCTCTGCTCCTCGATAGCATTAGCAGCAGACACTTTGGCTCACCTTGAGTTAATGAAATGCCTAAACAAATATGTCCACTGGAATCTAATATGCCCGACCACTATAGAATGCAATATGGCATACTGGGTATATGGAGATCTAATTTATCTGTTGTGCAAGGCTGAATTATGTTGGTAAATACTGATAGTTTGTATTCATGTAGGAGATAATCTCTTTTCTCTACACTGAAATTGATGATCCAGCAGCTCTACTTCAAGCTAGCAAATAACCGGCAGTCACATTATTAGTTATTAGCTATTATCTGTTTGTGTCTTCATAACTTAAAGAAACAGACTTTTACAGTTTTACGCATGACTAAATTAATGTAACTGTGGAGGCAGCGGTGGGGGGGGGGGCTTGTTAATGATGTAGCCTATCGTAACAATCTAAAGTGGTACCAAATGACATCTGAACTCGTGTGTTCACTGCTGGCTGTTGATTTACCTGGTCTGTTCTTGTAAAATATCCACCGTGTCTGTGTTTTGAAAAGTAATACCAGATCACAGATACCAGATACTTTGGCGGCCGTTAATATACCTGGGCTACCCGCCCAAGTATAGTCTATATGTGGGAAACACTGACGGCAGTTGTGTCAGCATAATCACATTTTTTACCCTCATTCTAAAATATATGAATACTACTCTCTGAGACATATATTTCTCCATGTATGCAGACATAAATACAATTAAGCAATCCATAAATTTACTTTATGTTTTCCACTCTAAAACTGTAATTTTTGAAACTACAACCAATTTGGCAGTGATATCAATGTGTCTTAGCAACTTATTTACACATTATTTAAGTTTTTACTAGTTAAGATATTTATTATATCCCAACCCAATTCTGAAATCAAACACTTGCTGATATGTGTGTGCAAGATGCATAAAAATATATATTGCGTGTGTTCTTGTGTGTGTTTGCAGTCGGTCTATCCAGGCATGTGTCCCACACTGTGTGAAGACAAAATGGCATGATGTAGTATTGTGAAGTATATTAGGACAAAATCACATACTATCACAAACATTTGATTAAACTTCATGGTGGGAATATGGTTTCAGCAAAAACTTTCAATCCATTCAATAATCAATGTAGGCCAACTAAGATAGGGGAAGAAAAGAACCTGGAAAAGGAGAAGAAAAGATTTTGTGAAGTAGTTTCAAAGGTCAATGTAGGTACTTCAGAGTCTTCTTAAAGCTGGCTATTTCAACGAACATTTAACAACTCAAAATTTGACAACTGCATTAATATAGATATATGTAATTCTTCAGTGCGAAAATTTAATTAAATTTGCCCACTCCAACCATGGTGTTCATCTACGTCTACTGTTTGTGAGACTGGTCTTCTGTCACCAGTCTCTCCCCTGTCAGACACAGTTAAATCATTGTAACACCTAGAAACACTATGGTTTTCACCCTCAGTCCCTGACAGAGAGCATCAGATTTGCAACTCTGTCTCACTCCCTCCGCTCATTTAATGTCATGCAAAGAGTAACATTTTATAGACAGAGCAAAGCCAAAATAGATGGCTTACTTGTGACTCATTATTATAAAAAGGCATTGGAGGCATTTCAAGGTTTCTGCATATTCAACACAATACAAGTTTTGGGGAATTAGTCATATGCTTATAAAACGGTCTCAAAAGCCATTCAGCACGGCATCTCCTTTTGTGTGGCATTACAGTGTGTAATCAACCGCCGCACTTTCCAGGGCAATCACGTCCTTTATCACAGAGGAACTGTCGCCAACCACCTACAGAGTGGGAGGATAAGCCCTGTGGGTAATAGAGTGTGGTGGGTGCTTGATTGGGTATGGTGAGTGAGAAGTTTTGCTCACATCTCGCACAACTCTGCTCCCCTGCCCCCACCCCTCACACCAACAAGTCATAGCTGAGGACGGCAGCCGTCCGCACAAGAAATGTGACACACTTTCATGCCACTTTACTTATTTATTTGTTGCTCTCACGGAACGCTCCTGCTTCCGGCCAAATGCAAGCTTACTAAGGGGCTGTTTAACACGCATATATGTAAACAAAATTTCATACAGCCCGGTTTTTGTTTTTCTTCATCTAATGCTCTTATTCTCAGTGTAAAAGTGAGGCACACATCTGCCTGAGGTAATTAAGGATGACATGATGTTTATGTAACCTCCAAGCCTCACAAACCAGATGCAATTATGGGCTCCTGGTCCCTGTGACCCTAGCCCTGTAGCATTGCACCGCAAAACTGAAATCCCGTGTCCCAGGGGTGAGTCTGGTTTTGCAGGGTGATGGGGGAAGGTAGGAGGGTGGAGTGAGGGCAAGCAAGAGTTGAGTTCTTTTCACAGCTCCCTCTGACGGGAGCTCTTGCTGCCTAATCCAAAGTGACGGGCACTTCAGTGGAGAGGGCGCAGAGCCCCCCAATTTCCGCCAGGACCCCACGGCAGGGGAAGCAGAGAAGCCAAGGGTTGCTGTGGCGGACTTATTGTGGCCCAGTGAGAAAGAGTGGGGCAGGGGCCTCATTACAACGCTTAACTGCACTCACAGGCCCTCATTAACCCACCACACCAGTGACTCAAATCAAAACAGACAATAAAAAGAGGTTGCACTTTGAATAAAGCCTTCCATTTTAGTGTGACTTAGAGTTTCAGCATTGTAACTGAGTACTTTATGCAGCTTTTACACAAACAGATTTATGTAAACATTGCTACAATGGGTCAAGTGTAAAAATGTGTCCATCCAACTCGTATACCCTTGGTCCTATTATACCCTATATAACCTATTTGACTGCTTCCATGTAGACATCTGGACATCTGGGAATTCCAGAGGAAAGTAATGAGAGAGTGAGAGTGCAGTTAAACAAAACCCAATATGTCCGCTGTAGTAAAAGCCCACTAACACAGTGCTTTAGGTAGCTTAGTCATAGAAGACTGCCCTCAGTGCAGGGGGACGGATGATGAGAGATGACAGGCACTTACGTTTGTTGCCAATGGGATATAAAGCCAGTGCAAAGATAAAGCCCAGCCTGTATCCCCCCGCTCATCAGTGCTTGGAGGAGAAAGGCTTGCCACGCCAAATGATGCGTTTCATAGAGACAATTAAAGAGCAAATCAATGCTGCTGCCTTTGTGAAATAATTAGGGATGCGGCCGACTTTAACCGCAACCACATAGTGGAAAGCATGCAAGGCCCCAGTAGTTGCTGGAGAGAGATTGAAGGAGATTTTGAGGTGTACTTCTAGAAAATCCTACAGATTAAATAGTTACCCCAGTCACTAAGGGAACCTGCTTTTCATTAGGCCTCAGAACATACTGGAAAACTGGCTTATTAGAAGTAGTGTTTTAGTTTACAAGGCTCATACACAGTATGTATTTAGCTATAGACTATGCACATACTACTGTTTTTTTATAAATGCAACACTACAATCAAGTGGGTGGATGAGAATGGAGCTGTAATCGCTGAATGAAGTGGAGAGACAGCAGTCAGCCTGCTCTCAGCTCCACAGTCTAAAAAACATTGTGATGAGGTCACAGTGTAAAGACCAGCAGGCCATCACATTCTGCCTGTCACATCATCAACAGCACTCTCCTTCCCATTTTAGAGCACTTAATCTGCATACATCACCATACAGGAGAGGAAAGAAACTGACTTAGTGTAGGTCTTTGCACTGTGCATTATGTGCTTATAGAGGAATGAGTGTGATGAAGAGGTGGGGAGAAGAGAAGAGGAAACCACACGGGGAATATGAAGTGTAAAAAAAGACAGATGGGCCCACTTACCAGCCTGGTTAGTGGTAATGTTGACTGAGGCATACTGAGGGGAGTAAGGGCTCTGATCTGACACCCCGTTGACAGCCTGCACCTCAAACGTGTACTGCGTGTGGGCCAGCAGGTCACTAATGTAGACCCGGGATTCTGTAAGGCCCAGCTGACGGGGCAAAAACTGAACGTTGTCCCCACAGCGGGTGCAGCCTCCCCGGCCTCCGCCACAGCTCTTGCAGATGATGTTGAAGACTACGTCCTCGCGGCCCCCCGAATCCCGAGGAGGCATCCACTCCAGCATCACAGAGGTTTCATTCACGCTGGAGATAACAGTCTGTGGAGCTGAAGGGACGGCTGGAAAATACAAGAGAGTTTCTGTGGTTAAAAAAAAACAATGCACAGCAAATTGCTGTGTCAATTGGTCCAAATTGCAAGTGCATAATTTGACATTCAAATACATCATATTGCATATTCCTATGAAACTGGTAAAAAAAAACATACATATGGTATGATACATAGGGTTCATTATTTATATTTACATTAAGAACACAGAAAAATGGGTCAAACTGGTAAAAATCTGAATACAAAGTAAAAGGAACGAAAGAAAGAATGAGGTAGCCTTTTCCTTGAAACAAAGGGAAAAAGTTTGGTTTCAGGAATCACAGTTTAGGGGGTTTGGTGCTAAAATGTAAAGTGATATAAAATGACCATTTGATGGCACCACTGCATCCGGATCTGCACCACAAACAGCTCACTTGTTCCTTGACCCATAGCCTGACTTTCACTGAAATTAGTTTTCAAACCTGCCTTAATAGATTTTTTTCCCCTCTTGGGGAAAGCAGAAGCAAGCTGTACACAACACAATGATTCAATAAAGTCTTATACATAGATATGGTGAACGTGTTAGCGAACAGTTTTTACACATCCAGCAGACATAGAACAATGTGTATCTGGGCTCTAGTCCAATATTTACTCTCCTTTTAGCTCTGGTTTTGGTGTCCAAAAACTCCTAGGAGAAGTATATCACTGTTATTAACTGCTAAATGCTCCACTATGTTCCCTAGGTAGTCACCAACTGTGCCTGTCTGCCATTGGACAGACACAGCTAGGAAGAAATTTTTCACTGATAACTGCTGCCTGCTGCTTGTCAAAACAAGGTTGATGAGAGAGGTGACAGTGGATAAAAACAGTAAAGTTGAGGGCCTTAAACCAAAAGAATGAGCAGAGACATGCTAAAAGGCTCTGCAGAGCTGAGGGTAACTGTAGAGTTTGGTGATAATTCTCTGTGGGTTCATCACTACTAACATCTGCTTTCACATAGTCATAGGCACATAGTCATAATCATAGTCATTGTTAATATAAAAATAGTGATTATAGCCACTTTAAGATATCCTGCTAAATGCACAAAAAGCACAGAATCTAACAATCGGCTGAAAAATGTATTAGTAAATTTAATTTGTAGTAGCATTCTGAAGTTTTCCTTGGGGATTTTTTGCTAAAACATGGGGGGAAAATATCTTACAGGGAAGAGATAAGATAACAATGGTTGTCACTCAACAGCCACAACTTCAAGGACGCTGTACTTTTGCATAAACTACATTCCATTGCATTGCTCTAATTTTATGATGGAAGATGTGTTCTGTACTTGATGGGGTAGAGGGCATAACTGCCAATTTCACTAAAATAACCCCTACACAGGAGAAGAGAAAATCCACAAACTCCACAGATACCATATCCTCTTGGAGGTTTAAGCTGACTGTGTTCCACGCTGGCAGTGTCTCTTCCCTCGGGATTCCCATTTACATTCTCTCGTTTTCCACGCTGGTGTCCACTTTGTCAAGTGTTTTCTTAACATCTATTCTTGACAGTTTTCTCATGAAGCATCATATAGAGTTACTGCAGTGGAGAGCAACCTACTGTTGCTCCTGTTGAGACATTCTTCTGCCTCTCAAGCTAGGCATTACGCGGTGGAAACTTTCCACATGGTGCTACATGTTGAGTGACAGACCAAACAAACAAACAGTGAGAACTGTTTATTTTTTACAGCCATGTGCACTTAATTATGGAAGACGTACCCTCCAGGACTAATGAGATAAACAATTCCACTCCGCAACATCCTAAATCTGAATCGATCACTTCTTATTTAACCTCCTTTTAATTGGCAGCAATTAACAGATCTCTGGGTCTGGAAGGAAGCCCATTGGAGTGCCCTTCTTGGTGTCTCTCATACATGGAAACATAACTCCTCCTTGGCATCCCCTTCCTGGAGAGGCAGACTAATACCCCCCCCCCATTAGCTAGCGGGCCGCTCTGATGGGCCCATTCCCTTGCTTTAATCAGGCCGGGCCCTGCTGCGCTTAATACGGGTGACGTGACGCTGCTGCTTTCTCATTCACAACAGCTGCTCGACTCCCAGAGCCAGGCTTATGCAAATCTCCTTTGTTGGAGACCATCAAATCTTTTCCCCCTCTTTCCCTTTCAAACAGGGAAAGTGAGGGGAAAAAAACACTACCAAAACGTTGAAAGGGGCTTTTTTCTCACTCCCCCCGTTTTGTTTTAGGTAGACCACACTCTATGTACTGATTCTCTGTCTTTCTCACATAGGCACAACCCCTCTCCGTCTCTCTCAAATTCTTTCTCCTTCTTTATTCCTTTCTACGAGTCTATCCCTCACGCTCTACCCCTGCCTCGCTTACTTTTGCTTTGGTCTATCCTTCAGCCTCTTTCTCTGTCTTTCTCTCTCACTCTCTCTCTCTCAACCTTGGTGTCAGCCTCAAATTCAAATTCAAACAGCTTCATTGGCATGACAAGAGATGGTCTGGCCTGGGCTCATTCTCCATGCCTGCTCCTTCACAAAGCTACGCGGCCTGGCCCAGTAACCTCTGGTCTGGCTTCGAGTACGGGCTGTATGATGTTGGGGAAGGGCAGCCGAGCCTTGTGCGATGGGTCAGATCTGTGGACAGCCACACTAAGGGCATGTCGGCGTCGTGTTCATGAGAGGGACAGCTCTGACAGGGTTTCTCTGTTTGGAGTTATACGGACTACCACTGTCCTTTGATCCCGAGGCTCTTCTGCTTTCGGTTGTGAAATGTGTCAAAGAGTTTATATTTGAAATCAAAGACTTTGTGAGTATGTATTCATGTCTGTGTACTATGTGTGGAGTGCAAGTGAAAGTTCTCATATATCAACCTCATTTCTATACATACTTGTGCACGGCATCTGGAGAGGATCTGAGTCGGTTCGGTAGTATCCGTTGCGGCAAACGCAGTTAATGGCGCCTTCACTGGTGGTACGGCTGTTGATGGGACACTGCATACAGGGTTCATCTCCTTGAGTCGGCTTGAAAAAGCTTGACGGGCAGGCTGAAAGACAGAGGATGATGTAAAGAATTACAACCACTTTTTTTAAAGCACAGAAAACATATATTCATTTCTTTGTATCAAAAACATTTTTATAGTATGACAGTAGCAGGACAATTGAGCCTAAAATACAATGTAAAGATACTAGGTACTTTTTTAGTCCATAAAATGTCAGACAAATGTCTATTACAATTTGTCAAGGTGGGTGATTCAAAGATATTTAATTTATAAAAATATAAAACTGAGAATAATAAATAATAAGACATTAGTAATTTAGTAGTGTTTTAGTTACATCTTGCATTACAATAGAAGCCATCAAGTGACCAGAATTCAAAACAACAGGGAAAAAAACACAGACCAGGAGTCCAACATGTAAATGTATAAATACACACCAGTGAAGCCTTGCATGTGAGGCAACTTTCTGCAGATATGGCTACATGGCAACATGCTGTAAATTTGCTTTGAATTATTCACCATGCTCTTGTTGCCTGAGAAATCTCTGAAGTATCCTGCTTTCTGTTAAGAGCCCTTTTAAGGGCCTCTCTGTGGAAACCTGGGAGGAAAGCTACATTCATGAAAGAGAGACGATGATGAACTAACACACCACAGCTGCCATTAAATTCTGTATTTGTGTATCTACTTGCGTGTGGGTGAATCACAGGCTGTATATGGGGTAAATCTGTTTGTACATTGCCATAAGCATCCGTCATTGCAGTGATAAACAAACTAACTTAGCTGTCTGTGAAATCCCCTTATCCTCTCCTGAGTCGCATTCGGCCTGAACCTTTACTGCTAAAAAATAACCTTTTTCCAGCTTTTGCACCTGCACCATGTCTTTTTTTTTTTTATAGCATGGGCTAAACAAGCTAAGGTTTTGCTTCAGGTAATCCAGCTCCCACCTGCCCCACCAATAAAGGAGAAAATACACAGACGTTGAGATAGAGGTGTTGGAAGTACAGTAACATGAAAAATTCACACACGGGATGCACTGCATATCTGAAGTTAAAACCCCTCAGGTCTTTCAGTGCTGTTATTTTTCTTTAGTAACAGTGTAAAGAGCATAATAATTTATGGAGGAGAGGAAACAAAATAAATGATCTTTTCCAACAATTTATCTAGCCTAATAATTTTCTATAATTTTTATATTAAACGTGATAGTTTTTTTAATCCACTATCAAAGCTGACTTGTGCTTGCAATATTTAAAAGAATATGTCCCACTCATTATGGGAACCATCTTTTCTCCATTTTCTATATCTTTCTAAAAACTTACTCTAACATGATTGCAGTATTCTACATTGTAAAGTAATAAAAATATAGCCACTATTTCATTCTGAGGCTGCACTGGCAATTACAGCTCAACTGTAGCATCTGGAATATGGAAACATTTGCAGCTGTAACTTCCATTTAAAAGAGTTCAAAATCACAAAGCAGAATTATTCCAGGTCCATTCCTGATGTTTATATTAGACAGACACACCACTGTACTCAGAGACTATACAGGCCTCTTTTCCCCCCTTGTTACTCAAAGTGCATTACTCAGCGCCATCACCTTCTAAATCTGACTATTATAATGATTCAAACATTGTGAGAGATGCAGACTTTTTTTTAAACAAAAAGCAATAGACATGTGTTCAAGATATGCTGTGACAGTATTGCAAAATGTACTTTCAAAATACAATACTAAATCTTTGACTACAACTGTGTAAAGTGATGGAGTTAACAAAGTAATTTTTGTTGATGTTATTGATACTCTACTATTCATATGAATTCTATTAGTCCAGCTGCATCACCAATTGGAGGAGAGAGTTGTGGTTCAGTATGATCAACTAAACCATATATCTTTAGCGTGGGCATAGTGAAAACAGCTTCATTAACATGATTTGTTTAAAAGAGAAGCTGTTCCCATTAAAGCCACATCATGTCAAGCATCTTTGACTTCGGTTATCTTTGTTATATTATCAAAAATTGCAGTTGCAGAAAAAGTTATTACAAAATAAAAACGGAATCTTTAAGATCCCGTCACTAATTATTAGCTTTGACATGTTTTTCTCCCATGATTGATGGTGGAAAAGGGTTTGGACACAGAGTGAAACATGAGGCTTGGACATTCACACTGCCAGTCAACAGGCTCCATGAATGAGGCCCAGGCAACAACTATGTGGGGAATTGGGATCGAACCTCGGCAGCACAGTGAAGTCTATGGGAGTTCGGCGCTCAGAGGAGAAACACCAAAGGAAACAGCATAAAGAGGTAGTGAAGGGGGGAAGGAGAGAGGAGAAGTGTAAAGATAGGAACAAAGAGAGGAGAGGGGAGAGGTGGGGAATGGCTGTGTTTAGGAGTTTTTGAGCCATGGAATTCAGCGTGTTACTGTGCCCACAGTGAATGTATGTGCTGCAACAGTATGCAGACTGTGCATAACAATCAAAACAATGACTTTAAAATCTGCAAGGGGAGGAAAATGAAAGAATACAGCTGATTAGTACTTATAAAGCCCAATTATGCCTTGCTACCATAGTGGTTGTATTAAAAAAAAATCTGTGGTAGTTGTTGGATGGCAGCCCGGTGGTCAATGCATTTTTTCCCCACCAAACACCGAACATATAAAGGCACTTTTTTTTATTTAAGGAATAAAAAATATGTTTTTATATTCAGTCAGCCTGTTTAGGTTAATGTTCATGCCATGTCTTATCAAATTTGGACAATTTTTGCCAACCTTTTCTATAAGTTGTGTAATGCGTGTAATGTATGTATGTGTTTATCCATGCTTTTATTCCTTAAATAGTGTAACTGACAAATCCCATCAATATATTTCCATTGTTGTATTACTTTGGTTTGTCTACTGTTATTTCAGATTGTGATCTGTTTTGTTTGGGTTGTCATATGCTTTTTTATTTTTCTTTATTTTTGTATTTGTTTTGTAAATACATGCAAAAGAAAAAGCAAACTCAAATATAAGCACAAAAGTCCTTAAATATACTACTGGTATGTTTACCAGTAAAAGACAATTTACATATGCTGTTGCATTACCCTCTGTTACAAAGTTTTCTCATCTGATCCCTCAGAAAGTTAAAACAATCCATGAAAAAACATCCAGTTTAAGAGGACACAGTATTATATGTCTTGGCATGCCTCTCTGCCCTGCCACGGTCATTATTTTGGGGGAAATATTTGGGGAATTTCCAGTTTATACCCAGATGACAGATTTTAAGAGTTGCAAAGTTGTCTGGTGTCAGATGTAGAGAAGCAGAGACGTGGAGAGCAGTGATTAAAAAACAGATCAGAGCTTTAATTCCCTACCTCCCTGCCTGCCCAGATTGCTGCTGTTGAGCTGTTTGATCACCATCCTGGCAGTCTTGCTCAACATGCAAGAGATAGATGCTGTTTTTTGGATGTTTCCTCTAAGATATCCTTCTGGCAAGATGAGTTAATTAATGCAACAACATTCATTGACAACAGCTCCTCTGTTGTTCCTGCTTCCTATACTTAAAAAAAACACACAGCGCTATTAATATTATTAATATCATAAAGCAAACTTGCCACATTTTGCTATCAGATCTCTGGGGACTGCGAACGTGGATTCTGGAACTGGGACAAACAATGAAAAGTGGCAAGAAGAAGTCAAGAACAAAGACCACACAGAAAAGCTTTTAGAGAATTTATAAACACTTCAGACTCAGTTTAGTGGTAGCCGTATCAAAACTCCAGATCACTTCAAATTGGTTGCAGAGACATTGCAGGCATATTCTAAAATCTTATATTAAAACAAATGAAAACACTGCCAATAGGATGAGTTCAGTTTCCAGTGTTGCTTACTGTATTACATTACTCTAATCTCACACTGAGTCTGAAAGCTCAATCTGAATAATACCTCCCCCACACACATTCCAGACCCCCAGCTGCTTGTGTCTGTCTATGTTTATGACTTTTAATAACATATAGTGACATAAAGGCTTTAATTAGGGGTTTTCGCTAGACTCACTGAATAAAAATAGTACTGCAAGAGCTTTGAGAGGTAAGTCACTGCGCCAGGGTGCTAGTCAGATTTTACAGCAGGTAATTTGCTGGTTGTTTCAAAGGTTTCCTGAATATTACAGCTGGGGAGATTTATAGCACATTGAAGACAAGACCTGCAGCTCAAACCATCTGAATTCTACAAAGTATGTGCATCTGTATGTGACTATTTATGTGCATGAGAGAGGAGAAACACACAAGGAGAAGAGACAAGAAGAGAAGAAAGACACAAGCAGACAGAAAGACTGAAGAAGGCAGGGAGTGTTGTTTTCAGCAGTGATGCCAACATGACCAGCTATGCTGGAAACACTCCCTGTGATTCTGGCTCCTATGACCAAATCAACAGTCACACACACACATAGCACATAAAGAGAGGCCAAACACAGACTGGGCATTTGACATTTCCATCATGGCCGCCTGGGCAGGGCTGTACGCTGTGTGATCACAACCAGACAATCATCTGGCTGATACCAGGTAATCCAGCCTAAGGCCACACCTATTGAGTAAAGGAAGAAAAAAAAAAAAGTCCCTTTCACCCACCATCCACATCTACACCACCCGATAGAGAGACTCTTTGTCCAGCAGTCCAGGGCATCACAGCAACAACAGCGCACCCCTCCACCAGCCCCCTCTTCCATGTTCCCCCTGTGCCCCCTTTTCAGGATGGAATCCACCCTCCCCCAAAACTGCTTTATTTAATGAACACACTATTAAAGAAGAGACAAGGGAGACAAAGACAGGCAAGGTGCGTCCGTCTGCATGTGTGTTTGTGTGTGTGTGGTGTTCAGGGTGTGAAAGAAAAAAAGGCTGGAGGGTAAAAAAATAAATAATGGAGGTGCTAGGTTTTGTGAGCACAGCAGGAAAAAGTGCTGAAAGCAGTGAAAATGGCCAGCGTCAGAGGGATTGTGTGTGTGTGCGGATGGTGGGTATTTCCCTGTATTCCATTGTGACCAAAGAGGCCGCTACAGTGAGCAATGTACAACTATTTGCTTTGGTGCTGCCCGTAAAAGCTATTTATATGAATCACTGCAGGAACAGATCAGAGGCTATCGTAAAGAGATGTGTTTCTTTTACAAGATAGACAACTGTTTAAAATTAGATTAAGCGAAACCTGTTAGCTTTTGCAGTAGCTTTCTCATTAACTCTTACATCCTGCAACCACAACTACAGACCATCAGCCTCTGAACTGGTCACATCTAAGTCGAGCGTTACCTCGTGAAACGACAGTCATGGCCACATTAACCAGAGGAGAGCAGCCTCGAGTTGTGTGTCTGTTCCTGGGAGTGAGGACAAATCACCCTGTCCCCCCTCTGCCTCCGCACTACCATGGGGAACACTAGCTAGCACTGTTTGCAACACAGGGTCTCCGCAATTCAATTAGGAACGCAGTCCTCCTCACCGTCTAATTCAATCAGGCTTGTGTGAAAGCTATTAGACAACTGGCATTCGCTTCATCCCACACACACACTGGCACACAAATGAGATATTCATTTCTCCCTCTAGGTTTCCATGTCTGGTACAATTAACAGGTCTGGGACTCTGCGTGGCTCCTCGCACTGTAAGCCAGGACAGTGCCAGTGAGTGAGGGTGACCACTGGTGACCTACAAGGTGTAAATCAGGCTACTCTCAAACTCAAGGAGAGCACAGGGTCATTTAATTGGGTTATTTTCTAAGGAACTGATCTCCAGCGTTTATAAATAAGACACGTTCAGCTTTTAGCAGCCAGGACAGCCACCCTGCATTACCAAATCCCTAAAATTACTGGGGAAAAAAAGACTCAGTCACTTCCATGGGCTTACCCAATGAAAGAAAAAACATTACGACCACTTATTTTAATGATCAGGTTCCACTTTTAACTCTATTAACTTTAGTAGTAAATCCCATCCTTCGAGCTTCGGAAAAATGCCCCAATCAACTCGACTCAGAGACTTGGACAGAAAAAATGTGATCTGTTTAAGTGCCTTCAAGGGGCGAAAACATGTTTACTGATCCAGACATCTTCTATAAAAGCATTCATGCAAACATGTGTCATTTTGTGAATGTGTATTTGTATACAGCAAGGAACAAGGAACATGTGTGTCACGGGATGTGGGAGGACAGGGGGGTGATTAGAAAGTGATTTTTCCCTCTGTGTCCCTCAGCATTTCATTTTGCTCTAAGCTGCATCTTCTCTCCAGTTGTCACAGAGCTCACCCCCCCCCAGCAGGCTCCTCTGAGACAGATTAGGAGCCAAAGAGAGCAGCAGATTAGCTGGAAATGTGGGACACCTGGGAAATGAGCTCTGATGGCGCAGGCTACTCGGGAGGGAGCACACACACAAACAAAACATGTACAGCGCACATTGCAGGAAACTTAGGCCCTGTTCAGACTGTCAGCCAAAATCAGTCTTTTGGCATATCCAGATTGTATCCAGATTGATTTTAGATGATTTAAGTCTGGATATCAAAAAATCACGTGAAAAGCGATTTTTGCAAATTTGATCCAAGCCACATTTGGAGGTGGTTTGAAATGCATTTCCAATCAGATTTCTACAAATGCGTCCAAGTCTGGACGCTCACTTCTGATTTCAAAGTATCTTTTGCGTCACTTGCAACGCGACACACAATGACAACATCAAATCCAGAGTGACATGAGTGCAGAAGTGAGCAGAATAAACGCTGCTATGGAGTGGTACGGAGGAATCGCTGAACGCTGAAATGAACCTACCGGAACAAGGCAATATATCAACGCAGTGTTGGAAAGCCACGTCACCTGAGTACGTAGTTACCGCCTACATCGTTACCACAGCAACCCATGCAGATAGGTTGGTGATGTCTGGACACAAAAACCGATCTTATCACTTAAATAACAGAATAACATAATAACATAAATAACAGTGCAGACAGCAGATCTGATTTGAGAAACAAATATGTTTGGCATGCAGTCTGAACAAAGCCTAAAAACACACAGGACAGCACATCATACACACCCAGACCGCATTTAATTTCAATCTTCTTCTGACACATATACATCAACACATAAAAAAGCATAGACCATAAAGAAGAAAGCTGTTAATAAACCCCATCTGGCCACTACCCAGAGGACAATTTCAGTTCATACTGTAGGGGCTTAACCTCATATATGTGGCACATATACAAGGCTCACCATCACAAGGTTTGGTATTTACAAGGACAAAATGAAACGTGGAACACTGTTAAGAATGTCAGTGGCAGCTAAAAATACTTAAGTACTCTGTACTGTAAGGGAAATATTAGTCATGTAACAACTGTTGTAAATTAATTTCCACTAACTGACCTTACTTCTCATTATCTCCTTAGTATTGGCCATAAATAACACCAGCAAGCAACATGGCATAGATATAATGTGAATATATTACATATGTATATAATACATATATAATATGCATGAACAGATTTTCAACTTCTTTAACTTTGCAAGACTTCTCACATAATTATTAATTATAAAAATATAAAACATATAATCATAAATATGGAACATATTCTGTAGCTCTATATAGAAATATACTAAAAGAAGAATTGTAACCCGTTTTTGTAAATATTTAGCACACATACAGATACATGTATGCAACTAAAGCTGCAACTAATAAATGTTCCATTATTAATAAATCTGAGAATCATTTTTTACTTGATCTTTTTATCTTTAGCCTTGTGTGTCAGAAAATAGAGAAACATGCCCATTACAGTTTCCCAAACTTCAACAGGATGTCTCAGGTTGTTTTATACGACCAACACTAAAAAACCCAAAGACATTCAATATGCAATGACTTAAAACAGATAGATCAATAGATCAATAGTTATATGACTTTATCAATCCCGGAAAATCCTGGTAAATTAAATTGTCATAGCAGCCAGATAAGTAAAATTGGAAAAATCCACAACATAAATAAGTACATAGATGCAAATATTCAAACATTAACTATAGTGAGATATTAAGTAAAATTTTACAGTGTGCAAAGTAAATAGATCAGTACTTTGGTGTGTTATAGTACTTTAAGTACACATACACGCCGTACCCCACCCCACTTCCCGAACACTCAGGCTGTCTGGGGTGCGTCATTCCCATGTGGCAAACGTTAGTTTCTTGATTCAAACAACGTTGGCAGAGTGGCCCTCTGTTCAAGACCACAACGCTCTCATGATGATCATCAGGTCATAAATACCAAAGGGGAAAAAAATCAGTGAAAACTATCTTGACCACAGTATTTCCATACTGTCTGATAACTACCATCTGTCAATAGAGGAGGAAACAGAGATGAAAGGAGTGTATCACTGGAGCCATGCATGCAGCACAGTAATAACGTCTGGAATTTTCACTGCTCTCCCCCCCTTTTTTTTCTTTTCCCACTTTTTTTTCAGCACCAGGGAAAAAGAGGCACAAATGTGGAATGGCGAAATTACAGTCATCTGAGCCAACACATATACGAGTAGGGTAGGAATATGAACAAGGCCAGAGGGTGGGCGGATGTGGGGAGTAAAGCAGAAAGGGTCATTTCATGCAGGCAGATCACTTGACAGCTTGCTCTCCAGAGGATGTAGGGGTCCAATCAGGTTGCTGGTGGACCCCTTCGGTACACTAGGCTGCAGATGGCTGGGGTGTGGCAGGAGGCAGGCCCGTTTGTCGGCATTAATCTCCATTTAAGATGGCTTGTCAACCTTCAGGATCCACATAACATTGGAACTAGCTGCAATCTATTCCATTTGTAATGACAGATCATTACCATCATGGACTGGTCCTAAATTGGCCACCAAATTAATAATAATTAATTCACTAATTCTGTTGCTGCTTGGGTAAGGGTCAGAATTAACAGAGGTAGGCATGGTGTTCAGTGGTTAAAAAACAGTCTAATTCAAATTAATTCAGCTCACTAATTTAGTATAATGATTAAGAATTAATTGCTTTGCAGCCCTAATTTAATATGGCTTGGTTAAACCATATCACATCACATGTTATGTTTCAAAATATTAACTCTGTTTATGCAACAACAGCCTTAGCTTCTGTTTAACCTCCTACTGCCAGTCCAGTGATGTCCTGTATCTTTTTACGAATTCCTACTGTTGCATAAATTTCTTCTCCCCCAAAAAAAGGCAGTCTGGCCTTACTTAACATGGCATGCAAGCTGAAACCAGAGACACTGATCTTCCATTGTCATGTGACACCAAACGTCAGTTATTGTGCTTGTGTTCTTCATGGTGCGATATTACACCTGTCTTTTCATGTACAGCAGCGCCTGAATGGGCGTACACAGTCTCAAATTTGAAACAGGTAGGAAATGAGGAGACTTGCAAGCGATCAGATGTCAGAGTGTTAAGCTATCATTGTTGAGGCAAACATAAGAATGTTGGCAGTCTCCACCCACCCTCACCTTCATGGGAACAGATCACCTGCTGCAGAGCATTCCTGAAAACATCCACCCATCTATGAGAAGATTGTACAGTGCTTGCATAAGTTCTTCCCTAAAAACAAAAAAAAACAATCCTATTTCCCCCCTACGGACAGTTACTCACATACATTCCACACCACTCATAATCCACAGCACAGCTTTCTAAGCTTATGATTCATACATTTATTTTTAAGATGTTTGCACAGATGACTGTGTTTACAGCACAGGCTCTTTTAGACACACAGATCGATGTGTCTGAACACTTTATGAGTTTTGACTGGGGCTGTCAGAGTCTCTGTCTCCCAAAACCCCAAATGCACCCTTTTCTCAAGGACAGCTAGTTGCTAGGGCAACATGAGCCATTGCCATGTAAGGCAGCTTCCCCACTCCGTTCCGCAGGCTGCACCCGGACCTTAGAGCCCCGATCACAGCCTCAGACTGCTGATGACAGTGGGACAGGGTGGATGAAGCAGGGTGAGTGGAGGTGGAGGATAAGGGGTGGAAAAGGTAGAGGAAGGAGAGGAGTGGGACGAATGGAGGATAATAACCTCAGTGACCTGCTGGAGATAGTGGATTGGTCTACAACTCATATAATTGTCTTGGCAGAGATAAGAAGCAATACAGGTTGAATTACGCTGCCCAGTCCGTGAAATAAACAACCCGTTAAAGTTGCCTCAATGTTTTGGAGCTTGCCGGAATTCATAAAATATCATCAGCTTCATGCTGATTTCAATCTTCCCTATCTTGTCCAACAGCCAGCATTTTTTGCCCGACACAGCAGCCCCAGTAGCTGGCATCCTGGCCACAGGTGAGCCGCAAGCAGGGAGAGGGGCGGTGGTAGTGGTGGTGGTAGTGTACAGGGAGGGGACGTCCTTTGTGCCTGGAGGCAGATGTAGAAAAAAGCTGACAGAGGCAATCACTACTCTGTATGTGTGTATTTCTGTGTGTCTGTGTTTGTAAAGGACAGCACAGGGAGCAAAAGAAAGCAAGACAGAGTGAGAGAAAAATAGAGTAGACAGAGGAGTGAAGGGGGGACTGTACCAGAATCCAAACAAAGGCAGCAAGCAGCCGCTCCGAGCTCGGTGACAGAGGCTCCCTAAGGTGGGGTCTAGCTGATGGACAGGTGGCATAAAGGGGCTGCGTGTTGTCCAGTCAGTAGGGACAAGGGGGGTCTCACAGGAAAGGGGAGGTTGGTGGGGGGGGGGGGGGGGGGGGGGGGGGGGGGGCAGGAGGAGCAGCTGGTGCTGAATCCTGTCACTGTCCCTGTGTAACCCACCACACATACAAACAGACAGAGAACACACACTTACACACACACACCTCAAACAAAGCGCAAAAAATAAACAGTACCCTGAGCTGGACTGTGAGTATCATGTTCATTGGCTGGATTTATATCTCCAGCCATCTCTCCCTGGAGTGTATTTATTAAAGATTACATCAATTCTTCTGACCACAAGCATTTAATGAGGCAGCAGGGAGTCTGAGTGAATCCTATTATACAGCTAATCTACAACAGAAAAAAAAAACAACAGCTGTAATGCGGCTATTTTGCACACATCCAAGAAACACACATATGCTTGGGAGCATGCACACATACACACACACACAAACACTTAATTTAAGAATCACATTACTTCTCTCAATAACATATTTTGTTGTGCCATTAAGTAAGAGAACATATTTTACTATCTTCTCCAGACAGCATACCTGAATTTTTCTATTTTTATGAAAAATATTTAGTTTTAGTTTCATTAATTGTTCTAGAACTTTTTTGAGGACTTGCAAGGCTTAGACTAAAACTATGTGAATGTGTGCAACTCAGTCAGGCAGTGGTCACGTGACCTGAATCAGGTTTGCTTGTCACATGGATAATAAGCTTGTTCACGCCATGACATATCACAGAAGACTTGAACCACCAAAATAGGATTTCACCCGGCATCACGAATCAAAGATGCAACCCAAAGGATTGAAATCACACAAATGCACACACACACACACACACACACACACACACACACACACACAAAACCTTGTCCTCCCACCATTACACCTGCGCCTGAAAAGGCTGGTATTGTTGGGAGGAGATTCATTTGAAGGCTTTAATGGCTGCTATTTAGAGGTGGAATACATTAAATATACCAATCACGGCTGCAGAGTGAGGTGGTGGCTCCAGCAAATGTATACTGAGTGAATAGATTGACTAATTAGCCTTTAAATATGTCAATGATTCATCTAAAACAAGGGATCCCTGAGCTATTCATCTGCCTGCTCTGCTTCTTCTCCTCCTCTATGACTACATCCTTAACCCTGATAAAGGAGGGGCTTGGCTGGCTGCTCTCCCTTCCATTTGTCCCAATCAATGGAGGCTGTTCAGCCCAGACCCAGGGGGTCAGTGAAATTAAGTACCCAGCTCACACAGGGAGGGATTGGGCCAATGCTGGGGCATGGGGGGAGATAGGCAAGTCCTCTGTTACCTTGGCAACTCCATTGCTGCTGAATTTTCCCCAATATATTCCTTTAGTCCAAATGCTTTCCCCTTGTTAGGATGGTTTGCGCCAAAATGGCTGCTCTCTAAGAATCTTGCTTTTTGTGCATGTACAGTTTCTCACCAAACAAATTCTAAATATTGATTTAGACCACACAGCACTGGCATGAGTAATACATTATTCTCTACTGGTGAAGACACTTCATCGGCATTAAAATGTTTCAAATACTGTATTCACAAATACATACAAATAAATACAAATACATTTTTTACTAGTTTCTACCTTGTGTCGTATTTCACAAAAAACTAGAGAGGTAGGAGGGTATTTTTTTCTTTTCATTTTAACATGTAGTGTTAATACATTTTAAAATATGCACAAAATAAGTAATATTTACAAAAGATTAATTGTTGAGGTGATTAAAAGAAGAAGATAATGATGTTTCCAATGCCTTGCAAAATGTCAGTGTGTGGGGGAGCTACAGGTGAAACTCCCTTGCAATGATTAAACCTTTTGATGATGTAATATGTGCTGTAAATTTTGGATATGTTACATGTTTATTTAGAATTTATTTAAGTATCTTCTTCCGGTTGTTTGTTTGTACTGACTTATAAACTTTTGTTTCTGCTCTCTGATTGGGAATGTTCCCTCACGCTCTAGCGGGTGTTGGCAATCTGGACCTGAACAACAGGGATTTTCTGTATATTTTGGATTTTCTTTTTTCCTGCCAGGCCTAGAAAAAGAATAACCTCGACCTTAATGTGATGTGTTGTAAAGTTATTCCACAGTTAAGAATAACTTTATATAGCAACTTGACTTGACAGTTTTATTGTTTGTTTTGTCACATCACTGCTAATAGCTTAGTGGTTTTAACCACTGTAGATTTAAAGCTCTTGTCACTCACTCATTCACTGTTATGTTCAGAAACTGAATTTTGTCTAAGTTGCTAGCTCACATCCTGGTAGATGCGATTTTTAATCCTTTCTTAACTCACAGTGCAGAGTTTCTGGTGAGGCCTATATGTCAATCATTCTCAGTTAGACAGGATAAGTCGTATGACTAAAATTCACGAGTCATATATGTCACACACATATGCACATAACCTTAATGCAACCAATCTAGCCTGAAGGCATAGCTTTACCCTTGGCACGGCATGGCACAGCCTGGCACAGCCTGGCACAGCCTGGCACAGCCTGGCACGGCCTGGTGCATTCCTGTTCTACATATCTGACATATCCATAAAGGCCGGCAAATCATCTTTGACGTTAATGCTGAAAAGGTCATTGTAAAAATATAATGGTTGAGTAGATGCCACTACCTTCTGGGGATAGCTACAGTATTTACTCATAAACTGACAGTCATGTGGTTCATCAAAACTATATCTGTCTGTGGCCTCTGTAGACCAGCAATTTACAACAGCTAGGAACTATTCAATGCACATATGCATTCACTTGTACTGTAAACACACAAATCAGGGTCAAAATCTGGTTTTGTGGCTTGGACTGAGTGAGAGCTTGCAAAAGGGACACTGGCAGATTAGTCTTTGGGTTCCTGGAGGCAGCAGGATAATCCCAAGTAGGCTAGTGGGGGTCATGTCAGTTGCAGTCATACTAAAATTCCCATCCGTCACAAACCTGAATGAAATGCCATGCGCAAAAAATCTTAACACATGTTTAAACCTTACTGTACTACCAGAAAGGTGTGGCTTTCATGAAAAAGATGCAAAGGATTTAGGTACATTTGTGTAACATGGGTGTTTTGGTTCATGTTTCCTAAGCCCTGATCATCTCTTGCTCCAAACTGATTAAAACAAATGGGGAAAATTATGTGGGCCAAACTATTCCTCGCAGAGACAATGAGAAAAGAGGAGGGGCACAGACATGGGTAGTCTTGCTTTGATGCATGGAAGTTTGATGAGGAAATGGGAAGGGCATCCATCCAAGACCTTCAATTTGTGGACCAACTCCCTTAACCAGTGACATAAGCAATTGATTAAGGAATAAAGAAAAGTCCTACTTGTAGTAATTTGTGGAGATTTTGGGCTCTATTCTTATAAACAGCCTTTCATAAGTGTACAGGCTTTAAATGTCCAATCTAACTAGCATGAAAAGAATCTGCCCCACCCCTACTTCATATTTACTGTTAATATGTTGTCAGCATGCTGGATTAAAATCAACATCTCCATTTCGCTGTGTCAACAGACCAGCTATTTGATTAGATGCAATAAATAAACCACACGATGAGACGTTTTTTTAGGATCTATGCTATGGCTCCTATGTTTTCTGGATGGAAGACTGAGAATATATTCTGCAGAGCACCACTAGGGGCCTCCTAGGAGGTCAAATAACTTCTTATCAGCACAGTAACAGGTTCTGGCTTGACAAGCTCAATTAGCCAGCGCTTAGTGCTGTGTATGAGGAGACCACGCTCTCAGCCCAATGCCCATTTCAGCAGAACCAGGGAGATAACAATAACAAGCCGAACCCACAAAGGCCCAATTGTGGCAGTGCCTGGAAGGTCAGTGAATGGGCAAAGAGGGAGGAAGGACTTATGTTCTCAGGGGTTTTGTGATGTGGCTGATAAGAATCTCCCAGCTGAATGACAATGCCACTATTGAAAGACTTGTGGATAAATTACCTGCATTGACGTAAAAATTCTTAAATAAGCATAATATTAGAGAGTGCCGATAATTTTCTTTTAAAGAAACGTTGTTCTATGGAAATTGAGGATACGCTATATATAATACTTTGTTTCCTTTTGCATACTCTAGCATTAACTGACAAGGCCAGACAGCTTGCAGCACGCCTTTGATGTGTCATCTGTTTAATTTAGAAGGGCAAAAAGATAAATAGTGAGGTGTTTAGACATGTCACCTGACTGTTTGGATAAAACAGTGACAGTATTTTGGGATCTCAGTTCCCTTAAATAGCACAGTTATGCTGTTTATGCCCATCCCTCTTGCAACAGTATACTGACAGATAACGAGGCACGTTAGAGCCATGATTTCAATCACAGCCAGTCATTCCATAATGGGAAGCCTGCCTGCTGGCATGATGTAGACCCAGATGGAATTTAAGCCATCTTTTGCCAGGCTTTCATTGGAACTTTTCCCTATTGCCACACTTTAATAGCACTGAGGTACAACATTGTGAATGATCCAGACTTAATCAGGCTGCTTGCAGGCCCAGCTGATTCTCATAATCTCACGACTTTGCACCGAGTTGAGATAATGCATCTCCTGACAGCCTTGAGAGCCACTGTTATCACATGATGGTTTCTTGGCCTCAGACCCAAGACATGTTGTGTCTACCTCTGCTTAGAATATGTGGCTGTGTCTTTTTCCTCCTGCAGCCTCGAGACAAAGAGCGCACAAAAAACTACTTAACTACAAGCAATCTGTTGAAATAGGTCATTATGGTGGAGGCATGCTGTGAATGCACTGCGTCCCCAAATCAATACGTGAATTGCTATATTTAGTAAGAAGGTCGCAAGGAGGAGTTATCAAGCCTGTACAAGGGATGAGAGACACCACGAATCAGATCTGCACTTGAGTGGGCCTGCTTATTTTAGATGCAGATGTATCCAAAATGTCTTCTCTAGTGAGGATTTCTCTCTGTGGAGAGTTGAGAGATCCCTCATGGTGTCTGAAAATGTCACATTCTGCTCTGTGTCAATGTCATAATATTACCCTTCAAGGTGCTACATTGACAAAATGTAATCTGAAATATCTCTTGTGGGTGCACTGGTATTCTAACTGATTCAATGGTATGGTTTCAATGATTGACACAGTGGATAATATGTTTTTGTGTCTCATCTTTAGGTAGAGAGTCACTAGACCACGCATCACTTTATAAATGGAAGTAACTTCAATACCAGAGAAGTGTGTACAGACAAGTTACTCGAGAGTTAAAAGAACTGAAAGTAGATTCACTTTTTTCCCTAAATTCTAAATGAGCAACTACATACCCTGCCATTGTTTTCAAAAAATTAAAAGCAGCTCACAGAGACATACTGTACTTCTGCACTGATAAACAAAATACATAGTTTTAAGTGACAAGCGCCATTGAACTGAGCAAATTCATATCATACTGTAAGGAGAGAGGGACCTACAATTCTTTTGCCAAGTGCATAACATCACGTACTGTGGTTAAGAGAGACCTAGTATAGGCACTGTACCATGATCTCTTACTCTAAGACTATTTCTCTCCTTTCTGTCTCGCCAGGTTTTCCGTCTGATTTTAACTATAGCTGTCTTCCTGAGTGAGTTGACAAGGTCTTTCTTTTCGTTTCAGCCCAAATCCTCAGCATCGTCATGACTTTGTGCAGTGAAAAAAAAGCTAAGACAAGGGGAGAGCAGAATCAAAACAACCTCATTAATAACTGTGACTAATGTATTCCAGACAGTTCTTTAAGCCTGTTACTTCACAGAGAAGAGATGCCCGTACAGGGAGGGGAGGCAGCAGTGGCCCTGGTGTGTGTCGAGACGGTGTCATACTGAGTTGGTTGGCGGGGTAGAATGAAAACACCCCACACATGAAAATGTGCTGATCTCTCCCCCACCTAAACCGCCAAAATAACTCTGTAGAGACCACACAGCCTTGAGATGACCACAATAAACCAGAACACTGGTCCCAGCACGAAGTGAGCATTTCCCAGGCATCAATATGCCGTGAGGCCAATCCAGGCTTTGTAGTAAACACTGGCGGGTGGTTAATGTCCGGTGCGGAAGAGTTCTGTACGTGATTTTACTGTTCAGCCTGTTGACTTTGTCTTACTGTTCACTGCCAGTCTTTCTTTGAGTCACATACATTTCTTCAACTGGGTTTTGCTGTGCTGCATGTACATGTTTTTAGTAAATAGGAAATCAAATCCTAACCTGAAGTACCTCATATTTCTCTCTTTTTCAAGTCAATACTTAAAACCATGATGGATCTTCAACAACCTATATAATACCCTGTAGGCTATAGTTTACCAATAGAAATACTGGACTTCAATAAAGAACCATGAAATGTTCGGTGTTCTTTAGGTAAAGAAAGTGTATCAGCTAAGTCTTCTCCTGGAAATAATTACATTTTTGCTAGTGGCCACACTAAATTCTCCAATTACACGGAATTGAAGGAATATACTTTAGCCTAATAAAAAGAAATTATGCAGTGATTACTGTCTCATTTTGAAACATGATAGGGACTGTAAACATTATAATATCACAGTACTGTACTTTCACTCATGCTGTGAGGTGCACAGGAAGGGATTGTTATTTTTCTACACAAGGCAAAACAGAGCAGCCTTCTCATTAGCTTCTTGTTTACAGTCTCACCTCCTCCTTCTCCATATAAATTCAGTATAAACAGAGAATCCCTAAAGGATTTACAGAATAAACTGTGGGAAAATAGCACTAATCACAAGGCAAAGACCTAGAGGTGGAAGAGAAGAACGAGAGGAGGAACATGGTGAGATTATTCTCACCCATGAACCACAAGCACATACTATAATGTACTGGTTGGGATATTCTAACTGACTAGATAAGAATTAGCCAGGCAGATTATGCTACGCCTTTCATCTTTTAAAGCGCGGTTAAAAAACCCCGTATCCTTTAGATGAACTCGGATTCATACAAGAGTGAAAAAAAGCGTGTCGAACTGTACCTTTCAGCTGAAACCTTGGGAATTCTACAGGAGAGTGGAACAGCTCATTATATTGAGCAATTTATTTGCTTAGCAGCTGCCCAGGGGGAGGTAAAAAGTTTTAACATCCAGAAAATTCTGTAAGTAGACCATTTACAAAGCCGAGTTGTCCCCCTCAGCAACAGAACACCATCCCCCTCAACCAGACTTCAACAATTAAACCAGGCCACCGGAGCCAAGCCTGTTTTCCTGCCCAGCATCATGCTCATCCTGCACAATTACAGTCTTAATTGAGTATTGTGATGAACAAGCAAAAGCACAGAGTGACCTTATTAAATAATGCAAACAATATGACACTGTGTGATGGGAAACATAAAAAGGATGAACTACAATCATGTTGGTGATCCCTTTGATTTCTCATCTAGTGCCTTCATCAGGTCAAATTTTTAATTTGTCAAATACTTTGGTTTATGACCAAATGGCCACAGACAAAAAAGCTTGGTTAAGTGGTGATATACATAAATTGATGAGAGAATGTGATGCGGCACTGAAAGCCCTCTAAAATCTAAATTAGTAACAGATAGATTAAAGTTTGTGAGACTAAGAAATAAGGTAACAAGAGAGTATTTTATATTAATGTTATTACAAAAGGAAATACTAAATTGATTTGGGAGAACATAAAGAGTTTGACAGGTAAACATCATAACGGCAATGAAAAGCGCCTTGAAATCTGTGTGAATGGCAGTATTACACGGGATGAAGCTCAAATAGCAGCAACATTTAATTCATATTTTGTGGAATCAGTACGGGCACTGATCCAGAATCCCTCCACCAATCCAATAAGCATGATGCCTATATATTATAATAAACCTGTGTCTGAGATTCAGGAAATTATTGAAATTAAAGTAAGAATGATTATAAATTCCCTTAAGAGTTCCAAAGCCAAAGATGTGTATGGACTGGACACAATGTTCCTGAAAACGTGATCAATTTTCAATGTTAAATTTTCTGGCCCACTAACAAATTCTATCAATAGATTCATAAATGAAGGGGTCTTTCCAAAAGCATGGAAGACAGCTATACTAACACAAATTTACAAAACAAGTGATCTATCAGAGGTTTGTAATTATAGACCAATTATAAAGTATAGTCCCTATCGTGTCAAAGGTATGTAGCAGAACAACTTACTAGTCACCTTCAGATTGCATCGTATGCAGTTTGGCTTTAGATTTAACCATTCAACGGAAACTGCAAACTGCTTTTTCCTTGAGAATGTAAAATCTAAACTACATAAAGGGGCAGTTGTTATTCTTAGACCTTTCAAATCTCTCACTGTTTAACTTTTCCCCCAATAGTATTACAGTTTTTCTCCATTGGTTTGGCTCATTTCTTGAAACAGAAATTACATTCTCAAAACATCATGGACAAACCTCCAAACCACTTTTGTTCACAACAGAATTGAATTTCTCATTCATTTCATCAAATTGCAAATGTCTAAGTACATGTCTCAATGTCTCAGTACATCTTGCAAATGATTAAGTACAGGTAGCCTACATTTAGCACAATTTTCAAGTGAATAGATCTTGTTGATCTAAACTGATTGTTGTTCACTCCAAAACGTGTCAGCGTCATTTCATTGTATAGGTCATCACATGCACAATAGTCTGTTCAATTGTCAAAATTAGTCAAGAACATAATACCATGATTACCATATATGAGTCACTAGGAACATTTGATAAATTTATTACAGCAATTGACAGTCAGGTGAAACTAGAATTTGACCAACGAAAGAGGAATGTCACACATCTCAGATGGCCTATCAAACAGTATGTTTAGTTACCTGACAGGTGCTGTCCATTACTGTGAATGTATGTAAAGAGCTTGACCATGCAGGACCAGTACAATTTCTGAACATGGTGGCATCTGGCCAAGTAAATGAACAAGGGCAACTGCCTGCTCGAGGAAGAGGAAGAAGAGGAAGAAGAAGAGGAGGAGGAGGAGTAAGGGTGCATGGTGGTGGAATAGGGGAAAGAGGCCGAGGAGCACGAAGACACCATGCTGTCCCGGACAAAATTTGGGCCACAATTATAGACCATGTCACCAACCATGGCCTCACAATGGCAGAGGCATGTCGCAGAGTGCAGCCTAATGTGCCTCGCTCTACAGTCTCCTCCATCATCCAAACCTTTCGCAGGGAAAACAGGTATGTAGTCAGTCAATGATGGAATTATATGTTGTACAGGACAGGACACTGTGCATAGAGCAAGAAATATATTTATTTACACATTTACCTATTCATTTAGTGTGTGTGTGTGTGTGTGTGTGTGTGTGTGTATGTGTGTGTGTAATATCTTACCTAAATGGGATGTTATGATTCTAAAAATGCTATAAAAACATTGTAGAAATTAAACTATGGAATAGTTTAGTTTTTACAGTATTGATGATACAGTTTACAGTGGTATTCCAGTCATTGTCCAGTGATGCATTAGAATTGTGGTAAAGTTACTGTAAGTAAAACAACAATACAATTACATAGGTAACTCATTCTGTAAGGAATACATAAGGTATCCATTACGAATGGAGTGTTGTCCTTTGAATTCTATGTCTAGGATTGGACGACAACCTTGCACGGGTGGCAGAGGAAAACTTCTCAATGAACAACAAGAACAAGAGATCTGTAACATGGTGATGGCAAATAATGTCATCACATTGAGACAGATCCGCACTGCAATCCTACAAGACAATGCCATATTCCAAAATGTCAACTCTATAAGCATCTCCACAATAGACCGGATATTGAAGAAGAATCAGATGACAATGAAGTAAATTTACAGGGTACCATTTGAGAGGAACTCTGATAGAGTTAAAGAGCTGCAGTACCAGTATGTACATGTAAGTCAGTTACTGGTTGTCCATCATTATAACCTTTTTACAATTAAGCAGGTGAAGTGAACCACCTTCGTGGTACTGAAAACCCAGAGTTTACCCCGAAGTTACCTGGATAAGCTCAAATCCTGCTTCGTGGTACAGGCCCTAGGTCTGTAGCAAGAGGAGATCGTATAATACCTATGAGGAGGACTGCCTTCGGACAGTCAGCTTTTTCAGTGAGAGCTGCTCACACATGAATTAGTCTGCCAACTGTTATTAGAGATTGTGAAACATATCATTAATTTAAACTGAATTTAAAATCATGGTTAAAAGACAATCAAGTGTATGACCATAGTCAGTGACTTACTCGGTAAAACCTGAGGAGTGCTTTGTTTTATGTTTTTTAAATTGTTGTCCTTGTTTTAAAGTATCCCTTGTTCTTGTGAAATGTATTTTGTTATATGTATAAGTATTGTTGCTCCTGTTTTAGTGTATTATATGTAGTTATGATAACACCTGCCCAGGGACTACAGTCCAACATTTCCCAAGCTGGCTAAACTAGCATATTTACAGAAATGTTTATTAATGTGCACTGTCTCTGTAACCATAAACTGTATAAATAAATAAATAAATACCTGCAACACTAATGACATTCCCATCACCCTCAGCTGTACTTTGATTTAGCAAACGTTAGCCTGCTAACATGGTGAACTAAGATGGTGAACAAATAAAGTTAGTTGTCCGGATGTGCGGCGTGGCTGGGACTTGCTGGCTTTCGCCGTTGTGTTCTGCCGCTTGCATTCTCTTATTTGCTTGGCCTCGCGCGCGTGATACGCGCAGGGCTGCCAGGCGTTGGGTGTCACTGTGCTCGTAGGGTGTGCGGGTTGGGGTCGTCACTTGCGCGCTGATGTTGATGATTGCGTGGCATTTTGGCAGTTTGGTTGCCTCTTCCGCAGCGGTGGGGTACTAGTGTTGTGTCTTGAAAAGAACGTTTCGTTCATAAGACCTAAACGTAAACTACTCGTTCACCGCTCACATGGGTCCTCCTCAGTCTTTCATTCACTCGGCAGACTGCCAGCGCCGGAGAATGAGAGGCAGGTCGGCTGTCAGGTAACAGTCACTGGACTGACATTATATAGCTATTTTGTTAATTATGTGACATTTTATAAAGCATAACGTTGTCGATTGGCCTTTGGATGGCCGTTGTCTTTGGCGTTTGTTGGTCTGGTCGGGATATTCTGCGCTCGCATCGCGATTTGTCTGGGAGTCGACTTCTCTCCCACCCCTATTTGCTACTGGGGTTCTTGCCTGCCTGTCACTGGAGTTGGTGTGGCGCGGTTGTGGCATCCCACTCTCACTATGAACTACATTCTGTAACAGGCTTATGCACACAAACATATACACATACCGACACACTCACCCACACGCACTCAGACACATATAGTCTCACATATAGACACACACACAAACAAAGGTTCTCCCTGGTAGAATTATTCTTGATGTTTTTCATTCAGTTACTTATTTAAATTAATTGTTATTATTTCAGCTCTTGAGGCTTGTTGTGTGGTTTATTTATGTTGCATGATTTTTTCTCGTTTTCATTTCTCTCTCAATTGTCTACCTATGTCAGCTGTTTATTGCTGCTGTTTGGCTGGTTGTCTCTTTGTGTTTGTTTGTTTGTGTGTTTGTTGTTTTTTGTTTGTTTGTTGTTTGTTTTTCTCCGCCCAAAGCCACCATCCCCGTTCTCTTGCAGGTGTTGCCCTCTCTCTGTGCTGTCTGTTTATGTGGTGTTTCTTTTCCTCATCCCCATGTCTGTCCCCTGTCTGGCCCAGTGACAAATAAATTTGAATAAATAACAATACAGACAAAGGAGTATATTAATACTCTCTTGTTAAAGTAAAATCTGTCTGGTACAATATGGTATCCAGGTCCTCATACTCATACCAGGCTGCCGGTAAAAAAAAAAAGAAAGAAAAAAAGATGGTGAACATGGTAAAAATCATACCTTCTTAACATCAGCATGTAAGCATTGTCATAATGAGCATAGTCTTGTTAAATGGTGGATGTCTCTTAGGCCTTCTTTTGAGCTGATGAAGATCTGACTGAGATCAAAACCATGTCTATTCAACTTCATTTGTGGCTTGAAGTCAGTGTGCTGGTGTTACTTTTTCATCAGTATCTCTTGGGTCTTGACACTTAACATAGTGGACAACATAAGCATATCTAGTGAACAAAAAAGTATTCACCTGGATTCTCTCATAAGTCAGGAACACACAGGTAGTAGTCACCTGGCAAAGAAAACAAAGTACAATCCTGCAGCAGTGGCTCTCAACACGGGAGAGCTTAATTTTACATTGATGGGACTTTAGAGGTATGTGTTCAATTTCAAATTCAAACACCACTCGGAAATCTCCCGGGGAGGATGATGACAGAAACATTTGCTATGCCAGTCCAACTTTTGAGCTGACATTAGCCAGTGGATTTCTAAACATTTCAGAATTAAATCCGTAAGTAAAATAAATCTCAATATAAACTGCTTGATTTGGTTGTTGATTTTGCTCAAACACTGCAGAGGCCCTAGTGGGTAGATAAAGCTTGTGTGGACATGATCACCTCATAGGGATTCACTGAGGTTAACAGAGATGTTGCCCTTGGATACTTTCAGTTTGTTGTTTTTTCTTATTTGGTTTCAGGCACTGCAATTAGCTGTTAATTGAACTCAGTGCTTTTGTTTTCCTTTGAGAACAGCAGGGTGTACTTTCTGAATCTAAATCACTTTGATTGCCATTAATTAAATGCACAGGAATTTATCGTAATGACACTGCAAGAGAGACATATCGACAACTCAGAGATTTACAGTGCATGCTGATTCATTGTGCAAAGCAAAGTGGACTTTGCAGTGTCCAGAATAAAGTCTAGTAGATGTACAGCAACAAAGATGTTCAATTTACATCTCTGAAGTATGTATCCACTACATATTTTAAGTACTATCATTGTATGTAAAAGCTGAAAGAGTGACTGTCTCGCAGAATATAGTTAGTCAAAATATGTACAAAAACCTCTGATCTTCAAGAACTGAAGGTAGCAACCTTATTTTTAGTTTGACAACCACCCGTTTATTTAATTATATAATGTGTTTTGGAAGGAGCTGTATAAGAAAATCTTGTCGGTGCAGAGTAAGTAATCCCTCAGTTGAAGTCAAAACATCAGAATCATAAAATACTGGAGTTAGGAAGTTTATAGCATTAATATCCTCTCCGTGTCATGTATTCCTTTTAGGCTGCTCAAAGCAGATGATCTCTCATGGTTATTAGTGCAGTATGTTGATGGGCGGCGAGGCATATAACACTGATAAGAGAAGGAGAAGAAGAGAAAGACGCAAATAAATGCAAGCTCATGTGTCCGTGTTAATATTTGTCTCCCCTTTTGCCTTTCCATTCTGATCTATCTACCGTCCCATCTCTCAGCCTCACTTGTGCAGCCGTTTAATCTTTAATCACTTGAAGTTTTAACTTTTTTTGATGGCTGATGTTACTTATTTTAGACTCCATTATACTTCTGGAGGATCTTCTCCATAGGAAATGAAATATGTATTCTCTGTTTTGCTGTACTAGCACTAAGTCAAAGTGAGGACCACTGTATACTGCAGTCATATAGTTACATAAGTTCCTGTCATTAAAGTTCTTCTCAAAGGAACCAACTGTCAAATAATTCAAATGAACTGAGCAGCAACACAATGAATAGCTGGTGAATTATATCACTAACAGATGTTTTTGTAATTTCTTCTCAGCGTAAAGGGGCACATATTCAGGTGGAATACATCCCACAACAGTAAGCACCTTTATGTGTGGAGTATCTTGTGTTGCAACACTATGATTTGTATGAGATTGAATGACCATCCAGTGTGAGGCAGAATATAGACCCAATCCTTTTGGCTTCTTAGTGAATGACCAAGGGGTTAACTGTGTGTGAACAACTGTGCTCATCTCTGCAGAATACACGTGGCACATCCCACCGATGTCAGGAATGGATAAGCTTTCTCTCCACTTTCACTTTTAGAATAGCTCTAATGTAGGTCAACAGCATACAACACAAGACACCACAATTTTCTCTCAGTGTTGACCGAGTTGTAATACATCATTGGAAAACAAGGTCACTGATACTCAGGAGGGATTCCTGTCTTTAACAGTGAGCCCGATTGTTTCTCATCTTTTATCCAGACAGATGCTTGATCCATCAGTCTCCCTTACCCGAGAGCGACTTCAATCCTCTAACAGCACACAAGTCGAGGACATCTGAGAAAGAGCACATGGGATGTTTTGACAAAGCCCTGGCCTTGTCCCTGATGAGTAAAGAGAGGCACATATGGAAGGATCTCTATATACTACACAGCTCTCATTTCCTCAGCGTCAGGACAGCCTATACAAGGCAAATTTATCATGAACAAAACCATAAGGTCTCAGGGTTGTCACCCAGCTTTGCTCTCATGGAAAAACACCAGAAAACTGTCTGTGGTATCTTGGGGGTTCAGGGTGAGACAGGGATAGGTGTTACAAGCAAGAACCAGACCTGCATGGAGCCTCTGCAGTCGACCAATGATGATAGAAAAAAAAAGAGGTTCAGGGATTAAAGCAGGTCATACTGTCTGAATCTGAGATTCAATAGATGGTGTGGGATAATGAGCAGTGTGACAGAGGGGCATCTGGAGCAGAGCCCGACATGTGCAAAAACATGTGGAAAACGTTAACAGGCTTTACAGGCCATGACCTTTGAGTTCAGGGAGATTCGCAGGGATCGCAGGTCACGTTATCACATCTGCATATGATGGATGTGCTGTGAAAATGAAGATGATAAAGTATATGGTTGTGGGTATTCAAGGTTCCTGTGTGCGCACATGATTACATACTGTATGGAGCATGTGTTCATTCACTGTAATGTGATTTGTGCACTCACTATACTGCAATGTATATTAGAAGGGCTGTGTGTGTGTTTAATTTAGAGTTTTTCTCTCATTAGACTTTTCTCTTCTTCTCATTAGAGGCTCCCCCGCTTCTCGTCTCTCCTTCACTGTATGGATGTGTGCAGGGTGCACAACACGCAGAGGAAAAAGAAGACTGGCGGACAGAGAAAAAAAGCACCTGGCCGTACTTAAAATCCCTTCACAGTGGGGAAGAGGGAATAAAGGCTCCTGAATGTTCCCTGGGGCCTGTGCGGAGGACAGAATGACATGTCTTAGAGCACGCCTGTTTGCCTCCTGCTGTTACAACATCCTACACTGTGTACAGACCAAAGGGGCTACCTCTATCAAATACACATCACAGACCCTTTAATGGGTCTAAATGAAAAAACCAATAATGGAAATTAAGTTATATTGCCTATGATGCAGAAATGAAGTCATGATGCCATTTAAAAAACAAATGTTGTGGTAATGAGCATCTGTTCAGGAGCTAATTTGTATTCCTTATGCTTAACTAAACAGCTCCTAACAGCAGCCAAAGCAGCCATCTATTGAAAAGAATAAGTGTGGCTTTTACTTTAACATAATATTCTGCCTTTTGTGTAGGCAGACTGTTGATATTCCTCTCTCTGTTTCTTATTTTCTCCCACTCTCTCTCTCTCTCTCTCTCCCGGTTACTGCAACCCAATGCAAACGTCCCTTCACAATACACAAAGCAAAAGCCTTGAGGGGGTGTGTTTGTTTTGTTTTGCCTTGTGTCTTGTTCCAGCGCAGGGCATAGTCATCCAGTCATCTGCGTGGCTGTTCCCCACGTGCACTGTTAGTCAATTAGAGCTGCCATTAAAGACAGAGGCACCCAGGGAAATAAAGGCAGCCGTGTGGATTTGTCTGTGCTATGCTGATTTCCACCCTTAAACCCTCTCCAGACGCAGAGATTGCAATAATAGGGATCCTGACAGTGGGTTAGGGGGACTCATTTCCTGCCTGCTCCTCCTCTCCTCCTCTTTTCCATGCAATCATGTCTATCCAATCATGTCTGCCCAGCACCTACCTTTGCACTCGATCCCCCTAACTCGCATTATCTACAACCACATTTGGCTGAAAAAGTACTGAAGCCTTTCCTCCTTAATCTAATTGCTCTGGGTTTCAACTGCAGGAACCTCACTTCCAAGCAACTACTACCCACCACTGATGCAAACCTCACCAAGAGACTGACATTAAAAGAGGCACTAGTGTTGTTCCAAATTCTCCACACTGTGACCTAAAAATCATTCATGTGACTTACTGACTTGCTGTGGGGCCTGTCGTGCATGTTCAGTTGAATATGCTATGTCTATTATACAGTATATTGAACTCTTAATAGTGTCACAGCCTGTGGATGTGGAGATAAGTTTGCATGTGAATCTTGTAGATGTGGGTGAGATGAGGATATGATAAACAGAATCGCCATATTAAGGATTTAACATTATGGACTGGCACAGATTGTAAAAATCGTTAAGTCATGTATGTGATATGTTTAAATGTCTTTATACACTCTAAGAACTCTTAGAAGTCCTTTTTCTCAGGCAAACTAACTGGTCTCGTCATCAAAATATTTCTTACATGATAATTTCCAAGTGGAAAAGTGTGAAGATGTAAAAGTTAAACTCCTTTATCCACTGTCATGCTGTGTGATGCTATGTGTTGACTCCTCTCGAGGCAAATCTGGGCCACAGCGCCACACAAACTAAGCTGCTTGTTTTGCAATGCTTTTCTTTTACTCCCCAAACACATTTGCCATTAACAAAAACATTACCAAAACATGAATCAAGCTGTTAGTATTGCTGTGACAGACTGTCTGTATCTGAATCTTCACCGCTCTTTAACATGAGCCACGCTCCCACAGTTGAGACCCTTGAACTCACAATAGCGTGGGGTTAGATGATCAGATTACAGTGAAAAAACACACATGGGCATTGTTATGGGGAGCTTGCAATTCCATCCCTGAACATGGCTTTCATTGTGCCCCGCTGAAGAGACTGCTTTTCATTCTGGAGTGAACAGCAAGGGCAAACAGGACCTCACGTGTGTCTGTGGTGCACCATCTCCTCAAGGCTCTGAGGGGAAGTAGGATCTTTCTTTTCAGGGCTGTCTCTGCTGAAAAGCCCTGGTGTGGTTCCTTCACTCCCAGCACTTCTTAGAGAGGAAACTTAATCTTACAAAGAAAAATGCCTCAGATATTTGGTGTAAGCACCCCCTTCTACTGTCAATATTTTGACAGATTTCATGACAGCATAATTATTTGCCAGGATCCCCGCCAAGTATTTAATTGTTATATGCGTAATTACACGTTTAGTTACAGAGATGTTGGAACAAAGCATTGGTTGGGTTAATAATATCATAGTACAAATAGTCTCTTTCATTTTGGCTGCTTTATACTGTCTCTGTTGCTCCAATCTCCATCTATGAAAAAGGATATCTTTCAAACCTTCAGAGGGCACCTCTCACAAATCAGTTCATTACCCCATAATATCATCAGGCAAAGGCGCATCTTTCATAGATCAATTCATTATCCGACTTCTGGCAGTTGAAAGGTGGTGAGTGACCACAGTTTCAAGCACTGTATCGGCTTTCAGTGTTTAGGAAGATGACCAGAGAGAAACTGGTGGCAGCCTTCCATCAAAAAGGGCTTCTGAACAAAGGGGGGACCACAGAAAAATATCATTAGTAACTGTTATGGTTTTATTTTCTTGCTTGGTAAAATACACACTGGCCCGTTGTTTGCACTGAGGTTCATAACTATTGTATGAAGCCATAAAATCCATCTCCGTGCATAGCGTTTTGCTGCATTCCACAGCTGCACTCTCAAATAATGCGTTCTTTTCATAAAGCTTTAATATTCAGTCAGTGCATCACATGATCAGGAAAGACCAAGTGACAGAGTCAAAATCTGTCTGTTACACATATGTGTGCTATCAGGGTCACTACAGTTTGTCTATGAGCTCTGCAGTGCTCAAATGTGTAACTTCCACTACTGCAGTGAAGGTAATGAAGAAGAGAGCATGCAGTCAGTATAGCTTTTCATCTGGTGAACCTTGGATAACAAAGCCAGTGTGCAGCAGTTAAGGAGAAATGGTCAGAAATGGAAGGTGAAATGCAATTGTTTTTTTCAGTAAAAAAGTCCCATGCCCAGCGGTGCAAGGATATAAATGAAACACGCTTTTCCCTTTTGAGCTGACAGCATTTGATTGTATAATCCTGTTTAGCACAAAAAATACCATGACTGAGGACACTCCACCACATGCAGTATAGGTCAAAAAACAAGCAGATTTGTGTAATTATGTGGGGATGTGGATGCTACAGCAGAGCAGCTATGTTCACGTGCCTCTTATTGGCCTGTATTCCTTAAGGAGGAGCTGGTGCCTGTCCTCATTAGTAGTCATTGAACGGGCTTGGCAGTGTTTGTGAGGCAGCACCCATCACGTTTTCCCTCCCAGCAAACAGACACTGGGGGATGTGTTGTAATTACAGGCGCACATAAGAGAGGCAGCAACAAACCGATCTAAAACGCAGGTGGGTGGTTTGTTGTTCTGGGCTGAAGCAGCACGGTTCCGGTCTGCAGGCTACACACTGTCGTGCTGTTTCAAGTGATCAAGATCTCTAAGCACGTTGACCAATTACCACCTGCCAGAGTGCGGATATGGCATGGCACAGGTAAATACTGGGTACACTGATGTTTTGAAAAGGCAAATCGATTTGCCTGTAAGGGATTCCAATTGATAGGAAAGTAGAGGCAATTTAGAAAAATATCCTCTTTGTCCTCATGGATGGAAGGAGGCATTCTACCAACAAAAGGTCAGCGCAGACATTTTACAGATTGACATTTTATGTTTTTTTTTTTATTTCTGAGTACTGTTAAATGTGTACAGAGTGGTGGTTCTTTGTAAGGGGAGGCTGTAATTTCTTTAAATTCTTTTTATTCTGAAAAAAACACATTCAAATGGAAGATATACCGTGCTAACAAAATGACACTTGCATCTGCATTTAATGCACTTCTTTGCATATAAAATAAAATCAATGTTGACTTATTTAAAGATTTAAGTTATAAAACATTACAAAGGTGCACCACGGTGGCCTAGTGGATAGCACTGTTGCCTCACAGCAAGAAGGTGATGTCCGAACCATGGTCCCTCCCACCATCCAAAGACATGCGGACTAGGTTGATTGTTAACCCTAAATTCACCTTAGGTGTGAGTGTGACTGGTTGTTTGTCTATGTGTGGCCCTGCGATGAATTGGTGACCTGTCCAGGGTATACCCCGCCTTTCGCCCGATGTCAGCTGGGATAGGCTCCAGCTCCCCGTGACCCTGTGCGCAGGATAAGCGGTTGACGATGGATGGATGGATGGAATATTGCGTAGGTGACTTCTGTCACGTGAGTTAAGTCACAAAGCTTACATTATTTACTTATTTTAACCCAAACCAAGCAGTTTTGTTACCTAAACTAAACTGTGACAGTTTCACAACGTTAACCATGTGTTTAACGTCATGTGACTTACGTAATTTACTAAAAGTCTGGAACGCCTGTTGCTGGATTTGTACATGTCATTTTGGGGAACGGTCATGTTGTTTTGGGGGTCATTGACAATCGACCTACTTTGTCAATTAGGTTTCAGGACGTGTTGACATTGCCATATCCAGCATTGTATTTCTGTTTGAAAATAAACAGCATTTCATTTTTATGGAAATATGGTAATGGCTTCTGTTGAGTAATCTATGTGCAGAATGTTCCCTAATGTTCATATATCACTGGCTTATACCATCAATTGAATGGGAATGAATAGATCCCTGTAACAGCTTACAGTGAAGAATGCATTACTACTACACTGTATGGATTGTATCCCTTGGTGTAAGGGCAAAGCGGACTGATTTAGGCTCAGCAGATTTAATGAAATTATTACAAGAGCAAAACATACCTCGACACACAGTCCCATTCTCCACAGCCTCGTTCCCAGCCTTGCACATACAGCGTCCAATGGGTACCATCCATTCTCCATCTCCATTGCAGTACAGCTTAATGGGCACATCCACCTCCTCTGCATTAGGGATGCAAACACCTCTTGCAGCCACCAGGGAGGTGCTCTCTGCTCCTGAGAGTGTCTCCTGGAACAATGCCCCGTTAGTGATGATACGAGGGCACTTCCGGTAAAAGACACGAACAGCGATGAGCGACATACAGCCGCCATAGTCCTGAAAGGCAAGGTAGAAGCCATTCCGTGACACAGGGCCGAAACTCCGAACCTCAGTGTTGATCTTCATCACTCTGCCCCCTAGGTCCACTTGGGAGAAGCTCTCATCTGCTGCAATGGTGTCAACTTTGATCCAGGGGTTCTCCATCCAGGCTGGTGAGGTTCTGGTGGCTGTGTCGGCATCAGATTCATAGTAATAGAGGTTAAAAGTCTCTTTACAAGAGCCCGGCACGTTGGGAATGCTACTGCAGTCCCTCACCGAGAACTTCATCTCCACATGGATCCGCTGGGCACCACGGCGCCGGATGTACTTTGTCCGTACCCAGTTGTTCTGATTGTTGTCGAAAACATTGCAGACCTGGTACGTCCGAATGGTGTTCATGTTTTCATCATAACCGCTCACCTCCTCCCACTGTTGGCCAAGGACAGACATAAACAGTGAGGTAACATTTTTACATTCAGAAATTTTCGGAAAAGGATCCTGACTTAAATTAATATTTTTAATTGAGGTACACAGTTAACCTGATTCATTCAATTAAGTGCAACTCAGCTGTAAAGCAGTAAATGTCGTGCATGTTTCCTATTAATATAATCTACCATAAAGCCCCCGCTGATACCAATTTTGCAGCAACAAGAATGTTTTCATGCAAACTTTATAATACTTTGATTACAGGGAGTAATCAGCTTCAGGCAATATTTTGATTAAATTGATTATGTGCTGCAAAGAAACCTAGTGACCCAGTTTACATGGATGCATTATACAAGTCTAAAGGAATAAACGAGAACCAGCCTTTCCAGCACGTCTTCCCATGTCTTGAGGTAATACTGGTATAAACAAGGGTACTTACAGGTTACGTACTCTGACCCTTAGTCCAATTTGTTTTGTCAAGTAAACAAAGACATTCCACAAAACAACAATTGGCATCATGAAGTTATCATTTAAGACCCTACTTTGCTTATTTCAATAGTTCACCCTTTTAATCTTTTCAAATTCATGTGTAGCTGTAATTAATTAAGTTAAATGTAGTTTTTATTTGATTATTAATTTTAAAAACTCTCCTTTAGGAAACCTTATTACATGTTTAAAAAAGATATACCCTGCTTTGTACAGGCAGACAGTTTTGACGTTTACCCTCTCCTTCCCTGTCCTCCCACTGAAGAAACAATTCACATCGTAATGCTTTAAGAGAAACTGGAGACGTGACATTCGCTTGAACAGAGCAGAGTTCTGGTTAATGTGATAGTGTGTCCTACTTTTTTATTGTGTCTTAATAGGACACATTCATAGCACATACTGTAATGGGTTATTGACATTGTAGTGAAAACTCCGTTCACAACAGTGAAGCACTGATGAAACGTGACATCAATTTTCCACAATCAAAGTCATACTAAACTGGTATAATCACATTACACAGGTAATCATAAAAAGAATAATCAAGGGGCAAATTTCACTCCAGGTTTTAAGAGTATGCTGTTCTACTTCAAAGTCCACATATTGCACACCAATTTGAGCACGTCCTCTGACTGTACAGACTCCAGATGCAGCCTCTGTGATTTTCCTGCCCCTTGGCCATGGATCAAACCAGCTTTAAACACCATGCACTCTAACCACCAAGCAGGTCATGACCTTGACCTCGGCATCCCAGCCAAGCAAAAACCCTGTCCTCAACCCTCAAGAGCCACTTTGCATCAGCTGCACTCTCTATTGCTTCTAACACTCTACCTCCCCCCTTCACTCTTCACTTCCCTGCTGATATAATTTCTCAAATTAGTGCCCACTTAGTGAGGATTTTGACAGATTTTGACGGGTTGGGGGAAGAAAGTCACCCTTCTTGTTACAAACAGGCATTCTATCAAACACTTTCTGACTAATTAGAACAGCTTTAGTTCTTAATTCCCATGTCCTAATTAATCACTGCTAGTGCGATGCTTGGCTTGACCCAAACCATCACAAGAGCCAACCTAACCAGTAAAGACTGATGTGCAGCCAAAATTAATAATGAGTGTAAAAATTATGCAGCACAACAAAACGAAAAACTATAATTACATGGTACAAAAACTGGATCTTTCTTCCAAATTTGCCTAATGAGCAATATTTAAATTTTCAAAAAATATATTTCAACAATTGGAAGTGTTACAATTGGAATTTAACTGTAAATAAATGTCTGTACACAAAATAATTCATGTTAAAAAGGATTTCTCTGTGGCAAAGTAAGACTAGACAACATTTTAAACTAAGTACGGTTCAAGTCCACTAATAAAAAGAGTTGGATTCTATGGCAAATTTAGTTAACACATTTAGATAGTTATACTTCCAATTTTTCTGTATACATTTTCTGGATACACTGTTGCATCACGTCAAAGTGATGCAACAGTGTAAGTACAGTGATGTACAGTGTACTTTCCAGTAGCTTTAAAATCATACATACATCATACATTAGTTTAAGGATAAATGTGTCTTTTGGCCCATACTGGCAGACATCACCATCCCAGGTCACGAGTAGCAGTTGACCGTCCCACTTGTTGAGGAGCAGTGGGGAGGCTGTGGGCCAATTAGGCAAGAGCGGACAGTCCGCTTCTGCTGACCACAGAGCGTTGGACAATCACAGTTTAATAAAATGAATGTAGAAGCAGGTGGGGGTTGCTGCTAATGAGGGATGCAGACAGGGGAAACTGCAGGGGAAAGTGTTGGCAGTGATGTGGGGGGAAGGGTTGAGCCAAGCTAAAAAAGACCCCAAACAAAATGTGTTTTGATGGAGGGCCTCTTTTTGTCCTGTCATGGCCTCTTTGCCCCGCTTTCATCACAGCCAGTGGAGGGAAGCAAATGGGCCATAATAAGAGCCTAACGATCAAGCATAGAGTGTGAAATTAGAAGAAACGTCTTCATTTTCACAGCTCTTTCCCCTGGCTCTTTACTGAGAGTGCTGTAAAAGGGTGGTCATGTGTTTTAAGTAGAGAAGGTGGAGGTAACCCTGGTGGTGGATGTCAAGATGGATTAGTTAGAGGGGATGAGCTGCCCTCAGATGATGATGGAAGCAAAACTCCAGCTTTTTCAACAGAGTTGTTACATTTGGCAAAAGGTTGTTTTTCTTGCTCTGAGTGCGTGGAACAACAGCCATAGGGCTAAGTGCACTGAACAGTGCATTACTATAACATAATAAACAGACCAGAATGATCAAAGGCATTTTCTTAATAACCAAGGGCATACCAAATATTATGAAAAGCTAATTTGCATTTGTGAAATATTTGGGGCATTTAGTTTCTATTTTTTTTTAGTTATTTAGTTATTTGACCTAAGACTGTATAACTTCAAGGTAAATAACAAGCAATGGCTTTTTTCACAGTACACTAGATGTGCCTGCTTTCTCTGAGAAACACCACACACAGAAACATACTCTCACGATTAAAAGGAACAAATGGTGTGAAACAGAATGCACCACTGGCTCCAAGCAAAAAGACTGTTTTATGTTTTAATTGCTCTCGTTGGGGTCCTGTGTCTAATAATTCTGGGTTGAATAGTGTAGGCAAATTATTTGCTAACACTTGTTTGGTTTAACCTACTGGGTGTTGCCTATCCATTATTCCTAGCCAACTAAAACAAACACTAGGAATGCACCTGCATATGGTATTTGATGCCTCAAACATGCAAGCCAATTGTCACACTTAGTAACTGTTACATTGATTATAGTTTCAGTGTTAGAGGAATGATACCAAAAAGCCAGTTGCTAGGCGATTACTCTCATATATAACTAAATTTGCATTTAAAAACAGGGTACTGGACAGTCTACTCTGAATCTGTCTGATAAGAGCGCACACCGGCTGTTTAAGTTTAGATAAAGCATGTGCAATGCCATTGTACTTTCCCCATAACAAACTCCTGCAACTTTATCATCCTTCCAGTTAAAATGATTTTCAACAGTTTCAACTGTTATCAGGCCATCTCTACTTTGTAAATAAAACTACTTACCCAGACCTGCCTTGGATCCACGAAATGATGATTTATATTATGCTAGAGCAGCAATGTAGACAGACAAATGCCCTGCCCAGAAAACCTGTCTGAAGTGAATATAGACTGTGGTGGTTAGACTATGGCATGGTTAGTAGAGGCTGCCATATGTCAGCTGCTTTTCTCTTCCTCTGGTGTTATATGAGGTGCTACAGTTCACTGACGCTCACTGAGAATGAGGTTCAGAATCAATATCTCCTCCACCACTCCAGGGGAGAGAAAGAAAAGTTCAGCTGACCTGCAATCCATATATCTCCATGACAGTGGGTCTCTGGGCTTTTTCTGTAAATCCAAGTGGAACGTGCCTCATTCACCAGTTGAAACGATGAAACAAGTACTCCTTGGACCTCTTTGTAGCAATTAATTACCAAAATCACCCATAATGTGTAAGCACACACTATGGGTGAGCTACTGTGCACTTTCCTATCTTACATTCACATCTTGCATTTGTATTAATTAAAATCCACAACTTCTAACCATTAATCTTAAAGGAAAACAACACAAAACACACATCCTGCATTAAAACATACAAAGAAACCTTGAGACTGGCCTCATGTCGAAGGACGTCCACTTACAAGGACAGTCAGGCAAGCACCAGCAACCAAGAGTCTGCAAACAGACACATAGCTTGTGATATGTCACCCGTTATATTGCTCTGCTAGAACTGCTAGTCTATGCGCTTATAATGCATAGAATTTATACTGCAAGCAACACAATCAAGTTGTCAGATCTTTCAATTTCCTGTACATCTGTTCATCTATTTCTACCTTTATATTAATCAAAATTAACTTACTTGTGATAGGCTATATAAAGGTTAGATGCAGATATAGATGCACAAGACAACTACAAAAGAAAACAGCCGGTTCCACAACCCACAGTTGGTCAGAATAGTGACACATCAGTCAAGTAGCTGTGTGAACACACTGTCAGAACAGTCAAAGATTTAACGATTTCATTGTTTTGCCATAACATGAACTGCATATTTATCACGTTTTGTCATTACAGTGTTTGAATTAACCTGAACTAGCTCCACATTCCAGAGTCACATTACATATCACCGCTCTATCACTGACAGAAGTAAATAAATTATTCACACAAAAGCAGGGAGAGAGACCCTGTGGAAAACTCCCGGGGCACAGTCGTCCCATTTGCAGTTATGGGAAATCTGTCAGAGCAAGAGTTCTTTCCCTTGAGGGACAGAGGACAAATGACACCCACTTTCTGCATTCAATTACTACAAGAGAGGCCATGGGAGCCAAATCCTGCAGGAGACTGGGCTACACAGAGAGGAGAGACTAACACACACAGACTTAAGTAGAACTGTCTGCTGCAGTCAACTCCAATTACCACTGTCCACTACTAATGCACAACATGTGAAACTAGAAGAACAATTCCATCTTTTACCCAGTTCCACAATGTTACATGTGGATTCTGTTTGCATATTTCTTTGTATAATTCATTTTACTTCTTTTCATAAGTATAATTTCACATAACAAGCAATGGGTTTTAATTGTGTACCACAGTCACAGTCACAAATTAGTAGTCAATTTAAATTCCAGTGAGTCCAATATAATGAAATATGTTCAACAAATTACTTTTAAAGAAAAAGAAAGTGTACGTGAAAAAAAGTATCCCATGTTGGTAGGCCACACATGCCCACAATTATATGTAAAGAACCTCAATCTTATTCCAGAGGAATTATAATACAATATGCAGTGTCTTTGTCTAAAAACTGCCTAAAAACTTTATTTTGCAACATGCACTGCATATTGCCTTTGTGCAAAACTCTGCTGTATGGTGTGTCCCCATGTGAGACTAGATATATCTAGGTACAACATTATGACACATCCATAATGATGAACTAACCCATGCACACACCACCTCATTATGTTCTCTGCCTTTGCAGGACACCTCAGTTTTCCTTCCACAGTGGCTCTGTGTGCTCCCTGTGGCCATAAGTCTATTTTTAAATAGCTGCTCTTGTCAGTACTTCAGCGTAGGAGAGAGTGGGTCAGGAGGTCTGACCTGACGTTCACACGTCTCTCAGTTCCTCTTGAGAAGAAAACACTGACCACTTAACCCTGCTCTGCTGGTCATACATGAGCTCCATGTCACATAGCAGATTCTCACTGGGTCAACATCTCTGAGTAACTTTACATAGACCAATGTTAAAGGAGCTGTACAAGCTTCTTTGCGGATGTTAACTTAGAAGAAATGTACATGGCGGTGGTAGTTTTTTTCCCCTTTAAAATATGTTTTTCAATGTATTCTGCTGGTCAATATGTAAAACCAAAATACAAACTTGTTGTGACAGCGGCAGGTATTTATCAGGGTTTATGATTATTGACAAGGTAGTTCTTAGCATTAACAAATTAGAGACCAACATCAATGTAGGCCATTTTTCTTGCACAAGGATTTAATGAAGGAAAACAACCCATAAACTGAAACTGCTGTAACAGGAATTAATATTATACTAGCATCAAATAATTACCATATTAATATTATACAGTAAGCTATTAAATGAACATTATATTTTCGATTATTTAATGTTATAATATTATACTAATACACTCATTTGTACGAGTTCCTCCTCCAGGTTGGGGGTAATGTAAAGCCCTCCACTGGTTTTTACAACATAATTGCAGACAAGGAGAAGGAGCACATAAACACTCAGACAATAATTAATAGTTTGTTAATAAACTCTGTGTTACTTGAACATTTCTCATCAAGCTCCTAAATTTCTTTCAAATGTAGTCCTTGAGAAAAAAGTTAGCATAAAATCCTGTATATTATCCTTATTGAACTTAGGGTTAAGTATTCGCAAAGTTGCCCAGAGACACAGATTTAAATGATAGTCCAACTATACTGACTGCAACAGTTTCCCTGTGTGGGTGGTGTGAGGCATGTGATAGGCATATGATTGCCAGAATCTCAGAATGTTAGAATAGTAAAATAGTAAACTTCCTAAACTGCTCCAGGACAAATTCTAGTTTGGTAAATAGTACACTTGTTGGCGGTGTTTTTGGCATTGCTATCAAGAATAATGAAGATGTCTTGCTTGTCTGGCTCATGGAAAGTGACAACCAAGCAGCAGTTTGGTTGTCACTTTACATAATTTAAAGTTAGGACTGCAAGGCTATACAAAGAGAGGGTCATAAAACTTGATTTCCAGAAGATGAACTGTAATTTTGTTTTACACAAATCACTTTCAAACACCTAATCTAGGAAGTTGATTTCATAGCTGTAAGAAATTTCTTATAATAATAATAATTTGATAGGCGATATTCAAATATGCTGTAAAATAAAAGAGTGGAATAACACCAACTGCCATAACATTTCTGACTTAATATCCTACTATTACTTGTTTGCATTTCCATTGTGTCGCATAGTATCACATGTCAAGTTCGGATATATTTCATGAAGCTATACAGAGTAGTGAAAGCCAACTGCTGGTTCGGTGCTCTGCTGGATGTTACTGATCCACCAGCTAAGCCCATGAAGCCATGCATATATGTGTGTAAGACAATAGCTTCTGTAAAGCACCTCTTGCTGTTATACTGAGAGGGACAGCGAGCTCTGTTTCCACACCTGTTGCCCTGGGCCATAAGGGACAAGCTTTCTCCATTGCTCTCAATCTTCACTTTCCAACAGATTGTGCTTTGGACAAGCTCTGCCATATCATCTTAAAACTTCAGTGCCCACGCTGATAAGGCCAACTTATACCTGACAAAATCCAGGGGCTTAGGGACTTTTTCGCATTTCATTGCACTCCAAGAGAGAGATATATCACAACTGCATGTGGAGGTTTTCAGAAAGGCACATGGAATTATCTGAAGTCAAAAGCAGGAAATAAGAGTCCTCATAGATAACCCTTTCAGTAAAATCTAAAGAGAAAATTACCACAGAATCCGTCGGTACACAACATTTTACTGGAACAAAGATGATTCTGGAAGAGCTTAGAGGTCTAGATAGTTTAATGTTTAGACCTTAAATTCACCTCACTTTGGCCAGAGTGGGCATTTTCATTACACAAAATATTGTGCAACCGCTTAGTACACCTTAGTATTCAACTTTCTGAAGTTTCCACTTAGTATAAAATCTGATTATGAAATATGGGTTGAGTGAATGTTTTGCAGAATATAACATTTTGCAAAGATGAAAGGAAGATGTGATGTAAGTCGGTATGTGTGCGTAAGCAGATCTGATCCAGAGCTGGCGAGAGAAAAGGAAACCAGGCGTCTTTTTGCTTTGGTATTGATTGTAGGAATTAGCAGGGAGGAGAAAACATGCCCTCAGGTTGGGAGAGATGAAGTTGTTGCAGAACAACTTTGAAGTTGTATCATGGAACTGTTGAAGTCCAACTCTCTATGCTGCCATTTTTTGGCTTCTTTTAAGTGCAAAAAGACACAGCATGATAGAGTCTAACTCAAACCATCTTTAATACAAACCACAGAAGCATAAATAATTGAATAAAATTGGTAGTGGTTTTTTGAAATGCACCAGCAAATAAGTCTACAACATTTTTTCATCTCTTTTGGACCCATTCTAAGAAGTCTAAATCTTGTGGTGGGGAAAGAAGTGAAGGAGACTGAGACTCTGGTTTTGGCTGGCTTTAAGTGGGCCTGGCTTGCATGTGGCTAGGAGGAACCAATGCCCTGGCAAACCATGTGGAAATACTGTGCATCAAACACCAACAGGGTCCATATAACACATAGCTTCTAGTCTGGCATATGAACACACGTATTTAGTGAAGTTTATGATTGTTCTTTCTGTGTTTGCATGAACCAGAAAGTTCAGATCAGGTTAAAATGTACAAACTCAGATCATTTATGGGACAATATTCCAGAAGAAAATGGGGCTAGTGATTATTTGTATCTTTGATGAACCATAGTAATATTTAAAAAGAAAAAGTGGTAGTATCTGCTCTGTATCTGTCTGCTGCTGTTTGGGCAACTGATTCAGTTCACTCTGGGGACCAGGCAGGCCCATTAATTGATCTCTGACCTTAGAGTGAGAAACCAAAACAGAGACAGAAATAAAGCTATCATGGGGGACTGAGCAAATTTACACATTAGCTGCACTTTTACTTCTAACAAAAGAGAGGGCCACCTCACACTTCATCTCTGTCACAATGAAAATGTCCTAAAATTCGTTTCTTATTATTTACTAATAATTTAATCAAATCTTGATTATTAGAAGCAGATCACAGTGAAAGTACAGAATGTCACTTACGCTATTGTCACTTGATCCTGACACGGGGTAGACCGTCCAGCCGAGCTCCGCTGTGGCTGTAGTAGAGTCCATAAGTGTCTCTGTGGAAAGAATTAAGGAGAGACGGTGGTCAGAAAATCGTCTGACAACATGAAAACGTTGCTGCGGTTGAATGATTAACACAAATATTTTGAGAGGCTGAATATCAGTTTATTCTATAAAGTGATAGGAAATTCCATCCATTTAAATTCTGTAGAGAAAAAATTCTAATTATCAAAGAGTAATAAACAAATAAGCAAAATAAATTATTTCTTAAACATTTTGAGGAGCAGAATATAAGCAGAAGAGCTTCATAGGCCCTTTTATAATATTTCAGTAAATATTATAATGTTGTTAACAGGTTTTTAAAAGTTTTCTATAACAGCAGATTCAAATCAACAAATTGTGTATATTTTGAGAATAGGTAATTATCCACATAGGCATTATAGAGAAAGTGTTGAAATGATTATTTGAATAACACATTTTTATAATGAATTGACCTTTCACATTATTTATTAAGCAAGAATACAGGGTAAAGCATCTCATATAAGAGAATTTGCTTTTTGTTGTTTTATATAATTTTAAAATCAACATTTTTGAGTGTGGTACTTTTTTGACTATTTTTTGACATTGTATCACCAATTAACAGTGACAACAACTGACAAAGTAATCAATGATAAAAATACAAATTAGCTGTAGGCCTACTGCAAAGAGTCTGACTGTGTTGTTTTAGGAGGTCAGTCTATATCCTGGTTAGCAGAACTATGCCATTGTCCATATGACTTGTAGGAAAAACAACAGGAGGGGCCACCCTATATGCCATGGATTAGCTGGTGGAAAGAAACACCTCTGGTAATTGGGGTCAAAGAGAATATGCCTCCTGTCTGTCATGAGGTCCTCTGTGGCACACATTCCACCAGTCTGATCAGTCACACGCTTACTGAACCATTCCCACAGCCACCTATTTTCCCTCTTCTTCGTACCCTCTGTACCCATGCTCTCATGCCCTCTTTTCCATTCCTGACCTAATCTCAGCTCTGCCTCTCTCGGTACGCAGAGCGACAGAGAACAAGTCTAATGAATTTCTCCTACTGATTAGGCCTGTGTCAGTCTTGTGCTCCAGTGTTGAGTTGCAGCAGATGGAGAGAGCATTCATCAGGTTCAAGGCGTCAGCTGCAACTCCAAAATGCCACAGAGGGATTTAGAAACCCCCTCGACAAACACGGTTACTAAGCTTAGTATAAGTCACAGCCAGCAACAGTAATACATAGCCTGGTGAACAATTGCTTGCTGCTGTGGCTCTTCATTCATATTGTGACATGAAGGGATTGAATTGGTGCTAATGGTGTGGGTTAACTGGAAGTAGATCCTAGTGAAGAAATTAAAACAGAGCCCCACAAATCCGATAACGAGTTCTTTGAGAAATGTGTTGTAAGTAATGAGTGAAGGAAATCAAAGATAGAGGATCTGAAGTTACGTCTCACAGGATTTTGTTTAACGTTCAATATGTACGCGGCTCTGACCAAGCTTGCAGGACATTTAAAGAATTCCAGTTGTTTCATAACCTTGGATTTCCTCTGATTTATATTCCAATGAAAGCCACAGCTTTTAATTAACAGGCTCCACACGCATTGGTTTATTTCAGCCCTTCTGCTGACTTGCCACGAGTACTCACAAGGCATAATACTAGATTTCACATCCTATTCAGTTATCACAAAGCCCAAATCGTATAATTAGGCAGATGAGACTGCAATTGAGCAGCTATTGATAACCTTGTGTGTGACTCAGAGCCGAGTAGGCTACATGGGTGTTAGGCAAGGAAATGGTAATTATCCCCCATAATGATAACGATAATTAGAGGAGGAGTAAAGTGAGAATAATGAACCCCCTCTGTGGTGGTTTAAGGAGTGTTGTAGGGGAAGAGGGAGCGAATTTCCCCAGGAATATTAACACAGACTGGGTGACACCCCACCTTCTCACCCATTTTTCTCTTTCGCTTTACTGTCTGTAGCTGCACATTCCCTTTGTTTGTACCTGCTTTCTCTTCCTCTCGACCTCTCTCTCCCTTTCTTTGGTGCTTTCTCTCAATGGCTGTTTCTCCTGTTTTACCCCTTCTCACCTTGATCTCCTCCTTCTCTCACATGGACCTTCTCTCCCTCCCTTCCCCTCTCTTTCATGCTCCGTCTCTCTCCTCCTATCAGCGGCCTGCATGCTGGACAAGTGGTGCCTCACCCTGAAAGACTGATCACTTTTCTTCCTCCTGCTGTCTACACTTCAGTCCTGGCAGCCACACCGATTCATTACCTCCCGTGGAGCAAAGCAGCAAATAGCTCACTACTGTCAGCCACTGCCTCGTTCTCAGTCTGAACCCCAAGCCATGGCAGAGCAAGGCTGCACAGCAAGACATGTTGGCTATTAATCAGGGGGAGCACAGGGTGCAGAGGTTCCCGCCAACAGCAGGAATCACTTACTTCCGCTTTTTTTTGTAGGCCACTCATGGGACTGGCACTGATGTCATCTGAGTGTTAAAACACACTGACCCACGGCAACATCTACTGTTTGGTGGATGGGTCACAATCAGCTCTACACACTGTACTGTGTACAACAGACAATACACTGTAAGTAACCTAAGGAAGACCCTGAGACGTTAACACCAAGCTGCATTTCAAACCATTATACCAGACTAAATAAAGTGAGCTCCTTGCTCTGCCTAAGAGTGGCCAAAGAACCTTAAGAGCACCTAAAGGTGGGCTTGCTGCATTTGTGAAACTGACTAGGCCTGTGAATTTTGTTTGTGTTAGAAAGACTTACTGACTAACTACAACTACTACATTTCTGTGTTTTATTAAAAAACTTTTAATATTGCAAAAAATGGCAGAACTGCAATTCTAAGAGGTACTTATTTAGAGGTGCATAATCACTTATTAGCATTTTCTGTTAACTTTCTATTTACACAATGCAAGTATTTTATGAGTTCAGCTCAATGAAAGACAACTTTGTTACTGCAGCTATGGTGATTAATGTCCCTTGTAGTGTATCCTCATTCCAATAAATGTCATTATTTAAAAAAGACTGACTGCTCAAGTGTAATATTTGGTGGTGTGCATCCCTGAATTTACACAACACCAGAAAGTGTTGTTCAGGGGGACACATCAAGTGCTCTAAGATCTAATGACAAATTGCAGGCTTTCAATTTCCCACTTACGGCGATAAGTGTCTTTGCATTATTTGTGTGGCAATGGAGAGTGATGCATACAAGTGTTTGAGCTCATGGGAAAATGGCCTCCATGCTGATGGTCAAAGGCAGCAGCAACATTTCACTGTCTACATGAACAAAGCAATGTTTTTAAATATGAATCATTAATGTTTAAACCTTAATATATTTTCTACAATTACAGGTAATATTAACAATATTATAGTAAATAATTTAACCTTGGATGTCTTTATTTTCTTTTTTTAAACTTGATACCCTTGACTGTGGAGGGGGCTATGAATATGCAATGAGACCTAGGAGTCCAAGAAAAGCCTACGAGGCTGAGAGTGCTTCCTCCAACACTTCCTGAGACTAAGGAGAGAGTTTAGTGCTGATCTGAGAGAGAGCTCTCCAGTGAGAGGCTGTCTGAAGTGACAGGCGGGGGTAGGAGAGGGGGGCCGTTGCTCTACAACAACACTCTTCTTCTCTAAGAGGGGTCAACGCTGCATCTCAGCTTTCCAAAAGAAAGCAACAGCATTTTCAATGAGGGATACAGAGAAGAGCTGTTCACAGAAAAGGCATCTCATCTCGAACAACCTCAGCCAGCAAGAAAATCAACATTTTACCCAGATAGATACAAAGACTGAAAGTTATCTACAAGCCACTGTGTTGCTGAATTAAAAAATGAAAGTGACACAGGATATCCTCTACTTAATATTAATATGGTGTGCATGTTGCATTTAAAATCATTCTCGGTGTTTGATGTGTATTCATCCATTCACTTTCTCTGCACAAGGCACTGTTTGCGCATGGTTATATTATTGTTTCTTTGTCAACCTTGTTTGTTTCTCAACATTTGCAGCTGGTTTACAATGGTGACCGACCATTCATGCATTGTCCAAAGGGTATGGAAATCAGTGTAACAGATGGATGGACAAATAGTAAGAAAATAGACAGATTTCTGCAGTATGAGGATTAAATGGAAACTTGTTCTAATACCATGACTAATCCCTTGACTACACCTTCCAAATCGTACACCTTTTCCCCCCGGGCATTTTTTTGGGGTTTTTTAAGACAAGTACATACATGCTGAGACATGCTTGTATGTAATCATGTTGTTAAATGGCTGACTTGAGACAGGCTATTTCTCCTTTGCCCTCTTTTTCTCAGCATGAAGAATCCGATTCGACAAATTGCTTTGCAACTTATTGCATCACTACTGAGCAAGAACCCTGCATATAAATTACTTTGACATAGCAATTCAAACCAGAATCAAAGAGAATATACCAATTTTCTAACAAAACTAGGCTATATTTAGGGCCTACAGTTTAATGGGGGTATTTTGAAGAAGCAATTGACCTCCAAAACAGCATGAAGCAGCTTGGAGGCATCAATTCTTTTTATCTTTCTTACCAGCGGAACTGCAGCCTCTGCTCTCTATGGAACAAATCCCTCAACATTTAATTTAACATCGACATAAACCACATATGGTGCTTTCCATGGTTGTGATAACGTCAGCTAACAGGGCTTAAAAGCAGCTAAACATTCTCCCTATAACAGCCATGCTGGGTAAAGTTCAGTTTAACCACTGCTGAAGGTGGCTCATGGGCATTTACTTGCATTTCACTAAACACCTGAAACCATATTTAAGGGCAAATGTGGGAGGATTGTGGTATGCAGTACAGTTGCAGAGTAACATGAGCAAGCTGTTCATCATGCTAAAAACAGAACCCTATATAGTGGACCCGGCACGGAAATCTGCCCAGATTAAGGGGCAATGCAATGATATACCCCTGAGGGAGCCAGTGCAAGTGCACAGACATGATTCATAGCTTTAATGATGGACAGGGCTACTGTATGGCCTGTTGGAAAGAATAACAGTCTGTTTCATTTAGAGGGAAGAAGTGGATGGAGCCCCTGGTCCACAGTAACTCAGCTCAACTTATCTGTCAGCACAAGCTGGTCTCATTAGGGTACAGTAGAGGTCCCACCACTGTCACATAACAGCATATCCCTGTGTGTTAAATGAATTCTTAATCCCACTTTTACAATGAAATAGGGGTTTTGTGGACCATGTGGCACAGGCTCAAACCCCAGAAGCATGCCTTTTTTTCTCATTTCTAAGTTAAAGGCAGACTGGCATGAAGCCCCCAGTATCCACAGCGCTACCCGGTGTGTCATTGGTGAGACATCACTCTGTTAGAGAGATTTATGTGGTGTGGAGGTTATTGTTGGGTCCTGAAAAGGCAGGTTCAGATTTGGGATGATGATGTAGGTGTTTCGGGAGGTGATGATGTAGGGCTCAAAGTTCAGCCCCACCTCATCATGGCTGCAGAGTGGTGTGTTTTCCAAGGCAAGGAAAGATGAGGGAGGAAGCTGGGTAGTTGATTTTGGCTAGGACGGTGAAATATGGTACCACACACACAAACCCTAACACGCAGAAAGTAGAGCACTCTCAGAGCACTAACTGTTGACAGAATGATACAGCATGGCGTTCCCAGGGGCCTCAAGCAGGATGTACAACAGTAATCCCTACACAGCCGAGCTATGTTATCAGTTAGTGTAACTTAACTTGTCAACAAGACCATAGCAATAGCCAAAAACAAATGCAAGTGAAGCAAAAACTACTGGTTGATGTATGATTGAAAAACTGTCAAGTGCCCTTTACTGTGTATCTATCTGTAATTTTTCTTAATGATAGAATACAAAGTAGAAATTTTTTGTCCAAAACATTCAATAACCAGAAACTATATCAGTTGATGCATCTTCCACTATATTGTTTGTTTTTGAACTGTTCAATTAAAGTTGAAAACATACTATTATTAGCAGGTGCATGTGTACCTATTAACTAAAGGTAAGCAAGAAAAGAAAACTTGGAAAAGGAGCCGTATTAACATCCATATTTTATGCGCCAAATTTATACGTTAGTCCAAATATGTGACATTTCTTTCCAGATATTATGTTTGAAAAAGTGGGGGTTATATTTTAGTACATTGAAGGACTAGACATAATGTATTCACAACAGCAGATATTCTTTTGAAATGTAGAGAGTACCGCTGTAACATTGGCTCCTATAGAGTGCTGCATTGTGGACTGTCTGTAGCCTTAATATTGCTAGGCTATCAAGTTTCTTAAAGTCCATTTATAGTGTGTCTTTAAGAGTTACTCAGTCCTTTAGTTGGGATGAGGACTGTGTTCTGCTTGGACTAAAAAAAAATGTTTTCCCAAAAACAGGTTTGGGGGGATCAATAATAATCAGTGTTATCTTATAGCATAGCCCGAAAATCTAGAGAATCTAGATAAAACACTAGAGATCACCTTTTTTTGTGATCAGAGAGCAATAACTAACAGCTCTGCAAAATTTAACAACACAATTTAGCCCACAAGCTAGCAGGAATAATTATTTTTCAACAATCCACTATTTCATGGAAGAGTTAAGTCACTGTCTTATCTCATCTATGATTACAACACACCATTCGTGTGCCAATCATCTGAAAGTATAGCCTTTCTTTCCATACGTCAAGATGTGTTTTTGCTATTAGCGGCACCTGTAGGTGTATCATCAGAGTACTTTCATCATTAAAATGTAGTTAGTTCTGACTGACACCGTATTTCATATGAGAGACATCAATGTAAGCAATAAATTGTGAGTGGGAACAGTCACCTGGCCAACTTTAAGCTGTGTGAAAAAAACCTGGCTAATAACACAGGCTAGAGGATTTATAAGTACACTTTCCATATTTCCCAAATCCCTGACAACCCACCGAGACCTGTTTAACAGTTCAGTACATTTAAAATTCTGCAGTGGAAAATTCTGTAAAAGTGGGTCCCACATTTTTATAAGCAGCAGCTGAAGAGAACATGCGTATGATTCAAAAAGAGGCCAGACAAGTGACATTCACCTATCCATCCAATCATTTAAAGTGCTGTATGAGCACTGTGTTGTTCATTTGCGAGTGCTGTGGAAATACCTGCAGCAAAGTTAGACATGGATGTACAAATCACTTTTCATCAGACAGCTTTTCAGATACCACTACTAATTGACTTGATGGAAATAATCATCGCAAGCCTCCCACATTGAGCCATTAGTTAAGAGTGGATGATTAAAAAATTTACACAGCTCATGCAAGAACATGAAGGAATCCTTTATTTCACGGATGTGTGGTTCCTGGCTTGACATGAGGAATCTCTCTCTCTCTGTGTGTGTCTCTCTCCCTCTCCCTGGTCCTTGATTAGGCTGTGCAGGTAATAACAGAGCTACAGGCCCTATAGGAGCAGTACGACTATGATACGCTTGTATAAGCCTAAAAGATGTTCCCCCCAGCTTAAAATATACTCAACTGGAAGTGTGGGAGCAAAGGGACCTATTTCCCCTCCTAATTTGTCCTACATGCGATGATGTCTGTGGTAGCCAAGGGAGTAGCTATCTTTATGCCAACAGTTTTGATTGGCAGCTCTGGAAAATTGTGGGTGAGTTGAGGAGATGTGAGACACCAACTGAAAAATGCGAGGGAGATACGATGCAAGAAAAAGCAGTTTGGAGATGAATAATGTGGAGACTGATAGGTACCACCCTGCTGTTTCTCAGCAGCCAGAGAGTTTGACTTCGGTTTGAAAGGGAAGTATATGTATGTGTGTGTGCATGTATTAGTGTCTATACAAATGTGTGTGAAAGATAGGTACCTGTTTTTATTGTGACGGCCTGTCCTTGTTTGTCAGATAAAAGGAGTCAACCTCTGATATCTAGCCAAACTGCATCCCCCTACATCATGCGTGCCATTAAAGTCTGACAAACAAATCAAGTTTATGACCTATTCTACATCCTTTTTAAAGAACATTTAAATCTCTGAAAGATCCTTTAAAACCTGCTATAAATTCCTGTGCAGAGGTCCTGGGTTCTTGTCATTTGATGTTTGGTGATAACGTTGAACTGTTGACCTGCGAGTACTGCAGCGCTGTGTCAAAGCTGCGTTTTGTTCAGAGACCAAAAACATATATATATATATATACGAGCAAAGTCAACCCCAATTAAAAGTCATGTTAAAAAGATAGGTCTTTAATGTCTTTTTAAAAGTGCCATGGGAGTTTGCTGTTCTAAGATCCAAGGGGAGGCTGTTCCACAGATTAGAGCCATAAAAACAGAAAGCAGGCTCACCAGATTTCTTGCGGGACACTTTAGGAACTTCTAAAAGAAATACAGCACAAGGACATGTGCAGCTTACTGTTTCAGAGAGCAGATCCTGACATTTATTTTGAGTCTGAGATATCTAACTAGAAAATACATTTAACCATATCAAGCAAATGTGTTATGGTGGGTTTGTTGTTTGCCAAGAAAAATCATAAATATTATAATTGAAGATATCCTTGACCACAATACCCCAAATATAGAGGTTGTTTTCTTATTAAGGTGGTAAACGGTGAATTGTGAAGTTTATGTTGAAACATGCACAAAGACATTTATGAAGCCTACTATGTCCCGACAAATCAGTGAACCAATATACTGCACAAGTTGGACTCGTTGAAACGTTTTTTGTTTTTTTTTTCTTTTGCTAAAACAAAGAATAAATAAGAAGCAATATAGGCTAGTTCTGCATGACCCACAATGGCATTTGTGATATTTAACAGACAAAGCAGCACATTGAGAAAACTCCTTTTAAGGTCTCTGTATGTGAGAAAGAGAACCAGTCTACAAATTTAGCTCTTTAAAGCTCAACTTTCAGTTACTCTAGTTGAACCAAACTTATACATTACATTTAGCTCTTTTTAAGCCATTTAAAGCTTGAACTGTCTCTATTTGAGACAAGACAACAGCCCGCTGCTGCAAATGACAACTGAAGACTGCCACATATATCAAACAAATCTGTCTCAAAACACCACACAATATGGTTCTTTTTGTTCTTTTTTTCTGCTTCAGATTTAGTTTCTGGGTCAAGTACTAGGGGAGAGTTAAATGATCCTTCTTTGTGTTTAAAGATAAATGTGACTCATCTGGAGCTGTAAATGTTTCACGGAATCTAAATAAATGAGGAGCCGTTTCTTGCAGCATAACTGTGTGGTTAAGTTACGATTTCAAGCAATCAAGGAGGATGCAAACAAGGAACCCTCGCCGTACTTGTGAAGAAAATTTGTTCTGGAATAATCACCTTTTGGAAATCAAGCTGTAATAGGATTTACAGCATATACCCTGATGCAGTCAGGAAACACAGCAAAACTTTTAATTAGCGTCAGTAATAAATTAGGTTTCTTGTGCCTCTCTTTTGATTACTCGTGTATTGTATGCCACTGAATAAACAAAGACTAGTTGTTTGTTTGACTCACAGACACACATCCACATAACTACACTCATGCTATGACACATCACACATCTGTGGATAGGCTAGGCAAAACATTACAAAGTGCTTGTATTGTTTACTGTGTGACTGTTAATTTAAACTGGAAAATTTACTGAATTGATAAACTATAGTAACTGCCACAGTCCTATTCCAGGAATGAAAATTTCATTTCATTTTGGTCCTGAGAATAAATAGCTGAAACGTTTAATAGTGTATATAATATGTGGAAGAAGCAGATGTGTTGGACCAGTTCTGCCAGAATTTACCAAATACAAATATCTATTTGGTGTTATTTGTGAAAATTAGAACTGGTACAGTAATTCAGTCAACACACTGTACCTATGCTAAAAAGTAACATCATCTTGATAGAAGTTTAGAAGATTGCAAATATGATGCCTGCAAATGTAGAAAAAATGCTTCATACTGATCTTTTACCTCCCCCTTTGAATACAGCTCATATGTCATTTTCTTATGGTAACTGAGATCGAATCAAAAGTTGGCAGCTACTATCAAGAATTCCATATGTGTTTAAGCACATCTGCAGTGTGAACTGGCAGCAACTGGATTCATCTATTGCAGGATTTCACCACTACTGCTTTCATATGAGCAAAGAAAAACACCTTTGGAATGCAATCTGTAAAATTAAACTGGCAATACATGTGACTGGCAATGCCGCCACAAAAACACACCTGGGAATCAAGAAATAAATCAAATTAAATCTGTGTTAAGAAACTGACGTCCCTGAGCAATTCTAATTAGTAATTCGACCATATCTACCTACATGCCAATTTTTTCTCTCCTAATGACTAGTTTACTGTTCTCTTTCTAGGTACAACACTTCCTGCCTATGTATCATGCAGAGGAATTTGAACAGCGTTATTGATGGGTGAGAGCAGGGTCAAACTAGGGGAGGTGATCTCTTGCCAGTCGATGCCGTCTGTCTGCCAAGAAAGTCATCAGATTAGAGTCGTTTCTCTGTCTGGGTAGCTATCGAAGCCCCCAAACCTCCTCTCCCCACCACACACACACACACACACTCACACACACCAGCCTATCCACCTCTCAGACCTCCCGCCAACATATTTTCTCACTTCTTCGCCGCTTGATGTTAGGGGCAGAATAATACTTAAGACAAGAGCCCTTAAATTATGTATGCACATTAAAAAGCTAGGAGGTAGGTGCGTAAAAGGGAAGATGCTGTATGTGGTTGAGTAACTTGCAATAAAACATGCCGTTACGGATGATACGGTATTATTATCTGAAAGAGGGAGGCTAGATGTAAGGGTGTAATAATATGTATTAATGGTTATCGTTCCATATTTTACAATTCCTGCAGTCATGTAGGAACTGTAAAAGAGGAGTAATGATTTAGTCTCACTTAGCAATACACCATAGACACCGTGTCTGGCCTCCTCTTTTCCTAATTTATCTGTCCTTCTCTTCTCTCCCCCACCGGCCTCCTCTGTTCTGTCTCTCCTCTCTCATCCTTTTTCCTTTCCTTCTTTACTCTCCACGTCCTCTAAGCTCCTTCGTCCCATCTCTCCACTTCAGCTCATACTTATTGCTTCCTCCCTACCACCTACTTTATAACATTGACAAGACACCCTATTTTCAGCTCCCGTACACTCCCTGACCCGAGGATGAGGCAAGTGTATCTCCTAACAGCCGTGACTGTTTAACTACCGCCATCCTCCCCATCCTGCCTCTGCTGATGGGGACCACACATTTTACTGAAGAACTAGGAGGAGGGATCGCACGGGAGGTAAGGCACTGTGGTGGATTCCAGGCCCGTGAGCTAGCTCTTCTCCCTCTCTGGCTTTGGAAGAGTTATGGAGGGGGTCATGACCCCCTGGATTTCTATAAAGCAGAGAATAGGAGGCAGTGGAAGGCTGTATCTCAGCCATATGCCTGCCTGCCTGCCTGCCTGCCTGCCTGCCTGCCTGCTACACTACTGGGACCATTTCTGCATCCAATCACACAGACACACAGTAACAAAAGGCCTTGGAATAACCCAAATATCACTTACAGAACAGGCACCCCTTAAGCCCCTGCAATCAACATCCTCTTAATCACAGACTGCACGGCACAATGGAAATTGTGTTGGCCAACCATTAAGGCACCTTAAGGACCCTCTGTTAGTCAAACTAACATACACTGGGAGATATTGGATAGCAGTGGAGCACAAACAGAGAGCTAATGGTTTCATGGTGGTCAGCTGTGAATGAGTGGAAGACAGAATCCGAATGAGAGTGGGGAGAGAAAAGGGGAAAGAGAGAGAAAAGACGGAGGCGACTTAAGCAAAGCAGGACAGCAAATGCCTTGCAGACTCTGTTTATTTGAGGGGAAAAAACACCAGACTCATTTCCATGAACAGTGTCTGTCCTCACAGCGTTACAGTGTGTACCCTTCACCTCAAATCAGGGCCAGCCTGAGCAAATTAAAAAAGTGCATTTTTTTTTAAATGTAAAGTCTTCTGAGACAAAACCAGGTCATCTACCTTTTCATAAAAGTGACAACGGCATGAATTACTGAGCTCACAACAAGAACAAACTGATACTTTTTATGAATCGTTTTAAATTATAATAATTAACTTGAGTCCTTGTTTAACAAAATCATAACACATTTACAAGCACACACATCAATATTTTATAGATACAGATAGGCACACTGCAACAAAACTGTACTCTGTGTGTCTTTGAGACTTTGTCACGTACACAAAAATCCATATTTCCTAAGGGGAGGAACATACACATGTTTGGGGTTGGAGGCAGCAATCTTTGGTAGAGATTAGGTGTGGGAATGTATTGTTAAGGGGCATTGTGTCTAAATGCAAGGTCAAAATGGAAAAAGAAGCACAACTACACTTTGGGAAGCAAGTGAGGAAGAAGAACATAAAACTGAGGAATTCTTTGCTCAACATGTTTGGCCTTGCATATCTTAAACCATCAAATGTCAGAATGTGCCAGGCAGGCGCTGACTAAACAAAAGATTCTCCAAAAGATTTCTCCTATTAGGACACTGTCCTGTTGTTGTGGCATTTTGTCAGGAACAGGAAGGTGTGGACCAGTCTTAGTCTTTCGCCCATAAACTCAGATAAATGTTTGCATTACAACCTGCAAGGTAAACAAACAGCGTCTGGCTTAAGTTGAGTCCAGAGATGTTTTGTGGTTCTCTGTGGAATGCAAAGTCCTTCTTTGCTCTAAAGCAGCGAGCCCTTCGTCTGTTTGTTTTGTAGCCATTACAGCCACTTAGCCTGACAGAGCACTTTGTTTCTCTTATCTCCTGAACAGCTAAAGCGCATAAGTGTTTTCAGCGTCTGTTCGACCTTGGGTTTAACTCCTATCACCGTGTTTACTCGTGATCAAAGACAGATTGCTTTCAAGCGAGCAGTCGTAAAAAGGGACAAAAAACTTCTGCCTGTGAGTGACTTTATGGGTTCATCCCAACAGGGAAGAGGCAAAAGGCATATTTCAGCACAAAGGGCCACATCTGACAGGTATGCATGGGAAGACGACATCCAAACAGAGCCGGTGGAGAGCAATAGCGGATAGTGCTGCTCAGGAGAGGGAGAAGGGAGAGGAATATTTGTCTGTTTGAGTGATTTGCCTGGTGTGGCTCAAAGTCAGGACTCAGAAAGCAAAAGACTTGTCAACATACCAGAGCAACCACTTGTTGCTATGGCAACTGGTCAGTAGGAACCCTGAGCTGTGATGGGCAGCATGTAATTAAAAGGTAAGGTATTACTCCGCTTCCCCGGTCAAGATAGTGTTGTCTTGTAGGAGCAAGGAGGGGATCATAAAGGGAGCCGGTTATCAGAAAGGAGATAAACCTGTTGAGCTATTTGGTCACAGACAGTGTTGTCTCACTATTCAGGTATTCAAAACTCTGTAAAACCACAGAAGTTTAACATCCTTCCTACACAATACCATCTGGGTTGCATTGCAGTCAACAGCAACAGAGAAATCGGAGGTTGTTGCACCTGCTTTAGTTTTGGATGTAGTGTTAAAACAAAAATGTAATCTCACAAAAACATTCAAACACAGACTTTATTCTTTTCTTGAAACATACAGTTTATTAAACATGATCTGAATGCTTTGCTTTGCTTTTGGTCACAAGAAAAACATTTTATCTGATCATCTCTTTAACCAATAAAGTTATTCCACAACAGCCTCGCTAAAAAATAATCTCATTCTTAGGATATTAAATTTTAGGCCTTAAATAAGAGTGGATTTCTGTAAAGTTCTTGTAGAACCCCTCATTCTTTTCTTGCAGAAAATCTTTTTCTATAGCACTGATAGTTGGAAAGGAATAAGCAGAAAATCAGGCAGTGTCAGGTTGAAATATGTGGAAGGAAGTTCTGTGAAAGTACAGATCCATGGTGTCAATGCCGACATGCTATGCAATGTATGCTCATATATGGCATCACATAGTGTGTTACTCAGCTTTAACGGTGTCACAGATTAGATGTTTGAACATCAGAATTGATATCTTGGTTCTACACAGACAATTACTTGGATCTTGAATTGAGTCTTAATTGCCATTCGTGTGTTTGTGTGTGAAAGACCAGGAGACAGGGTGTGTGTATCTGTATATCTTTTCATTTAAAATCCTTCTAATGGGATCTTACAAAGAATCTTCATAGAAAGGCATCAACAGGTGGCAAAGGCAACACTAAAGACAAAAGTGGAACATTATTGCTGCCAGGAGAATCTTGAAAACCAAGAGAATAAGCAGACATGGGAACAGAGAGGAACATAATGATAAACAGATAGATTGATAGATATAATTAAGGACTGAGCTAGCTGAAGCACAGAGAGACTGATTCTCTGGCGCGGTGAACGGTTGGCATGCTAATCAAGCCTGTGTGTGATTGCACGCAGGGTGAGAAGCGGGTGTATGAGGTGGCTTCACAGGCAGTCATTTGCCAGCATTCAGCTCCCATCAATATCAGGACCGATTAATGAGGGGCTAGAGGGGAGAGCAGGGAGAGGGCAGGGTGGACTTGGGGGGGGGGCAATGGCCAGGTGTCGGAGGAGGCACAGAATGGGAATAAAGAGGGCGCAGGCAGTGATCCGCGAGGAATTCCAGCCAAGCGGCAACAAGAGTAGCGGAGGGGGGGGGGGGGCTGGTAGTTGTGCACTGCAAAAAATGCTTATTAAAAAGCTGCACTTGGTTCTTATTTTTACTTTTTTTTAACATTCATGTTTTCATCCCAAATAATAAAATAAAGCTGTTACACAAAAAGCACACCAATAATTCACTGAAACAGCAAAGAATTGTCTTACCTGAATACAATCTTGGCATTATATTTGTACAAATATTCTGAAAAATTTGTTCTGAACAGTGGTTAGTAAGTACTTGTTTGATAAAACTGATCACAGACTGGCTGGATTTGTAAAAGTACCATACTAAGACATCATGCTACATGATATCCCGGTATTGAAGGCCAGATTTAGGAGGACTATGAATCTGTGAAATTGCCAGTTGCAACTTCAACAAGTCAATCAGTCAAGTACTTTTTCAACTCTCTGGACCACAACGTGAAGAATCTTTACTTGTTTCTGATTTTTTTTATATAAAAGTGTAACAAATAACTTTACCAGCGGAACACACAGTACAATGATTTCCTTTCCAAATTGATGAAAACTCAGGCACTTGTTCCGGAGGAAAAAAGGACTCAGGAGCCAGTATTAGATTACGTGACTTATTAAGGTTTTTTTGCAGCGTGGAAGATAGAAAGACATGAGGGGGATAAAAGAAGGGGAAGTAAGGCTTGATGTGCGTGTGTCTGTGTGAAGCCCTTTAATGTTTTGGGACGGAGGTTTAAAGGCTAAAATCATGTTTCAACCTTGAATAGCGCTCCTCCCCCAGAGGAAAAGGTCCCAGTATGGATGACAAAGGGTCGTGCTCTTTTAGGCATCAGCGAGCTCGAGGTTGTGTTTTATTGTCGTTCGTGCCTGTTGTGCATGTGGGTGGCCGTTCATGTATGTGCGCACTTAAGAGTTATGGGTGGAGTGTGTATATGTGTCTATACACAGTGTAAGTGTATGCATGAGTGAGTGTGTATGTGGGTTTAGTGTGTGTGTGTGTGTGTGTGTGTACTGGCCTGTATGTGTGATGGCACAACAGAAAGGCATTAGCGCACAGTGGTTTAGCATGTGTGTGTGAAAAAGAACTGTGGGCCCAGGGGAGAGGGGATTTCGGGGGGACCTCAAGTAAGGGGGGACCGCCCCATCATCCCTCTCCCTTCGTGCAATGACTTGCCAGGTCATGTGACCACTGGTTCTCACAGGGGCACTGGGCAGTCGGAAACAAGAGGGCAGCGTGTTAGGGTCGCATGCCTGTTTCATTGTTTGTGTGGGGTGCCTCACTGCTGAATGCAGACAAATCAATCCTGAAACATCAGCATCAACCCACAAGCACAAAATGGACTGGACGAGGAAGGACAGAGGTAGCACTGTGCCAGCTTGTCTCTGGGAACATACTCAACAGCAGCGGAGACGATTTCCTCCTCATTTATCTGTCTGTATGCCTCCTCTGTCTTTAGCTCTTCATTTGTCTGTTTCTGTTGTCTGTTTCTCATGGCAGAAAAAGAAAGGAAAGTAAGTCTCCCTCTATCTGCCAGTTCTCTATTTCCTGAGCTCATGTTGTAAATCCAACAACAACTAAAGGTACTACTACATACAATAAAAAATAAAAAATGCCCAAATGGGATTGTAGGAACACTGAGTGCTAATTTGATATCCCCCGATTACATCTCTGGTCTGACGCCCAGCAGTTGCATTCCTTCCGTAACAAAGTGCAAGAAAGCAAGACAGGGGTATATCAAGACATACAGTATAAAAATCATGTGATATGTGTTATTAAAGGTAAATGTTAACCTAGCAGACTGAATGAGAACACACTCATTTAAAAGCCACCAGCCAGGATAGCAGCTGGGGACGGGAAACACTCACATTTACTCAAGCCTCAGAGCTTTCTAGTCCACTGGAATCAGTTTCTTGCTCTGTAGAGCAATGAGGTGATAGTTGTTAAGGATTAATGTTACTCATTTACTCTCAAAGCCACACAGCCATCAGGGATTCAAACTAGAGAATTGGCTTACTGAGTGAAACATGTATTCTGTGGCTCTTAGTACATTTCCAAAACCACAGAATCACTTGAAAACCTTGCTCTGAGACACACTGAACCAGCCAAACCAATGACAGCAAAGTCTTTCATATTTTTTTATCACACCACAAGCTAAAGATATCAAAGATCAGTCAAGAAAGCGTTATAAGTCCCCAGCACTGGCTCCTGCTTTCTCCGGAAAGTTCTCGGTCTGTGCTGGTGGTTATCACAAGGTCAGCTTCAGCATCATCTAAATTAAACAAAATAAATAGGGGGGATTCTGGCACAACTCCTTTGGAAATAAATGCCACCGCAGCTGTGAGAAAACCGCAAGACACAAAGGTCGCCTTGATTTCCAGACAGCTCAATGATTCCCAAGGGTGGGGACTGGGCCTGGCGAGGACAGTGTAGGGAGGTGGAGGGAGGGACTGACTGTGCGACTCTGACAAGTCCTCTGTGGCACCGGGTGCCTCTCTCTCCCTGGTGACCTGAGAGAGTGTTGGGGCCTTCGCTGAATAACCAGCCCCATCCGCCACATTCAGACGAGGGCTAAAAGGTTAATTGAACCTCTGTGCTGTGCCTTCCTCTGTGTAATTTACTGTGATTAATGCATGGAGGTTACTGTCAGACTCATTTACTAATTGTCCAAAGCAGTACGTAATTAATCTGCAAAAATGTGCCTGGAACTGTACATGTTCAGTAGAACACTAGGGCTGTGTCCAGACAACTAGTCAGGATACAACAATTTTACATGGCAACATCAGCTCTCTTGTTAGACTCTCTGTCAGACTGAAAGGACTTCATGCACTTGCTGATGAGCTCTTTACTTACAAAAATCAGTTAAATCTGCCATTGCTTATTTAATTCTTTCACACTGCTTTGTTTTGAATTATTGAGGACAAAGGTTCTTCTCCGCCAACAAGAACCAGGGCTGCTCAGTGAAGAAGACTTCAGAGAATTAATACCTCATCACTCCAAGACCTCCTTGCAAAAGTTTTCCACCTGAAACTACTGACTAGTCTGACATGCAAAACTTTACATCAAGAGAAAAGCTAAAGTCAAGGAGATCACTGTGTACTCTCTTTTAATGTGTTACTCACTAACAAAGTGATATTCAGGGTAAACTTTTCAAGTTTTCTTTCTTTTTCCCTTGTCAGCCTCAGCCCATCTGCCTCTGTTCCCTGTGTCAATTATTCCTGGAGATTGTTTTTGCCAGACTGTCAGACAGCTCTTGTACGCAAAGCATGCGGCTCTCTGAAGTGAGAGTGCCATGTAGGTAGCTAAAGCTCTGCTTGTGTTATCTTTGTTTTGCAATAACAGTCAGTAATTCAAATTCTTGAAAAGTTAGGAACATTTTTTGGATTGCTTTCCTTGAGATAGCTGCAAATAAATACTAGAAATTCCAAATATAATGTTATAGTCTATAAACCTCAGCTCTTGAGGAGCTTAAAATTTAATGGAGCCTTCTTTTTTGATGATATGGATGGCCAAATTCCCCTGATGACGTGCTGCCACAGCTTATCTCTGGGAGAGAGAGTGTGTGTGTGTGCATTAATTTCCCTGTGTATTCTCTCTGCTGGGGTGTGTGCCTGCATACGTTGAGCACATTCTGCCATCCCAGTGCTGTGACCTTGTGTGTGTGTGTGTGTGTGTGTGTGTGTGTGTGTGTGTGTACTCAGTGTTCAGGGTGTCTGGCCTATTCTCTCGCTCATTCTTGATAATGGGTGTATATACATTTTAATCTTGGATTACTTGGCCGACTCGGAGGAGGGCTTTCTGTCAGCCTGGCACATGCAGACAGCCATTACAATACCCTGAAGCTGAGTAAGAAAATCATTACTCTATGCTTTCTCCAATTTTTCTGCTGCTAATTTAAGGCATCTACAAGTACAAAACCATCAACACAGAACCGAGACAAATCTGAGGAACAGAATTATTCTATCCTTTCTGCACACAAAAGGATATAGAAAATAACAATTTCAGGCTACTTCAAAATTGTTCCTTTGAAAAGTGAAGGACAAAACTGGCTCTCATTCCCTCAAACAACATCCAAATTTTTGATGAGTATACAAACTGACAATGATTACATTTACATCAATTAAAAACCACTTTCACCTTAAGCTTTAATAAGATTTCCAATGTCATGTTTAAACAACAGTCTCCATATTTTCTAAGGGCATCGTTTAGAACTAATTACAGCAAAGTCAAACTTGCCTGCCATTAATTGTTATTTATGAGGGTGAATTAATTTTCAGAAAGTTGTGGGTTACTTTGAAATGTATGCTGACCTTGGCAATGGGACGCAACACCGTAATGCATTCACACCTTTGGCAGATTTTATGCAAACGAACGGCAAACTGAATATTTGATCAGATTTTTCCTCGCCAAGGTTACATGTTTGGAGTTTTTTTCTGCATGCTTTGTAGATGTTCCTATCACATGACTTGCCACTACTGAATCTGTGCTACTGCTAAAAGGCTTAACATATGGGCTGCTTTTCAATGTTCTTGGTTGTCACTGACATCCAGCCTGTTGAGTGGAAGTGTATCTGTGGTCATCTCCTTAGGGAGTGCAGAGGGGAATGAGGGATTGTGGGCTATAATTAATTTACTGCTAGATTACACTGGATAATGCCCGTATCATTACAAAATGAGGTGGTCTTGGTGTAGCTAGTGTTAGGCATGTGTACACACAAGAATGTGCATTTCTGTGTTTGTATGTCTGTGAAGGCTATCATGGCCCCAGAGACATTCCTAAGTGGGAAATAGTGTTTAATTATACACAAGCAGATGTACATGAGCAATTGGCCTGCATAACACATTGAAACAAAACAGCTTGAGCATGATGATTGTTTCTCTTGAGTGCATGTGAGGTTTAAAATGAGAAATTAAACAATTAGGAGGTCCAGCTCCACTAGCATATACTAGCAAAAAGGATTGTAGTCATGGTCTGAAATTTACTTTTTTTTCACTGCCTGCCACTGTGGAAGGCAAGTTCTTTTTCTGCCACTCAGAAATTTTACAATTTATGCTCTAAATGAAGTAATAACATTAAGCTAATTTAATATTGTAAATACTGTTGCCATTCAATGTTCAATATATTTACACAAAAACAATACATGTATGTACTGTACATGCATGCACAAAAGGACCCAAGTCTTTCAGCACATGATAATTACTTCACCTTATTTAACAACCAGTTATTTCAATTGAAGAGGCACGATCAATAGGTCTATATTATTATTACTGTATGTCAGCCTTGTAAGAAGATAAGAAGGAAGCAGATTAGAAATGGACATAGTAAAATGGGTTAGATGGATGGATGAATAATGGAGGAGAAGAAGTATCACATTATAATCATTTCACAGAAAGATCACTTGAGAGTCAAGTCATGGCATATCATACATTATCATCAGGTACAGACAGACTACAAGACTGTTGTGGTTCAGGGTTTTGGGTTGTGATATTTTCTTACATTTACATGTGATAAGTTTTTATATTCTTAATGTTTTCTGTATTCTCGATCCTTGTCCATGGTTATGTTTTGTTTTGTCCGTGTTATTTCGTTCTCGTGTTCTCTGTTTGTTTCCCCAGATCTGTCCTTGCGTATGTTTGCGTGCTTTACTTCCTGTGTTATTTTGTAGTGATCAGTTTCATGTGTCTTTGTCCAGCTTTGTTTCCTGGTGAGTCAGATTAGTCCCTAATGTGTTTCACCTGTTCTTGCCCTCCCTGCTTTTGTGTGTGTATCTGTATGAACTGTCTTCAGTCCTGTTCAGTTTCGTTTCTTGGATATTACCTTTGTTTGGATTTCTGCCTGCATTTACATGTAAGCCTGAGTATTTCAATTTTCATTTTGGATTAAAAACCATAAACTGCACCAGCATTCCCGTGTCTTGCATTTGGGTCCACACCTCTGTTAATCTGACCCGGCACTCGGCCATAGACAATGACAGAAACAAAAAGTTCAGTGTATTAAACAGTTATTGCTCAGTACAAAGCTCATGTAGTCTGGCAGATGCAGCTCGTAAAAAGCGCACTGGCTGTCACTCAGGAGGACTTGGCCTCCTCCACTGGTGACTTTGGTTTGAAACGCCGCCATGGATATTACCTGAGCTGACTGCTTTCTTTCTGTGTTGTGTGTGATGCAGCCTGACAATGTGCCAATCACCACAATACGCTAACTTTACTACATGTGTATTTAGGTTGTGCGTTCTCCGTGTCTGCCAAAGTGGCATCAAATCATCAAATCATTTATTCACACCTTGTAACCTGGGTCAGCGCCTTGACATTGACCAGCATAACCATGTATTACAGTACGTAGACATAAACCTTTCACTTTTATCTTTCCTAAATTCTGATTTTATTTGTCTGAACTTCTGCAATTGAGTAGAGTGGAGTAGCTGTTATTATAGCAGTTATAACAACGGAGAAGAAACATCCTCCAAAGGACTCATCATTCATGAAAATGCACACGCTGCAACATAATAGACCTGCCGGTCTCTGTTGCTCTAACATGGCAAAAAGTTTTTATGAAGATCCTTCAGAAAATTTAATAGCATCCCTGCATTCTGTTATATCTCTCACTCTTTTCCTGTCTTTTGATTTGCAATTGCACAAAGGCATTCAAAATGCTTGACAATTCAACAGGCGCTCTCCCTCTGCATAAACTTATCTGTTGCCTCTTTGTCCGATTAATACCTTTATGTCTTTCATACTCGCCTCCCCCTCTGCCCCAACCCCACATCCACATCCCAGACAAGCCTTAGTTCTCATTATACACAGCTTCCACTCTAGTTCCCAAGATTAGGCAAATGAGCTCCCAAGCACAGTCTATAGACAGCAACGCGGACCCCACTCTCTTTTCATAATCAATTCTGACATTCACCAAAAAATAAGAAGCACTTAAAGTAATATTTTACTTTCTTATATAATCCCAAATTGTAGTCTCATTTGATTTGCGCTAAAATCATTGCAAGTGGCAATAAAAATATCAGTCTTTTTTTCTTAAATTCCCCATGATAGATTGAGAGTGAGCATTCCTATCAATTACAATAGGACATTCTTGAGTAGTGGGGCAAATCCCTTCAGAGAGCACAAAATGAAGGCTCTTGAACAGAACACATTACATGCAATGCAAACATAATTCAGCATCAATCGAACTGCTTCCTTTTATTTCAAAAGCAGCACACAGTAATTCTTCATTCCACACTCATTCTTCAGTTAACTCCAGCACTTACAGCAGGAAAAAAACAGTAGTTTGCAAGAAGATTAGAGGGAGGGATGGAAAAGTTTTTTCACTGTTTACCCATTAGCAATTTCATCCTAAGAAGTAGGCTGTACTTAAAATTAGTGTAGTTCATGCATAACAATGTCTGAAACATCTGCTTAACAGAAATTCTATGGGTCATACTAAAGCCAATTTAATGTAAATTGTATTCTGTTTTCCTGTCACTGCATGAATCCATGCAAAGTTTTTTTTGTGTGTCACATGTTTTCTAATGGAAGATATACATAGCACACTGTAAACGAATTCAAACTACAAAAGACTCTTTTGAATGATAGCAGAAGTCAGAAGCAAAATGCTATATAATATGATTGACCTTATTGAAAAATGCAAGTTAATTTACCCTGGTGTAGCTTGTATGCATTCCATTTCCAATTTACTTCCTGAGCACAAATACAACAAATACATTTGCTGGGAAAGTCCAATCTTTCCTTATCAGATAATGAAATCTCATATTCTGGAGTCCCATATCCTAGCTTGGACTATATCCAGCTATGTGCATTTTCCATCTAACAAATATACAACACAGTTATAGGAGCACACAGTATGGTATTGAGCCTCAGACTGATGTGAAGCTGATTTTGGCGTCCCACCTCATGCAGCTCTATAGGTTATCTAACAGTTTAAACCTCCTTCCGCCTTTCATTCCCACCAGCCATGACAAGACGGACTAGTCAGCTGAGAGAGGGTTAAAGGTCATGACCCTCCTTCTTTGGGAGATTATCAAATCTCAAATGCATCCAAATACTTGCCTTCGTTTAAGATTGGGCAGTATTTTTCCAAAGTATAGCAGTTGCACTGTTGAATACATGTTCTGTATTTGTGGCGCATCGTCCATATTTTTTCCAAGAGGAGTCATAGTTCAGCGGAGAAATTTAAAAGTTATTAATTTCCAAGACTTGACTTTGGGGATTTTTGGATCCATTTAGTATTACATACATATACATAATATACACATTGTCACTCACTGGACACAAACAGGAACTTAGATAGAAACATAGATTAAAAAACATCCTTCATTTTCTTTCTTTCTGTCCCAAAGAAAATATTGACCATCTGATCAAAAAAGTAGTCACAGCCTATTAGTTTTAAAGACAGTGTACAATATATCACTCATTGACAGACATGAACTCTAGACAACTACCTAAGAAAAGCAGTCCTTATGTTTATAAAATAACTCTCTCCATCTTCTTGGCATTAACCTTGATGTACATTCCTTCCCTGTCTCTTACACATGAGACAGTCCAGAGAGAAAATTGCTGTTAACCCAGACAGAACTCACTCCTTGACACTTGCTCCCAATTTATTCTGCTTGTGTGAGCTAATCTGTAAAAAAAGAAAAAAATTAAAAAGGGTGGGGGGGACTCACTGTCTAATGGCATCATGAACGTTTCTTTTCTAGAATTCAAGAGGCATGCATAAATGAAGCATGGAATAGAGGCTTGGGAAAGTAAAGATGGGGTGTGTGTACGCTGTCCAATAAATCCCTCGTTCATTTTCATTTGTTTGGTTTATATTTGTCTGGTTTCATCCTTGTAGAGTAAGACATGACATATAGTTGGCAGGTAAAACTTTGCTAAAATCCGCTTTACTACTGCTTAATGCAGGAAGATGTTGCAGCCCTTTAAAACGTGGAGAGAAGTGTGAATCCTAAGCAGGTAGCCAAGATAATAACAATTCATCATACATAGCTATTGGTCCGATTTAAGCTGGAAGACAGCCAAAACAGCACTTTCAAGAGAGAAAAGACACCTTTGCCTTTTAAAGGAGCCATAAATCCCATTGATTGGAGTTAAATGCTTTCATTCTGTGGATACTGGCTATTACACCAAGCAGCGTGTAAAAGGGGGGAGAGATCATTCAGAAACAGCAAGGTACTCAACTAATGTTCATTTTAGATGGAGTCAATATTAGACTAAATGTGTAGAACAGTACTTCAGATCAGAGGTTTTTGAAACCTCTGGATGCATGACTATGCATATTTTCAATGAGCCACAAGTATCTTGGGAAACTAAGCTCAATACATGTCATCACCTTTGTTGCCTCTGGTCATCCTGATGGTTTGGTTGGTCTGATCTACTCCCTGGCTATTTCAAATAATGGCAAAACTCTAACCCTACGCTTGCGTAGTGCACTTTGCATCATCTTTACAGTGAGAGAAGCACAATTTATGAATGCTGGCTAATGTCAGCATGTGGCAAAATCAGCACCAGCCTTCTCCCTACAACTGCTAGCCTCTCTATGTTTGTAAATGATGAAAGGAAGAACAAAGAAAGAGACAGAGCATGTTGCAAACACGGTTCTTTACTGGAGGGAATCAGTATTTCTTGGCTGGACCACTGAGGCTATTTTTAGCATCTGCTTAATGCAGCACGGGCGCACCACAGCTTTAATCTGAAAGATGGCTTTTTGAAAACCTTGACACCAAACGACTCATGAATGCCTTGATTGCAGTGGCATTAATGACAGAAACATGCATTGACAATCATTAAGCAAACAGTGAGGTGATGATTTCTAGCCCAGCAAACATGTCTGAGTGAAGATAATCAGTAACTGACAACTAGCATTTATGTTTTAGTATTTACTTCTTGTTCCTCGTCTGCATTATTTTAGTTTAGTCTGCTCTGTATTCTGTGTCTTAGCTCCTCGTTCTGTGTCTCGGTTCATGTCTTAGTGTTTTGGGTTCTGTCCTGTGTCCAGTATCAGTTATATAGTCTGTTGTGTTTTGGGGATCACTCATGTCCTTCTCTGTCTGTCACTCATGTCTGTCTTCTTGATGCCTTAGTTCCCAGTTCAGTGTTTTACTTAGCTTCGTCTGTGTTCCTCGTTGGTGTTAGTTCAGTGGGGATGTGTCTGCTTGTGTCTTGATTCGTTTATATTTATTCCTCTGATCTGTTATGTGTTCAGTAACCTGTGTCATGTCTATTCCCTCCAGTATCCCTCTGCCTGGCTGTCTCTCTGTTATCCCCTCTGTTCTCTCCCTGCCTGCCTGTGTCTCGTTAGTCTCATGTCTGTCACCTGTGTTGCTCCCGCCCTGCTCGTTAGTCCTTGTGTGTATATATACCTGGTGTTTCTGTTTAGTCTTTGTACATTGTCGCGTGTAGATGTTCTGTCATATGTAAGCTCTGTGCCTGTCTTGTCTCTGCCCTGTCTGTAACCTGTTTTTGGACTCTGTTGATCAGCCACTCTGCTTGTAAGTGTGCTCGCCTTTAGTTTGTATTAAACCCCATTGAACTGTACCTCCTCTGCCTTGCGTCCTGCGTTTGGGTCCTCCAACCTGCCAAACTGCCTCTCCATACCACAACTCCTGACACCAAGTAGTCACACAGTGAGAAAAATACATCTTTATCGTATTTGTTTAACAACCACATTGTATCCTTCATAAACGTAATGAGGTGCCTAGAAATTCCCATCCCTAGAGGTGACGCATTGTGATGCATCAAGATATCGTAACATTGACAGGATAATTGTAATCGAATTGAATCATGAGACCAGTGAAGAGTCGTAAGACAGTCGACTGTCACAGGTGTTTTGCCGAATTTTGCATGCCTGCCGAGAATTGTTGGAAAATGCATTAAAGTTCTGCTTTTAAACGCTATACTATTCTTTGTGGGGTTCATCAATAGTGATAAATAATCAGTATATATTTTATGAACGTTAAACGTTAATATATTATTACACTTAGTATAAGTACCATTTCTTGAGATTCAGCAAAAACGTGGCGTTAACAGCGTTCAAACAGCAAAGTGTCCTAAAAGGACCTTAAGAAGTGAACTCTATACAGATGTTGTAGGCTACCTACAGAAATTTGCATCCATCTCTTTTCTCAGTATAACAGAACGTTACCTCCCGCGAGGTGTATGCAATTCACGAGAGGCATGCAGAATTCGGCACAACACCTGTGCTGCAAAACGTCACTAAACCTCAGTAAGCTCACGCCATCTACCGGAGGTATGTGTGACTTGACGGCGCTGTTTTTATTCCCTTATCTATCAAGTAGGCGAAAGTCAGCCAGTTATCTCGAACGCACCTGTAGACTACCAGTTATACAGCGTGGTAACTTCGACAGCTGTTTTCCAAAGTTAACATAGCTCTCCTTATTAGCTAGACTCCTTACATGCTTGCTAATAACTGTTCTGAAGATGGGTCTCCGACATTGACAGCGTTGTGTTGGACTGATTGTGCTTGTGTTTATGTTTATGTTGTCCATGTCCGCAAATATGCACTGCGCAGTGCTGCAATCAAGAACGATTTTAAAATGGGTCGCCAAATTTACTTGGGCGGCTGTTAATCTACCTGGGATGTATGGGATACACTGTACAGTATATATCAAGTATGCCATTAAGCCTAATCAGCATCATAATGCTCTGAATAATACCTAATACTTAAAAGCATGATTGCCTTCAGTTCAATTACTATTCAATACCCATATGAAATTGTCTCATTTGTTACGGTCCTTGACTTCATGGTCATTGGCAAAATTACAAAAGTAACTAGTGATCCCTGGCCTGACCTGTCACCTTTTGGAAAACAGGTTAGTTCACCTTGCTGAGGAGTTGTCTAGTAAAACAACAAGTGGGGGCTGTCACCTTTTTTGTTAGTGGGATAGCTGAATTACTGTTCAGCTGGCTGAATGACCTTCGCTAAACAGTATGGAAACCAGCACAACAAAGCGCCATCTCTGTTCTCACAAGGTAAAATATTGGGCCCACCAATGGTTACTGTGGCGTACAGATCAAATCACTGCAGTAATCTGCAGATTTCTTTCAGAGAATCATAAACGTGTCAGTCTAAGTGTGCATATCTGTTCCGAGAAGTGCATGATGTGAGGCACTGATTAAGTAGAGCTGGCCAAATCCTCCGCCGATCTGCTTGTAGTTGACATGAAAGCAGCTCTGCACTGGAAAACATGGGTTCCTCATGTTAACCCAAGCAGACATGTCACTTACTGTATTCAAAAAGGAAGAAAGGGAAAAGCTAGAACACGCTGAGGAGAAATTATAGGGCTATATCTTCCCTTGTGGTTTCTGTGCTATGCCCGAGGGATATTACAACTCTTTGAATGCTAATCCACTTTGTCTCTCTCCCACTCTTTCTATTTTCTTATCTATCTATCTATCTATCTATCTATCTATCTATCTCTCTCTCTCTCTCTCTCTCTCTCTCTCTCTCTCTCACCCTAACAGTCCCTTGTTCCCCCTCTGGCCTAACATGCAGCCACCCCATACACTTATTTTCCTAAGGCAAAAAAAAAATGAAGTATCAGTACTTCAATGCTTGCCATATAAACGTTGTATGCTTATGTCCCATGGATATCCTCCATGGTGTTGAATGTTTTAATTTGCTCTGCTGTCTAATACATGTAGATTTTCTGCTTACCTCTCCAGACTAATTGTCATGATCAGCACATCACCTCCTCCTCTCTACAAAGTGTGATGAACCTACTTGTAAAATCCCCCAAGTAATGCACCCAGACATCTGCTTCTAGTGTCCAAAAATTACCTAGCCTAAGCCATCTGAGCACATCTCCTGATTCTGGCCACTATTGGACAATAAAGGAAGCACATAACGATGAAAATTACAAGCTAATCTCTGCATTTTTAATGAGGAGATTAGGTATGATTTTGCTGCAGTTCTTGTACCAAACATCATCATGTGTCTGTATAATGTATAGCTCAGACTCCATCCTGCCAAGCATGGCTTCAATAATCAGCACATAAATACTGTTGCTGACAAGGAAAAGGCAGTTGGTTGCAGTCAATTCAGAATCCTGCTGTCCAACAAAAATATGAGATTATTGTTTGCAGTAAGTCCCTCAGGAATCCCAGACCTGTCAAGTATTTGCAATCTGCTTGAGTCCACTGGCCAGGGAGCTAAAAGGAACTAATGACTCATGCTATACTGATAGATCTGCAGTGTGTGTTTTAAGGAGGACAAGAAAGGGAGGGATTTAACCCCTCACTGTCATATAGTCCCAACCAAGATGGAGGACAACAGGGAGCATGTCATGGCGGGTTAATTCACTCAGGGAACGACCATGTTTAGCAGGCCTGTTGTCTACATACTGAAGCATATGCTGCTTGCACGAGTGAAAGATCCTCTGCGCAGATGGTCATCGTTGAAAATCACATCCGACTCCTACTCAGCCGTGTAAACTCCTGTTGGCATTGGCTGAGGGGCAGTAAAGCCACACATAAGTAGGGGAACGAAAAGAGCAACATCACCATTGCTATTTTCATTGACTGAATTAAGAAATTCAGAGGATCAGCAGAAAAATGCTCATATAGATACCTATGCTTTTCTGGCTGTTTTTTTCTATGCAAAGTAGTGGGAGCAAAGGACTAATTCTACAGAGACATATTAACAATCACAGCATAAAGTACCTATTATCCGCACACACAATTGTAAAGGTAATGTTGTTTTTTACACTTCATAATTGACTGATTTCTGAGGTGAGTACAGAAAAAAAGCCACAGTAATGATGAGAAATGATTTTGTTTTTGACATATATCAAAAATTAAATCACATTGAACAACATGTCAACACATTTTTTTTTTAAATAGCCCACTATGTTAAATTGTTTTTAAGTTTATAGGGATAAGTTTCTATTTTTACCATACTGATTCATTGCCCAGCTGAATTTCTAACCTTCTGCCCTAAAAATGGAACATCTTGTCCAGATGAATAATGAACCCAATTAGAGATATATTCTGATTGGCCTGTAATGTGGTAAACTGATTTGAAATACAGTAAACATGGGTGTGTTGGTGCTATTTTCTTTTTGAATGGTGATCACAACATGCAAGCCTTGCTGTATGCTGAATTTCATGAATTGGAAAAAGTGCTGCAGCCCCTCCTGCATGATCGTAGCTTGGCTGACAACAGAAAGTCAAAGAAAACGCAAAGTAATCTTGGCTGTAATAGAATTATTTGACTGTTTTCTGTGAGTGCTTTTTATTTCAGCAGATAAATTTTGAGTTTTGCACAAATATGAATCCTCTATGTGCTGCTCTCAGAAGAGTAAGATTATTATTTAAACTTAACAAGCACAAAAGGGAAATCTGATACTTCAAACAGGGATTATCTACTGTAATGTAGCTCTTGCATTTGAGATTGTATGAATGAACTCTCACTGACTATTCATCTACTTCACAAGAGGCTTTTTGGCAGAATCAAACCGCCGCCATAAGAAGTCTGCCAAAGGCCCGGCTCTCATTTGAAACTGATTATAGAGCGAAAAAATGAAGAAAAAAAGCCTGTTATCTTTAAGTAAGGACTCAAGTCCTCTGCAGCACCCTTTGAGAGCTGGACACTGAGGTTAAAACACTGTCTAGCCAGAGCGTTAAGAGTTTTAATTGCAAATGGGTGATTACCGTTCAATGCAAAACTTGATTAATGCCGTGTACTCTTGCTTTTCCCACCTACTATGCATGAAATATTCTCATGATATTTTAGACTTCAAAAGGCATTTACAGCTATGAATTTCTATGAATATCTGTCTCTGTCCATGTTAGATGAGATTAAGCCTTAAATACTAGCCAACACATTATCCACAGACTCTTTATTGCAAACCCAGAAGTTATATCTCAGAATAACAAAAACAGAGAGACTCAAATCATCATTTATACTTACAGCCACTAGGCTTGGGAAGCATTTGTTTTTTTATACTAACATACCCTCTTGACATTTCAATGCCGTATATACGGTTTATGATGATATTTGTGTTAAAATGTGGCTGAGGGAGGGGGGTAAAAAATTGAGATTGTGAACCCGGGAAAGGGCAATGAAAAACAGGAGTCTTTCTGGAAAAGTTGTTCCTGCAATGGATTCAGACACAATCAATGGCCTGAACGAAGATGATCTGCACACAGCTTTGTCCGTGCTGGCTGGCTCACCTGAATGATCGGGACTAAACCGAAAATACTCCCAAAAAGGGGTAGAGGCATTTTTCTTGTTAACTAGTCCTGTAACACTATCCCCACCACTCACTGAGAGAGACAGCGAGCGGCAAGTGAATGCAGCAGAGCAAAGGATAAGGTGAGCAGTGAAGAACAGCCACGCCTGTAAATCTTCCTACCCTGTTTAGTGCTGATAAACACCTCTTTGTGTAGGCATAGTGTCATATCACCTACACAGATATTCATGTTAAATATTTTACCTCAATACTGACATTTAGCAAGGACTTCCCAGTTTGGCATTATTTGTGTATTTTCACAACTTGCCCATTAGTTAAATATCATGCATAGTTCATCAGCGCAGGGCACACAGGTCAACTAATACTTTTCTGCTGATCATCCAATGTGTATACAGTTTCTGTGTTCTACAGGACTGACTTAAATCCATCCCACAGCAATGTATTTCAGACATCTTCAAGTCCACATGTTATATTTAGTCATGATTTACACACAGCCAATCCCCCAATGGACGTCCATGACGGCGCCAGCCACGGTTGCTGGGAAATATGTGATGCAGCTGCAAAGCTTTGATATAATGGATGTCTGTTCACTAAACCCAACCACACTTTGCTTCTGACACAACCTTGCACCTTATCCAGAGTACATCCTAAAGGAGCAATTCACTGTGTCAGTGATGCTGAATAACCCCCACCCACCGTTTCCTACAGCTCCCCAGCCTCTGCTACACATACACTCCTACACTCAAACAAGCCAGAGGTAGAGACATTGCAAGAAAAACCGGTTGGGTTTAATGCACAATGAGTTCTTTATTTCCAAACAACGCTGAGATGCCCTTGAGCAAGACACGGATGCTCAACTGCTCTAGTAGGAGCTGCTCAATGGCCAGTTGGTACAAGTTCCTAGTAAAATGTAAATGCTCTGTATTTATATAGCTCCTTCCTAGTCTTTGCGACCATCAAAGCGCTTTTACACTACATCGCATTCACCCACTCACACACTGCTCAAACGGAAACTAACATTCACACACACATTCATACATCAATGGAACAGCCATCGGGGGAAATTCGGAGTTCAGTATCTTGCCCAAGGACACTTGGACGTGCAGCCTGGAGGAGCCGGAGCCAGTTGAACCGCCGATCTTCCGGCAACCCGCTCTACCTACTGAGCCACAGCTACCCCTTGAACTTAAACGTTTAAGCGTGTGCACAGTGCATAAAGCCTTCCCATCAAGCATGATTTTTGTTGGAACTGAGAGTTGAGCAGGGATCTGGGCTGTGGCTGCAGCGGCAGGCAGAGGCATAGCTCGGGAGGGAGGTCAGGACTAAACCGGGACTAAAGCCAGAGGAATGGGGATTGAACACTAAAGGGAGGGATGCGGTTAAGGGCAGAAGCCAACTGAAGCTGGGAAAACAGCAAAAAAGTTATTTATCCATGTATTTAGCACTTTTTAGGGAAAATATATGAAAACATGTCTCAATGTGACAAGAGATAATTACTTTTTCAATGTACTTTCCAATGCAGTTTCACTCCTTTTGGGAAAAGCAACAAGAAAAAAGATCTGTCTATTTCTATTTCTAAGATAATACCACTAGATTACAGAATCTATAAACAAGGCTTCACTGGAAGCTAATTCAATTATCAAAAAGCTGAATTTTTATTGTGTTGGTCATACTATACACTGATTTACTGCTTGTCTATTTTGAATAATACAGAAGGTAAAGAGCTTCAAAATTAATCGCATATTAAATCGCAATCTCATTATTAGTAAAAGAAATTCGCAATTACATTATTTTCCAAAATCGTTCAGACCTATTTGAGCAGAAGAGGGTAAGGTTTTGTGGAAGAAAACAGAACAAAGACGGACTGCTGCAGCCTGTACTGAGAGCTCAATAAATATTCAACATCTGCTACAAAATACTTGAGTATGACATTATTAATCAAGCAAGGTTTACATTTATAAAAGTCCCCTGTCTTTGCCAATAGCTTGTCTTTGAGTAAAAGTTGTTTATATCAGATTCAATTCAATAATGAAGAGCTTCTCCACGTGTTATGTCGGGTAGAAAGATGGTTTCAGACAGCCCATTAACTGCCTCAATTAGACCTGCTGCTTCTCACCTCCTCCTCACTAGCTGTGAAACGGACTTAACTCTTCCTCTGTGCAGCTGTACACGGTGTCTGACACACGCTCAAGTGAGAGAAAAAAACCAAACCATTCACCACACATCTGGTACTGCCTTGCCTGACGCCTTCAAAAAAAACCTGCACATATGTTTCTTTATGGCCACAGGCACAATCATGTCTCTCCTGACAACCTAGCAAAAGGCCCTTAAATCATTTGGCACCGGTGAAGTCCTAATCCAGAGACAGAGTGACAGGTAATGTATTTCTACGAAGTGGTGCATTTCTATTGGGGCTTTCAGGCTGTTAATGTTTCACATTAGCATGGGGATGACAGGTGGTGGATGGTCAGAGACAGAAAAGCGGGTGAAGCTGTTTCTACGGGGCAGGCCTGGAGCAGGACAATGGAGGTAAAGATGGCAGCAAATGTGATGTTTTGTGATGTGGGGCTGTAAGAGTGAGCTGTTGTAAGAGTGAGCTGTTGAGAAGAGCCCTCCAGCTACGTAACATGAGTGTAAGCAACAACGAGTGAGAGTTCAGCACACTTCTTTTGTCAGTTAAGGATTAGGTGCTGTGAATTGGTGTTTTCACCGCCTTGCAACAACTGAAAGGCAAACACCTTGAGAACCACCGTTTCCTTTTGCCCCATTAGTGCTGAAGTAACCACTTTCTGAAATGTATGATTGTGACTCTCTTAAATTACTATAAAAAGTGGCTAGCACACATGGTCTGGTACCTTTTTGCATCTGTCAAGTCAGTATAGGTGTCTAGTGGTTAGATGTCTTAAGAGGCAACTGGTGTTCATCAGTACCCAAGTGTCCTGACTGCTTACCAACTGTTACTCTGGGTGTAATTTTAAGATGAAAATGACGTTTTTCCAACTAACAAATCGTTATATCCATTTGTATGGTGGTTGGAGTGTAATGAAACACTCTTCTTCACCCGTCTGAATTTGTTTATTGGGCCTATCTGGTAGAACCTGTCTTGTTAACAATCCCAATGCCATCTAATTTCATTCAGTAAATACATTCATGTGCATTCATGTTACATGGTCTATGACTTACATTTTCTACTTCACAAATGTGCCACTAGATGCATTGTCATCTTTGCTGTTCGAATGTGCAGAAGCTTATGGACTTCCCAAAAAAAAAAAAACAATTATGCAAAAATGTATTTCACTGAGTGCTTACAGTTCTAATCTTTAAAGCAGATCCAACCTGCGCTGTGGCAAACGATCACAGTCTGAGTTTGGTGGAGTTCTGAGCACACAGCCCACTACCTCCAGGAATAACGTTAACAGCTATTTCAACCTTATTTCCAGCAAGGAACTTGAAAAGCAGCCAGTAGTCATTATCTTTACTCAACAAAACGAAACCTATGAGTCCTCAAAACACCTGCCTCAGTCTGTATAACATGTACAAGAATCAGATGTGTGCACATGCAAAAAGAATCAAAACAGGAGAGAGAAAAAACACAGCCACAAAAACTATACGGCAAAAGGAACATTCATTTTTACCCTTGTAACAGCATGTTTGTCTGTCAGCATGTGCCAAGTACTGTGATATGACATACAGGGGTAAAAGTATGACGGCAAAGTATTGGCTGAAAGGCCATCTTTGCCTTGACCTTGTGTTCACACCTCCTCGCAGCTAATCCAGCCTCGGGCCTCTGGTTTCCATGTTAATGCCATAACTCCAAAAAAGCCTGACAGCCCAGCCCTACAGGTGTTGAGTTTGAAATAGTGTAGACAGAAATGTTCATACATTTGTGTATAGGAAAACAGAATAGGAAAGAGGCTGAAAACAAGCATGTTGGTATCTGTGAAACAGAGATTAGTAGGCCTACATGTTCATGCCAAAAATCTGTCTGTAAGGAGGAAAATCATCACTATTATGGGTCTCAGTTTCTATTTCTCAAAAATAGGACGTATAACTCTAGGCAATAAGATCAAAGGAAACCCTTTTTGTGTAATGTGCTGTTTTACTGGTTCTCATGGTGGGAAGAAAAGTTAAGTCATTTAGTAAAATGACCCTAAGCCTTTCCATTTTGCTCAGTGAGGCAAAAGGAAGCTACATCCAAACAACAATTGCCTGTCTCTTTGTGTTAAAACTGTTGAATTCAGTGTGTGCCCAAGGGACATCTGGAGCACGGATTTAAATGATCTCTCTCCATGTATTCCTGTATTCCATGTATTGAGCGACCGTGAAGGGACATGTGGGCTGTGTGTGTGTGTGTGTGTGTGTGTGTGTGTGTGTGCATTTGGTAGTGTGAGAGGCTGTGTGTCAGCAGAGTGGGAGAACTGAGGTCCAACTCTACCTATTCCATCACTCAGCACCATGGCAGGCCCCAGGTGCAACCCCTGGGTACACACCCCTACCAGAGCGTCACGCAGATGAGGACAGACGGCTAATCCCAAACATACTTTTTCAATCACTCCGACAGGCAGCCTCCCTGACAGCAGGCCCATCTACTCATACAGGCATTACATGCATGTAATGTGCCTGCCTGACCACAACAAAGTGTCAAACCATTTCTAAAGGGAGCAGATTGAAAAGTGCTCCGAAGAGGTGTAACCAGGCTGGGGCGGTACCACGGTGAGCACAGCATGCAAGTAACTGTACCCAGTTTAGTTCCTGAGTTCCTTCCCTGCAAAGGCCAACCATGCCACAAATGTATTTGTCACCCGTGTTACTGTAAGGCACTTTGGATATAAGCGTCTAGGCTATAAAACGGATTATGTTCGGTGTATACTTTAATTTACGATTGTTATGTTTTTGCACAAATAATGGCTTACAGGTTTTGCTCGGTCGAATAGCTTTTCAGAATCAGAATCAGAATCAGAAATACATTATTGATCCCTGGGGGTAAATTCTTGTAACACAGTTGCACACATTGCATATCAAGACACAAAGCAATAGAAATAATAATAGAAGTTGGTAGGTAAAGAACTATAAAAAACTATAATATATAATAAATATATAAATATGAAGGATTATGAATATGTACAAAATGTATACTACTGACAGAATTTGGATGAACAGTAGTAAATAAATAGAAGCAGAAAACAGAGAATATTGCACAGAATGTGAGGTATTGCACTATAATGTCCAATTTAATGTGTTTTACCAGCACGTTATGGAGTGAGTGGGAGACATTGTCCAAGATGACATGTAGCTTGGACCGCATCCTCCTCTCTGCCACCACCTACAGAGAACCCAGCTCCACTTCCACAACGTCACTTGCCGCTGTGGATCAGTTTGTTGATATATTCTATGCTATTGTAGGTATGTTTAGGAAATCGTAATTGTTTGCTATTTTCAGACATGTTATAAGACACAACAATAAATTCATTAATCATGAAAATAATGGCAAATTACTTAGTAATCAAGTACATTTTATCCAAAACAGATGAGTTTAAGAGTTAAGTTCTTAAACAAGTCAAATTGTGTCCAAATTAGTAAGGATCAGATGTGTGTTGGAAGGGAGACTAATACCAAAGCTATAGCAGTTGGCCTGTGAGAGCGCCCACGACCTGAGTTTTATCAGCTGCTACAGAACTTCTTATTTAGTAATAAACTATGAAATACAGACCAAATATATTTATTTATTTTTTATACTTTATTTATTTAACTTTCTCAGTTTGCCCCCTCTCCCTCTCTCTCTCTTTCTTAACACAAACAATAGGCCAAAGACATGATGGATTGCTTGTATACATAATAGGTGTTTGAAATACAAGACAATCAGTGGTGCCTTTATTGACATCCATGCCTGCTTGTATTAGCCTATCTGCAGATGAAAAACCTATTTGGACTGTATGAATAATAATATTCTACATGTTTAACCCTATCATATGACATTCATTTCTTTTAATAGTCTCAGATGGATCTCTGTATTGATTTCACAGGCACAGCAGGTCTCTTGAGATTCTCTATGGATTTTCCAGCTGCCCTTCCAAATGATCCATTGTGATTTCTCCCCGAAAGGCCCTGCCAGGGGAAGGCATGGAAAACAGTCATCATTTCACCATCTCCTTATATACCTGGCTCCTGTTTTGTAAGCCACGTTACCTTGTGGCTGTATTGTGAATCCAGACATTGTTTTATGGAGCCCAGGGGACGTGTATCGGTCTTTCTTTGGCAGCACTAGAATCGTGGGGACGGGGTTTTAGATAGTGTTTCCTGCTGGATATCTTTAACAGGTTTGAAATTAGAATAAAATAACAATGAATTGTTAGTTGGAGCAAGAGGGGGACAAGATGTTATTGCATTAACAGGAGCTCTTACAAGTGTGAGTGTGGCAGATGCTGCTGATTGCTCTCCACACTAGATCCACTTTCAGACAAGTGATTATGTAAATTCAGGTAAGCTTTCTCGGCCCAAATGGTACATTTACCACCAGCTTTGCTGAATATAAAACGACTACAATGAAGTATCAATTGATAGGGCTCTATAAACACAAGGGTATAATCTTTGCTGAGTCTAGGTTATTGATTTGGAGCTGTAAGCTGAGGGAGACTGATTACAGTGATATGAGGTCAGAGAAAAAATAAAAAACCAAAGTCCTACCTTTCATCAATCCAAATGACTCTGTTTGAAATAAAATAAATCCTCACAGTAAAATCCTCAGTAAGGATCACTGTGCTGCTACCCCCTGATGATTTGAAATCTATCGCATGCTTACCATGTCTACAATTATGTCGATTTTTGTAGGTCACTTTAGGGAGAGACATATCCCCTCTAATAATTTAATATAAATGATATCCCCTCTATCAAACAAATGTGAAAATCTAACGACTCTCATTCCAAGAATGAATGAGAGAGAGAAACACAAAACATTCTTCAGAGATATTACACAATTGACATTTAAAGGGAAACTTCAACATGGGTTTTATTTTCATATCCCAGCCATAAGTTCTACTGATTGTGATAATACTGTTTGCACCAAAGTCATTTCTGAGATCTCAGAAGTCATTTTCATGAGTACAATGTTATCATGGGCAGATATCATGTATGTTAACTTAAACATTGAGCCCTTATTAAAGTCCCTAATATTTCACATTGTATTCAAGTTCTAATAAAAATGTATTTTAAAATATGTTTCTAGTCATGAATTGGTCTTGAATTCATAATATTCTATAAATAGAGTCTTCCCACTAGTTTATGTCCACCACTTTAATGAATCAGCTATAACATGGCTTTAACCATGGCTTTAACTGTGTAGATTATCTAATATGCCCCTTTCTCAATTCATGGTTCAGGGCAACAAGCCACTCTCTATGGTGAAGAAAATAATTGTGGCATATTTAGCAGTTCCCAGTAGATCTCTCACCCAAAGTTGAAATGAAAATGAAACCCTTGCTGTTGACAATTAGCCACCGTGGGCTAGCAGTCCTCAGTAATTGGACTACAGGCAATTAAGCACTAAGAAGTGTGTTTATCCTGCTGTTGTGATGACCTTTACCTTTAAGATAAGTCAGCCCCACATCCTCCACTTTCTGTCTTTCAGTCAGAAGGAGCATTTCTTTATTTGACTTACTACAGCTTCATCAGAATGATCCATGGCCCAAATCTCACAGCAATGGTTGTTTTCTGCTATGCACCCATGCATATTAAATTTATTCACTTATTTTAATGAGATAAATCAAGTTCTAGCATCGCCCATTGTATGTTTTAGAAGGTTCTGCATATGACTGAATATGATCTCTAAATGAATCTATGAAAACACAGGATGAGCTCCAGCTCTCTAAAACCAGGCAAGTCACAGCCAAAGGCCAAATCAGTTAATTGCTTTGTGTTAATTCCCTATTCTCTAAGCTAATGCAATTACTTGTGAATAGAACCCAACTATCACACTTTAAGACACAAAAAGTCATCCCTCCCTCTGCTTTTTAAATGTCATACCCTGGTTAATCTATTGAATCTATTCATAAAGCATCGTAAATGGGAGAATGAAAGTGTACCCTTCAGCTTCAGTTATCATGCCTGAGATAGTTCTAGCATCTTTTGTTTGTCAGCAAAAAAATAAAAATAAAAATTTTATTTCACAGGATAAAGAGTAGCGCACATTCAGGTCACAAAATATGAAAGGAAAATGGGAACTTTAAAAAGTTATTCATTTGATGATTATTAAATCATGCAAAGCATATAAAAGCAAACATAAGCCTTATTGTAAACTCGTATGTACATGAGCATAAGAGGATAATCTGAACAGGAAAGCTTCATTTATCTCTGTTGTGGCTGCTGGATCTGCCTGGGTCAACAGCACAAGACAACAGCAATCAGTCATAGGAGTGCAGAGCCTGCCTGCCCAGTACACTAATCAGATGAAACACTTCTGCTTACTGGCAGCACCTCAGCTGGGGAGTTCTCTCTGTCCGAGTGAGACCGATAGACGTGTTAGGGTCTGACAGCGGGAGACTGGGCTTTTTGTCTGATGTGTCTGCATGTTAGCTGAGCTGAGATACAGATAGCCAGCCAGACCCAGAGGGTAAAAGAGGAAAGACAACAAATGCGTTAGTGGCTCTTTGTAGTGAGGGAAGATGATGCACACCGCGCTGAGCACATAACTACTGGCAAAAACAGAAAACAGTCAATGCTGGTGTAGACTAAGAAGCTAGTTTCCACGGAAGAGGGAGGGGGAGGAGGGTCCTGCTGTTGATATGGGCCATGGTGGACAGACGGTGTGGGCCAGAGAGAAAGAATGAAAGAGGGGGAGACAGAGATAAACAAAAAAAAAAAAGACAGATGTCACGTGGATCCAGAGTCGCTGATAGATGTGATGTGCAGCGCGGCGCACAGGCAGGGGTTCAGGTAGAAAGGGCTTCCCTTTGTGATGCAGATGACAACGCAATCAGCCCCGCTTTGTCTCGGGCGATGGGCTCTGCTCCCAGAGACATTGAGAGCCAGACACTAATCCGGTGGGTTTGTGTTCAGCGGGCGCGCTCATAAAGGCAGTGTCACAGTACCTGGGGTGTGTGTGGACGGGGGTCTCTGAAACGAGGTCTGACCTCTCTCAGGGTACACTCTCCCGCCTCCTCCTCCTTCTGTCTCTCTTTCTCCCTGTGTCCTAGCTCAGAAGCTGGCGTTGCTGGGTGAAATATTATAAGCGCCATATTGCTAATGCGTATCAACGTTTCACATGAAGGATGTGACAAGAACATGAGTCACATTGTTCAGTTCATCTCTTTTTGAGCAAACTCAAGGTATGCTTTTCAGACTTTCGGACAACAATGATATTGGCTGGTTAAAAGAGGAAACAGTGACAAAGACATAAAACACACTGATTCCACATAATGGGTGAGACTTCTGTCAAATTACTGAGACTCCACAAAGAATTCAGACTGCAAATTAGGCCTAGATGTTGCGGGGCCATTTTGAATGTCAGTGCTTACACGTTTCCTGTTACGAATAATGTCTGGAAATACATTTCACTGTCCCCTAATGATTTTCACTCCCAAAGGGTTAGGATGAATCAGGCTCTTCCTAATAAATATGACATACCAAGAGACTGCACATTGCCAATTAACATGTGCTAATTAAGATAGCAGGATATAAGAACATCCTTGATCTAGATTCCTGTGTGAACTATCAGAGGTTACATGGAGGTAAAGCAAGTATAAGTCTATTTATCCAGACTACTCTCTTCTAGTCAGCAAGAAAACACCACATGCAAACTTTAGTCCACAGCGCTAAAGCAGCCCTGTTCTTCACAAATTCCTATCTAATTGAGTTAAACTTCCAAATTAATTTATAACCACTGTCTGTAAACATTTGGGTAATGCTTTCTGTAGATAATCGATTATTTTAATAATGTGAAAAAGAAAAAAACAACCTGCTCTAAGATATTGAGTTAAATTCAATCTAATCTTTGTCCAGTAAACTGTTAGGATTAGGAGCACTATATTATGCACTACAACACTTTTATATTAGCCTTAGTCATACGCTTTCACTTTTTTGATCACACTGTTTCCCCTACAACATAGTGAAACAATTATAGCCCTCCAATCAAACGGCACACCTAGCCTTAAAGCACTGCAAGAAAAACACATCTCAAGACCCCTAATTCACTTGATCTTCACTAAATAATACATTTATACATAATACATCTTTTCACCATTCATAGCACACAGTACCTCCAGTGTTATGTGAAACTAAAAATAAGTAGAAATTATATACGTAGCATGATTTGAAATTCTCAACACATACTGGGTTGTCCATGAAAAAGTCTCATATTAAAGTAGTTCAATATGCTGTTGCTTCATTTGGATCACTGATCAAACATTAGAAATATAAATTTAATTTATTTCTAAAGAAAAAGTCCAATGTTCAATGCCTTGACTAGTGTTAAGAGAAACCTTGATTTGTCATAGCCCACATGGATGAAATATATAAGCACTACAAACAGTTTAGACAATCATGGCAATTATATGATAGTTAATTAGTGTGTCTGTTTGGGACTGGCAATTAACTTAATGTAAATGCCACCTATTAGACACTTTAGAATGATACATCAAATGCTAAGAGATTACGTGCAACTACAATTTAACCCACACATGCTTTTGTTTGGTGTGACCAACCCTAATATTAAGTGAATACAGCTTTTTATCTTTTTTTCTTTCAAACTTCCTTTGCCAAGTGAAACATGTATGCACTTGTGACAGACTTTCTCATTGTTGTGAACTGAAATAATAATATGTGTGCTTGTGCAAATATAAATTGCAGCTCTCAAGTCTCTTAATTTAATGTTGTTGATATGAATAATGTTAGCAACATGGCTAAAGTATGTGGCAATTTTTCATGGTGATTATGTTGGTACCTAATTTTCTTAATTTTTTTAGACTGTTATGTTCATCTACAAATACAATAAGCACTGTTTCTGTATCGGAGAACAGTGTGCATTCATATATCACGTATTTGCAATTGTAAAAATATACAATTGTAATTAACACGTTATAACGCATACTATATACAAAGAAATGCACAATGCTTTACAGTAAAATCATTAGTAAAATAAAGAGAGAGTGTGCTTTAGCCATTTTAAAGGCTTAAACGCACCAAGGGAGTCTGGGCTATAGCATGTCATATTTACTTTTAAATGAACCCACTGTTTTCAGCTGCTGTTTCAGTCATGCGCTGGCAGTGTTATCGAAAGACCCGAAACACCTGTTGACTCTGAAAATATTTTCATTTTCTGATAGCATCAAGTAGCAGCGATATCTGAACAGCTTGTCTCTGCAAACTAAACAGTCATGATTACAGACCAAAGAGAAGAGAAGATTAAACACCTGTTATTTTTTTTCACAAAGCTTTGAATACCGTAAGTGGGAAAAAGTCACTCTGAATGCATTAGCTCTACGGTATATGAAAATTAATGAAACAAGGCATGTGAAAACAAAAGGAGTACACAGTCTAGTAGTTAGTAACGGGACCTTGTATTGCAATAGCTGACATAATGTGCAATATTCTCTGTCAATCCTAATCTGCAACATTCTCTGTTTCCATAATTAATGTGCAATAGTCTCTGTTCTACACTCTGGGTTACTCAGTACCAATACAGCATCTTTAAGGCTTTTTATTCCACCTTATCCACCATCCATTTTACCTTAACACTACCAGTACTCATTATTATTACTTTTGTTTATCCACTACTACTACTATTTATTCATTACACTTCTGTCAAATACTGTAAAATACAGTCCATATTTTCACACTCCTATTTATATTTTTACATTTATATTTTTTCTTATTCCTTTAATGCCTTAGCCTGCAAGTGAGCAACTGTAAAACAATAATTTCCCCTCAGAAATCAATAAAGTATTTCTGAATCTGATACCATAAGCACACATAGTAATATGAAGAGTTAAGCGACTAGGTAAAGTCTGTGGAGGTTGTGCAGTGTGATCCAGCTGACTTTTTAGCTTGGCTTAGTGTTTTTGTATGACAGTACTTCCCAGTGTAGTAGTTAAATTCAGAACTTCGGTAAACTGATCCTGAACTGAGGTAAACGTAATCAAACTTGACTCATCAGTTAAAGGCACGAGAGAGTGAAGAGTAGGCTCTTGACAGTGAACCGCAGCAGTCAAACAGCGGAAAGCATGGAAACAGCGTTGAGCAGTCAATCATGTCTTAAAATGAAAACTTAGTTAAATCGGTTGAACAAGCTGGAGCCAGGAGCAACATATGGAGCTCTTTTGCTTACAGAGCCAGCTGAGACAGAAATCTGCACCACCAATCCCATGTGTAATGACTTGAGGGAACCATCCTGCTGATAATAAACTTTGTATATGTATTACAGTATATTTGAATCTCTAGCAGCTTGACCGAGGTCTGGGTCTAATACATACAGGGACCAGAATAAAGCAAAAGAGTCAAGTAGTACCAATGTCGCTAACTTTATGCCATAGAAAAAATGTTTAAGGAAAGCAGTGACACTTCTGCCTTAATCTCACCCTAAAGGTAGCCATAGATGTCTCTGAAATGTGACACCCCACTTTAAGTAAAACAACTGGTACCAGCACTAATTGAAATTTTGCATGCAAAGTGACAATGCCTGGGCCCTCGGCAGCATGGATTAAGGCTTGAATAGAGACAGATTCTTTGTGAAAGCCTACTGTGGCGGTTGGCGTGCAGGCCAGCTCCCTGCATCTGCTCATTGGGTGGACTCAGAAAACACTGGATTGTATACGGTCGCTCATTTTACCTTTTATCTAATCCCATTTTGGAGCCCGCCTTCGCCTGTCTTTTGTTACTCTTCCACAAAACATAATGCTTCCATGTTACACTCACACGTCTATTCCTTTGAAAGCAATTCCGGTCAAAAACAGCAACTGAATTTACATATGAAAGCATTTTTACCAAACTTGGCAGTAGTTTCAGAACATTAACAATCATACTGTGCCTTGAACTGTCAGACCGCCTTATATTGGGTGAGAAAATGGTACTGAAAGGGTTATGCAAAATACAAATGTAATATGCAATTTACAAAATGAAATCAAAATGAAAAAATGAAAAATTGAAAACATCAACCCCACCAGTGTTTGCCAACTTTCAACCGAGTGGGCTCCAGTGTTCAACAGAGCGCTCAAGGAATGAAGCACATATTGAAATGCAATCAAATCTGCTAGACATTTTTTAAAGATTCCATGCTGTGATCTCATTCTACCCTACTTCCCATCCTCTACTGTGGTTTCTGTCCCATTATGTTTCTTTCAAAGAAAAAGAGAATAAATGTTGTCAAAGTGATCTATTATTCTGCTGACCCCAACAGCAACTTGCATACAAGTCTCTTGTTATTGCATCAAAGCAACCCCATACCAATACTCTCAGAAAACGTTTGCTGTGTTTGCACAGTACAAACTGTAACACCACAACAGAAGGGGGCGGGTCGGAAAATCCAAATGATCCATCTCGTAAATTTCATCTCCTCCGAACAATACAGGCTACTACAATTTTATGGTCAGGGATGAATCTGAGAATTTCCACTCAACAGAATTGAGCGCTGTTGTTAGCATGGCTGTCAACTGAGCACTGATGACATTGAATGGGTAAACTAATGAAGGGATAAATCCACAGTGTGTTTTCATAGACATGTTTGACAAAGCTAAGCTAATTTCCTTGGCAGTACTACCTCCATTAATTTTCGAGAAGGGCCTGTCTGTTCCTGTTAACTAAACCAATAAGACTTTGCATCAACGGCAGCTTACATTAACCCTAATCAGCAATTTAGAGTTGTTTCACATTCCACAGGATAAATGAAATGCCTTTGAAAAACAGTCAAATACCTCTAATGAATGAACGCCAACATGGCGATACTACCAGAGTGAGGGGACACGGTGTAGGAGAGAAACGACGCTGAGGAAAAAGGTCACTGGCTAAATTCAAACGTTAGTATTTAAAAGGCCAATTTCCAATATTTCACACTTCACATGGTGAGCAGTGCTGACACAATTCACAAAATCGATACTTGAGACAGGGCTAGGATTTCCTTAAGTTTAGCCCCAGTTTTAATCCTCTAATCCTCTTCAGTGTATGCTCCCTGCTTGATTAATCTATTATTTGTATAACATGCAGCCTTTAGTATTTTCAGCCTTTCAGTTCTACAGAAATCAGGTATATTTCAAGAAATGTGGGAGTTATGGTTTTTTGTTTTTACCAAACCTTTCCGACACCACATATAGTGCTTTGGTGATCAACGAATAATGCAATGCAATGGTACGTATAACATAGCACACATTTAGCATGTTCGTCAGTAAAAACGACAGAACTATGCGAAGATGTCAGTCTCTATTACACAGAAAAAACAATGGAGGAAAATGAAATCCCGTCACTAAACGTGTCAAAACGATCCACTGGAGGGTTCTTTTCTGTTGCATGCTGGGATTTTTTTTTTTTTTCAAATTAGAGCTGCAGTGACCTCTTTTTCAACCCTTTATTTCTCATACGTAACTCATCCTTGCAACTTCATTGGACAGTCAACTAGGGTGATTCACAGGGTAAAATGGAGGGGGGCAGAATTGGGATGGCGACGGGAATAGTTGGTTTCCAAATCAAAAAGTGAAACACCACCTTCCCGAAAGACACAGCAAGATACTGCTTATCTAGTGTTACACTGAATAACAACACCTTTTTAATCGAGCACGAAGTGTACTTCATCAATAACTATTTGAGAACCGTGCCGAATGGTATTTGAGGCACTGTATGCTCTCAGCGTACACATACACTTAACAGTAGATTTTACATGTGGACAAACAAACCGTAACCCTGTTTGTATTTTAAAGACAAAGAGGAAACAAGTAGAAGTGGAATTCTGTGTAGTGTGAATCTGTTGTTTTTTTGGCGTTTTTCACATCCTGTGGTTGTTCTTGGACAAAACAGCAATGTATAAAAATAAATAACTATTATGATAGCAATCAAGCAATCGCAATATCAGTAATTAAATGAAAACAAATCCTATTTAAATATATGTACATATATGGGATGACGATATATGACCTATTATGAGATTCGTAGGACGTATTTTTTACTGAATATATATTACATAAATCTATGGTCAGTATATTAATATTCATTATTTAAAAACAAAGATATGGGACATGACAGTATAATTCATGCAGATTTAATATTAACGCATCTGGTTTTATCAGCTTGCGAAATGTTATAAGATTTGAAAAAATCCGCAATATACTTTTAATATATTCAAACAAAAAAATACAATTTATGGATTGTATTAAAGGTATGTTGTACATTGTTCCCTGAATTTGTTTGATTTTAGTGCTGGGACTAGATTTTTGTATGTATTGTATATGTGCAATGTTAGCCTTCAAGATTGCTTTTTTAGGTCTTGGGTATGTAGCTACATTGAAACCAAAACAGGAAAAGTCAGCAGAAGTCTGCATAGATATGCATGATGTTTGTCAAAGTGTATGCCAGTCCTCCATGGGATCTGACAGGTCTTTCAACCTTTGGTACACAAATTTGGGATGTTATTACACATATACAAATGATTCCACAGTAAACCAAGGAGCTAAATATTTGTTTTTCTTTTTGTTGCTGTTTTATCCTGTGGTTATCCCGTCCATTTGGTTGAGTTTTTACATAGTTCCTTAGCTCCACCTGTAATTATGTGGTTTAGTTAAAGTGACCAAAGGAAGAAAAGATGTTTGTTTTCTGACAACATCCTAAAAATACCCTGAATAAATGTATGACACTTTTCCATTCTTCAGCACAGTTAATGTCTCCTGTCCTGTCACAGGGCAAACAGAGTCTAGGCACATAAAACACCTGCAAATAATCATTAACCCCCCCCCCCTTAATTTAAAGAAAGTGTGGAGAAATAGCTCTCATTTCAGCTTTCAAACAGGTTTTAGAAGATTAGAGGGCAAATATCACAAAGATAGTCCCTGTAAGTACCAGAGGTCTTATATATTTGAACAATGAAAGTATAAGATTACTGTATAGTTACATTTTGGAGCACCACAGACACAGTACTGACATATTATTATAAAGATTATTTTCTCTATTCAACCTGTTTCATTGTGCCACTGCTGCCTGCTGCCTATACTGCTTAGCCGAGCATTACAGATAAATGACTGCATAAGGACTATACCTTTTGTAAGTAAAACTAAAACATGTTCAGCAGATGTATTTATGCATTTAGTCTCAGACATGTTGAAAAAAAAAGTTTAAGGACACGTCCACGTTTGTCTTTCACGGGTTTTTTATCACCAACTGAGGCGAGACCGGCGACACACCTCCACGGATACACAGGATAAAACCTACCTAACAGAGATTACACGTTTTCTAACCTGGCCGTAGCCAGCTGTGTAACAGAAACGCTGACACTTTCATTCTGTAATTAATATTATTACTATTAACGCCAAACAGCATCCGTATATGCATCCGTAAGATGCGGGAGCATGTTTTTGTGTCCCACCATCATCCCTCGCCTGCTGTTTTGAGCTGACTACATGCAAGGACTGTACACGCCATGATAGTCTATAACACACCAACAGAACAGAGGCTGAAAAGTAATTAATTTCCTTCTATAATGAACATACGCCTTTTGACGCGCTTTGTCTCAAACTCAAAGCCGGCAAGAAGATGCGGCTTAAACCATTAATTAAAACATTAGCTTACCTTCAACAGCTATTACGGCCGGTATGGTCCATAATATCCATAGAATATCCATTATTGGTCACGTATATCGCCCAGACATTCAAATAAAATACTTCCAGAAAGCCATTGACCGCATAGGAAGAGAGGGGACAGGCGGTCCTTCACCTCCAACAGAGCGATACCAGATAGCAGAGAAAACGAACTCAAATCTGAACCAAGTTTGGGCGAAACCAAAAACACCACAGACAGAGGGGAGCACAGAGCAACACAGAAACGCAGCTTCGCATTTTAGCGCTACATTTATCCAGCCAGCCTCATATGGAACAGAAACAAAAACTTAGGTATACAATTTATTATAACAGGTTTAAAATATTTGAATTATCGATACAGCCGCTCTTTAAAGGGATCCGTCGTCCCCTTCAAAGTGACTTCCATTTACCCCGTTGTCAATCATCAAGAGGAGGACAGTCCACACTGCCTTACCTAGCGATAATTAAGTGTTTTGGGATCATGTGGGGCATTTATAAAGGATGGAGCAACTTATTCGCGCTGCTATACCGCTCGAAATGGAAATACTGGTTATTGTTTTATCAGACAAAGCTTAAGCGTGTCTGCGGATTTCACTATGAGGCTCCTGTAGACCAATAAGGGACGTTTGGCGCTGTAACAGGTGACGAACACGGAGAACAATTAAAGTAAGTTCACCATTTTCTTTTACAGTATTACCTTCAATATTTACAGTTTAATTTGTTACCACTTTACAGTTTTCTACTAAGCCTACCACCTGGTGTTTTTTTTCTGGGAAAATGAATGCACAACTGTAAAAACGAAAAAAAAGTGTGATTATTATTAATTATATTATTATAATGATATAGTTATTTACCCTGATAAATGTGCATTCTGCATGTTTTTCTTTTTTTTTTTACAAATTTAATGTATGACATTGTGTATGACGTAAATTCTTGATAGATGTTGGCCTGTTTATTTGTTTATTCATTTATTTATTTATGTGGTCTACATTTTTAGCCTATAGCATAGAAGATAGGAATTAATACTTAATTTATTTAGTTTAACATGCAAAAGCATTAATTCCATAACTCACTAGCAACAGTATATGTAATTTCATAAAGGTCGGTTGTTACAGAATTGATGCCACTACCATGTAGGCTATGATGTATGTAATTGAAATCCTTTTCTTTTTCTGTAAGTTGTGTGTATTTAAACAGACACTAAGGCAGAATGGGGAAAAGGCATGATATACTCTATATAACTACTAATTTAATTCTATATTTGATTAATTTGAAAAGTTTGAAATTGAAAAGTTTTAATACTACTGTTTACTTTTTTTCATAAGTCACTATGAGTCAGTGCCCTGTTAAAATACAAAATAACATGAGACTGTAGGCCTTTACAAAAAACTATGGGAACTGGTATTCAGATGTAAATTAATGCGGTCTGTTATTAATAGGGAAGTCAGAGAAATATCAGAAGGAGTTACAATTCATTCTATATTTATTATAATGGTCTGCATAGTAGCTCAGTTTAAATCCACTCACTTCAAAACAGTCACTGAGTGATTTAAAATACTTGTTAGGTCAAGTTACTAGATAAAATTTAAAACAATGTCTACATACCTTAACTTAAGCGGTCAATTAAAGGTTATATATCATAACATGAAAATTAAATTAAATTAAATCTGACAGTGAATGGGTAATTAATGGTGAACATATATGTAAGACTACCACATGATGAATGTCATATTTTTGACCAGTCAAGCAGGAGGTGCTTTAGTTATTTGACTTACTCAACTTCTTGTAGCTAAACTCAGACCAGCTAACCATCATTCATGAGTCACAAGGAAGGCATCGTGTCTTAGTTTACAATTATGTAGACCTGAGCAGCAGTTATTTTCCAATAACAGAGCCAAAGAATCATTGCCGAAATGAAATGTAACATCCTCCAGAATGCAAAACTTTCCTTCCTGTGCATGAATCATCATAAAACTATAATCAGTTGATGTGATGTTGGCTCAAAGTACTTTCAGATGTGTCACAATAAATCTTCGGAAATTATTAAAATTGAGCTGTGTTTGCAGTAAGTTGATTTAAGTTGGCACAATGGAGTCTGGCAGCAACATTTCTTGCAATCGTTTTCCAACAATCAATAAAAATTCTATACTTAAAATACATATGCATATTAAAAATCCTAACACATCCAACGTTTATGAGTTTTCAACTGTTTTAATACAAGTACTCTTTTCTAAGTAGGTCCTACTTGTCAGTGATGGTTGGTATAAAACAACATCTGTATTTATGGTGCATCTTGCAAGCCAATGCCATATTTCAGAAATTTCCTAAGAGTAGTGTGAAACCAATTTCCTGCTCAAGAAGCTGGCAGTAAAATTCCAGTACCTTCGTAGACAGTTATGATGGGTAAAGACTACAACACAGAGGTTTTTATATGACAGGCATGGAAACAGATGTCATAGGGATACACTGAAGCAGCTGCAGAAATTACAGATATCCCAAAACAATTACTGCTTCAGATACAAAGATACCAGAAAGAAAACATGATAAAAAAAAAAATACTTTTTTTCGTCTTCTTCTTCTTCTTTTTTTTTTGCAACAAAAGTGATGGACATTGGATGTGTGGGCGGGGGGGATCTGAATTTCAGATGTCCTCATGAGGACTTACAGTACACAAATAAATAGGTACATATGCATAGAGATAGACGACTCGTGGATATAAAGTATGGAGTCACCAAAGTTGGATGAGAAACAAGAAATTAGAATAAATTATTTGTCATCAAACATGCCTTTCTCATTACATGCCGTGCCGCTGTTGCTAAGCAGCAGGACTCTCATGGGTTAAATGAGCCAGGCTGATTTATTTGCCTCCACTGAGTTTGACTGTATTGATTCCAGGTCAGTTGACTGGCTGACTTCAGATCATGTTCAGGTGACTACAACACAGATGGAATGAAAACGGCAAGGCACTGAGAAAGCAGCGTTCCCATACTATAATGAATACCATATTAACTCAATATTAACTTGAGCCAGAAAAGAAGTCAAAGATGTTGAAGAAATTGTTTTATGCTTCTCTAATATTGCCCACAGAGATCTTTCTGCCATGCTATCTTAATGCTGCACAGTAATAAAATGTGTAGTGCAAAGAAGAGATGTCTGAATGTGGCATAAATCCTCTCATGTTCCTCTGTGACTCCAGTGTGATCCAACAAAAGCAATACATTCAGTACTGTAGTTCTTCCCGACACAGCAGAATTATAACAGCTCAGTTTTTACAGCAGCATTGGCCACTGCAGTCTACAGTAAACACAAAACATACATCATAGGCAACAAATTACCTGTTAAATTACCTCCTATTAATGCACACAAGGTGCACCAAGGAGAAATTGATTTTAGCTCAGACGTGCTTGGCAAACTGCAGCAATTCGCTAGTATAATCACTGAATATTTGACCAGTAGAAGTAATGACACATAGCAGCAGTAGTGCAGAGCTACATGTTTGTTTGAAATTATTTAGCATGTTAGCATCTTTAAAAGTGTCCCATCATCATGTTTCATTTTCTGTGTATGCATTTTTAACAAATAAAAATTAATCAGAGAAATGGTTACATGACACGATAGGTTGATATTGTATATTATATAGAGTAATGGTTTTGCAATTATTAGAAAACATTTTTGCTGCATGTGCAGCATTACTTCAATACCATCAAATTAATTAATTTATCTCTGTATATCATTTGTTATTCACATTATAAATGTACTATGCCATAATATCACAAAATAGAAGCATTTTATTTTTTATATAATCTGACACAATCTCATTCATCATTTTTGCTATAACAGTGTTATAATATGTATATAATGTTATTAATAATAAAAATAATTTAAATAATCACAATATCACATATCAAAAAAACAATTAAGAATGGTTGGTGATATTCATAGCAGCCTTTGTATGACTATGTTAATATTATTATTGCATTTGCATCATAGATATATGATAAACACGGCTTGTAGTTTCATAGGTGTTCTTTTTATAAATGTCTCAAACTTGGCCATGTTTAAATTATTGTCTTTTGGCAATGTTTAAATTAATTTATTTATCATGTCAAAACTAAACCGATATAATTGAATATAAACTATTTTGATATTGAGTACAACAATATGCGGATGTATATGGATGAGGATAGTGATGGTTATGAAGCTGTTTTGAACTAGACACACAATATAGGGATTTATAATTTAATGTTGATTATACCTAGTCATCAGTGCAGTAGTTTAAAAGAGGGATTGAAATTTAACATATTTTAAAATTAACTATAAAATATCAAAATCAATTACATAAAGTAACACCAACAGAACAGAAAAAGAAATTAAGTATTTAAATGTTTTGCTTAGTATGTCAAAAGAGTAGTGGATTTTCATTCCAAAGCCATGCAACATGTCATTGCATCAACACTGCCACCCAGAGTTTAAAAGCTGAACCTTCATAGTCTTGCTGTTGAATACACTGGGAATCTTCTACAGAGATTAATCAGAGTAATACTTTGCCTGAGTTTTGCTCAAATGCCAGGCAATATTTGTTTTGGTATTTTGTAAATTGAAAACTATTACTAATCCTCAGAAATTAGAATTAGGAATTACATAAAAAGTTCAGTGCTCTTAAAACAATTATAAGGGTTTGTTTCTTTTATTACAAATGGAAATGTTATATTTTGTAAACAAATTATTCAAATTAAACTCAGGATACCCTCTGAAATAAAAAGGGTATTTTAGTAATAAACGTATTAAGGGTTAAGGAGTCGATGGCTTAATCACAGAGCTGGTGAAGTTTTATTATAACTTACTTTATAAACAAAAATTAACCCTGATGGGTGCAGAGTAAGTTCATCGTACATTTTGTGTATTGGTGTAGAATGGTTTTAAAACTCACATTTAGATTAACATGAATTATTTTGCTGTGTTGTCACATCTGACAATTATTCCCCTAAATGGATTTCAACTTTTAAGTTGAACAGCACATCACTAAACCCCATTATCTTAAGATAAACTCAGCTAAGTTGAAATGAAGTTGACGAGGGTGATAATGAGTTCCTGCACTTCATAAACTATTCTTATCGTTTGGAATATTTAGCTTGAATTTAAACCCATTCAATACGGCCATTCTGGTCTGGAATCGATTTCACCTTGAGCCTTAAAGGGCTTACGGTGAAGTATTGCACCCAGTCGGCATCAGCAGCTGGATAAAGAACGTGGAAATAAAATGGCCTGCTCTCCATAAATGTTGGTGTTTGATCCCTGACCCTGTGCTGAGGAAGAGCTACGGACTCTTCTAATCTAAAGAGACCTTTTGCATATGGATTAACCTTATCTGAGATCACGTTATAACGAGCAGGCAGAGCAGAGTCGGCTGGATTGAACTCTGACAAGCAGAGGAACTAAAACTAACTTGGATAATGCAGGTTTTTAATTTTTTTTATTATATATATTATTTATTTATTTGTCTTTATTTGAAGATAAGGCTAACTTCGTCATTATCTCCTCTTTCCTTTTGCTAAATTAAATGGCTCTGCCACAGACACAAAGACATTTTTAGTTGTTTTGAAAAGAAAATATTTATTCAGTAGAGCTGAAAAAAGATGGTCTCACTGCTTATCTTTCATGAATAGTCTGCACCCTACCTCACTCCAACTACCCCCCCACCACCTTCCCAGCGTATTGGTTTACCCCTGCCAAAAATTTAATTCAATCCCACTAAGTTGCTCCAGCTTTAATTAAATAGACCAAAAGCCTTGGCAGGATTTAATTTACTTTCTTGTTAAGTGAACTTTACAGACACTGTAGAACTTTTGCAAGTATACTGCTGGAACCTGAAAGTAGATGCTAGCACTGAAGTCCTTTCCTTTCACTTCCTTAGAATTAAATTACACAATTTTCAAGCACCAAGTGACAAAAGAGGTGAGGTGAAGACTGAAATCAGTGTCTTCTTTGGTTTATGGCGGGCCACTGGCTCTGACTTTCATGATACAGTACTTAAAAAGAAATGTGCTTGAATGGTGCACGCCTGTCGGAGGGCAGACAACACTTTTTATCATCATAATAAATCTAAGCACTATTGCCATAAAACAGAGGCCCAGTAAAAAGTGATTCAGCTGACAGTCATGACGAAATGAATGCCTTGATGAAATGGCAGTCATCAATCATGGCTTTGGTTTTGGACGCTAACATCCCGTCTAAGCTCTCTACTAATTGATATGAAACGTTAACATAAATCAGCAGCTGTGTGTTGATGCTGCGTACTGTTGTCACTGTGGCTTCCATTTCAGAACCACAGATAAATTTTCCCAAAGCACATGCTGGGCGGTAGTCTAGATGTGTTCAAGTCATTCTCCTATGATGTGGATAGTTGTAGAAACAGACTTGAATAAGGTTATGAAATGTTAAAAGATCTGGTCTTGTGTCTGGTTGTAGGTAAGTACAGAGTTTAAACACTTATTTGAAATGATCCTCAGCAGTTTTTATCACTAGAAAAAGCTTCACTTTCTCATGCAGATCTAAGCTGCTAGATGAATCTCTTCTCTTAAGAAGAACATGGGAACTGTTTGATTGGACTCAAAAAATACTACCCTAAAACAATGGTAAAAGGATATTTTTAGAGTTTCTACAAATGAAAAGGCTCAATGTTAGAGTTAAAGGTAATGCGTCATGAATGCATAGCACCCTTATAAATTGTCCTGTCATGAGTGGAGTCTCTTGTACACAATAGGTCAAACCTTCATTTTCATTGTCTACAACTAAATCCATAAATCACTGGCAAATCATAATACTGGAAAAAATGTGAATAAATACTAATCAAGTGGTCAGTTTTGATGTGCTTACGTTTGCAAACAATTTAAAACTTTATATATCAAAATTAAACAACTAATACATTTTGTTCACTATCCACTTCTCCCAAATCACACTATCTTGTTTTCCTCCTGAATATTTTGAATCTACCAACTCAGGGGTCTCAGGAACCAGTTTTTATCTTTCCCTCAAACTTCATGAATGGAGTTAATATTATACATAACAGTGTAGCACACTGGGCTAATCACCTTCTTTTATTTTTATTTATTATTCTTATTTTTTAATGTAGTGCTCAGACCTGTATTGTCTGAGCTTGTGTGAAGCATTGGTATAAAATATTTTGTTATTAAAATATTTATAAATAAATAATCTTATGTTTTATTAAACATCTCTCATCTCATACGGATGATTTAGCATAGCCGTACAAAAATTGCCAAATTTGTACCTACAGATTATATTCATATTAAATATAGGGAATACTGGCTAAAATTTTGAATATTGCAAATAAGATCCATCCATCATGTCTTAAATCTTTCTTCACTCAAAGAAAACCAGAATACAGTATGTGGTGCTCCTTCTGATCTGTTTTCTTCTCTGTCTCCATATAGACTGTCGGCCATTGCAGAGCAACAGATGGAGATGCACAACAGGATATTACCACTAAGAGGATTCCTATTCCTTTGCCTGTCACTCTGGACTTTTTTGGGGGGGACAGACTCTTTCATCGTGACCCAGCTCGACTGGCTTACTGGAACTGGTGTAGAGTTGTTGCTTAAGCCTTCTGAAACCCGCCACTACCCATGTTGACCTGCTTGGCAAACAGAAATCCCTCATCAAGTCTGCTGTGAATAACGTTAAAATAAGTAGCCAGGTGGGATTAGAAAGTCCTCGTTGCGTCTTGAGTCTCCGAACCTTTCACTCAGAACTCTGAGGTATGTGCCAGCTCTCTGTGTGTGAATGGCCCAGTGTCAAGTTTACTCCCCTACCTAGTACAAGAGGCACTGTGTGCTTCCCAATGGCAGGTAACTTACAGGGATTAAATGGTGATATATTGTGTGTTATAAAACTAGATATTCTCTAAACAGAAATTCAGTTACTTCCTAATAATTCAGTGAAACAAGTGAAAATCCAACATATTCATAATAGTCTTCAAACAGAAGTCCCTTGCTTTTATATTAGACCACTGAAGGCATCCTTAGTCTTTTAAGATTAAAACGTTCAGGGCCGCTGCTCGATTCCTTCTTTAAACTTTATTGTGCCAACGCGTTTCAGAGAACTGCCTCCTTCGTCAGGGCACTCAAACCATGCTGACATGCTGACCCTTCTAGTGTGTCCATCCCAGTGCACTGCCTGAAAGAGGAGCTGTTTTTTCTCTTTTCACACACACACACACACTCACACAAAAGTGAACCCTTTGTATAGGACTGTGGTTGCCACAGTGTACATAATGTTTGATAATAATAATGTGAGTTAGGTTTTATAAAGTGCCATGGTTCTAGGAAATATATTTTCATGTATTTTTTAGGTTTTTGCTTTTAAATGGCACAGTGTTTTACCGTCATGTATATTTTATGAGGAGATATTCATCATCTTGTTTGGTTACAGGGATCAGACATTGCTGGTTTTGAATTCCTGTGTTCACATTACAAATCACACATATTATTATCATAGGAGTAACAGTAATTTCCTCTTTAGTTTGTGAATCATAGGTTATACTCTCGTATACTATAGAATAGTATATTAGTTATACTGTATTTCTGAAATCAGTATTTCTCAAGCCATGTTGTGTAAGTGATTTTATATAAGAAATGGCCTTTAAAGGTATAAACCACAGTTCTAATAAAGATCCCACAGTCATTTAATGACTTTGTGGGATCTAGATGTAGTAGCATTCAATTTTGGAAAGAGTAAAAAATGGTTAATTTAACTTGGTTGTGGCTCTGGGGGACATTACCTCTTTATTGTATTTCCGTTGTATTTAACCTCAACCCTAAGAGGAAGGAGGGAGAGGAATTGGGAATCTCCAGGGGGATTCAATTATATTTTCTCTCGTGTTCACTGCAGTATAATGATTTTCCAACAAGATCTCTTTTTGCTTTTTGAGTGTTCAGATTTTATCTGAGTAGACTTAAGAAAATAAGTTAATCTTTTCTGAGGGACCCTTTATCTGAGCTCTATGTTTCTTATCCTGTGACCATCTCCCATTTTACCTTAATGAACAATATAACTGGCAATGCTAAATGCTTGCAGTAAATCATTCAATTTAACTAAAAGCTATTATACACTCCCCACTAAAGCCAAGTAGTTGTTGTCTTTTAAAGTTTGCATAGTATAACTAAAAATTCAGCGGTTAACATTTTCCCAGCAGATCACAGATCATGCTAAATTCAGCGATTAAGTTTCAGCATGAACAGACATGGTATGTTTCCAAGCCCAATAGCTTGTGGCTAGACTCTTTCTTCACAGACTAGCACAAATTTGTCACCACCGACCAGAATTTATCTGGAGGCTTAAGGATCCTCAGATGACGTTCAGCTGAGCTGACTTGCCAAAACAAGAAAAAAATTTTATTTTAGAAATGTGGTTATGAAGTATTAAAAATAAAGTAAAAACATAAAGGTAACATAGGAGTTAAGTATTTGTTGGACTACAAGATATTGAACAGTTTCCGGCTTTAAGGAGCCAGTACACACAAATGTCCTTTGGCTAAACTTCCTGATTTGATCAAGAGTAACAGCAGTGCAAATAACGATGGCTGTTTGTGTGTGTATACCATATATATAATTGCAGGGGTGGGGGTTTTGTCCTGTGTGTTTGTAGCTATGCATAGACATGTATGTGTCAGCAGGCACGCATGTGTGCAAATGCCGCTGCATGTCAACATCAGTGTGTGTGTGTGTGGAGAGGAAACAGAGGGAGCTAAAACTGCAGAGCAGAGTGAGGAAATAGAGCAGAAGAACACTGGCCGCACATAAAGAAATCCTGGATAATTCTGCCTTAAGATGTGTGAGGGCTGCAAAGAGCAGAGTGGTGCATCCAGAGGTCGTTTCCATGGCAACCTTTGCCCAGGGAGATCTCTGACCCTCCCGCCCTGCAGTACAAGCACGGCACAGATTGTAGGTCACATATGGCACCAGCGATCCAATCAGGCCTAATCTGGCTTGACTTGTGGGTCATAAATTATACTGTAAAGCTGGTTAATACTGTGGCTTATCTCATCAGTAAACTCAACTATACATAATGGCCGTGTTATGGCAACTTGATGAACCAACCTTTTACACATATATGTCAACATATATGTTTCGTCTATCGGCAAAGGTCAAAAGGTCTCAGGAGTGTATGATACCCTGCTAAGCATAGGTTGAAATTAAATCCCTACACATTCAAATGACAAATATTACTCAACTCATTTCTAATTCTTTAATCTAAATGTTTTACATGCATTCAGTCTGAAAAATTGAACAATATATAATTATTTTTTTATAAATCTATAAAATTTCAGTATTTGTATGGCACATACAAAAGTATCCTGAACTTTTTTTAACCATAGATATAGATTCTAGTTGTCAACTATACATAGAAATTAATGTGAAAATTAAATCTTAAATGTTTCTTTGCATGTTGTCTCAATTAAAAATTCTTGACAGCTATTTTTTGCTGTTATTATTCAGTTATATTGTATTTAATCCATGTATTTTTGTTGTCATTGGCTTTACTTAGCCTATTGTTTGTGGTTACAGATTCCACTGCTGTATGAGTTAAAATGATAATAACAATTGCAAAATCAAAATGTGCTTCTTTTAGATACTTTTGTTCTACATATTGTAAATCCAATATGTAGATTATGTAAAAGTGAAGTTGACATAATAAAGACCATAAAACATTGTTAATGCACCAAACAAGGAAATATTTCATGTCAAATGTGTTATTTGGGCTATGCATAAACAAATATATTTATTTTGTCCAAAACGTCATATGTTGTACTACATAGTGAGTGTGACTTGATTATTTATGTTACTTGATTACTAATCTGACAATTAGAGACTGCCAGTTATAAAATTCTATTATAATAACAAATATAATAATGTAAAATTCTAACAAAAGAAAGCAGGATTATTTGGGGATTTTTATGGGCCAGTGCTGCATAAAAAGTTCTATCAACTCCATTCACAGACATAGAGGAGATAAAAGTCCATTGTATCTAAGCCTGTTTCATATCTGTATTAGATAGGGTTGTTTTCTGTAGCAGACCTCTCAGCATATTATTAGTTCAAAATTGGGTTTATGATCAATTATGTAAATTTTTGAAATGTAGTATGATATCAAGTTGATAAAACAATGTTAAGCAAGATTTTTTTGAGCTATTAAAGAGCCATACACATTCACATTTAATACTAAAATGTGTTTTAGAATGTGTCTTTACTAAAATGGACGGGTCCTGTCAGTGCTGAAGTTCTCAAAAACGTCTCTGTACACAGATGGAACTTTATTCCACTCTCACGCAGAGTCATCAGTACAACAAACTCTGGGAGAAGCACTCTTCAGAAGCCTGCGGCCATGTAGCAGAAACACAGATATGATTTGAATGATTTATACACCATGTTTCTCGAGTATTGGAATAGTACAGATAAGCAACCTCAGAGGGGACTTATAGTTTTATGTGCCTTTTGTAAAGGGTTTCCAGATACACACACATACAGTGATGTGGGCGCGTAATAAAAGCTCCACTTTCTGAGGTTCAGAGAGCTGTTAAATCCTATTTTAGGTCAAGTCAGCTTCATAGCGTGGATCATCTAAATTCTTAACACTCAGTTATGCATTAATAAAACCGCAGTTTGTATATGGGAAAACAGATTTTCTGCGGCATGGCACAGAGAAAATAGTTTTTCACTTATACATGTCATTGTCACAAACACTCACAACAGAGCTTGGTGTGCACTAAAGACTGCTGCACACTGATAAAAACACTGAATCTAATCTTGATGTAATAAACACAGTGCTGGAGGAAATGGAAGTCTCTGAAAAAGCTCAGTGGAATATAAATATTTCATGTGTGTGAATTTAAAGTAACTGTATTGGTTGTGGAAGACAAGGATGACTTTGGTGTAATAGAATTTGCATGTTATATTTTCAAATCGTAGACACTATGAAAATTTTCCCTGGTGTTTGTCGGGTGGTGAGGCTAAACAAGACAGAACTCTGTGTACCAGTTCAGCCTCAATCTGATAGAAAACAGCTCCTGATCTCTGACTGTCTCTCCTCGCTCCATCACTGCCCCGTGGTTGGCGGATTTCATGAGTGAGCTGGTAATAATCACGGGTGACTGGATTTTCACCTTTTTGCTGAGATCTATAAGTGAAGGCGCAGTTACACTTGTGAGGCATTCGGTGGCCATATGGGAACGCTTGAGGTCTGAAGTCAGAGGAATCTTTACATCTGCTTCTCATTGCTTTATCTGCTTCTTTTGTGCTTCCAAGTTTAAGAAATAGCAGGTTACATCAGGCAGAATTGCTGTAATTATTTAAAAATAAATGTAAATGGCACTTATTATTGAATTATAAATTTTGTTTGCATATTGTTTTGATTGTTTGTTGGACCTCTCAGAAATATATGGGAAGAGAATAAGCATTGAAATGGTGAGACCAAAGATGGAAATGTAATTTTACACATCTTTAAATATTCAAGAAAAGTACTTGCAGGTGTTAATAAAATTATTCATTGTCTGCGATCTCGACTAAAACATTACTTCACTTGCATAATTGATTTATTTCCTGGAGGCAAAATATTTGCACAGTGTCAGTATATTTTAAAACTATACACTGCAGCGACCTACGTGTCCTCCTCCTCAGAATAAGCGCCGGCCTTTCTTTCAGTTGAAGCTACTCTGCTAACCAGTCTTGAAGTCTGCCTACACAAGAATAACTTATACCGCACACCACCCAGTCTGACACACACACACACACACACACACACACACACACACACAAAATGAAAACAACTTGTCATGTTATTTTCATTTGGCTGAGATACTAATTTAAATATATTTGAATAGAAGAGAACATCACTCTACACACTCCAAATGGTTTTATGATTTCCCAGAAATTGACAACAGAAAGATTGAAGCATTAAAAAAGTTGACAGTAGTCCAGAAAGATTAATAGTATAAATCTAAGCAAAGTGTGGAGCTTCTAAAGATTATTTCCTTAATCATATTGTTTTTCAGAAACAGGTAAACAAAGATCTTAGTATTTTATTACTCCCCCCCCAATACACACACATACACTTTCTGGCAATAAGCTCTTCAAATATATTATACCACATTTATGAACACAATAAGTTATTTTGAAAAATAAACTTGGTTCTGATGTTATTGGTATTTACTTTGGCTTTGACTTTGTTTTAAATAGCATTCTTTAAAATGTATATTTTAAATAGTATACATATTATATACATATTATATTATAATAATTATGTTATTAGTTTTAGGAGTGTAAATTAAATTTAAAATTTTAATTGGCACAATACTGCTGTGCTGACTAGACTGTGTAAATTGTTAGTCTAGTTTTAAAAGTTTGTGTGGCATTGCTAACCTTATGACCGGTAGCCACGGGTTTCCGTCATAACTTGTCAGTCTAGACAGTTTCAAACTCTCATGTTATCCTTCTGAACTCTGTGGCTGTATCTTTAAAATGTCTTCAAGGTTCACTGATCTTTATGGAACTCTCTGGTACAGTCAAGTGCACACAGCGTGAGTGATCAGGCCTTTAATTTGTTACTGAATCATGCAATGTTAAACCTCTCAGACTGCTTGTTTTAGGAATGCAGCCCTTCCAGTCTGAATGCAAGGAAGAAAGGAAGAGAGGTACGTCGGGAAGGAGGAGGTAAAGGTGACAAGAGCAGAAATCTAACACTAATGCAATCTGAAATGGCCTGTAATGCCCTGTTTCTAAATTGGAAAAATTGACCTTCCTCAGAGAGGTGACACAAGCCTGCACTCTGAGACATTTCAGGGGCTAAGTGGAAGTTTCAGAGCATGCTGCAGCAGACCCTGGAGGCCAAGCAAATATTTCATGAGTAATTTAATATCTGGAACATGAGAGCATGCTCCACTCAGGATGCTGGCCCGGATATAGACAGTGATCTAGGAAGAAGGAGGGGAAGAAAGGCGAAAGGGCAGACTAATGAGTAGTTAATGCTGTACTTCAACTTTAAGGTTTTTAAGGGACTACCACCCCTTCAAAAGCTCTGTCTGGAAGGCCTCTAGTGGAAGGGACATCAGCATCTACAATTTATTAATACATAAAGCAAATTACTCTTAAAATACTAGGCTGGCATTAGTCCAAATGTGGGTCTCAGAATTATGAGCACCTCATCCGGTAGGTTAAAAGAAAGCAAAATGACAGCACAGCAACAAAGGAAGCACTAAAGAGCCTGCATACATGCTAATAAAGTTTTCAATATGCCTGCTCACTCAAAAGGAAAAACAAAAAAACATTTTCTTCATGTGTACATGAACCAAGCTTGCTTTGATTACTGTATGTACTGGGTGAGCAACTTTCACTGCAAGGAATGGGCACCAGATTTTATGAACTGGATCCAGTATCCAGTCCATAAAAAAACATAGCATTGCTAGCTAGCTAGCTGCACACCATTACAGCCAATATAGCATTTGTGTAGTTTTTGCCTGAGCTTTTTATTAAGGTTGTTTCACTGAAAACCATGGAGGAAAAAGCATGTCTTCTAGCAGGTTACGAAATAAGTTTTTCAGAGCAAAACCAAAAGAGAACAGCAGAAAAAGGTCTATAGGGATGATGCTTTTGTACAGTGCAAACATGCTCTCTTTGACATTTAAGTACTCATGTTTCTATTTCATTTTCAAAAAAATGCTATTTAGAGTATATTGATATGAGAGTAAATTATATTTGGGTAGTAAAGTTCAAACAGTTATAAGCCCTCCAGATACCAACATGCAGGTTTCACAGGAATAAATTAGCAAGGCTTTTGCATCTTCTGAAAATCATTAACTTTTCCACCATTTCCTTGTATTCCTGCTGTTGCCTCTTGTATTCCTGTGTCTGGCTTCTTTGTGTGTGTGTGTGTGTGTGTGTGTGTGTGTGTGTGTGTGTGTGTCTACAGTCTTCGCCAGATGGTCAGTTCTCTCATGTGTGCTGGCTAACTTCCTGAATCTTGTGAGTGAGTTTTGCTTCCTTTTGCCTGACTGTAATTTTTGTTTCTGCCTCAGACTCTCACTCTTCATGGAGGGTTTTTGCTGGTCTACCTTGGTGCCTTGCCTGTGTCTTTCCGCTGCCTGCCCTGCTCTCACTACATGCCCATTTCCTAGAGAACTTCAAGCAAGATCTCATAATTGCTGATTTTCTTGAAATTGTAAATAAACTGAACTGACACTTTTTACTAACGCTTCCTCTCCATGTTTTACAGTTGGGGCGCAGGAAATTATACCATAATAATAATACTATTCATTAGGTCGCATGAGGGCAACAGTAGTGTCAGAGCCAGATCTGATGGGGTTGGGTGTCTTTTTAAAGTGGAACACTGTGATAGGAGGGAAATGTATTTACTGATGGCTTCAGCCAAAAAGTTCACACTATGCCGATTACAGTCAAGTGGGATAAAATCCTGCGGCATCATCCGTTACCACTGAGGCACACACATAGTCAAACTCATGCATTATTGAGAGCAAGGAAGATCCCACGACACAGTGAGGGGACATGTAGATACCTTGTTGAGAAGAGAGATATGTGTAACCAAACAGGATGTTTTTTCAGTTGTGTGTAACACAATATGGGATTTAAAGTGTAACATCAGGAATAATTGTGAAATTTTGAGCTAATTTTATTTATTTTTTTATTTGTTTTTACATTTCTCTGAAATGCAATAAACGTGACAGCTGGGTTTGGAAATGAATGTGTTTTATAAAATAAAAATTTTCATGTTTCATGTCATGTTTCACTAATACCAGCGTCTATGCCCAAGAATTAGCACATAATGTTAATGTAATTGATCATTTGCTAAACCCTGAACAGCAATTGCCCAATCATAGCAATAGTAACTGGGCACAGCAGGCTCCAATAAGCGCGGTACATGGTATCTCAAGAATTTTGAGGGTAGTGTCAAGCAAAAGTGTAAACTGTGTTTGTCTGGTTTAATGTAAGCTAGAAATATTAGCATAGCCTACCTACATTTTGCTTGTAATAAAATGAAAGGGTAGGCCTATGTCATTAGCAAATTACATTATTTTGTCGGTTATAGGTTACCTGTTACCAGTTCAGGATTGGAACATCCACCCTGTGGGAGCCAAGATGTCAGAGTTTTATCATAAGAAGTTTAAAGCATAATGTTTGAGAATACAAACATGAAAGTAGAAATATACCGAAATACCGAATGCTTGGCCCTCTCTTCTTTAATCTGTACATGCCTTTAGGAAAATTATATTGCCCCCTCACCCTCTGATTACAGCCCTATTGATTCCCTATGTGATTGCATCTCCCTGGTAAATGATTGAATGTGCCAGCACTTTCTCCAGTTTAACAAAGACAAAACTGTTGTTTTGTAGTAACCACAGCAGTTGTTTTTGGTTCCACACCTGGAACAAACTCCCAGAATCTCTTAGATGCACCCAAACTGTGGCAATTTTTAAATCCTCCCTCAAAATTTTCTTGTTTTGTATGGCTTATCAGCACTGACTTGTTTGACATCTGTACAGCCTTAATTGTCCTATCTGTTGTATTTTTTTGTTGTATTTCTTTGTGTAGCTGCTAATTTTATTGCTTATATTGTTTAATTACTTCAATTGCTACCTTAATTTTTTGTTGATTTAAATTTCCATCATATAATTTTTTCATGTAACCTCTCTATTTTTATATAAAGCACATTGAATTGCACGTGTGTATTTAAAGCGCTCTAGAAATACATTTGCCTAGCCTTGCTACTGTGTTACTTGTCCAAGTTTTTATGAAGTAAGTATTCAAACCATCTGAGAGTTATGTTAGAACAAGTAACATTTTATTATCCATTTAATTTCATTTACAATACAGTATTATCACGCTAGGATACATGATCAGTGCAGCTGCTTATGAGGATGCTGACTTTTTTGCCTGTGACATGTAGTTTTAGCCTCAGTCTTTTAGCATTCAGCATTGTAGCCATCATGTTCATATTTAAGACCCTTTTACACGCCACTCCTTTTAAAACAAGGTCAGCAGAGTTTTCATCCAACTCACTGAGTTTTTGCGTTAGCTATATCTTGGGGGGTGTTGTACAAGCCAGTATTTGAAGTATATGTGTACCTTTGTAGATTACATTGATCTAAAAGACCATGAGTTTTTTATTTGGCATTACATGTTAAGGACGTTTTTAAGGATATGCGTGAAAGTCTACTTCTATGTAGATTAATCATTAATTAAAAGATTCAATTAAGAATAATATAGGAGTAAATGGGTGACTTACATTTTGGTTATAAGCTCATTATCAAGTCAGTTGGCTAATCATTGTTGAAAATTGAGAATTTCAGCATTTATCTCTATATAATAAAACAAAATAATCCTATAATCATGTTTCAATAAAATGTGGCATGGCAAGGGAATAAGAAATTAATTACAATACTATGTGTTTTACAATATTAGCTGAAAAATATAGTTAGTTAATTAAATATCGTAAAAATGAAGCCACATGAACACATTTTGACATTGAATTGCATATTCACTGACAAGCTAAAGTTTAAATTTAAACATACACAGACTCTCTTGAACAGGCCCTTTGTCACAATGGGATTTCTGAAATTACAGCTTTTCTGTTTTCACTAAATGGCACCAGTTGGCAATTCCCCACAAATAATGTCTTTCTTCCTCAGGAGGATGCTGTGAAGCTGCTGACACTAAAATCGATTGCTGTCAAAAGGCTGTCATTCCTGATACCACGAGAGACATTTACAACTGTGTCTGGTGTGAAGACCTGCAGACATGAACAGTCATCTCTGGTGTGCTGGAGGAAACGGGAGGTGAGGAAAGTGTTTGCAGGTTTTCATGTTTTCATGTTTCATGTTTTCATGTCACTTCTCAGTCTCAGGTGCTTTCTGATGTGACTACATGGACACAGTTGGTTTATCGGTTTATATTCAAGACTGTGGTGAGAGAAGTTATTGCAAGTAACAAGTATATTTCCCTTATCATTTTCAAAGCTGCTGTTGAAATGTAAGTTTTAAAATAAGTTTAAGTTTTAAAAAACAGCTTTAAAATTATAATCTGGTTAAACAGTGTTAGATTTGCATAAGGGAATGATATTGAATTTATAATTTAAATTAGCTGATTACTAAGGGAAAATCAGGATGATAAACTTTAGGTTTGTAGCGTTTGTTTTTTCCCCTGTGCTAATTGGTATCCATCCATCCATCCATCCATCATCAACCGCTTATCCTGCGTACAGGGTCGTGGGGGCTAATTGGTATATAATTAATAAAAAATTTCAACATGATTATGTTATTAGAAAGTAAACAGCAAATCAATTTATATTTTATCATTATTATTTTTGGATCTATCATATAGCGGTGTTTTGTGATACTATGGGAGATGGGACAAATGTTTGGCCTGACACAGACACAAAACCTATCTCAACACAATAATTTAGTTCACAAATATCATATGAAAGTTAAATTTGCATTCATGATTAATTCATTCAAATGCTATACACTCTTGTTTGTGAGATATAAGCTTCCAAAATTATGTTTTAGATTTCCCACACAAAAATGAAGTTAATTAGTTAACTTAGATTCAGGAGAAGGGCCACGCCTAAAACCACACCTCTAATCAGCTGACAAGTATATCTACACCCACGCTATTCAACCAGCCTCCTCTGTCTCAGTTTGCTTGACCCACCCTCCCTCTCCCTTCCCTTCATCCACTTACCCCTTACCCTCTCATCCCTTCATCCCTCATCCCTTCACTCCTTCATGCCTTCCTATTCAACCCAGTGCACCACTCTCTCATGTCTCATCTAGGTACCATCTGGGGGGTCAATAAATCACTCGGGCGAAACTTCTACCGAGACGGAACCCCCACTCTGAATCTCATAAGCCCGCTCATCACGCAGCCTCCCAGATCAGCATCCAGATGGCAACCTTTCTCCACCACCATTCCCCCCTTACATCCATTTATCTATATGTACATTCAGAACATTCATTAAACCTTTAAATGACATATTGTTGTGGCGTGGTCCTTGCTAGTGAATGGCCGGATACACAAAAGCTGTCTCCATTCGGATACTTTCGTTAGTACACTCACACGCAGTACACTATGTGTACTTTACTTAACTATGGATGTGATACACTTACTGGAATGATGATCGCAATATTTGATATAGTTGAAGCTTCCTTGGCCGCCATTTTCACATGTTTGAAAAGAGGTTGGTGGTCCCTCCCCTTCCGCTAAATAGTCAAGATGGAGACGGTTGAGAGTGAGAAGTGTCCAGCATTACACACTTATGACTGTACCATCTGGGTACTCATAGTGGACTGCATTTTGCCATACATGTCAGTGTGAACGTCCTCAATATAGTGTTTGAGACACAAAAAAAGACAAGTGTGAGTTATTAGCATGTATTACTCATGTTGTGGGGACAAAAATCAATGTGATGTCTGCCTTCTTTTTGCAGAAAAAAATCCTAGTGCCCCTTATAACCCCATAACTCATTAAAATTTAGGGTGAAGACTTTGTTTAAGAACAGGATATAGTTATGTTTGGGGAAGGGTTAGGGTAAGTCTCGAGGTAATGAATGTAAGTCAATGTAATGTTCTCTGAAATGACGGTAACTCAACTGTGTGAGTGTGTTTGTGTGTGTGTGTGTGTGTGTGTGTGTGTGTGTGTGTGTGTGTGTGTGTGTGCGTGTTTCTCTGTGTGATGTGTTGATAGCAATGCGTTGACTTACGGTAAGGCTTTGAGCCCTGGGTCACAAGTGTCACACAGGGGTCATACACAGTTTGGTCCCCTGAACTCTCCAGTGTTAGATGAAGCATGGAAGTATCAATGCTTTCTCCCCTTGAGGCACTGCTGCCCACTAAATATGTGTCAAGTTGTTGAGACCAGTTGTTAGTCTCTGTTGAGGCTGATCAGTGGGCCACAGGTATTAAGCTACGCAAATGACAATCAGGGGGATCTAGTAGGTGTGAAACAACAGGATGGCATTGTTGTGGGACAGGAAGAAAGATATACTGTACATTAAATGATCTTTAAGCTCCAGTAAGTCACATTTATGTGCAGCATTACAAATCAGATCACATTTTGACATTAAACAATATCTTCTGATACAAACTCTGAATTAAATGATTTTCTGTAATGTAAAATAGTTGTTATTGCACCCAATCACACTGAAGCTCAACATCACTGACTGCACCTCTAAGCAGCTGACTAATTTCCTGATACATAAGTAAGAGCTAATGGACTTATCACAGGACATAACTTCAGGTGGTAAGAAAAAAACAATTCAAAGATACTGATTCTGCTTGAAATGTATTTTTTTTTAACATAAACCATTGGGAACCTATGTCAAGATTTGTTGCAGCAGGGACCCAAATGCAGGGCAGGAACAGGGTGGAGTCGGTAAGATTTTTTTTTATTGTAGTAGAGGATCTGGATGAGGGGCTAATGGCAGGGAATGGGGATCCATTGGGAGCAGCAGTGAGTGAAGGTAATGGAGGAGCCGACATGAGCTGAGATAATGAGGGGAAGCATGGCTGGCAGAGGTTGGCTTGGAAGCTAGGGAGTGGCTGGCTGGCAGCCAGGCAGGTTAGCAAGCAGGACACAGGCAGGCACAAAGTTAATGAATCAACTTTAGAAACATAAACTAGCTAGGTTGAAACAACAAGCTGAGGAAAAGTGGTTGAAGAGCCGGGGTGGATGGATTGCAGGCAGATGAACTGATGGGAGGCAGATGAGCAGACTGATGAGCCAGTTGCACACAGGTCTAACACTCAGGCGGCAAAGGGAGGACCACACCCATGCCATCATACACAAAAACAGAAAAATAGAGAGAGAAAGACAGTGGAGTACTAGGAACACCGGGAAGAGGAAACACTTGGGAAATTACCGGAGTATGGTCACATTTGTAATAAATGCAGCTTTAACGAAATGTTTCTTTTTGTCCTGATTTTGTCCATTACGACAAAAAAAAAAAAATTGCACTTTCCATGTTTCATGTTCGACACTTCTGAAGTATAAACAGGAGGGCTTTAAGGAGTGTCCAATAATATATATAAAAGCCATTATTAGCATGGACATCATTTAATGTATGTCAAAACAAATAATTATGGATAAACCAGCAAAATGCATGAAGAAGAATTGGCAACAGATGGACAAATGCACATCAACCCTGCAATTAGTTAGTTGCGCTCTTAACACATAACACACACGCATGCACACTCACTCTCATGCATTCTCGATCTGTTTATCGTTTGCAAGTGACACTTGGGGCCATTTGGTGACCCACATAGCCCTCATTGTTTGAGTTGTTCTTAGTGGGAACGTTGCATCCAGATGCCCTTCTCTCTGCTCTAGAGTAAAAATAGGTCAGAGGTCAGGATAAAACCAATGAAAGAGGGGGATTCACACGATCATCAACAGGCTGCATGGAGAAGAACAAAAAGCCTGGGTGGCTTGTTTATGCTATGTTTGCAGTAGGCTAGGCTTGTCTGTTGCCACACATTAGACAACACAAGCGTGAACCTTCAGATGACGTCTGAAGTCACAGGGGCTATAAGCTTTAGAAATGTACATTAGCAAGTAATTTAAGTATCTGGCATTGAGTGGTTTCTAAAGGGCTTATGATAAACTCTGTTACACATTAAGCTGTACTACTGTGGTTAGATAAAGCATTATTAGATGACAGCACAGCCATGGTCAGGGGCACCTCTGAAGTCAATTCAGAGAACAAGTATAGTGTTTGAAATCACACTCTATTCAATATATTGTGTGCTACATCTATAATCCACTGTTTTTTAAGTGTAAAATTCATGCTATTTAATTCAATTCAATTCAATTCAGTTCAATTTAGCTTTATTGGCATGAATGTGTAACAACAATATTGCCAAAGCATCATACATACAACATAAGAACAATCAACCCCATACATTAAATTAAGTAAGTAAAAACAAGTAATCTTTATTTGCCCTCAAAATTTCCAGACTACTTACTAGAACAATTACTAGAACAAACCCACAATGCAATGCAACACAATCTATAGATGAAGAAAAAATTACCTTGTGCAACACTACAGCTGTCAGGGATGTTGCAGAATGATGATGATTAAGTGTCAACACTGAGTCTGAAATCTGAATTGACTGCTCACTATAGAATAAACTACTGAGTTCATGTTCTATAGGGAGTGATAGTAGTAGTAGTAACTGAGTGAATGGGGGAGTAAATTTGCACGCAGCTTAACTCTGTGCCCCAGTTTCACATCACATACTATTCTGTAAGGATTAGCATTCACTCTAGAAAATGTACTAAATTATGTACACTCAAAGATGGCATTATGCATAATGTCCAAAATCTGGAAAAAAGTATGCAAATTGCAGATGAAAGTAAGACTAAAATATCTTAAAAACTAAAAACAGGCATTAAATATTTCCCCTATTGAATATTTTTGTTGCCCCTATGAAGTTTAATTGGCAGTATCAAAGTAAGTCCGTTTCACTGAAATCTACTGGCACCTGTATCTTTCCCTATCAGAACAAAATGGAAGGGGAATGTTTTAACTCACCTAGGAGAGCATGCATCCCATGTACTAAGGTTGAGTCCTGCAGCAGCCCAGTTCAAATATAATCTACGGCTGTTTGCTGCGTGTCTCCACACATCTCGCTCTCCCTTTGTTTCCTACTTCTACACACTTTCCTATCCAAAAAAAGAAAATTGCCCGATGAAAATCTTTCAAAAAAGAACACAATATAGTGGAACAGAAAGTATATTGATTTCAGCAAAACCAATACTAACTCTGTAGTACCTACTGTATGTAGTACTCCAAGGGTGTTATAGGGAACAGTGACACAGACTTAAGACCAAAACAAATCTGCAGGAGCACTGTTTCTAAACATCCAACTATTCAGTGCATAGGACATTACTACCTGTCCACCTGTAAACAATGTATTGTAACATCTAAAGGACAAATGCCTCAACAGATTACTTTACGCTGTACATATCAACAATCTGTGATGTTTAATTCATAAGCAAGCATAAATAGTTATTATGTTGTAAAATATTGTAATACTGTTGGGTTTTCCCTCCTCAGATTAAGTTTATTACCATAAAACTTAAATTAATAGTACAGGCTCACCCTGCCTACATTTAGGACAGGCGTCTATTTGGTACAGGCTTTTCATTCCTTTCCTAAAAAGCTCTGTCTCAACAAAGATGGAAAATAGGTTAGAATCAAATAGTTTATTTAAACCATGTTTATCATACCATACTGGTAAATCTGAATGAATCATACCGCTCATTGTTTCTGTAAAAGGAATAGAACAATTGAACTGTGGACAATCTAACCGATCTAACGATGTATAGCATGTCCGTATAGGCATAAGTCTTAACATTTACATTTGTATGTGCAGTTAAAACAGCTTAGAACTAGCTCAAGAGGACTATCCCAGGCCTGCATTTATCGGTCAAAACCACAGGTCAAAACATGTAGCCATAGTAGGCCAGTAAAAGGGACTGACGTCTAATTGAGCCTAGGCTTCTAATTGAGGTTTTACTATATACAGCTGTGGATATTGCTGTTAAGTAGCTCACCTGGTTTGAATGCTTGTTGCACAGAACCTGGCTTCAACCCTTTTGGTTTGATTTGTTATATTTGGCTTGTTTTTAGTACAGTACATGAAAAAAAAAGTATAGCAGAAGTGATTGTATGTAACAGCAAGGGTTTTTTCAAGTTGACTGAGACGGAGAGGAAGATCCACATTTCATTTTGGTTAGGCTACTGCTGTTAGTAAAATGTGTTATTTCTTGCTCCTCTGTGGCTGATTTAGCTCTGATTGCTTCTCCTAAAAAGGAAAAAAAGAATTTTTTGAAAATTTAGGGTAGATTTTCCCCCTCTTAATTACAGACATTTATCATCTTATCAGTCCTTCAGTACACTAAATTGATAGTTTGTGGGGTTCCAAGAAAGTACAGAAGATCTGTGTGATACTGTAATTGAGTGTCACATATCAGTGCATTTACAGGAAAGTTCCTCATGCTAAACCATCCTTACCGTTGCTCCCATGTGTTGCAGTCACATGAGCTTTTTGGCTATTGGCACCAGTTAATTTTCCACTTTTGCTTCTCTAATGCTCCTGGCTTGACATGCTGGCAGGCAGCACAACAGTTTGTTGCCATCCGCAGAATATCACAAACCAAGATGCTGCACCACAGCTTTCCCACCGGGGACCTCACTTGATTGCAATTTTGTATCAGAGATGGAAAGTATTGTGGGTTTTGTGTTGGTGGCAACTGTTGGCAAGACTGTAGAGACTTGGCACACAAATACAAGACAACACAAGCCACCAGTGCTATTTACGTAATAGTATTTTCCTCTCTGATGGAAAACACATGACAGTTAACAGTATACAAAGGGAGATTACCAGCATATTTATAATACAGTCTCATGACAATTTATCACACAAGTTTTCTGTCACATAGTTATCTTTTACTGTATTAGCCAAACGCATGGCGATGTAAGCCAGTCCAAGGTATTTAAGAGCTCACAATTCTTCGCTCAGTACTGGCCCAGAGACTGGGTAGAGCACTAATGCCATCTAGTGGCAAAGGCGTCACTATATATAAATGTCTGCTTAGGCCTTTTTCACAGCAGACCTGTCATAGCATGAAAAGCACCAATTGTTCCGTTTTTAGGGGAAAGCACTTGGAAAGAGAGAAAACTCCCCGAATGTTCAAGGCGGCTGCAGCCCTGCCATCAATGAATCAATAATATGGCACTGGACAGCCTTTTAACTTCAGCTCTCATTACACTTAACAACATGTCTGTCAAAACATGTCAGTCTATCTGTGGCTCATTTTGCTTGGTGTAAGGCTTTGATTGTGACCTTGGCCTGACTGACTCAATGAGGATAAATACACAAAGTAATGACACTGAATTAGCTCTGAGGAATTTGCCTTAGAAGCATAGGTGAATAGATGATATATAATTTTTAACTGTTACAATATAAATTACTATATGAAATCCAGAAACACCAAGCACAGTATTAATCTGAAATGGCTCTTTTTAAGAAACAAAGTGCCTGTAAAAGTAAATAAACAAACAAAATACTTAAAGGAATAGTTACAATTTTCAGAAATACACTTTCTCTAAGAACTAGACATACCTTGTTAATTTGTGAGCATTAGAAATGCTGGTACGTGGATTATGTTAAGTTTGGACAGAGCCAGGCTAGCTGTTTCCAGTCTTTGTGCTAAGCTAATTAGCATCTAAGCATCTGTTGGCTCTGGCAAAATATTTATCATACAGACATGAGATTGGTATTACTCCATTAATCTAACTCAGCAAGAAAGCAAATCAGCATATTTAGAATACACAGACTACAAAATATAATTTAAGATTAGTTCAACAGAGTAAATTCTGAAGACAAAAGGTCTGATTTGGAAATAAAAGCGGTAGGTTTTTATAGGTGATTTTGAGACTTAACCACATCCATCGCCTTTTTAACATCCTTTAAATATTGATGTTTTTAATATGGCTGTGTCCTTCTAAATTGCATGGGATGCTTGCTGTATGTTTGCCTATTCTATTTATTTGTAAAGTGCAGGACCATGCTGGATAGTGATTCTGCACTTTAAATAAAATTGATTGATTGATTGATTGATTGTACATTTTTTTATTTCCAGTCTTGTGGACTTCCCAACTGAGAAGTTTGGAAGTGTGGAAGCATGATTGCAATAACAGTGGTGGATAAAATATTTATTCACTTTTTAAATGACACTGTTTCTGTTTATTTTCTTAAATTGTGCCTTTTAAATTAAAGTTTTTACTTCACCAGTTCAAGGTGAGAAGGAAGGAGGAAGGAGGAAATGTGAATCAATTACTTCTCTCTGGCATTAATCTGTCCATTGAGCTTACAGAGGTGGGACTTTGACAGCCAAGCCCAAAGAGAACCCAGATCAATTAGTTTGTGCAAAGCATGAGCAATTTCAAATAGATTCATCTTCATCAGTTCTGACATTTGCTTTGAAGTTCATCAAAGTTACCTTTTAGTTCAAACCTTTTAGGACAGGAAATTAAAATATTTTCAGAGATCAGACCACACTGTCATCTACATTTGCCATATGCACTGTATTAATGAAGTTGGTCCACATAGCAGGGGTAACGTTTAATTTCAATTAGACATTTAAATCTCTGATCTTAGGATATCACACAGAAAAAGTTGTAGTTTGCACATTTTCCACTAGAGACCAGTATAACCTCTTCAATGCAGACTGAAAAGTCTCCAGAGTCTTAACACTTTATTCAGCTCTTACAGGGAGCTTAACATACTCTCAATAATGCCATAAAGGAGGTAGACCAAAGGTTTTCTAAAAATAAATTCATATAGTAAGATTGTCTTAAATGTCTACAAGTAAAAAGCCAACAGTAAATTAACAATGATCTAGAATGTTAAATGCTTTGAGAAAGGTTTATTTGCAAAATAAGGAAACATGCAATGCATTTTAAATATAGAAGAAACAAACGTGCACTGTCCAAAAAAGGGAACTTGAGCAAAAAAACAAAAAAAGAAGCAGCTGCATCATATATTATTATATTAAAATATTTTGAATTGTCACCTGCCAGCTGAACTTTTTGTTTCCCCTTATAGAAATACATGCACTGGAGCAGAAAATGTCTCCAGTGTTTAATGCTCCAATTTTCTAAAGACCCCTCATCTTGTACATTTCAGCTTTTCCAATTACTTCAAAATAGTGTTAAAAATGTGACCGGCAGGTCAGCAGAAATCTACTGTTCCACACACCATCCCAGGTTGTGTCGGTATGCAGTTGGTTTGCCAACCGCCTATAAATGCAAAAGAAGAAGGTCAAAGATTTGTGGCGGGATGTTTACAATAAAACTCCTGGAGCTAGTCCGCAATTATTGAGATCCTTATGCAAGTATGTCGGGGTTTAACACAGAGATTATGCATTACACAAGTTTTGGACATAAGTCAGGTGACCTTCGTCATCTTAATTAGGTGATCTTTGTCATAATGGTAATAATAATAAAGACACAGTTAACGTTGTGAAATGGTTTAACCTAACCAAACTATTGGTGGGGACAATAAAAACTCCCCAGCAGAGGGGGGCTGGGGGTTAAATGAAATGATCATATTACTATAAAGTTGGATATAGGGATGAAACGATTAAATCATAGTAAAATTTCCTATGGTTATTATTACTGTATACATTTTAATTACCTCACTATTATAAACTCATAGCAAATACTGTCCAGCATCAATCAAAGTTAGTGACTCCCAGAAGCAGGCATGCATGTAAAGTATGCAATGTGAGTTTGTTTGGGTCAAACAAGGCAGAAGACAGTGCTGCAGAGATTTTTCAGTCACTCTGAAGTCTGGTCGTATTTTAGCTTTTATGAGAGAGCTGAGGGAAATCTGATTGAAGAAAATGACCTTATAGTGAACGCAGGGTGAGTTAACTTTTAGCTTTGGTTTGTCTTTCTAACTTGCTAACAGCTTGTAAACTGAAGCTCTCAGTGTTAGCTGCTCTTGTAAAAGCGCTATTTGTTGTTCTGCTGCTGTGTGTCTGCAGACTCTATTCGTCCCCTGCACATGAAAATACCTTCAGCAGTTTAATTAACCAACCAGCATATTTTGTTCATTTTAAATCCAGCAGCTATCAAATTAGTTGTAAAAGTGTCAGACTGCTCTGTATTTAGTTAGATGGGCTCATTGCAGCTATCACTGTCTTCTAGAGACTTTTTGTTTTCATGTAATTGTGCATGGGGTTATTGCATTACCTATATAATATAAAATATATAATCTTGATAATGCACACTTAGATGGTTTTCATATGTTTATAAAAGGGATTGGCAATTTTATTTGTAGTTTTCAATATAAAACCTGTTGAAATGGTTTCAGTGTGTGAATCAGAACATTTTCATCTTTTTCGGCACATTTTTACAATACCGTGATAATACTGATAACGTGATAATTTTGGTCACTATAATCGTGATATGAAATTTTCATACCGTTTCATCTCTAGTCTGCTGCTTATCGACCACCCTACGTTGTTCTCCTTCTAGACCTCCTGTGATGTTCACCTTCCTTCTATGTTGTCCTAAATCTTTTAGAGTGACAGACACAGAGCGTCCCCTTATCCATAGTAACTCAGTCTCATTCCTGCCTGCTTGCGCACAGTGCAAGAGGAGAGGGAGAAACACTGACTGAGATTACGTAGAGCAGCCTACAAAATAAAAGACTTTTGTATATTTCTCACTTTCCCACAGATAGTCAGAACAACTCACTTGATTTGTCGGTCGTCACTTTATTGAATTAAAGTCGCTGAGGTAGGCAGCGGACCACATCACTGTGAGGCATATACATAAAAACGCATTGGAATCATAGCAGAGAACGAGAGCTTTTATCCTTTTGTGTACCAAATACATTGAGGAGACGATGATGGTTATATTTAATTGTTTTGATCAAAATTATTGCTAGGGACAATTCCGAAGTCGCTGGATTTTGGTAGGGATAAGTCAAACACTGCTCTCCTGGGTGAAAGTCCTCTGTTTGTCCCCATACCCCCACTTATCCCAGTTTGTGTAGACTTTCGTTCTTGTCCTGTTCATTAATTTTGGCTAACTTATCTAACTAATACAACCTCAAAATCCTTGGTGTGCTTGTTTCAGAGGGGACCCTAAGCAACTACTTACATTGCTTAATGGGTAAGACCAAGTCTTGCTTGGTCTCAGATCTGACAAAATGGTGCAAAAGAACTGTACAAGAAATGTTTGCTACTGGAAACAGAATGTTCACTTAAAATCAACTTTTGTTGACTGCCTTTTGGTACAAACATTTTTCCTTGAGCCTCTCTGAGTGACTGGGGAAAAACGCATGACCCTCGCTCCACCATAAATTTTAGTTATTTATTATATTCATACCAAATGTTGCTAGTGTTGAAGAAAGTAAAAGCAAAGGCTGATATTTTCCAACAATTAGCCTACGTTTAATGGCGAACAATGAACCTTATTTAATTCAATTCAATTCAATTATTCACATAGCGCCAATTCACAACAACGGTTATCACATTGTGCTTTTCATATAGAGCAGGTCTAGACAGTACTCTTTGTGATATTATTTACAGAGACACAACATTTCCCACCATGAGAAAGCACTTGGCGACAGAGGCAATGAAAAACTTCCTTTTAAGAGACAGAAACCTCGAGCAGAACCATGGCTCAGGATGGGTGGCCATCTGCCTTGACAGATTAGGGTTGAGGGAGAGGGAGAGCAAGACAGCGAGAGAAGGCTGGGTGGCATGGGGGGAAAGTACACTTAGACCCTGGCGCTCTGATCCCCCCCCTTCCTCATCGGGAAATTAAGCAAACTACTAGCCCAACTTTACTCTGTCCTCTCCTATAGTACTGCAATAAGATAAATAAGACGCTGACCAGCCAGTGCAATGAGAAAACACCACGGACGGAGTGAGAGTCATCACCAAAATAAATAGCTTATTTCTTAAGCAAAATACAAGTCCTCTTTACAAATAATCATATCATCACACAAGCTGTGAGTGCACTTTAGCAGTATATGGGTGCATGATATCCACATCCACAGCTAGATACAGCTCCTACCACACAAACCCCAAAATTTAATAAGCCTACACATCACACAAATGCACACACATGCACTGTTTACAAATGTACAGTAACACACACAACAGTGGCAGCAGCGGCCAGAATAATATTAGTTGGCATGGCGGCCATAAAAATAAATTAGAACTGATGACTGTTTAAATATTATGTGTGTTATTATTATATGTTTGGAAATTAGGTAGGTGTAAACGCAATCCACATCCACACACAACATACATTGCCTATAGATATTTGTTTTTAGCTAATATAAAATATGGCAAGCAAGAAGGCCGAAAGAAATCTGTCATTCATTCATTCATTGTGTTTAGCTCTTCCCCTGTGTGTGTGTGTGTGTGTGTGTGTGTGTGTGTGTGTGTGGGTGTGGGCGTGCATTTCTTGCTGGCACTCTCCCGGTTCCCTCCCGATTGTGGATCATTCACCTCACCTGCTGTCCCTGTCCTCCTGCTGTCCATCAACTTATCAAGTTGCTTGTCAGCCTATCTGGATGCCTGCCTGCTAATCCACAAAGTAACTTCAGCTTGCCCGCACCACTCACACTCATTCATTCATCCGTCCACCTTGACCCTGCTTGCCATCCACCATCACCCCTATATTCCTGCCAGACAACTTCTCTTTGCATCTCAATCTGTATTTCCTCATGTCCCTGAAATAAATCTTCATTAACTCACCCCTGTCTGTTTCCTGTGCTTCATCCTCCCAACACTGTAATAATAAATTCAGTATTTTATTTAAGCATTTTATTAATGCACATGACCAGTGTCTCAAATTGTTGATAGAAAACTAAGAATTAAATTTCCCAGTAGCTTCAGTTTGTTAATGCTAAAGTCAAGTATTACTGATGTCAGTTGCAGTACTGATGGACAGTGGATGGTAATCATACATAATATATAGCATTTTGAATATGGAATGAATTTAAAGGAGTAGCGATTATGAGTGAACTTGATGCACTCAGCAAAGAAGGTGGGAAAGGAGAGGCGTACAATGGATTTTTTTGACAGTATTTGATTATTAAGGGTTTAATTTACATGTTTTGTCACACTTTCAAAAACAGATGATATACTTTAAGCACTTTTGTGGCTGCAATGAATAAATATAAGTGTTAAGGGTGTTTAAGAGATTTTTCAGCACACAAAAAAACATTTTTTAGAATAATGTTTAACACATTATTTCACTAAAACATAGTCCACCATATATACTTAAGTCCTTTGTCTTTGTTCAAAACTCTGATGTTATCAATCCCTGTGTAAATCCAGATAAGGTATTAATGTGACATGAGGATTGGGTAATGCTGATGTGAACACTTAATGCAGCAGACTTTCTTTAATCACCAGTGATCATGTGCGTAATCATAGTGCCAGTGACCACAGCAGCTTGCAATAAGCCATGTGCATTAAAGTGAGCTGCCTACATATTTATTCCCTAATCATGTCTGCTCTAAGTGCCCAAGAGCATTTCATGTTTTTTGAACAAATGTACAAATTCAGTTCACTTCATGCTTCTGTGTACCAGCACACACAGCATGCTGGTCATCCACTTTTTGCATTACTGCTGTCGCGGACAACATGCCAGTATGAGCACATATGTATTAATTAGTTTGTATTAGATTGCATCTGACCCATAAGTAGATGTTCTCCATGTTAGTATTCACCATGAAATGAACATTGCAGATAAATAGGTCAGACGTCTTCAATAAATCCAAAACAGAGCCGGAGTCATGGGAGAGAGGTCTAGTTTAGATTCAGCTTCTGCCAAATGTTTTTTTTGTGTGTGTGCGTTCCTGTGAAAAGGATCCAAAAGGCATGAGGCAAAGGAATATGCTTCTAAAATATGGAAACTTAAAGAAACCAGAACAATATACTGCTGTAAGGAAGGTCTTGATGAACTAGTTATGTTATCAGTCTGCAAAAAGCCATTAACAAGATTGAGCCACAGGTATCTGAGGTGTCTTTAAAACAATAAATAAATACCTAAATAAATAAAGGGAATGTTACCAAATTAAACACCGAGTTAAAAAGATGTGTCTTAAATTTCTTTTTAAAAATACCAAGAGAGTTTGCCATTCTAAGGTCCAAGGAGAGGGTGTTTCACACTTTAGGGCCCACAGAAAGCAGCCTCATCAGATTTCTTGTGGGACACTTTTGAAATTTCTAAAAGAAAGTCAGTGCAAGATCTGATTTCTTGTTGGGACATACACTAAAACCACCAACCTCAAGATTCATAACCTCATCAATGGACTGTGTAATCTGTCAGTTAAAAAAATTATGATCAGGTCAGCAAGTACAACCAGTTGGCTTTTTGTTTCGCTGAATGAACTTGTCCTCCTTAAACCACATGCCATGCAAATGCAAATGCAAAAAAAATGCACACAAAACACATGCCACACACTGAAAGGCCACCTATTTTTATGCCATGACAGATGTGGCCATTGGCTGTGATGGTTAATCCAGAATGCTGGGTTTGATACAAGCAGGATTTAGCCATAACCATGATACTAACATCTGTCAGCATCCCGCTCCGAGCTCACAAACCCAGGCGAAACAAGAGCGGAATATTTTTGTCTTAACGTTTTGACAAAGAGGTGGGAAAAAGCAGTCAGTAGATTCAGAACCCGAGGTAAGTGTACACAGAATTAATCAATGTAGGATATTTCATGGCCTAGAAAAGAGGTACTTGATTCATTACAGCTTATGTAACATGTTTTTCCACAGCCTTGATTCTAGACGGTTTGTGCATGTGGCACATCACTTCATTTACAAATGTTCTGCATTTCTTATAAACATGATAATATGTGTTCTGAAAAGGTCAATGTAATTTGCATCTTCAAAATCTGAATCAATCAGAAAAACTCAATAATTACGACTGCATTTCCTTGTTGCTTTGCATCTTACGGAACACAATAAATATTAAAATTTGGAGGATATTTGGGATGTCAGACTTGTTTTAAAGATTATATCTAAAAAGTTGGTGCATGCTTTCTTATAGTGTCATTATGTCTACATCTGAATATATGATAACACATTGAATACTGAAATCAATGCTGAATATCTGCTTTCATGATTAGCAGCATGAACACATAAGTCAGTGGAGATTTTTAACTAAATCTGATTAAACCATGAAAATCTGAGAGTGAATGTTGCACTGTAATACACTGCGCACAATACTCTTTAAACTCTACAAACCTTTGCATACAAACATCTGTGTTATCACAAGTTTTACAGTAAAGGGATTTATTACAGAATAATGCAAAACTGTGAATGTGATGCATGCTTTGTCTCAGTGTGACAAGTTTCCTTGTGAATGGCACAATGGCAGTGGACATTATGACTCTAGACTGATTGATTACATGAAATTTGAATGATCTTTGGCATAATCTGGGTCACTGCAGAGACCGCTGATCAAGAAAAGAGCAAAGCAAATTTAGAAGATAAAGTATAAGGCAATTAACCGCTTTCATAAATACAACATTAAGCAAACAATTGCTACTCAAGATGCATAATGCATTAGAATAATCAATGTGATGTATTAATCTTAATGAAAGGCAGTCCAATGATTCCATTAACTAAAGTTGTTAATGTATTAACTGGTAAATATGTCAGCTGTGTATCTCAAAAACTACCAGATGCATTGCCATAAATCTGGGGACCTTCCCCTCAGGAAGAATTGTAATAACTTTAAAAACGAAAAACATTCTCATCAGCCTCAGCTGTACATGTTTGCTACTCAAACGATAAACATGGTAAACATTATACCTGCTAAACATATTCATGTTAGCATTATCATTGTGAGCATGTTAGCAGGCTGATTTGCCTTTTAGCCAGGTCTACAAAGCTCTGACCTCCCAAGAATTATAACCTGCCTTATTCCGGGGACTTAAACTGATCACAGATGCTTTCTACACTATACTTGAAGTATGACAGACTATTACACTGCTGAAATGATGCAACCTGGTCAGCACTTCAGAAGTTGCTCTGTAAGCAGTGGTTAATTTTCTCATTAGCCCTGGAACACTGAAAAAGTCCCAAAATGCCAGGTCAGGTTTTAACTTGGTGCTGAATATTTGATGGAATTTTAATTTGTTCAGAGGCCTAGAAATGTCAAGCTACACAAAACATTTTTCTTTTTTGTTTGCTTCATTGCAGTATGATTGAAGGTAAAAAAGAAAACACAATCCACTGTGCTGACCTTACAGTCACATTAAAAACCTTTTTTTGAAAAGTATGAACATAAGAAATCATTTCAGCAAGAAAACAACATAACACTCATTGTGCGAGGGTTGTGATCCAGCTGCCTTTAACAATGGTTCATTCATCAACAAATGCCATCTTCAATTTTATCTTCGAAGTAATTTCATCCCCGAAGAGGGTAAATAATTACATTCGTTTGTGTTTAGTTTTTTAATGGACAGGTCTACATGACTTGCTGCTATTCTGTTTGTTGTGCTTGCTCCCTAAGTGTAGCAGTTTCTCCGTATTCACTACTGACACCTTTTACCATACTTCTAGCTTGTCTAGCTTGTCAAGTGCCAAGTGCAACACTGGGTTGCTGTTCTGCTCATGCTGCAGTAGTTGGTGAATCTTACTTTCTGTCATACAGAATGACACTAATGTATTTCAAAAGAGAGCCATCATGCAAATAGAGAGATGTAACATTCTTAGTCATACTGGTAGCGTAGAAAAAAATATTTACTGTAGGAACAATCCTTCCAAAAGTTGGCACTCCCTTACAGCTTATGATTATGAGTTCACTGTTAGTTGTACAGTGTGTCAGTCTATCATATCACTTTCTTATATTGCAGAGCAGTCCACGCTGCTCCAGCAATAAGGAATTATTCCACAAAAATGATCTTTGCTTCTCTTGCTCTCTCCTGCTCTACTTTGACATCTGTGGACGTTCTGTACAGAGAGCAATATCACAGTATGCAACAACATTCATATGACATTAAACCTTCCGTATTGCAGTGCTAAATAGAGAAGAAATAAGACAAATTCTGTGCAGAAGCTGTAAGTGCTTGTTTTTGTTTTTCATGTTAACAGCCGGTGCAGCGAAACCATGGGCAAGGCAGGGAGTAAAGTCCTCAGAGAGACCTCAGTGGACGGGGTTCAAGCACAGGTAAAAGCACTCACCTCATGCACATACAAGCTGCGCAAACTCATGCCTGCACACACAAATACATGCAGGAACTGAAGCGACAAATACAAAGAAAATGTGTTTTAAACAAAAACACATTAAACTGGTGTGATGGTTAGTGCTCTGGTGGTTACAGGGCTGTGTGTGAGTGTGTGTGTGTGTATTTGTCCTGATTCTGGTGAAATGGGCCAGCTGTTGTGCTCTCCAGCGATCACAGGTTATGCAACCAGGATCAGCAGCAGCTCGCGTTCACACTTCATTTTCCCCATCATCATACTTATAAGCATCAAAACACATTACTAAGCTAAACCATTAATATCTTGTGATTAAGCTGAGTGAAGGAATGATGGATGTCACTGGATGTTCCCAATGATGGATAGAAAATCTAAAAATGACCAAGGTTTTCAGAATATGTTATCTTTATGTAAGATTCCCACTAGAAGTTGATAGATCAAATCCTCTATCAGGTTAGATATTACTTTAAATCATGAATATTATATTTTCTGGAAATCAAATTGAAAAACATTTAAACATTTAGAAAAAAAAACGATTCCCACCTGCTCTGTTTTTGTGGCACAGGACAATTCTGAAAGATTGTGGTCACAAAAGATAAATAGTCATCTTTGAGGACTTCTGGGGCTCTGTAGTTTTTTTTCTAATCCAATGGATTAAATACCCAATACATCAAAAATACAAAGTCCAATTTTAATTTTAAAAAAGTGCTTAGATTTTATATTTAGACAGTGATGGATGATAGGTTATGTACACGTTAAAGGGGCATTATGTAGTTTCCAGCGGCCACTAGCGGTGCGGTTCTAAGATTCCAACCAGGCGTGTGCTCGTACGCGTGCTCGCTTGAAGTCATGAGCGAGCATAATCCAAAACACAACCACTGTCATACAGAAATCCAGCAATAAACGCAGAAACACCAGCATGCAGGCTGTGGCTTTTCACTCAGACATGTTCAGGCTCTGTTATTTCAACGTTCCCGTCTCAGAGGCGGATCGACACCGGCTCCTTAATGTTACTTCACTCAGCGCAGCGAGACGCATATCGGCACAATCCTCCCGCAAAAAGGCCGAGTGACAGCGGCTATAGACAGGCATGGAGAGCAGACCGAGCTAGAAACTCAGGTAAATTCCCACTGCAACGTTACAGTAATATTTTTATCAGCTGCAGGTTGAACTAATCCATCACGGTACATTTACTTCATTTAGCCGACGTGCTACAGCGTTAGCTTCTACTGCTGCTTTCATCTTTACTATCTGTGAATCTGTCTCCGGAGGCTCAGCAATGTCAGCACAGCAACATATATTGGATGATAATGAAACGGTTAGTGAGCTGGACTGAATATTATAACGACACTGTGTCACACTTTATAACAGTTAGACCGCAGTAACTTTACTGTAACTAGTGTTAGTGGATGGCTCTTCCTTCCTCTGGGTTGTTGTGACCGTTTTCTTGCAGTGTTTTGTGTTATGTGGGTCACGTCAAGTTACAGCGATGGAGAGGTGGAGAAGCTGTGAGTGTCGGTAAAACCACAATAAACACAAACTGAATGTTACGAAGAAAACAGCGGCAGGTCCGAGCTACTGTAGCGTTAGCTAGCTGCATCACTATAGGCTACCTTTAGTAAACAAATCGCTCCACATTTGCTTTTTACCGTTACATCCTCTCTGCAGGCTAACAGTGGCACACGTGATAGTAACATGGGTGGCGTTAGTTGATGAAGTAATGTGGAAAGCTAACGTTATATGACTTTACATCGGATAACCTTTCAACTTCTCGGCGTTAGCCTGCGAGCTAACGTGACTTTCTCTGTGTTTCTCCAGCTTTACTAATGCTCACTTTGTTCTTACTCGGCATCACCTAAACCTGTTTGGTCTGATGGGCTTCAGCACATAAACCTTTATTGTTGTTTTATATCCTTACATGGAGCCTGTGTTTTGCTGTGAGCCGGTTGTTTTATGGTGTTGCACAGAGCTGAATCCGAGCCGGAGACCTCACATTAAAAGCAGAGTAGTGGCTGATGCAAGCAACGGAGAAAACAGGCGTGTGCTCCATTTCTGAGTGAGTTTTGAGCCCACTGACAAAAAGGCAATGACAATTTGATTTATTAAAATCAAAAACGTACATAAAAATACAAAAATAATTTGTAGCTACAGTGGATGTTCAATGTTACAGGGTAGTTGACACTATATGACTGATTTAACTGTTTTTTAGAGTGATGCGTGTGGAAAGAAAGTGTTCTTGTGTCTGGTTGTTTTGGCAGGAAGTGCTCTGTAGCACCTACTAGAGGGGAGAAGTTGGAACTCACAAATCATTATTCTATACAGACTATTTATATATTTATCTATAGATCATCATCATTATATCACACAACAGTATAACTGCCATGTAAGAAAATGGTAGACTCTTAGTGGCTCATAACAACATCGATGTAAATGACATTGGTTTGTAGATTATTTGGTAATCAAGGAAAATTTTCAGCAGGCTCTCAATAAAACCTCCAAAGACAGATGTGAGTCAAGGTTAGATAAAAAGGCTCAGTCATTACCTAAATTCCTCTCAACATCCCAAGTCATTCCCTCACCCACTTGATCCAAATTCGCTGCACCCAAGTGATTGTACTTTTCATCTCATGCTCTGGCTAAAAGGCGCACCCTATCACCTTGTCATGTGTTGGCTGAGTGGGTGCCATCTTTGTCAGCTCGTGCGGCTCGGTGGTGGGCTCCACAAGGCGAAGCTGGACAGAAGTGAATTGATTCCCAGGGATTAAGGATTAAGACTTCCCCGGCCGCTTCGGTGGAGTAAATCTGGGGATTATGATGTCAACAGCCTGTGGCTGCAAGAGGAAATTGAATTGTGAGGGACAGGAGCGGCGATGGCCCAGGATTACAGCACAGTCAGTGAGAAATCAGAGTTGGGAGTCTGTGTCTGTGCCTTTCTCCTGCTCAGGAAATCCTCCATGGGACACCAGTTGCTGCCTTTGGGGTGTAAGAATCACATGCTCAGTAAGTAAGTAAATGTTTAGGATATTGATTGAGTGGTAAGAAGGTTTCTGGGTCACTGATAATCCAGTCCAACATGCTCTGACCTGTGAAGAATCAGGTGGTGACTACCATTAAGTGCAACAGGGTTCACTTGCACTGGAAAAACGCTGACATGGATTTCTGCCAACCTGCAAAACAAAAATCAACAGATAACATGGAGGAGAATGTCTGTTTAAAGAATCCACAAATATGGGAAACTTTAAGAAGTTTTACACTCTCATTAGTAACCTGCTGTGTGTTGTTGTGTGTCTGTGTTCCTGTCTTTCTGTATTTAAGCCAACTCTTGCTGTGGCTGCTCCTGCTGCTACCGTTAAATTTGAAGGACTCACTAAAACCAACAGGATGAAGGTAAAATGGACCCAGCTGGGTTTGGTGTTCTTCCTCGTTTTATCTCTGGTGATGACAGGATGCTTCTTCTGGCAATATCAGCTGCCAAAAGTCCTGCCAGGTAAGAACACTGTTGGTAACTGTGGAAAACATCTGAAATAGTGTCGCTGTCAGGTGAAGAATGTCTTGAGGCTGAGTAATCTTCATCTTAGACATTCTGTATTTATATTTTCCAACGGACTTTTAAGGTATTCGATTTTTTTCCCCAAAGTTTTTTAGACCATGTATTTATTCAGGCTAACTCAAATGTAAAACATTGCAAATAATAATGAGTTGTGACCTATTTGAGACGTAACTGCCTTGACACTTGACCTATCATAAATAAAAGCAAAAAAGCTTTTAAAACTTTAAAAAGGTAGGTGGGTGTGTGATTCCATTACTTTATGCAAAGTAGCCTGACTTAAGACTTGCTTAAGGACTAAAACAATCTACAAACAACTCTGCCAAAACATACTTAATGGATGACTCATTTAACATCAAGCAAAGTAAGCATTTTCATTTCATCATCAGGGAATGGTTTATAATTTATTATTTTGATTCTGTGATCCTGTGATATCCAGTTACTGTAAGTTCTTCCTTGTTTATTTCATTCAACACTGCATCATATCAGTTAGCTTGCAGCTTAAACTCTGGATGCTCCTTCTTATCTGATCTTAATAATCCACAGCGACCTGCAACCTCAGTTTCTACTGCAACTTTGATAATCAATAGATTATTATAATTAAGAGATGCAAATCTCGTAATTGAGAGATAAAGCCGCCCCTTTATTGTATGATCTTCATCTAGTAATTATGAGAAAGTGTGGGCTCGCTAAAATATTAGCTCACATTTGTTGTGCTGGCTGGGAGTTTGTATACTGTAATTGACAGCATCATAAGAAGTTCAAGGTTTCAGATGGCATTGTCAGTTAAAACACTGTAAATGCTTGAAGCTTGACGGTACGTTTCATTATGTTCAACCTCTCAAACAGTAGAAGTTGTATTTCAGAATTAAAGTGTAAAGATAACATTTGAGATGTACATGTGAAATAAAAGACAGTGAAATATTTTAATTGTAGTCCACTCAATCAAGGAAAGTTGGTGTGAATGTCAAACACAGAGCCAGAATATGCGTTTCTTCCAAATGTACAAGAGGTGCTTTAAATCATAAGTTTGGTTTAAATACACTGAACAAAATTATAAACACAAAACTTTTGTTTTTGCCCCCATTCATCATGAGCTGAACTCAAAGATCTAAGACTTTCTCTATGTACAAAAGGCCTATTTCTCTCAAATATTGTTCACAAATCTGTCAAAATCTGTGTTAGTGAGCACTTCTCCTTTGCCGAGATAATCCATCCACCTCACAGGTGTGGCATATCAAGATGCTGATCAGGCAGCATGGGTTTTGCACAGGTGTGCCTTAGGCTGGCCACAATAAAAGGCCACTCGAAAATGTGCAGTTCCATCACACAGCACAATGCCACAGATGTCACGTTTGAGGGAGCGTGCAATTGGCATGCTGACTGCAGGAATATCCAGAGATATGGCCCGTGAATTTAATGTTAATTTCTCTACCATAAGCCATCTCCAAAGGCGTTTCAGAGAATTTGGCAGGACATCCAATGAGCCTCACAACCACGTGTAATCACGCCAGCCCAGGACCTCCACATCTAGCATCTTCACCTACAAAACAATCGGTTTGCATAACCAAAGAATTTGTGCACAAGCTGTCAGGAACCATCTCTGGGAAGCTCATCTGCATGCTCATCGTCCTCTTCGGGGTCTCGACCTGACTGCAACTTTGCACAGCCATCGAAGAGGAGTGGACCAACATTCCACAGGCCACAATCAACAACCTGATCAACTCTATGCGAAGGAGATGTGTTGCACTGCGTGAGGCAAATGGTGGTGAACCAGATACTGACTGGTTTCCGGACCCCACCAGACCCCCCAATGCAGAGAAACTGTACATTTTCGAGTGGCCTTTCATTGTGGCCAGCCAAAGGCAAACCTGTGTTAAAACCCATGCTGTCTGATCAGCATCTTGATATGCTACACCTGTGAGGTGGATGGATTATCTCTGCAAAGGAGAAGTGCTCACAAACCCAGATTTTGACAGATTTGTAAACAATATTTGAGAGAAATAGACCTTTTGTACATAGAGAAAGTCTTAGATCTTTGAGTTCAGCTCATGATGAATGGGGGCAAAAACAAAAGTGTTGCGTTTATAATTTTGTTCAGTGTATGTTGACACTTAATTATAGCAGGCTCTTTAGTGTCATTTCTTCAAACAGAGCTGACAGACAAAATGCTCTGTTCTCCAAAATACAGTCCAGGTATGTAATCATATGATTACAGATAAGCAAAAGGATATCAGGTAACATTATTAATGGGAAAAGCACAGATCCAAAGGTTCTCATTCACATTGTTTTGATCGGCGAGTTGTATATATCATACAACTTGTCAAATTGTATAAGATCAAGGGGGTTCATCAGGAAGCAGAGGGAATTATTGGATGGCCTTTGTGCCGCTGATACACTATACTCTCAAAATATCAAGTAGAAACTACAATAGCCTGTCCCCTTGTGATTCCTCGGCTCTTTCTTTCTCTCTTTCTCTTTTCCCATTTCCCATCTGCCACTCAGATGACGGCATGGGTCGTAATGCAAAATCAGAGATGATGTGTCCCCGTTTCCCCTCTCCTCTTCAGCTGGAACATCCTATCCCTAGTCTGAAAGAGGCCCTGGAAAAGGTGAGAAGAGTCATTTATCATGCACAGATTTAAATCTGAGGTCGTATTTCTGTCATGCCCACCAAAGTCCGAGGAAATTTACAGGCTGGCCCTGGTAATCCTTCACACCAAATGCTGTTGCAGTCGACAGAAGGAGATTAAAGAAGTAGTGGATAAAAAACTGTCTGAGAGAAGGTTGTATTTCTGCAGCAGTATTCCCAGTTAATAAACAACGTGCAATTAAATATATTGACACCTTATTACCCGTAAGACAATCTGAGAATAAAGAGTAGTGTGTGCACATTAGTAAGTAGGACACAACTGCATGTAGTTAATGAATATTAGCATCAAAATATGACTCATTAATTTCAAGTTGATCAGACGTTTGCCAGTTAAATTTCCGTTTGACTCTGCGACCAAACACTAAAAGCCAAATGGAGAATGAAAATTAAGCACATGAACCGTTTGATGTTCATAACAATGAACAGTGAATTCATAACAGATTTTCTTTTGCTCATTTCTGCCTTGTGAGCAACCAAACCAGCAACATATGGCTTTATGTCATACCTACCTCAATGTCTGCCCTGCAGTGGTGGTAAAAGTACTTAGAAGTAATATTACCAATACCACCATGAAAATATACTTTGTTACAAGTAAAAATGTCTGTATTTCAACCCCTGCTGTAGTGAAACTGCATCAGTTAAATGTTAAGTTAATGGAACTGGTCATAAATCTGTGGGATTGTGTGATGATTAATGGGGAAGGAAAGAAGATAAACTCACTCACTCTCTTCTGCAACTGCTATCAAACCATCTAAAATGTGACAAGGTGGCCAGGGACCACTGCATTTTTTGTAAGGGAGTCACAAGCCAGAAAGGTTGGACACCAAAGTTTAACCTGTTCATTTTATAAGCTTGGCTGTCTGATGAACTTAGTGGACTAAAACGTATAAAGTACCACAAAATGAAAATACTCATTGGAAAGTACAAGTACCTCAAAACTGTACTGAGTAGATGTAGGAACTTACTTTCCCTGTTGATGATGATGTGCCTTTTGTCTTGATTAATTCAAATTTCTGCATGAGGGCAGAGCATTTAACGACAGTAGCAGGGCTTGTGATGGCAGAGAAATGTAGATTTCTGAATTACTCATCATCAAGCAGTTACAATAACTATGGCTGTGATTCAGTGCTTTTCACAGCCGCCCCTCTGAAAATGCAGACTGTGTGTTTAACATGTTGCTCACATCTACAATTTTCAGACGAAATTACTTTACTTTAGAGGAAGGAAAAGTGCACACTTGTGATAAATAGCTCTAGAAAAATTACATGAAAAGGCACACAGTCATTTCCACCCAACCCTAACTAAGACATTCTGTTCTTAAATTAAAATTGTCATTTTCTTCAGTCTCATTGGGGTCCAAAGGTCAAATTATCTTCACAGATTGTTATGACTCCCTTTTTGTGATTAATGACTGCAAATAAACTTGACTTGATCTGAGAACCAGGATGAGTTCATTTTTTTAAAATTATTTTTTTAAACCATAAAACCTCCTCCTGAATATTTTAGGTACAATAGAAACTTATATATTAGACCTTTTTAGGTGGTAATCTGATCTAATTATATAAATCTATTTATATCATGGAAATAAAAGCAAGTTGCAAGCCATGTTAAAGGGTTATATACATTTAGGTAAATACGCTTCTTCACTTTCTTATCTTATGCTAAATATGAAGCCTCTCGTCTTTAAGTAAATTTTTTTAATGAAATAATCTACATATCAATCTAACTGGGATATATTTTCAAAATGGACTCCTTTCTCTTCCAGGTGGACGTTTTGCTTCGGCAAAGCATCAACCCCATCAGCCTTCCCTCTCTATCCGCCATTGTGATCTTAAATGACACTGTTTTGTGGACTGGCAACTTTGGAAAAAGGAATGGCAGTGACCCACTCTCAGGACCACCCAACGAGTACACGATTTATAGGTGAGTAGTGTACTTAAACCTACAGCACAAATGTCAAAGATGTCCCCCTTTCAATTTTAGGTATAAATTCTGTTTGTATTTTTTATTTTCCTGTGATTATCAGGGCAGAAGCCAAGATTTTACATATACTGAGGTCATGAGATGAAGCAGACAGTTTCTACAAGGTTTGAGTTAGTTAATGTGTTTAATTATGTTTTCTGCAAGTTTTATTTAAATGGAGCACTTAACTATGACTGAACAATTAATCAAATTATTATATTATATATTCAAATAGCAGCAGCTGCAATGTTTCACACCATTCAACATTTAAATGTGATTTCAGCCTTCTCCACGCGGGCAGGAATAAAATTCAGGTGTAGAAATAATGAATATCCTATTCTTTAGTAAATTTTCTATCAGTAAAAGTTTTTGGTAGTCATCTTTACATGGTCCTCCCTACCACAGTGGTTATCGCTGCTCTTTCTCGCAAGCCAGTTTTTCTTTTATTGATTATGTTGCTGCAGTATGAAACATAAAACACATTGCTTCCTGTCCTGCAGAGGAAGCAATGTGTTTTCATAGGATAAACATTATTACATCAGCTTAATTAATTGTAATAGGCACATGAACTCTGGTTATGAATATTATTCAACCTGTAAACATCTGTGCAGTAACCTCCTTGGATTGAATTGATGAAGCAGCATCATGGCGATCATGTTACCCTGAATGTCTGATGATTACTCAAAAAAGGCTAAAGTAACTGCTAGTGGTACAGTGCAGGTCTCCAGGGGAAAGGAAAGCTATATAAACCTAGTTGGATTTGGCAGTTAAAGTTTATTTATTATTTCTTTAACACATTATTTTGTTAAAATTTAATTCAATCACATAAAATAATTAACACCATAATGAACAAAAGAGGAGAGCTACACCAGATTTTGGAGAATCTAATCTAAAGTTTTGTACTTACCGAATACCTATAAAAACAAGAAGCCCAGTGTCTTGGTGGCAGTAGGGACAGCATGTCAAAAACCAACATGAAACCTCACAATGGTGTTTGCATACCATAGGTGTCATTTACACTGGGGACGCTAGGGACATGTCCCCACCACATTTTGAAATGGCTGATTTTGTCCCCACAACTTTTTGAAAGCATCTGTTAAAGATGTTCTGAAAAATAGCTTGCTCCAAGAAATTTTAACTAATAAATGAAAATGCTTTGAGTAAGGTTTATTTGCACAATAAGAAAAATATTTTTTAAATTGTTTTCCTATTTAAACAGATGACATAAAGAGACAGTTTTGCAATTTGGTATTGCACTGCCTTAAAGTTGGGGGATGTGCAAAAGACAGATTGGGGAAAATCAATGCCGCAGAGGCCGAGAAATAGTGCTGACTTTTAGTATACTGAGATCCTACAATTACAAAACAACTTGATAGCATCATGGGTTATTTTCTCATTCTTTAGAAAGCTCCTCCAGAGCCACAGATAATATACAACCATGTTCACACACTGTAGTACACCCGGCCCGTGACGTTTGCTATAAAATTGGTGGAATTCCCCTTTAAAAGATAATTTCTAATTATCTACTTTGTGATTAGTGAGCAGTCTAGGGCGGCTTAAATGATCTGACCCAATTTTTGGATAAAAGACCGCCTGGGATTATACCAAGTACTCATTGTTTAAGGAAACTAGCTGAGATTGTTCTTTCTAAAAATGTGGGCAACAAAATGTCTCCCAAGGTCAGTTCCCTATACGTAGCCTATATTGCTAATGATTGTCTTGCCTCTTAAAATCTCTTCCATAACCACATGAAACTACAGAAATGTTTTGTGGATGATATATGTTCATGATGTATGATGGTCATGTTGATAGTTTTTTTTATGAGTATCTCAATCTCTGCCATGAACTACCATTAATCATAATGGCAGGACGTTGACAATCATTCCGTCCACTCCACCTGGAAAAAAGCCTCCCCATCAGCAAGTTTAGTTGTATCAGGAGAATCTTTACTAAACAAATTCACTATGACAAATACGTAGGTGAATTAGAATATAGATTTAGGGAAAAATGTATGATGAGAGTTGGAGAAAAGCTGCCCGAGACAGCCCTGAAAAAAAATCTCCACCAAATAATGGTTCTAGGTGTGCTAGGTAAATACAACTATACGAAAACACCGGCAAATCTTCTGATGCACTCCTTAAAATTAATTCACAGATTCACCCAAAGTAGTGTACAAAATTCCCCCTAACCTGAGACAAACAGTACTTTCCTTAATCCTCTACCAATCTAAATGTGTTATTTTATTATATAACACCAAAGGTGATATAGATTTTGATATATGGGATAATGAATCTGATAAAATGTTTATTTATAAGACATATGTTTGAAATTTTGAAGTCCGCCTTTTGTATTACTGTTTTCTTTCTGTATGTACCTTCATCTAGGTATTTTATTGAATTGTTAAGTGTTTTTGGATGTTTATCACCATGGCCGTTTTCTGTATTAGTGAGCATTCCCACAATTGCAAATTTAAAATCAAATGTTAGTTATCTAAATGTCCTGCTTAAATTGTCAACAAAATGGGAGTGTATAACAAATTTGACTAGACAACATAAACATATAATGTACACTATAGCCCACAGCCCCAGTCAATTTGAAGCCAAAGAAAACTATTGCTCATAACAAGTACCTCCAGCACTCGTCTAAATAGGTGCATAAAGATTTATTGAGTTCTTTCAGTACTTCATGTACTTTAAGTGCTCTTTCAGTCACAGTATCTCCTGAAAGGGCTCCATTTAAGTAATTTCCCCACAACTATATATAATTTTCTCCACCACTGGCAATTTTGTTTTTGAGGGGGACACAGTTGAAGCTTTCAACATGACCACCCATCTTAGAAATCAAAAATATATGAATGTTTTGGCTTTAAACCATCTGTGAGCACTGATAATTAGTTTGTGTCTGCTGTTTTTTTTAAATTCAATTTGACACTGTTTTTCAGTCATATTTTCACATACTTTCAGATGAATTTAACTGATAGAAATTGCTTTATACAACACCTTTACATCTTTTTAATATTTACCTACCTACGTCCCTTGAGTATAATAGGGATTTGTGGATCTTTATTTGGACCATTGTGTTTTGTATCAGGTATTTACAGATAGGGAGGTTCAGTGGAGTCAGAGACCATAGTATATTTGAACAGTCTGCTTATTTATGTCAAAGAATAAGTAATAGCTATAAACATAAATTTGTATCAAATCAAAAATTTTACACAAAAAATTCTCCATTTTAAATGCCTTGAAGAGCTTCAAAACTAAAACCTAAATGTTAGAAAACAAGTATTCCTGTCTCTGTTTGGTTTACATCTTTAAAGCCCCTCCAGCCAGTTTTAACTGCTGTTTTTGGTTAACGTTCTTTCTCAAACAGAGTGTGGCTGTAGTGTTGGAGTGTTCACTAACGATATGCTGTGTTAAAATTACAACACTGTAAAGTTTAGTACACTTTACTTACCCATGATAGAAACTAATGTGCGCGTATCAGCTGTTATCAATTATACAGTCGATGGTCCTGTCAGGCACTGCACACGATAACTCCCACTACGTTTTATGGTGCGCTTACTTTACCGCGGGGGTGTGGGGGGTGCCTACGCCGATGCATTGCTAAAACGGCCATCAGTAAAATGCATGTTTCAGACTGTATATAAGACGGTGGCAGGTGAAAGTGCGACGCGTTTTCTGTCAACTGTCCTCCAACACCACACGCACAAATGCCATAATGAAAATGAACAGCACACTAAACCAAGAGGAGGAAACAAAAAAATAAAATGAAGACCCTCTGTTAGCTAACTTTCTGCAATAACTATGCTAGCTAACTACACCTGGCTAACTACAACTAAGTTAACTCGTGTAACTAAACTAGAAAGACAAACCAACAATCAGACACAGAGACATACCTACTGTAAGTTCTAAGTAAATGACATGATAAATTTGTTAGCTAGCTCACAACAATGTTTATCGGTTTGAAGCTCTGACTTAACGAGCCGTGAAGGCGTGACAGTTTTTTAACGTGGCATGAAAGTGCGCCTGCGCAAGCTTGGAGAATGACGTGTGACTTATGGAATTACTATAGTCTGCGTCACAACCCCATTTTAACAACTAAGCAACTTTTGCAACTTTGAGCACAAAATTAAGCCATTTGTCAAAAAATATTTGGCGAACAATGTGGGTAATCAACATTGTAAGGAAATGACTCAAAAAAATATGAAATATCATAGAAATGTCAAAATACACTGGAGGGGGGCTTTAAGTCTAAGTTTAAGGCTAATTTTCTGACCTTCAGGTTTCTAAAATTAGTCTTTTAAGTTGCAATTTAACTAATCCTCTCCATTTACAATAAGTTCTCTTATTGGTAAGCAATGTTTAATATAAGTTCAGCTAGTTGATTTTGTGGCAACGCGCCTCATTTGCATTACCAATTTACCTCAGAAAAATATAAAATAACATATAATGCCCAGGTACAAAAATGAATAATCCACATATCAATGTATAATCAATAAATTGATGTTGCTGTAGGTGAAAAGGCCAATGTAAGGTTCAATAAACGGCTGGAGGTCCCTGAGCCTGGCTAAGAAATAGTCCAGCATGTAACTCCCACATAAAACCGCAACATGTCATTTTTGCACTTAGCTTTTTGTATAGATTAAACAAACGTGGAATAACGTCTAAAATTGGTGAATTTTAGGACTGCTGGTAGGTGGATTTTGTTATCTTTGGACAAAGCCAGGCTACCTTTTTCCCTGTTTCTGGTCATTATGCTAAGCTAGGCTAACCGGCTGCAGGCTATAGCTTTACATTTATCATACAAAGAATGGTATCAATCGTCTTCTCTATCTCTCGGCTAAAGAGCAAATGAGTATTTCCCAGTGGAATGGCCACATTTGTGCATGTTGCTAGAAACATGGTAACATGGCACAATGAATGGATTATCGAGGAGAAGAAGCCTGTACAGAGAGTGGCTGGATATATCAAGGAATGTTGCCAGACAGATATCCACACACTTGGGTTGATAGCACAAGATGATAGAAGTGATAGGACTGTCAGGAATGCAATAGACACCTATGGGCTTGGATCACATGGAATGATGGATGGATGATGGCATGTTGCTATTGGATAAAATCGGTAATGACCAAATTAACAACACATGTATTTTATTCCTGCGCAGTGTTAATGGGGAATTGATGGAAAGTAAAAAAAAAAAAGAAAAGCAGAGAGGGGAGACATGAATAATAATAATCTGTGCATTAGTGTGCCAACAAGACACTCCTGAAGTAGTTTCTTTCAGAGTAAAACAAACAATCTCTCTGTTATCTGTCTTTCAGAATTGCCAGCCTATCCAAAATCTTCCCAACTCTGATGATGTACAAACTGTGGGAGGATGGTAAGATTGGCTCCCTAGATGATCCGCTGGAGAAATATGTGGAGAACTTCACCATCAAAAACCCTCTGGGCAAGTCGCGAGACTCGGAGCTGAAATATGTGACAGATGGCCTGATATTTCTGGACAGCGGGGAGGTTCAGATCCGCTCCTCTTCAGTCACCCTGCGCAGGATGGCAAGCCAGCTCTCAGGTAGGATTTTACAGAGCAACTTCACATTAACTGAATTCTAAAGATCCAACTGCTGTGATATGATACAAGACCTCGAGATCTAATCAGAGATAGTTCTGTGTTAAATGTTGAGACAATTAGTTTTGTCTGAAAATGTATCTTTTCTATCAGCCAAAATCAAAAAGTGGGTCCGCACTTGAAAAACTTCAATGATTATATACTAATATGCTTTCTTATTATTGTGGTGCTTGATGTGGACACATCAATACACAGGAGCTGACCTGTGAAAAAACACTGAAATAGGGCTGCAGCTAACAATGATTTTAGCTCTCGAAGCTTCTACAGATTATTTAATCGATTAATTGATGCGTCATTTAAGAAGTACTTTTGCTTGGTGCCCCCCCCTCCCCAACTGTCTGTGCGAAACAGTGTGCTATATAGTTACATGGATTAAACAAAGCATCGATGCAGAATTAGCGTTTTTAGTAAAAGAATTAATCGATTTAATTGAATCATTTCAGCCCTACATTTAAACAAAAGTGGAAGAAGAAGAGAAGTTTTTTTGTATATTTGACATAAAGTTTTCAAAGATCAATATGAAAAACAAGAAAAACATGCTGGTTGCAGTTTACTCTTACAAGATTTCAGGGTATTAAAGATTAATGTTCTTTCTTTTTATTTACTGTCTGACAATATAAGGTAACAATCAATCGATTACTTGATCAATAAACCTGTGCTGGTTTAGAATGAAATTTTGTAAACATCTGTGAGATTTTAGTTTGTATTTAGAAATTGCAACAGATGCCTGCAACAGTGAAATTAAACATTTAGTGTCTAAGCTGTTGAGATACTTCATCATGATGGGGTCTTCCAACAGTTACATGCATATATTGATCAGCAAAAGAGTTGCTATGGCCATGCATAATCAGGCACCTGTTTATCTGAGGAAGCTTTTCCATTTTTAATACTTCACTCTGTGTAATGAATTGAAATACAGATGAAACGCCTGAGGCAAGAGCAATCATTAATCTTTAAATGTCCTACCATGTCTCAGTTTATCATCAAGGTATCAAGGCTGAACATAATAATTATGTTCAAAGAACTTGTCACATACCAAGAAAGTACTGTCACGTGTGAAAGTGAAAAGAAATAACCATCAGACTGAAATAAAAAGTGATTTCTTTGAGCAGGATACAAAGAAGAAGAAGAATGCCTTGTTATACAAATACACTTCATCTGTTATAGTAGTTGTTGTATTGACTAATTTTGTACCGTGCTGATCCAGGCCTACCAAGGAGACTGCGAGCCACAAATCTGCTCTGGAAAGGAAAAACACAATCTGCAATCAATCTGCTACAAGATGATGTACTTGTCGCAGACCCAGGCACAAAGTAAGATATGTTATGCTTCAATATGTCCATGACCCTATATTGTACAAACAAAAAACAGATTTAACTAGTTGCACAGCTTGAACGTTTCTATTCGGACACATTTTAGGCAAAACCTATTGTTTGGAATAGTAGTGGTATTGTTAAAAAAATTGTTTTACTGAAATGCTTTCTAATATCAGTGTGATTGTGATTTCACTGATGTCCTGATGAGACTAATTGAAAAATGGTCAAAATATGTACACTGAAGAGCATTATTGCTTACAGTCTGACTGACATAAAACATGCTATATTTCCCACATTGTGTAAAAATTACTTTCATTGTACCTGAGAAGAGCTTATGATTAAATGCCTAAGTCTAACTGGCCCAAATCTTTCTACACATTATCTGTCTGTACATATTACACTGATTAGCCTTCATTATTGGCAAAATATTTGATCTTTCAGTAAACAAAAACATTCAAACGAAATTTTAATATTTCAGAGACCAAAGCTTTTTATTGAACCTGCAGGGGAGTTGCCTTTTAGCACTGAACTCTGGTGTTGAAGATTTATGCTTTCTGGACTTGATCAAATATTAAAACCTTATAAAACCATCAATATCACACCACAAGGACAACATTGATGAAACCTCTTAAAATAAATTTTGAATCTTAGATGGAAAGATTGATACCACTCTTATGTCTGTGCGGTAAGCTACAGCAGCTGGCCAGGCTAGCTGTTTCACATTGTTTTTTGTCTTTATGCTAAGCTAAGATTGAAGAGTGGTATCAACCTTTCACAAAATATTGAACAATTTCTAAAAGATAGGTCACCAGTTTCAAGCACATTGAAGTTTGCCATCAGGGCTTTCTGGCAGAAAAATTTCATGCCTTTCTTTTTTCCTAAATCTAACTAAGTAATTTTGTGCTTAAACCTAACAAAATAGAAAGGCTTTTAGACAGAAAGTCTGAGGGCAAACGTCTGCCATGTGAGAGTTTTAACATGGAAAATAGTTTCTTTCTCTTTTTCTGCATGAACAACCAGATTTCAGAGACACTGTCTATCTCTTTAACTTGCGTCCTTCTAGATGTCACTACAGCAACCTCGCCTTCTCACTGCTGGCTCATGTGATGGCTGAACGAGTTGCCGCTGTTGACTACCAGCGGTGGATTACAGACAACATTCTGGACCGGCTTGGGATGGAGGACACTGGCTTTGACATCAACCCAGGTCTCTTAAGCCAGACGGCTGTGGGAGTGTACTCCAACGGAAAACCAGCCCCGCTTTATGATCTGGGTTGGTACCGGCCCTCGGGTCAGATGTTCTCCACTGCCGCAGACTTGGCCAAGCTTGCCATGATGCTGCTGGGCGCTTACCACCGCAAGCTGCTGGACCCAGACTCGCTGAAGATCATGCTGACCCCACTCTTCAGGTGTGATAAGGACTACTTTGCAAACCGTACCGGGACGCCGTGGGAAGTGAATGAGCTGATGGGCTACGAGGTGGTGCGTAAAGATGGTGATCTGGACGGCTACTCTGCCACTTTCTCCCTGGTGCCCAGACTGAAGCTCGGTCTGGTGGTGCTAATGGCTGGCAGCCGGTCTCAGAACCAGGATGTGGTCACCAAGGCCTACAACCACATCATCCCAGCCATAGAAAAAGCCTTCAGGGAGGCCAAGAAGGTCCTCTTTGCTCCCCCAAACCCAGAACCTTACATTGGCTTTTTCACCTACAGCAACATCACCTTCTATGAGATCAAAGTCGGGCCAGACGGTGTTCTCATCATGCAACAGTTTGGGCCTCAGATTGAAGAGTTGATCCCAGAGAAGTACAGGACAATAAAGCTCAACTACCTGGTTGACCGGGTGTTCAGAGTGGTTTTTGAAAAAGAGTACCCTTGTGTTTTGCAAGTTGGCACGGCCTCAGTGTCTCTGGAAGCTCAAGATGGCCAATTATTTAACTTCTACACGTTTGACAAGCAGGGTTTGTCCCCTGGTTTTGATGCACCAGGACTAAACACATATAATGTGGTCAGAATAGCCCGCAGGCCATCCTTCTCGAGCTGAACTGCAGCAATGCTGCGCCCTAAAGACAAATGGTGTGTCCTTTGGATATGTGAGGGACTGTAAACAAAAAAGTGGCTGTGACCAAATGGAAAAGCTGGGGTCGTTTTGGTAGTCAAAGTGTGCTCTGATTTACAGAGACCACAAAGAGGGACGGAAATATGTATAATGTTTTGCACAGAAAATGAAATTAAGAATTAATTTATCTGTTGAATGATGTATATAACGTCGCCCTTACACTGGTCCTTCATTATGCCTCTGAACATTCCCATTATGGTGATACAGTACTTGTGTGCTTGTTTCCTGCTTTAATTTAAATCGCTTTTGTTGTCTTGGTCTCCCCTGTCCTTGAGTTTTCATGAGAAACAACAGCAGAACACTTGCTCAAATCAAACTCACGTTGTGCTCATTTGCATGAATATTTACATGCATCTCCTTTTAAATTCTTCCATGACTATGACTGCAGTTCCACGAAATCATCAACTCATACATGTTTGTATTCCACTGGCAAAGGAAAAAAATATATAATTTCTTTGTGTACACATGAATTACGCTTGTGACAGGTAAAATCAAGGCACTTTCTTGGCAGTGGAGTTGCCACAAGTAAGGAACTGCTGATTTAATGTCGACATGCACTTACATGTGACCAAGATTCAAAATATTTTGGATCCCCAATAAGAAGCGATTAAGGATAGAGAGGCTTTCAGTTGCCTGTGTGGCTCTTTGCTGTTTAATCCCTAAAAATGGACTCAAATTTGTCCCGACCTCTAACACCAATATGAATAATACACTGCCTTGACGGCTGCAGGAACATGTACGAAAATAACCTTCATAAGGCAAAGGCTGATATTTTTCCTTTTATATTAGATTGTGTGTCTGGGAGTGAGATGGAAATGGAATAGATATTGAAAATATAGCTTAGTCTGGAAGCATCAGGTGCAATGAGTGATATTGATGGAATGAATGTGAATACAATCCTGCCTAAACATGTATCTACTGTATCGACTTCCTCCAGCTATTGATGAAATATTGAAAGTGAATTGCATTTAAATATAAAATGCATTGTTGTCACAACTCATTCTGTATGATGATGGTAAGAAAACTAATAATTATAATAATTTGGAACATGCAGTATTGCCATATTGAAACAAATTATGTTAGCAATTTGTAATTGCTATTATACCATGTGTTGATTCTCTGCTATTGTTGAGGCTTGTTATTTTGATGTAGCCTGCAGAAAAGCAACAATTACAAATTTCAATCATGATGATGAATAAAACACTTGAGAATAACGCAACATTCATATTTCAGCTATCAAAGTAACAAAACATCAAACTTAACCAGCAAATAGCTATTTTTTTTAAACCTATGCTATGTGTGGACAGCTTCAACATTTATTTTGTAGCTTCTCAATTAGGCATTGCACAATAGCCATAATCAGTTTTCATCTTTGCAACCACAGCAAACAAGAGCTTTTCAATCACTCAAATCATGTACATGATTGCTGGCCATGCAGTATCAGTCAAAACAAGATTAGGAAAAGCTCACAGTAAAGCATTACATTCTGTTATTTTTACAAGTTTCACAGAAACACAGAGAACATTTTACCAGGATTTTGCTGCCCAGCAACACATCAATTTTCCAAATAACGACAAAAATAATCAAGTATAAGACATTATCCTTCTGATCACATTGTCCCACTTTCTCTCTAGATTCACCCTCTAAGGCATACAGCAGTTAAATAGTAAGACAGCAGGTGGAAAATGCAGGCACTGTTGAACAATGTTATCCATAGTAACAAACAAGTCAAACCAAATCCAAAAAGTTTACATACAAGCTTTTTAATGACATGTAATAAGTTTAAAGGAACAACTTTTTCATTTTGGGAAATAGGCTGATAAATGTCAAATGTCGAAAACACTTGTTTTTTTACAGATTAAACAAATGAGATGTAATGTGTTCATTTGTGTGATTTAACGGTGCTGGTAGGTTGATTTTGGACCTTTAGACAAAGCTAGGCTTGCTGTTTTCCCCTTTTTCCAGTCTTGCTGGAGTAGTAATGCTAAGCTAAGCTAACCACCTCCTGGCGATCTTCTCATCAAACTTTCATCAACAAGGCGAATAAGAACATTTCCCAAAATGTCAAACTGCTTGTTTAATCTGCTTGTTAGCTTATTCAAATTAAATCTCTCAGTTAGAATACAGAAGTCTTGCAGGTCGTCTCTTTACATGCACATGTGAGGATCTTTGTGTCCATGCTAGGTGTCATGTTAGGAGACAGTAAAGGGATGAAAGTGCTAGAGTCCTTACCCTCAGCCTGAGCTCTGGGGCTTGAGACAGAGGGATCCTGTAAAGTCTTAGGAAATGGCGGTGAGTCTCTGACAGAGCTATTATCCTCTGCCTGGGAGCACACAAGTTCTCGGAAACACTCCCTGAACCTTGTGGAGAGCAGACTATAGATGATAGGATTGACTGCTGAGCTGAGGTAGAAGAAGATGCCCGACAGGATGTGGACGTACTGATAAATGTTGTGCATCAAATCGGTCCACTGGCTGATGGAACTCCACAGGAGCCGCTCAATGTGGAAGGGCGCCCAGCAGACTCCAAACACTGCCACCACGATTGCTAGAGGATCAGGCCAGAGAAAATAAGGCTGTTTAAAAAGGTTTTTTGTTGTTGCAGGTTAAACACTTTACTTTGTTGCTACTCTTTTTTATTGTTATGTATTTTTGATGCCAATTGTTACCCCTACTGGGAAGATCAGAGACACCCTAACCCTAACCCAAAAAGAACATTACCCAAACAACACAAGACAATCAACATAATAACATCAAGAATATGAACATTCACCTAAGGGCTCTCCAAAATTCCCAAACTATACATACTACATCTCTTTAAAAGAACACTTCCAGAACAAGCACATTAGTGGTCATAAAAAGAAGCAATCAACCTGAGTGAGTTAGGCAATTTACTAATGTTGTAACGTATAATTAGATAGATTTTGTATCACACATTATTGAGTCAAAGATTATTAAATTTATCTATTAGTCGATCGCTAGAATATTTTACCTAAACTATTTTGATAATCGGTGGAGGATTTTATGCTTTTCTTTGTCATATATGAAAGTAAAAAAATATATCTTTGGGTGTGGGCCTGTTATTCAAATAAAACAAACACTATGAATGCATCTCATTGGGCTGTGGGACACAGCAACAATCTTCACTATTTTGTGACAAAATGATGAATCAATATGTCAAAATAACAGGCAGATTATTCTATTCTGTTAAAATAATAGTTCAGTCATGTCGCTTAGTAGTAGTGATGTCTTTGAAGGACATGACTCAAGAGAATGTTGTAATTGCAGAAATACTTTTATTTATTTTTCCGTTAAATTCTTCGTCTGAAATATCAAACTGAACATGAAGCCACACCAGGGTATAACATCTTAAAAACGTTTGATGGTAATTTTGCTCAGTCATTTGTAAAATGCATCCAGTCTGACTCCCAGGTTGTCACATACTGGCCATATAGTGTAATTTATGGATGTGCCTGCCATCAGAAAAGTAAGACACAAAGTCCGCTAGTGGAGGAGGAGAGGTGGATGGATGGATTGATGTATGGGACGATCAAACACAGGACTTTAACCCATGAAGCTGCTGTCTTGCGTGAAACCTCTGCATCAAAAGTAAATGATTTAACTCACGTAATGTCCTTAACATACAAAATTACAATCTTTTCCTATACCTAACCAATTAGTCTATATATATTATGCTAACTTGACCACGGAGCATCCAGAAGTGATGTGAGTAGGGTACCTACAGCATCATATTTTAAAGGGGAGGACCAAGCAGTATCATCTTGTTCCAGCCCTTCATTAGAGCTATAGGATGTTAAAACTGAGTGAAACATTCAAAGCTGGACTCCATGTTTTGCTGCACAGTTGCATCAAATGTAAGTATTCCAGATGACTTGCGCAGTTTTATGCACATTTCCACATAAAGTGTCAGCTGTCATCAGGTTCTGATTTTGATTTCTTTATTGTTAAATTCTGATAGGCCTTAGAAAACCCTGACATCTCTCATGTAGAAATACCAGTAATGCTATTATGTTGAATTTCATCACGTAAAGTAAGAAACTGATTCAGAAAGTAGCCCTTTAAGATGACTTCTACTGGAACTCAACACCATCTATCATTTTGTTACATGTGGTGGAAAACTTTTTAAATTACGGATATTAGGGGTGGGCAATCTGGATGAAAAAATACAATTACAATCTATTTAATCGCAATCACAATCCACAATATTTTTTCTCAGTTTTGAAATGCCCTGTAGTCTATAGCCAAATTTGAAATAGCCTATGAATTTCTCCATTTGCACCATTAAAACAATATTGCATTAAAGATAGCACATAGGTTTCAAAATGTTTTCTGAGTTTGATTGGAAGTCAGAAGCAGAAACCCAAGCCAAAAGATAACATAATCATAAAATAAAACTTTTCAAGTACTCACAACTCAATTGCATTGTTTACAATACATCACCAAGGAAACAATTCACCCAATCAGCATAGCCATCTAGTTGTCTACATCGCTCTACTGGTTTTGTTCACGTAGCGTGGATCCACTAGTAAAGTCTCTAAAGTATCTATAGTTCGGAAACAGAAGTAAGACATTAAATACAGCAATCTCTATGCTCTATGAGTGGCCTGAAAAGTAGATAATGGACGCCTTAGATTACAACCTTGATCTAAAATCTCCAGCTTTTCCGCCCTTAATGGGTATGTCGGTGTGGAATGAAACTCATTACAAAGTTGACTGATAAGAAAGATAAGAACTAATCAATTATCAGTTATATTAAAGGGCCATAGAGTGGGGTAGATGGACTATAGTTTGTAAGAACTTTGCTTACACTTTACACGGAATCTTATCAAGCCCCAAAGCTTAGAAGGTGTGAAACATAAAGGCACCATTCAGAATACAAATGATTCACACAAAGAATTGACAATCCCCTGAGATTATTTACTTTGTGTTTTCCTCATGTTTTGTCTTTGGGAACATGTCTTGGCATTGATAATGCAGATTAGAGGGGACCTGCTTTCAAATCATAGCACAGAACCCACAGTGATGCATGTTTTCTAAAGAGAGGTGGAGAGAAAGAAAACTCACAGAGCATCTTGTTGACCTGCCTCCTTCGCCCGTTCACACTGATCTTCCTTCGAGTGTTCCAGTATTTTCCAAAGTTCCCGCTGGGCTGCCGCCTTTCTCTGCCCAAATGAAGACCCATCACCAGGTACAGCACACTAATCACCATCATGGGCACAAAATAGAAGCACACTGTGGTAATCTGCATGACCATGTTATAGATCCACAGGGGTTTTAGCACAGTGCATATGGCCGACTCCTCCATCCTCTCTGGCAGGTAGAAGATCCCGTGCAGTGATGTGTTAGGGATGGCACAGATCATCGACACCACCCATACGATGCTGATGACCCGCTTGGCGTGCTGGTTAGTTGACAGATACCGTGTTTTAAGCGGGTGCAACACGGCTATATACCTCTCTACGCTCAGAGCTGTGACATTGAGGATTGAGGCAAAGCAGACTGTCTCAAAGAGGAAGGTCTTGAAGTAGCAGCCGCACTCGCCAAAGGGGAATGGGTAGTTCTGCCACAGGTCATAAATCTCCAGGGGCATCCCGAACAAAAGCACCAGAAGGTCCGACACAGCCAGGCTCACCAGATAGAGGTTGGTGGGGTTTCGCATCTTCTTGTGCTTTGCTATCACTGCACATGTGAGCAGATTTCCAGACAAGCCGGTGAGGAAGATGACAATGTAAACACTGGTCACAGGGAGGAAGAAGGGCGATCGTTTTAGACCCAGGATTTCAAAGAGGTTGGCTTCAGTGAACTGGTCATTGGTGTAATTCCCAGTGGCATTTAGTGGCATGCTGGTGTTGTGGAACAATTGGGATACATTTGAAGCGGAGACCTGCAAAGACAGCTCCATTTCAGAGAGGAAAACTGGAGGGAAATGAGATGGGAGATGTCAACACATCCTGTGCTGATTTCTGGGTTTGTTCAGCACTTGGGGCCTGCTATAAAAATAGAAAGATGAAACAAAAAGTGAGGATTTCATTTGATTAATGGCTCTGTGATGATTCCTACCATTTAACATTTCTTATTTCGTGTAGCAACCTAATTTTTTCTCAACTCCAAGTTTTTAAAAAATACTTTTACACTGGCATGCTTATAATGGAGGATATTTTAAATAAAACTAATGTGATATTTAAATACATATCACTAGGACTGCAACTAAGGATTATTTTCAATATTGATTAATCAGTCAGTTGTTTTCCTGATTGTTTGTCTATAAATGTCAGAAAATAGGGGAAAATGCCCATTATAATTTCACAGAACCCACAGTGGCATCTTCATATTCCTTGTGTTATCCAACCATTAATCCAAAACCCTTTACAGTAACATGTCAGTCAGGAAAGTGTCAAATCTTCATAATTTAAGAAGTTGAAGTAATAGATTGCTAAGACTGTTTTGTTTGCAAAATCACTCAAATGATTATTAAAATAGTAGTTGAGAAATTTTCTGTCCATCTACTAATTCATTAAAGTACTAATTATTTCAGCTCTACATATAACCACTTGGATGACAGACTGGTGAAATGACACATCCTAATTGTCTAAAACAACATCAAATGTTTCATTTTGGGAGGGGAATATGCATCAGCAGGAGATTTAGGAGCTGAAAATTTTCAGGGCACACATGTTAATCTGATAATGTCAGAACCTGGCTCAGAAATGCATTACTAATTAATCACACACAGTGGGTAAGGTCAATGCTATACAAGGAAGGTTTTCTTATTACTTCATTATTAGTAGTATAATTATCATTTTTACTTTTTCACTTTTCTATTTTGAAAAACTGTACCTCATAGCATATAAGGAGACTCCAGACCTATAAACTGATGAAATAAAGAATTGAGACCAGATTTTGTCTATATTATTGTTCCTTCAGAATATTTCAAAACCTTGGTGACACAAAACATTTTCTGTTGGTTGTGGATGATGATGAACCAATTATGAAAAAAAACACTGGCATGGAAATGGCGGATCCCCTCTGTGCGTTGGGGAAAATCGCTTTTATTGCTGCACTAACATGGTTCAAGTCATTCTCATCAACTGGTGACTGTGGAAGATAATCGCCATTACACACTGCATTGATAGATGCTAATGACTTCTAGAAGGTTAATTATGTTGCCACATCTCATGCATCACCCTGCAAATCCAAGGTAATGTGACTAATAGGTATTAGCTGCATTGTTGGAGTTAACCTAACAGACAGTTCAGCATGTTTCTCTAATTTAGATTTTATCTTGATTCGTACTATATTTTAAAAAGTATGTTTTTAATGTTATCATTATTTTATTTTGATGAATTTAAGGTTGATTAAAATGCCAGTTTTGATTTGTCAAATACTTCAAAAAAAAAAAAGCAGATAAAGATGCAAATACAACAATAATATGCAATAATAATTTAAACCTGAAGTCACTGGTAGCCTGTAACTTTTGTTTGAAATATTTACATGAGAAATAAACCTCACCTTGACGCCGCTGGTCTGCAACCCGCTTCTTATAACGCACTCTGTGTGTGGTCATGATCGGAAATTAGGGAAAACAAATGAGGCGAATAAACAAAATAACAAATGCCAAAGTTGTTGGACGCGCGCGCTCCTGTCCCTACAGAGAAGGGGTTGACAGATGGCGGGTCCACAGAGAAGGATGGTAACTGCGCTGCAGCCCCGTAGGTCCCCCTTCGCACAGACATTAAACTGGTGAGATGTGAAGAAGAGGTGAGAGAGTGTGAGGAGGAGGAGGAGGAGGAGGAGGAGGAGGAGAAAGAGAGAGAGAGAGAGAGAGAGAGAGGCACATTCACTTATTTATTTAGCACTTGAGTTGAAGGATTTCAGACATACACTTTATCATTCAACAGCGTTCACAAACAAAAGACAAAATGTTACACATTATAAATCTAAAGTGTTGGGCTAATGAAACTCAAATTATGGAGTTTAAAAAGTCATGATAAAATTGGAGACATTAGGGACATGACTCTCAAGTCTATCTGCCCCTCAGAAGAAGTGAATACAACTCCCTCATACCTCTACTAGAATGTTTAAAAGATATTAAGGCCTGGATGACTTCAAATTTTTTAAATCTGAATGAAGATAAAACTGAGGTCATTGTGTTTGGACCCAGTTGGGTGCTTCCTGTGGACCTGGGCTACCTGCAACAATATGTGAAACCCATAGTCACAAATCTGGGTGTCAAAATAGACTATGATAGATTATACAAAATAGAATATGATTTTAAACTTGACAAACAGACAAATACTGTTGTTAAATCCATTTTCATCACTTGAGGCTTTCATCTGAAATTAAATCTGTTTTATCTCATAATCATCATTCATGCTTTTATCTCAACCATTTACATTTACATTTACTCATTTGGCAGAAGCTTTTATCCAAAGCGACTTACATTTGAGGAACAACATACAAGCATCAACAGAGCATCAACCATAGATCTACAACTGACAATAAATACTAGTAAGAGCTCATAGTACATATCACATCAATGGGGTAAATACCTAGGGAAGGAAGTAAGAGTTAACAAAAAGTGCAATCAATACAAGATAATTGCAGGGGATAGAAGAAGAAGAGCACAGGAAGTGCATGTTAGATGTAGGAGTTAGAGGTGTTATAAGAAAAAGTGTTCTCGGAAGAGATGAGTTTTCAAGAGCTTCATGAAGTTAGAGATTGACGCCCCTGCTCTGATGGTGTGTGGTAGCTCGTTCCACCATCGTGGTGTCACAGATGAGAATAGCCGGGACTGGGATTGCTTTGTGTGAAGGGATGGCAGAGCCAGGCGGCGTCAACCAGTCTAGATTACCATACTGCACGTTACATTGCCTTTAACCAGTCCTCTCTCTTAAGCCTACAGTTAGTCCAAAACTCGCCTGCTCGTCTTTTAACTGGAATTTGCAAGTGTGAACACATGACACCTGTTCTGGCCTCACTCCACTGGTTCCAGGTCCAGGTGCATATACTGTATTTACATTGTATTTTACATTATCGGTCACTGTAAATATTGTTCCTGTTAAGACTGGATCCCTTCCTAATCTGTTCCCAATGTAAGTGATGGGGGACGAAATCCAAAGTCCTAGTGCGAAAAGTTCCAAAGCTTATCTTAAGTTAATATGAAGCTAACAGCCTACTGTATCAATTAGATATCCTCAAAATAATGAACATATCATTTAAATTTGCATTGGCCAGTTAACATACAACTGTTTCTACGCCCCCCAGGATTGGAGTATTACCTACTTTGCCCAGCTGGTAATTCAGCCACGTCTGTATGTCAGGTTTAGTTCCATCATTTTGACAGTCCTCCAGATGTGAAAAGGGGCACCTTGACTAAATAATTAATATCCATAGCCTAAATATAGAAAACACAGAATATTTTATGAAGGCTGCTCAAAAGAACTTTATTTCAACTTTATTTAAGGAATACTTAAGTGAAGACTGAGTTGTCTGTCCAGTGGTAGAAATGAGTGGAACTACAGTAGCATGCAGATGTTGATGACAAGCAGTTTGTAATATCAAGTTTCAGAAAACATTTCCCAGAGCTTCATTTGAAAATGAAACGTGTAGTATCAATATGTCATACTGCTAGAAACTTCTATTTAATGGAGGCTGCAAAACACTGTATGTCTTTTATCATCGAGTTTGGAAAGTCATTATAGGAAGAAGATCGGCTTATCTAAGCAGCAATTAAACTAAACAAACCATGATTAAAGCTGGAAATTGTCTTGTTTTATAATTAATAGATTCTTATTAATAAACCCATCTGTCCGGTGGAATTTTGTGCACTAATATGAAGTCCTTTCTAAACAGAAAAGTCACACAGGCAAAGACTAATTTCACTCAATATTTGTGTTTTTATGCATCAAAATGAAAAGTGAGCACAGTAGTATCACACAAATTTCAATTAACAGCAGAAGGATCATCTTTCCCCCTGACAGCTATGGGAGCTAACTTGCATAGTTGTAGCTTTAAGTAGCTCAATCTGGAACACCAAATTGCAGAAGATGCTTTTATTTCCTACTAAATAAAACATTTAGTACATCACCAAATAAATATTTGATATGGCGGTCAGCCCTCCTGGTTCACCAATATTGTATAATCAAGTTTTACAAATTACATTTTTGTTTTCAGATGTTTGGGACATTGTAGTGCTTGGTATTAAAACATTTACAAGGTTGTTTATTTGTCATTATAGAGCACAAGATTGTATAATGAAACAAAATTTGTAGTTACTTCTTCCTACAAGTGAGCATTCAGTGTAGCCTATTTTAAAATATGGTAACATAAAATAAAATAAGTACAGTTATTTATATACAAAGGCTATTTACTGATAAATGTGGTATACACCCAGAACATTCTGTAGTGCATTTTTTTGAATTTGCGTCTGGGTGAATGTAAACAGCAGCAACAAGATGATAATATGGTTTCATCTTCACATTAAAAAGTCTGACATTGACTGTGTTTGTGCACCAAGCCTCGTCGATAAAAAAACACCACCTATCAACCTGCCCCTCTCATCAGAAGATCACCAGCAATCTTTACTACCTGAAGAGCCAGTTTTGGAGAGAAAGGGGGAAAAAAAAATAACACTTTAAATGCAGGTACCACAGCCAATTAGTCTAAGGGGCGGTTTCCCAGACAGTGTTTAAATTAGGCCAAGACTGGGCCTTAATTTAGAGTTAATCACTGCTCAATAAACGGCTTTCTGAAACACAGACTAATTAGAGATTAAGAACACCTGGATTATGAAGTCTTGAACTAAAGTAAACGAGATTAATTTAAAATCTCCTGTGCAAGTCTGAATTAGCTGGACTGAGGTTGCCTATAAAACATGGAATGGACCCAGAAAAGCTTAAAACATAAGGAACTGGAGAAGTAAATTCAAGGAAAACAATGGCAGCAGAAAAGAAAAAAAAAATTCAGTAAGCATGAGAAAAGTCTTAAAGACAATAGTATCAAGACACCCAGGCATTGAAGACAAACGGCACACATCTGCTGTGGAATCAAAAAGGAATGCATGGAAATTCATCTGTAATGAATTTAATGCAAATGAACAAACATCCATAAGAACAATACAACAGCTTCAGGTAAGAATTGTCAACTTTTATTACCTTGATAGCTGTATTTTATTACTGTTTTGTAATATCAATGGATTGACACTCGGTATTCAATACAGGTTTTGTGGAAGAATATAAAAATCAACCCAAAAAAAATTGCTGCAGAAGCCCAAAGAGAGGTTTAAGACTGATGGAGGACCTGCAAATAAAGCTACTGATCAGTTGGATGACTTACTGACAGAATAATGGAGAACCAGCAACCTTTGGAGAACACACCAGATGATGACCATCTAGACAGTTCAGATGAAGGATAACACGCATACTACAATGGGTATATTTTGGCATTTCTTACTCAACTTTCAAACTTCTCTCTTTCATTTGATGTGAAACATTTCTTATTTAATATGCATTTATTTGATTAAATATGAACTGTTCTTGTTTCAAGGAGAAAGTCAAAAGGACATACCTGAAGTGATGCAAGGTAACTTACCCTCCACATCCTCAGAAGCTAGGGTGGCAGTGTCTACCAGTACTGGTCACCAAAACAAGAGTCCCAAGCCACACAAAGTTGGCTATTGAATTTCATGAACACAAGTTGAAGTACCTTGGGGAGGAGCATGAAATGAAGATCCAAGTAAAACTGGAAATGAAGATGAAGGAAAGAGAGATGCAACTGTCTCATCTCACAACAATGTGTGAATCTGAAATGTCTTATTAAATCGTTTTGGGTGTTTCTTTAATATATAGTAATTTGCTCATTATATGTGAAAATGTATCAGATCCCAGCAGAAGTATGAAAAGGTAATGTCAAAGGTGACACAATGCAAAAACATCTCTGTAGGAAAGTCCTTCTGTGTGGTCTGTTGTAAATGGTGGTACATTTAGATTGTCATCCTCCTGTATCGGGATCTGGGCATCCATGCTGTTTCAGGTAGCTGTGAAGACCTGGTGTTGCAACGATAACAGTGCAGCGTCTTCTCAGTTGGAATCGAAGTGTTTTCCGAAAGAGACTCTTCCAAACCCCAAATATGCGCTCTACTAGTCCCCTAGTACGCATATGAGCGTGGTTGTAATGCCTTTGCTCAGTAGTTGTTGGGTGCAAGTATTGTGTAAACAGATTTCTTCTGAGGATACCCACTGTCACCAAGCAATATTCCCTTGTGATCTCCTCTTTCAAACTGAGAACACATGAGTTATGGAAGATCCAGGAATCATGAGTTGCACCTTTCCAACATGCAACAATGTTTGAATACTGTAACTGGTGAGTGCATACACCTTGGACATTTATAGAAAACCAGTTCTTGCAGTTCCTGTATTCCTCAGCATCTGGAGAAGAGGGACATTTTATGGGAATATGGTGTGGTGTAGCCTGACCAGAGTGGCTAGGATGGTGGTAGGTAGGCAGACTCAAACATCATATGTTCCCAGAGGTGATTGTTTAATTTACAATGGTCTGCAGTACACAGATAACTCAACAAATGGACTTAAGAAAACTCACTAAACTTATAGCAACACTAACAAAAGGCATGCGTGCACAGCCTCACCTCCCTACCACCAAAAATCGCAAAGCTATGAGCACCTGCAGAACTGCTACAGGCCATCCTCTTTGGGTAACAGATGAAAGCCTGGGTTCCAAAAGTGAAATAAGCTCCACAGCAAGAACTTGTCCAACTGGTTGTATTCATTGTTCTTCACTGACATACTCCAAGTAATTCATGTGTCTTCTTTAACAAACAACTGAAGTTTAACGTGCCTCCTGGGTGGTTTAATTTAAGCCTCAATTTAGTCCTTAAGTATTTCTAATCTTCCTTCAGGAAATCAGCTTAGTTTATCCAGGAATAGGCCAAGTCTAGGACTATTTTACAACATGACCAAGAAAGCAGATTTCTGTTAGTCTGCGTTAAACAGCCTTTTCAGTCTAGGACTAGCCTTAATCTCTGTCTGGGGAACCGCCCCTAAATTAGCTTTTCAACAATACTAATAGGTCTAAATGACCATATTTTTACCACAAGAGGGCAGAATTAGGCCTATGTCATTTTCTGATTATTTGGCTACTTTAAGTAACTTTACATTTCCAATGCAATGTTTTGGTGCAAACATTCTAGTAAGCCAGCAGGATTGGTGGTGAAAGCATACAAATCTATCCCACACCATTAAATACTCTGTTTTCCCCTGAGATTTTTCTTTTTTGGATTTTGAATGCAGAGCTATCTGAGAACAGGCTCACTCAAGACACCACTATTGAGTTCAGCACCAGGATGTAGCATGATGATGCACATTTTAATTGACAAATTATTCATTTAAATTTTTTGACAAAGTTGGGGAGCCACTAGAGAGGGGCTACAGAGCCGCAGGTTGCAGACTCCTGCACCAGACAAGACCAGGACAACAGGGGCAGACAAAGTAAAATAGGAAACATGAAACACACACCTCCAGAACCGTAACATAAGACATAGAGGTGCATCTCAGAAAGTTAGAATATTGTGGAAAATTCATTTTCAATCTTTTTTTCGCTTGATGATTATGACTTGCAGCTCATGGAAATCAAAAATCCATCTCTCAAAGTATTTCAATAAAGAACGTATAGTACAGAAATGTTGACCCGAGAGAAGCCTTTAATCTCAGTCTGGTTCAATACACACAACCACAATCATGGAAAACTTCAAGACACTCACTGCCACCCTCCACGATGAGGGTAAACCACAGAAAGTCATTGCTGAAAGGGCAGGTTCAGAGTGCTGTATCAAAGCATATTCATGGAAAGTTGACTGAAAGGTTAAAGTGTGTTAGGAAAAGGTACACAAGCAATAGGGATGACCTTGAGAGGATTGTCCTGCAAAGCCAATTCAAGAACTTGGGGGAGCTTCGCAAGGGGTGGACTGAGCCTGGGGTCAGTGCATCAAGAGCCACAACGCACAGACGTGTTGCTTGAAGTTCAATGTGAAGTTTCCACAGTCGGTGACGGTTTGGGGTGCCATGTCATCTGCTAGTGTTGGTCCACTGTGTCTTCAAGTCCAGAGTCAGTACAGCAGTCTACCAGGGGATTTTAGCTCCCTTCATGCTTCCATCTGCTGACGAGCTTCATGGAGATACTGATTTCCTTTTCCAGCAGGACTTAAATTACTAGAAACTGATTTACTGACCATGGTATTACGGTGCTTGGTTGGTCAGCCAACTCACCTGTCCTGAACATATTGTCAAGAGGAAAATAAGTGACCAGACCCAACAATACAGATGAGCCAAAAGGTCTGAATGATTAAGATATGTAACATTGACATCAGTAGGTTCCTCATTTTGTCTCATTAGGTAAATGTACTTTGACAATAGCTGACCTGTATGTTGCTAAGGACAAAATGAATATGACGTTGATCACATATCCCACGCTCTACTGAAATTACATTGAGCCCTCTACTGATCCAGTCTTGGATCTTTTGTCAGCAAACACTGAACCACCATCAATTCAGAGGCATCCTTACACAGTTTATGCTCAGCTTGGAAAAACAATTTGACCACCATCACCCCAAAAAACAGAGGGTGCACTAATCTGTTCTCTCAAAATTCTGGTGTCCAAAATAGTGTAAATACATTTACTGCTGCATTTCTGTGTGTATAATTATTCATGCTACATCGTTATCTTGCAAAGCGCGAATGACCTATTTACTTCAAATCCATTCTCTCTTCAAAGACTTGGATATCTTTAAGTGATACTCAGGAAGTTGTGATTCATTAGAATTCAGTGCTGTATAGTATGGTTCTCCCCATATTGTGTTGAATTTATAACACCTTTCTCATTCCTAGTCTGTTTTTCCACACAGTGCACACCACAAAAACACCAGTCTATGCTTCTTTTTTTTTTTTATCCAGACACCGCCTGCAGTTTCATCAATTAGTTTCATCATCATAAACCTCCCTCAAAGATACTTGTCATGTATTTAATGTGCCTCAAAATATTTTATTTGCCCTTTAATTTACATAAATTAAGGACAATAAGTACCCTACCTAATGAATAGCAAGCGTGCATAATTTCCAGCATTTGTGTAATTCTTAAAATTCCCAATTGGGATGAAACACCATAGTATATTCATGGTATTTTGAAGACACTTTTCTCCAGATTGACTTACAATGCAGCTCAAAAGTGACTAGATCACGATCACAATCAGGGTTTCTGCAGGTTTCACATGGTCAAATTTAAGACCTTTTTAAGGCCATTATGAATGAAATTTTAAAAACTATCACGACTTAAGAAATGCACAAAAAGGAAATGCAGTCACACAATTACTTTCAGAGTAAATCAATGTTTTCAAATTAGGGTTGAGAGGGGTCTACAAAATTGGCATTGGACAATGTCAACAATGACACACCGGGATGGACAATGACACTGATAAGCCACGCAATTGTGTCTTTTTGGCGACTTTATAAAACTTAACCAACTGCTGATGGAGAAACTCAGGGGAGAAGACAATAATAAGCTAAACTTGCTAAATAAGTCTACTGGGGTTGAATTTTAACCATTATATCTGGGAAAATTCATTTTGTTAGTTTTGATGCTCTCCACAGTGATTTTACAGTCATTGCGCCTCACCACCTTATTATGGCAGGAAGGACACATGAGCTCAGAATCATTACAGATAGGACTGTTCATGTTTGCCTTTTGCATCTTAATTTACTGCTTTATACATTTGTAGAAATTAATATAAATAGGCAACATGTCTTACTATAAGAATCTCATTTGTAGCCTTCATCAAAATCCAAAAGAATAATCTCATTATCTTAAAAGGACTAACATTAGTTTGCATCCTTAACTTGGTTTGACGTTACTAACCTCAGCGGGTCACTCCTTTAATTTAACTTAACTATCAAGATGTACAGTAGGACAGAGCTATAACCTGACAAGTTAATGCTGATCTTGTCCTCCGTTAACTTTCACCGTCACTTTGACACACTCACATTTGCTCATCCTTTGAACAAGGAGAGCGAGACAGCCATGTGTTGTGTGTTACTGTAGTTTAGTAATCATTAATGATCGTGTGAAATTTTAGTACTGGCGCTCATTCATTAAGCAGTGACAGTAGGCTTCAAATACGTTGCTAAAGACTGTTCCAAGAACCGATAAAGTTGCACTTTGCCATAGCTGAAGACGTTATCTGTGGTACAATCCAAAGCTGCTGAAAGCTGCTTTGTAGTCGAAATATAGTGAATTATATTTGGACTAGCGACAAAGAACTACACCGCCACGGGAGGACACACACACACACACACACACACACCCCCGAGCACTGCAGGGGTATTTCAATGAGCGTTAGAGTTACATGGATGTTGGAAAATAAATACCCGTTTGAAATTATTTAAGACCTAAAACAAACTTCAGCAAATTTAAGACTTTATAAGGCCTTAAATTTTGAAATTTCAGACTTTAAGCCCCTGCGGAAACCCTGCAGGACGTCTGCCTGACAGGTGCTGTTATCAGAGCAGCTCCTTTAATTTGGAGGTCTCAATTTTTGATTGTCCGAGTGACAGAAAGTGACAGTGAATCTCAGAGGAGGAAAATATTCTGGCAGCAAAAGTATGGTGTCTGTGTGTCAGGTAATAAATGCTTCAGCTTCTCCAGAACAACAAAAGTCTGTTCCCAAACAGCTGGAGAAGTGAAGCAGGTTAAACATTTCCTCTTCAGACTGGAAGCTGAGCAGGAAGCTAAACAAACTTCTTTTAGTTCAATTTATAGAAAGTAACAGGCAGCTTTATTTTATTCCAGCCTACCTGTCCAGCTGGGAGAAAAGGTGTTCAGCTCTATCCTGAACATCTGTATTTGGGTCACACATGCCGAACTGTCAATCACAAGGTCGCCTCGCCCTAAAGCCTCCCCTGCTTTCTGGTCTATTTTCCTCTAAATGTGCCAGAGCCTTACAGCGGGACTTGGAAGGCTTGGTCTGGGAGTACTCGTACTCCTCCACCCGGGCGAACCGGTGGCTGAACATGTAGGAGGAGGAGTCAGCTGCCGCAGTGATGTTGCCCGTCAGTGCGCGTATGTGTGTGTGTGTGTTTGTGCGCACACCTCATCACAGCTGGCTTGAGTGTCCTGCAGAGCCGAAGGATCAGGGTCTGAGTGAAGATTGGCAGAGACAGACACAATCAGCTATCAATCCCTCCTGAAGCAATCAATATGTACTGACACCTATTCTTGGTGTTGCTCATGCTCAGCTTCAGGTTGTCCATGAGCTCCAGGATCTGAGCCAGTTTACTGCTAGAACTGCGAAGACTGAGGACGGAGACACAACCGCTGTTCCACAGGTACCCGGAGCCCATCCTCACCTCTGTCCTATCTGTCCATCCTCATCTGTTCCAGTCTGTCCTGACCTGTGTCTCTTGCTAGGCTGGTTGTTCTTGATCAGCTGGGCCTCTGTGTTCTCCCACCGTGTTGTCATGATTGGACACCCAGTGTCTCAGGATGCTGGTGGTGACCGGGACGACTCACCATCTCCTCACTGGGCCTGGAACATACAGACAGACGTTAACGGGGACCAGGAGTCTCTAAGACGAGTGTCTAGGGGTGTTCCTGTCGTACTTCTCTCAGCAGAGCAGCAGCAGCAGCAGCCAGGACAAGGCCTCTGGGTGTTCTAGGAACACACAAAGACAAAGGAGTCAGAGGACTGATCAGACTGAGGACAGGGACCCTTTCCTGGACACCACTCACCTTTATATTTAAGGTGCTGCACGTCTCCAGGGGGATGCTGTGAGCCAGAGCTGTACTGCTTGAAGGTCTCCCCGTCAAGAGACTAAACTGTGGATACACAAGAAAACGCAAGGACAGGCGCCCTCTGAGAGTGTCTCACTGAGGATGTTGAGCACAGAGTTCTTCCTGAACATCACCAGGCTCCCCATCATCATGTGACACATCAGCTCCCGCAACAAAGAGACCCGCTTACTGAACACAACCTGGAGCAGAACCAGCCTAAAGGTTCTGCAGAGGCGAGTCCTGATCAGCTGTTACCTGTGTGGAGTCTCATCTAGGAACTGAACCGAGAAAAACATTCAGATCTGGATCTGTGTATCGGTGTAGAGGGAGGGGGTGAGGTAGCACAGCAGCCAGACGTCGTCCTCCTGACATGCCTTCAGCAGTCAGCACGCAGACCTGGTTTACACACTTAGCACTAGGGATGGGGACTGCTAATTTTTATTGATACCCTTATTGCGACTGCTTAACGATCCGATTCTTTAACAATACCACTGTCGATACTTCAGTATTTGGTGACGGTTATTTGGTAAGACCAGACCCAACGGGCATGAGGTAGACCTGCATGGGATGAGGAAAATATTCAATGTGCGATAACATTTTTATATCATGGGAGGAAATATCTAGAAAACTTATGAGTTCTGTGTCTTTTCTGCAACTTTATAAAACATAACCTACTGCTTATGGAGAAACTCAGGGGAGAAGACAGAGAGGCATGGAAAGCTGGTGTTTGCAGTGAGAGACCAGAGGTAAAGGTGTGAGTGCAGGGAGAAGTCGAGGCAGGTGCAAAGCAGGTACATTTAGAAATAAAAATATCCGTGGGGATTAACATGTTCTTGCAGGGTGTAAAATGTAAAAGTTCTCCAATAAAGAAATATGCAATTCCACTTAATTTTGGAAGATTACCACATCTGTGAACAAGTAGAATAAGATTTTGAATAAACTACACCCAAAAGCAAAACTTGCTAAATAAGTCTACATACAGTAATGAGCATACTTGTTGTTTGTGAAGCAGTGGATAAGACATGCCTTTGGTGTGAGAGACCTGCGTTCGATTTCAACATCAATGCGTTCCTGAGCAAGACACTTAACTCCTAGTTGCTCCAGAGGAGTGCCAACTTTAACATATATAACAACTGTAAGTCGCTTTGGATGCATGAGCATTAGTTAAATGACTGAATGTATTTATTATACAAGTGGAATACACTCCACCTGGTTCACTTTACTGGCCCCACTGCCTTTTCTGCGCTAAGGTCTGCTGACTTTGCTTGGTGTGTATGAGGCAGATGCTGCAGCATTGAATTAGATTAATTTACACCAAAACTTAAGAGACAAAAGAACCAGTAACAAAGCATCAATACCAACATTACAATCTTTAATAAGCCCTTGACCCCATTCAATACCCATCCCTAAAAGAAACATAACAGTTTGTCAAGACCACCACATATAGCAATGTTTCTTTAACTTAACATTACTGAGACAAGACTATCAATTTTACATTTACTCATTTCATAGATGCTTTTATCCAAAGCAACTTACATTTCAGGAACATACAAGCATTAACAAAGCAAGATTAATTAAATTTTAGCTAACATGAATGCCAAACACATTTGAAAGGGCTGTGAAAGTTGTGCTGTCTTTAAAGTTAAGTTAATAGTTGAATACTGAGCTTAGTGGTTAAATTACAGGGGTTCATGCTGGTTGCTGCCCTCTACTGGTCAGAGTTAATAATTTAGTGAAGCACACTCTTCAGTTGAAGACAGACAGGCAAGATAGACAGTGCTGGATTCATGTTGCTGAAAGTGTTTCTGATCCACGTCTGTCTTGGAGACTATGTGCCTTTTTACAAAACAAACCAAAAGCGGAAACCACTTCAGTAAAATACAAGAAAAGTCAAGCCTTGTGTGTTTATTGGAGGACTTTTGAATGTTAACTGGCTGTCTAGCTTTGCTCAAGAGACCGCATTGCAAGGGCAGCACAAAAGTAAATCAGTAAGGCAACACTACCTGCTACTAAACAGGCAGTTACTTATTCATGCCACACTAATTTGCTACATCCTTGTAGGAATGCCCGTGTGGATGTTCAGCATGGATACCTACAGTACATCAAGCTAAAGTTGTTTAACGTTAATCAACTCCTCACTAGTGGACATTTTAACTGATATATGGAAGCTTGCAAATATTACAACGAAATATTAACTAGTAAGTTCCTTAGCTTCTCAATATAATTGAAAGGTTACATTTAAGTCCCGCAACCCTGTACGCAGGATAAGCAGTTGACAATGGATGGTTACATTTAAGGTAGCCATCAACTCGGTCACGTTAGCCCTTCAGGAATTTAGTTTAGAGATAAATCCAGTCAGCTGGAGTTCATGGTGAACATCAATATCAAGTTATTCTACAACACTGCTTCTGTTAAAATACAAAACAATGGTTTAATAAGTAGGAGAGCCCTACCACAGTGGAATGACACGACTATGCCACATCGATGCTCGTTTAACCCTTTACCTTCACAACGCGTGAAGGTTGCCGCTTTTATCACCGTTCCACGTGACCGATGACGTCCGAGCTTCGTACGTCACCACATTTTGGCGCCAAATCATGCTGAAATATGAAGGGGGCGTGGCGTGAGCGAGGGCGCAATTGCAGGACCTTGACGTCACCATTGGATTTAGGCTGAATTCAGCGGACAAAACGTAGCAAAACATATTTCTGAACGGAAACAGTGGTGTCTTGAACAAACAGTTTTGTATGCGCTAATTTGTACTGCATTTTTAACCACAGCTGTGTTTACCAATGTGGTTAAAAATTATTATTTGTTCATTTTGGCAGATGTAGTTTGTTCTCTGGTGAACTGTATTGCGTTATAAACAGCTGATATAGCATGGTCTCACTGTCTATCCCATAAATGGGATAGAGACCATGCTAAATAAAATAAAGAATAAAAAATATCAGAAACACTGGTCCATGAGATCCAAAATGATCATACAGTTGCAACAAAAACTGAACATTATCATTTATATGAAGGGAGGATTTATTGCAGAAATGTTGGATTAGACTGCATTAAATTTAGCTAGATGTACCAAATAAACCGTAACTAAACTCCATGCCCATATAACATGTTTGTGAGAAGTGTTTACATGGCCTTTATTTTGTAAACTAATTAAAATTTGGTGTTCATATATTGTGTGCCCAGGAGGAAGGAATTTTATCATGCCCATAATCACCTGAGGTATGTTATCAGTTTGCATATTTCTGTGTCAATTGCTGGCTTGCTAATCAGACATACTGAGGATATAAAAAATATTACATTGCTAGAACTGGAGCCAGCAACATTTCACAGTGGATGACAATTTAACACGAAAGAAGATATTTTAGCCGTGATTTGAGACACAGGGGGAATATTGTACTGTTTAATAAAGTGCATTAGTCCAGCTGTGACTGTGAGATTTTATAATGAATATGTATATTTAGTCATTTAAAATCTCTTTTTTCTTTCAGAAATTGTGAAACTGTAGATCTTTTACAGCATTAAGTGTAAACATTTTTCGCTGTAGGCTGATATAAACTTATGATGATGTGGATGAATGACTCCTTTAAGGTTCTTAAACTATTTAGTACCTGACTGAAATTCTGTCTCAACCCTATTCAGACCAAAAATGGCACTGAGAAAAAACACAAGGGTCTGTGTTGGTGTGGGAATATTGCTTCAGATAGAAGCTAGATGATGAAATATAATACAATTAGTCTAGTTTAAAATACATTTGATTGGCTAACTCAGTTCTTAGCCACATAATCTTTCATTTTGATTCAGCAAAACCTAAGACAGGTTAAACAAATTTGCAGGATGACCCTGCATTTTCTTTTCTTGTCAATGCAGTGGTCCATGTCCATTTCTCAGGTAAAAAACTATATTCTTTTTGCCATATAGTCAGCCATCCTGCTTAAAACAAGTAATTGATGCATTTTTTTCTGTCAGTGCCTAAGTTGGACAATATTAATCTGCATACATTTATGTGTTTGCAGGTGTTTGCTGGGTTCATCGCTTTACAAATGTTGAACCTATGCAACCATTTCTGCTGCGAGCTTGAGAGATACACACCACAACTGATTGCACTGTACAGACATAAGGCCAAGAGAGCAGAGACCCTGCAGAGATCCTCAGGATTTATGACCTTCAGGTGAGTTTAAGATTACCTTTGCCATATAAATAATGTTGATCACATGATGGTCAGTCAATACAAATTGGGACCTCTGTACTGTAATAGTGAAATTTGATTATGATATTGTCTTGTGATGACTAGGAGTATAGAGACATCTACTTTCAATTGTCATTTCTCATTTGTATTTATTTTCGTAAGTTTTCCGGTACATGATCACTTTAAAAGCCGGGCTTATTTTTAAATTCCTGGGCTGCCCTGAGCACTTAACCCAAGACAGAAAATCCTCAATTTCCCTCAGATTTTATGTGCTGAGCATGACTTTTTATTTTTCTATCCATCCAAGAGACCATACGGTCTACTGACAGTTGCAGAGACACAAACAGAGAGAGATGTACTATAGGCCTTCTCCACAAGCAGCTCACCTGCGGTTGTTACCACAGAATCGTGGGTGAAAAAGTTCAAAACACAAGCTGTGTTTTTTTGGGCAGTAAAACATACGGCTGACAATGAAAGTTGAAAGCGGACAGATAGCAGCCTGTATGTGTCTGTCGCTGTATGATAGAGAAAGAAAGAAACTGAAAAGGGCGGTGCAAGCTGGTGTGTGTGCAGTGTTGTGCGGGACAGAAATGTAGGTGCTTGTGCGAATCTCCTCTTCCCATAATTGAAAACCGAATACCAACCCAATGAAGGAACAGTGAAATATTTGGGTCCAGCCCTACTGCACTTGCTTCCAAATCTCTTCTATTGTCATGTTTAAGGTTATATCAATCAATCAAAAACTTTATTACAGACTCAAGGTCCAAATCTTACCCACAACCATACATAAATACATATCCACAAACGCACATGCATACACACATAGCTACACATAAAATATATATATATATATTATACGTCCAGAGTAAATCATGGTTATAAAATAAATAAAAATATAAAATTATTTAAAAAGAAAATCATTGTTCTACCCGGAGTAGAAGTCCTTAGCCGTATGTTAGTTAAGCCCATTATTATTTCATTTTGTGACCCATTAAGCCGGCACATGAATTTAAACATTAGGTTTCTTAAAACAGCATGAAAGGTCCTTACTCATGCAGCCACAAACATCTCACTTGCACTATACCATCTTGGTCTTGTGAGTAATATTCTCATTGCATCATTATATGCCGCTTTAAATTTTAATAGACTTGCCTTTCTATAATTTGACCACAAGTGCGCAGTATAGAACGGTGTGCAATATGCTTTAAACAGAGATATTTTTACACCAACCGTACTTGCCCTAAATTTACGTAAGAGCATATTGGCTTGTGCATACATCATGCGACATTGCCTGTAAATATCTTCATCATCTGTCATTTTATCAGTGATAAAATGACCAAGGTATTTCACCTTATTACAGACACTAAGCTTATTGTTAGCCAATTTAAAATCAGGATAGTTCAAATATTTATCATTATTAGTTCTGCAGATTATGGCGACACTCTTATTGGCATTATATTTGATATCATGTTCCACACCATATACTGAACAGATTGTAAGAAGCTGCTGTAATCCAGCACTACTTGGGCTAAAAACCACAAGGTCATCTGCATACATAATATGGTTCACTATTGAATTACCAATCATGCACCCAGTATTACAGGCTCTCAATTGCTTGGACAGATCATCCATATAGAGATTAAAAAGAGCAGGTGATAAAATACCCCCTTGTCTGACTCCATTGCTAACCCCAAATAAAACTGAGACACTATTGCCCCATTTTACTTGCATAGTCTGGTGGGCATACCAGTAAGCCAAAATTCTCACAATATACTTGGGCACCCCTCTTTGCCTTAATTTGTTAAACAATTTACTATGATTTACACTGCTTACATGCTTTAGAAGCATCAATAAAACACATAAAAACTGATGAGTTTTTATCTCTATATTTGTTCACAATTTCCTTTAGAGCATATATACACAAGTCAGTGTCATGTTTAGCTTTAAACCAAAACTGGTTATCTGTGGTGTTAATAAATTAATTTAATCTGTCCAACAGAATTCTTTCTAGTACCTTTGATAATATGCTTGCTAAAGCAATGGGGCTATAATTATCTAAACTACCTACCTTCCCATCTTTGTCCTTAATGACTGGAACTAATAGAACAGCCAACTTTGAGTCTGGCAATACACCATGTATCATAAAAACAGTAAAACAAGTGGCGAGCAAAGGAGCTATTCTTATACTGGCATTTTTAAGATGTTCAGCAGAAATACAATACAATCCACTACCCTTGTTATCAGAAAGCTTATGTACGGCTTGGTGTACCTCATGTGATATAATCACCATTGATTCCCAAGAAGTGTTACTCTCAGTGTGTTCTACTTCATACAAATCGGTGTGAATAGAGTTGAATAAGGTACTATAGTGTTGTCGCCATAACTCTGCAATTTTTTCTGGTCCGGAGATTCCTTCAACAGTGCATGGTAGAGATGTCTTGCAGTTGTTAAGAACTCTCACTTCTTTCCAAAAATCATTAACATTGTTACCTATGAGCTTCTGTGCCATGGAATCAGCCCTCATGGCCTGCTCATTTTTACATATAAAACAAATGGCATACTTATACAAAACAGAAATCCTGGTCATCGGGTCCCAGCAGATGGCAAATCAAATACTGCCATCTGCTGGTTCCCTAGTAAATCACATTAAGCCTGTGGCAAAGAACCTTGGTGTTTGGTTTGATAGTAATTTAAATTTCGAGCAGCACACCACAAAGCTTGTTCAATCATGTTTTTATCAACTTAGAAATATAGCTAAAATTCGATCTATGTTAACTTTTAAGGACACCGAGACCATTTTACACGCCTTCATCTCATCACGCCTGGATTATTGCAACAGCCTTTTCACCTGTTTAACCCAAAAATCTACTGATCGACTCCAGACTGTCCAGAACTCAGCTGCCAGGCTTTTAACCAGAACAAAGAAATATGACCACATTACTCCTATTTTAGCTTCATTACACTGGCTCCCAGTATGTTTTAGAATTGACTTTAAAATTCTATTGATCACTTTTAAAGCTCTTCATGGCCTCTCGCCTTGTTATATTTCTGACCTTTTAGTCCCATACACACCAGCACGTACCTTGAGATCCTCGGGCAGAGGTCTGTTGTCTGTTCCAGAGTCTCGACTGAAAACTAAAGGGGACAGAGCGTTTGCTGTCAGGGCCCCGAGGCTCTGGAACAGCCTGCCCGAGGAAATCAGGTCGGCTGAGTCAGTGAACTCTTTTAAGTCCCTTCTTAAAACATACTTTTATAGGAGAGCTTTTCCCGATCTTATTTGACTTTATTTTATCCCTTTTATTTTATTGTATTTTACTAATTTTATATTAAATTTTCATGCTCTTATCTTTTTTTTTGTATTATTCATTACACTTCTTAAAGCACTTTGTAACTTGTTTTTGAAAAGTGCTCTACAAATAAGGATTATATTATATTATATTATATCTTGCATTAGTGAGTTTCTTATGTTCAAACACAGGACCTTGTCGAGGTCTACCGGCAACAGCCCATGATTTAGTGGCCTCCCGTGCCTCCGTATGATATCCAGCCACATACTCCTTCCAGCCAGGCTTGCTGTTATGGTTCTTATTTTTATGTTTATAACAGGGCTTACTGCCTTCATACAGAACATGAACTATGTCAGCATACATAGAGCATATATCTCTCCTATGCTTCTCATCCTCACAGTTAACATCCTTACACAGGATTGCATCTAGAGGTAGTTGGATATTACCTAATGACTTATCTGTATGTGCATAGTAGGCAGAAATGTCTTCCTTTTTGAGTGTTGACCAGTCTAATACTTTTGAGTTGATATCGTTTCTACATCTGGATAGCACAGGTATGTGTTCAGCATTTATCACCAGCTTATAGTTAGCTTCTATTTCTCACCGACTGTGTTTGTTTAAATTTGACTGGTCTTTTAGTAGTTGCAGCTGGATGGATTTGTTGTTAATGCTTTCAATATTATTATTATTTTAGAATTACATCGGTAGAACTGTTACACTTTATGGCTTGATGTGCTGTAAAAATATTTGTATAATTATTTTAATTGTCAATCTAGGAACAACATGAGATGCCATCCGACCCTCCAAGGCCTCCCAGTGAACCTGCTAGCAGATGACTGATGTCTTCAAAACCTGCAATGTAAGTACTCAGTGTACTCACAGAAATGTCAATGTCAACGACAAGTAATATGAAATAAAAATGTAATGTAATGAAATGTACTATGGAAAACCAACTTGAATACCTCTTCCAGCTTCTGACAGGTTTAAAGAGATGAAAGAATAGGTTTGTGTGTTTTTGCGGTGTATCTCAAAACAATGCTAAAATATGATGTGTACAGTGAAAAGGTTATTGTTGGCTATTGGCATCCCCTTCATAGGTATGGCCAAATTGTTAGAAAATAGGGACAAATCCACTCTTCTCCTTTCATGAAAAAAGTTTCCCAAACCTTCCAAGACCTGGGCTTTGATTCTGTATGTATTTATAGTAGTTTTTAGAAAAAAAATTAGTATGTGTACCCAATGTTTAACATAGAAGAAACAGACATTAGAACATGGCTGGCAAGTGAACCTAGAGGCAGCAGGCATGTGCCCACTAATGAGCACAATAGGTCTAAGTTGAGCAGAATGAAGTATATGGTGCATGGATCTCAAAACCTAAATTCCCCATATGAGGACAAAGGATTTTAGGAGGCTAAGTTTAGTTGAAGCTAAATAAGGCTTAAGAGGTCTAGTTGGGACAGCTGAACTAGCAATTCGGGCCAGTGCGAAAACATTAGTATTTAAAAATAAATAAATTAGAAACTCAACATCCTGCAGTTGCTTTGCCGCTCATGGCGCACACCGTTGTCCAATCCAGATTTGTAGTTATGTGACGAGTGGATGTCAACTGTTATTTCTCTAATCTTAACAGAGTGAAACCATGCAGATAGAACTTAAAACTGCATTCTCTCTAGAGGCTAGCAGGGGTGAGTCCACTGGTTTGAAAAAAGAAGTCCGGTTCCATTAGAAATAATGATAAAATGACTGTACTTCTCAGCTGAATTATTACCTCAGTAAACACTTGGTCTCGATCGCTAATTTCAAGTATTCTTCTACAGCATGATGTTCATTGAGTAAATTACGGTCCCATTTAGTTTGACAAGGGCTTGCTTTTCTCCCATGTTGGTTTATCCTCTTTAACAGGAAATGCAGTCTTTACAGGTTTGAACCAAGGATGAAAACTTAGACTGGGTGGGTTCAAACAAATGGTTGTATGTCCTGAGTTGTTTAACACATCTAGATGTGAATACCAGGACTCAACTTCAGTGAACAGTTATATATTTAAGGGAAGTCACAGACGGCGAGGATCAGTCTCTCATCCATCATCTTTTTGTGCTGCGCGTCGTGTACAGAACGTTCAAGTCAATTCAACTTTGGCAGGGGTGGGCATATGCGTGAGACGAGCACGACCGCGACAGTTTCACGGGAACATGCCCGCTTGTCCCTATGCCTATCGCAATGCCCGCACCTCCCTTCCTACATGCTTTTGAAAATGAATTACGAGGCCTTTACAGTTGAGTCAGATAAAGAAAGCGTTATAGAGTCAGTATAGACAGAAGGAATCTTAAGAGTCACCAGTAACTCTTAACATTTTGGCATGTTAGTGTATCAAGACAGGCTTGGAAAATAAAAAATGTGCTTTTAAGTGTGTTGGGGGCACCAGTGAGCATGCAGTGCTAGCTTTCTTTTAGAATTATCCTCATAATTGGATTGTTTGTATTTTGCAGTGCAAAGATGAACCAGACATTGCTGACACTCCTCACTGTGGTCACTGGCACTGACCCTCCTGGTGCAGTCCGCTTCAGCGGAAGGTGAAAGGTGGCTGTGGATGGATTTTTCTTTTTCTCTGGGGGTGGTGATGGCACAGTGGATACAAGGATTCCCAGACCAAGTGTCCCAAGTCCTGCCGTAAGGCTCCGGCCTCCTCGCCTTGCTCCCAGAAAGGAGCGGCTCCGCCCACCAACAACAAGGAGGAGAGCGCCTCCAGCCAAGAGGGTCCAACTGCAGACCTCCACTGTCAGGCCACTTCCGCTGCAGACCTCCTCTGTCAGGCCACCTCCACTGTCAGGCCGGTCCGGACAGGAAATACACGCAAAAACTACAAAATAAAAGCGTGCGATTTGACAGGAACAACTAGGGGTTAAGTGTCTTGTTCAAGGACACAATGGTGGATGGGTCACAGTGAGGGATTTAACCTGGGTCTCTCACACCAAAGGCATTTATCTTATCCATCACCACCGCCAATACTTTTACTTTATTCACTGTATAAACACGGATTACACAGTTCTAAAAGTAGTTGGCAGCAGTGACTGATTTGCATGATCAAAACATTTAAAAAAAGTCTGAATGCATGGGTCTTGGCATGTTCCATCAAAATATCTACCACTATCAATATTTGTACATCTATATCATGCAAATTAGGATATGCCAACATTGGCTGTGGTGAGGAATAGTATCTTTATGTGAAAAACTGTTTAAATAACCGTGTGTGTTAAATATCTCACTTCTCCAAAACAACTGACTCAAACTATCAACACATTATGAATCCTGAAGCTGCTTCAATCAGCTGTGTGTTGAAGCAGGGAAAGATTAAATCATGCAGGACAGGGGGTAACTTTCTTCAGGAAAGGGTTGGGAAACACTGTTGTAGTACAGTACCAGAAAGCAGGGGAGGCTTTGGGGCGGGGCTACCTTGTGATTGACAGGTTGCTATGTATGACCCAAATATGGATGTTCAGTCTGTGTTCAGGACGGAGCTGAACACCTCTTTTCTCTCAGCTGTACAGGTAGGCTGGAATAAAATAAAGCCTATACTTTCTAAAAATTAAACTAAAAGACGTTCGTTTAGCTTCCTGCTCAGCTTCCAGTCTGAAGAGGAAATGTTTAACCTGCTTCACTTCTCCAGCTGTTTGGGAACAGACTTTTGTTGTTCTGGAGAAGCTGAAGCATTTATTACCTGACACACAGACACCATACTTTTGCTGCCAGAATATTTTCCTCCTCTGAGATTCACTGTCACTTTCTGTCACTTGGACAATCAAACACTGAGACCTCCAGATTAAAGAAGCTGCTCTGATAACAGCACCTGTCAGGTAGACGTCCTACAGGGTTTCTGCAGGGGCTTAAAAAGTCTAAAATTTCAAAATCAAAATTTAAGGCCTTATAAAGTCTTAAATTCGCTGAAGTTTGTGTTTTAGGTCTTAAATAATTTTAAAAGTATTTATTTTCCAACGTCCATGAAACTCTACCTCTAATGCTCATTGAAATGCCCCTGCAGCGCTCAAGAATGTTTTTTCCTACTGTGGTGGTGTAGTTCTTTCTGTCGGAGTCCAAATCGGTCAAAATATAATTCACTGTCCAGCGGTTATCACTTTTGCCTCACAGCAAGAAGGTTGTGGGTTCAAACCCTGTTTGCCCCAGCCTTTCTGTGTGGAGTTTGCATGTTCTCCCCATGTCCGCGTGGGTTCTCTCCAGGTGCTCCGGCTTCCTCCCACCATCCAAAGACATGCAGGCTAGGTTAATTGGTGTCTTCAAAAATCCACCTTAGGTGTGAGTTGTGGCTGTCTGTCTATGTGTGGCCCTGCGATGGACTGGCGACCTGTCCAGGGTGTACCCTGTAAGCTGGGATTGGCTCCATCCTCCGCAACCCTGTATGCAGGATAAGCGGTTGATGATGGATGGATGGACGACTACGAAGACCAACAGACAGCTTTCACAGATTATGTTTATTCTTCAGCTATAGGGAAGTGCAACCTTTCAGTTCTTGGATGGAAAAACAGATCTTAGGTCTCTAGCAACATATTTGAAGCCTATTGTCGCTGCTTAATGAATGAGCACCGCTATTAAAATTTCACACGATCGTTAATGATTATCAGTAAACTACAGTAACACTCAACACATGGCTATCTCCCTGTCCTTGTTCCTCAAAGCATAAGCAAATGTGAGGGAGAGAGATTTTATGCGATTGTAATCATATATATGTTGAACAGATGCATAGTGCATTAATACTTTAACATGTTTTATATAAAACTATTATGTATTCTAATATTTTTTGCGATTGCAATTAACAATAACACAAACACTTTTTTTGTGGATGCACCAAATGGGTATGTTCAAAATGAAACAACATTTTAAACTAGAAAAGACTCAAGAGCAAACCAAAGCTGTACAATTCTCAAGATTTTATTAATAGAAAATGTTTTAAATAACATCTACTGGCTCTACATGAAAATACCCACAGTGAGTACAGTGACAAAACAAAATACTTTCTTGCAAAGTTGAGAACAACTAAAGTCACACCTCAAGCGTTGGCTGAGACATTTGTTTACCAGATTTCATCTAAATCTCTCTTTTAGAGATGTTTTTTAGATATCTTACAAATAGACAGATGTGACTGAGTACGTCTTTGGCCGAGGATAATATTAATTGTAGGACTGATCTGGCTTTCCCTTCATTAATAAAGATACTAACCTGAAAACCGTGAACCAAGACTTCTGTGCTGGTTTCACATTTATGTGCTGTGTTAAACCGTTAACCGACAAAAGCTGACTGCCTCATTCATCCATGAGGATCTTTTGGCCGATCTGCTAAGTGGGGCAGGTGCAGTGGACTCCATGAGGGCTGATGTGTATGCTGGGGAAAGGAAAAACATGTTTATAAAATATAACACACCATCACAGCAACCTCTCAGCTTCTATCGTGGTTGAAATGCAGAACTACCCAGCAAAACCTGTGGAAAAGGCAGATCATGCAGTTCACAAGTTGTACATGTGTGAAAAAACCCAGAAGGAAAGACAACATATAGAACTTTTGTAAGACCAAATTCTTCTTAAATTGTGAGCCAATGCTGCCACCTTGTGACTAAAAAGTGGCATTAGCTTTTGTTTGCACTGAATATCCATGTACATTGTACAATGTACATGTACAAATACTATTTTCTGTTAATAAGGTACACCAAGCTAAAACTGTTGCAGTCCAGTAACAGCCTGCAATAAATTATATCTTCATGAAGCTAGTAATATTTTTTTGTAATTTGTAAAATGTCTTGTTCATATATTATGGAATTACTATAGTGATACGTCACCACCCTGTTTTAACAACTAAGCAACTTTTAATAATAATAATAATCCTTATTTGTAGAGCACTTTTCAAAAACAAGTTACAAAGTGCTTTAACAAGTGTAAAGACAATAATACCCAAGAGACAATAATACAAAAAACAATACAAGATAAAAGCATGAAAACAGTGAAAAGACTAAAATACAGATAAATATAAAATTAGTAATATACAATAAAATAAAAGGGATAAAATAAAGTCAAATAAGATCGGGAAAGGCTTTCCTATAAAAGTATGTTTTAAGAAGGGACTTAAAAGAGCTCACTGACTCAGCCGACCTGATTTCCTCGGGCAGGCTGTTCCAGAGCCTCAGGGCCCTGACAGCAAACGCTCTGTCCCCTTTAGTTTTCAGTCGAGACTCTGGAACAGACAACAGACCTCTGCCCGAGGATCTCAAGGTGCGTGCTGGTGTGTATGGGACTAAAAGGTCAGAAATATAACAAGGCGAGAGGCCATGAAGAGCTTTAAAAGTGATCAATAGAATTTTAAAGTCAATTCTAAAACATACTGGGAGCCAGTGTAATGAAGCTAAAATAGGAGTAATGTGGTCATATTTCTTTGTTCTGGTTAAAAGCCTGGCAGCTGAGTTCTGGACAGTCTGGAGTCGATCAATAGATTTTTGGGTTAAACAGGTGAAAAGGCTGTTGCAATAATCCAGGCGTGATGAGATGAAGGCGTGTAAAATGGTCTCGGTGTCCGTAAAAGTTAACATAGATCGAATTTTAGCTATATTTCTAAGTTGATAAAAACATGATTGAACAAGCTTTGTGGTGTGCTGCTCGAAATTTAAATTACTATCAAACCAAACACCAAGGTTCTTTGCAACAGGCTTAATGTGATTTACTAGGGAACCAGCAGATGGCAGTATTTGATTTGCCATCTGCTGGGACCCGATGACCAGAATTTCTGTTTTGTCTGAGTTCAGCTGGAGGAAATTATTTGACATCCATTTTTTAACTTCACAAAGGCAGTTGTTAAGTGAACTCAGCATTCCAGGGTCTGTGGATCTGACGGGCAAGTATATTTCTGTGTCATCAGCATAAATATGAAAAGAAATGCCATGTTTATGGATAATATGTCCAAGGGGAAGCAGATACAAGGAAAACAAAATGGGTCCTAAGACCGACCCCTGAGGCACACCATATTTAACTGGACAGAACGAGGAGACCTAGTTGTTTACATACACGCAAAACTTCCTATTTGACAGGTAGGATGAAAACCATTCTAGGGCAGTACCAGAGATCCCCACCTAGTGCCTCAGTCTGTCTAACATGATGTTGTGATCAATGGTGTCAAAAGCAGCGCTAAGGTCCAGGAGTACAAGGACTGAGCACATGCCTTCATCAGCAGACATTAAAAGGTCATTGGTGACTTTAAGCAGGGCAGTCTCAGTGCTGTGGTACTTCCTGAAACCAGACTGAAACTTTTCAAATATTTTGTTATTTTCCAGTACAGTGAGCAGCTGTTTGGACACAATTCTTTCTAGAATCTTTGCAATAAAAGGCAGTTTTGAAATTGGTCTAAAATTATGTGGGAGGGAGGGATCTAAACCAGGTTTCTTTAAAAGTGGGTTCACGCAAGCCGTTTTAAAATAATCAGGGACACAACCAGTAGATAGGGAGCTGTTGAAAACAGAGATCAAATGGGGCCCAACAGAATCTATTACTTTCAGTAAAAATTTTGTAGGTATTACATCAAGTGGGCTGGAGGACACTCTCATTTGTGTTACTGTTTTCAAAAGCTCAGACAAGTCGATGGGATAAAACAGTTAAAACTCTCTTGTTGCTGGTGAGGAACCTCTGAGTAAGAGGCCGCGGGGGTAATAGAGGCTCTGATTGACACCACCTTATTGGTAAAATAAGATAAAAATAATTCACAGTCATCATTACTTCCAGCTGAGGCACAAGGAGGGGTTGGGTTTACCAGCTGATCCACAGTCTTCAACAGAAACCTGGGATTGTGTTTATGTGTAGTAATGAGTTCAGAAAAATAGTGTGTTCTCGCATCCTTAACCAAGTTATTGTATTTAATTAATAAATCCTTCAGACTGAGGTAATGGACTTGGAGACTGGATTTTTTCCATCTGCGCTCTGCTTTCCTGCATTCCCTTTTTAGGCTGCGAATGCTGTCATTTATCCAGGGTTGCTTACTAGCTTTAGACGTAGGCCTAACCTTTAGAGGAGCAGTAATATTTAGGGACGACAAGCAGATATGATTGAAGTGATCGACCAGATTGTTGGTGTTGGCTTTGGCTCTGAAAGAATGCGCAAAACTTTGAAACACTTCATGTTCATTAAAGAAGCGAGAACACACGGAGCTTGGTGAGGCGGCATGAGTAACAGGCGAATCGCAGCTAAAAACAATACATCTGTGGTCAGATATGGTCATGTCTACTAATTCCACAGAGGAAATGCTGACACCCAGGGTAAAAACCAAGTCCAGTGTATGACCACGGTTATGTGTTTGCCCTTTGACATGTTGTTTGAAGTTAAAAGAAGTGGCCATATTTAAAAGTTAGTTGCATTAACATTGGTGGGGTCATCAACATGAATATTAAAATCCCCACAAAGAACAATTCTGGGATAATTTAAAACCAGAGTAGATAAAAATTCAGCAAGTTCTGATAAAAATCCTCCAGGCGGTTTTGGGGGATGATAAATTATAACAAATAGGACAGGTTGCAGCCCTCCAAGTTTAAGAGTGAGAACTTCAAATGAGTTAAATTCATCACAGCGTACTTGATGACATTTTAAATTTTTCCTATACACGCTCACTAGCCCACCACCACGACCACTGACCCTCGGTTGACTAAAGCAATCATATTGAGGCGGACACAGTTCAGCTAGCTGGCTATAGTCATTCATTTGCAACCATGATTCAGTTAAAAACATAAAATCTAGATTTGCAGACAAGATAAAATCATTTAAGATAAAAGTCTTACTTGAAAGTGATCTCACATTGAAGAGAGCCATTTTAAATGAGTTTGTTCTGGGTGCTGGAGTTGGTGCAGTTGTCCTAATCCTTAAGAGATTACTATTATTTCTGTGTGGGATGTGCACATTTCGGTTTACTGGTCTATGCGTGATGATGACAGGAATAGAAGTCTGTGGAACAGCGCTGGGAGCAGACGGCTTTACATGCCAGCAGGTGGAGACAGTTATTTGTGGCAGTGAGGCAGAGATCTGTTCAGTGAGCGGTGGTGTGTCCAGGTGTGCTGCAACTTTTGCAACTTTGAGCACAAAATTAAGTTATTTGGCAACATTGTAAGGAAATGACTCTATGAAATATCATAGAAATGTCAAAATACACTGGAGGGGGGCTTTAACACCTAAAAATTTTACATTTACATTACATTTAGCTGACACTTTTATCCAAAGCGGCTTACAATTGCTATCTATGTCAGAGGTTGCACGCCTCTGGAGCAATTAGGGGATAAGTGACTTGCTCAGGAACATTTTGTAAATTTAGTAGTATTTGAGTCTAGCACAATCAAATTTTTGAGTAGATTTTATATTTGAGTATTGTTGCAAGTTGTGCAGAGTTACATTTATTGAGTAAAGAATTAGTGAAATTAAATTCAGTGAATCAATGTAATTTAGTATGCGGAAATTATTTTTTTTTATTATAAATGTATTATATTTAAGTTAAGGTTTACTCAAAAATATTACCACCACTACTTAAAAGGTTTGAGGTAATCAGTTTTCTCAAATATTTTTCTGAACTTATTTGGGTTTACAGTGTACTATAAAAATGGCGAAATAGCGAAGTGCAAGTTAGATAGAATAGCATATTCTACACTTCATATTTGCTGCCTACTGCAACAAACTCATAATTCAGAAAGAGAAGAGATCAGAAAAAAAATCTCAGTCAAGATAGTGACTCTTTATTTGGATGCATTGGACTACAAGGGAGCTCAGAAGAGGGGTGACATGGACGTGGTTGAGCAGGTGTCTGTTGAAGTGGTCTGATCACCTGCATAGCAAGACCAGAAGAGGAAGGCTGGATTACCAACCATTCAAAGCAGACAACTGCCTGATGGCCACAGAGAACCAGGACCCCCCCAAATTGTAACATTGTTTTGCAATAATGGAATATGCACAACTAAAGCACGTTACTGTCCTCAACCCTTAGGTCGCCAACAGGGGGCACAGTAAATTCAGGTTGCGACACTGGCAGTGCACCCCTCCAGAGTGAAGACAAAGTAATGTGTGGGTGTGTGTGCTTGACATTACTGCTGTGTGTTATTTCATGCCATTTAAATACAGCGTTATCCAGTTAGGCAGCTGTACTATCCAATAATTAATTATAACACAGAGTTTTGTGTCTGGCACTGTAGATAAAATCATGAGTAGAAAGTATGGCAACAGCAGGTAAAATGTTGCCAAAAGTCTATGGACATAATTTTTTACATTTGTTGTGCTATTGGCCTGGGGCTGTTTTTCATTGTTTGCACTAGGCCTCTTAGTTCAAATTAAATTAAATCTTAAAGGGTAATTTAGGTAGTTTTCAACCTGGACCCTATTTTCCCATGTTTTGTGTCCATGTGACTAATTGGGACAACATTTTTTGAAAGTGGTCAACGTAATCCTTGTGGGTAATTGCACCCTGTCAAGTACATCCACTAAAGTGCTTGTTTTTTCCACTGACAGCCTTAGATTCTTATTACGAGTGTCTGACAATATTATGGAAAGCATCCCTACAGCAATAGACCTTTTCTAAAAGAGTAAGATCCTTTTTGTTTAACCAGAAACTGTTGCTATATCTCTCTCAACATGGGAAAACAGGGTCTAGGTTGGTAAATACCAAAGTTACTGTGCAATGATCAATATTTTTAAATTAACAAAAACAAATTACTGCAGTTGCTCATATTATCCAACTTTGCTCCCTCTGCAACGTATGTTCCCCTCAATATCCTCACCCACCTACAGCTTATAGCCTACTCCTTGAGACCTTTAGCCCTCAGATTTGCAGGTAAGACAGCTTTCTTGACCTTAGACATGATGATATCTCCACAGTGGTTGAACAGATTTTTATCATTCAAACTGCATTTGAAATGTTTATATTCCTTCAGTCTTTTGCAATTTCAAGTGCAAAGATAGCCCTTATGAATTTCTTCACCAGCCTTGTTTCCAGCTGTAGCAGCAGCTATTTGCAAAAAGAAAAAAAGGCTCAGATAAACTCACTGTACAACACCTGCCCAGCACCAAACGGCATCAAAACAGCATACAGACACAGTTGGCGACTAGCTTGTGAACAAAGAACCAGATATTTCCCCCAGGAGAGCAAAACAGAGCTTAAGGCGTGTGAGTAGTGGACTTTTATTCATTAAATGGACACAAACATGACTCCAAATATATGCTATTGTCGTCTGTTGAATATGTAAATAGACAAATTTTTGCTAATTTCCATCCATCCATCGTCAACTGCTTATCCTGCATACAGGGTCGAGGGGGGCTGGAGCCAATCCCAGCTGACATCGGGATAAAGGCAGGGTACACCCTGGACAGGTCGCCAGTCTATCGCAGGGCCACACATAGACAAACAACCACTCACACTCACATTAGCTAATATGGTTGCTAATAATGTTGTGGCAACAGTTTAAAGAAAGCCCTTCCTGTTTCAACTTGACAATTCCTCCTATGCACAAAGCCAAGTCCATAATGAAATGGCTTCCCCAGTTTGGTGTGGAAGAAGTTGTTTGGCCTGCACAGAGCTCTGATGTCATCCCATCCCGCACCTTTGGGATGAAATGAAGCGTCAGTTGTTATCCAGGCCTTATCTCCCCACAACACCAGTGGCCATCCTCACTAATGGTCTTGTGGCTGAAAGGGAGCAAATCCCTGCAGACAGGTTCCAAAGTCTTGTGTGAAGTCTTCCCAGAAGAGTGAAGGCTGTTGTAGAAGCAAGTTAATGCCCATAGTTTTGGATTGAGATATTCAGCAATCACATATGGATGCTATGTTCAGGTATTCACATTGGCCATGCAGTGTATGCAGTTTGTCCTAGTATTGATGCTACTGAGCATCAACACATGCTGGGTCCTCTTCCTACAGGTAAACCTATGTGAAGCTGACAAATAATATCTAAGGTGCTAATGCAGGAAATGGAGCCTACTTTTATTTCTGCCAGATGATGTAATTTGTGCCATAAAGCATTAATTGTTTTGCCCAAGAAATGTTAAAATCAAGAGCAATTGTAATTGCTTTGCAAAACATATCTGGCATGTGTGTTTCATGCATACAGTAGGCTACCATTATAGAGGCTAAGGAACATCCAAGTTCTTAACCCTTTCATGACCAAAGGGGTTTTTCAATATGCACATTTATAGAATTAAGGTCCCCAATACAGATTTTTTGCCATACTGATTATAGCCCAGTTTTACATTCTACTGCATCCTTTTTTAAGCAGTGTGAAAGTCCATCTCCTTGTTCTATGACTGGTTAACAAGCATTGGTAAGCAAAGTTGTACAACTTGTGACAAAGTGTAATGAGACATCAAGTTTAAACTTTTTAATTCAAGCAAGTGTAATAAATTTGGAAGACCTCATTCAACAGGACACACAAGAGACAGCAGGGCTATTCATCTCATATAATGTACTTTAACAGGTCCTATTGCATCAGTTTCTCTTAAATGTTTGGCCTTTCACTTTCCTTGAAAAGAGTCTGAAATGTGCCAAAATGGCAGTGCTCTTTGCTTTGAGGTGATCATTTACAGGAAAGCAATCAGGATTGCATGAAAATAAAATAAGGTGCCTGCACAGATCTACATGACATAAAGCATGTTTATGTTTTCCCTCAATAAAGTGCTGGCTATGATTGTATGATATTAGAATCAGGGACGGTTTATGCAAAGGTGTGCAGCCTCATAAAATACATAGAGATCAAGGGCTTTTAGATTTAGTGTCAATTCGTTTTTAAAGGCCAACAGTCTCAAATAAACTTTTATCGGTGCCTGTAAAGGTGTTGCATACACTGCACGACTTTATAGATCTTGTTGTTATTCCATTCCAACTTACACTGTAAGAGTAAATCGTCTGCGATGAAGCCAAAGCTCACGATGTAGGTGCTCACACTGTAAGGTCTGATGGTCAGCCACGAGCTGTGCTCACCATAGGCTGTATGGTGCTCACACTGTACGTGAATAAAACACCTGTCGGCCTCTGCAGACCGAACTGAACGAACAGAACTGTTGACAATCGTCAATAAATATTTCTGGGCTGGGAAGATGTGGACAGCATGGCATGTTAGTTTTACAGAGATATTTGGAGGTAAACTAGCTACGTTTTACTGTACAGATTGTTTACATGATAGCGAGAATCCACTTGTTGTGCTGCTTCAGCTGCGCGAGAGCCCAACGACGGCCGACCAAAATTTCTGCCATGTCAGAAATTCATCCGACCGTCGAAACAGCCGTTCGGGAGCAGTTGATCGCTCCTCGCTACCCCCTGTACACTGCAGAGCAAACAACGCCCAACAAAGCAATAATTTGGCCGTGCGGCTGGAAAATCGAGTCAGAAACGGGCTGAAATCGTATAGTGTAAGCCCAGCTTGATAAGGGCAATGCAGGACACACTGCTTGACCATAACTGAATGAAATCTCATAAAAAGTGCTGATAGAGGCTTTTTAGGCATTGACATAATAACCACATAAAATATGAAATGTGTAGATTCACTTAACCTAGGTTTGAAAATTTTCTAATTTGTGATGTTTGAAGACAGTCAATTAAAGTTTGCGTTAAGTTAGAAAAAGAGGAAATGACCCCTTAACAAAATCATCTAATTAGAAACAAATGAAGCTTTATTGGCATGGCTGAAAACAGTTAACAATTGCTACTAAGGCTTTTGTTTCTCACTTCACTTTGATTGGCTTTTAATCTTTTGTTGATGCTGTAAATGTGAGCTATTCACTAACAATGCTAACATGCTGATGTTTAGCAAGTTTAGTGTTGCATGTAAGCATGCCAATATTCAGTTACATGTAACTGTGTAACATAATTTAATGACAAAAGAAACATAACTGTAATCTACAGTTACTGGGGTAAAATGTGTAATTAAATTACAGTTATGTATATATATGTTCGTAATTACATTGGTGGTTACATCTGAATATTTTCTGTAAAAAGCTAGGCTATATGATCAATAATATTCATTTTATTGCATTGCATGTTTTTCATTTGCACAATGTCTTGCTTTGCCATTTCCAGTCACACCCCTTTAGTAAAGTTTGATGGCAATTTGATGCTTTTGATTGATTGGTTCTCCTGTTTGAATTTACAGCACCACCTGTTTGCCAGTTAAATTGCCTCACAAGTTGTCTAAGAGTGGCCACCATGTCTACAGATAAAAACTCGTTCCAGTGCTGGAAATTAAAAAAACAAAAAACATTTCATACAGAAATCAGAAAAGAGTTCAAACACAGCAGTGCAATGCAAAAAAAGTTTGAGTACTGCTGTAAGGTTACACTAATGGTTAACAGTTTAAAACATTCATTAGAAATTTAGAAAAATTAATCAAACAGTATTTAAATGTAATAAGTGACATTACTTTGATAAAGTAATTGAAATAGTTACACGACTATTACATTTTAAAAAGGGTTACTTGCAGAGGTGTGGACTGGAATCACATGACTTGGACTTTAGACATGATTTGTATGGAAGCCCTAAGTTGCCATTAATTCAAACATTTTGTTGTTTTCCCGTGATAACAGGATAATTTTCTCGTGATCTTGAGATAACGAATGTTGTTTTCCTGTGATAATACAATTCGTTATCCCGAGATTATCAAACAAAACAGTCTATCACATGAAAATGGAGTAAAATAAATATTTGAATGGATGGCCGTTTTGACTAGAACTGACTTGATACCTTCTTCAACCCAAAATATAAATTATGATTTAAATAAATACAGTGTGCAGCTCATCAAAACTTCATTTTATTAATGAAATTATATGACATTTTTGTGTGAAACTGCCTGTTGTGTGAAACTGCCTCTCATTTTTCTGCATTTCTACATTTCCAAAATAACCTTCTTAATACTGCCAGTATTTTCTAATTAGCACTAAACACAAAGTACAGCTGAGGCTGATGGTAATGTCATTAGTTTTGGAGGTATTTGTTCATAAATCAATTATTGAGCAAATTCAAATTTTGATCCATTGATGGCACTAGAGTAAAAGTTATGGCTTCAAAGTTATCACTATTCATCTTGTGGGGAAAATGATGGCAGTCCAATAGTTGTTGAGACATTTCAGTCTGGACCAAAGTGGTGGACCGACAGACCACTTTTTTTTTTCAACAACAGGCAATGCATATTTGCCTGTAACTCATTTAATGAAATTGTATTCAGATAGATAATTTGGGAGACATTTTGGGGTTCAGTGTTCAGTGTGGACACTTCCACTCCTTTTAAAACACAAGTTCTAAAATCTGGTTATTTTACAATCAAATTCCTCATTTCAGATCCATCTCTGTCAATTTAAATCTTAATATAACAGGCAGCATTTCACCTGCAGTTGCAGGAATATTTTCTGTTTTTGAGGTCAAACTGATTTTCTCACTGAAAAATGATTTACTCTGTCGGCATGAAGGCCTGTTACAATATATTATCAAGTTGTTATTGCTCAGTAATATATTTTTTTATGTTTTACAACTTGTTTGGGTAACTCAAATTAATCTGTGGACCCGCCAGATTGACCTGTGTACCGACCAATAATTAGGGGCAATAAATTCTTGAAAATAATCAAGATGCAACTTAAATGCTATGTTAGCCAAAGCTACAACACTTTTCTGACCATCTCCTCCTGCTCCTCTATACTATGAGTGCTTTTTATCCTGTGGATGCTTCACAACACAACAGAGGAACATTGGAATAAATTTGTGAGTGGTTAAGATAGTAAAGTAGTATAGTAAACATAGTAAGATATAATACAACTGCAGAAATGACTGGGTGGTGAAAATGAAGATGTGAAGGGGGTACCCAAAGTAAGATCTTGCCCGGGGTCCCAACAATGATTCTGATTATCATATTTACTCATATCAACCCCAATTCATGCCTCCACATGTATGTCATGATAGCATCTACAAATATATAAACAAATAAAAATACACTGCAGTCTGTGTATCAGTCCCACTGTGATGCACGTGCAGACGCTGTTGAGCTGGGCACTTGTAATCAATGCTGCTAGATAATAAGTTACTTAAATTGGTCATATAAACACTGCTCTGGTTGTTTTGTGAAAGACGTATACTGGCGCAACATTTTTTTAATTTCCCATAACAGATAAGATAACATCAACGCCCACTTAAAACGCCGGAACTGTAACTTGTCACTGCCACATGTCTGTGGTTTTCTCAGACTGTCTGTCTGTCAGTCTGTCTATTGTCTGTCTGTCAACGCTTGTGACCAGGTCAACCAAAGACTCAATATATTTCATTTTTTTCTGTTGTATTGGAATACGTTCACAGGCTCAAACAGGCTCCAACAATTTTGCTGCTTACCTACCATTTTCTGACCCCTCAGATTTATCTTCTTGTTAGTGTCCAAACGCAGATGAGAAACCACAGGTTTATAGATCAGTCATCACACATTAAATTGAAACTACACAGTCAAACAGTCTTGGTGAAACTTTTGTAATTATGTTATCATTATTAGACAGTTGGCTCAGAAGCAGCATTGATATCAAGTATTATGATCGTCATAAATCATTAACTCTCAAGACATACTATCAGGAAGAAAGTACAACAAGCAGATATCAGTCTGCCTATGTGGTTTTTATTCACATGTATTTTTGAGTTTCTTAGTGGTAGCAAGTGGATGGCAAAGATACATTTAATTTTAAATAAGATACCAAATACCGTAATTTTCAGTTTATCAAAATAAACTATTTCATTTTTGTATTTCAAAAATACTAAAACTACGTTTCCAAGGTACCATGAAATCACTTTGCGAATGTTCTATCTATCTGCCTATTTGATCTATCCCTTCACCAGTACACTGACTCAGATGATTAATTTGACAGTGTTTGAGAGCAACAGCTTTTCTCTGCCTTTACAGATCAAATACTCACATGTCATTATGATCATACAGATGATTCTAGTAACAAACAGTTTAATGTTTAACTAACAGTTTGCTAATGACTTAGATTTATCTTAATTTAGTCACCTGGTGTTTTGTAATAAAGGGTCTACTTTGCATCGTCTGAGCTATTACAAACAGGAGTGGTTGATGGGTTGACAACCTGAGGCCTGTACTATGAAACAAGGCAATATTTGATTATATCTTTTCACTTGACAACACTGAAGAAATTACACTTTGCTACAATGAAATGTAGTGTGTGTACAGCTTGTGTAACAGTGTACATTTGCTGTCCCCTCAAAATAACACATCACACAGACATTAATGTCTAAACCACTGGCAACAAAAGTGAGTACACCCCTAAGTGAAAATGTCCAAATTGGGCCCAATTAGCCACATGCAGTGCTGTTTGTATGAAAAGTTTTGAGAAATGCACTTACTGTTTCACAAATGTTAAGGATAATTCGAGAAATTTCACCAAAGCGACCGAGAAAAACTGTAATTAATTTCTGAGATAGCCCATGTGTGTTATTGAATGATCCTAAATGCTTTCACATTTTAGAATGACTATTTTATGTTTCTAAATATTAAAGAGCCAGGGGAGGGCGGTAATAATCCCAGACAAAATTTCCAAGATGAAAGTGGTACATTTACAAGCCTAAAACTCCGAAATTCCCTGAGATGAGAGTCACAAATTTAAGAGAAATTTCTTCTGAATAGGCAATGCTAATATGGTGATTGTAGGCTAAAGTACTTCCTAAAGTATTTCCTCATTGCTAAATCCTATGCGAAGTATTATTTGATTTTCCACTGCAGGCATAATTACACAGCAGCATCTGTAGCGTGATGTTGTGATGAGCTGAAGTGAAGCAATGTGGTTCTTTGACAAAAAATACTATTTTTCTGAGACTTTTCTCTCATAAATTTATGATTATAATGTCAGTGAATATCATTCAATATCAATCAATATAAAAGTTTTTTACTTGAATATTAGATTTGTGATTTTCCTTCCCATAAACTTACCACTTTAATCTTAGAAAGATTAGAAAACCAGAGTGGTAGATTTGTTTTCTTACACTCCACATATCCTGACATTGTGCCATTATGAAAAAAAATCTGCCTGTGTGGAAAAACATGGCCCTTTTATGCAAATGTGCACAAACTCCAGATACTCCAGGGTCTGAATCAATTTTCTGTTCTGATCTCAACAAGTCTAGGCAAATTACTGAGCAGGCCCAAATCAGAACCAGCCTTTGTAAACTACAAAATACAAAACATTAAAGTATAGAAACAGATTATGAAGCCATTATCAACCCCATCAAATACACATTACAAAATCTGTTTTGTATTTGAAATATGTATTTGAAATACATGTATCATAAATGCTGCCCATCAAGGACAAAGGGATGGGAACAGTGGCAGTAGATACAATACTAACGAGTATGACGTCCAGCCTGCAGGAGAAATAAACAACTCTATGATTTATTGGTGAGCATTAAATCACCTGAGCATAAATCTGACATTCCAGATACATCTCCACAAGTTTAGTCTGCAGTAACTGGAGGAGCCATCTGTGTCAATTTATGGCTTTGTAGTAAAGCCACCACTGTTGGCCTTTGTCTGATAAATGGTATAATCTAAAGCACTCCAAGCGTGAGACTTTTGATTAGCAATGAGATTCTCCATAACACAATACATTTTTATGCAGTGCCCAGAATTAAAGTATTGTGGATAAAGACAACGGCTTGGGGGCAAAATACTTTTGGACTTTTGATGAGCAGACTTTATGCAGGAATAACAACAGTGTTTTTGTCACATTATACATCATTTTATATTTTTTAAAGAAACATGTTCCCTGAATCCCAAAGTTTATACTGCACATTCACCCCTTATGTTTTGTGTTGTGTTGTGTTATGTGACCTATGGAAGCAGCCCACTAAGTCATATTCATTGTACTGTACACTGTTGAGTACCCAAAGAATTAAAAAAAAATATTTGAGGTGCTTCAATAATAAACCCTTTACACATTATGAGGTTACTCAAATATCCAATTAGGAACATACAATTACAGTGAAGATGCTTCAACTCACCTTTCCATAGGATGAGGTTCCTGAAAGAACCCTCTGACCACTGCAATAAGTTCTAGCAAACACTTTTTTTCAGCTCACAGCCTCTGAATTTGAATGAGTCCTCGAGTACCTTAAAGGGTTCCTAGAAGAACCCAGTGCCTTAAAGATTTCTTTTAAGAACGCTGGACTTTTTCTTGAGTAAAAGGGTCACTGAGTAAAAGTCCAGTGACCCTTTTACTCAAGAAAGCTCCTAAAGAACTGAGGTTTCTGTGAACAATAGACGTGTTTCCTTGTATTGGAATGGTATTGTAATGAATATATATTTCCTAGGCTATAGGAAATACATACTTTGAGTAATGACCTGGAGTTTGAGTGGTCTCTAATCTTAATCTCGATTAAATGAACTGACATATGGACTGAGACAGCAGTTAACACCAATATGTAACTGTGCATTCACTAAGAAATCCTAACTATCAACTCATACTGGCCTGTTATAATACAGTATATTAAAAAAATTCCCTAAAAAGTTCCCTGTGTTTAACACTGGAATTTCCAAGTGACAGGAACACACCTCGATCAAATTCAACTTCACTGGCAGTTTTAGCTGTTAGCCAGCATTAAGCCAGGCAATGTACAGTATCTCTTTATCGACTGTGCTATGAGATAGCATGTTTTACAGCTTCAGATAGTTAAATGTTTGTTTTGCAAACCCAAAGGCTCCGATAAACAGAGGTCACATACACCAACATCATGACACCTGTAATCTGATATAATTCTTAACTTTAATGTGCTTGTCATTCAGTGTGTTTATACATCAGACCTGCAGATTATAGGATCATGTAATAATTTTGTGTCTCCTAAATGTTAATTTTCCCAAGACAATTTGTTTTGGTTTCAGTTTAAAGGAATTGTTCCACAATTTTGGGATTCACACTTTGTCCTGAGAGTTAGATGAGAAAATAAATACAACTCTGGCCCACGTCTGGTTAGTTTAGCGTAGCATAAAGACTGGGGGGAAACAGCTAGCCTGGCTACCAGCACCTCTAAAGCTCAATAATTAACATATTTCAGGTTTTTGTTTCGTCAATACAAAAACTGAAATGTAGAAACTATGACAATATGTTGTTGTTACACTTTACAGTCTTTGTGCTGAGATGAGCTACTCAGCTGCTTTATATTTACCCTACAGACAAATGGAATTGATCCTCCCATATAACTATCAAAGTGAATACAAGTGTTTCCCCAAATTTGAAATTATTCCTTAAACCGTCGTTCATTTTTGAGTTTATACTATAGTTCAATCACAGTTTGTAACTGCACGTGATAATCACTGGATATTAACTGGAGATATATGGTTTTTACATGTCCACAGTGAACAGCACTTGGTATTTTTTGAGCTTCTCGTGTTCCTTCTTCTTGATGTTGCTGTCGCTTGGAATCGCTATATCTATCACTGCAGCCTTCTTCTGCTGTTTGTTGATCAACACAATGTCTGTTGGTTAGCCATCACCAGTTTGTGAGTCTGGATCTTGAAGTCCTACAGGATCTTAGCTCGGTCATTCTCGACTACCTTAGGAGGTGTCTTCCATTTGGACCTTGGGACTTCCAGCCCATACTCATGGCAGATGTTCCCATACACTATGCCTGGGTACAGGTCCTATCTGGTGTGGTAGGTGTGGTATGTCTGATACATACAAAGTTAGTAACTAGCTCCCTGAGACCGTGAGGCCGCTCTGTCCCCAGGTGGGGTCCTCGCCTGGACAGGACATTTCTAGCCTCCTTATGACCTCTTTCACCTTCTCCTTTCGGTCATGTCTCACTACAGTTCAGAGTGTGTGTGTGTGTGTGTGTGTGTCTTTCACTGGGGCATTGTCGCCCCTGGTTCTCCCGTGTTCTCACTCCCTGGCGTTGGGGAGCTCCCCGGCAAGGCTCTCTGCTGTACCCCCTTGGTCTCGGGTCCTTTGCGCTTCGGGGGGCTCCCGGGGTGCCTTGGCTACTGGGGTTCTTGCCTGCCTGTCGCTGGGGTTGGTGCGGCGTGGTTGTGGCATCCCACTCCCACTCAACAGCTACATTCTGTTACAGGCTTATACACACACATTCACAGACACACACACATACACACAGACACATAGACACACACACAAACTAATTAGGTTGTCCATGGTTGTCACAGGTAGAATTACTCTTTATGCTTTTCATTAAATTATTAATTTAAATTTATTGTTATTATTCCAGCTCTCATGGCTGTGCTGTGTTGTTTATTTATTTTGCTTGACTGTTTCTCCTTTTCATTCTCCTCTTCCTCCTTGTTTTCTTATGTGAGCTGTTTATTGCTTCTGTTTGGCTGGTTGTCTCTTTGTTTCTTTTTTTGTTTGTTTGGTTTTTTCTCCACCCCAAGCCCCTCTTCCCCTTCTCTTGCAGGTTTTGTTGCTCTCTGCAATTGGTGTTTTCCTCTGCTATTTCCTGTTGTCCCCACCCCTCATCCCCGTTCTCGTGCAGATGTTGTCCTTTCTCTGTGGTGTCTGTTTGTGTGGTGTTTGTGCCCCCCATCACCATTTCTGCCAAATCAATACATATATAAATAAATAATAAAACAGACAAAGGAGTATATTAATACTCTCTAGTTAAAGTAAAATCTGTCTGGCACAACATGGTATCCAGCTTCTCACACTCTATACCAAACTGCTGGACAGGACAGGTATAATTTAAAAAAAAGTTAGCAACCAGCTGCTGAACATGGTTGAGCATTTAGCAGCTGAAGAGATATTTCCTTTGAGAGTTTACTTCCCTCCCTATTTTTCTTTTTTTTTCTTTCTTCTTTTTTTTGGTTTAAAAGAGAAAACTTTTGACAGGAGTAGGTAAACGGTGACTTGAAATCAATACCATCCATCCATCCATCCATCATCAACCGCTTATCCTGCGTACAGGGTCGCAGGGGGGGCTGGAGCCAATCCCAGCTGACATCGGGCGCAAGGCGTTAAGGTTGAGCTGAACTTTACATTAAACTGGTTCATTTAGCTAACGCTTTTATCCAAAGCGACTTACAACTGCTATATATGTCAGAGGTCGCACACCTCTGGAGCAACTAGGGGTTAAGTGTCTTGCTCAGGGACACACAGGTGGATGTGTCAGTGGGGGACTGAACCTGGGTCTCTCACACCAAAGGCATGTGTTTTATCCACTGCTCCATCACCACCTACTGTACAATAACTGAGGTTATTGAGTGCACAGAAATGTCAGACTGAGCCAACTCCATCATCTGTAGCCTTCACCCAAACACTTCTTCAAATCAGAGAACGGGAATGCTGAGTTTTGGATATTTAACTCACCTTAGCTTAAATTATAACCATGCATCACCTCACGCCAATTTTGTCTCACTGTCACACTGTGCCACCCACGCGTTTCTGCTGGCAGCTTCTTGGCCTGATTTCGAAACACCTAATTGGGTGAAGCCTTACCTATTTGAAGTAAAGGTTATTGCAATCTCACCATCAAATACCACTCCTACCTTTCTGCGTGGAGTGTATAATGATGCATACAGGGCAATTAATGATAACAGGCTATGAAGGTACAATGCTGAGATTATTTTAGTTTTAGATTATTTATTAATCCATATCCTTTGCGCTCTGAAGACCTGAGCCTCTCCCATCATACAAAGGTGATGTTCACCCTGGATAGGTTGCCAGTCTGTCACATGGGCAACATATAGACAAATCACAATCACAACTGCAGACATTACTAATTAGATAATAGGCACAGAGAATTTTATTTTTCTGTTTCAATCACCATTTCTATTGGCAGAAATGAATGTTGATGATGACGTCAGTGTTGAGATGCAATCTGTCACCCCTAGGTCTGTTCGGTAGGTAGATCGATCTGTCATGCTTTGTGTAAATAATTTTGTTTAATGAGCTCATTATAAACCTCATAGATGTGAAACTGGCCTGCCACACCCTTGCACTTCTTTGTATATGTGCCACTCATAAGCGAATCAATTGATTTTTTCGCAGCCTTCTGCTGTCCTTGCTGCTATTACTGGTTTGATTCCTGTAGTAGTCGGTGTGACCTGAAGTGTTTCCGACCTTGTTACTGAAGCTTTGTCTACTAAAAGGACAACTCAATGGAAATGCATTTATAGGTATTCGTTTTGTTTGCAGCATCGGAGTGATCTGCAGACTCCTTTCCTTGTGATTCAACCCACACCCACTTTCTGAAAGCTTTTACAACATTTGTTGTAAACACCCACACCCAGTGTCTAGTTGGTGTAAAACCTTTTATGAAGTATACCCATATCTTACATTTCTTACCAATAATTAATTCAGATCTGGCCAGAAATTATTTCTGCATATGGATTTAATGGTTTGTTTTAGTCTAATTAAATGCAGTTGGGTGTGTTGTCCCTAATAAGACTGTTAGATAGGCAAGGCACATTTTTCTGTAATGTTTTCTGCAATGTGCAATATACTGTATAAAGACAACAAAATTATATATAAAACATATTTATATATTTTTTACTAATAGATTTTTTTCTAAATATGATATTGTCCAGGTCTGTTAGGTACTTCAGTATATAAAACAAAGTTTGCATATGAGTGAGTAACAGGACTTCCTAACAATGGGCTGGTTTGACTACATCGTCATCAATGAAGCAGATGGTAACTGTTTAACCCACCAGAGGTGTGACCAATTCTAATCATACAGGGGATGGGGTCAAGAGAAGGATTTATGAATTTCCCTTTGCAAAGCTGTAAAATCCTAGCGTTACTCATTAACCCGTGAGAAAAACTTTGCTCCCATTTGTAACACCTCTGGTCACATGACTGCCAGCGCATGTTTAAAAGGAGGTTTGTGGACGGAGGGAAAGCAGACACTGAGCTGAGCAACTGCTGAGCATATCAACTACAAGAGACGATAAGGGAAAACTGCTGTCAACTGTCACCATGAAGGCCACACTCGCCACCATCGCTGTCCTTGTACTGGCTCTCAGCTGCACCCCTGAGGCTGTGCAGGTTGAAGTAAGTGCATCACTTAACATTTCTATATGACTGATGTCTTCATGATGAGACTACCTTGGACTTCTTAGAAAAAGCAGTGGCTGTGTTTATCTAAAAGTAATGTAGGTTACAGTGCAGAAAAGGCACAACTTTAAACTTGCATTCTGTATTTTTGTAGATTACAAACCGTGCTGAAAGTGTGCAATCCTCTGCCATGTTACATTATTTAAACTAATGCTACATTAGAAACTTTGGTTAAGTTGCAGTTCTTGAATACCAACATCCGCCTTTTCTTTCAGGAAAATGGATTGTCTTTCTCACTGGAAGCCGTCAAGAGGCTTCATGAGCTGACAGAGAGCAGCCGTGTGGCAGGACAACAAAACCCACGACTCAGGGCAAGCATCATGTACCTCTGTGCCGACCCTATGCTCCCACAGGAGTTCCTGCCCCTCTGTAAGCAAAGAGGAGCATCTGCATCCCTTGCCAGACTAGGTGAGATCATTATGCATTGAACAGCAAGTATTTTTGATGAAGTTTTAAGTGAACATGTCAGGTCATGAATATTGAGGGTCATGGGATTCAACGGTGTAGCTGATGTTTGCCTTTCTGTTTCCTTTGTTTATTACAGCTATGGTTCCCGTAGATGTCTGTGAGATTTGCGCCTTTGCTGCCTGCACCGGCTGCTAAACAACCCCAGCAACCCAGAAGCATCTTGCCCAGCTAAAGACTTGTGATTTTTTCCTCCCACTGAAAACTATTTCAGAGAATTTCTAAGATGATGACTTTATGTTTCCTGAATACAGAGGTTCTGGCCCTGGCCCATTAGCCAATTTATAAATGTTTAATTAGCTGTTAAACAAACACATTTAGACAAAAAGCCCCTAAAAAAATTTGACAAACTGAGGTATGTTTTTTGCAAACTGTTACTTTGTGGCATATTTACTACGTTATTGTTCTGCTGGTCATTCTTTATCATATATTTTATTTTTGAAATTTACATTTGTTACATTTCTATCTCAAGCTTTTTTTACATATTTAAAAATTAAGTTTCTTTTTTTCCATTTGTATTTTTTTTTATCAACATTGTTTTGAATAAAAAGCCTTCACAGATGGATACTGTGTACATTGTACTCTTTCCTGCAAATTCAAACACTCTTACTTTTATTATTACTATATAATTTTACTATGCACAGATTGTTGTAATATAACTTCTATTCACACATCCTACAGACACAGAGCAACGTTAGCATTCATTTGGAGTCATGTATGTGGTCACCTGGCATATGTAAGTCAACATTTACTGGTCATTTAGCTCTGATTTAGTATAAACGTATAGTGTATAGGTGGTTTGTCAGAGCATGTTTGAAGAAATGGCTGCCTACAGGGTTAGTAAACATGCATACAAGATACATGAAATATGAAGTACATGATGTGCGGTATGTACGTTCAGCAGTACCAACAAGGCAAATTCTGGTTGTTTTTTGTTTGTCATTTTTGCTTTATAGAGAAAATAAAATCACTGCATTTGACTTTTCATTCTTTTTATTGTGTATCCAAAGAGACAAACAGTTACAGTGTTTTTAAATTTGAACAGTTTTAGGCATAAATTGATTTTATTAAATTCAATTTAATAAAGAGCTTTAGTATCTCTCTGCCAGATTTATATCTTGGCAATGTGGAGAAAGATTTAAAACAACATTGTATAGGGATAAAATTAAAGTAAATTGATAAAATAATGCAAAAGATGCCATAAAACATTTAGTGGTGGCTTGTCAAAAAGGTTTTTGTAGGGTTGTAGAACAAAAGCTGTTTTCCTCTCAGTTCTGAATTGTGAGGATGTTATATATCAGCATGCTGCTGTTTCCACTCTGATGCTCATCTAGACTCCATTTACCACACTGCGCTCAGGTTCATTCCATGTGATAATTACAACACTCTCCACATACCATCCTCCATAGGCCTACAGTTGGTACTCACATCTGGTGCCATTTATCTACAAAGCTCTTTTTTGGAAAATGATCCCAAATCCCCCATCAGTGAGTGGTTGATGCTCCAGCACATCTCCTGCCATTGCTTTCACTGAGCCTGTTTTTCAGTCAGTTTTCTGTTTGACTACTATTGTATTTTTCTACTAAACTGTTAAAAGTTGTTGCCATAACTACTACTACTACTACTTATGTACTTACTTGCTTGCTTACTTACTTACTTACTATATGGAACCATTACAAGCCATTAATACTCATACACATGTATACACCCTACAGACTCATGTTTCATGTTTTACAAATTTTTTCTAACATCTATTATTTATTAGGAATCTTTTAGTTTGTGAATGTTGTCATTGTTCATAATATTTCCACAATTTCTGAACTACTTATCATTACCATAGAATTTTAAAACTCTTTGATGCAGTTGTTTTACTTGAAATATGTCACATAACAGGATTACTCAGGCTCCACCCTTTTTGCTGCATACATGGCAAGTTAGAAATATCTTCATTTGCAAAAACATACAGTATATCTCAGTTGATATTTATTGTCCTAAATCCTGTTTTTTTATTCTGCAGTAGGAGTTGGATTGTAAGATATCTCTCTTTTTTATTGTGCACTCCAGGGAATATCAATCAAACTGGTTTTGGTTTATTTAATGTGAGAATGGTGTTTGTATTTCAATCTGCTTTCAAAATGCAAAGTTATATCTCCAAGTATCAGCTAGGTTCAAATTATATTTCACATCCATAAAAACAAATTCTAAAACGTGTTTCTGCTTGTTTCAATTATTTCACTGTCTGTGCCATAAGCCTCACTGGACCTTTCCATTAACAATTGTGAATTGGATTTCTGCCCGGTACATCCTTTACAGTTTTCTTGATTGCTAAGACATGTTTAATGAAACTGGGATCCACTTGATCTTTGTCATCACCTTCTTAGCATAACAGAAGTCTTCTCTTGCAAATGCGTTAACACTTGCTTCACACATTTTTCACACTGAGAATCTTCACAGATATTTTTCACACCCTTTTTCAAAACAATTAACACATATCTCGTAGAGCCCAAACTCTACTGGATTAACAGTTTTGAACAAAAGGAAAACATCTATTTACAGCTGATAGAAAATACTTGCATAGTTATAAATCTCTAATGCACCTGTGTGAAACTACTTTGCACAACTCTTCCATCAACAACTCTATCCATTATGTGTTTCTATTTGCAAACATGGATCAAAGAGGCCAAAGACCATATTAAGGGCTATGGCAGACGGGCCCAAGGAAGAGGAGTTTGCATGTTTGGTGGAGAAGTATGGCTTGTCCTTTAGCAATGTGGCAACTATTGCCAGACTTTTTTCAGGAATAGGTAAGTCACAACGTCACTGTTTTCCACTGTGTATTTCAGATTTACATGTAATTGTCTTACTTATTAGTATTACTTGTAATTTTTTCTTCCTTCCATAACACCTTCCAATTTAATATTTTGCCTCCCTCATTCTAATACGTTCAAATTCCATGTTATACCACTCATTGTCTGGGAGAAATAATGTTGAACAGAAATCGAAGTACATGAACTTAAACCTTCACTAGCCGTGTTTCCATCAACATTTTTTAAGATTTTTTAAGTAGTAGTTGAAGTATTGCATTGATGGAAACGGCAAAATTCGGGGAAAAAAATCCTTAATTTTGCAAAAAAGTTTTTATGCTCGGTTGAGCTGGTTTTTGCCTTTGTCAAAATCGAGTTAATGCACTAAACTAGCAAACTTGTGACTCACGTCTGATCAGATGTTTCCACTGTTATATACTGATATTCCCATAATGTGCATGGCTGGTAGCAACTTGCCCACTTGAAACACATTCCTGAGGACCAATGGCCAAAGATCAATGGCCCTCAGTTCCATGCAACTGATTTTGTTTCTGGTTTGGAACCCATACGTCTTGTGTAACGTCAACTAGTGTTGTAGTACTCGAGACCGGTCTTGGTCTTAAGACCAGTCTTAAGACCAAGACTCGGTCTCGGTCTCAACCGCATTTGTACTCGGTCTTGTCTCGGTCTCGGACATTGAGGACTCGGGATTTTATTTCAAGACCAGTCAAGACCATAACTTTGGGAATATCATTAAATTGCTTTTGCATTGTCTGATTTGTTAACATCCTAACTTTGAATGGAAGTAAAACATATTGCTTCAAATGCAACTAATAACCCTAATTACTGACTCACCCCTCCCTGCGATGCTTACGTATTATGTGGGTGTTTTAATGGGAATGTGGATCTTTCAGATCAATTTGTGAAGTACCTATGATCTCGTTCCACATTTTATTGCGTGCCGTGCTGGTCTTGGTCTTGACTCGGTCTCACCCTCCCTCTGTCTTGGTCTTGACTGCTCTCAGCCCCTAAAAGTCTTGGTCTCTTGGTCTCTTGGTCTCTTGGTCTCTTGGTCTCTTGGTCTCTTGGTCGCTTGGTCGCTTGGTCTCGGTTTGGGCGGTCTTGACTACAACACTAACGTCAACTTCTGACGTACCTGGTTTGGTTTGCTCCATATCAGCTGAGGGAAACACACCCATTTCGCTTTTACTTTTTTTACTCTTTTTTGCAACATTTCAAAAGTCTGCTTAAAATTCGCATGACAAAGAGATTGGAAACATGGCTACTGTGATTATGTTTTCCTGGACCTCCATACTCTAACCAGTTACTGTAAGAGTTATGTAATACATGCCGCATTCAATGAAAATCAGTGAACTATACTCGTCCAGTACTTCATAGTTGTTCATTAACAGACATTTTGTCTTGGTGTGTGTGTGCGTATGTATCTGAATATTGTTCTTTTTTTTTTTTCTTTTTCTTTTTTTACAATACATTGGTTAAATTGTTATTAACAGTTTTTCTCATTTGTTTTAACACATTTGTCCCCTCTGACTTCACATTTTCAAAACAGTTCACACACAGGCCTAAATCAAAATTTGCTGGCTAAAATGACACATTCTGTCAACACTCACATAAAATGAAAAAAATATGCAACAAAATCAAATATTTCCATCAAGCACCACAACTTATGGTCAAATTATTATATTCTGTCAATCAATCATTACACAATGAACAACAAAAAACAAAATACAGTTATCAATATGACCCAGTTCAACCTTAACTTGTGCTGTATCCCTGTGCCATTTGTTGATACAGCATGATTTTTTTCTATTTTATTAGAGATAACCAACCCTGCTGCACACTTCCACTTTTTACACTTTTTTTAGATGCCCTGTTAAAACACTGTAATTCTAGGAGATTCAAAAAGCATGTCAAAATTGACATTATGATTATATGATTATACATCTGCATTACTGTAGACACAGTTTGTTCTGCCAACAGGGTATAACAATAAAGGTGAAATACACAGTGGAAAGCAGTAATGTTGTGACTTACCTATTTTCCTTCTGAAAAAGTCTGACAATAGATGCCACATTGCTAAAGGACAAGCCATGATTGATGGCATGGTCAATACTATAAATGTTACCTGAATTTTATCAGAATCAGCTTTTATTGCCAGGTATGTGTACACATACAAGGAATTTGACTCTGGATTGTACAATGCTCACGATGCGCTTACTTATACAATAATACAATAATAAAATCCGACACAAGCTACAGTATAGAGAACACATATACACACTATCAACAAAAACAATATAGACAGATTGAGATAATAATGCAATGAGCAGAGTGTAAAGTATGCAGGAGTAAATTATTATTACTATTATTATTATTATTTATTATTATTATTATGTACATGTTGGAGGTGGATGAGATATACAGGTGCACATACACATACAGGCATACATGTACACAGTGCAAAGGATGCTGGAATAAATAAGTATTATGTGCAGGCATTATGTACTTGAGGTAGGTGAATTTGGTACATGAATATGGATATGAACAGTATGAACAGCTCTGAAATAGAGAACGAGAGAATGATGAATAAATAATTGTGTGTTAACCGTTTTGAAACTTGAGCTCTATTTTCCCTTCTTAATGCTACTCCTACACCACCCCTTCTATTGTCTATACCACATCTTCTATAGCTAGATAAGGACTGATTGCTGATTGAAGAATTGTGAAAAGGAGTTTCACACCTGTGCATTAGAGATTTATTATTATGCAAGTATTGTCTATCTGCTGTAAATAGATTTGTTTCTTTTGTTCAACACAGTTCAACAGATAGAGTTAGGGATCTTTCTATGAGATCTGTGTTAACTGTTGTGAAAAAGGATGTGATCAATCAATCAAGAAAAACTGTAAGAGTTATATAATACATACAGTATTCAATGAAAATCAATGAACAACAATGTTCATTTATGTAACGTTATAGTTTTTAATTAACTGCTATTTTATGTTTATTTTATGTTTTTATTTTTTCATTTTGTTTTTACAATACCTTGACAGTGGTTATTTAAATCAGTATACTAGGGAGCCGGGTCTCTAATAGTGATGACTATTTGAAAGTTAAAATTAAGTTCTAGGTTCATACTTATATTTTGGTGGTCTACAAGTAAATGTTTGCATGCATCCCCCATCCTCAGTCTGAAATGATCCATTTTATCTCCTGCCTCTTTATCGACAGGTTGGCTCAAAAAACGGCAGAAAGTCTGCCTCAAAGGTACAAAAAAGAAATAAACATGAAAGGTGAAGCCTCGATTAAAAACCCGCCAAAACAAGTCGATTTTGTGACTTTGCTGAGAGTTATGAAACAATGTCTCGGAGTTCACACAGTCAGGCTACAATTCATTGCTGCTGGAGGAGCTGCAGACAGTGACTCTCAATGAAGTCTCACATCTGTTTAGGAATCAGCTTCTCCTCCTCACTGGCAAGTTGACGTAAGAATCTAACTTCTTATTTAACTCACTTAAAATTCTGTATCTTGAGTTGACATGATTCATAACTGTTACAGTAAAGCATTTCAAGTTTATGAGAAAATAAACTTTTGCACTAACGTACATCTTACTGACTGTGGAACCAAACAAAAAAGTTGACATTTGCATCTGGAAAACGTCATCATTTGCAAATATCACAGCTGTTCAAACAAGTGACCTATATGGATCAGCTCTGTGGCTGCTTTCTTATCAGACAGCTCTGTGACGGATATCTGTGGGAGTGAAACAAGGCATGAGATTTATTAGGGTGCAGTGAGGCATCAAATGCGTTCAAATGAAACCCAAAGTAAATAATAAAATATCGTGCTGACGGAGGAAACAACAGAGATAGAGGTTATAAACAAATTTAGTGGTTATAAACTAAAAAAGAGGATCTAATGCGCTTACAGTAGGCTAGCCAGAGTCCCCCTACCTTTACTCCCCTCACAGTTTTCTTTGTTAATAAATCACTCACTAATCTGTTCAGACACCTTATAAGAGGCCGAGCAGATATACAGTTACCACAGAAGAAACTCTCCTCTAAACTGAGAAGCATCTTGCATCATCTGAAAATGAGAGTCATCAGTGTTGCCCTGGTTTTGATGGTCTGTGTGTGCATGGGAGCTGCAGATGTGCAAGTTAGGGTGAGTATCACTTTTTTTCAATCAAGCTATTTGGTTTGTCTTTTTCTTTTGACTCTTTTTTTTATTGTTCTAAATGCATCTAGTAGTAGCTGACACCAAGGAGCCACGACTAAAGTGGCTATGTAGATCATTTCAGCCCCTGTGCCTATTTATCATTCCCATTACAAGCATGCATTCATTCTCAATTCATTCCACCTGCACTTGGAAGATTTTAATTGTGCCAGATTTGTGTCATCCCTTGAAGTTCTTCTTGTTCCCTCCCCTCCAGGTTGGAGACAGGAGCTTCCCCTTGGAGACGGTGAAGCAGCTGAAGGAGCTGATGGATGTAGACCAGAGCGTTAGCCCTCGCCTCGCTGAGACAAGCGTTGTAGCCGTTTGCGCCAACCCTCTCCTGCCGCAGATCTTTCATCCTGTGTGCCAAGGGAAGGGAGCAGGCATCGTTTTCTCAGAACTAGGTAAGACAGAGCAAAGGAGGAACAAACAAATAACAAATACCGAAATAACAGACATAAAATATAGCATCATATTAGAGTGAGTTCCTCTCGAGTCTCCTTCTAATCTATATATGAAGGAATGACTCTTATGTGAAAATAATATTCATCTCTAAACAGCATAGTGCAGAGGGTACGCTATCTTCAAGCATTCAAAATTAAAGTGCGGCGCTGGCATTATTTAATATTCTTGTTATTGTCAACCAGGGGTTTGATGATATCAGCATGACAGAGTGTGAGGGTGAAATTAGCGTTGAAGATTTGTGTAGCAGCATTTTGGGTAACCGTTAAAAACAATAAACGCAACATTTCAAAATGCACCTTCTTTGTTTCGACTGTCAGTCGAATAAAAAACTACTTTTCCAGTCATATATTTCATCATTGAAAATTTCTTTACAAAAAGTTCAAAAATATATAGCTGTTTAAAAAGGGCTAAATTAGTCACTGTTTTTTATGAAACATTACTCAAACAAGAGTAAATTGTACATTTCTTGAGGACTATTTTCTGCTGTGGATTAATACACATTTGTTGCAATTCTGAATATTTATTAATTTCATTAAATGAAGGAATATGTCACCTAGCTCATTTGGCTTTGGCTACACCGACAATTTTGTTGGTTTTGGACTTTTAATGGGATTTGTTGATAATAATAAATAATAAATAAATTAGACTAATAAAATTAGCCTACCAGCACCTCTAAAGCTTGCTAATCAATTAGTTATATCTCACTTATTTAATCTGTACAAGGATCCATACAAATATGAGAGTCAGATCAATCTTCTTGATAACCAATCCGCTCAACACCTACTTGTTCATTGAGCATCAATGTCAATATTTGGCAATTCATACAGGAAACAATACACAGGCTCTCAGAGAGGCTGTTTAATCCACAGTTTCATTACTCAGGCACGCGCTCTCTCTAAGACTTGAGATTAAAGACACTGACAACAGACGCAGGCTCACAAGAGTTCACTGTTTACACATTGTATTATGCACATCCTGCAACTTCCGCACCATAAAGTGGCTCTGGAATGATAATGGCAGACAAGAAGCCTGTGAAAAGCTGTGCAAATAGTCTTTGGGGACCATTAAAGCTCATTAGGCATAGACACCACCCTTGTTGCTTTACTGAGACGGATACGGATCCCATTCTCAATATTAGCAGTATTTCATAAAACTGAAAAGCTGGCCCTTTGGGTGGTGCAAAAACATCTTTTAGGTCAGATAAATATTTATGTTTCTCTTTTTCCCCCTTGTGCTTTCCAGGGTATATCATGGCATCCCTGGATCCTTGTGAAATATGTGCCAACCCCTCCTGCTATGGGTGTCTGAACTAAGGCTGCCATCTGCCTGACACAAACATATCCACTGAAAGCCTCTGGGGGCGTCATCCTCCATAGTTCTTTTACATTTCTATGTATAAGGCATCCATGGACATCGACAAAAACATCCTGTCACCCAGCAACAACGTCAAACAGGTTTCAAGGCTCAGTGGTCAAAGCACTGGATTTTTATAGATATATAAAAAACACTGAGCCATTCACCATTTTTGTTTGTGTTTAACTTTTGCTAGATGCTGTTCATACATACATAGTCCCTTGTCAGTAAAGACAGACTTTCTGCAGTGTTTGAATATTACTTTGTTGTCTTCAACTTTTAATTTATTGAGTCTGATGCAGCTTCTTGGAAATAAAAATATGTATACTTTGCATCCTTGAAAGCAGTTTTTACCTTTTGTTTCAAGAATATAGTAATGCACACACTCTGTATCTTACCATAAGACAAAATCACACACACACACACACACACACAGTAGTGTTTCCATCACTTCAAAGGACATTACATTGACTTACATTGATTTGCTGGAGACTTACCCTTAACTGTAACTATTACATCTGCCTCTAGAAAGGCAAGTCCCCACAATGTGACTGTGTAAACAGATTTATGTCCCCATTACATGAGTAATACATGGCTACACACATGCACACTCATAAAGTGAGTTATCTTTTTAAAAGCTGAATGAAAAAAAATGAAGGGACATAATGGTGAGTCAACAACAACAATGGTGAATAAGCCAACACTAAAGTAATGAGAATGCAAATTGTCACTATTTAAGTCAAAGATAGTCTCTTTAGAAGATGAATCACTCAGTTTCAAATGGTTCACATACCGGCTGCAAAGCTGATAACTTGTGATAATTTGTGTGTACACTCTCCTACTATGGTTCAGAGATCTGTCTTTATTTGTTCAGATTCTTCTCATCAGATCTTCTCACACATGTGTACAGCAATCTAAAATTCTAATCTAAAATTTCATCTTACTGGATATAGCCAACTAGAGCAGCTAATTTGTGTCAGCAGCAATCAGGGATGTGTATTGTTACAGCTATCAGATGTCACACATGATCATCAGTCATTGAGGGAACTGCCATTTACTATGTAAAGCTGCTCTACTCTCTGCATTGTGTTTAAATTGCATTCGCTGATCGATAAACCCTGCAATAATGTGAGTTTAATAGATCAGTTATTGGACTGGTCTAATGAAGGTGATCAACCTCAACAAACACGGTGTGTCCAATCTTTGATGGCTGATGTGCGTTTCCATTCCTAATGTATTTTCACAGTGTGGTAAAGCCACTTTTACTTAAGTAAAGGCTCTGAAAAATTCTTTCACCACTGCACTTTTCCTCTATCAAAGTAAGGTTTCTCTGTAGTGAATTAATTAAGTTCACAGCCAAGGAAAGCAAACAGAATCAGAGGGAAATGGTCAGATAATGTAGAAATGAAAATAGACAGATACATTTGAATACAGTAGCTAAAACACATGACAAAATAGATTAAACACAATAAAAATCAAAGTGGTGAAACATTTGTAGGCTATTAAAAGGCTATTTAACGAAGACGGATGTAGCAGGGAGTGAGACCTCTCGCCTCTGCTTCCCCTTGACAACGTCTGATGACCTCTGGCGGTGTAACAATGTGTCAATTTTAAAATAACACTTGTGACTATTCCAGCGAACATTATACACAGTTACAGATCTCACAAACAGACATGTTTCCCACTCTGTATATAGAAATAATATGTACTCGACCTTACGGTAAGACCAGTCCATGAAATCTTTTTCATCGCCTCTTTGGTGTTTTAAACTGATTTGAATAAGACACGTGGCTCGTTGGTCTAGGGGTATGATTCTCGCTTAGGGTGCGAGAGGTCCCGGGTTCAAATCCCGGACGAGCCCTTGCTTTTGAAGTTTTCCAGAAAGACAAATATGCACATATTTTAGCAGTAACTCTCAGTCCACGTATGTGTAGTGCCAAAACATACAGAACATATACAAAAACATAAAAAATTGTGACATAGTTAAGTATATATATAGGTAAATTATTAGTTGTCCCATATTTCACAGCTTTAAGTTTGCTCTAGATTTTGCTGGATCATACAGAATACAGCCTACTGTAGCCTATTAGGTTGTTCCAGCCCTTCATTGAAGCAATATCTATTTGTTTTAAAAGAGCTTCTCAAAAGTGTGGATGTTTGCTTTTTTCTGACTGTTTATAAACTAAATTTTTAAGCATCATATCGGAAAAATAGCAGAGGTGGAAAGTAACGAATTACAATTACTGACGTCATTGAGTAGGTTTTTGTGTACTATGAGTCTTTTTGAAGTAGATTTTTAAATCTGTAATTTTACTTTTACTTGAGTATGTTTTGTTTAAAGTAGTAGCCTACCTTGCTACAATGCAGCTGCATAATAGTGTCAATCGGTAAATTAATGCCAATCAGAGTTACATTTACAATTAGGCTACAGATTTTAACCATCTCTCCTCAGTGAACTCCTTGGCTGCGGTCTGAGAACATTTTCTAGTTCAGTAAACCTATGTAGTAGCCTATGAAGATTTATGCTTATGGATTTAGCCCTACCATGTTTTTAAGGAGTCTGTTCACACTGATATAAAAAGGTTCATTTGGGAAAGTTAAAAATATTAAACAGTAATATGGCATGTGAAAGTCCGGTCCCCACAGTGTCTGCTTAGAACAAATGTAGTTGAGGACCCCTGATATAGAGGTTTGTTAAATAATAGCCTACTTCCATTGGTGGTTAAAAGTATGTTTTTATAGTTTAGTATGCCTTGCTCCAAACAGCCAAAAAGACATTGGTGCATGACAGTGTTGGTTGGCATTAGTAACCTGCTGGTAACTAGTTATTTATTGAACTAACACTTATGAAATCCCATTAAAATGACCACTTGTTTGAATGTAAATAGGGATTTGACTTAATATAGAGTCCAGTGTTTCCCGTTTTCCCAGTCCAGTTTGGCCCGCCAGAGTTTAATCTGTTCTGCCAGTTTCCTAATGAAGCGAAAACATTCTCAAACTTCTCATTATGACATTAAATGTCATTGTTTTTTGCCATTGATTTGGCAAAATATCTGTCAAACTAACTAAAATTGAAAGCGCCATATGGCTTTGTTCCCTTATCAAATCACAAAAGACTTAAATTCAATGTAATAAGTATAACAAGTATAAATAAGATATTAAATCAATATAAATAACTTATTTAAGAAGGTTAAAAAAGTAACTAATAAGTGGGCCTAACTTTTACTCTGAGTAAATTTTAAATGAGCTACTCTTTACTTTTACTTGAGTAGATTTTTATAACAGTAACTTTACTTTAAAAAAGTTCATCAAAGTAATCGTACTTTTACTACAAGTAGAATATTTTTGTAATTTTTCTGCCTCTGAAAAATAGTCAACAGATCAATCACTAATGAAAGTAATCGTTAGTTGCAGCCTTGCTCTAAATGCCGATGTGGAAAGTAAATAAGTTAGTCATAAGTTATTCCGTTCCTCATGTAGGCTACTTAGCTACAGTTTAGAGGTAGGTCACTTGTAGGATAGCCTATTAAGCTATTGTCATACATATCAGAAGGAAATATTGTACTTTTTACATTTACTTGACAGTTATACTTTGCAGATTAAGATTTTTTAAATAAAAAAACATTTACTCAGCCTTTATAACGTGATGTATTATCATGGTTTGTATTAACCAGCACTATATAAAGTAGTCCACAAAAAAAATCTCCCATAAACCCTTGATAATAATAATGATATGATTTAATGATAATTTTACATACATAATAATATAACACTGTGAGAGGGGTCATTCTTCCAAAATGAGTACCTTTACTTTGAATGCCTACATTTGTCTAGTGACGCTTCAGTCCTTCTCAGTGTGCTCATTCCTCTCAATACACACCAGAGGGCGCAATTTACTAAACTATATTAACTTCATTCTGCAGACCTCAGAGCATGGTGTTAGCACGTCATAGAACCTCTGCATAAATCTATTACTTTCATGCAATGATTTCAGTTATGTCTTCTCTTTTTATTAGCTTTTCACTTCAAAAAGGAAAACAAGTGCATGTGAATAAAATTAGGGTTAGAAACAGCTCATTGGTTGACAGCAGCACAGTCACCTCAGTAACAACATACTGGTAACTGGTAATGTTCACCATATATTATAAAGAGTTAACTATACTCTTACAGGTATGACAGGTATATTACTGTAATTATCTGTGTCCATGTCATTTTGTGTCATGCCCTGACCATGTTCTGGCTCTTTTATTTAAAAAAAAAAGACAACTTGAGAGTTCAATGTCAAGGTTCTTTATTTGTCATAAAACATGCAGTGAAATGAAGGGGGTGCTCAGTTAGAATAGAATATTTGAATAAAACATGGGTCATAACAACAGCTGAGCAGACAAAAATCTAAATTAAAGTACACAGCAACTAAATGTTTCCAAACGATGGTTTCTGTCATTTTAGGTAGTTCTTATAATAGACTGTGATATGTTTGGTTTTTATTAGTTATTTGATACTTTGAAATAACAAGTGTCTGGCTTTTTTGCAAGTAGGCCCTGTAACATGTTGTGAGAATTCAAATGGATGATGACAGATCACAAATCTGTGTGTATTTGGATTATTGGGGTTATCACTGTGGAAGTCCCCCGAGATGACAGCAGTTAAATTCAATTAAAAATTTTCAGTAGAATCTCACTAAATTCCTAATCCATGTTTAAGTTCACGTAGATGATGTGAAGGGAATACATTTTTACAAACGAGAGAAACATATTTAAAGGATCAGAAATTGCCAAAAGAAATTTTACCAATATTACCATTACCCAATATCATAGCTCAGCACAGAGGGTAGCAACACACCACTCTTTCCCGTAGCCCTTCCCCTTGCATTTGGGCAATGTAAGTGTGTTTGTTATCAGTCTCATCCAGCCAGTTCTCAGTGAGCATAATGCACTCAAGTTTGTTGTTACATATAATGTCATTAAAATAAAAAAGTTCTGTTAGATATGCATCTGACATTTAGCAGTACTAAGCACCAGAACCTGAATATGACATAAGAGGTTTAACATAAAAAAGATTATCCAGGTGAGCAACAGCTGACTGATCATGGTAATATTTTACTTCAGTTATGTGTATTGTTAATTATTACTAAAAAAGTGTATGTAGGCATGGGATTTTCCTGATTGGGCAAACTATGAGAAGAATACTTAAAATGTCAACTCATGACTTTCCATGATCCTGCCTGATTTGCCTGTAGGTGATGTTTAAAGAGAGAGATATCAGTAAGAAAGAGAGAGAGAGAGAGAGAGAGAGATCAGTTCTGTTGTGGAAGGTGGTGAAGTTGTCTGTGTGGGGGATGTTTCTGTGTCAGCAGTAGCCCTCAAGCCAGATATGTGATTTATACTGCAGAAAACAGAGTTGTTGCAAAGGACATGTGGTGACATGCACAGTGCAAAGTGTATAACTGTTATTTGAACAGTATAATAAAAGTACCAAACCAAAAACACTGTCAGTAGCATTGTGTTTTTGGTTTGCTTGACTTATAAGACAGGAATCCAAATGTGAGTGTCTGCATCGTGGTTTTTAGCGTCCTCTGTTTTTTGCTTGTCCGCAACAATACGCTACCCCAGAGTTTTAAAATGAAAAACAAGGTTGGCAGCGTTTTCAACCTTCTCCTTTCAAAGTCTTCGGCTTCACCATTTTAGTCTGGACAGAAGGTGCAAATGTAGCAAAAGGTCTCTGTTTTAAAACAAAAATGTAGCAGTGTGGATATAGCCTTAGTCGGCGAAACTTTACATTGCCAAAACGGGGAGAGTGGTCAGTGGGCCTTAAATTATACACTGTTTGCTAGTGTTCAAAATCCTCCTTAAACTTCTCTTATTGCTGCATTGTTGGTCATTGCTGCCCATTAGATAGATGGTATAATCAACAACAATTTTGGCGGACGTCCCAGGGTGCACACTGACAGGGTAGTGAGGACATGGAACAAAAAATGTGCTTAGCCTGGGCAGTGGCGATTGTGAAGAGATCCTTGAAGAGCTCTTCCTCAGATCCTCTCGCAAGGGACACATGTGTTCAGTTATCTGTGAGTAGACAGGCAGACAATTCTCAAACACACCCATGCCAGCCGGCTTGGCCACTAGCGTAAAGACGAGTCAAGCCAGCAGCAGCAGCAGGAAAGGCGTCTGTTTGTGATGAGTCTCTCAAGTGACTGAAAGTCTATGCCAGGGCCAACAAACATATAGACAGATTAACACAATCACATTTACACCTGAGATTTAGAGTTTCAATGGCATCTAACGTTAACACTTTGTACCATGGGAGAACATTCTACACAAAAGCCTGCAAGGTTCGTTTCAAATCCACATACTTCATGTTGTAAGATGATATGGGGAAGCCAACGAAAACATGTGTTCTGACTTTGAACTCTTTCAGGTTTAAAGGCAGTCTAAATGTTGTAAAATTACAAATATCTTGACCGAGCAAGGGACATGTTTGTTTAAAGAAGAAAAAACTATCAGGGCCATCCTTAGCATATCAGATCACACCTACCTTTCCCAAGTATACCTGTCATAGTTGTCAACATTGGGATTTGAAATTAAGGGAATAAATACATTTTCAGGCAATGGCAAAACATTGGAGATTTCTGGGTAAAACGGTAGGGTTGACACATACTGTATGCATATGCAGTGAAATAATCTGGAGAGTATCTCAGTTATTCAGAGCTACCAGAACGTCATGATGATATACATGCCTTCCAAAGAGTTCCAAAGAAAAGTGTTAGTTTACACCCCTTTTTATTCTATTATTCTAAACATGGACATCGTTACGCCCCCAAATAATAATAAGAAAAATAATTATTTCTATTAGATTTAGATTTTTTTTATTATTATTATTTTCACGGTGCAGAATGTACTCAACAAAGATAAGCAAGAATATTGATAAATACTATAGAATAATACAAATATAATTTGTATTTAGTGGCTTAAAATAATCCTTCTGGTTGTTTCCTCTGCTTCACAATTTGGATCCCTGCTGCGGTTGGGCACTAGGACCCTGAGGGAGTCTGCCTTTTATTGCTGCTCTGCAGAGCAACGTTACTACACAAAGAGAGAGACACACACATACACACAGCAACAAACAGACATGGTGAAGGAAGATTGATTCAGTGTAGTGAGTGATACAGAGTGAAACTGTAAGTTGTTGTTAGTGACTGTTACTTGCTGAACTTTAGCTATGTTTACTTGAGGTAAAAGAAAGGGGAAATTTTACTGGGATTGTTACTGCTGAATCATTATTTTCAGTAAGCATGTAGGCCAGGGGCTGACTGTGAGAGTATCAGTATTCAATATTAATAATTAGGCTATTACCATTACTATTATCATAGCCATTTTGCTACAATTACGCTTTCGCACAACAGCTGAGGCTGTGTTTGTGACCCGACCTCTCTTTTCTCCGTGAGAGGGAAGAATTTAGAAAGTTGCGTGGCGCTGTGGAGAGCCCCCAGCGGCAGTAGTGCATGGATCATGCGTAATATTCATCCAGCCAGAGGGAACAATCACGAACCGTCACAGCGCGTCGGTCTTACTAGCGACACAACCCGTACCGGAGAGAGAGTTGGACAGGAGATTGCGGAACAACTGGCCCGTTGCGGACGGTCGGTGAATGTTCCCTCTGGCTGGATGAAGATGCTCCGCATAATTCATGATGATAGAGAAATATAGAGATTAATGGCAATAAATCATGCTGTCAATATTTTAGAGACCCCTAAAATATCACAAATCATGCTTTTAGGGGAGCCGATGTCTTATTAAGGGGAACTAAGATCCCCCTGGCTCCCCCATAGTTCGGACCCTGAAGGCAGAGCCTAAACTAAATTATTTCATGAGATTTACTGCATTATTTATTTATTTATTGCTATATTCTGACCAACTTAACTTCCTGCATTTATTGGCTGTAATAAATTAAATAAATATGTAAATGATGCCTAAATGGCCAGGCTATACATGAGCATATACCCACAGATATACACACAGGAAAATATAATAAAATAAAAGCAATCTGCATAAATACATGCATCCATATATAGTAATCGTTACTCCAAATCTTTTATTCCTTCCACCATCAGGTTATTAAATTCAGACAGTAGCCACTTTAAATAGGATCCTTTTCAACAGCTTACATATGTATGCTTGTATGCAAGCCAAACTACAGAGCAAAATCACACTGAACCAATCCTCAGTGCTGCAGTAATGTGTGCAATCTTTGGACCTGTAATTTGTCAGACATGGCAGCTGGGTAGCAAGTCACAGCCTACTCAGTACGCCTAAGTGAATTCTCCCCATGCAGTGTTGATGTGTCTAAAAGCTAATATTAAATGGCGTTGGAACCATTGTATGTGGGTGGGACAAGACCCGCCCACTTTTTAAAACCAATGTAATTGGACCTACAAACTTTTGTTTTCTGTAATTCACCGCATCTGTTTTTCATCAGTCAAATCCATTCCACTTGAGGAGTGCACTAATAAATTAAACTCCATTCTACAGCCATCACTTTTACACTGCTGCTTCTTCTTCCATTCCACTTGGCTCATTTAGAGTCCACATAAGTTAGATTCCATTACTTATTGTCACAGCTCGCGCCTGCTGCACTGCCGCGACACAGCAAGGTAAACAAAGCATTTTAGCATACCTGCTGCTCAGGTGTGTCTTTTTGCTCACATACTGTCACTAAAAAAAACGTTTTTAAAGTAGATGTTCAAAATTGGTTCACCTTATGCTTTTAAAGGCATCATTAAGCCTTTGTTGCAGCATTGTATTACAGTTACACTTACACTATGTTGTTAGAACACTTATAACAGTTATCTGACATTTTTGCTAGACTAGCTAGCTACAGTAATGTTAAAGAGGTGGTATTATGCTCATTTTCAGGTTCAAAATCCTATTTGTACCAGAACAGGTTTACATGGTTTCATTTAAAAAAAAAACACCATATTTTTTGTCATACTGCAAATTGCTGCAGCTCCTCTTTTCACCCTGTGTTGAAGGCTTCGTTTTAGCTATTGAGTGATACATGTTGTCTCTAAATGATCTTTGTTGGGAGTTGCACATGTGCAGTTCCTAATTAAGGACTACTAGCCAATCAGAAGCAGAGAAAGGTGGGTCAGCGAAAAGACGGTAAACAGCTTCAATTCAGCTGTAGGCAACATGTTTCCTACCAGCTTGGCAATATGGACTGGAGGAAGAGTTTCAGAGTGGTGAGTTATTAATCTGTAACAAAAATATCTTTCATCCATAACATTTTAACTGAGCTCTGTCTCTACATCACAATAACAACTTCACTGACTGCCTGGAGGGTAGCTAGTGTTTGGAAGGGAGTGGAGAGGTGTGCTGCAGCTTAGTGTTTTTCCACCATTTTTGAGGGTGTGACTAGTCGCTCGGTGAGCATTATGACTCGTATTTACTGGTGACATCACAAGAAAGCGGAAGTAAAGGCTGGACTACAAACAAGCTGTTTAAACAGGCAGTTTAAAGCAGTGCTTTCTGTGGGAGATGGGAACTCCCTTTGGGGTGGACTTTGGGCTTTTTCACTTTGCAAACCTATTACATACACAAAAAAGATATATAACTCAATAAAGTAGAGGGGAAAACCCAAAAAGCATAATACCACCTCTTTAACATTAATTAGCCAGAGTTGGCAACTCTTTGAAACCTGGTCAATGAGAGTAGCTAGCTGTGGTACCCGTGCCAAATCTGATACAAAAATTCCCCAGCTCCCCCAGTGTAAATAACACAGATGCCGACACGTTTTATCCTGTTGACGTTGGCCTACATTACATCTAGCTTGCTGCCACTGCTCTTAACAAATAGCTTAGCTAACATTACTGATAAATAACAGCGGGCAAATTTATAAACTTGGCAACAGTACTGTATCTGACATAAGGTGACCAGATTTCTGAAAAGAAAACCGGGGACATTTTTAGTTTATTGGTTAGTATGTCATTCAAAAATTCAATGTTATATATGAAATAAAAAGGGGGGGCAATTTTGGTTTTATAATCTGCCAAATATAATTCTCTTGAATGAAATCAAGTCATTTTGAGGCAGAGACTACCTTTCAGTCAATAGGCAGAAGCTGCAGTCACTTTATGGCAAGTGAAATATTGCATATTATGGGTTGTATTGGCCATTTAAAGGTATTTCAACAGATAAAAAGGACTGAATTGTTGGTACTCAGCAAATTAAATAATGTAGAGTCATAAGGATTATTGCAAAAAACATCATGTTTTTATTTTATATATAACTCAGCAGTAAGTTCTGTTAATTATAGGCTATAGTCTGTTTGCCAAATATAAACAAGGATTTTAGACATATCTCTACCAAACACATAATCCATCGGCAACAATTGGCTTCTTTTATTGTATATATATATATATATATATATATATATATATATAGTTCCAATACACACTTTAAAATTTAGCTGTCCCTTAAAACATTGGCCCCAGAAGTAGGGGGACCAGGGGGCCACTGAATATTTCTTTCCTTTTTAATCACATTCTATCTCACTATCTTTGGTTCTATTACCCCCTCCCCCCCGTACCCTGTAATCAATGGCTAATCCCATTTTATAGCCAAATGGATTTGGCTTCAGCAGCATGGGATTATCTTCTGATTACAAACACGTTTTGTAATATAATTTATTATGGCCTTTCAGTTTCTAACTCACTCACGCTCAGACATGTTGGACGAGAAAAATATGAAGAAACAGACAAATATTTGATTAAGTCTGTAAATCTACAATGTTGTGTACACAAAAATGAAATATTCATGGACCAAATGGCTAAATAGAAACAAATGTCTGCCAGAGCTTATAAAGTTTACTCTATAGCTCTATACTGATGGATCGAGTTAGTTGAAGAGAAGACTGAATAGCAATTAACCCTTGAGGTTCATTACCACACATCAAAGAGTCCTCTGTTTCAGCGGAATTTCAAGCAGCTATTCACATGCCATCTTGAATAACCAAATAGGAGCTATCTGCTCTAACGAAGACTAATTGCCATGTAAAGAGGCAAAGGCCCCAAATATTGTGTTTTAATTGGGGGCATTATCAACAGTAGCTGCCTGTGGGATGAAGGGATTTGGGTTCAGCAATCAGGTTAATTGGATATTAACTGTACTTGGCAAGTAATTCTCTTCTGTGATCATCAGATGAATACACCAGTTTTGTAATATCAGCAAAACTATGGCGCGCAGCTGAAGCCTGCTCTGCTGCAACAAATCTAAAAGCTAGCGATCCAGTTTGTGACTTGTGATCACTCAAAAGAAAAACAGAGGTGTTGAGGGAGCACTGGATGATTGGTTTTCTAGCCCTGCCAGTCTCTTGAGAATTGTTGCATTTTATCAGTTCATAGAGCAAATCAATGTTGAGTCATAATGGAAAAACACTTAATTCTGTGACTTTGTCAATGGTGAAACCACCTTGTTGCTTTGGCTCTCTGGTTAAAGCCAGATCCGGCGGTCCCATCCGATAAATGCCCAGAAAATGTCATGTGCAAGATTAAAAAGATGTCCTGTTTTAGTTTATCCTCTTTAGAAATCCCCAAAGGATTGTTACAGTAAAGCCGCATGAGGCCAAAAGGTCACTTCATCTACATTGTATAAAACCTCTAACCCACAACTTACTGTATGTTCACTCGAGTGTTTTTAATTTATACAAGGAACATGAGTGTTGTTGTCCTATCATATAGGATAGGTATAGTGGAAAAACATGTAAGTCCATCTACACAGTAGACAGACAGTGTTTTACATTGTTGGATTTGCATTTCCGTTCTAATTATTATTTATACATTACAAAACTGATTAAGCAAATCCTTGTGTGTGCGTGTGTGTTGATGTACAGTCCCCTCCAAAAGTATTGGAACAGTAAGGCAAATTCCTTTGCTTTTGTCGTTCACTGAAGACATTTGGGTTTAAGATCAAAAGATGAGTATGAGACAATAGCTCAGAATTTTCAGCTTTCATTTCCTGGTATTCACATCTAGATGTTTTAAACAACTTAAGACATATCACCGTTTGTATCAGACCACAGCATTCTTAGGTGAGCAAAAGTATTGGAACAAATAATCTTAAAGTAAATAACATTTAATATTTGGTGGCATAACCCTTGCTTGCAATAACTGCCTCAAGCCTGCGACCCGTCGATATCATCAAACTGTTGCATTCTTTATTTGTCATGCTATTCCAGGCTTTTCATCTCTGTGTTAGAGATTAATCTTGGTCTCATCAGTACGTAAGATTGTGTTCCCGAATTTTTGCGGCCCATATCTGTACTTCTTTGCAAATTTCAATCTGGCCTTCCCATTCTTCCTACTGATGAGTGGTTTGCATCTTGGCCAACCTGTTCGACGTCTGTTGATCAGTACACCAGTAGTTTTTTTTCAGGACATTCCAAATTGTTGTGCTTGCAACGCCCAATTTTTTCCAATGGCTCTGGTCGATTTTCCTTCTTTTCTCAGCTTGACAATGGCTTGCTTTTCTCCCATAGACTGGACTGCCTTTTTGGTTTATCCTCTAACAGGAAATGCAGTCTTTATAGGTTTGAACCAAGGATGAAAACTTAGACTAGTCATGCAGAGCTATTTAATGTTTGGACAATAAACCTAAAAGGCAACACCTGGGCAACAAGTGTCCACCAAAGCATTTTTTTCTGACGCCAGCGTCGATTCATTATGGGAGCGCCGCGTTTTTCCAAGCTGGTAAAAACGCCAGGAGCGTGACAAGGCGCTGAGTGTCTTTTCCGCGCTGGGCGCTGAGCGTTTTTTCCCGGTCGCCGAGAGTTGAAAAATGTTCAACTTTGTGAAAAACGCTGCGCTCGTAACTGTCACTTTTTATCACCGAGGTGTTTCCTCGCCCGCAAAATCTCATGAAACCGCGTCTGTGCTCTCATGTTTCAGCCTTCTCTTCATGCGGAGCAAAGGGCCAGAGCCAGTAGGCCTATGTACTTTGTGGTGATATTTTTACATTCACTAAAATTAAGTAGGCTACCCTACTTGCAACACATCGCCTCCACGGAAATTATGTATCATAGCAACCACAGTGTCCTCTAAAAAAAAACACTGCGCCTTCAAAACGCACCCTAGCGCTCCCAGCTAGCCGTTTTCAGAAGAGCAGGTGGCGTTTTCAGCTGGTAAAAAAACGCTTTGGTGGACACGGGCCCTTACACCTGTGACAGTCGACTGCCCCCCACCACAGTTAAGCTGTCAATCTGTGGGAAACACTGAATACCCATTGTTTCTGTGGCCTTATAATGCTGTTATTTTAATCTAATATTACCCCCTTCTTAGGTTATTTAGGTTCAACTTTATTGTCCCCAAATGGAAATTTGGCTTGGGCACAATGCATTGTTGCTTCACAATAAACATCTCAAAAAACATCACACATCATATTACATCAACAATAACCTGAGAAGCATTTACATGGTGGAGTAACAACAGAAAAACAGAAAAGAAAGGATGTTCTTGACCACATGGTTTTGTGTTACAGTGTGTAATTACATGGTATTTTTGATTTTTTTCTGATCTTTTACGCAACAGAACAGTAATAATCTTGTGAATATAGTGGGAATCAAATATAGGACTTGATGAGGATATCAAGTCTCATTAGATTAGATTAGATGGCAGTGACTACTTTCTAGCAAATTAAGATCAAGTAAAGTTGGTGTTGTCTCCCCCACTGGGTTTTCAAGTTATGGGGAGGGGGATAGCAGTAAAGTCACTGTGGATCAACCTACAGTGGGTACGGAAAGTATTCAGACCCCTTTAAATTTTTCACTCTTTGTTTCATTGCAGCCATTTTCCAAAAATCAAAAAAGTTCATTTTATTTCTCAGTAATGTACACTCAGCACCCCATCTTGACAGAAAAAAACAGAAATGTAGAAATTTTAGCAAATTTATTAAAAAAGAAAAACTGAAATATCACATGGTCATAAGTATTCAGACCCTTTGCTCAGTATTTAGTAGAAGCACCCTTTTGATCTAATACAGCCATGATTCGTTTTGGGAAAGATGCAACAAGTTTTTCACATCTGGATTTGGGTATCCTCTGCCATTCCTCCTTGCAGATCCTCTCCAAAAATTTCTACATTTCTGTTTTTTTCTGTCAAGATGGGGTGCTGAGTGTATATTACTGAGAAATAAAATGAACTTTTTTGATTTTTGGAAAATGGCTGCAATGAAACAAAGAGTGAAAAATTTAAAGGGGTCTGAATACTTTCCGTACCCACTGTATGCATGCAGTTGTGAAGGAGACCCAAAATACTGGGTGGGGAAGGTTAGGGCTAAAGAGGAAGGGCATGGGATATATGTGGGAGTTAGGAGACTACAAATGAGATCCGCTCTCCTTTTTTTCAAAACTCTGCTCTCAGGAAATGCCAGCACAGAGATGAAGTATGCAAACCAAACAATTCAGTTTAGAAAAAAAAGGCTGATGTGGTTTTTCAAATAAACCATGCTCTAAAATTGACTGTCAGCGTCATCAAGATAAACTAGTCTTTCAAATGGTTTTGTTCTAACAACCACGGCGGTTCAGTGATTAGCGCTGTCTTCTCACAGCAAGAATGTCAGGGGTTTGGAGTTTTCCCTGTGTTTGCGTGGGTTCTCTTTGGGTGGTCCGGGTTTCTCTCACCATCCAAAGTTGTGCAGGCAAATCCTGTACTTTAGTAAAAGTAAAGATACTCTTGCTAAATATTACACACTAAAAGTAGAGGTTTTCAATTTAAATTTCTACTGGAGTCAAACTACAAAAAGACCTGCTTTTAAAAATACTAAAAAAGTATTATACCTAATGCCAACTTAAAAAGAAAATTGCATGTATGAGTTTTGTTTTGTATCATATTTGATACATTTATTGCAATGTTTTGTCCACATCACATGTTTTTTTAAAACAACAAAAACATGCAGAACACATGTTTTAAGCCTTTTATCATCATCAGCATCATCATCTTTCCCTAACTGCTCCATGTCCCTTGAATTGCCACCCATAATCAGGATATCTTTAATGCTGTATTTTGCCATTTAAAGAATACAAACCAAACATAAATTACTGTGTATTTCTCCTCTGAATTGGACAATTTTTATTGAAAATCAATGACCAAAAGACTTATTATGAAGTGAGTCTTGGAAACATCAAATTAGACATTTAGCATCTTGATACAGCTGGAAAATACAATATAGGCTACAAAATTAACTAAATATACCTAATTATGTCTTTAATTAGTTCACTTAAATAATTAAAAGAGTGTATGAAGCTTACTGGAATGCATAATGAAGGATATGCAATAAAACTATGATTTACAGCTGTAAACATAAATTATCTTATATACCTGCTGTATCTAATTTGATACACACATATCAACACGATTATACTATAAAATAAGTTGTGAAATATTAAGTAACTATACATTGTTTCAATCCAGTAAACATGCATATCGAAGTATCGAAACAATATTAATGTTTTTCTCCTGTCACCGATTGACAACCTCCATTTTGGCTGTCTCAATTGAAGGACTTTTGGTGGACAAATTTCAGCCCCTTGATGGATTATCCATGCACTGCATGTCTCTGATTGTATGTTGTGATCAGTTTTTTTGGGAAAAATTCATCACACTGATGATACCACTGATGGTATATGATACACTTGGCGTTACAGGGTTATGTTTGTCAGGGGCTGCTGACATGACAAACAGATTTTAAAAATTCAGTAGGCAAACTTTCCTTTATTAAACAGTGGCATTAATTCTAAACAGGTTTCCCTTTCAATAATAATTCAAGTGTGTGTGTGTGTCAGTAGTGGAAAAAGTATTCAGATCAGAGTAAAAGTACTAATACCACACTGTAAAAATACTAATTTACAAGTTAAAGTTGAGGGGGAACTCATTTTATTTTGTATTGGAGCACAACTAATGATTATTTTCATTATGGATTAATCTGCTGATTATTTTCGTCATTAATTGATTGTCAAAACAGTGAGAAATGCCTTCACAATTACCCAATTACAGCTTCACAATGCTTACTTTGTCTAACCAACAGTACAAAGCTCAAAATGATCAAAACTAAATCAAATAAATTAAAAGGAAAATCAGTAAATCTACATTTGGGAAGGTGAAACCATGAAATGTTTTTACAAGAAAAATGTCTTAAATGATCAAAGTTTTTGCCAGTTAATTTCAACGTCAGTCTAATAATTGTGTAAAACGTTGGGTAGTTTAAAAAGAAAGTTGTCAAAACTGAACATCTTTTCTGTCCAAGTATCGTGAGGACTGTAATATCTTAAAATGTATTGTAACTGTTCTTTTTAAACTTTGTAAAAATTTGCAGTATCCTAAGGTCTAACCGGATTCTCCCGTACAGATGAGCAGAGCTCATGGAACTCAGGGACACAGCACAATTTAGTCCCATAGAGGCTGAGAAATATACTGTATGTATGAAACACCACAAAGAAAGTTCAGACATCTCTGGGCCCATACTGCCCATTTCTCCATCTTTACCTCCAACCTCTGCCTACACCTCACATAAAACACTGAAGATGAGCTTAAAAGTAGCCAGTGTTCCAGTGAGCAGCCTTCTGTACAAAAGCAGCCCCCACGCAGCTCCGCCAGCCTCATAATGAACATGGCACTGACATGCAGTCCCAGAAATGCATGTCATTTTATGAAATGGTAAATTAGATGGAGGATACATGTTCCAGCTTGAGGGAGAGGCCACTAAAATACAGAGTTCCTCCCACTTGAGGTTTGATGTACGTAAATTGAGAGTAATGGCTAGCTCTGCAAAAAAGGTCCCTGTGCCTCCATCTACTAAGCCAGACAATTTTGTTTGAAAGCACCATTTTTCTAGTTTCCATGGGAACTCTACAACCAATGACTAGGACTAGCACATGGATTGAGAGTTGCGGGTTTTGCAGTGAGGAAGAGAGGCACAGTAGTTAGTGTCACTGTACCATGGTCCAGAAGGCATGTGGAACTCCACAGAGCTGCTGGAGATAAATGTCCTCTTTTTATCAAGAACTATAGCCTACATCTCTGGCTGAACTATTTTCCTGAAAGCTGGTGGATGGGGTGCAACCAAACGGATTTCAGTGTTTCACATTGATTAACGAGACCATGGCGGCCCGCCATATTCTAATTTGCTCCGCCATAGTTTCAAAATTACATTTACATTTAGCTGATGCTTTTATCCAAAGCGACTTACAATTGCTATACATGTCAGAGGTCGCACACCTCTGGAGCAACTAGGGGTTAAGTGTCTTGCTCAGGGGACACATGGTGGAGGTCTCACAGTGGGAATCGAACCCAGGTCTCCCAAACCAAAGGCAAGCATCTTATCTATGCGTCATCACCACCCTATGAACAGAAAATATCACCCGACTAGAGACAACCACTTTTCTTTTGAGGTAACTACGGTAACGTTAATGGTCTGTTTCTGTCACTCGTTTTTTAAGCTAGCCGCGCATAAATATGGAGTGCACATGTATTAAAGCCTTCATTGTAACTGAAACGGACCAGAGTGAGCTTAGAGTTAGCAGGTTAGAGACTTTCTCTAGTTAAAAACAACAACAATAAAATAGGGAAATTACTTATTTTCTATTCTTTAATTTGGGTTGCTGGAAAAACATTAAATAAATTTGTTGACCTTTATTGCTGTTTCATCACCATTTATAGCTATAAAATGGGTTTATGATAAAATAGTTTACTAGAGCACAACATTGTTTACAAAAGTGCAAAGTTATTCAAAGATAACCTCTTACTGTTGCACCAAATGAATGCATTTAACTTTAAATGTACAAAATTTTCTTCCAGGGGGGCATTCCCCCGGACCCCCCGAGATAGTCCGAAATCCACCCACCATAGTCTCCTAAAATCCTGTGGGAAACACTGATCCCGTGGTTACTACCTTCAAGTCCAACTAGGTATGTTTTCAAGACTATAGAGATTCTGCTTGAGAAAGTCATCTTTGATGTGCCATCAATTCCTTCTATTTTCTGTCAGGAAGACTCACACTGTGCCATACATAGCCAATGTACATATGTGTATCTAGGTTCAGGTTCTAGTCTTACACCTGCTGTATGATAATGTCAGACACCAACATTCCTGTGCCTGTGATAGTCTGATGATAATTTGACTAACTGCTAGCTAACCCTATGTAATGCTAGTTCCTTGATGTGTGTGTGTGTGTTTTTACTTTTATTATTTGCACTTCAGTTATAAGTGGTGTTTTACATTTAAAGTTTGTTTTATAGAACTGCTGCAGATATTTAACATGATTGAAGAAGAAACTGAGAGAAAGGCCAGTTTACAACACAGAGCCAGTGTCATTCTTCAGGATGCAATGGGCAAGAAGTTCTTCACCACCACATTGTGTTTATCTGTCACATACAACCTTCACCTTTTCTCCTAATAGGTAGGTGTGATCCATTAGTGCCTGAACCTCCCATTGAGTGTAGCATCTTAATGCTTGGGTGGAACTGACAGTGGAACAGTGTGGTCAACCTCTGGATATCATCTGCCAAACACAAGACCACATCAGACCACAACCAGTTTAGCATGCAACATAAAATATACCCAGACTACTCACGTACCATGCTGCTGCAGTAAAAAGTGAGTAAGCTGACTGGAAGAAAAAAAAAATGATTATATTATATATACAGGTGAAACTCGAAAAATTAGCATATCGTGCAAAAGTTCATTTATTTCAGTAATTCAACTTAAAAGGTGAAACTAATATATAGACTCATTACATGCAAAGTGAAATATTTCAAGCCTTTATTTGATATAATTTTGATGATTATGGCTTACAGCTTATGAAAACCCCAAATTCAAAATCTCAGAAAATTAGAATATTGTGAAATGGTTCAGTATTGTAGGCTCAAAGTGTCACAATCTAATCAGTTAATTAATCCAAAAAAACTGCAAAGGGTTCCTGAGCCTTTAATTGGTCTCTCAGTCTGGTTCAGTGGAATTCACAATCATGGGGAAGACTGCTGACCTGACAGATGTGCAGAAAATCATCATTGACACCGTCCACAAGGAGGGAAAGCCTCAAAAGGTAATTGCAAAATAAGTTGGATGTTCTCAAACTGCTGTATCAAGCCACATTAATAGAAAGTTAAGTGGAAGGGAAAATTGTGGGAGAAAAAATGTGCACAAGCAGCAGGGATGACCATAGCCTGGAGAGGATTGTCAGGAAAAGGCCGTTCAAATGTGTGGGGGAGCTTCATAAGGAGTGGACTTAGGCTGGAGTTACTGCATCAAGAGCCTCCACACACAGACAGGTCCTGGACATGGGCTTCAAATGTCGTATTCCTCTTGTCAAGCCGCTCCTGAACAACAAACAACGTCAGAAGCTTTTTACCTGGGCTAAAGAAAAAAAAGAACTGGTCTGTTTCTCAGTGGTCAAAAGTCCTCTTTTCTGATGAGAGCAAATTTTGCATCTCATTTGGAAACCAAGGTCCCAGAGTCTGGAGGAAGAATGGAGAGGCACACAATCCAAGATGCTTGAAGTCCAGTGTGAAGTTTCCACAGTCTGTGTTGGTTTGGGGAGCCATGTCATCTGCTGGTGTTGGTCCACAGTGCTTTATTAAGTCCAGAGTCAGCGCAGCCGTCTACCAGGACATTTTGGAGCACTTTATGTTTCCTTCAGCAGACGAGCTTTATGGAGATGCTGACTTCATTTTGCCCACACTGCCAAAAGTAGCAAAGCCTGGTTCAATGACCATGGGATTACTGTGCTTGATTGGCCAGCAAACTCGCCTGACCTGAACCCCATAGAGAATCTATGGGCCATTGCCAAGAGAAAGATGAAAGACATGAAACTGAACAATGCAGAAGAGCTGAAGGCCGCTATGGAAGCATCCTGGTCTCCCATAACACCTCAGCTGTGCAACAGGCTGATAGCATCCATGCCACGCCGCATTGAGGCAGTAATTCATGCAAAAGGGGCCCAAACCAAGTACTGAGTACATATGCATGATTATACTTTTCAGAGGGCTGACATTTCTGTATTTAAAATCCTTTTTTTTATTGATTTCGTGTAATATTCTAATTTTCTGAGATTTTGAATTTGGGGTTTTCATAAGCTGTACGCAATAATCATCGAAATTATATCAAATAAAGGCTTGAAATATCTCACTTTGCATGTAATGAGTCTATATAATATATTAGTTTCACCTTTTCAGTTGAATTACTGAAATAAATGAACTTTTGCACGATATGCAAATTTTTCGAGTTTCACCGGTATATTTATTAACTGTCCACATCCATATTTCCTTTGAAAATAAGGTGAATATACAGTACATGCTTCCAACAGGAAATATTATCTGCAAACACATTCACTGTCATTGTTATGCAGATGACTCACAGATTTATGTCCCATTTATTTAAAGGGCAGCTTGCATCACTTTTGATTTTGTTTCAGAAATCAAGTGTTGGGTGTCTTAAAACTTCCTTCAGCTAAATGAAAATAAATCAGAAATCACTCTACACCTATTTACCATCCAGTGGCGACTACTGTAATGCAATCTAAAAGCATACAAAATATACCTTATAATTTTCACCTCTGTAGGTTATGTTTAAAGTTAGGCAACTAACCATAAGGTTAGAAATTGAAGACCAGATGCAACCCCAATATCCCAGTCAACGTCACACATTTTGAATGGCCAACCATCCACCAACTGCTCCTTTTGTAGCTATATAACACTGTGCTGTTTCCACCTTTGATACTTCGTTAATCATAAATCACAGAAGAATTTGAACAAACAACTAAGACTATTATTGTTCTGTTGAAGACAGCCACTGACCCCACCTTCAACAGTGATTGTTTGTCTATGTGCTGGGATTGGTTCCAGACCCCTGACCGTGTACGCAGGATAAGCGGTTGATGATGGATGGGTGGAGATATATATATATACATATAGATAGATAGATAGATAGATAGATAGATAGATAGATAAAGATATATACAGTGGGGAGAACAAGTATTTGATACACTGATTTTGCATGTTTTTCTACTTACAAAGCATGTAGAGGTCTGTAATTTTTATCATAGGTACACTTCAACTGTGAAAGACGGAATCTAAAACAAAAATCCAGAAAATCACATTGTATGATATTTAAATAATTAATTTGCAATTATTTCATGACATAAGTATTTGATCATCTACCAACCAGTAAGAATTCCAGCTCGGTCTGGGGCTCCATGCAAGATCTCACCTCGTGGTGCATCAATGATAATGAGGAAGGTGAGGGATCAGCCCAGAACTACACGGCAGGACCTGTTCAATGACCTGAAGAGAGCTGGGACCACAGTCTCAAAAAAAAACATTAGTAACACACTATGCCGTCACTGATTAAAATCCTGCAGCACATGCAAGGTCCCTCTGCTCAAGCCAGTGCATGTCCAGGCCCTTCTGAAGTTTGCCAATGACCATCTGGATGATCCAGAGGAGGAATGGGAGAAGGTCATGTGGTCTGATGAGACCAAAATAGAGCTTTATGGTCTAAACTCCACTGGCCATGTTTGGAGGAAGAAGAAGGATGAGTACAACCCCAAGAACACCATCCCAACCGTGAAGCATGGAGGTGGAAACATCATTCTTTGGGGATTACCGTATTAAGTGGAAGATGGATGGGGCCATGTATCGCGAGATCTTGGTCAGCAACTAAGGAGTGGCTCCGTAAGAAGCATCTCAAGCTCCTGGATTGGCCCAGCCAGTCTCCAGACCTGAACCCAATAGAAAATCCCAAATGATGATAGATGGGTGGATATAAAGTTGATAGTATAAGAAATGTGTACATTGTCTTTTACAGTAAAGAAAGTTCCCATTATGAAATACATTAAGAATGGTAAGTCTTTATAGAATGTACAACAATATACAACAGGAGGTTATCAGAATGCAACAGGAAAAGCTTCACTGTGCTTTCTTTGCCATCAAGTAATGCAAAAATTTACAACAGTAAATGAAAATTGCAAGGAAAATAAAGCACTGTAAATGCTGGCTCAAAAAACAAAACAGATTTAGTTCATCAGTCTCTTGCATCTGTGTAGCAGCACTCCAGAGGATATCACTGCACACATGGTAACATTGGCACCACTTTGGCCTTGGACAAACACTTTAGCTCTTTTTCCAATCAAATTCTGTCCTTGCCAGCTATGGAGGACTGATAATGGCAGAAGAAGAAATAAGTACAGAAATAAATAAATACTCTATAAATAAATAAATGTATAATAAAAACCAATAGGGGAGAAGTTCACCCATTGAGACACAGGACCTTCTCATTTGCGTAATAAGGTGGAAGGGCACAGAGAAATGTAAAAAGGACAGGCAGAAATAAATACCATTGGGGAAATAAATAAAAGAATAAAACAGACAAAAATATTAAAACACACACAAATGAACACATTTTAAAAAATAATTAATAAATAAAGTTGAAGATTATAACAGACAATAAATAAATAAGGTAATTAATACAAAGGTGAATAAATAAAGAAGCTAATTAAAAGAGATATATACATTTATATCTCATTGTATTTCTTAATTACTGCCTACATTTATTTATTAACTTTATTTTTTGTGCATTTAATAGGATGCTTATTTATTTATGTATTTATTTCTTAATCTTTCAGGATCAGTGCTCCATAGCCGGCGTGTTTTGGCCATGTCCATGTAGATAAACACATGGTTTGTGTGATGGGCTTCCAGCTCCATGACTCTCTAAAAGAAATCCTTTTCAGAATACATATTTTACCCGTTGGTTCACTGGAAGATTCTGACAATTGATGCCACTGTTGAGAGGGCCACATTTGGCTCTCTGAGACCAGTCTTTCAATGATAGCCCATGGTTGATTACCTGGTCAATCACAGTAGCCCCAATGTCATCTTGAAGTGGAGGTGGTTGACTTTAGGTGAGAAAAGAATTCTTGAATTTTGAAAGCTGTGGTCATTGAATGTCTTGTGTTAAATCAATGCATTTTGTATTACAGCAAGGCACATAGACTTCTGTTGTGCTAACAGTTTGAAGAGTTTTGAAAAAGTGAACTCATTATTGAAAAATGCTGGATGGCAATTGTAAAAAACTTTAATATAATCATGATCCCATAGGCTGCAATTCAAAACTAAAAATGTGGTGGAGGTTTCCCAAGCTTTGTCTGAGGGGAAGCCCACAGTCTCAGACTTTGAAAACCCCTGCTGTAGGGTACTATCTGTCATGCGTTGTAATGATGGAGCAGGTTGAGGACCCATACGCAGGGCACCAGAGCTGAGCAGATATAGTCCAGTGATTTATTAACAAAATCTGAGGACACTTCCAAACAGTGGCTGAGTCCAAATAAAATCCAAAGTATGCAAGATGAAACAGAGATCCAAAACACAAAGGCAAGGTACTGCAGGAACACGGGACAGGAACAAACAGGGCAACACAGGCTACATGCAACAATGAACCAACAAAGACTGAACAAAACATGAAATACACAAAACAGGTGTGAGGTAATATGGTAAGTATGGGAAGCAAAACTAAATGGCTGAATAGACATAGGACTAGACATAGACAAAAATGGAACTTAACACAGAAACTGAACCAACTACTCAAAATACAGAAGCAAATGACATGGACAAGACAGGACCAGGATGAATAAAACAGAACACAGAATACATGTAAAATCTATATGGGAAAGTCACTAGCAAACAGATCTAAGAACTTAAACACAGAATTAGGACTATACACTAAGGCCCTATCCACACTACTACTGCGTTTTTTAAAACAAAGACCTTTTGCTACCTACCGTCCAGACTAAAACGGCGAAAATGATGACATTTTTTCTTTTGAAACTCCAGAGAGCATTTTAGCAAAAATGGGTGAAAAACGGAGGACTTTAAAAACGATGACGCAGACTCTTGACAGGGTATTTTTATTTAAATATTTTTTACTGTACAAATAACACTTACAGCCTACACTTGTACTGTGTGTGTCGCCGTATTTACTTTGCGATGACTCCCATCCACTTTTAACTTCCATGTTAAATTCAGTAACAGTCCCAGCTCGTTATTGGTCTATGCAAAATAAAATCTGGTGTGGTTCTTCGTCTGTAGGCTACTTTATTCTTTCCCCAAATCTTTTGTAATTACGGAATAGAGCATCTGCTTCATGTTTACACCGGCATGCACATGCCCAGTGTATGTGAACGGCCACTAGATATTAATTTTCGTTGTTTTAGTATAGATTGAGATCAGTATAAGATAACAGAACAGGCTAAAACAGAATGATCATAACCAAATGAATAATGAAACGGCAGGGAACATAAATTGACATCTAACAGACAGACATAAAGCAACCATGGCAATAGGGAAACTAATAACAATCACCAGGCAGAAATAGAATTATACAAGAACTAAGGCAGGCACAGATTATATCAAAATAAGACAGAACAGATCAGAGTAATGAATATAACAAACTAAACAATAACACAAGCAGATAGAACAAGACCAAAATACAACAGACTAAATAACAGAACGGTGGATAACTAAACAGATCAGACAGGCAGTGTGACAGCATGTGAGGATACACATAGGCTTTGGAACTTTGTCATAACTTTTATTCTCTTTGTTCCATCTGTTTACAGGTACTTCACTAGTAGCTTTTTCCCCTGTAAAAGGACTTCAGAGCTTCTACAAGGCATTTTTTTGAAATTCTTCTTTATCTGTGAAAGGGACATCATGCAAGAGGTACTGTCTCAGTGTACAAAAACGAGTTACAATCTGGAAGAATATCAGCTTGTTGGGCTAGACCAAGGACTACACTTGGGCCCTGTCTTAGGCAGTGGCATTTTCTCCCAGAGGCCAAGGGAAGCCAGGCTTCCCCTGTTTTTATCAGACTCTATTTATCATTTTAATAAAAACACAATGTTTTTAGCTTCGATAAATCTTATGTGCTGTTGCTGTCATCTCTTCCTCATTTCTCACAGAGTATTTTGCAATAAGTGAAACTCTAAATGCTATGTGTTGGATGTGTGGTGAAACACTATATTGCACCACCGTAGACTGACCTGAAGTCTGACTCTACTGTGATTAGTCAGGATGATTCAAAGGGAAGCCAGCCGCTGTATGGCTTCACGCCAATCAAATCACAGAATGCGATCAACGTCATTCAGATGAAATAACGGGAGCTGTTAGCAACTTTAGCAGGTGCGGTTATGTAGGGTGGAGATTTGGAGTTTTTAGCCATAAATAGTTTTACTAAACTACCACTACAGCAGCAATTTAAGATTAAATCTGATGGAAGACCAACACCAAAACTGGAGCTGCGCATGCATATTTGGGGTGAGAGAGAGTGAGTGAGAGAGAGAGAGCATACGTGTAGGTAAATGCAACTTTCAGCGTGTATTGATAACATATAGTGTGCATCTTTAAAGTATGATTCAGTTTTGTGTAAAATTATACCCTGCACTGTAATAGCACAATACATTAGATAATTGCCCTCCAAAAGGACATCCCCTCTCACTTGGCTTCCCTAAAAATTTACCTCGCCTACCCACGCCTATGAAGGTATTTTTGTGTCTTTTTAATGCAAGCAAAAAAAAAATGTTTTGAGAGAATATTTATAGCACTGCAATCAAAGATCAAGTTTGTAATTAAAAATAAACAGGCCTTTTTGTGTCACAAAAACTTTGAATTGCTATGATGTCATAATATTTGATTGCAAGACAAAAGGTTTTCCTTGAAAGTCAGAAAGTTTTGCAAGTTAATAAGTTTTGCAAGTTAAATAGTTTTGCAAGGCAAAAAGTTTTCCTTGTGAGTCAGAAAGTTGCGCAAGTTAATAAGTTTTGCAAATTAAATAGTTTTGCAGTTTCACTGAACAAACATGGGTTTGCATTTACTTCATGGCCACGCCCACAATCCCCTCGCTCCGATCTACTGGAGACGGCGTTGTAACGTGTTGTGAACTCGACCAGACGCACTTCAAAGAAGGTCAGATGATGTCAAAACAGGGAGGGAAGTTTTCCTCCCCGAGAGTTGACCTTTTCACATGCAAAAACCAGAGACATTGCCTGGTGTTTGGTAAGGACACGCAAGTGTTTAATACTCGGCTTACACTGACAATGATCGCTAAGTAGGCCTACCTATCACCATGTAATTGCATAAACAAAATTTTGATGCCATGCTTACATCTAAATTGTCTCTTGAGTTAAAACCAGTAACCAGCAAGTATACTGAGGACATGTAATTAAGCTTTGTTACGTTTTATATACCGATTATAACCTTTTTCCATAGTGTTTAGCCTCGTTTTAATTGTCTTTATCCGAATGTTTAGAACTGAGTATTTTCCCAAATGTCGATATTGTGGAGAGAGAGATTAAAGGGAAATACGCGCAACGTATATTTCTTTATCCCAAAAAGTTAACACCTTTGGGGTGACTTCCCCTGAGACCCACTCCCAAATTGACGTCACTAGGCTACCTAATGAAGTCAAATAAAAGGGCCTTGTTGTCCTCTGCTCTAAAAAAAAAACTCTCTTGAAACTAAATGTATATGCTCTCTTAACTTCCTTTACTTTTTGAAATTCCAATCCTTTTCCGTTTCGTACTTAAATTCCCTTCAGACAAGTTGAGAAAGCTACGACCCTGAATCCCAATTTTCTTAGCGGGAGATTTGATTTTTGATTTTTGTTTGGAGCTGCCTGGGTGAAACTTTCCCCAGACCTGTTTAATCTCAGCAACATTAAATAGCCTATATTCCCGAGGCCTCGCAAACCTGCGGCAAATGTGTGAGTTTATTTGATTTTGTTGTTGCAACCTCATCCGATCATTTTGAACAACTTTGGACCAGAAACTCAGAAGCCTTCATTTATGGCCTTGAATGAATGAAACCACGGCTCTGACGACAGAACCTGCACTGTAAACCCAGATTTTGTTTCTAATTAAACTTACGAGTGATCATTACTTATTCTTTTATGTTTTGTCAAAACCTGTTATCATTACTAAACAACATTAGTTGTTTGTACTATTTAGCTGAAAGATTAATTGCACTAATCATGTTTAGTAGAGTTAACTTGGTATGTTTAGTTTCATAAGGAAGGGGAGGGGCTAATTCAAAAACCTGCCTGGTCACGTGAAAAGACCTGCGTCTAACGTGCGTCCAAGAGGCTCTACACGTGGCGGGACGAGCACAGGCCTCGGCAGCAGACGGTACCCTGACTAGGAAGCAACATTACTGCAAGTGGAATGGTTAGTATTTAAAATAACTATTGTAGCCTAGTTATCTTTGTGGGAATTTTTAATACCCAAAAGCTTGCAGATAATCTGTTGACGCAACTTTTTTTCCCGTCTAATGTTACTGTTTGAACCTGTGCATGGTATTAATACATGCTTATTGCTAAACACTAGCTAGCTAAGTTACTCAAAGTGTCATCTGAATGTTAAAGTTAGTTAGTTAATTAGTGTTAACAGTCTAAGGATTGCTCACATACCGGCGAGTTTGCTCGACTGTATCATTTATATAAATATAACTTTACGCAATAGAAAAGTGATTCAACCGCTGTTGGGGCAAAGGAGTGTAAATTAGCACTCGCTGTGATGGTGTAAATAGTAATGAATAATTATCGATTTTCAAATATTGCACCTGTGAATACAGAACGGAATATTTTGTAGCCTTTTTTGCCGTCAATACTGCCGACGTTGTCTTTGCTGTAATCAAATCAGTATATGTTTATGTTTAACATGAAGTGTACTACTGCTTGAGTGCAGTAAATCTATGGGAAACATCCATATGTAAAGTTACAGACAAGGCTAGCAGCAGCAGCGCTGCTCAGACACGTTTCTGGTGTGCAAAGACAAAACACCACGAAGCTGACACATGCCGGTTTTCTCTGTAAAACAGGCGTCGTTTCGGTTCTATTACCTTATAGTATTTAACAGTGACATTGTTGAACTGAGTCGTTGAGCTAAACGTTTTCCTGTTTTCTATTGTTACAGATCCTTATGGTGTTAGGATGCTGTGGAAGTGTAAGTACTGTGAGTTTATGTGTGAGAAAAGGGGTTACCTTTTTAAAACATTATCGTTTAAAACACGGAAACTTTGTTAGAACTGTCCCATTTCCCTGCTTACACCAACAATGTGAGTGCACATTCAACTCCATTAATGCACTTAAGGTCCACTTAGCAAAGATTCACCAGAAAACCCAGGGTGCACAACTGAGTGAAACTGCCCAAGTAACTGCACCATGCACAGAAGCAGTCTTTCTCACTCACCTGCGCAGTACACATTTAAAGGTAAATCACAGAGTCCAGTGCCCATATAATGGCTGTAACTTTCACACAAATGTGTATTCTACATTTAATGCACACAGAAGTAAGGAGCACAGAACACACAACTGGAGGATGTTTAGGCCAGAAATAGTCTCTAGTAGTGTAACTAATGAAATGGCCCAAGAAGAACATGAGCCTCCAAATGACACCCTTGAATCAGAATACACATTCCAGAAAGTACGATACAAGAAGTCATACAACAGCTGTTACAGATGTGTGAACTATCCCAGCCACTGCTGCATAATGCACTCAAGGACATTCTGAAACAACAGACAGATGTTGATGATTCAGTTGTGGAAGAGTTAGTAAGGGCTGCCGCAAAGGGCAATGTGATCATGAAATTCTGTGGCAAGGATGGCCCCTTATCAACAACAAAAAGGAGAGCAGCATATGGTGAATAAAAACTTCACAGAGGTTAAACCAGTGGAGTACATTATTGAAAGAGGAAAAAAATCTAGTGCTGTATATGTTCCTTTGCATCCAATGCTACAGAAGATGTTGAATAGGGCAGATATTCTGGACAAAGCTCTTCCCGTCCAAAAGCATGTGCAACATGAGTACAGTTCATACAGAGATGGCTCGTACTGTAATGACAATGTCCTCCTTAAAGGGGAGGAATTCAAAATCGCTGTTGGACTTTATACAGATGATTTTGAAGTGTCCAATCCTTTAGGAACATCGAGAAAGAAACACAAAATGAGTGCAGTTTATTGGGTGATAGCTAATGTGCCACCAAAATACAGATCCACACTCCACTCCATTCAGCTTGCTGTTTTGTGTAAATCCTCTCATGTAAAAGAATTTGGCTACGCTAAAATTCTCCGCCCTCTCATTCATGATCTGGCTTCTTTGGAGCAACATGGTGTATATGTTGAGAAGTTGGGAGAATCTGTCAAAGGTACAGTTTTATATGTGGCTGCTGATAACCTGGCTGCTCATTCTCTGGCAGGATTCTTCGAAAGCTTTATGGTGGACAGATTCTGCAGGTTCTGTATGGCGACGAGAGGCGAGGTGCAAGGCAAGGAGGTAAATTCAGGTGCTTTTGAACACCGCACTATAGACACTCACAACCAGCAGGTGCAGGAGGTAAAGCATGATCCCACTGTGGCAAAACAGTATGGTGTGAAAGGAGGGTGTGTATTGAGTGACGGCCTGGAGCACGTGGGTACCCCCCTGACATCCTCCATGACCTTTTGGAAGGCATTGTTCCTGTTGAGTTATCCCTCTGCATTTCAGACATGATTTCTAAGAAATATTTCACCATAGAAACATTGAACCATGCCATGAAAACCTTTTGAATATGCTTTTCATGACAAAACTGACCAGCCTCAGCCAATTGCCCATGTCTTCTCTACCAAAGGGACCATAGGTGGAAATGGCCATGAGAACTGGGCCCTAATCAGGCTGCTCCCACTTATCATTATCACTCATCAACAGAGGCGGATATAAGAAAAGTCATCCTAACCACAAGGCCCTCTACAGTCGAAGATTTGATAAGCAAGCTTAAAGAATCACTGGGACTTCATTATAACTTCAGTCTCCAATACCAAGACCCTGAATTCAATAATGAACTATGCAATCTGACAGATACTGAAGAACTTCCAGAAAAACCAACAGTTAAAGTCATGCCTGTCCTTGAGCTGGTACCTGTCTCATCTGATGAAGTCTTCAGTGACACACCCAGTACAGCAGATACAGACATACTCTCACACTCATCTCAGGAGCGACAGAAACAGTGGCCAGAATTTTTTGATATCCCTACCATGTCTGTGGATGTAGAGTATGGACTTAGGCAAGCAGATCTGCTGTTTGAGTGAGGGTACACACCTTAAAGTATCAAAAGAACTAAAACACGAGATACTTGAAAGATTGGCAGAGAGCATGTATAGCTACACAGCATACCCAACTGCTGCTCAGTTCGAAAGTGTTGCAGCAGCACTGATAAACAAGCACCCTTGTCTCCAGGAGCGAGGCTCAACCACTCGCTGTTGTGGTTGGAAAAATAGCCTTAAGCATAAAATGGGTAATTATCGAACAAAGCGTAGGCAATCAGGATGCCTTGATCTTTCAGTAAATGCAGGTAAGCGGGGAAGGCATTCAGCAGGACAACCAGCTAACAAGCGCATCAAGAAGGTGAAATCAACTACTTGCCCAACTTTCCAGATGGATTTGATCAGGCAGCACTGGAGGGGGCCTGTAAAGACTTGGTTGATGAAATGCAGAAGAGAACACCAAATGGACCTCTTGTGAAATAGAAGATGGATCAGACCTTTTCTCTGAGAAGAAAAGAGGTAGTGGAGTCGGAACCCGCTATAAGCACAATGGTGAAACGCTGGCCTGCCCTTTTCACTGAAGATCAAGTATATTTAAGAAAGAACATAACAAATAACTATCTTTCTATTATATATTGTGTCTAGATGTATATTTCTCTTGTCCTCTTTAAGGAAAACATTGGTATTTTTAATTTGGAGCAGGATGTTTTTCATCAACATTGCAAATCGTATAAAAAGGACATTCATTATGTTTTTCAGCACTACTTTGCAGATGGCTTAGCTGCCTTGTATAGTTCAGTTGATCTAAGTTCAGTTTTTTTGTTCTCTGTATTTTTCAGGTGTTCATGGAGTTCAGCAGGATTGTGGGCAAGAACCTCAAACAGGAGTTCTATGAGAGCATCGACCGGCACAGTCCTCGTCTCCTGGAGTTATTTCAATCCAAGAGAGGGAATGTTGGACAGTTGTTGACACAGATTTCACAACAGACCAATGTAAGTCTATACACATTCTGTACTTGGCGTTGTTTATCTCAGGTTTTGTATAAACATCATATCACAATGCTACTCTATTAGTTGTATAATTCAATCAAAACATTGCTTGTTTTTTTTATGCTTTCATATAGATCGTTATTTGTTTTTTATTTTAGCTTGTTGTACTGTGTTTAATTCTCAAAAGACTACAGAGCCAACTACGATCTGGACACAAGTGCTCAGAGGGCTTCCTATCATACTTGGGGACAACCCTACAAACTTCTTCAAAGCAAGCTTTGTAAGTAAGCTCTTGCTTTCTTATAATTTTTACCATTATTTATTTTTCACCATGACACTCTTATATTCATTAAAGTTGTTTTTCAAATGAGAAATATAATGTAAAGATTGTGCTCTTCTGTTATTCTTTATTTAGGAATCTGATGATGATGATTATTTTCGATGACCTTGACGTTGGGAAGCTTCTTATTGAGCGTGAAGGTGCTGTGCTCACGTCTTCCCAGCATCTCAGTCCAGCTTCGTTGAAAATACTCGTTGGTGTTCTCTAGTTGGCTCCATCCACAGTTAATAAACCCCTAGATTAGTCAAACTAAATCTGCAACCTAATTTCGGTCATTCGTTCCCTCATACTCGTCGAATTCTCTCCCTCTACAATATAAAGTGAAATTCAATCGAGCCTTACATAGGCCACCCTGTTTTATTACCTCCTGGTTGTCATATTGACTGTTGTCCCTGTAATATTACCACATTTACCCACTATTGTACTCTCTTTTGTTAGTTAATAAATTCACCTTGAGCACAGTGATGTTGTGTGTGCGTTATTAAGAATCTAGAGTCCCTATACATAGAACTCACCCTCAGATTTGAGATTGACTGATTGACTAGAGTTTACTATTTCAGAATAACTGAACCAGTAACAACTAATGAATTACCAGACATTTGTGTAATTCTCAGGCTATACTCAAGGACCTAAAGCCTTGGGCGGACAAGCAAATCTTTAGGTGGTGCTCCTAATTTCGAGGCATAAATTAATATTCCCGGAAATATTAATTTTCATAACTGTATTAAAATTTTACGTAGCCTAGATCTGCTACAAACGTGTACAAGCTAGATGGAGGTAAGTTGACGTTATGTTGCTCATTTCAATAGAAATGTTTTTAAATGTAGTATCGCATGATTTAATGATAATTTATGTTTACTGTTGGCAAGGTCACGGAGTCTATCGCTGTCTCCTTTGATAGAATGACATGTTTAACAGTTAGCTAACGTTAGCCGTCTTAGCATGAAGCTTGACTGGCTGTACATTTGTGCACTCGGACATGACTATAGCTAGGTTAAGGTTAGCAACTCATGTTTAACACATTGTGCATGATATCCAGCAAAACTAGTTTTCTGTGACTGTGTTAACTGAAGTTTATGGTCACCCAGCATAAACTAGACTTTAGACCGCTGTTTGATTTATAATTGTGTCCTTATTTCAATGCATTTCTCTGTGCATTTGTTTGTTTCCCGGTTTACACGTCAACCGACAAACTTCCTTTAAATAGTCTGAAAGTCCGAACCATAAAAAAAAAAGCCTTCATACCAGAAACAAACCGAACCATCACGAAATCTGGGATCTGGGCTTGTCGTTTCGATTTTTTAAAAACCCTGTCCCTATTTTTCATATTTTGAAGAGATGTTGTCTGTTTTTTGTGTCACATGGACTCGTTTTGCTCAGCACACCTTCTTTTTCAGCTGGTCACTGTGGGAGACTCACCAAGATATGGCAGTGGTGGATTGTTTCAACACCAACTGCTGCAGTGGTTCTCATGAACATCTGCCTCATCCTCTACTTCCCCTCTGCATCGTCATTTAGTAGTCTACCTGGCAAATGACTCTGACTGGGGGATCCCAAGACATTTCCAAAGGAGAGCGACTCAACTCTGAGTTCCTCACGGATGACTGAGCTTCTCATCCTTTTCCTTTCTAAGGGAAACATAAGCCACCTTCCTGTAAAATATAGTTGTCAGCTGTCATCTGCCAAACACAAGACCACATGAGACTACAACCAAAAAAAAGCGAGTTAGCTGACCGGAAGTCTTGTAAAAAAACAAACGGGTCAACTAGCTGAGTCCATATTTCCTTTCAGAATAAGGTGAATATACAGTACATGCTTCCAACAGGAAATAATATATGCAAACACATATCATTGTTGTGCAGATGACACACAGAATTATGTCAGATTTATTAAAAAACTATTTTTTTTAAAAGGGCATCACTTACTATTTTGTCTCTCAGAAATCAAGCATTGGGGTGGTGATGGAGCAGTGGATAAGACTATGCCATTGGTGTGAGAGACCCAGCTTCAATCCCCCACTGTGATCCATCCACCAATGTGTCCCTGAGCAAGACACTTAACCCCTCGTTGCTCCAGAGGCGTGCGACCTTTGACATGTATAGCAATTGTAAGTCGCTTTGGATAAAAGCGTCAGCTAAATGAATAAATGTACTGGATGTCTTAAAACTTTCTTTAGCTAAATGAAAATAAATCAGAAATCACTCTACCACTATTTATCATCCAGTGGCTACTACTATAATGCAATTAAAAAACATACAAAAATTTTTTTTTCACCTCTATGGGTTATTTTTAAAGTTAGTAACACTAAGGTTAATAAAAAACAACAACACTGATTGAACACCAGATGCAAGTCACTCATTTTGTATGGCCAACCATCCACCAAGTGCTCATTTTGCAGCCATGTAACATTGTGCTGCTTCCACCTTTGCTACTACTATTCACGCAAGAATTTGAACAAACAACTAAGACTATTATTTTTCTGGCGAAGACAGCCACTAACCCCACCTTCATCCCTATGGTATCTGTCTGATATTTGGAAAAAGATGTTTTGGCCGAGGGATGTTCATTGAAGTTTATAGAGGTCACTCCCCAGTATCGTATTTGCCATAATAAACAGTTAGTTGGTGACTGACCTGCCCCTTTCAGTGAAAGTCACCCCTCATTATTTTTGTTGTTTATGGCTTAATTCACATTTACTGTGATGAGGTGAGGAACTTGATTTCTATACTCACCACTATGCTTCAATAATTGGGAGTGTGGGGAAAATTTATTGCTGAAGAGGCAGAGATATAGTCTATGTTTCAAGCAGCTGTAGCAGCCTTAGTAGACCAGATTGCAATAGATGCCATATATTCTGAGCTACGACCACATGTTCATGTTCCTATTTGAGTCAACATTCGAATAATAAATAAGACATATACATAAGATGTGAACACAGTAACAGCAAGAAACTAACTAGAGAATTTCACAAGAGTGTAATTATTGTGTATCTAGTGAACATTTGAGTGAGTTCTCATACGTTCTCATTACGGCTGATCGATTAATTGCATATGCGATATTATCACGATATGATTTTCTAATCGCAAAGGCTGCGATTATACCAGTCTGCGGAGGAAGCATTAACTTCGCACGTTACGCTGTACCTTAATTGTTGCAGGGGTCTCTAACCTCACGCACTCACCGTGAGACACACATTTCAGCCAGTTCACACACCACAATAATTTTTCCGTTTCGTACTTAAATAATAATTTTTCTGCCGAGTTCTTAGCTTTCCCTGTTGCCTACTAAATGCCAGAGCCATTTAGCCGATCATAAATTAAAATGTGTTGTTTCCGGGTAAACTCTGTGATCCCACTGCAAGCACGTTCGTTACTAGGCAACATTGATGCACGATGTTTTTTTAGCATTTTGATTTTACAATTCCTGGACGAAATCACTTGCCTGTGATTCATAGGCTTTTAACAAAGATAGTGAGAGCAGAGTGGGGAGTACAGACAAATTGCTGAATTGCTATGTATGTAAGTGGAAAATGTAGAAGTAACCTATTAAAAATAAAAGTAGCCTACTCAAAGCAGAAAGAAAAATGTCCCCTATGACTGTTATACTATTATATATTATATCATTAGATTATTATTTGTAATAATAAAATGCAATTAATGATTATTTTTATTATGTATAATTTTCTCCATTAATCGATTTTAATAAACTCTAAAAATTGTGAGAAATTTTGTCAGTTACCCAGAGCCCTAAGTAACACCTTAACAATGCTTATTTTGTCAGTCCAAACCTTAAAATGATTTTCTTTTTTAAATACATTAAGATAATGAGTAAGTAAAACAGCAAATCTTCACATTTGTGAAGCTGGAACCATGAAATGTTTTTACATGAAAAATGACTAATACCAAAACAGTTGCCAATTAAATTTCTGTCAATTAGCCTAACTGATGGAGTTCCACTAGCTGGATTTGTATAAACTGTTAAGTAATTTAATTTATGTCAAAACATCCTATTTTTATAACTGAAAGATGGACTCCTAGGAAATTTGAACTGAGATAAGGACTCATTAATTGGTGGTTGAACAGTGTGTTTTGTATTGCTTTATAATACACTGTGGTGAACTTTGTTTCTGTAGGCCGACCTGATGATATTATATCATATTATTTAATGACATGACTTGACTCTGAAATTATCTTTCTCATATTATTAAAATTTGATACTTCTTCTCCACCATGGCTCATAATAATAATTCATGCAATTAATGCATCACCTAATTTCATCATAACACAGGTCTGACCCAAAAGAACAGTGTATGTTTAATCTATATAATATTTTGTTGGTATACACTGATTGCTTGTCGGTTTTGAATAATACAGTACAGAAGGTAAAGAGCTTAAAAATTAATCGCATATTAAATCACAATCGCAATGTTGCGCATAATATTTTTAAAAAACGCAATTAGATTATTTTCCAAAATCGTTCAGCCCTAGTTCCCATGGGTCAAGGAAAAGGTAAAAGCACAGGTAATAGTTCTCTTTATTCCTGGTGTTTATGTACATGCAGAAGCCTATCCCAGAGTTAAAAACTGTTTTCCGACAGTAATTGGTAATGTCACTGCTCCACTGACATTGACTGGGTGTGTGACTTTGCTACCCTGTGATGTTACGATAAGAGACAGCAGAGCAGGAAAAAAAGTGTTACTTTATCAATGGCTAAGAGTGGGTAATGCAACAGGTTGGCTGACACACAGAAAAAATAAAGCAGGAACCTCGGGCAAAAGTCACATATTTACTGAGTGGAAATCCACTGCAAAATCACTGGCACTGCCATTTGCTGGATTATTTCTTTCCCAGCATGACAACAAGGCAAATAGTTATGGCTTTGGTTCACATGCTGCAAACAGAGTGACTACCAACAAATCTAAAACACTCCTGTATGTCTCTAATTGTAAATGATAGTCATTATGGGTTATGTCAGTACTTTGAAGGGATCCAAAAGGCAGAGGTAACTGTGGATAATGTGGGATCGTTTGTATAAAGTAAAATGCTTGGTTTCATGTGCTTCTAATTAGTATGTAAATTTGCATGTCCCTCTGTCACGATCCTGTCCTGAGCGTGTCTGGGTTTCAGTCCTGTCTGTGCGTCTTGTTGGGGAGTCTGGGTTTTTGTTCCATGTCTGTGTTCCTAGTCCTGTGTTTTAGTTCTTGTCGTAGTATTTGATTCTAGTTCTTTCTCTGCATCTTTTGGGTTTAGTCTGCTCGGTACTCTGTGTTCTCATTTAGGTTTTGTCTGTTATGATCCCTGTGTTATAGTTGGTCAGTGTTTGTCTGTTTACATGGGTTTCTGTTATTGTCTGAAGTTAGATCCTTGTCCGGTATTTTGTTACATGTGTTCTGTCTGTGTTGGTTATTTATTCTGCCCCATGTCTGCCTGTCAAGTGTTCCGTCTGTTCCCCCAGTTATCACTCTGCCTGTCTGCCTCTTTGTTCCCCTTTGCTGTCTCTGCCTGCCTGCCTCTCTGTTGCCCCCTGTTGCCTCTGCCGGCCTCTCTCCGTTTTCCCTGCTGTCTTTCTGCCTGCCTCGTTACCTTGATCCCTGTCACCTGTGTTGCTCCCGCCCTACTCGTTAGTCTGTGTGTGTGTATATATATACCTGGTGTTTCTGTTTAGTCTTTGTCTGGTCATTGTCCCATGTCTGTCCTATTGGACGTTGTATTGTTACCTGCTTTTTTTTGGACGTAACCAGTTCCTGTTTCCATGAGTTTTGTTCTTGCCTGATTTGTGCATTGGACTAATAAATCCTGAACTCCACCTCAGCTCACAAGTGTCTTGCATTTGGGCTCACTCCTGCTGCACTTACTCAGCACTTTGTGACACCCTCCCTGACTTTACAGCAAATCTTCCCAGTGTAGCTGGTCTCACTCTCAAGTTAAATCACTTCCTGCAGTCTCTGCACATTTTGGGGGTGTTTTAGGCCATTATGTTCATGACAGGGAGGTTGTGCAAAAGAGAATTGGAGAGACCAAATGGAAATATGTGCAGAAGTTACAGAACAGGACTGATACTTTCTGCCCTCATTAGCTGCAGAGGGATTAGCTCTAATGCTGGCTGCCCTCGTAGGGGTGATGGCAGCTGGGGGGTGTAGAGAAAAGCGATTAGGACATGTTCACCTCTTCGCAGTAGGAAACGCTTGGAGACTATAACATTATATGAACATGTCCAGAAATTTGCAGAGGGAATGATAATAGTACTCAGCATAACAACATCAGAAGAATTAACAAGTGTAATAGTTAGTGGTAACCTTGGTAGAAATCCTTATGAATACAAAACATTCAATCCAAATTCATAACTTTTTTCTTTACATTTAAAACTAAGTATTTTGCATAGTGAATCAGGTAGTGGTTCATTGTGGGTTTTATTAAATGCACTCAGCTGAACTAGATTACCCAAAGGAGGAGGGCCATTGACTCCATTCTTGCCCAGAGAAGGATCTCTGCTTTGAAAAGGGGAGAATTAACATCTTCTTGCAGCCTCACTGCTCCTTTTATAAAGCAGCCAGGAGCTGTCAGCCTTGCCTTGCTTTCTAGTTTGATCTGTCTGAGGCTCTGAATCTCAACACGCTCCCCCTTTTTTTTCAATTACTTAACCATGCCCACAGCAAATCAAAGGGCTGGAGATCAATGACACAGATTGAAGAGAGGGTCCCTGATATAGACAGAGATTGATTGATATGAAACATCACTCAAAGTAAAAGTAAATGCCAAATCAGAAGGGGAGAGAGAGAGAGAGAGAGAGAGAGAGAGAGAGAGAGAGAAATCGGACAGGGGTGAGATGGAAAGCTGTCACAGCATACTACTCAGAGAGGTTGAGGTGATGTGTCTGATGAGCGACTTGATGTCAGTGTTGTCATGGCGAGTAACGCTTTGATGACACTAAACTTTTTAGGGTCAATCAAGATCTATATCTACAGCAGAAGAGCAACAGTATTTTCTATCACATCCAGGCTCACACTGACAGCTCTAACTGTGGCTCCAATGAACAACTGACAAGGAAGAACTGCAGAAAGGATTATACTATATTTTATATCCAACAATTTTTACAAGTTGATTAAGGGGAAATTATTATATTATTATGTGAAAAGGTAAAGATTACTCAATGACAGGCCACTTACAGGTTATTGAGGTTTAAGACCATAACACTATGTAGACCTAAAGCTACAAATTATATATACACATCACTTTGTGTAGCTGTTCTTTCGAAATGCATTCGGTACTCATTGTTTTTGGATGTATTTTTGACACAGATCCAGAGAGCCATTGGGTTCTATTTACATGTATTTCTATGTATGGTATACTTACTTTTATGCCAATGTTTATAAGAATATGTCACAGCTGTTGCCTGCTTGATAATAGTTAAAGTGCAGGTTGAATTGAAAAAGTTACACTACCTTACAACAATAATGGAGCATTAACAAACTCCTGGTTTACAACCATGGAATGACGGGAAACCACTTATCCTGAATTGTCATTATGTCATTATTAGTGTTAGCTAATTTCTTTTTGGTTTGTTTAATGTTTTGAGATCTCCAAGTTCACTAGCAAGTTTAAGTGGCGTTCCATAGTACTTTTTCTAGTTGGAGGTAAGAAATTTCCCAGTTCGGAGCTGCCTGGAACGCAGCAAAAATATGTACCCCGACTTCACAAGTAGCAGCCAAATGACGTCAAACAACAATGGCAGCTCCTATGGAAGCACACATTGTAAATATTAAAGCCATAAACTAAAAGGTAACATAAAGTGCATGTATTTAACTTAAAATAATTCATGCTATCATATGGTAAAACCTGTTGTAAATTGATGTGGAAATATTTTGCTAATATTATTAGGTAGCTGATTACTGTATAGAATCTCTGAAAGTCATCTTCACCTATTCAGTAAAATGTTAAAAATGCCAAAACTTAGGAAGTATAATCTACAACATTTACTGACTTTTGAGGATTTCCAACTGATGTAGCTAGACGGGTTAATGAGTAACATATATTTATGTTACTTGTTTTCAATAAAAGAGACATCTTTTTTAATTGACAACAAAGGCGCAGCTGAGGGTGCAACTGTGCACACTTGACAAAGAGTTTATCACAGCCTGGAATGCTTTAAGGTCAGAAGAAAGAAAGAAAGAAATTTTTGAGTTCTGACCAGTCTGGAACTCAGCTTAAATACACAAGTGAGCAGAGGAAAAGACACAGCTGAAACTTATCAGATGCAGACAATCAAAAATGTAAGCAAAAATAAAGACAGGAAGTTTGGTGAATGATTCACTCCAACTTTTAAAACACAACAGCATGGTTTCCAAAATGATTGTATGTTAACAGGCAAATGCTTCAACTACCGGACACTTATTGTGGATATTGTATACATACTGGCTGGATGATGTGGGGAAAGGCTAGAAACTATAAAATTATTTAGGAAAGTGTTGGGGAAAGATTTCCTAAGTGCAGGTTAATGTGTGGTGGTGTTGAATGTTGCCTTGACCTATGCTGTGTTCCAGGCAGCTCGGAACTGGGAAATTTCCGACCTCCAACTATAAAAAGTATTGTGGAACGCCATTTGAAGTCGGATTTCCTACTTGTGAACTTGGAGAAAAAATATGTAGCCCGACTTCATAAGTAGCAGCTGAATTACGTCACAAAACAATGTCAGCGCCCATGGAAGCACACACTGTAAATGGTAAACCATAAACTAAAACACAACAAAATGCATGATGTCTATGAAGATTCTCAGTCATCCAGGTCATAGTTATCCAACGAAGGTTAAAATGAAGGGCAACTGGACTTGGTTGAAGCTACTGGAAGACGTTTCGTCCCTTATCCAAAGGGGATAAGTGGTGGCGTAGACCCCCTCCCCTGTTCAATGACGGCTTCTCAACCCTGGTGTAGATGGCTTCCTTGACACCTCTTTCAAACCATCCATCTTCTCTGTCTAAAATGTGCACGTGGTGGTCCTCAAACGAGTGTCCTCTGTCCTTCAGATGTAAGTAGACTGCAGAGTCTTGACCTGAGGAGTTTGCCCTTCTGTGTTGAGCCATGCGTTTGTGTAGTGGTTGTTTAGTCTCCCCAATATACAGGTCTGTGCATTCCTCACTGCATTGGACCACTTACAATGCTGTCCTTTCATCACTTCCCAGGAAACTCAACAAACGTAACCTATTGACCTCAGGTGAAGATACCAACGATGGTCGTTCAGTCTTGGCCACCGGTAGTCTCAACGACTGTAACGACTGTCGTCACAGCAACAAGGAACACTAACGAACCAGCGGTATCGATGACCCGAGATAACGACCCCACTGAGGTTAAATAGCTGAGTTTCCCTGCCAGTCAGTCAGAACTGAAGAAGTCCTTTGGATAAGGGACGAAACGTCTTCCAGTAGCTTCAACCAAGTCCAGTTGCCCTTCATTTTAACCTTCGTTGGATAACAAAATGCATATTTGCATGTATTTAAATTGGTGGTGGTGATGGAGCAATGGATAAGACACATTCCTTTGGTGTGAGAGACCCGGGTTCAATCCCCACTGTAACCCATCCATCATTGTGTCCCTGAGCAAGACACTTAACCCCTAGTTGTTCCAGAGGCGTGTGACGTCTGACACATATAGCAATTGTAAGTCGCTTTGGAAAAAAGCGTCAGATAAATGTATACGACATATAGTAAAACCTGTTCTGCATGTAGGTACATTGATGTAGAAATGTGTTATTAGGTAGCTGGCTACAGTAAAGAATCTCATAAAGTCATCTTCTCTGCATAAAAGTTATTGTTTAAAATGCCAAAACATTAGGAAGTGTAGCCTACAACATTGATTTGAGGATTACCAGCTGATGTAGCTATCGGAGTACACAGTTAACTAGTAACGTATAGGTTATTTATGTCATTTTTTTGCATTTAACTGCCATCCTTTTGCACGGCTGAGGGTGCAAGTGTGTGTACACTATCATGGTTTTCATTCACTTTCGGTGTCATGCACCTGGAACGCTTTGATGTCGGAAGTCAGAAGTTTCAACTGGGAAAAATCCCAATTCCACCCGGTCTCGAACTCGGCATTAGGCTATGTAAGACACCTGTGTTCCCTTGCTCTCTCTCTGCTCTGTCCCTGCTGTGGTTGTGGTTGGTGTTTGTAATAAAAATTGTCTTATCTACCATTGTATCATAGTTATTGCTGGTTCACATAACGTTTTCCTTTCAGCAGTTCTAGTCCCAGATTGTTTTTGTTTATTAAAAATATATTTTGGTATATTTTGAATCACATCTCTGCCTCATAAGTAACGTTCCTGTGTGCCTTTTTCTCTTTATTCTCCTTCAATTAAACAAGGTTTAAATTTCCTGGGGTGCAATTCCCTAGGTGGCGTAGTTCGGCTTTCATTCAATTCCCCCCTTCCTGGTCCACCATGCCACACGTTCATATGGCTTTGTAATATGAACTCAGCAGACATCATTCTGAGAAAATTGCATGCCCCCCTCAAGCATTTCCATAGACCTGACTCACGTCAACTTAGAAATGTTAGTGGGGGGGGGGAGGATTCATCATCTTGTTCATGCTAACTGCATGCCTTGTCGTTCATGAATTGAACAGCAAAGCTCTGCCAAGGTGACCACCTAAGAAAGCACCATCAAGGCTTTGTCCTGGTTTCATCACCCATTTCATCATTTTAGAAAAGGCTTTCATTCAGGAAATCTAAGAAGCACTGTGTACACATATATATTTAAAAGCATGGGGAGGTTGGGGGTTGAAAGCCCACTTGAATATTCATGCCATAAAATGTGATACCCATCTTCCTCCACTTCTAAATATAGAATACAAAAGATAAAACAGGATTACAGGACTATTTTAACAGCCAAGAGGAATAGAAGAAAAATCCTAATCAGCAAAGCAAGATTACATAAATGGGTGAATGGGCCCTCTAGGCCCTTAGTAGATTCCAAGCAGCCGATATATGTGCTGATATGGAGAATGTTTTAGTGAAAGCAAGAGGACTCAATTTCATACCCGTTAAAGCTAAACCTCCCCTTTTCATGCTTCAACCAACACGAGTCCTCTGTTTTCCCAGTGAACACATGATGCCAAGGAGTGAGTGGCTTCAGTCCATTTACACTCCACACAAGCCAGTATAGAGCAGATGGAAAATTACAACATTTGCGTGATGTTGTTCACACCACAAAACTGTGTTTCTGACCTTGTGTTGAAGTGTTGTCTGTACAGTAGTTAAACTTGCATGTGATGAAAATGGTGCGTCTTCTGAGATTTTAGACTTTAATTGGTCTCATGTCCAAAAAATTTCTTTTTCCTTCTATACACAATTCTTCCTGTAACCTTTTGCCTGGTTAAAATGTCCATACATTTGAGTGTAGTATTGTATTATAGCTTAAATATTAATTTTGCAACAAAACTGACAAAAGATTATCAGAAAACAGCCACATTAATTTTATTAAGAGGTTTTACAACTTCTGTTATTGGACACAACAATGGGAGGTGGGCTTATTCAGTGCTTTTTTCATGTAGTGCACAAGGTGTATGACAAGAAGTACATCTTTTAATCTTTTATCAATTGGACATTCAGTTGCCTCTGATTTCGGCATACAATTTGTCAAAAAAGGTGCCCTTCTGAACACACCATAATTACATGAGAAATCTTTTGCAATCTTTTGAGGTAGATTCTGCACATTTAAGATATGAAACATATTCCAACATTTGTAAATCCAATCTATCTATTCAAACCTAATGGGTTTACACTAAACAATGAGGCTTTACACGTCCTAAAACCCTTAATAAAACACTGACAACTAAGATCTCTGATTTTGTGGTGATCTCTGCAGCACCACTTTTCATTTCAGTGTATGAGGGGTGATTATTTTGTAATGTTTTACCTAATTGTCTGAATAGAGTAAAATTGATATCCTTCTACTTCTGTCAAATCATTATCATAACACAAGTGCCCTAAAGGTGATTGCACACTGCCCTGACAAATGCCGACTGACTCGAACCAACACCGACTGTTGGATCAGTGTGCGCCATCAGTCGGTGTTCATAGGTGTCAGTTGGATGGAGTCTTTAGAGTTTGACATGTCTAGTCGGGTCAGGTGGAGTGGTAGAAAGTCGGACCAATGTGCACCATTTTCCACAAACCGCAACAATCTGAGAGTGTTCCCTTGAGAACTAAGCCTATACTCGCATGTGGAACGTCAGCGCGCACAACTTTCTTTGTTGTCACTGTAGGTTAGCAAGGTGTCCATTACACGCTCCTCTCTCTCTCATTGACAGCGGACCCGTCTGTGAACAGCCTCTCCTCTTTGTGCACAATCTGAATCAGAACATGCGCTGAAGGAAGCGGCAGGTGTCGTGCCGAAAATTGATCATCAAACTCATTGCCCTCCGCGGGAGCGCGCGCAATAAAGCAGTAACGCCCAGTATCTATAGCCTACATCTACAGCTGCTTTTATCTCTAACAGTCATAACGTGCAAATAAACATCACTCTATGTCTTTGTGAAATGTTAGTGTTTCTTGTAACGGATTAATCACAGTTGCAGTGTTATTAGGTTGCAGTTTATTAGGCCTGACAAAACGTTATTATATGAAATAAAATTAGCCTATTGTTGCAGATGAAATTTGTGTTTGGTAGGCCTATTTTTAATATACTTGTTAATATTTGGAAAACAGACTGTAGTCTTTAATTAACATGATTCACGGCTGGATTAGGCTATAATTAAAATAAAAGAAGTGTCTTTCTTGCAATTATCCTTATGACATTATTTGTGCCAAATAGTCCAGTCCTTTTACAAACAGTTGAAATATGGAGTTTTGTAGTAGCCTATTGCACTTGCCATAAAGACAAATTATAGCTCAATTAGTCCTCATTACAAGTTGAAACACATTTAAATAGCCAATACAGCCCATATAGCCTATGCAGTTTTGCAAAAACCTGATTCCACCTCACTACTTGTGGCTCAACGGTTCTCAAAATGAACTAATTTCAGTTAGGTGCGTTGTATATGAGTTATGGCTGATTATAGCTCACCAAGTCCTTTCAACCTGTTGAAATACCTTTAAAGGGCAAGCAGTTTTTCATAGGTCTGTCTCGTCAGTTGCTGTCTGGTCAGTGTGACTGACAGTTGGTTTTCTGAACATTCTAAAGACTGAAACCAACTGCTGCAACTGAGTGTTGGTGTTAGTTGGGCGCAGTCTGAGCAGTGTGCAAGCAGCTTAACCGTGGTCCAATGATCAAAATAGTGAAGAGTAAAAGATATAGAAATTGTAAAAAATAACAAAAAAAAACAACATTGAAATCTTAAAATGTCTGACTGGTTAAAACAAGGTTACTAACAGGATGAGAACTGTCAGAGGAAGGTCAGCACAGAAGTTGTGTGACTGTGAGAATGGCCGCAATGCTAGAGAGGAGGGGGCGTAATCCGGCGGTCCCACTGCGTGTCATACAGTGTTCCCTGTTCTGACCGATACAGGCTGCATAAGCCATTACGTGGGGAATGTAGTTCTGCTCATGGACCCCGTGTAGCAGGTGAGCGAGGGGACCTTTGGCAAACACAGCCACATCCTCTCCTCCATGAGTCTCCGAGTTCAGAGGTACCGCTGCCTGAGCTTGGTAGTTGTTTTCCTCTGAAAGGCAAGGACAGAGAAAAGGTGTCAAGTTATCATTGTCTTAAACTTCTGAGAAATTATAGGGGAGAAAATCCACCCGAATTTAAAGGTCTCTAGTAGCTCAATGGGGCTGTTTTTCTATTGGTGGGTTTGGTGCACAAAGACGCATGTGCACAAGATATGCAGCAATGCGGCAACAAAGACCGTGAAAAGGAAGACTGCAAGCGAACATGAGAGGGCTGGATTTAAAATACCAAAAAATAATTTCAAATGTTCCAAATGTGGAAAGAAACACATTCATCACAAGAAGAAAACTCCACAGGGCACATTTAATCTTAGTTATGCAACATTAATATGAGATTACTTAACCACTCATGACTATATATAACATACTGTAATTTGCTGTGTTAATGTTTAATCAATTGTTGCCAGAAAACTAAACTGGCAACTGGCATCATTTACTAAAACTAAATGATTGTCTATTGCAGGTATCTTGGGTGGAGAAATTAGTATTGTCTCCTCTGTAGATTTATCATTGTATGACTAAAATAGCTTATGACATTATAATCTACCTTTCTGGAATAATTCAGAAAGGTAGATTATAATGTCATAAGCTATTTTAGAATTATTCCTGATGCTTTTCTTTCAGTTACTTACTTAAATGAATTATTATTCCAGCTCTCGTGGCTGTGCTGTGTTGCTTATTTAGTGTGTGTGACTGTTTCTTGTTTTCATTTTTCTCTTAGTTGTCTTATTATGTCAGCTGTTCATTGCTGCTGTTCGGCAGGTTGTCTTTTACTATTATTATTATTATTTTTATTGTTTGTTTTTGTTGTTTTTCTCCTCCCCAAGCCCCCCTCTCTGTTCTATTGCAGGTTTCGTTGCTTTCTGCAATTGGTGTTTCCCACTGCTTTTCCCTGTTGTCCCCACCTTCCATCCCCCTTCTCTTACAGGTCTTGTCCTTTCTCTGTGCTGTCTGTTTGTGTCTCCCCATCCCCGTGTCTGCCCCCCTGTCCGGCCCGGTGACAAATCAATACATAATTAAATAAATAATAAAACAGACAAAGGAGTATTTTAATACTCTCTTGTTAAAGTAAAATCTGTCTGGCACAATATGGTATCCAGATCATCATACTCTATACCAGGCTGCTGGGCAGGACAGGTTTAAAAAAAATTTTTTTTTTTAAATCTACCTTTCTAAGGTTTTTTTAGGAATAATAATAAAAAAATACACTTTTTACAGTGAAATGGATGTAGATACTTTTTTAAGAAAGTCAAAGACATGGATTTTCCTTTTAACTGTAATCTTCCCTTTTAACATAGCCCAACCTGATTTTACTTACGGTAGTTAATAGTGGAGACATTCTGCCTCGCACCATTAACAATTTTATAACCTGGTCCATTCCCATATAAGATGGCGGTGAAGGGCTTGTGGTCAATATCACTCAACATTGGGGCTAGACCTGTGGATAGAGCATAAAAACAGAACCAGACTGAAAATTTAACTTACAGCACTACTAAACCGCTGGTACAACAAAGATTCACACAGTACTGTCTTATCTGTGCATCATTCTCATTACATACCAAAAATTGTGTTTCCTCTGGCTGTGTAGCCTCCAAAGTTGAACACATGAGAGTGGTCAGCAGTAACTATAGTCAGTGTGTCATGGATGCTGGTCATGAGATCTGCCCGGCCGATTGCTCTGTCCATCTCCACAGCTTCATGCAGAGCCTGCTTTGCCTTGCCCTCATGGTGGCCATGGTCAATACGTCCTCCTGACAGAGGGGCAAATATTTCCAGTTAGCTGTTAAGACTCAGTGAAATATTCATTTTCTACAAGTTCTAATCTTGTGTCCCCGTGTTAATTGTTCATTTGTCTCTGCAAACAGAGAATGCCAACCGGTTTTGACTCACATTGGATCACATTGGATCCAGCGTGGCTGGAAAGAGGAGTAAACCTGAGTGGAAAGTGATTTTTTATATAGACAATGAGTGGCCATTTAATTGAAATTAAGTGCTTCTTGGTGAATTGTTACAATGTTTTTCAGAGATTGCCTTTTGATGTTGTCACAAACTGGCCTAAATGTGTATAGTTTCTGCTGCCCTGATGTCAAATGAGGGCTTGTACCACCATTGTGGAGCTAGGTCAGCAAACATTTGTGATTTTGTTGAGCAGTAGCTGGGCCCCCCTTGTAGTGAGGGAGTCGTAAGCAAGCCGGCAGAGCATAGTGAACGGGCTGGGGTGTATGGATGTAGGCCATGTAGCCTGAGTTATTTGCAGAATGACTGATTCTACAATACTGCATCTGTTCTTTTACATTCCTCCGTGCTGCTATGTCAACCTAAATTTCCCCTATGGAGGATTAATAAAGTTTTAGTTACAAATCTCATCTTATCTTATTTTAATTGTAGGCATGTAAAGCAAGAGTGTGTCTCCTCCGATAAGTTAAACTTTTTCTTTAATAATCCTAATAACAATGTTTGGTATCACAGTATTTATAACTACTCATTCCAACAATCACAGTGTAAATCCCAGAATTATACACTATTGTTATATGCGATGTCTCTGACAAAATCTAAAGCTGATTTAGTAGACCAATCTGACAGGTCTTTGTGAAACTGGCCCCAAAACACCAGTCCAATTTCACCACAAGGCGGCAAACACACCTTCTACAAGCAGGTAAAATCCACTGGGGTTCTTCCTCAGGATCTTGATTGCCACCTCCACCATTTCTGTCAGTGAAGGATCAGTCTCGGAGTCCCTCTCCAAGTCATATGTCAGATCTGCAGGTTCAAAGAGACCTGGAATAACAGACCACATGGTTCAAAGAGAAATAGGACATTTCACACTGAAAATAAGCCTACAGCAAATGCATACACATATGGCTCTTCATTTACACTTCAATGCGAGTATCATAACACTGAGACTTGAAACTCACCCAGTAAGTAATCAACGTTGTTAGGGTTCAGTGATAAGAGCTGTTTCTTATTCCATACATAATAACCTTTCTGCACAGTAAAAAAAAGAGGTGCAAATGTACACTTTGAACTTTCAAATATTTAAATGTAATTGGAAAGATAAAAGAGGGAGCAGAGAAACAAGAACAGCAAATAGAGGAGAAATATACTTTATCCTTCATTCTGTCAATCCACTCCTGCACCAGGTTTCTTCCATCTTTTCGTGTGCCGCTGTGCTTCGCAATGCCAGGGTACTCTACATCCGACATGTTTTTGGGGAACATATACTTCCTCCCTCCACCCATAATCACCTGCAAAGCCGCAGAACAGAATAATAAATTACAACTGACTGTTAGCTAAGCCCAGCTCCCTCTAGTTACTGTTGCTGTAAGTGCACATATTAAGTATGATAACAGTATTAACGTGGGTAGACTTACCACTCAAATTTTCTGATTGTTTTCTAAACAATGGGTCATTGATTTCAGGCAGTGAAATCAAAATTCCCAATGCAGGCTAATGCAGCCTTAAATTTCTAGCCTGCGGCGGTCAATTTTATTTGCTGAAGTGACAGTTGTTGCTAGCAGGCTCACAAATTGGTTGATAACAGGGTCTACGGCTGAAATTTTAATGTTTCAAGCTCTGTTGAAAAACAAGAACCCTGTAAAGGGGTCTTAAATATACACTGGTTGGCAACATACATGATATCATGCTAAAAACCTTTAGCTAAAATCTGCAAGTCCCAAGGTCCCAAGTAACAAATCGGCATCCTCATCAATTCATGATCCATGTAGAAGACATGGAAATAAAGAAGCAGAATTCTTCTTGTATTTTTACTCTTAGTACTTTAACTATGATCAGGAAAAATGCATCCATACGTCACTTTAACAGTTAAGGCTATGTTCAAATTTTCTGGTTGCAAAAGAAAAGGCTTTTAGTATTGACCAAAACCAACTTGGATAACAAGTTTGTCTGGGTTTTCTGGAGTATAAAGTTCATCAAATCCAATAGAGCAGTACAAAGCCTGTAACCTTAGCCTACACTCTGAGACAGTAGCATCTAGGACCAGCAACAGTGGTGGTAGTTTTTTATGTAGTGTTTAACTCCAACAATGAATGATACAGCCTACCCCTGGCCCTCTAGCTTAAGCTACTACAGTACGTAGAACGCTAGTTAACCAGTTACAACACACTGTTTAAATCATACTTTACACTTTCTCTCCTGTATTTTTTAGATATAGTAAAAAAAAAAAAAAAGAAGAAACCATCATCCAGTCGTTCCATTCATACAAAAGCACAACATGTTGAGAAATCTGAAACTTGACAGGCCAGCATGCCTAGGTACTGATGCTAAGCTATGACTGGAAAAAAAGGAATGGGGCAGGGGTTTTGCAGGGGGTTTGCGAACTGTCAATTTAAAATTAACTTGTAAATGTAAAAACCAGTTACACTATTTGATTACTTCTATGTTCGTACTCTTTCAGGTGACAAAATGTAGATTTATTGTGCACCTTCAATGTAAACCTAATTACCTAAAAAGTCACCTGAAAATCTGAGAGCTTTCTCATGACAAGTCACTTGATAATAAGTTGTGTTTCAGAATACTTTTAACTCACATCAATGTTGTGAATGTTTTCAAAGAGTTGTCTGGCAATATCCTTGCAGCCGGCCTGCAGTGCTTCAGCTGGCATCTCATTGTCGGAGTACCATTCTCTGTCCACACTGTGGGCATAAGCAGCACTGGGAGTTGCATGGTTGACACGGGTTGTTGTCACTATTCCCACTGACTTGCCTGCAGTGGACACACATACACATACAGGTAGCTGTCTGAATTAGGGCTCAGTCAATTTTTAAAATACTTGTATGGCCTAAGTTACTGTCTTTTTAGTACAGAATTTCTCTGTTTTGTTTACCTGGCTGCAGTGGAGGGAGAGTAATACAAAGAGGGAATTGTGTAAAATAACTGTATCTTGTAACAATGTTCATTCAGTTATTTCAAAGAGAAAATACAGTGCAATTTTGTTGTGTAGTCAAGGTTCCCACAATAAAATATTGATCATCCCTAGTCTGTATAACAATTTTAACTGTAAAGTTCACTAATGACTAATGGATAGACCAATATTTATCAGCATAAAAAATGGTTTTCCACAAATGTTCTGGATATATAAAGTAAAACGTTGAACTCAAAACCAGCAGAGGACAGTCTTGCAAAATTACCTAATGAAAATCACTTTTGTATTTTCTTTGTGCAGGAGGTCAGATGCTGCCTGCAATGTTCCTTGAGGTATGATTGGATTTCTTGTTATCTGTGACTGCCCACGCACATGCTCACAGACACCCTGACCTTCACCCATCCCTAACTTATCCCCTCCCTGCCCTCTGAAAATCCATTGTACTAAATTCTTTCAAATCTCAGTCTCTTTACAGATACACAACATGTTTTCCAGCAGGTTGCCTAACGCCGTGATTTATCCTTTTAAGGTATGAAAATCAGACATCATTCATTGGGACACGTTTAGGCTTCTGATCAAAACTGTCTGCATGAAATGTGACTCTATGTTTTGTTCTGGCATTGAAGTGATTATTGAAAATGAACCACCCCTAAACCCATGTGCAATTGGTTTAATATGTACTAACAAATTTAAATCAAGGAATCAGACACCTCAGGGTTAGGGAAGTAAAACAAAAACAACCAAACAACTGACAAAACATCATAGCAATGATGGCCAGATAGAGATTTTCTTTTTTTAAATGTGTGGTTAAAAGTTTGTCTTCTGTCATTTGAAAATAGAAATTTTTTTTTTTAAATAACTCTTTGGGTCATGTTAATGTCACTCACAAACTTGCTCTAAAGATAACTTTGGTTCAAAGAATGCAGCTAAAAAAGTGAATGATCAGAATGAAAAAACATGTACTAATTGCATCACTTTCAAGAACACTTCACAGTCATTGCTTTGAGCGATCAAGTCGCCCCAGTGAGTATTCCCACTTCCCATTAACACAGCATTAACTACAACCACAATTAGTTTTCCTCGACATGAAACACATGATAATTGATTGCAAATATCTAAACAATTACAACTCTGCATCCCTGTAGACAAAGAAAAGTCTGCGAAAGAGGCCTGTGTTATTTAGCGTCATGCTACCTGCATCCTTAGCCCATCTGAGGATGGAGGTGACCTCATTGCCCTCCGTAGTGTTGCACTGGGATCGAACAGCAGCTGCACTCACTCCCACCGTGCCCTCATTGGCCTTGACCCCGCAGAGGTAAGCTGTGGCGGTGCCAGCGCTGTCTGGCACCTGTGCATTAGTGTTGTATGTCTGCAGATTTACAGGCCAATGACATGTGGTCAGAATTCAAATATCAAAAAGGATTGCTTATAGTCATTGTGATGTGCTTGTTAGACATGTTAAGTGTGATGTAAATTTGTTTATACATAGCACTAACTGGACCGCTGCTCTTCTTAAAATGACATAATGACTTATTTTTTTACTGAGTTAAAGGATAATGCTTTCATTATTGTTATTGTCAGCAAATCCCATGAAAAGACCAAAACCAACTATGTGTTAGTCCATCTCTCAATACTTTCTAACTTCCTCAACCTGTCTGCTGCTCTCAGGCACAGACCAATTGGTTCTCATAGAAGAATTTTTAAAAACAGTTTTACCTTAAAAAAAACAAACAGGTTTAATCATTTCCCAAAAGAGCAGGAGTTTTGTTTTACTTCACTGTAGTAGACTTTGTGTTAGACAAAACAAGCATTTTATAGACACCACTTTGGGCTGTGGGAAATTCTGATGGCATTTCTACTATTTTCTGCCATTTTATAGACTAAAAGATTAATTGATGAATCACAAAAATAATCTGCAGATGATAAGATAATGAAAAGAATCATTAGTTGCAGCACAATTAACATCAGCAGGATGATTATATTGTCTTAGATTATGTTCACTTGCCTTTCTGACTGTTTGGACTACCTAGCAAGCAATTTTCATGGCTTTTTGACTGAGGTGCACACAAAAAACAACTGATCAACACTGTCTGTCTTTTTCAGTTCTCCCGACACCTCTTTCTATTCATTTTCAAGTTTCTCGCTTCCCTCTGTTGCTGAAATATTGGACATTAAATCATCCCCTGTCACTACTGTCACTGTGTTCCCCAGGGCTCTGTCCTGGAGCCCCTTCTGTTCATCATCTATCTGCTTCCTCTTGGCCATTTCTTTCGTAAATTTAATATCCATTTCCACTGCTATGCGGATGACACACAGCTCTACCTGTCCACCTAACCTACCACATCGCTCCCAGCCACCTCCCTCTCTGACTACCGAAAAACAGAAATCAAAGCCTGGTTCTCTTGAAACTTCCTCAAACTTAACAGTGACAAAACTGAGATTCTCCTCATTGGCACCAAACTTTGGCATACACTTTGACTAAATCTGACAGTTTTTCTCTTACCATTAACAACTCCACAGTTTCCCCCTCCCCCCAGGTCAAGAGTCTGGGGTGATCCTTGACAGCACACTTTCATTTCAAGCTCACATTAATAATGTCACTCGGTCTGCATACTTTATATGCATACCATTTACGTAACATTAATCGCTTCCGACTGTCTCTCTCACCCACTAGTACAGCCATTCTAGTTCACACACTGGTCACATCCCACATTGATTACTGTAATTCTCTTCTCGTTGGTCTTCCTCTCAAATCCATACATAAACTTCAACTGGTTCAGAACTCTGCTGCCTGGATCATCACCAGAACCCCTTCTATTAATCATATTACTCCTGTCCTTCAGCAGCTTCATTGGCTCCCAGTTAAATACCACATTGATTTCAACAATCTGCTCCTGACCTTCAAGGCCTTCAGCTTATGAAAACCCCAAATTCAAAATCTCAGAAAATTGTGAAAAGGTTCAGTATTGTAGGCTCAGAGTGTCACAATCTAATCAGCTAATTAATCCAAAAAACCTGCAAAGGGTCCCTGAGCGTTTAATTGGTCTCTCAGTCTGGTTCAGTGGAATTCACATGAGGAAGACTGCTGACCTGACAGATGTGCAGAAAGTCATCATTGACACCGTCCACATGGAGGGAAAGCCTCAAAAGGTAATTGCAAAATAAGTTAGATGTTCTCAAACTGCTGTATCAAGGGACAAGGAGAGCAAATTTTGCATCTCATTTGGAAACCAAGGTCCCAGAGTCTGGAGGAAGAATGGAGAGGCACACAATCCAAGATGCTTGAAGTCCATTGTGAAGTTTCCACAGTCTTTGTTGGTTTGGGGAGCCATGTCATCTGCTGGTGTTGTTCCACTGTCTCTTTATTAAGTCCAGAGTCAGCGCAGCCGTCTACCAGGACATTTTGGAGCACTTTATGCTTCCTTCAGCAGACGAGCTTTATGGAGATGCTGACTTCATTTTGCCCACACTGCCAAAAGTAGCAAAGCCTGGTTCAATGACCATGGGATTACTGTGCTTGATTGGCCAGTAAACTCGCCTGACCTGAACCCCATAGAGAATCTATGGGCCATTGCCAAGAGAAAGATGAAAGACATGAGACTGAACAATGCAGAAGAGCTGAAGGCCGCTATTGAAGCATCCTGGTCTCCCATAACACCTCAGCTGTGCCACAGGCTGATAGCATCCATGCCACGCCGCATTGAGGCAGTAATTCATGCAGAAGGGGCCCAAACCAAGTACTGAGTACATATGCATGATTATACTTTTCAGAGGGCTGACATTTCTGTATTTAAAATCCTTTTTTTTTATTGATTTCGTGTAATATTCTAATTTTCTGAGATTTTGAATTTGGAGTTTTCATAAGCTGTACGCAATAATCATCGAAATTATATCAAATAAAGGCTTGAAATATCTCACTTTGCATGTAATGAGTCTATATAATATATTAGTTTCATCTTTTCAGTTGAATTACTGAAATAAATGAACTTTTGCACGATATGCAAATTTTTTTAGTTTCACCTGTATTAACACCCCCACCCGTACTCTTAGGTCATTTTCTTCTATTCATCTCACTGTACCTCCTGCTCGTTTGACCAGCTTGGGGTTCAGAGCCTTCAGCCGCTCTGCCCCTCGTCTAGAACTCTCTTCCACCAGACACCTGCAACTGTGACTTGTTTTCCATTTTTAAATCCCGTCTGAAAACACATCTTTTTAAACTGGCATATCCCACATGATCACTCTTTCGCAATCTGTTTCCAGTTGTTATGTACCCTTGAGTGTTCAGAAAGGCGCCTATAAATAAAATGTATTATTATTATTATTATTACTGTAGAAAATGTAAAGGTCTTTTTCAGTTATACCTTTAGCCATCAGTTGTAGGAATATGTGCATTTGCAGCTGCAGTCTTCAGTTTTTGATACATAGTGCGTAATTTCATGAGGGTACCTTCATTAATTTGGCCTATTCAATTTTTCCATTAAATTCAATAAAATTTTTGTATGAGCTGTTTCACACAGATTCCAATTTTATACACCATTTATATAGTGTCCGACATTTTTTACTTTAAGCAAATGTCCACGCCACATTTTCTTTGGACAATCCCAACAGATTTTGTTTGATAACAATATTATTGCAGGAAGTTCTCAGTTTATGTAAGTGGTCAGATTGCTTTTTTTTGCTTTTGCCGTAGTACTTGCAGAGGAGACATTCTTCTGCACTTGTAAATGTAACTTGATATGAATAATTGATTATAAACCAATGTGGGTCTGTGGCACAGAGGAATAATCAATATCAGACTTTGCCAACACAGACAACCTTATTAGTAAGATCTGGTCTTTTCATTGGATTCATTGGCAGTAAGAAAAATGTAGAATATCGCCAGATCACAACCAGTATGATGTCAGTAACCGAGTGACCTTGTTTACAGGCACAGGCCTTGTCAGGAATCTATTATTGGCCACAGCAAGATCAATATATTGTGGCATACCGTACGACATAATAATGACAGAGTCAGACCTTGGCCAAAGACACAAAAGGGAACTTGTCCATCTCCAGCTGAGTCTCTTCTCCATTTTGCCCGTTAAGCTGACCCTTCAGTATTCGAGCAGCAGTCACTGTGGGAATGCCCATCCCTAAACACCAAAAGCAGGTCAACTGTTAGGATTGCATTAATTTTCCCTCAGGGTTGGAGAAATGTTTCATTCACTGCTGTGTTTGTAACACAGAAAGGAAAGGATGTTTGCTTTCTTTGACATTTTAGAACAAGGTGAACTGCTGTTAGGCAAAACATTTTCTGGCTACAAATTACTTGAAAAACAGACACAGAGGAAGAAGACAAAAAACAAAAACAAAGATAAATAAAATAGACTTTTTTCGAAAATGAAAGATAATCATTGTAAGAATGTAAGAAATTTTTCAATATGCTGCTAGGAATGTGCTGTTATCATCTGACAGTAAACCACACTTTTTTTGTATTGCACACAAGAAGAAAAGTACAGTTTGCCAAAGCTCTAGTTTGGTCATTTACAATGATGTTGATGCTGCCCTGCATAAATAAACCATGCACTTTTCACAAAACCTGAGGCAAAGAGGTAAACCGAGGAAATATTTATTTTTTGTCACTGCACAATCATGCGATTTTCCTGGTAGACAATACCTGGGAAACATTTTCCTATTACACAATTAATTCCTGTTACTGTCTTACCAACTTAAAAAATAAGTTGTAAGATGCTTCCTGTTATTCTCTAACTATGCTAACATGACCATGCATGCAGCAGTGCGCAAGAATGTCATGATGTGCCTATAGTCCAAACAGAGAGAGCAGAGGATAAAGGTTATTGTGCAACCAATGAGCGGCCCAGCACGAACAGAAGCCCAGTGATCTGGTGGCAGCACAGTTGTTTTGTTTGATACTATTCATTCACCTCTAATGTCAGAAAACATTTCAAAAATCTTATTTATTTTCTACTGGATTACGGGATCCTCTTTAACATCACTCCAGCTTAAAAAAAACTGTTGGCTCTGCTGGATTGTCCATAAGTATGATTAAAGGGAAAAATAAGTATTTAGTGATGAGCTTACTGCAATTGAAATCCTTCTGCACCAAAGTTACCTTCCACCTTTGAGTGGATTTACACAGCATTTGGGGACTTTGTTTTATGACTTGCTGGGGCTTACCATCTCCAAGGAAGAGGATGAGATTCTTTGCTTTGTTTTTATTGAGATTCTGCAGCGTCAGAGCATTTTTCAGGGTCCGTTGGGCCCAAATATTCCAAAACTTGGGATCCTTCTCTTGTTCTGTGTATGGAAATAAACAGCTTTGGATAGTTAGCAGAATCAGCAGACAAAGATTTGTCTATTAAATGTCATCATTTCCAATAGCCCCAAGGTACTGTCTCAATATGTTCGTTTTACGTAACCAACGTTCCAAAACTCAAAGACGTTCCGGTTACTATCATCACTATTTGAAAGCTGAGACAAGACATTTTTGCTTAAAAAAGTCATCAATTGACCAATCGGTGTTTTGACTAATGATTGCAGCTAAAATTGTCACCACATCATCTCAAAGCAACATACATTTTCCCATGTTAAATATCTCTCTACATGTATCCATCTGACAAAGAAAATGTAATCAAACAATAAATTCCTGTTATTTTCTTGGTGCCACCAAGCTGAATATAGAAGCAAAGATTTCCAGTGTTTAAAAAATGGATTTCCTGCTTAAAACAGGAAATCCATTTGTTTTTTAAACACTGAATATTTTTGATAAATAAAACTTTCTTATAGGGTTTTACACATTTTGCTACAACCTTGAAAACCTCCAGTGTGTGCTGTAAATTGTTTTGAGTGTTTTTTTGTTTTTTTTGTGGCGACTGACAAACAACACAGAAGCTTACCAGGAAACTGTGGCTTCCCCAAACTCCCCAAGATCAGGCAGGAGCAAATGATGAGCAGGGCTGTCACCTTCATGTTGTCGTCTCTGTGTGGCTGACACGTCACTCTAAACAGCCATAACATGCCACTTTGAGAAGCTGAGGAAGCCTGTCAGCAGTCGCCTCACAGCTAGAGAAAAAGAACACATACTAGTGATTAAGTCTGTGTCATCTCGTCACACAGGGACTCTGACCTACTGGTTTAATATCTATTTACTCTGCGATGATTTGACTGAGCACACTTGTTTCAGGCATACAACACATTTCTTGCTCATGGTGTTATGCTTCAATAATACATTTTCTCTAAATGCCCAGTATAGTCATAGGCTTGTCCGGTTGAATAGTGGATGAGAAAGAGAACATTATGGAGAGAAGTGGTCAGATTACTTATATAGGCTTTCCAAATAAAGAAACAGGTGAAATAAGGCTGTGTGGGGAGGCAAAAAGCAGTTGGAGAATGCAACCAAAAGTCTGTTTTCATGTCATCAGAACCGTGAGGAGAGCTTGGTAAAGTTAAGCTTGACGCCTGGCTGTGAATGTAAGTGGTCACAACTGGGGGCTCTTATGGGTCATTACTAGTCAAGCTTTCATCTATAATTATCCACACCTTTCTCCTTTCTTCTCTCTGCTTATAGCCAAGGTCATTCTAATGGGATTGAGCTCCATAGCACTGAGAGGTTTAAGGGTCATAATAAAGCCGATTAACGCTAAATGACTGACAGAACACATCCACCCTTGAGAAAAAAACCCACAAGATACTACTTTTATCGCAGAAATCGTTCACCTGTGCATTTCTGACAGGAGGATTTTATATAGCTAAATCGCTGTCTATTTTGTTAATTGTGATTTTCATAAAGCCCTGACCTGTTATCACTTTCTATACATGCACCACACATTTGAACTGAGATTTTAAACAATGTGCAAAGATCACCTTGTCAGCACATTCAAAAACTTGCTCAGACTGGTTTAATAAAGAAACAAGCAAGTCGAGAACAAAAGAAAAATCTTTCACCAATGGAGATACCAAGGTCCACTATTAACCCGTGTCAGAAGCCAGTTGCTGATGCTGTTCCCAGATGCAGCAGACCACTTAAAAGCTGCCCGGTCCACCCAGGGGCAGCGAACCGGCCAGCCTGCAGGTAAAGTAGCAAAGCAGTGCCACTACGGCCAACAGCAGGAAGCCACTCAGAGCAGTGGTAAGTATCACGTGAAATTCCACGTCAGTCATGGTGTCACCAAGCATTCATCTGCTCCGATGTATGCAAAAACTCCAACTGATTTCTGGTAAAATTTCCCAGCAGTAAATAACTCCAGCGCTCTTTCCTGAGCTGCCTGAAACAAGTCACACAAGCACTTAAATGTGCCACTCCAGCAGGTAGCAGCTCCAAAGCAAGGATTATGGTTTTAATTATGCTCAGAAGTGAAGGGCTGATAGAGAGAGGCTGAGCTCCAAAAAATTCTAAAACTCTACATCAATTGTGCTGTGCTGGTTTTCAGACAGACCAGATTGTGTTATCTTCTCTGTCTCTGTTCACTCTAATTGGCAAGGACACTAAACACAGCTGACAGTTTTTAAATAGGCAACTTGGTTTGCTTCTCACACCAGACTGCCTCGTCCAATTTGTATGCACACAGAATAACTAACATTTAATAGTACAATCACTGCCTCAAGAAATTCATGGGTGGTGTAATTCTATAGAGCCTCCCAAACTTGTTCAAGCCCTCAAACTCACAACTATATCTGCAAAAGTAAACGCCGCATCTGATATTCTGTCATTTAAAAATAAATTAGATTTAAAAGAGGACAGAATGGCATTTAACTGCAACCCCCTACATTAAAGGAGTATAACAGGAGCAAGGGCAGGGAAACCCATTACAAGTAGGCCTATTTCTGCAATCTCCAGTTGCCAAAATGACTTTCAGGCTGCTATCAAAAATTACAATGGGCTATGAAATCCAGTATGATGTATTAATAAACGAATTAGAACTGTAGGCTACTACTGAAGCCTATCAAAGACCAGCACTATACAAGCTTTTATATAAGTGAAAAGCAGGATGTTAACAAAGCCGGGCTCGGTGCAACAGTTGACTATAAATCTATCTTTTAAAACAGAGTGGATCATTTGACATCAAAACGAGGATAAACTCGCAGCAGTAAGTGAGGATGCTGAAAGATGCAAAAACAAACGCGAGAGTATAACAGCCCTTTAACCAAAAAATAAGCCATTCCGATCCGTTTCTCCAAAAGCCTGTTATATGTGTAAAACAAACAAACAAAAAGTTGTGTTGTTGTTTTACTTACTGCAAGTGGTGTTTTTTCCGGGATAGAAATCTACATCCAAATATGCCGGCAGTTAATTCAGTCCTTCACCTTGAAATGTGTGTCCTTGTCGCTTCTTTCACGGTCCTTTTTATAAGGCCACAGTTGTTCGACTCTGGCTCCGGGGGTCTGAGAATAGCGGTCTGTATCCCACGAGGAGCAAAAAAAAAACGAGGAAAAAAAACCTTTAGAAAGAACGATGCCATGCCGCTGCAGTGGGAATGGACCGAGAGCTCCGCCTGTCTGACGACCGATGTACTGCTTCAAGGACACAGCACCATTATTATAGTGAAACTTAGTGGTTGAAGTACGTAGGAATAAAGTGCCATATTCATGCAGAAGAATGGTCCTGTCAGTGTTATACTATTTTAAAGGCCTATGGGATCATTATGATGCATTAGAGATTTAATGTAGCTAACTGAGGTGGAGCTCTTTTAACTGATTTTCATGTAGTATCACATTTAATTGATTTATGAAAACAACATAAAAACTAAAAATTCCTAAAATATAAAGGTCAATCACAAGCACATCCATAAAAATGCATCATGTTTTATAAAATGCTCATATGTTTTAAATTTAAAATCTTAATCTGTAAAAGAAAAACTAAAAACAGCAGTCAAGAAAGTGTAGTGAAGTAAATACACTATTTCCCTCTAAAATGTAGCATGTAGCAAAAGTAGCATGAAATGTAATTACTTCGAAATTTTACTTAAGTTCAGTACTAAATTTAGATCATTTCCACCACTGCTAACTAACTAAACAACTAGCCTACCTAAATAGATAAAATAAAAATCAGGTAGATTAATAAACCATCTCAAATTTGGTGATGGTGAAATATATTTTAATTAGGCCTCAAATACTAGTTGCTGGTATAATAATTATTCTCTCTGGCTACATTTTTCTTTATTGAACAATTGGGAAAATTAGACAACATACACTTACTGCAGTAAAAAAAAAAAAAGGCTCCTTGCTGTTTACTGTGGCCTCCTGTGGATGTCACTGTAACTCCTTATGCCCCTCAGAGCTGTAAACTGGTAGCAGCTGAACAGGCTTATAGGTAAAACAACCCCAATCGTAATATGGGATACAACGTTTATATCACTATTTTTTGTGTTTTTCATAGTTTTTTCTCCTTCTTTACACATCCCTAGCCACAAAATTGCTTATTAAACATATGATCCACCATCCAACCACCAACCCACATAGACCTCAGCATTGCATGTCTTTTTTGCCTAGCTGAATAGGATATTATTAACCCACTGTATTATATATGTACTATATTACTTTTTTGAGCCAACTCTCCCCATGTTATATCAAAGTATTTCTTTGACTTTCTGCCTTGAAAAACAAAATTTACAGAGGAGAAGCAGAGACCTAGTAAGGCCAAGAGAGAGCTTTTATTCCACAGTGGAACTTCTGCACATAAACCGTTTGATAAAAGATGACGTTAGCTAGCTGATAGCTAACTTAGCTGCAGTCAGACAGTACTTAACTGTCTAAATTCTCACATAAATGGTTAGGGTATGTACAATTTTAATTTGAAAGTTAGTAACAGTTGGCAGAACCAGCAGATAAATATGGGTAGAAATAACTCTAAGGCAGTAAAGAGTAAAACAAATCCATATAATTAAAATAGGAGAGAGGGGGTAAGTTGTCACCCTGTTCATCACTCCTACGCTAGAGGAGTCAAATAGCCATTTTGTGTAAATTCTTGTTTAAAATGTTCAACTTCCTGTTCACATATTTTATGGCCACTTTAATTTGAGGTGAGCATAATTTTATTATTATTTTTGCTTCAAAAGTAAAAAATGTGCACCTCACGTTTTATGCAATACAACTTTGTTAGGTATGAATGTTCAAAATGATAAGTTTGTACAAAGTAGAGGAGACAATAATGTGTCTTTTAATACTCCAGCTGAAGAGCTATGTTAAGCTAACCTTGAGTTAGCCAACATTAGCACACATGTCAGTTTGGGGCAAGTTGTCTCAATGACTTTTGGGCAAGTCGTCACGTGACAACTTGACCCAGTACAAATAAACACATAGAAGATGCTCAAAAACATTGTGATATTGTGTAATACCTCAGAATTAAATGATAGTGGAAATAGAATATTATACACTGTAGGGACAAGAATCAATTGATGAAAATACGAAGTAGTGTGTATGTGTGTGTGGTATACGGTCTTATACTGTAGGCACGTAGTGTAGTAGACACAAACACACACACACACACACACACACACTTCATCATACAGTTATTAATTTAGTTGGGCACAAGGGCAGTAGACAAATAAGCCCATAATTAATTTGTAATTGCGAGGATGAATGTGTTGTTGAAGGAAGGAAGGAAGGAAGATTATTAGAAATTATCAACAGAAGACAGAGAATGGCAGTACACCACCTAACATAATGTTAAAGGCAGTCAGGCAGGTGAAGTTGAAGAACAAATCGATCAGAAGTACCGCAACAGATTTTGACATCAGCTCCTGACCTCTCAATTGGCCTCATCTATGTGGAGCCATTTTCAAACAGTATTCCAAAGGAGATGTGGTTCAAGTGCTTGAAATGCAACAAATGGGCCCACGATGCTTGCATCTCAAGCCAGGTAATTTATGTGTGCCAGACATGTGACTCTGAATATACTTCTGATTAGTCAGATACAGATGTACACCACACAAAAATGCACATGAGTTGCATCTGTTTTGTTAAGAATTTAAACATTTAAGCAAGTTATCTGCAGCAGTCCAGTCAGTTACTATAGATCTATTTGCACTCCAGAGAACAATTTTCAAGTTCAAAGTGTATTTGTAATAATGAAATTATTATTCTCTAGGCTTGATTGTTTTTACTTGGTTTGAATTATAAATTAAAACATTCAGAATTAAGTAGTTGTGTTCTTATTGTTTGATAAACCAATGTGACAATTTACCCTATACAGTGTGACAACTTAGCTGTCAATGGGGCAAATTGTCACAGTTCACACTCTCTATTCAACAACCTACAACTCCTTAATGAGACAAGATATTAAGATTTAATGAAAACAAAATATGTGCCCAAGACTTCCTTCTTTCATTTGGTATGACATTTGTACCATTGTTGTGTAGCCAGATGCCCCGTAAATATTAAACAGTGTGAAAAGTGTGACAACATACCCCACTCTCCCCTTATACCATCACCCCAGAATGGTTCTTAAATTAATAGTAATTCATATTAATAACACGGATGAACGCCATATTTGACACACCGGGACAGACTTTTTAGGTCAGTTCGTTAATTTAATGTTCTCTCTCAATGTGGAGCTGTGTGAGATAGTTATTAGCTATACCTGTACCAGGTGGGATACGTACCAGATGTGCTTAAAATAAGTTAGGACATTCTGTCTAGTGCTGTGGAAAAGAAACTGGACTACCATACATGAGAAATATAGGTTGTCTATTAACCTAGTTCAGGCAACCAGTAACGTTAAAACTGTGTCAAATCATGGTCGCTGTTTTTTTTTCCACACGTGGTGGCTTTTTTTTTTTTTCACACTGAGAAATCCACTTGTCATACAGCGGCTCTCATTTACAGTGTAATTTGGGGTTGTTGTTGAGTTGTTTTTAGAAACGTTTGCGAGACTACGACAGATGATTTCCGGGGTAGCGGTGTAGCAGAGTGGGTTGTGAACTATCTTGACAGTGAAGCGCAGTCTCTGGTTGTTGCAGCTGAGGCTCACTCGCTGCCCTCGGTCAGAAAGCAGAGAGGAGTCACGGCAGTGGCGGCGGACCAATCTGACAGCAGGGTAAGAGCATAATGTCCTCGGACTGTAAAATATACTCACATATGCCTTTAAGTAAACCACCAAACGTTTAGTTAGGTAAAGTCATCTTGTCGAGGAGTAACACAACATCACACGTGCTCAGTTTACGCTTGAGTTGTTTGGGGTTGTTGACATGAAACTTAATGTTTTCCAAACGAAATGTTCCAGTAAACTAATAATAAGTCTGTGATTAACGTTATATATTCGTATACAACTACAGCGTATGTAATGTTGGCTATATACGGGACCTTGCATGAAGTTCATTGACTTGTTCCATTAGGGGCTTATGGTTTTGTTGCTAGACATTAAATTGTCCTTAGAAGATGTGGTGGCACTGTTTTCCTGGCTTCCTCTAACTTATTTTACTTCTTCCTTTGACAAACTTACACTTAGTAAGAATTTTGACTCCCAATCTGAGCTTCACATGTAAGTTACTCCGAGCACTTTTAGTAAGTCATATACACAACATCAAACTGCCACAAAATGGCATTATTTTAGCCTCTATGCTGAATAAATCCACCAGCTGCAACCAAAACCACATCTTACCAAAATGAGTGTGAAGCCACAACAGTTGCGTGTTTGTTTTGCTTGACTTCATGGTCTCAGTGGCATCAAATTAATATTTACTTTCTCTGTCTAAATGTTATCTTGGATTGTTGTGTGCTCATTTATCTTATGGGGATCTTGGTGGGGAGAATGTAAGCAACTACATGAAAGATCATCATTCAAAAATAATCTTTAACCAAACACTAACTTTCAAACATAAACCAACTCAGAAGATCATTGGCAAATGTAAAATGTAAATGAGCGTTTTAATAAAGTAAACTGTCATGCTTGGCAACACAAAACACACATCAGTTTAAAGGGTGAAGACAAATATGTCACATACACTGGGAGCAATCAAAGTAGAAAACATCTTTTGGGTATAGGCCAGTAAGCCTGTTTATTGCCAAAATATGGATTGCATCACTTAAAAGTCAGTTGGGCAAGACATGAAACCTCTTGTTACGACAGGCAGATATTTTGTGCCTTCATACTCTGTGTCATTGCTTTTTACATTTAATTGAGGACTAGTTCTGCTTTATCTTGTGTTTTTTTTAACTCATGAAGCAGTTAAAATGCCAGAATCCGGCACTACAAATTCAAACCAATAAATGTGTTGGCTGTGCATGCATGAAATACGAGAGACTCTTATCCCTAATCAGTGATTAAACTGTGTGATTGATTGGTTTCATAATGTTACACGGCACTGAATGTGCTATACTCTGGGAGCATGGTTTACTCTGCAGTTATTCATTACCTAGGTGTGAGCGTGACTGTGCTGCGGGGTGCTATACCAACAGCAGGAACAGATAATCTCCTGTTATCTGTTTGTGCCTCGGCTGAAAATCTCATTGTAAGCAAGCTTCCATGTGCCACTCCTTTAATCCTGACCTTATGTTGAAAAAAGTCAAACTAGGAGCTTCTTAAATCACACTTGAGAGACGAAAATATCTTACAATCTACAGGTATTATTTAGTCATAAATATTTATGTAATGTAAATATACCACATGATGGCATGTTCTACAGTACTGTGCGCTTGCCTAGTGGGGCTGATTGAACCCAAAGTTTTTGCCACTTACAGTAGATGAAGTACATGATGGTGACACAAGACCTGACTGGGTGATATTTGATCATTGCACATACGTCAGAGAACCTGAAACGTGCACAGAAGAATCCCTTAAGAGTCCTCTGGCAACCAGGAATCTGAAGAATTTCAGATCTGCAGCCTGCATATTAATAACCATGTGACAGAAAATACAAGCTCCTTATTTGTTTGCATTTATTTTTTTTCAAAGCAAACAGAGCGCATGAACGGCTAAAAATAAACCAAAAGTGTTAAGATTCTTGTAAATGTCCCTCAGCTTAGTTTAACAATCCTACTCCAGAGCAGGGAAAAGCCGATTGTCCGGATTTGTTTTGTAAACACTTCATAATCAGGGTGTTTTCTTCGAAGGAAACATCTCTGTGCTGTGAAAGGAAAGAAATGTCGAGTCCTGTCCTGATGTCAGAGGTCAAGAGTTGAAGCCAGAGACAACTCTGTCTTATCTGTACCCTTCAGGCTGAAACACAGAGGAGTGAACACATAAGAGAAAAGTGTTAGAGCTGAAGTGGCTGGTGGCTGGATTTATGAATGTCTGCATGTTGAGTCATCATCCCAATCTGTTTGTTGCATCTAGTATGTGAACATATAGTTAACTTACATACACAAGCACATACTGTACATGGCACAGGGTCAGGACCTTGCGTGCAGGTCAAGGGGGGGCCACTACATGGCAGTCAGTGTCGCTGCAGTAAACAACCTAATACATAATACAGTTGCAGCGAGTGCAACCAGTTTTCCTTCAGGTGAGATAACGTCAAATAGAATGTAAGTGTTTGTGCTTTGCTTGCTTAATCTTGTTGTAGTAAGAAGTGTGGTCGTGTTTACATTTTGGATTGTGGTATTTCTGGAATGTTTTCCCCAACCTCAGTGATCTCCTTTTGGATTTGCAAGGTAGAGGGTTTAACTGATTGCTTTAAGCCTGAAGAGGAAGTTTAGATTTGCTGTAGTAGCTGTCTGTGGGTAGTCTCTATGTGAGATAAGTTATCAGTCAAAGCTGAAAAGCAGAAGTTTGATTTCAACAGGTCAAGTTACTTGTCATACAGAGTAGATTGTCACTTGCGCATAGTTTTTAATTAGTGTCTCTCTGTGGTCTGAAACCACACCAGACCTAGCATCTGACTGGCTTACCATGGTGGTTGACTGAACGCCTTTCTTCAGATGCAAAGTGTGTTTACTGTCAGCTTACATGCCTGTAAATCACCTTTAGCCTCCTCCCTTCCACTAATGTCTTGTCAGCTTCTTTCTTTCTTTCACAAATTCTTGTCCCGTTCTCATTTTTCTGTCAAACACTAGTCACTGTCAAACTAACGTGGCACCCAATCCCAAACACAAACATGGTCCAGTTATTCTTGGAGGAATGCCCCTGCGCTACAAATAATCATCTGGTTTCCAGGATCAGTGACAAATTACTGACGCATATTTGTGGTTTACAGCCTCACTCAAGGGCCGTGGCTTCACGTCCCTTACAAGAATTGTGGGATTCTGACCCCTCGTACTATCAGCTTTTCTTTGGGAGGATCTTCATGCCCTGTGGGACACAATGGGAGATTTGAACTGACCAGAATTGACCTTGACCACAGACTATTATTTTGAGACCGGCATCGCTTTGTTTTTCTCAAATGGCTCCCAGTTGCAACTTAGCGTGACTTCCACTAAGTTAGGGGCATCAACAGGAACTCCTCAGTAAGTTACAGTTTTTACAGATGTTATTCGCTACAGCTTTCACTGTCTTACTGTTGCAGCAAGTTGTAGCAAGTTAAATGTTTATGAAATTCTTAGTTTCAGGATTGTGCAGATCACTATATACGGGCAGTCATCGCATCAGGTATTAAACTTTATAGGCATATTTCCTTAGGCTGATATTAGTCATCAAAAATCATTAACAGGAAAGGGAAGGCATGGATGTCACTAAGCAGGGATTCGGCTCAGGGGGATCAATCTGTGTGGTAACATGTGCAAGCACATCTGCACAGACTCCAATGCCAGGAAAGTGTTCAAAAACACTGAATGTGTGCTGAGGAATGTGTGTGCGTGAGAGAGGGAGAGAGAGACCAGTGGAAACCGCTATTTGTTGCTCCGCATTGTGACAGAAGCAGACCACATGATCAAATCAGGGATATATATTTTTTTGGCATGTAATAGTTAGGTAAAATTCAGTTTTAGTAATTCACTAAGCATTCTTTGTTTTGTTAAATGGAACAGCTTTCATGAATTGTTGGTTAAATATTGATGGAGAGCAGATGCGTGTGTGTAGAGAGAGGAAAAAGTCAAACATCAATATCCCCATTAGGCCCTTTTTGCTTTCAGCTATAGGTCATTTGAAGCCATTTATATTATTGGAAGTGTCCTAAAAACAATCGGTGGCCTCTTACTCCCACCCCACTGTCTGTCTCTCTGCATCTCTCATCACTTTAGTCCTCCATCTTTTGTCCCAACAGTCCTTTTATAAGCCGATAATGTGACTTGGCTGGCTGGGTGCTGGGTTTACCAGAGTTTAAAACACACCATCACAGGAAGGGTTTGGACATTTAATTGACTTTATTTGTTGTTGTTGTTATAGAGTTCAGATGAAGCCGAGCTTCCCTCCTACCCTTGTTACTGGGTTGATTTGCGGCATCTCGTCTGATAGAAAACAAGATTTAACAGGAATCTGTGCTCTCGGTTTGCCTGGAATTTGCTGGAATGCTTGTGGCAGGAACATGGCTTTTTTATCTGTGGCATGTTTACATGAAACAAGCAGAAAATAAAATAAAGCATGGATCTGCGACTGGTTTGCTTCTGGGTTATGTTTACAAGAAAATCAGTCTTGATCAAGTAAACAGATACATTTAGTCACAGTCAGGTTACTCCCAGTAGATGTTTACACAGGAGGATGCAAGCCAGAGCATGAAGGTAAATGTCCAGAAGGACGCTGAGATTATACTGAGATCAATACAGGCAACATTCAGATGTACTTTTAGAGCCTGGCACATGTTAATCATATTTTTACTTTGCTAAAATATAGGAATCTTTCTTTTCAGAGTTATCTCTGCAGTGTATTTCATTGTGTTGAGCAATCACTATGGAACAAGCTGACAGACAGCTGAGATTAATGGTTGCCCAGTGCTGACACTGTAGTGTAAGAAAATCAGATGTAAACATGCTTCTGTAGTGCCTCGTGGTTCAGCTACCGGGCCATTGTTTACTATTGTTACATTGGATTTGTTTGACATTTGATTTTGTATTCATCAGCTGATCATACAGTAAAAAAGGTCTATTTTACCTATGGACAAAAACATTCATAACAAATAAATAACACTGACTCAAATAACTTTTAGGAACCCTCTCAAGGGTCAAAAGCTAAAATGCAAATAGTTTATAGCCAATAAAAAATATCTACTGAACTCTTTACAGCCTCATTAAGGAGAGTTGGACACAACCAAACTATCCCCATAACAACACACAAGGATGTGTCGCAACCAAGCGTGGTAGCTCATTTCACTTGTAAAGACCAGAACATTTGATATGTTGACTGATAAACCTGTCAGTTCATTTTTGATCAGTTCAGTTTTGCCTAACTGTCAGTGTGAATGCACTTAAAATAGCAAGTGTTTTTAATGCAGCTAAAACACATCTTGCTACATTATGAAATTAAATAATATGTTAGCCTAATCCACTAATCATTTAACCACATTTACAACTAAAATTTACACAAAAAAAAAGTGAAGCACAATTTAAGCATTTTATAATGTATAACAGTGCCTCCATCTGCATTTGCGATATTATGCTACAAAGTCAGATTATTTTACATTAATTAACATTTAGAGTGTAAAACTTGGGACTGACATCATTGTTTTTTTTTAGGTATTTTAAAATATGTTTACCAGACATCTCAATAAAATAAGGAATGTGTACTGAACACTGTCAGCCCTGCATATTATTTGTTGGAATTTTTCATCGTAAATAATTTTAAAAGATTTAGTCCTTTATCCGTGTGACTGTCATATTTAGTACAGCTTGCTCACTGTATGTAAAGTATGTTAGCAGTTTAGTTGTTAACATGTTGATTTTTTTTTACATCACTTTAGTGAGGAGTAAACTATTGCAATGTTTGTATCCTGTGTTAGTGGGGCTGTGGGTGAGGGGTTAAACTGGAGAGGAACGGACTGATGCCTATCAGGTAACCGTTACCATGGGCAGCAACTACAAGCATGTAGTGGGAGGAGTGTATTTTGTCTGGGCCCCTCCCCCGAGTGACACTGGGTGTAAACTACAACTGTGAGGGTCCCTGCCCAAATCTAAGTAAAACCACATTGGGGAATGCACTCACACACACACACACACACACACACACACACACAATCACTTCCACACACTCAGCTAAGTTGCTCAAGTCAGTCCTCCTTCCTGTTTTACGCTAGTTCCGTCTTCTCTCATGCTGTGTTTGCGTAGACTGGGCTGAGGAGGAAGTCCAGAAAAAACATTGCCTTGGAACAGGCACGAAACTGTGAAAGAGGAAGAGCGGACCCACAAGGAGATCTTACAAGGACTTTCAGGAGAAGGTTTTTTTTATCTGCCAGATGCCTTGAACGCGGTGAGAGGTGTTGTTGGGGCTGAAGGGGTCAGAAAAGTGCTTTTGAAAGGAGAGGAGTGACACACAAGTCAACTCTGTGTTTGAAAGGAAGAGCTCTAACCAGACAAACCAGATTCCTCCTGATGGATTTTAGAGGGAAACCCTACCCTGACGCCTCAAAGACTGCTGAGGAATAGACGTAACACACAGACACTCTCACACTAATGAGTGGGAGAGGAGAGGGGCTAGGAGAAACATGGAAGCACTGAGAGAGTCTTTTCTGCATTTGACTTTTCAGATGTCAACGTATAAGAGAGCCACGTTGGATGAGGAGGACCTGGTGGACTCTACCAGTGATGACATCTACCAATCATCCCCTATGCAGGTAAACATGCAAACACCTGCGCTAATAATAAACAAATGGGTTACTGCCAGTGCGGTATTATTACACTGTACATCGAAAAAAATGTATAGGCCTTTTAGGTTTTTTACGACATATGGAAATAACAATGTTGTCATGTAAAAATCCTTTTCAGAAAAACCTGAACTTCAAAAAAAAGGATGAACATCCAATAAGTTGTGCTTTTTTGAAAAGTTTGAACTGGGGCATGAGGTCATAATTCAGTTAAACTCATGAGGAACCAGTTAAAGTAAAAATGTGAAAATCATTTTGGATAAACATGCGTTATCCCAATCTGATAATGGTGTTTGTTGAAACATTGTATGTTAGATACTACTTGGTTTAATGTCTGTCCGTAACTTGTGGGATGTTGACTAATGCTTTTGATATTATAATAATAAGTCTCATCTTTTCTTGTTAAAATACAACATGTCTGGCCTGAATTACAAAAAGCCTTCATAATATGTTACAGAGGCCATTCTGCTAAACAGATGCTTCATACTACATTGTGTGAGGCTTGAAATATGGGAAGACACATAATGAATGTAATATATTTGGTTTACTGCTAATATACATACAGTAATTAAATCATGCTATAACAGCGAATCCAACTCTCTTGCCAGCAGATGTAGACTTGTTGACACAGAAACACAATTAACTATTTAAAACAAACAACAAAAGAAAGTTTCTAAACTAACGTGAAGAAGAAGACATACTTTATTAATAATATTCAGTGTTTTTAATACACACAAATCTGGAATACACACATGGAGAGATGTCAGAGTGAGAGGGATGAGCATATAGTCTGAAATATTGGCCTCTCCAGGTAACAGTCCACACTCCATATCTCTGTTCCGAGCTGGACTCAAACCGGCGACCCTCCGGTTTCTAACCAAATCCTTACACCCTGTATGTAATTGTCGAAGTTAGGAGTTATCTGACTATAAGACATCACACGCACACCAGACACACTGATTAAATTATTTAAATCTTATGTCCTTGGAAACAGTTCTGTTTATGAGCATATAGTCTGAAATATTGGCTGATAAACCAAAAATTGCAAATATTTCCAGAATGGGTAAATAATATTTGGGCGGAATCCCCGTGTTAAACAACATACTGTACTCATCTGAACACACAGACTGCTTTAGACTATCCTGTTGTTGTGTACTTCACCCTAGAGTTTTTTCCCCCTAATTTATATGTGCAGCCAGTTTTTGGCATTGCCCTATGTTTGCTGTACTCACAGTACGGTTTTCTGTCATCCTGTTACTGTTACATGGTTTTAAAAAATAGCACTGCAAAATGGTTTGCTCTGGGCGCTTTGGATAATGTTTATTCATGGTTTAAGTGGAGCTAAGATCCTTCAGTGCAGCCATTCCTCACATACTTTATTTAACCGGGAGTGTACCTGAAGACCTCAAACAGAGGGCTTGAATTAAAGATTTTGACATAATTTTGCAGTGGTTTTCAGGGTAATAAAATGCGGTTTCTAGAGACTGTGATAAACTAGAAATTGAAAGTGCACAAGCTTTGGCAGTGGATCTCTTAATTACACTCAGACACAGTTTTGGTACAAACCAACCAATAAGCTGAGCTCCTGGGATTAAGGAACCACTGTGGCTTTGGCATGATTTGGTCACATAAAGTTTGACTGTTGAACTCTCATCTGAGCTAATAGAAGTAAATCAGATCCTTTTATATACACTTCAGGGGTAATTGACTTCCACAGGATATACTTGAGGTCCAAGATCTGGCATTTATTTACAGTGGGGATACTCAGAGACTGGACCAGAGTGCTAAATGTGCCCTGGGAAAGTGAGTGGCCCTTGGAATCATTCCTATAGGAAATAAATTGCCTTGGCAGTCTTAGCTAAAGTTTCACTTCAGTAGAAAAACTGCAGGCGCAGGGTGTGCTGCTGGTTTAAGATCTACTGCATCAATCATTGTAACTCTTTGGATTTGGACTTCCCACAACATTTACAGGTGGACCACAAAAGCAGCAGATATGGTTCAACAGGTTTATTGTGTCTTTTCCCAATCTGGAGCAAAAGGAAAATATCCTTTTATGAGTGCATGTTAATCTAGAAGCGAGGGAACAATAGAAGAATGCTTAAACTTGTCTGTGTTAGAGGGAAAGTGCCGTAATAGAGAAGCCATTGTGCTTTGAAGCCAAACCTGTCATCAAATCCCAGAGAAGCTGTTTGACTATAGACAACATTTTCCACACTGTATTAGTTCAACATAGTAACCCGAGTGTGTGTTTTTAAAGCTGATTTTATGTCTTCTAACCTTTTTAAACCTCTTCAAAAGCATCTCATTTGACTTAGTGGATTAAATGAAGCACTCAAAGGTTTTACTGTGTGTCTGTTGGTGTGTGTAGGTGACTCTTCTGCACGGCCGTGGTCCCACATGTTGGCTAGACAAGACACAGAGGGAGAGGAGGCTACTGATTTTACTGTGCGTCGTGTCTCTGGGCCTGTTCATATCTCTCATCACAACTGGGGTCTTCTACAAACAGAGTAAGTTCAAGGTCTATTCAAAGTGAATGCTATGGTGAAATATGCAGAAAAGAAACATCTGTGGCTTGTGTAAAGTAGCCTGACCAGAGGACATCGGATGAAAACATTTTTTTAATCATTTTTTAATATATTGTCAAATCAAAAACAAAGCAACCTGAAAACACACACACACACACACACACACACGCACACACACACACGCACACACACAAAAAGAGGCTTAAATGAATAGTTAGGCATTTAGGGAAATACACCTAATTTCCTTTATTTGCAAAGAGTTGGATAAGAAGACCATTACATTTGAAACAGCCAGCAGGTAGTTAGCTAGTCTTTATGCTAAACTTTGCTTTTTTAGAGCTAGGCTATCAAAGATAATTGTGTATGACATAGAAACATTAAAATGTCCAGGTTAGAAAAAGATCTGTAAACCCCCAGAGGCTGTTAAGTAACTTTTCTACGCTGATTGTGCGTGTATATCTTTGTCTGTCTATCCAACTGTAAAACTACATAGCTCTGCTATTTAATACAGTGAGTGTGTTTTTTTTTAAAACAAAGCCACACCTTTAGCTAAGCTGCCTAAAAACAACCCTAAATCTCTCCCTTGAGGTTGTTCATTATGGAAAAAGGGCTTGTGGATTTACTATCACATCCAGGCGGCGTCTCATCTGTGTTGGTTTCCTCAAATTTACCATGGGAAACGTAATGCTACTTCCTCCCATTCAGAACCACATGTCAGATCACACTTTGAAATAATAAAAGGAACAAGGATGAATTCTCCTCAGGGTATTAACCTCACCACTGTCCATAACTTCAGCTCCGTCTCTGTTTCATACCCTATATGGATAGGTGGTGAAAGTCTTTACTGTAAGTCTCGTGTTAGAAGTGAGTTGTCCCCTGGAGTTGTGCCGTGCAATAACTTACACAAACACTTACACTTCACTAAACATGTCCTTTCGTTTTCTAAAGCACTTCCTGTGAAACAACCTTTATGTTTAGGCTTTAATAAGTCACATAAAGTGGCCAAAGCTTCTGTGCTCCATCTCTAATCATTTCTACTTCACAATATTCTAGAGAACACGAGTCAAAAAAATAACCATTCTAAGGAAAAAGTAATTTTCGAAGTCACAGTTAGCTAGTAGCACCGGCCAAAGAGCAATGACATTTATCTACTAGCCATTTAATAAGTGACTGACTTCTCTGAGTCATCAGATGATAAAGTCATCCAAGATCCTGAATCTTGGTCTACCTATCTAGTCAACCTTTTAATGAGACAATTACATAATCAGTTGGTAACAGTTGACACGTAACATTGCCTCCTATGATGACGAGATCATCAATCGCCACGTTACAGCTAATTATTTATAAAGGATTTTTACAAAGAGAAATATTCCCTCCAGGTTGTGTGTCTTGGCTGTTAATCTCCTTGTGAAATAATATTTTCCAGATGGTCTGAAGACCCACATTGATATTATCCATTGAGGAACCTTAAAAATGTTTTTTCTACCAGGAGAAACGGTTACTCGCATTTCAAGGCTGTTAAAGCAGAGTTTAAAAGCAAACTATCTATGAATTAAATGTGTTCTTTTATAAAAATCTTTTCTCCTGCAGCTCACCCGGGCTTGTGCCTAACAGAGCCATGCATTACTGTGGCCAGTGCGGTCATGGGAGCCCTGGACCGATCCGTAGACCCCTGCCATGACTTTTACAACTTTGCCTGTGGGGGCTGGATGAAGAACAACCCCCTCCCTGAGGGCAAATCCCGCTGGGGACCTTTCAGCAACCTCTGGGAGCACAACATGCTTGTAATGAAGCATTTATTAGGTAGAGGTTTTTGTTTGAGTGCATTTAATTTCCCTCCGCTGCTTCCACCCCAGGCAAGGGTGTAGTGTGTCTGTTTTACAGCTCATTTTCGAGAGCTGGAGAAACTGGCTGGTTTTTCATCTTATTTATTACTTTCATTGGGCAGAAAACACAACGATGAAAGGTCTGAGTAAGGCTGAGGAAAAGGCCCAGCGATATTATCAGGCCTGCATGAATGAGGCCAAGATTGAGGAATTAGGAGCCAAGCCACTGCAGGAGCTAATCAGCCAGGTATGCTTATTTCCTTTATCAAAAGAACCAATCTCCTTGCATCAAGCAGTCTCTTAAGTGTCTGCCTAAACGCTGCCTATTTCAGATAGGAGGATGGGCCCTGACCGGATCATGGGACAAGGACAACTTCCAGGAAGTTTTGCGTATGGTGTCAGCCAACTATCGCACCTCGCCTTTCTTCACCGTGTTTGTCAGCACTGACTCCAAAAACTCTAACAGTAACATCATCCAGGTGAGAGTGCCAGAGATGTATAGCCAGGCCATTTTATAGGCTTCATCTGGTTGAACAATTATACAGTATGAATGTAGCTAAAATCATATATTTACATCTCAGAAAGCGCTACTTTAATGTAACCTTCACATCCTAATAAACTTACATTCACATTTAAATTCTAACAATAAATTACCTCCAACACCAACAGCTTTTATAGGCTTCCCTAAGGGGACAGATTTTATCTCAGCTGATGTTCTGGGGACAGTCCACTCATTATCACAGTGGTTTTGGTCTCACACTGACAATTTGACAAGTCCTTTGTAGAGTGTCATGCGACTGTAACAGATAGTATCTTTGGCGAGCCTCTGCTCTTAGCCTGCATACTGGCAACACAGGAATGAAAATAAAAGGTTGTTTGTGAGTGTTGAAATGGAGGGTGAGCTGGAAGTTATAGGATGTTTCTCTTGACTTCAGGTGGATCAGTCCAGCCTGGGACTACCTTCACGGGATTACTACCTCAACAGAACAGCAAATGAAAAGGTACCGTTTACAGCATTACACTGGTGGCACAGTGGTTAAAGTTTGTACAAAGTTGGAATGTAAAAGTAAAAGATATTAAAGCTAAAGCCAGGTCATCAAATTAATATCTGGATCTTTTTGTTATGAGAGCAAATACATTACTTTGAATTCAGTTTTGAAAATACCCAAAGCTCAAGGCTCATTGCAGATGCTTGCAAATAAACTCAAGAAATATTAAAATAATTATTTCAGCTTCAGGGGCGAATAGTAGCTTGTGTTTGCATAGTTTAGGATTACATTCCTAATTGAATTTGATCACACATACACACACCGCTTGTCTTGCAAACCCCTCCCCCTCACCGTGCTGCCTCCTTGGACTTTGCAGTATTTGACCGCATACCTCAACTTCCTGACGGAGTTAGGGGTTCTCCTAGGTGGCTCAAAGCAGATGTCTCAGACGCTGATGGAGGAGATTGTGGACTTTGAAACCGCCCTGGCCAACATCACAGTCCCTCAGGATGAGAGACGGGATGAGGAGCTCATCTACCATAAGATGGAGGCCAAGGATCTGACAGTAAGTGTCTCCTGGTTTGATCTGCCAAATGAAACAACAACAGTACTTAAGATCATCATTTCAAATCATGACTGCTGCTGCAATGATCCAAAGAAAGAGAAAAGCTATATTATGGGTAAATATAAATCTTCAGGATGTGGGATTGTAAAGAAACAATACATATTTGTGATCAGGCATTTCTCAAAAACATGTTTCAGTGTTTGTTTAATTGTGTGTGTTTTATTTGTCTTTACAGACTCTGGTTCCTGCAGTGGACTGGATGCCATACCTCACAGAAGTGTTTGCTCCGGTGCCACTCAATGACTCAGAGCCAGTGGTTGTTTATGCCAAAGAATACCTCCAGAAAGTTTCTGACCTCATTACAAAAACAAATAAAAGGTCAGACATCCCCACCCCATAATATAGAAGAATAATAGAAGTCCTCCTACTGAAAGGCACAATGGTAAAACATTCAAGCGGCATGGTAGAGGGAAACAAAACAATGGATTTGATATCTCCTTTTCAGCCTACTGAACAACTACATGATAATGAAGGTGGTGAGGAAGATGGTGTCCATTTTGGACCAAAGGTTCCAGAATGCAGAGCAGCGCTTCCTTGAGGTCATGTATGGAACAAAGAAGGTGAGAGGTTCAATGCAGGCATGACAGCATGACACAGATAGCTTTAAACACAATGGGGGAAAAACTGCAATGTAATGTACATGTTTTACCTGCTGGCAGATTCTCATCCAGATAATGTATTTAGTTATTAATATTAGCATGTTTATGAACTGAATACTAGTAAGTTGTTGCTGTTTTTATCATTGTCTTACTGCCTTTTGACTTAAACAAGCAGTGAAAAGTTTATTTGAATAGTTACCAGACTTAGAGAAACTAGTAGAATCCTATGAGCTTGAGGGTATGTGGGCTTATTAGAAGTCTAGTATATATAGGCAGAGGAAATGGTCCAAAGACACAGCTGGGTTTAGAGAGTTTCCATTTGACCTCATGTTTGACAAAGAATCTGCCGAGGATTCATTTACTGAATGCAGTTAAATAGAAATTCGCATCAACAGAGAAACAGTATTTTGACTTTACAAGAACAGTATTAGTAGCCAATGCTTTAAACCTGATTTCTTAAACTTCATGTAAATGAGAAACCTGGTTTTCTTAAGTGAGGTAAGAGGTTAAAAAGAGAAATCTGCCTAATGTTGCTACATTTCTGCTGTAGAAACCTGATTTCTTGGCCCACATGTGCAACTGGGTTTCTAACACAGTGTTTAAGTTTGCACGTGTGCATGACAAAGACCCGCACGTATCGCTGGGGCAGCAGTATAGTAGAATGAAGGGAAACATCATTACATGTAGCTGTGTCCCAAAAAATATCACATCTAAATTGATACTGAAATAAACCAGTCTGAATAAGATGGTTTCCACAACTGAAATGTAGGCCTTTTATAAAATGTAGACACTTGTGTGCAGTAAGGAAAACCTGTGATTATACTCTGCATATCCTGTCCTCTCTAGTTGCTTAAAAATGCTTCAACCAAGGGGTCCGTTAACCCAAATTACATTAAAAAACAACACTTTTCTCACTTCCTCACTTATCTAGCCATGCAGATTGTTTTGGCATTTCATGCCCACATTTTGAGATTGACCTCTGAGATTTTGGCCGACCCAGAACAATTGAAGTGAATGGAATTTCATTTGTGGTGTTCAAGACAATTCAACAATGGCATGACTTTCCAGGAACTGCGGCCTGGTTATCCTTGATAATCCACAGACCTCACAGTGAACAATTCTTATCGGAACTACTTTCTACCAAAGAAATAGTTCTGTTGAAAAGGCTTCTCGGTGAGGTTTGTGGATTATTCAGAATGACTGGGACAGTGTTTCTGGACAGAGACGCTGTGTATCACAAACAAAATTCAATCAGCTTCATTGTATCGGGTCGGAAGCAGAAATCCCAGAGACGGATAATCAAACCAAAACAATATGCATTGCTAGGTGCCAGTAAGCTACAGATAATGAGAAAGCTTTTTGCAGACTGGGTGAAGGGGGCCTTTAATTAGACACATAGTTGAAGATATTCAGACTTTAATACATATTCTCCCTAGGTGTACATTAAATTGACTTTGCAGCAAGCTGTACTTCCTTCTCATTGAGTAATTGTTTGACTGTGAGGGCTCCAGTGACATGAGCCCTTATCTGGTCAAGGTCCTATTCCCTCTGCCTTGTTTTCAGCTGGGGTCAAGCTGTAATAACAAACCCCAAACCTCCTGTGTGTGCCTCTCTGTCTATCTGTTTTATGTGGGAGTGCAGCTGTGTCTCTTTTTGTTCTAGAGATATTCAGTATCCTTTAGGGTCTTGAAAAAGCCTCTAAATCAACGTTATGCGTGAGTTGCAAGTTACTTTTATTGTATACACAGAGAGAAGGACCCTGAAAACTCAAAATGAACAGTTTCTGAGTTGCCTCTGGCCCCCGGGAATGTTCCATCCTTGTTATAGTGAAAAACAAAATGTATGTAATCCATGTGAGCTGCTTGGCTGTCACATAACTCTAAAACAAAGTCTCCTAATATGACTAGTTCTATGTGGCCTGTATACTCACACATAGGCGTTGCTATCTAGACAGCTCAAGGTGAAAAATGATACCAGTATCTGTTCCCTGTTCTCGCACATCGAAGCACACACACATTCTCTTTATGTGACAAGCAAGTACTCAGTAAGATCTACAGAAATAACTTTCTGAGTACTGTTACAATACTGAAGCTTTAGCTGTGAAGTCAAAATTTATTCAAAATAAATTTTTTTCTTCTGTGCCCATGTCCACAGGTTTAACTTACAACTGGTCGTTTGCTAAGAAGGCTCCTCATTTCATTCCTTTTACCTGATAATAACTTTGCCATATTGGGACTGTTTTTACCTGCTGTCAGTAAATCATCTGATTGAGTGTGAGATTTACATGCTAAAGTTAAGATGTAAAATCATTGATTTAAGAAAGATGGAGACACAGCTGTTGACCATAGATGTTAATTTGCATTTGTATATTGTTTGTTTATGTCTTGTCAATATAAGTAGGAACAGTGATGAACAAAATGCAAATGGTAATTGTTGACATAAAATACCACATCAAAGGCTATTCTAGGTTTGTGTAAATGACACTCAAAGCAATGTTTGAAAATAGTTCAGCACCAAATGAAGCTGCCTTGTTCCACCACTGCCTTCGCTTGTTTACATTGCTTCAGTTTTCAGTGTAAATAGTCAGAAAGACTGCATGTGGGGTGTACTGGTTATGCCATTTTATCTTAAAACAACCCAGCACACTGTCCTATAGAGAGAACAATGTGTATCTTGGCCCAAAGAGAGATAACTGCTCAGTGTTGCCTCAAAATGCTGAGCTCAGAGGTCATAAGAAGATCACAACCATTTTCTCTCATTTTCTATTTGTGTTGGTTTTCTTTGGTAGATGAATTTCTACACTATTGCTCCTCTGGAGTTCTTAGCTTTCTACTTCATTGGATTTAAATTTGGTGAGGGGGGAAAAAAAGGAAATATTAATACATTTCATGCCGTTTTAGTTATATTTCATGTTTTATGTATTGTATGCTATATATATATATACCAAAAGAAACAATTTAATAATGCTAATATAGTTTTGTATAGATATTATTAAGATATTATTAATGGCAAAAAGAATTTATCCACTGGCAGGAAAACAACCACTTCACATTTAGGGAGAAAGTGATATACATGCTTATCCTGTTCATGTGTCATGGGGGGTTGGCACCTATCCCAGCATGCATTGGGCAAGAAGCAGGAACAGATTGGCCAAGTTGCAGCTCTGTCACAGGGCTTCGCAGGAGAAATAGCAGGCTATTAGTAGACTGCTCTGTCTTAGTAAAAACACTCTCACTATCTTGCCTTCATTTCCCAACTGTTCCACTTTCACTACAGTTCTCTCCACCTACACATGTAGCCCACCCATGTTCTGTGGAGTTAGTCATGTTCATTCTGGGAAATGTAGGAAGTGACTAATTGAATCGGATGCATGACTTGAATATAAATGTAACATGCTGAAGGGGAAAAAAAACTAACTGTGTAAGAGAATGTGAGGATGTATTTTTCCTTAACATGTCTTGCTGTGTTAATTTGATGTTGCAGAGCTGCACTCCACGCTGGAAGCTGTGTGTCAGTGACACAGACAGCGCCCTGGGCTTTGCTCTTGGAGCCATGTTTGTCAAAGCCACCTTTGCTGAGGACAGCAAAGCCATTGTGAGCGCTTCAAAGTCCTTCCCTCACAATAGCAGCTCCTACTCTGTGAGATGATGTGCTTCTGATTCTTCTGCTCCCCCTTTTGTGCTTCAGGCTGAAGATATGGTTGCAGAAATTAAGTGGGCGTTTGAGGATAGCCTGAAGTATGTCAGCTGGATGGATGAGGACACAAAAAAAGCAGCAAAAGAAAAGGTGGGAGAGAGACATTGTGTGGTTCTTTCTCATTAAGTTATCCTACTGCTGCTTTAAGGTGACATTAATATCTGTAAATTAGTTCTATTGAGCTGCTTTGTGTGTTGAAGTGGCGGAGAAATACAGCACTGCCACCTTGTGTGAAAATATGTCTTTTACAGTTTTTTATTCTTATTTGTCACAGGCAGATGCGATATACAACATGGTTGGATATCCAGAGTTCATCATGAATGCCACAAAGGTGGACAAAGTGTTCAATGATGTAGGTAAATTTGGAACTGTAATATATTTTATGTCCTAATCACAATTTTAGTTATCACACGATGTCTCTTTTTGCCTCACTAAAACACTGAACTGAACATTTTGCTATCACTTCTTTTTTAGTTTGAGGTGGTGTCAGAACTTTACTTCCAAAATGTCATGCAGTACTACAACTTCTCAGCCAGAGTGACTGCGGACCAGCTGAGGAAAATACCCAACAGAAACCAGTGAGTTGCTCCCTGTAACCTTCAATCCCCACCGCCCCCGCTTGCCAGAGAGGAGGTTGCACGCTCTGATGGGGACACATTCCCATTATACTAACTCAGCAAAATACTGCTGCCATCCACAAATGTTCCCAGGCAACCAACTTCTCCCCCTGCTGAACTGATCCTTGTCTCTAATTAGGCAATGGGGGAGGGGATAGATCAGGGTTCCCATGCCTTCCGAACTGATCTGCAGTCAGCCTGGCAAAGCAGAATGGACAGAATCGATATTCTGTATTTGCTGTGACCTTGTTGTCAGCCTCACACGGTCACTCTGTTTTGCGTGTTTTTTCAGGTGGAGCATGACCCCTCCAACTGTGAATGCATATTACAACCCTACCAAGAATGAGATGGTTCTGCCAGCGGGAATTCTTCAGGCTCCGTTCTACAGTCGTTCCTGGCCTAAGTAGGTCTAAGTACATTTCACTTAAAGTTTACTAAATCATGTTGGATGGATTTTAAAAGAATAGAATCGCAAGATAAAATGTTCCTTTATTAATTCCCCATAGTGGAAATGGAAGTTGGAATCAGCAGCACAGAGGAATGTAAAAAGAAGAACAAACTACAATAAAAGTAGAATTGATTATAATTATATACAATCAAATACAATAATAATTATGTACAGTCAAAGAGAGTCTGTCATTAGAGACGGGAGACGGTGGGTGTTGTGTCATTGTGAAATCTGATGGCAGATGAGACAAATGAGCCTTCGAAGCGTTTGAGGCGCAGTGCTAGATTATTCTGTGGCTGAAAGTGCTCCCGAACTGCCCCAGCTCAGCATAGAGAAGATGCGAGAGGTTGTCCATGATGGCTTTCAGCTTCCCTTTCATCCTGCTTTTAGTCACTGTCTCTACACTGTCCAGTTCCATCCCACCACCAACCTGGCCTAACTCACCAGCTTGCCCAGTTTGTTGGTGCCACATGTCCCGATGCCACCTCCCCAAGCACAAGGCAAAGAAGATGACACTGGCCTCTACAGACTGGTAGGAGATCTGTAGCAGCATGGTGCAAACGTTGAAGGGGTCTGAGTCTCCTCAGGAAGAACAGCCTGCTCTGTCCTTTCCTGTCGAGGGCCTTGGTGTTGTCCGTCCAGTCCAGTTTTTGTTAAGTTGCACCCCATAGAGTAGGTGTCTACCATCTCTACCCCCTCCCCCTTATCACGATTTGGGTGCTGTGTCGGAAGCCCACCACCAGCTCCTTAGTTTTTCCTGGGTTGAGCAAGAGGAGGTTGCTCTCCCAATGAAGTTCACGATTAGGTCTCTCTACTCCTCCCTGTCATCTGTAATACAGCCGACAATGGAGGAGTCACCTGAGAACTTCTTGGGGTAGTTGGTTCCGAAGTCAAAGCAAAAGAACAAGTTTGTTGTCCACAAGAGTGAATAATTGTATTTAGTTAACACAACCATAAAAGCAGCATGGAATATGGAAGATGGTCTTAAATTGCAGCTTCTAACTGTTTAGCTAAACTCAAGAGTCCTTTGATGTGCTGCCTTATAATAACACGGAATTGCTGTTTTGTTTCACTTCAACTATTGGCAGGAATGCTTGCCCCAATATGTTGACTATTTCTTTAACAAACTTGTGGGCCATACAAAATTCGTTATCAGGGGTTATAATGGTGGAATTTTTAAAATGTTTTTCAGAGCTCTTAACTTTGGTGGAATTGGCGTAGTCATGGGACATGAACTGACTCATGCTTTTGATGACCAGGGTTGGTATAAGGTTTTCCATTTTAAACAGTTTACATTTCAGAGGATGACAAATAACATCATCCTCCTGATACTAAATGTTTTGATTAAAACTGACTTCTGAATCCTGATGTGGTGGTGGAAACAGTAATATTTCTCACTTTTATTTAAAGGGAGGGAATATGACAAGGACGGAAACCTGCGTCCCTGGTGGAAGAACTCTTCTGTGGAGGCCTTCAAGAAGCAAACCCAGTGCATGGTGGAGCAGTATGGAAATTACAGCATCAACAAGGAGCCTCTGAATGGAAGACACACCCTGGGAGAGAACATCGCTGACAACGGTGGACTCAAGGCTGCCTACAAGGTGTGATATCAGAGTGGAAGCATAAATAACCTTGAATATTTTCTGTATGTAGACGTAGACAAACAATTTAATTCAAGAGAGCATTAAAATTATTACGGAAAGTTCAGACCATGTTTCCTATGCCAACCATGTCAGATTGCATGTTTACAGACATAAATCCCCTGCATTAGTTTATTTGTCAAGGCTGTGGAGAGTCACATCGATTTATCTGTATTAGAAAAAGCAGGTTGTCTAGTTTACAGTGAAGCCTGGAAATGCAACAGGTGGTTATGAGTGGCCTTCTCAGCCTCTGGTTGCTTCTTTTCATGCGCACATTCTTTCCATGAAATGAAAGATCATAGGCTATGAAGCAGATAAGCAAATCATATGGAAGTAAAAGCAGCCTGCATTAAGTGGTACATGTTAACCAGAGATAGATCTTCTGTTTTCCCTTGGTCTATATCACTCTATACTTTTACATGAGCAAAACAGTAGATGTAACATTAACAACATAATTGTTTGTTGCTTTTAAAGGCTTATGTGGACTGGATCAAAAAGAATGGCGAGGAGGCCACACTGCCAGCACTGGGAATGACTAACCATCAGCTGTTTTTTGTAGGATTTGCCCAGGTTTGTATCACTCATCTTACACATTCTTTCTCCTGACTCAATCATACTGTCTACATATTAATACTACTGCTGCTTTTACCATACTTCTTAAAAGTTCCCCTCAAGACATGTTTACAGACATAGGAAAAATTCTGCTTGAATCATGATTTGTGTTTTCCACAAATATGTGCCTTGTAAAATGACATCTATGTCCTCTCCCTTTTTGAAAAATCGATTATCTATGAATATGCAATTATTTTTCATTTCCAATGTTTAAGTGCTGGTTTAACTGAAAAAAATGATGAATATGACAAAATGAATTCCTCATTTATCCTTTTTATTATTTCAGGTATGGTGCTCTGTAAGGACACCTGAAAGTTCACACGAGGGCGTAATCACAGATCCTCACAGTCCGTCAAGATTTAGAGTCATTGGCACCATCTCTAACTCACATGAATTCTCAAAGCACTTTGGCTGCAAAGCGGATGATCCCATGAACCCTAAACATAAGTGTGAGCTTTGGTGATGCTTAATTGCACAGTGCTGTTTATCAGCAAGGAGTGAAATGGACGTTGGGGAAATAAGTTTGCGATACAGACAAAGTCTCTCTGGACAGGGAACGCAAGAACCATTGAATCTCCTACTTCCATGCCACTTAATGCTTATATATTACAAAATGTGCCTGCTCTGAATGGAGAATGGCAGTGCTTCTCCACAAGGACGGTTGGTTTTGCGAACAGCTTTCCCCAACTTCTGAAGTTAAATGTAGCTATAATTGCTCTTTTTGAACACTGGAAACCCTACAAATTGTTGCAAAAAATGGGGGAACCACTGTCAAATTGTGTTATCGGCTTGTTTGTCACATAAAGTGATAAATAAGCAACGTGACATTTATTTTACTTGTAACTCTTCACTGTGCTTGGATCTCTTTCTGTTTACTTTTATTGTATTTTATTTATGGTCACAGTTTTTTATTTGATAGTTGACCCGGGTCCTGCAAGATTTTTAACCTGGTGGAAGATGAAAATGTGTCTTATGGACAGTTTTTTATAGCTGTTTAAGAGTTTGTATAAATATTTTTGTCTTTGAACCATTGCAATATTTCAGATACATTTTGTGTACAATCTGGTCAAACTGTTACATTTTATATAGAGATATTGACATATTTGTGATTAAAAATAATTTCTGGATCTCAAGATAGCAGCGTCCCTTTGCTGACATTTCACTTCTGAAATGAAAGACCAATGCTAATCACAATTTTTTCCATTCAGAACCCGGTCATATAGGCTAAGCTATGATGTGTCATACCTATTTTGTAGTATTTGGAGTTTGTCACAAATTATTTTGTATAGTAAAACCAGTCTTAAAACATTTTTTGTCTGGTGTCAACAATTTGTTTAGTTTCTTTCTCTCTCTCTCGCTCACTCAGTCACTCTCACACACACGTTTGTGTTGTACCGCGACATGTGACAAGATTCATACAGTACCCACTGTCTCAGATTACATTACTTAACCAATTACAGTAAATCTAAAAGGAAATTGTCTGGTTCACTTGCAGATGCGTAGCAGCCACAAGAACAGTAGATGGCGCTAATAACACACAAGCGCATTACAAGCGTTACAGTCCCGCTACAGGTGCAGAGCAGAGGGAATGAACTATACTGTGTAAATAGCCGAAGACTGGTTTAATTGAACAAAGCTTTATTTGCAAATGAGTATTTTCAAAACTTCGTGCTGACATGTTTTGATATAATTAAAACATGTTTTTTCGTTATTTTGCTTCGTAATGTTTTAGCTATTGTCAATGACATGTCTTACTTTCAAGACTAATCTAAAATCATAAAATAAAGTCGAAAATCCGTAGAAACGTGAACCACGCGTACTGGATTGTAGGTTAGTTGAGTAGCCGAGCGAATCCGTAACTGGCCGAGAATTGCCGATTCATCTGTCCTGCCCGGACTGCTGGAAGCGGCCGCAACGCCATGTTGGCGAAGTCTCTCATCTCTGTGAGGAAAAAATGATAGAAAACATACTTGTCGAGAAGGAAAGGTAGATCGCCGAGGGAAAGTGAAGATCGTGGCGATTATTTATTTTCAAAGAAACGAACCGAGCCGGATCCGCGGAGGTTCCGGACGGGCGAGGGAGGCTAAACCTCCCACCGTCCCCATGAATAGCACCGCTGATCCGAACAGCGACTTTCCATGAAAAAAAAAGACGTTTGTGTTGCTATTCGAGCTTCGTTATCCCAGTTCGTTAAAGGGATTTGGGGCCTGCTTCAAGAATCTGCTACGCTTGCTATATGTATGCAAGCTAGGCGTTGTTTGTATCAGTATTTATTAAGGTATTGTTTTTATTTGTTGATTTTTTTGCGATGAGTTTGCCACCGAAAGTGGTTCCCAAACCCGCCGCTGTCGCAGTTAGCGGACCTGGAAGTGGCCCCTCTCCGTCGAGCCAACTGCGGGCTACCCTGACCTCCGTGTCTCTGCCGCCGGGAGCCACAACAGCTCCTCAGCCCGGCGCTGTACCGCCACCTCAGTATCCTTTCACTTGGGTAACATGGAAACGGCTTGTGATTTTATGCATTTAACACATCATTATGAGTGCAACACACCCTGTTGTTTTATAAGTGGTAAATTAGATAATTAGTGATAGATAGAAGGTTGGATGCGGGGATGATGGTTTCGTTTGAAGGGAGCTGGGAGGGGAGGGGACAATTAGCTAGCTAAGTATGCTAACATTAGCTTACCAAGCCGGTTGGCAAAGCTAACGGAAATGTCAGTTTGGTTTTTGGGAGTTGACGCTAAACTGCTGATTCTAGTTACATTTGTGATTAAATATAGCTGCCATTTGACTATAGTGGCATTGTATATTAATGATAGACGAGCTGACAATCTTTGGTAGAGGAAAGCTCTATTGCCGGCGAGCTATCAGGCTTTCCACACCGGTTACCGGCTTTGTTCAGTTAACGTTACCGTTCTTTGGCTAGCAAGGTGCATTAGCTTATTTACTGTGTCAGCCAGCTAAGTTAAGGCAACGTTAGCCTCTGTGGCTAGCAAGTGCCCAAGTCAGTGAACGCAACGTCGCAGAGCAGTAAAGCCTCATCCATTTAATGGTGCTGACCTGTGACTTAATAATGGGGCTAATGTTAACCTACACAAGGCCTTTGTGGGAATTGCACTTCCTTTTCCATTTCACATGAGATTGGCTTTAAGTGGTGCTACTGTGAACCTTGACAGGCCTGTATCGGTGTGCGCTCAGGATGACAGTCGGTAGAAATGACCAGCAAGATAGTAATAATACATTTATTGACGTATTGGTTTATATGAAGTGGTTTTGAACCATTAACCGCCGTATCCGTCTGAGTTTACACAGAGAACGACCAGTATTACTCTACCCTACTTTTGGTGGAGTGAAGTCACTGTGGTTATGTCACCTCCTGTTTTATTTACAGCATGGTGGCAGTAGTGTGAGCGGAGGATTAAGTTGACATCTCCTGCCTGCCAGTGAGGGAGATATGTCTCTTTTGTGATGTGACAGCTTCTTCTATGGTTTAGCTTTGGGGTGTGATGTCTCAACCTGATTTCCTGCCACCCACGGTCACAGCCGCCCTGTGTTTCTGACATGTGCAAGGGGGCACTAAGTAGCTGGTTATGGCAGGTGGCAGTATGAAATCCTTTCTTGCTTTCAATGTGTTGTAATGTTGGCTGTGAGTTAGATGAGTTAATCAAGCACAGCACAGAAGATAATGGTCTCTTTATCTGTTGTGCCATGTCCTCTTCTGACTCCCCAGGCTTTTAAAATAACTGTTAAATTTGCTTAACCTACTTTTAACTATACAATTGTAAGTGCAGACCAGTTGAATATAGAACTGCACTCTCCATTTACTCAATGAGTGCCTCGTTTAAGGGATAGAGATACATAACGACTAGAAGAGTGGTAAACATTTCTCTTAAAGTAGGAGACATCACACCTCTTGTTTTATTTGCCTTTTTGGTGTGTTGTGATCACTCTTTCTTAACTTTGCTTAGCTTGCACATTAATCAAAGCGATCAGTCTGATTTTGTTCAACATAATGGGATTTTCCTCTTGATGAAGTTGTGGCTATTGACCAACTGCTGCAGAGTAACTTTTTCCCTGGTAAATGCACAGGAACAAACTTATAGCAGACATACATATAGCGCAATAGCTGGTTACTTCATAGACTACTTCTTGTTATCCTCGCTGATTAACCATAGTTTGACAGAATGTATTTAGGGATTGAAGATAATATCACGAAGGCTTCTTCAATTAAATTAAATCCAAAACATTCAATACTCTATAAGTTGTTTATGATATTATGTAAACCATATGGGGTTGGGGGATAATGCGCTTGACAAGACCCTGATGCCGTGTCAGTTTTTAGGTTGAACTAGTTAATCTACTATTAATTCAATCCACTGCAACAGCAGTGCAATAAATCCTACTTTCATAAATGTTATCATGTTAGTTTTGTTAACAGTGTGCTGATGAGGTGTTGGTCAGTTTGGAGTTTGTGGTGCTGTTGAATTTAATTGGATTAGAGTGAATATTCAATTGTTGAACATCTTTCACTAAATTAAAGTATGATTTTTTTTGTCTTTGAGTTACATAACCATCTATGCTGTAGGTGGGAGTTCATAGAATGGATAAATTGTTCTGACATCAAATGAGAGTAGTTGCAGGAAAATTACACTACCCTGCTTTGTCCTGGGACCTCCGTGTAATTTCTGAAACTCCCCTGATGGTCCCTGGGCCCCGTTTTAGGCAGCACTGCACTAGACTGCACTGCATTTGATGTGTATATGAAAACAGGCCCTCTGAGTGTTGCTACTTGTCTGACCTCTCACTCTCTCTGGACCTCTGAGGTCAGGAGTGTGGGAGCGTGTTACGCTCTGTCTGGCCTGGGCTCCTGGTGTATGGGAATTCCCACTTGGAGGATGTTGGTGTGTGTGTTTGTGGAGTCCTGAGATGCACCGTGGTTTGGAGAAGCAGGGTGGTGAAGCGTGTATGTGTGCAGTGCTAGGGTGGGGGGCAGTTTGTTTCTGTTCCTGGTTGCCAGAGAAACACCCAGCGCATGCGTCTGCTGGTGCACTTGTCAGACAATGGCAGCGCTGCTTAGCATTCAGAGCGAGAGGCCAAGGTGGCGCTTCCCACCATCTGCCAACAAAGACCCAGGTCACCCAGCCTGCCTCAGCCCTCCCTCATTTCCTTCCATCCCCCCAAAGCTCACCTCGCCCCACTGCTGGCCCAGCTAAGAAAACTGAAGGCTTCTCCCCATTTCTGCCCTGCTTGTCTCCCCGGGCACCCCCCCAACCCCTCTGCTTTCATGGTACAGCACCTTCATCTCTCTTTGAAGATGCTCACTTCTTTTTCTTTCTCACAGCGTTGCAAGTTTTTTTATTCATTGTTTGTGTTCATGTTTGGGGAAAAGAATGACAGGATTTGTCAATAAATAGAAGTGAAGTTAAATGTAACCTGCGAGCCTGGCATACAGTCAGCCAACCAGTGTTGGTTATTATGACATACAGCTACGTCATATATGTACTCAGCTGGTAGGTCACACAGCACAGTAGTCCTGTATTTCAGGACAGGTGTGTGCAGCCTGCATGAGAAGAGATTCTCATGAGCATACTCACTGTGGGATGTTATAAATAAACTGCTGAGTTGTTATGAGCCAGCATGCAGGACTGTTCTTTCCACAGAGGGAGTGGTCTGTTGAGGGAGACATTCTGACTGTGCTCTCCCAGTGTTGACATTTACATATCATTGTGGATGTGTTTTCTCAATCTTGAATGAACAAATGTATTTACACTAAAAAAAGCTCTTCAGATACAACCAGCAATTGTTGAACAACTGACATCTTCTGATTGTAATGACGTGCTTCAACGGTTCTTACAATACTGAGTATTTACAGTGAACTCTGTGTTCGGAGATCCAACCCACCCACACGCTGTAAGGTCCATGGTGTAGTTGAGAATGTTACTGTCTGCCCAGAAAGTGGTGCCCGTACAGTGTTTGTGTCAGAGCAATAATTTATGCTTTGCGTTACAAATGAAATATTGCATGCACTGTTAGGATACACTGCAGTCAAACAGTTGCTTCATTTGTGTACAGTTGAAAAGGGTTACTAATAGGACTGCAGCTAAAGATTATTTTCATTGTTGATTAATGTCTATTAACTGTCTATTTTTATTTATATTTTTCTCGATTAAGCAATTAGTCGTTTAGTCTATAAAATGTCAGAAAATTGTGAGATATATTGATCAGTGTTTCCCAAAGCTCAAGAAAATGTCCTTGAATATCTTGTTTTGTCCACAACCCAAATATTTTAACTTAAGACACAGAGGAGTAAAGAAACCAGAAATATTTACATTTAAGAAGCTGGAATCAGATCTGTTTTTTTTTTTGTTTTTTTACAAAAATGACACAAACAGATTAATTGACTATCAAAACAGTTGACGATTAATTTAATAGTTGACATACATTATGGATTATTCGATTCATTTTTGCAGCCCTAATTAATAAGTGTGGTACTGCAAGCAGCAAAGCAGTGCTTATCAAGTTTAGCACCTGTGTCTGACTCACACAATTCAACAACGCACATTATAATACATTCCATCAAACTATTTCTCAAGTAGTTGTGTTTTCACAGAAGGTAGTTGTCTAAAAAGGACGTGATTGCGTCTGCCATGGTTACTAAATAACAGGAAGTATTTTCACATTACCATGGCAGCGTTTCAGACATACACAACACAGTAGACCGTGCAGCATCATGGCTGCTAATGGAGTCTTGCCCTCCAACAAATACACAATGTAGACATACCATTGATTGTTCACAGGCCTCTCTGAAAAGAGAACAGTGTTTTGGTGTTCAGACCATAATTTGGAGGAATGATAGCAAACTTGATCTATGCAGATTAAGGCTTTAGAAACATTTATCTTCTCCGTGTCATCATTTCTCCATTATGATCAAGGTGATTTTAGTAATTGAAACCTAAAGTAAGTGAATTTACCCATTAAGTAGTGAAACAATTGGTACAGCCTAGATAATGTTATTTTCAGTTCAATACAACTTACATATTTTCTGCATCAACCACCTTTTGATGTATAGATGGACTGCCTGTCTCCTTAATTTTAAAACCTAACGATCTGTGCTGTAACAATCCAGAGCCATTGTTGACAACCTGTGGCTTGTTAGAGAAGAATCCACCAACCTACCACCTATCGTTCATGGTGTAGTGAAAGAACCGCCTCAGCAACAGCAGGCAGGGAGTGAGAGCTTTGTGTATCTGTGCGTGTTTATTATGTGTGTAAGGAGGGTTTGTGTCTGCACCATCTGGGCTGACTCCACTCACTTCCTGTGTCTCCACTCTGAACCCACTGCACTGAGATTTCCAGGTAGCCTGTGTCATTCAAAGGAGACCTTGCTTTTGAAATATGCCATATTTGTGAGACAATACTTTTTCCTGTGGCAAAGAAATTGCCTGTTCATTTTTATTCTTATTTATAAAGCGGCAATGCATAAGAGAAATTACCTCCATGAACTTTTCATATAGAGCAGGTCTAGACTGTGCTGTCAGTAATATTATTTAGAAAGACCCAACAATTCCCACTATAAGCAAGTACTTGGCGACAGCGGCAAGGAAAAATTACCTTTAAACAGGTAGAAATCTAGAGGGTGGGCGGCCATCTGCCTTGACTGGTTGGGTTTGGGGTGGGGGCAGAAGCGCAGACCCCACACATAGCAATAAAAATAGGACTATAATAATTGTAGCAGCTGGTGTTAAGTAGGAACATGGGGACAGCAGGCAGCCCACAACCACAGATCCAGACTCCACAGCTCCGGAGGCAGAAATACCTGCAGAAAGCGACAGAAAGAGAGAAGAGAGAGATGAGAAAGCATGAAACTATGGGAGAGGGAAAAGGTCAAGTCAGTAACATGCATTAATGGGATAAAAAGGTGTCTAGAGGGAAAGGGAGAGAGGAGTTCAGTGCATCATGGGAAGTATCTCGGCTGTCTAGGCCTATAGCAGCATAACTACGGGATGGTTTAAGACTCACTATTTGATTTAAGTAATATTTGTCTACAGATCAGCGTGTCTGTTATCTTGGATATTTCGTTTTAAGAACCTCACACCCTTTATACATACATACAGAAAGAAAGACAGATGTATGTATAAAGGGTGTGAGGTTGTTAACTACACAGCTGTGATTCATTCATTTATTCTATAATATCAGTTTACATTTTATTGAGCTGTCTCATCCTCCTGATCACACCCCTGCTATTTTAAGGCTGTATATTCCCCTGTCTTCCCCTATCTCTCTCTCTCAGCACATTAGTGGCTTTACAGTAAGCTAATGATGAAGCAGGAGCCACAGCAGCTTTTCCCTCCTAAATGAGGCCTTACAGGTCACTGTAGGGTCAGGGAGGAGTGGCTGAAACTAATTTATGATCTCGTCAGAGAAGAGGGGTCAGCATGGGCTTGTTTTAGACCCAAAATTTACCTCGTCACCTATGGCAGCCTAGCCTTGTTGAGGAGGTCGGAAACCTGTTTCAAATGTGAGCTGCTCTTCAAAATATATACATGAGCGAGGACAGTGTGCTCAGTGTCATAATCTGTGGGTACTCTATTCAAGCGTCCTTTTGAGTTTGAATAGCCGGCATCCTTGAGGTGTAGTTAATTCAGGATTATGTTCCCTCCATGTTCCCTCATCTGAACACTGCAGTTCCTCTCGGTCTCAGGGAGAGTCAAATGTGAATCACTCACCGTTGGTGTCATTTTTTTTTGTCCCATTGGATGTTGCAGGTAATTTTTCAGCCACATTGACACTCTTATTCCCCGAAGCACTATCCCTGTTGTAAGTCTTTAAATTGACATTGTGCTGCTCTCCTCAAGCAGAAAATTAATTGAGATTAAACTAATGTCTAACGTCTAATTAGTGCGTTCAGCCACTTTCATGGTCATGCCCGATATATGCAGTATGGGTTGACTGAAAAGTGTCTGCGTCCATCTGGTTACATGGCCACCCACACTGAGAGCTTGACATAAATGATGTTTTACTTTAGGACATTTAGTTTTCCCATCGGGAATATTTCTACCACCAGCAGTCAGTCTTGAAACTGCAAAAATAAGAAAACAAACTTGTCCAAGTACATCATATGGCAAATATCAATGGACGTCCATTCTTGCTAGCTATCGGCTAGTGAACCCACACAAAAAAATTAAAAAGCTTTTTATATCACAGTGAAATTTAGCCACAGACTGCCTGAAACAAACACCTTTTAGGCACAGAAATAGAATTACTTTGCAAGTTTTCCAGAGGGAAAACTGGGTCCGTTTTTCAATTAAGTTTCTTGCTGTGTTGCTTAAATGTCAATTTGCTGTGGAATAGAGGTTGTGTTCTGTATTCGCCTTTTGAGCCTCCCAAAACGTGACATGAAAAACTATTTCAGCTAAAGGCATGACACAAATGTTCTAACAACAAGTATGTTAGTTAGTGGCATGACGACATTCTGCCATGACTGCGGGTGTTTGCCTTCTGAGAGATAACAGACGTCTGCGTGTAGGCTTTGAGAAGTTAAAATCATCTCCTGTATTTACAGTTTGGCTGTAGATGTAAGATGACAATGTGTTTAATCTTGCCTGATCATTTTTGCATTTGCTTTTCCTGGCTTTGTTGACAACAACCCCCTGATCCGCAGGTGGATTTGTTCCACCAGGAGGTTGAACCCTGGATTCACCTGTGTACTGCCTTCCCTCTGTTTACAGTCCCCAACACAGTTGCCCCTGCCAGCCAGCGCTTATGTAGACCAGAGTTGTGATTATTACTATACCTTTTCTTACCCACTTTGTGCTTTATGGCATTAGATGTGCCACATTATGGCTTTTGGCAGATTACGACAGGTAATCTGCAAGTCACTGAAAAACATATACAACATTGGATTTGGAACAGTGGATTTCTTTTTTCTGTCTTTCTGGTAACAAAAGATAAAAACTGTAAATACTGTGTACAGTTTTTTTAATTGTGCTTCTCCTCACCTAGAAAGTCACGTGTGAGGAGACTGAACCTCCAATTTACTTCTGATCTCTGTGTATATGTACTGTATGTATGTGTGTGAGTGTGTGTGTGGGGTTGGGCGTGTTGTTTTTCCAAATTCCCCGACAAAGAAACAGATAATGCTTCCTGTTGTGCTTCTGCCTTTTGAATTGGAGCCCTCTTTTTCTTTTTTCTCCTTATCTCCCTCCCTCCCTTTCATGGTGTTGGTTACGAGTAGCGGTGCTGGCCCAGCATCGCTAGTATAACCCGGCCCTTAGGGGAAAGGGAGGCGTGATTTGGGTGAAAGGAAGAAAGCCAGACGCTCTGTTTCCCTCAAACCATGTGACCTGCAATGTGTGAGCCTGTCTGTCACAGACAACTGCCTGAGCAGGTTACTAACCACAGGACTTCCTTTCTTTTATGTGGCTATTGCACATTCCCTGTTTTGTCTCCAGACATCTGAGTGATGTCTCCCAAGCGAGTCTCATTATTACATGTTTCAGATGCCTGAAAAAAAGTCATCTTGTTCTGTTCTGGTTTCTGTGCCCAGAACATTAATAAAGCCCAGAGTGTGTTAAGCTTTTACAAGAGTTGTGACGAGGTTTTTCTTTGACCTATTATTCCACCTTCAGCATGAGGAAAATAGAATTGATATTGAATGAAGTGTGTACCTTTTTACTATTCCTTTGCAGTTGTCTAATATTCTGCTCTGCCTGTCCTTGCCTGAGGTGGCCCAGAAATCCATTTCAGATTTTCCCTTGAACACTTGCAAAATGTGGAAGGTACATAGTGTACTCTCAGAGATGGGGCATTTTGGGCGGGGTGGGGTGGTTGGAGGATTCTTGAAATCAAACTACAAGAGCCATTGGGGTTTGAGGAAAGCCCTTTGAAATCTGAATCAATTAAATGGATTGCATATATACACCAAGAAGTGTAGAATAAAGTAATTTCAGCAGAGTAATGTTTGTGTTTGTTAAAAAGGGAACCTCCACAAATACTAGATCAAGTCTCTTCATTTGGTTAAATCAGCAATATTTAGACGTAACAGTGTCTCTTACATGAATACTTACAACATGACAGAAATCTTACCTGTTGAGCTGTCAATCTCGTATTTAGCGTGAAACTTGTTCTTGGCCTCCAGTTGTCCTTAACACGTGTTTCCAGAATCCCACGGGTTCAGCCGTCACTGGACGACCGAATCTTCCCCACACAGCCTGGAGTCGCTGCAGTCTACAGCGTGAGTCGCTGCACGCAGCCCCCCGCGCATACAGATCCACCTGTATGCTGCAGTGCATATACAGAAAATGCTCACTTCATATAAAGAGTACACACATTGCATACAGCTCGACCATGACTGTACTAAAAATAAACTCTCAGATGCCAGATTATTAGGGTCACCTGGCTAAAACAAGTGCATTCTAATGTAACACTGCCTGGTTAGAGTGCTTTTAGAGAGGTGTTGATTCAGCTTTATGCCATGCTGGAGGCTGTTAATTATTTAGGTACACTGATTCTTACTAAGTGGTGTTTCTAATACCTTTCTAATTAGTCTACCCTCTGTGAAATAAATAGGGTTGACAAAATATTAGAAATTCCTCTTAGAAGAAATTATAGCCATTATGTAGGTTTCATGCTGAAATGTGTCAGCCGATTTGTCAGATTTTAAATCAATTCACCTCAAAATGATCACCACCATTTTGCCTATTTTCTTCTAAAAACATTATTGCATTTGTTTTCAACTGTACCTAATAAACTGGCAACTGAATGTGTCACAATTCAGGATGCTTTAGAGGCTTGGTACCAATGGTGCCTATAGAACTACTCACCGCTTTTTTATTTTGTAATTTTTAACATTGCGTCACAGTATATGTAATTAGGATTAGTTATTTTGACTGAGCAATTTTATAGGCATTGGTGTGTTGTTTTTTTTTATTATGAAAAAATTGGTTGTGAAGTTATCATGCTGTGATCTGACTGCAGGAGGCCTGTGGAAATCTGCCACCTCAGGGGACATCTGCCATTCAGTGTCTCCTTCAGGAGTTAATTAACATTTCCTGTGTCAGATCTTTGTCATAATAATATTCACATAATTCTTGGTGTTTTTATTTTAACCTGCTTAGGGCATCAACATGTGAGTTAGGGGCTTCATGTAGACAATGAGATTTTGTATAAAAAGAATTTTGGCAGAAAAGAAAATCCTTGATTGTGAATGATTAGGTCGCTCTTGGCTGAACTGTGGGATCATTTATTGTCTCGTCCTCACTGACCAGCCACGCCTTCTGGATCTCCCTAAAGACAAAAACAAACCCGAAATGGCATCCTCCCTTCCACTAAGGATTTAAGCCCGACATGACAGTCACCCTTTGCAAATGGGCATTGTGCTGCACAACAATCTATGTTGAGCACTGCTGTTTGTAGACCTGCATTGCCCTGCTGCCCCATTCTGGGCTTCTCCTCTGATAAGCCAAATGTGCTAGAGGGCAGTGATTTGTTAGAGGGCTTTGTAGACATTGTAAGATACTGATTAGTGACGTCCCTGCCATTAAAAGCACAGATAACTTTATTTTCATTGTTACACATCTTGTAAATTAGTTTTTACTACATAAATTTGAAGACAGGGGTATTGATTTCCCTTTTCACTTTACATTTTATTGATTTTCTTCTCACATAAAATGAACTGAAGTGACAAAATGAATACAATTGTGGCGCTTGCTGTAGTGATCATTTGTGGTAAATTATTGTCTATTTCCATGGTGCTTTTTTGTTGAATCTCTGGCTTTTACAAATATAGCAGTATACCTTTTTTAGAATTTCTATATTGAATATTTGACACCACAAATAAATAGATTTCCAGTGATGATAACATTTCGGAAATGTGGAGGTACACTAGGTAGCTGCACATTGTACTGTTTGTATGTTTGAAGATGAGCTATTTAGCTGTAAGCTTATTTATCCAGTGTGACACAACAGTGGTGGAAACACTGCAGGTTTTATGTGAATTTTTTTATAGCTCTGAAAGTTCTTTGTAAGGGGTTAGGCTGCAACAATGATGACACTGGTAGAAATAAACCATGCCCATGGCATGAAGCAGTTGTTCTTTGCAGTGGATGTGAGATTTGTACACTTTTTTCCCCCCACTTTTTAAATATACTTTATTACATTTTTCAAACAGATATTTAACAATAATAATACAATCATTAATCACAACTGTACAATATCAACAATAATGTATAGGTCGAGCACCCTCCCCCTCATGTACAGCTTCTATACAGCCGCTTGCCTCCCCTCCCCCATCCCATCACTCTGTACATCCTCAGAATCACTTGCCTGAAGCAGAGCAGGCCCCTCCCCTGGCAACAGCAGCTAGATTAGTTGCTTTATCCCAGGTCATCTGAGGGAAGTGGGCCACACAGACGATGGAGAGATGCAGAAGGAATATTGCCTGTAGTGCCTGGTAGATTTAAATATAGTATAGTTTGGCGATGTTCGTTTTTAAATGTTAAGTTTGCTTTTAGAGGTGCACAAACTCAACCAGCAACCAGGTTGTGTAGAGAGAGCAGAAAGAGGCCCTGGAGAAAAAGGTGGGTTGCCCAGCTTTCCTGGCTTTCTCAGTGTCTGCCTCCTGCTTTCTTCCTGCAGTATCCTGTCTCATTCCCTGGTGTGTCAGGCCTGCTGCAGCAACAAGCAGCATTTGCAGTTGTGCCAACTCACAGCTGCAGCAGTCAAGGCCCATACTGCCACACTACAGGCCAAGAGTCAAATCTCATCTGTGTCCCTGGACCCCCCAGTCACCCATATCGACTAGGGTTGTTTAGCATGACTCAGTTGTATCTATTGTACCAGGTGCACTCTATCTGTTACAGATGAGTGGGATTGTAATATGATTACTTGACCCAGTTTTGCCATATGAGGCCCAGACACCCTTGCGCAGCATAGTTGGGCACAGTAGTTTGCAGAAGAGGCCAGAGCCAGTCTTGGCCAACCCCAGCAGGCTTTAACACCCATGCACGGTGCAGGTCTTCCTGGGGCTTGAGCGCTTAATTTACATTCCTCAGCAGGAGGGAGGACAAATGGCCTGTGGAATCCTGCCACTGCTGTTCCTCCTCTACATCTGTGTGTGTGTGTGTGTGTGTGTGTGTGTGTCTGCATCAGTCTGAGATAATATATAATTTTGTGTATCTGTCTAACCTTACTGTTCTATGTGATACAGGTACCCAGGCATGCTGGCCCTCCTTACACTGCTCACGACATCACAAAGGGACACCCTAGCTTGGCGGGCACCCCGCCTGGTCATGCCCACTCCCCGGCGCTCTCTCAGGTATCAATACCCACAGCTTCCCCATATCGCTACCCTAAGGGCTGGGAGGCAGGCGGAGGGGTGAGTTTGTCACTATTTCCGCTGTCATCCTCTGCGCATTCATGTTTGATCTGTCCATTTGTCTGCTTGCTTTTTATGCCTCTGTGCCAGCGATAACTGTGGCTGGAGACAGTATGATTTTGGGTTTTCCGTCTGTCCGTCCGTCCCATTCTTGTGAACATGGTATCTCGGATACGCCTGGAAGGAATTTCTTCACATTCTGGACAAACAGGGAGGAACTGATTAATATTTGGTTGTCAAAGGTCACTGTGTACACACAAAACACATTTTTGGCTATAACTCAAGAACTGATTACCATATTTCACAGTTGGTCGGACAATTAATTGGTGACACTTTCGACTCAAAGGTCATTTTGACCTCAAAATATTTTTAGCTATAATTTAAGAATTAATTGGGGAAATCCAGATTTCACGCACATGTTGACTGGGACGAGACAATAAGTATCACAGACCTAGCACAGAACAGGCTTTCCTCTATCTTGTCGATTCTGCCTTTCGAGCATCGTTGGAATCACGGGAGTGCAAACAACGTAGCTAGTCGTGAGTGAGTTTCACCTGCAGCTCATGCGGCTTCACTTCTGTTTGAATACTTAAATTATAAAAAATTAGGAAATCTGTTGCCAATTTTTGCAACAAAGTCTTCAACAAGCTTGCGTCCTGCATCTGCCGATGCGGTTGCACTTTTGAGAATTTGTTGAAGTGATGAGCTCTTGCTAGCACGCTGATTTCAATATGACAGGGTTTGTGCGTTTGTGTTTGTGTGTGAGAGCAGAGAGAAGCGAGGTGCTCATTAATTAACGAAATCAGACCAAAATATAGCAGTATTGTTTGTGTTCGTTTGGCCCAAGTTCTGTAAAAAAGACGCTTATAATGCTAGGGAAATCTCCGATTGTTATAAATTACATCCACATGTGGCCTATTCCGCGTTTTACAACTGTTTCCATTTATATTATCAAATTCAGCAGTCCGCCTAAAATTACAACATCTATTTTGAGATAATGCTGTGAAAATGTAAATTAATTCTGCCTTTATTGCCCAACCTGTATTATTTAATATAACTTTCTTACATTAGCTTTTAGATGTTTTTTTTCCTAATGCAGCAGTAAGCCATGCATGCATTTTTTTATTGAAGTTTAGATAAATGTATGATTAAAAGGGGTTCAAATCTCTTGCGTTGGTGCCTTTAGACCTGTTTAATCCTGACAAGGGTCAGGAGGCGGAAGGCCCAGTATGCATGTGGAAAAGTGGAGATAAATGTGTACAACATTAAGATGTGAGAAGTTAACTTTTAATAAATCTTCCCCAAATTAGTTGAGTAGTTTTATGCTGTTCTGACCAGTACAAGCCAACTGCCACTTGTGATTGTCTGGTTTGTCAGCTACTTTGTACAGCTGCTAAAGGTCGTGTCACTGTGGGTTTCCTGTTGGATGGTAGGAAAATTGCGTCAGTCGTATTGGAAAAACCAAGCTGCAGGAATCACCTAACAGTCATGTTAAATACACATCTTTTCACCATGAGGTCATGGTAGATGATCATTTGCTCATCCTACATTCAGAATGTGTAGCTTGTTTTTATGTATTGTAGCCACATCTGTGAGCCTGCAGCTGATAGAGGTCCTCTGCAGAGGTTCAACATCATCAGTTTAACATTTTAAAGGGGATTGCCAGTCCTGGATAGACATAAATTATTTGGGCAAAAGCTCTATGAAAAAGTCAATGTGGGAAATACAGTGGGTACGGAAAGTATTCAGACCCCTTTAAATTTTTCACTCTTTGTTTCATTGCAGCCATTTTCCAAAAATCAAAAAAGTTCATTTTATTTCTCAGTAATGTACACTCAGCACCCCATCTTGACAGAAATAAACAGAAATGTAGAAATTTTTGCAAATTTATTAAAAAAGAAAAACTGAAATATCACATGGTCATAAGTATTCAGACCCTTTGCCGTGACACTCATATTTAACTCAGGTGCTGTCTATTTCTTCTGATCATCCTTGAGATGGTTCTACACCTTCATTTGAGTCCAGCTGTGTTTGATTATACTGATTGGACTTGATTAGGAAAGCCACACACCTGTCTATATAAGACCTTACAGCTCACAGTGCATGTCAGAGCAAATGAGAATCATGAGGTCAAAGGAACTGCCTGAAGAGCTCAGAGACAGAATTGTGGCAAGGCACAGATCTGGCCAAGGTTACAAAAAAATTTCTGCTGCACTTAAGGTTCCTAAGAGCACAGTGGCCATAATCCTCAAATGGAAGACGTTTGGGACGACCAGAACCCTTCCTAGAGCTGGCCGTCCGGCCAAACTGAGCTATCGGGGGAGAAGAGCCTTGGTGAGAGAGGTAAAGAAGAACCCAAAGGTCACTGTGGCTGAGCTCCAGAGATGCAGTCGGGAGATGGGAGAAAGTTGTAGTAAGTCAACCATCACTGCAGCAATCCACCAGTCGGGGCTTTATGGCAGAGTGGCCCGACGGAAGCCTCTCCTCAGTGCAAGACACATGAAAGCCCGCATGGAGTTTGCTAAAAAACACCTGAAGGACTCCAAGATGGTGATAAATAAGATCCTCTGGTCTGATGAGACCAAGATAGAACTTTTTGGCCTTAATTCTAAGCGGTATGTGTGGAGAACACCAGGCACTGCTCATCACCTGTCCAATACAGTCTCAACAGTGAAGCATGTTGGTGGCAGCATCATGCTGTGGGGGTGTTTTTCAGCTGCAGGGACAGGACGACTGGTTGCAATCGAGGGAAAGATGAATGCGGCCAAGTACAGGGATATCCTGGACGAAAACCTTTTCCAGAGTGCTCTGGACCTCAGACTGGGCCGAAGGTTTACCTTCCAACAAGACAATGACCCTAAGCACACCGCTAAAATAACGAAGAAGTGGCTTCACAACAACTCCGTGGCTGTTCTTGAATGGCCCAGCCAGAGCCCTGACTTAAACCCAATTGAGCATCTCTGGAGAGACCTGAAAATGGCTGTCCACCAACGTTTACCATCCAACCAGACAGAACTGGAGAGGATCTGCAAGGAGGAATGGCAGAGGATACTCAAATCCAGATGTGAAAAACTTGTTGCATCTTTCCCAAAACGACTCATGGCTGTATTAGATCAAAAGGGTGCTTCTACTAAATACTGAGCAAAGGGTCTGAATACTTATGACCATGTGATATTTCAGTTTTTCTTTTTTAATAAATTTGCAAAAATTTCTACATTTCTGTTTATTTCTGTCAAGATGGGGTGCTGAGTGTACATTACTGAGAAATAAAATGAACTTTTTTGATTTTTGGAAAATGGCTGCAATGAAACAAAGAGTGAAAAATTTAAAGGGGTCTGAATACTTTCCGTACCCACTGTAAATAATCAGGATTGGGAACATGTTTGAAAGGGGGTGTGGGTGTAACATCGTGTATACAACCAGGGTTAACGGCAGAAGCACAGTGATTTGAGACTGTTAGGTTAGGGTAAAATATATGGTCGAAGGGACTTTCTTCTCCATCTATAGTTAGAGGGAGATCCATACAGGTAGAATGGGGCAAGAGGACCATAACTTAACAGAAATAAATCAGGGATGAGCATGATGGTGAGAAAGATGTTGCCCTTCTTTGGTTAAGGCAGCGTTGCATCCTCTGGCTACACCTTTTGTAATAAGGGAAAAGAGCTAACTGCAGGTAAATCTATGTAAAAGTTTAATCGCTTAATCATAAAGGTGGATTCATTGTTAGTGAAACTGCTGACTACCTCATTGCTCGTACTCACAAGCATGTAGAGTCCATGACTCAGCCTCACTGGAAGTATTTGAGTTGCGAGGAATTAGGGTTGGGCAATCGCCTCTATTTTCATATCGTCTGATCGTCTGGTCATGGCTACTTGAGATCACCGACTGGCGATCTGATCGCCAGGTTACAGGGTTACGTTGCAGGAAGTCTGGGAAATGCCAGCATGGAAGAAACAGGCTTATTAGCTTTAAGAGAAACCACCAGAAACATGACAGGACATGACAGGATTAGGGTTACAATTCTGGATTTATTCACACTCTTTTTAAAAACATTTATTAAAAACGTTTTTTTTTCTCAATTTTGTATTTACAGCAATATATTTTGAAATTTATACTGTAATAGGCAGTATATTTAACTTATTCGGAGAAAACTGGTAGTTCTATGTAAAATCAGACGAAGAGCACCCCCATATTGCCAAAATGGTATGATCCCCGCTTTGCAGTGACACTTCGACTGTGAGATTGACAGTCGAATCAGGCTCTGCTCATCAAAGCATCGAATCTTCTACGTCAGCCCCAGTATATAGTATGTGGCGTCAGGGTTGATATTGTGGTGTGTCTTGTCACCACAAATAAGTCAATGGCTGAGCAGATTCTAGAGACTGTATATATGTCGTCTTAGCTCTGATAGTGAATTAGTTAAAATCGCCTTAATATCGGCACATGGAAAACCAATCGCTAATCATCCCTTCAGTCGTCAATAGGTGATCCAATCGCCAATCGGAACAAGCCTACGAGGAATCTGGATGTTTCTCTATACCATTATAGCCTAATGGCGCGCTGCCTCAGCCTAAAGCAGCCGCAGTCTCTCACTAGCCTCCTATAGTCTTGCCAGCCAGCACAAACTTGAATTATCACAACCACACCAGCAGCAGCTTGTACAAGAGTAAGCAGATATGCTTAAACCCACCTCTGCCTAGCTTCACTGCACACTAGATGAAGAATAGGAACACAGGATTTGCTGTCCTTGAGGCTGCCAATTATCTCTGTGCAGTACATAAACCCCAATCGAAAACATTTCCTCCTAGCAGCAGTAAGTTAGTGTTGTGATGTCTGGTGTTTTGTTAAGGTTACAGTTGGTCTGTGAAATGTCTTAATGAAATGAATTGTAACTGATGGCTGCAAAGTCCCTGGTCTGTATGTATTGAACCCTCTTATTCTGTCTATCTTTCCTTTTCTTCTTTTGACAGTCTCCATACAACCCTGGACAAAATGCTGGTTCCGCCTCTCTAGTGTATTCTGCTCAGACACAGCCAATGAATGCACAACCACAAAGTCGCCCGGTGAGTGTCTCTCAGGTCTTAGATTTGCAGCACGCCTGCCTCCAGGTACTCAAACGTTTGTGGTTTAGTGTGACTGTTGAGTCAGTGATAGAGGGATCTGGTGTTTAGAAGCCACACAGACCTCCAGAAACGTCGACTCATGGCACCGAGGAAGTTTAACATAGGCTGTATTTTTATTTTATTTTTTTAATGAGGTCTCCTTCATTGACTTCTTAAAGGCTACTTATAGGCTTGCTGTGGTCGGTGGTACTGTATCACTGGTTGGCATATGGGACCTTCGTTATGCCCCTGCTAAGTGGGGTAGGAGCGCAACATAAAAGTTAAGAGATCGTTCCCTGTGTCGATGATATCTTAAGCAGCTCTGGCTTATGGTGGTTGTTCAGTTTAGCATTAGGAAAGCCATTTAAAGATAGATAACACCTTTTGTGACAAATCTTCTTACTTGACAAGCCTAGTCCAAAAATATATCATATTATATTTACTTTAACAGCATTCTCTGCACACACACACCTAGTCAACATTATTTATTAATCTTGCCTGGCATCTCCACCACAAATTATATTGTTTACTGGTTTTTGTGTTTTGTAACAATTTAGTCCTAATATCTGCATTGTCCTGATGCAGTTAACACATAATGTCAGGTACTTGAAGCAAGCTATTATTTGCGAATACACACTTTGAGTTGGGCCTGAGAGCTGCATCATGTGTCTTTAAAGCTTTGTTGCTCTGTGGTTTTGTACTGTATTTTCAAGCACCTGCCTTCATCGCTCATCTTATCTCTGTGTCTCTCTTATGCTCTTTCTTCTACCCGCTTTGCCATCACTGCTTCAAATCTCCTTGCTGGACCTCTCCTTCCTCCCCTGCCAGTTTGCTACGGGCCCTCGACCAACCCACCATCAGGTAATTTACCCCCGCTGAACGCCCCTCCTGCTTCCTCTCTTGCGTCATCATCATCAAAGCAGTTTGCTGGTAGCTTCTGGCAAGGGTCTGTTTGTGGGGCGTCTGCTGTTCCTTAGAAAAAGTCTCAGATTTGAAAGTATCTTGGATACTGTTAAAGAGGTTTAAATTATCGTGGGATTTCTGAGCGGGCTGCTATTAATCAAGATATCCAGCCAGGTGTATAGAACAGTTTCCTGATGGGTGTGTTCTTGTACTATTCATGTTCATTTTTATGGTGAGATTAGTTCATTCCAAGAATTGACTCGTTATTTAATAGCTTTACTGGGTTTAGATGTAATGAAGCTTGTGGGTGTCCTTGGTTTGTGCTCTGAGCAAATCAAATAACTGTTTTTGCACAGAATGTATCCTAATTTTTGTGATTCTCTTAGTCTTATATATTTTCCTAGATGGCTATAATTAATTTAACATGATAGAATCTTCATTACTTTTATCCAAGAGGACATGACCAGTCAGTCTATATATGTTTGAACTTTGCACTGCTGTTGTGTGGTCATGGTGTTTTTTGCTTATTGAAGGGGGAAAAAGTAGAAGGTAAAAAAACAAAGAGAAACTAAATTATAGGATGAAATAATTAACTTACCAGGAAAGAAAGCCAGTTAGAGAGTGCTCTGTTTGTATCTAACAAACAATCTAAGCTGGCCAAACGAAAGTCAACAGCCAACTTGTGCCTGAACTTTTGGACGTGCTGCAGGGCACCTCCATGCAGCAGCAGTACTGTATATGTGGTGCCTTCAGTGTCCAGTGAAATGTGTTTTCTCGTTCATTTGGATGTTTTCAACCAGGATATTTTGGGTGAATATCAGTTCTTCCTCTCCTGAGTGTCTGACATTGCCTTGTCATTTATTAAAGCGATTTGAGAGTGGAAAGATTTTTTTTGTTTTCCTTTATATTTAAGTCATAGTATAGTTGAACTACGAGTAGTTAGAAACATTATATGCAAACACACTAGTGTTCAAGGATATTTTGTGTATTGTAAATTGCTTTATGCCAGAAAACATAATTAGGGGCATTTTTATTTCTGTGCTCGCATAGCTAAATCTGTCAGACTTTCTGCAGTCATGAGACCATGGTCTCATTAGTTTAGAGTAATTACACGAAGGTATTGCAATTAAATGGGCTGTTTTATTGTTGTGATATTGTGGTAAGGATATCCCTTTTGTAAACCAACGGCATGAGGTTAAGAAGGACATGTTAATGTGTTCACATTTGGCAGTGTAGTATTTCTGATTACTGTTTGTGTATTGCCTTATGGATGCTAAGAGTCTTTGACAGGTCTAGGTGCTGACATTCAGTTCTTGTTCTCTTTGTGTTCATTGAATTATGATGCAATGATTCATGCAGTTGCCCACTTTTAAGACTGATGTGTTATTCACACCCCAGGTCCCCAAGATGTGTAACTTGTTGTGCAACATCCTCACCTTCTGGATGCCTCTGTGTGGACATTTATTTTTTTTTTTTAGCAGACTATTAATAGTATGGTGTCATTAAGTGTGTCGGGTGTGTTTGCCAATATTAGTGTACACACACACACACTATTGCATGCTCTGGCTGTCACAAACTGGCGCTGGGATCCCTTGTGCCACCACGGAAGTGGAGTTGGAAAGCAGATGAAGGCAAACAGTGGCCTTTTATACCAATGAATAAAACAGCCATTGTCCCCCTGAAACACACTCAGTGCACAGAAATGGGCCCATACAGTAGAGATCAAAAAATTATTTAATTGATTAAAACACAAGTCTCTTCAAACAAGGATCATCATTATTTAATTTATTTCCTCCACTTATAACTGACTTCTTTGGATTTCAAATGTAGCTTTTTTGTGTATAAACAGCTGTCTACCCCCAGAGATCTGTTTTGAGTGTAGATAACTCTATTAATCTGTTTTACCCTTGAGTGTCTTCTCTTGGTTGGCTTCAAATAGTGGAAATGTCACATAATCATAAGGCCTTTTTGTCAGCATTTCCACCTCAACATGTGGGACACAGTGCATCATCAAACAGACTTACATTGGCATCGAAATCTAGCTTCTTTACGACAATCCGATATGCTGACAGTATTTCTGGTCATGAAATGGTTCAAGTCAGGGTAAAGTTCAAGCATCAGCCTGAGTTCAGTATGTGTACCAAATTACTTCTTACTTAAGCAATATTTTTCACCAAAAGCACGGCTTTGTTCTGTCCCTATGTGGTAGCCGGTCTACCAGGACAGTTAAGTGTATAAGCTCCATTAGATAGAAGGGTGTCTGTAACCCTCGCTGGCCCACAGCCCTCAACATCATCTGTGTTGTTAAGTCATTGTCGCAGGTGACAGCCAGGTCCCACTGGGGCTGGAAAACGCTAAATTGGCAAAGCAAGAGGTAGACTGGCGCGCATGCTCAGGCTGCACAATTTGAGTAAGTGTGTGTTTGCGTGATAGAGGCTTATGTGCATGTGGATATCTGTGCAACTGTGCATGTTATGTCAGGAATGTCAAGTCAAATGCTAATTGCTGACATGAAATGCTGACATTTTGACTTTGACTTTTAAGCGTTTTCCACTCTGCTGCTCAGTCAATGATGAAGCAACCCGCATTGTAGAAGTTATTTTAGCCACTCAAAGTGGCTAAGGAGAGGGACTGTGTCAGGTAGTTGGAAATAATTCTGATTCTGATTATTGGGAAGTTTTCTGCCTTGATGTGTGTGGGTGAATGACCTCCTGCTTGTTTTTTTGTATTGAGGCTTCAGTACAGTCTCCCATTGGCTTTTCTCTCTTTCTTGCTTTCAAAACTCAAGGGAGGATTCAGGCCCATCCAGGTAACATTTACCTCTGTGTCAAAAGTCTCTTCTGACCTGCATGGCATGATGAGGATCATCCTTAAATGATCCTGTCCATCCTAACTATTAACCCTGCACACCCCCTCATCTTCACACAGTGTATGCTCAGTAGAGAGGTTTTTAATCATCATCAACCTATCTCCTGTTTGTTATCTTGTAGAGGGTCACAATTTTGTAAATTTCATTCATTACTCATTGTAATTAGCTTGCAGTATTTTATGACCTGAGCATGTGGTATGAAAGAGACTGTATATTCTTCCCTAAGATAAGTGTTGTTTTTTTTTTATATCTATGTGATAAGAAAGTTACCTGTTGGAAATATGTAATGTTTAATATTTTTCCGTGGACATTCATATGGTTTCAGTGTTGTTGCAGAGCACACATACTGTTTCAGTGTTTGTTTTAGGTCTAAATTACAAAGCAATTTTTTTTGTTGACAGTGCTGAAATGTTGCATTATCTGTTGGCTCATATTTCTTCCTTTGCCTGCCATATTACATCGTCTGTCTTTGGGTAGCTGGTAATGAACAGTTTCCTGGTAGTTTCCCAGATTTCCACAGGGATATTTACAATAAAGCCATAGAACCTGATTTATTATGTTAAAGGTGATTTCCCTCCTGGGTATTTTTTGACTGGTTTCCAGCATTGTTTATTCTGCTCTCCTTCAGTGGAGCCCACTGTGACTGTGGTTGAATATTCTCAGCTTGACCCTAGTTGTTTGGAAGTCAGTCACAGCTGTTGGTAGTGGTCTTTCTTCAGGCCTGTCCAAGCAAAAGACTGTCCAATATTAAACTTTTAACTGATAGCGACGTGGTGCATAGAAGTCATTGTAGCTTCAGTGACTGTATTTTATAGCATAGCGGTTTTCTGTCTTATGTGATGCACGAGAAAAGGGCATATTGTGGCTGTAGAAAGCCATGCCGTGTGTCACACATTCAGTACAACTACAAGGTTGGCTGAGCTGCTGAGACACAAAAAGAGGTATTTGAAGCCATTAAGCAGTCCAAGAGTTTTTATTTTTCACAGCTGTGGAGTCTGGCACAGCTTATTCACAGTGCAGACAGACTAGCCAAATAAGAAAAATGAAGAGCTTAAAATGGGAAAATATAAAAATCAAGAAGTAATAAAAATTTACAGTTTAGTTAATGCCTTTTCAGTTTTCTACATGAAACAGTAATTGCAGCCTGACGGGATTTGCTTTTAAAAAGCACTCCAATGTTGTTGCTTATCCAACCACAGGAAACATTTATCAACAACCATCTCAGAGAAATTCTTCCTCTCTTTACAAATGGTTAAATATCAAATTCTTAATCACCAAATTTCAAAAGACTCACCTTCAGCCCACACGTGGGTGTGGGATATCTTTGTGACAGTCTCCCTGAACATCTGTTTTTCTTGGTGGCCAATTGGTCCAGACCATACTACAGTTAAAGCGGCTACATTCATAAATTAAATTTGTCATGAAAATTTATACTGTTAGTTAATTATATCTTGATTAAATTGAAAACTCGAGTACAAAAAAGCAAACTTGAAATTAGAACATTCACAAACAAACAGAAACAATACATTAGGGCTGGATGATATGGCCAAAAATGTTAATTATATGATATTATGATAATTATCACGATAAGTATCAAATCGTTATTTCTTTTAAGTTTAAAGGCTGATTTTTGCTCCTGAGTGAAAGTTGAAGAAACCTGATTGTTAATTGTGGGTTAAACTCTTCTTTGTGGTCAACACTTGATGACAAACAGTGGATCACTTCGCAAATCTGAGGTAGAACATTCAAAACAATTATGATCAAATCTTTGTCCACAAATATGCATAAGTAAAATTAAGTAAAACCTTTTTTCAGTCCTTTTTCCTCACCAAAATAAACATCTTAATAAAAATTTTTTAAGTTGTGTGTGATTCAAGTGAATAAAATCAAACATTTATTGAATATTTATTTAACATTTGTTAAATTGTTACATCTTTTTATTATAAGTATACCCTGGATTTACACTAGTGTTGTCAAACTGTAAGTTCCCACGGTGTTTAAAAAAAATTCAGGTCAAGATACCACAAAGGTCCTTTGACAGCAACACAGAATTTTCTGCAGCCAGACTCCATTCAGATAATGAAACGTTTCCAAACCTAATCCTAAATGATCCACCACCTCAATCATTTGTATATGTCTGCCTTCCTCACACCTTCATTATAGGACCCTTGTGATGATGCCTGTGATCAAGTTGATGAACACAGGGCCTGTTTTGAATGTCTGGAAGAATTGAGACCGTTAACTCTGCTTTACACTGATTTAGTCATGTGACATGGCTTGCTTTGGTGAATTACTTAATTATGTTTTTAACACTTCTGTTTAGTTGAGTAGATGATTGTAGGAGGGAATATTTAAACCCACAGTGTCTAAAGAGAGAGGTGCTCTTTATTTAGTAGATGTTATTCATCTGATTCCTAATGGTGCTCGCCTGTGACTATAAAATCCAAACTTGAGAGATGTTCAGTAAAGCAATTCACAGAGGAGATTATAGGTTCATCATAGAGGCATTTGACTGAAGTATAAAGAGTTCAGAGATCTTTTTAAGCTGCTGATAAAAACAACCTAGATTCACTGTGACAAATGTGTAGGCCAAAATGGTGAAGAAAACAAAACAAATGCCCTTGTTTTTATTTAAGATGAACTGTGGCAGCACGCTGAAATGAGACCGCTGCCTCCGGGATAGTACTTAATGTTTTTTTGTTGTTTCTCTGTGTTTCTCTCACATGTTACTTTCAGTTTTTCCAGAGGACTCAGATGCAGACTGCGAGGCCCACCATCCCTACAAACACGCACTCAATACGGCCTGGCTCACAGACTCCCACAGCGGCTGTCTACCCCACCAACCAACCAATCATGATGACCATGGCACCCATGCCGTTCCCTTCCCCACAGGCTGCACAGTACTACATCCCACAGGTGACACAGACGCACTGAACTAGGTTGTAAAATTACTCTAGTATCTGTCTATGTGTGCACATAGGTTTGAACATCAGAATTACACCTTATCTTTAAGTAAAATTCTGCAAAAATATTTTCATTTCACATTTGCTTTAGCAGTTGTGATATTTTTTCTTGTGGTGAATGAATACTGATAATGTTTGAAACAGCTAGACTCCAGTAAGGGACTGATCTTGGACAAGAATTAGTCTTAAACATCTCTTTTACTCCCCGTAAAACCTCACTGTGTTGATTTTTACGCTTCAATTTTCTGTACAAATTAAACAAACAAGATGTAATGTGATGACATAACAAACACATATTCCAAACATTAGCATTGCCCTTTGTCTAGGTGGGAATTAAGCAAAACTATTTTAATTTCATGTTTCATGCTACTGTAGAGCACCTGCACTTATTTTTGTTTTTGTGCTGAATGAGGGTAAAATACTCCCCGGTCCCATTGTCTAGGTGGAATTTCATAGAGTGCTTCTCACACAAGGATGATTAAAATCCCTTTTAATGAAATCCGATCCCTGATTGCAAAAGTGTGCTTTATTTATTTTTTATACAGTATCTGCCTTGTCCTCACTGATAATGTGTTATTTTTCTCTCTGTCCTCTTTATGTGCAGTATCGCCACAGTACGCCCTACGTGGGGGCTCCTCAGCAGTATTCTGTGCAGCCTCCAGGGTCTGGCACCTTCTATCCTGGCCCAGGGCCTGGGGAGTACCCTGCCCCATATCGTGAGTCATTAATCCAACAGACACACATCAAGCACTTTTCCCACACCCATATCACATTTATAATCTGAATTCACCACACACTAGCACAGATACACACCACCTCATCCTTGTGTGACCCCAAAGTGGGGAGACCTATCTTTGTTTTACTAAACTGTGTATTTTTATTTTTTTTTCCTGTTTTGTTTTTCTTCCCTCGCAGATCCCCTCAGGTACCACCCACCTGTCTCACCCTCTGTTCCTGCTCCGGTTCCCACAGCTGGTCCACCCTACTACCCAGGACAGACTGTGTACCCCCCTTCACCCCCCATCATAGTGCCTACACCACAGCAACCTCCACCAGCCAAGCGTGAGAAGAAAACAGTGAGTATATTAATAGTTCCTTTGTCTTTTGTTGACCTAAGAGGCTTTTTCCAGCAGCGTTTTGATTATGTTTGACCTCCAGTAATGATGCATTTCTTTTCACATGTTTAATCTTTTGCTTTCATGTAAGCTTAAAGATAAAAACCTGAACGTTTGTTTACAAAACAGTGTCACCTCAAGACTCATTTAGTAGCTGTTTTGGAGCTTTTGCTCATATCTCACAAGATGACTTAAGGACTTCTCATCCATACTGGACTGAAAGTTGAGCCTCATAGTTCAGTTTTGACCTTGAAAACAGCAGCTGACAAAACAGTCTCACCTCAGAGTCCATTTAGCAGTTGTTCTGGAGCTTTTGATCATATTGTTTGTATCTTCATCAGCAGATAGTTCGCCCTGTTATACTAGCTCCTAGTGTTCTGCTTTGTGTTCAATTAGAAACACAGTGGAGAAATTATATTCTGCTGTCTCTACGATCTCTGGTCAAATACTTGATGATATTGTCAGTGACATTGTTTTAACAACATTAAGGTGTGAAGTTATGAGCTAGTGAGTCACTGTGGCAGCATGACGGACCGTACACTAGTATAACTCTTAAAAATAAGATGCACAGCCCAAAACCAAAAATCACATGACATTACTGGGGTGTCCAATTACTGGCTGAAAAGGCTGTGTGCGTATTTTGAAGCCAGATGTGGTGTTTTTTTATTTAGCTTGTGATAACACTCCAGATTAATTTTATTCTATCTCACGAGGTGTTTAATTTACCCACCTGTTAGTGTATATAATGCTGCTGATGAAAAATGTGCATAAAGTATGTCTGAGGCATGGTCGCTCTAAGACTTGGGCGCTTTAGTGAGGTTTGTTCTTTGTGCCATTGTCCTCCCAGATCCGTATCCGTGACCCCAATCAGGGTGGCAAGGATATCACAGAGGAGATCATGGCAGGGGGTTCAGGGAGCAGGAATTCAACACCTCCTGTCGGTCATCCCTCCTCTACACCTACACCCCCACAGGTATGGCTCTCTGACACGGTCACCCCACCGCTCATCTATAGTAGTTACAGTTGAGGGTAGTGTAGCATTGAGAGCAACTGATTAGATGGGAGCTTTAGCCGAGGAGAGGACAGGCATCTCATGTTGCTTGGTAGCAATGTGAGCCCCGTGCTCTGATCCTTCCTGCTCTCCACCATGTGTGTGACAGACAGGACACAGCCCCTGTGTCTTTGGCAATTTATTTGTCTGTCTTGCCCTCTCATGAGAAATTCATGATGGCTTTCTGGCGCTCAGGACTTGGATTTTAATCATTGCATCATCTGAAAAGCACTATTTTTAGTAGTAAAAATGGTTAAATGTTTGTGTTCCCTCAGTTACACAAGCAGTTTTGGTTTTCCCATTCATATGTTCCTGTCTATGTCAAAAGGCCTATAGAGTAAGAACGAACAAAAAGTAATTTCATTAACATCACATACAATATGTTTAGACATGCAGGTGGGGCCATGACTTCTTAAAACTACTTTACACTAGGGCTGAACGATTTTGGAAAATAATCTAATTGTGATTTATTGTTATTTTTTCAACTAATATTGCGGTTGCGGTTTAATATGCAATTAATTTTTAAGCTCTTTACCTTCTGTATTATGCAAAACAGACAAGCAGTAAATCAGTGTATAGTATGACCAACACAATATTAGATTAAACATACACTGTGCTTTTTTGTGGGTTAGGCCTGTGTTATAATGAAATTAGGTGATGGATGAATTGAATGAATTATTATGAACAATGGTGGAGAAGAAGTATCAAATTTAATAATATGAGAAAGATAATTTGAGAGTCAAGTCAGGGCATTAAATAATATGATATAATACATCATCAGGTCGGCCTACCAACAGACCACAAGAAAAGTTCACCACAGTAAGCGCTCATCCACAGTTCAACCACCAATTAATGAGTCCTTATCTCAGTTCAAATCTCCTAGGAGTCCATCTTTCTGTATCCCAGTAAGCAAACAAAAAATAGTCGGCCAACGAAAATAAAACCAAGTGACGCCTCTCGTGTTTAATAGACAAGCTTAGTAATTCTCCGACAACACTGGAGTTCCTCACAGCCTCCGATGCTGGTAAGTAGCGCACTGGCTGTAACCAGGCTGTAACTTGGGACAGACTGGGCCTCTTTCGGACCTGTGCTTTTGGTTTGAAAAGCCGTTTCATAGATAATTCCTGAGCTGTCTAAAGTTGATGCTTCGTCTGCACACTGCTTTACTCTGGGTGTCATGTGACCAGAATGTAATTGCAGCCTTTGCGATTAGAAAGAGAATCTCGTTTTATCACATTGATAAATTTTATCACATAGATTTATCACAGAATCTCGTTTTATCACATTGCGATAATCTCGCAATTGCAAGTAATCGTTCAGCCCTACTTTACACTATAATTTTCTCACAATGAATTTACTGCAGGCTTGTTTAACAGCTTTTAAGCTTTTAATATTTCACCTGCTTCCTTTCTGTCACTGTTTCTCTTCACCCACTATCTTTACAGTATATTTGCATATGTACTGTCTGTATTCTCCAACTCCTCCTGCAGAATCCACTCAGATCCTTATCTAACCATCTAAAAAAAGTTTAGAACTTTTGTTTTTGTGCAAGTGTATTGCCTAGATGTAAACAAAGGTCCTGGTCTCTTTGACAAAGAGCACCACTTGCACTGACATATCAGTATACTAATCAGATGTAAAGAATGTAAAGCAGCAGTGCTCTGGGTCATGGTATTAAAGCTGAAAACCATTGACAAATTTTAATAAATTAAACATACCAAGCCTGAATGAGAGAGCTTTCCTGGATTCTGAAGAAGGACATTGTGACTTCTTCCTCCCTGAGTCCTTCTGTGGATGTTAACAGTGTCTTTCCTCTCTTCCTTTGTCTTTTTGTACCTCTTTTGGTTTTATTTCTTTCTGTATCTGCCCCTTTTCCTCTGTCCTTTTCTCTGCATTGTTCTGAGCCGTTCCTCTCCTCCTGCCATTCCACCCACATTGATCTTCATTTTCTATCCTGTCTTCCATTGCTGTCCTCTTAATCTAACCATTCCCCATTTGACTCCTTATTTCTGCTTAATCTGCACTTGGGCTTGTTTGCTTATTTGTTTGTGTGCGTGCTTGCCTACATCTCTGTGCCTGTCTTTCTGGTTTTCTGTGTTGCTAGTTTTTATGGCCGCACCCTCATTATCCTCACATTTTCTACCTCAAATCGCAGCAGCTGAGCAGCAGCCAGACTCCAGAGCAGCAGCAACAGCAGTCGCAGCCTCCTCAGCCACAGCAGGCCCATTCTGGAGGCTACACGTTGGAGCCGCCACAGCTACCGCAGCCCCCACAGCCACAGCAGCCGTTGATAACTGGGGCTTCAGACACAAAACCGGGGCCAGGTCTGCACCCACATCCATCTTTTTCTTTAAAATACATCCACGACTCCTAACAAGTAGGGGGGCCCACACTCAACAGTCTAACCAAGGCAGTTTCAACCACGTTTTTATGTTCAATGGACTGTGCCATTGCAAGGCCATGTCATCATGTGCAGCAGCAGTCCTAGTAAACCTCTGGCAAGAAATCTTTTGCTCAGGCACTGATTTCGAAACACACTTTATGTATCACTTTCGTTTTCCCAGAAAACGCTGCATATTGAATGATTTCATTTTCCTTACAAATCAGAATGTACTGTCAGCAGGACCTCTTGCTTTTCCAGTAATTAGCTGAAACCTTTTAACCAGCATTACTTGGCATACTTTTTAGAGCCAGCTCTACCTATTGTCTACATGTTTATTGGTAAACCTTCAGACTGCAATTTTGGAATTTGGCCCTCCAGATGCCTGTCACAGTCATGCACTTTTAGTTAAAGAGGTGGTATTATGCTTTTTGGCTTTTTCCCCTCCTTTATTGAGTTAAATACCTTGTGCATGTAATAAGTTTGCAAATTGAAAAAGCCCAAAGTCCATCCCAAAGGGAGTTCATATCTCCCACAGAAAGCACTGCTCTAAACTGCCTAAAAACAGCTTGTTTGTAGTCCAGCCTTTACTTACGCTTTCTTGTGATGTCACCAGTAAATACGCATCATAATGCTCACCGAGCGACTAGTCTGACACAACCTAAAAAACACCGGTGGAAAAACACTGAGCTCTAGCATACCTCTCCTCTCCCTTCCAAACACTAGCTACCCTCCAGGCAGTCAATGGACGTAAGTTGTTACTGTGATGTAGAGACAGAGCTCAGTTAAAATGTTATGGATGAAAGATACATTTGTTACAGATTAATAACTCACCACTCTGAAACTCTTGCTCCAGTTTATGTTGCCAAGCTGGTAGGCAACATATACAGCTGAACGGAAGCCCTGTTTACCGGCCTTTAGCTGAACCACTCTTCTCTGCTTCTGATTGGCTTGTAGTCCTTAACTAGGAACTGCGCATGTGCAACTCCCAACAAAGATCATTTTAGCTAAAACGAAGCCTTCAACACAGGGTGAAAGAGGAGCTGCAGCAATGTGCAGTATGACAAAAAATATGGTGTTTTTTGAAAATGAAACAATGTAAACCTGTTCTGGTACAACCTCTAAATAGGATTTTGAACCTGAAAATGAGAATAATACCACCTCTTTAACATTAATTGCAAATAGTGACCTTTTTTTAAACTTTTAAATCTATAATTATTGTATTGTCATACCTTCTGACAAAAAGTGTATTAGTCAATATGCTACAGAGAAGCACAACGTTTGCATCCAAGAATCTTTACAATTTTACACCTGAACTCTTTATCCTTCCAGATGATTCGCCAAAACTGGAGCCAGTTGTCCAGAAGTCTTCCTCGCCTAAGCTTGTGCAGCCTGAAGCCCCTGTGGAGAGACTTGAGGCCAACGCTCCTGTAACCGAGTCCTCGTCCACTGTTGAACCAGAGCTTCCTTTACCTGCTTCGATTACCACCCCCGCCACTCTCCCACTTTCTGTGGCCAACAAAAGTGAACGTCCCTCAGCCAGGGAGTCCACTGCTTCAGCCTCTTCTTCCTCCTCAGTCGGGGTGCACAAACCCTCCTTGGCGCAACCTCAGACTCCCAACATAGACAAGCCTCTTTCAGTTGCCCCACGGACTCTGGCTGACTCGCCAGCACCGGCTCCTAAGGCTTTGAACGGCCTTGCAGACTCTGGGACTGAGCTAGATGCCCCAGCTCATGAGCCTTCTCTTCTGTCCTCAGCTGCATTCCAGCCCCAGGCCTCTGCTGCTGCTTACAGAGAGGTCCCCTCCTCTGACACTTTACCCTCTGACGTGAGACCAGAGGTGCCTATTGCTGCTGTGCTTGCCCCTATGGCACCTGTGGCTGTGGTGCCAGTCACCCTGACCTCAAGCCTCGCCCCGGCTCTGCCAGTTATGCTCCCCCCTGGCCTTCCACCTCTAGTGCAGGCCACATTAGTGGCCGACGAGCCGAGCAAGTCCTTAGACACTAAAGACCTCGTTCCTGCAGTAGAGACAGAGGCGCATGGAGGCATTACTGATGGCAAAACCCAACAACAAGCACTCACCAGGAAGAGTCCCACTACAGGTACTGGATCTGTTGCCTTTCAACAGCTGTTAAATTTAGAGGAGCCTAGATCATTTGTTTCCATAACAAAGTGTTTTAGCCTTCAACAAAGGAGTAATGACTCTTTGGACTGAGTTGTTTTTGGTGACAGTCCAGCCTAAAATTAGATGCTGTTTTATGAGCACACCTCTTTTTATGGTACTATGCCTAAATAGCCCAATTAATTGGCTCTATCATGCTCTTGGGTGTTTTATGAACGGCCATACAGCGCACATTGTAGATAATCTCTCATCAAGCACTATGCTGGCACAATTGATTCCTCAACAAGGCATTGCCAGATAGAATAAATTCTTAGCGAGGAGTTACCTTCCTTTCAGAAAAACCTGGACACTATGAAACATTTTAAATGTGTATAAAATATTTTTTAAATATTTCACATTAAGTGTAATTTTATTATATTTATTTACTTGCAGTAAGTCAGGCTGTTTCTGCCATACCAAAGACCTGGAGAAAACCAAATGAAGGGATCTCTGCTGGAGACGCACCTCAAAAGGAGGACGAGGTAAGAAAAGAGACCCAAAAGGAAATAAGACTGAACCAACTGCAGCGAGTCCTATAACAGTTACATACAAAGAATGAAATTGATCTTAATCATTAATTATCTTAATTATTATTAAATATAGATACCACCCTCGAATGTTACGTGTCTATAGTCTTATGGTATTTTAGTCTGTTGTCAAATGAAATATCTGTGAACAATAATATGTACTTTTTTTTTTACAAATTGCTAGTATTTCATTTTGGAACAAGACTTTTAAAAAATGCATACAAAGTATCAAAGGAGTGGAGAAAGGAGGGCAATAGTTCAAGTGGAAAATGTTTCGATAGCAAGGAGTTATTCATCATCGTCATTGCTCACCCAGCCCACTGTATGTAAAATCAGCTCTGTTCTGCTCTTGTTTCTTCTCCTTTATTGTTTTGTTCTGGGTTTGTAACTGCGGGAGAATTAATTAATTAACCAAATACCGACCGGTGTTACAGATCTTTTTAAATGGAATCTTTTAGGTTACATCGAACAAGCCCTAGAAGAAATGTTATTTTATGCAGAAATGAACATTTCATGCAACACTTTTTTAAAACATTATTACACATTACAAAAATAAACTTTTCCACCCACATTTTAACATCTTAGAAAATAAACAGTTACTTTCAGCTTCAGAATTCAGACTTAGTGTGTCCATTAAAAGTCTTACTGTTTAAATTTAGATTGAGTCAGGTGTTAATGCAGCTTCAACGTATAGTCACATTTTCTTCATAGTTTTACCACAGTGACACAGTTGTTTCTCTTGGAAATCAAATTATTTGCCATAATCTAGTTGAAATCACCCTGCTTCATGAGTAAAAAGACCAAAATTCAGTGCCGTCCCTCTTGAAGCTGCTGTTAGGTGAGTGTCCTGCCAAGATAGCACATAGAGCAGAACATAACTTGCATGAAAATATAGACATCATATGACAAGAATTACTTTTTTAAACCGTGTGTAAATTATGTTGCATGTACAGGTAATATATCAGATGTTAGTTAAATTACAATAGGGATGGGGTAGAGAAAATCATACAAGCAGCTTTTCCACTGAATGCCAATAATGGTACTGCCTACTACGACAAGCCTACTGTGATCCTGTTTTCACATTTTTTGTTGTTTCCCCTCTCCTTGTTTCATCCCAGAGTCCCCTGTCTTCTTTTGTTTTTTTCCTTTAATTTTTACCCTTCCTCTTTGTGTCCATCCATTTCACCCTGTCTGCAGATGACCTACTAACAACTCTGTAAAAAATCTTTAATGCTAAATGATGATAGTAAAGCAGGGCTTAATGTTTACTGACAAACTATTGAGGATCTGAAAACTGAATCTTGCCTCCACACAGGATGAGCCCATGCCAGTGGATCAGCCTACTGGAGACCAGGCCCTGCTGTCAGCTCCTCTGAGCAGCAGCCTGGTGCCCCTGCCACCGGTCTTCACCTCCATCCCTGCTCCAGCTCCTGCCAGCAGCCCTGAGGCTGACGGAAAGCCTGCTGCCCCAGAGGAGAACGGAGAGACAGAGATGGAGCCCATGAGAAACGGGGCAGGCCACACTTCAGAGACAGAGAGCAGCGACAGTGGAGCCACCCCCGGAGACAAGGAGAACTCTACAGAGGCTCCACAAGACATGGAAGGTTAGAAGGGCCCCATTATTTGGACAGATGTTTAATGCTACTATAGGCTAAACCTTTATGTAAAAGTACAGCGGTTTATCAGAAGAACAATGTTGCAGTGATTTGTGTGTGTTGACACATTCGCTGATTCAATTCAGTCTTTGTTTTATATATTTGCTCTTTTCTCTCTTTCCTTTCCTCTCAAACCCTGCTTGGTGGTCCAGACCTGGCTGACTCCAATGGGAAGCGTCAGTATAACAGGGACTTCCTGTTGGGGTTTCAGTTCATGCCCGCCTGCATACAGAAGCCTGAGGGACTGCCACCCATCAGCGATGTGGTGCTGGACAAGGTGAGTAAGACAGTTGTAGATATCCCTGCAGAAATGCTCCAATGTCCTTACACCTCCGAGTGTCAAATGAGGGTGAATCATGGGCTGAGGCTGGGATTGTAATCTGTACAGTCCATTTCTTTAGCTGATAACCACGTGTCTCAGGAGGTCCTTCTCTAAATGTAGTTTTTTAAATGGAAATGGCCTAGTACATTTTGTTTGTTCATTATGGCCATAATGTCAGTTTATATTGGTCTCTGTAAATAGAAATGCACCTGTGTATTTAAGGTTTTGTTTTGAATAGAGGTGTCTGTCAACAGAAAATAAATGTCAACAATTAATATTTATGAAAGTTATGAAACAAAAATGCTCAAACATTCTGTGATTTTAGTTTCTCAAGTGTAAAGATTAGCCGCCATTTTTCTGTTTTATATTATTGTAAAATCGTGTTAAAATGTCAGTGTTAGTTGGACAAAACAAGCAATTTGAAAATCTTACCTCAGGCATTGGGGAAATTGTGATGAGCATTATTCATAATTATCTGAACGTTTAAAGACTTTGCAATTGAGCTGCTAAATGATGGATTATATGAATCAATAATGAAAACAGTCATTAGTTGAAGACCTAGTCTGGATAAATCTCATCTTTAGCTCATAGCAACAGACAGTATTTTAGACAGTGCCTTATTTTGTTAGATTGTGTGGATTAAAGATACACCACCAGAGTTTGGTTCATTCCTCTGATCTGCACATACGTTTGGGTGGAGCATATGGCTTGCTGAAATGCTGTTTTGATTAAAATCACATTGCTATTATGTCACACTTGGCAGTGTTAAGAGTCCATGCCCCTCCCCCACCTCTCCAAAAGAACAACCAGACCAGCGAACAGTTGATGTGCAATCCCATAGCCTCATTTTCTTTGAGGGAGAAAGTGAAATCTCTCTGGAAAAGAGTCTGAGAGGAAGTCAAGGACAGCTGAAAGACAAAGAGCTGGATTTGTTCTTCTCTCCTCCCCCACAACTATCTCTCTCTCTCCTGCGTTCCTTTCTTTTTGCCTTCCCTCCTTTCCCCTTCCTTCCCTCCTTCCCTTCCACATCTGGTTGTGACTTATCACACTGAATGGCCTGCTGAACCCGGCAAGCATAATTTATTACCTATGCGGTAAAAATACATAAGCCAAAAGTTGGTAATGTAGTATGACTGTCATTTACAATGAGTCACCTTTAAGGGATCACTGGGTTAGAAATGCACACACAAGCGCACACACTCACCAGACTGCCTCCTTTTGCCACTATTATTAGGTGGTCACTGCTCCCCCTGCTGTTCAGCTCATGTTTTGTGTGTGCCTGTATGTGTGTGTGGGTGTGACGATGTGTTGTGTATGTTATGTGTCGTTCAGATGAACCAAAACAAGTTGCCATCTCGAGTGGTGGATTCCAGGGTGATTTCCAGAGGACCTGATTTCACACCTGCCTTTGCAGATTTTGGCAGGCAGATGACCGGAGGACGAGGCGCTGCAGTGAGTCACACGTGTATACACACACACACACGCTCAAGCTGCCACAATCATTCATAAGACACACACACAATCTGTTATCTGTTTCCTCTCAACACAGAACAGTTTGCTGCTTTTAAGAGGGGGAAAAAATGTAATCGATTCTACACATATTTCAAACTGTTCCATTACAATCGTGGGATAATGGGATACAGTTTTAGGTACTTGGTTCCAGTTGGTTTCTGCCAACATCCATAAATGTTCAGTGGCTGATTCAACACAGAAAGTATCCAAAATACCACTCCAAAGTGCAATGCAGCACTGTTTTACCAATGTCAGAGTCCAGATTTGTTTGATTACAATTAACCCTAGTCAAGTGCTGCAACACATTAGTGTTTGTGTTCTCCTAGACAATGCAGGGTCAGTGATATGGCTCTGCTCAAATAGAGCTGATTTCATATTTCACAAGGTAATGAGCAGAGAGAATTGTTGTAACACTTTTTTTAGAGTCATGTAGCTTTGTTTCCTTTTATGTTTTGGTTAAAATTTGTTGTTTTCCATTACAGACACTTAAACTGTAATAGACAATATGTTATTGTGAGTAGTAGTTGAAAGAAAAACTGTTTTGTTGACAACTTGCAGTGACCAGGAATATTGACTGCTTGCTGTATTCTGTCTTTCATTGCATTCACAGCTGATGAATATTGGGGCACGGCGGCCTCCACCCAGGAAGATCATCATGAATGTGTCTGTGAAAGATGAAATTCAGCTGAAAAAAGCAGAGAATGCCTGGAAACCTGGCATGAAGAGGGAGGGCCCTGCAGACGATCCTGATATGATAAAAACACAGGTAGGGCCAAATATACACACAGATATACAAGCAAACGCTACAAAAGATACACCAAGGAGGAGCTGAGTATTATATACTGTTTATCATCAGATATCAGGGCCAGGCTTGTTTTTATTATTAATGAATCATGAAATCCACTTCATTGAAGAGCTTAAAATTATTGGAAATTTAATCAGTCGTTTGGTCTAATTCTGGAAAAACTGGAAAACCAAAATGAGAGTTTAGTTATTATTACTCAGTAAATGATTTAACCGACTACAGAATGAAACGACTTCACGGAATAAACACACAGTTATGAGGAAAAGTATGCATATGCACAAAAAATGGCATCTTCACAAGAACTACCAATAATGGCCAGACCTGTAACTAAATTAGTCTTTAATATGTCGAAGATGCAAATGAACCCAGTGATTAACTGCCTTTTATGACTGATTGCCCTCAGGATCTCTTCAGGAAGGTACGCAGCATTCTGAACAAGCTTACGCCTCAGAAGTTCAACCAGCTGATGAAGCAGGTGACTGACCTGACCATCGACACAGAAGAGAGGCTCAAAGGCGTCATCGACCTGGTCTTTGAGAAGGCCATCGACGAGCCCAGCTTCTCTGTGGCGTATGGAAATATGTGTCGCTGCCTCGCCCAGGTAAGGAAAAACATGTCAACGGGAAACAACATTTTCTGAATTCCACAGACTGTGGTTATGGCAAACAACATAAATGCAATTAAATGGTTTATTTACAAAAACAGAAATTAAATTGCAAAAGAGATGAGATGTGGATGGCAGTGAAGACAGAGGTGTAGGTGAATGGATGTGTGAGAGGGATTGTTTGCAGGTGTTCGTGGGAGAACTGATAAAGTAACCACACAGAATGCATGGAGAGAGTCTTCTCTGAAAGGACTATGGTGGCGTGGTTTTAAAGTAAATGTAAATGCTCCGTATTTGTATAGCGCCTTTCTAGTCTTTTCGATCACTCAAAGCACTTTTTACACTACATCTGCATTCACCATTTACACACATTCAAACAGAAACTAACATTCACACGAACAGCCAGTGTGTAAAGGCGAGGCAGGAACAGAGGCAATTGGGGGTTCATTATCTTGTCAAAGGATACTACTTACATGCAGCCTGGAGGAGGGGATTGAACCGCCAACCTTCCGGTTCACGGGCAACCCAGTCTACCTCCTGAGCCACAGCCGCCCCTGGTGACTGGGAGCAGTGGGTCCAGCTGCACAGGTCAGCTGCCCCGTCTACCAATACAGGAACCTGCAAGAGAGGAGCAAACAAGGCACTACGGCTTTGTTCAGACTGCTGGCAAATCAGATTTGTTTCTCAAATCAGATCTTTCAGACAGACTGTCTGCCCTGATATTTGCAAGTGATCAGATCGCAATTGTGTGTCCAGACATCCCCTATTTGCATGGGTTGCTGTGGGAATGACGTAGGCGTCGGTAACTACGTACACTAGTGAGGTGGCTTTCAACGCGGAAGCATGCGAAATGGAGAGCCATTATCTTACCCTCCAAACAATCGTGTTGTCAAGTCGCGGTGCAGAGCTCCTGCACCACGACTTGACAGCATGCAGCATGATTCTGCTCAGCCGCTGATGCACTTCCGTCACACTGGATTTAACGTTGTTGTGAGCTGCATTACGAGTGATCGCAAAAGACACTCGAAATTTGATCTGAGCGGCGAGCGTCTGGACCAGACTTTCTAAAATCAATGTGGATAGAATCTGGATATGCCAAAAAATGTATTTTGGCTGGCAGGTTGAACAAGGCCAACCAAAGAGGGCCGTCACACTGTAGGTGTGTGCATCCTAACTGGAACTAATCCAATTTGCATCTCAATGTACAGTCGCTAAATCGCTAAACATTTAAGCCGTTTAGATTCAGCTCTGCCATGATGCAATATAATGCTGTGCAATACAACACAGTTCAGTACAGTACAATGTGATTATATCCTGTGAGCGTTTGCATTTTTTGAAGACTTGCAAGAAGAAATTAAAAGACGTGTACCCACTATCTTCAGTAGTGGGAGATGAAAAGAAAACTCCTGTACACTATTTTGAAATTCATTTGTTGGTAGTAAAACATGAAATAAGTAATCTTTTGATAATTCTGTCAAATGTCTCATTATTCTTTAAAATGCATTTTTGCAATGAAGAACTCCTGATAAATGCAATGTGGGAGAAATATAACAAAGAAAAGGTTGGTCATCCTAACTGTACATGCATGTAACATGCATACATATATAAGGCTTTTAAGCTTAAAATAATCCACACATGGAAATGTAAATGGCCATGTAAATCTAAAAAACGTGTGCTTTGGTCCAGTAGTTTCCTTCAGCGCAAGTTGCAGAAAACTCCTTTAGTGTTGTGGCTTCATCTGCTGGTCACCAGAGTCAACGTTAAGGATTTTTAAAGGTTTAGATTGTCACTTAACTTGTCTTTATAATTCTGTTTCTTTCATATCTCCTGTTCATTTACAGCTCAGAGTGCCCATGACAGACAAACCCAACACCACAGTGAACTTTCGCAAGCTGCTGCTAAACCGCTGCCAGAAGGAGTTTGAGAAAGACAAGGTGGACGATGTGGTGTTCGAGAGGAAGCAGAAAGAGCTGGACTCTGCTGCATCGGTACGTGGACTATGAATTACTAGAGTTCATCCTGTACTAAAGCATTTTTAGTATTGGGAAGAGCAAGTGTTTGTTTTAATGTTTCCTTGGTCCCCTCAGGCGACGGAGCGTGAGCGGCTTCAGATAGAGCTGGAGGAAGACAAGGACAAGGCCCGGCGGCGTTCCATCGGCAACATCAAGTTTATTGGCGAGCTTTTCAAGCTCAAGATGTTGACGGAGGCCATCATGCACGACTGTGTTGTCAAGCTGCTGAAGAACCACGACGAGGAGTCTTTGGAGTGCCTGTGCAGGTTGCTCACCACCATCGGCAAGGACCTAGACTTTGAGAAGGCCAAGGTGAGGCGGAGAAGACCGTTGATTTGTTAAGTAGCATGACATTTTGGGAAATACACTTATTTGCTATCTTGCTGAGAGTTAGATGAGAAGATTGAGAGCACTCTCATGTCCGTACGATTAATATGAATCCACAGTCAGCAGTCATTGTTTACATTATCTTAGTATAAGAGGTGGTGGTAGGTGTGTTTTGTTTGCTTTGGACAGAGCCAGGCTACCTGTTTCCAGTCTTTGTGTTAAGCTAAGCTAACCATCTGCTGCAGCTTAATTTTTACCATACAGACATGAGTGGCATCAATATTCTCATCTAACTCTCGGCAAAGTGAATAAGGTCATTTTCCAAAATGCCAAACTATTCCTTTAATTTATGACAAAGCATCTTCATCGTGGAAAGGGCTGCACAATGGATAATATATTAAAATCAGAATTGTGACCACTGTGAAGAGACTTTAGTGGCTCAGACAACCTTCAGGACAAGGTGTCTAAAGCTCTGCAGAAGCCCCGGTGTGTAAATTAAGTTGGGGAAAACCTTTTATTTAATGAGTGTGTGGTCAAAAACAGCATGTTGTCACAGACCGCAGATGAAAAGCTTTATATATGTCCAGCAGATTAAAATACTGTCTGTGATTGAGCAGATTTCTTTTCTTTTGAAATTTAAAAAGCTCAACTAGGTAAAGCACATTGTTTTGTGCTGTATAAATAAAGTGTATTATTATTACAATAGAATATTAAGAGTAATTGTGGACGTGACTTGCAGTTGTTTTGCCTCATACATTTAGGCATAACCTCAAGGCTGCTGGTGAGTTGTGCTACACTAAGTCTGGTTGTTCATAACATATTTGGAGGCTCACTGGCCCCAGGGTAATACCTTCAACAGGAATAATGTCTATGGCTATAGTAAAAACTTGTTTTACTTGCTAATTAGTGAAGTGAAGTAATGCAGACCTTGTTTGCAGGGATGTAGTCATAAGGTGAACAGTTTGTCAGCAGCTCTTTGACATCAGCACAGTCCGTTGGTATGCCTTTACCAACGCCCCACCAATATCAGTTCCTCTGCATTGCTTGGTTCGTTGGAAAATTAGGCAATTGTGGAGGTGATTCTGATCTAGAGCAACACAGTTTTGAGAGAGCTCTGGTGCAGTTGGATCCCACACCAGATGGGCTACAGTCAGCTCCAGAGGCAAAGGAGAAGTTGTTTATGTGGGTCATGAGGAAACAGGAAGATCTCCACGGTGTCCCCACAGAGGATCCTCTGCTTTGTTCTGTCTAACTGGCTCTCCTGTTAGGCCTCAGTGACTCCCAGCTGGACACAGCGAGAGTCCCCAGATGCTTGGAGAAGTCATATCTGACCCGAGGGTCTTTCTGCGCTCTCTCTGGGCTGTAACCCTGCTAAACGAAATCCTTGTGACCAGCAGGGAAACTGCTATGAACTCAGCATAACAACTTAATGCTGCATTGTATCCCTTTCTGTTTGCTCTGTTTACCAACATTAAACAGCAGTTTTTGTACATTAGAACCAGCAGAATGTGGTCATAAATTATCCTTCTTGTCCTTCAGATGAGTTTCATTATGTTTTAATGTGGTAGTTTTCTCAACATGGCCGTTTTAATGCCGTGCCATTATAGTAAATTGTGTCTGTTTTTTGGGGGGGGGGATTACAATTTTTGTTCTGCTATCTCTTAAAAATGTTCCAATTTAATATTGGGCGGTCAGGACAGCTCCTGCTCCAGGTAATAATCTGAACAATGGGTCAGTTGAGTGAAATAATGTGAAAATCCTGGAAATCTGCTGTCCACCAGACTGAAAAGAGAAATGGTGTGTTTAACCTTCATGTCTCTAATTTACCTCTTTCAGCCTCGGATGGATCAGTATTTTAATCAGATGGAAAAAATCGTCAAGGAGAGGAAGACGTCGTCTCGGATACGGTTTATGTTACAGGACATTATAGACCTGAGATTGGTGAGTGTCTGTGATATTTATTTTACCTGCACAGTTGTAGAGAGTGCAAAGTCTTGCCACATGTTCATAGTAGCTCTGGTTCACAATTATTTTTCCTACAGTGGTTCATTTCATTAATCTTCCTGACCTCCTGGAAAATTATATTGAATATTCTGGTCATATTCGGCTAATTGGATATCTACTCCTGCTCTTGTTACTGAATTTGAACACCTTTTCAGAAAGAGTGAAGAACCCGATGCACATAAACTACCTCTACATGTACAGTATGTGCTTGATGACTGAGGTTCCTATCTCCTCTTACTGCTGATAACACATGGTCGTGGTTTTTAATTAAGGCACCATGGACTCATTAAGTAAAGTAGTAGCTAAAGCAGTCTGTTTGACAGCGGATAGCTCTGCATTAAAAAAATACAACTTTCCTCTAATATCTGTTACACATTTAATACACTACGATGTTTGTAAACATGAGCATGCATAGCATGTTGGAAATGTATATACAGTATGAACCATCACAATGTTTATTAACAGATTAAAAAAGTAAATGAACACTGTAGAAGAAAACAATTCAGTGCAGCTGCTGCTATAAATTCTAGTTTTACCACTACCAAGTGTTGTTGGTAGTAAAATAGCAATAATCTAACATAGTGTATATTAGTCCCCTCCAAAAGTATTGGAACAGTAAGGCAAATTCCTTTGTTTTTGTTGTTCACTGAAGACATTTGGGTTTAAGATCAAAAGATGAGTATGAGACAAGAGTTCAGAATTTCAGCTCTCATTTCCTGGTATTTACATCTAGATGTGTTAAACAACTCAGGACATATCACCGTTTGTATTAGACCACAGTATTCTTAGGTGAGCAAAAGTATTGGAACAAATAATCTTAAAGTAAATAACATTTAATAATTAGTGGCATAACCCTTGCTTGCAATAACTGCCTCAAACCTGCGACCCATCGACATCACCAAACTGTTGCATTCTTCATTTGTGATGCTATTCCAGGCTTTTACCGCAGCTTCTTTCAGGTCTTGTTTGTTTCGGGGTGTTTCTCCCTGCAGTCTCCTCTTAAGGAGGTGAAATGCAGCTCTGTTGGGTTAAGGTCAGGTGATTGACTTGGCCAGTCTAAAACCTTCCACTTTTTCTCCTGTCCTGTGTTTTGTTGGCAGTGTGCTTTGGGTCATTGTCCTGCTGCATGATAAACTTCCTCACGATTAGTTTCAATGCATTTCTCCGTAAATTGGCAGACAAAATGTTTCTGTACACTTCTGAATTCATTCTGCTGCTACCATCATCAGTTACATCATCAATAAATATTAATGAGCCTGTTCCAGAAGCAGCCACGCACGCCCAAGCCATGACATTACCTCCACCATGCTTCACAGATGAGCTTGCATGCTTCGGATCATAAGCAGTTCCTTTCTTTCTCCACACTTTGGCCTTTCCATCACTTTGGTAGAGATTAATCTCGGTCTCATCAGTCCATAAGATTGTGTTGCAGAACTTTTGCGGCAAAGGCAACACCTGGGCAACAAGAAACATGTGTCAGTTACATGTTCCAATACTTTTGCTCTCTTGAAAAATAGGTGGGTTCAAACAAAGGGTGGGATGTCCTGAGTTGTTTAACACATCTAGATGTGAATACCAGGAAATAAAAGCTGAAATTCTGAACTCTTGTCTCATACTCATCTTTTGATCTTAAACCCAAATGTCTCCAGTGAAGAACAAAAACAAAGGAATTTGCCTTACAGTTCCAATAGTCAGATTAGGATTGGGCCATAAAATATGATATAAAAACTTTGGCTGTTCGAATCAGTATCTTTGTCTACAAAAAGACTACAACATGACTGACCCCTTGACGCCCTTATGCTGTGTGAACACAACATGATTATGATAGCGTTGTTTGCAAAGTGCAGGAAGAGAGAAAATAGCGAGGGACGAAGAAGAAAGTGTCCAAAGTATGGAATTTTTTCAAGCTAATAGAAAACAACAGCTCTGTAATGTTACAGTCCATCCACCATATAAAGAAACTTACGTGTCCTACCGCAACAGCACAACGCCATAATGTTAGTCTGTCCACTGTAAAACGAAACTTGTCGCCTGCCACAACAGCACGACGGCACCTTATCAGCCAAGCAGAAGTACTTCTTAAATGATGAATCGATTTAAATAATCCGTAGAAGCTTCGAGTACTAAAATCATCGTTAGCTGCAGCCCTAATACAGATTATCCCAAACAGCTGTGTGCTGTCAGTACTGGTACACAGCTGCCTTCTTCTTGTCATCAGCCTCTGCAACATTACCTTATTAATTAACATTTAAGGATTTAAGGATTTGTGAAATCTGTGGGTAAATAAACCCAGCTTTAATAGTTGAGCATATTTACAGTACAAACCTTATCAGTGAAATATGAGGGGGAAAAAAACAACATTCAAAAACAAAACAATCGTTCAATAATCGTAATCGAGGTGAAATGTTTAATTAATTGTGATTTTGATTTTAGGTGAAATCGTCCATCTACTATCTATTCTGTTGTTTGTTTTAATCTGTTGTAGTGTTTGTTTAGTTGTTTTAGGCAACTGTTTTATATAAAATATTTATCTGTATGGTCCCGGTTAAATAAACTAAAAAATAAATAAATAGCTGGGGGGACATGAATGTTTTCTGGGCTCACAACAGAGGCAGACAAACTATTTTATAAATTTTGGGTGCAATTTGCCCCTACTAACAACCCTGGGGCCCAAATGATCCTGTAGTGTGACAGGTTTACAGACATAATCATAAGGTCGCTGACTGGATTGGAGGCACCCCGATTTCTAATCGTACTTACGATTCAAAATCGTGTCTTGATTCAATCTTTTATGATATATAAAATATATAATAATATTAAAAATCTGTTAAATCTGTCATTATGTCTGTTGTATCCCACATTTTTTAAATTGGTTAAGATTTGAAAATCCTTTAGTGTGCTCAGGCGTTAGAGGAAGAGACACAAACAGGGAGCAAATTACTTAATATAAAGTGTCATGTAAGGCTTTGCCAATAGAGAGACATTTGCGTTGATTAAACTGTGATAACTCTTACCCAGCACAAGCTGTTTGAATCAGTGTTAGTCTCATACAAGATGTTGGAAACACAGATTCAGGCTCTTCTGTGCTGCGCTCCTGTCAAATTTGAAATTAAAATGAGCTCGGCTACTTAGGCAGTGCAAGGATCCACTTTGCTTAAAAACAGAACCTCCGTATTCAGTATCATGGAATAGCTCAAATATAATAATAATAATAATAATAATAATAATAATAAACAACGAATGCAGGGACGTTATGCAAGTTAAATTGAAAACCTTCATAACACACATGTGATCAGTGGCTAATTCATCAGTCTTTGAATTTTGATATTCCTCTGTGCTTGACAACTTCTTATATCTGAACTGATGTATGTGCTACGATTAAAACCCGCGCATACAAGATACTTTATTTAATTTAAAATGATCTGGGCTGTAATTTGAAATGGCTCTTATCAAGAAATGTGTTTGAAACTTAATCTGACACTGCAGCTTGATTCAGTTCTGAGGTCATTGTGGTTGTCATTATTCTTTCAGCACAACTGGGTGTCCAGGAGAGCCGACCAGGGCCCGAAAACCATCGAGCAGATTCACAAGGAGGCGAAGATTGAAGAGCAGGAAGAGCAGAGAAAAGTGCACCAGCAGCTGCTCTCCAAGGACAGCAAGAGACGGCCAGGTCAGGCCTGCAGCCTAAATCCTCTTTAAGGCTTAGAGTCACATCGGCACAGCTACAAGAACTCAGGAAGTCTGCAAGCGTACAGGCAGACTTCCTGTTCCTATAGCCCGCAGAGACGCTATTGTGCCTAACATTAGACAGGAAGCCCCCCAAACCCATCAGCTGGCCTATAATATTTCATCATGTGTATCAGATACAGTCAAAAATGTCACTTTCTCAGCCCCTTTCACAGTCGTTTGACTTTGATGAATGAAATTACCAATGGAATTCCACTGAACTCATTTTAAAACTATATTTGGGCTACCTGTGTGGGTTTTTCTGTTTTGTCCTCGTAGATCCAAGAGATCAGAGAGAGCAGAGAGATCAGCGCATGCAGAGAGAAGAGACCTGGAACACTGTGCCCATGACAAAGAACAGCAGGACCATTGACCCCACCAAGATCCCAAAGATCTCCAAGGTGAGATACGCTGCGTCTTTACACACCCACAGTCTTCCCTCTCATCAAAGGGTGCTTTCACACCTGTAGTTTGGTTCAGCCAGTTCAGGCCAAGCGGGAAGAAATATAAGTGTTCCCTTTTAGTTCTTATTTGTGTTGACTCTGACTTTTTCCAAATGAACCAAGCAAGCGCTAAAACATGCGAAGGAGGGCACAACCCACCTCTCTTTTAACGCGTTTTCACTTTGATATATTAAGGAAAATCCACACACTCTCATGTTACGATTTTTGCCAAATAAAATTGCATGTGTCACTTACACAGGTTGCTTTAAAGATAAAGACATCTTACTTGACAGATCAGAATCAGCAGATTGGTTTAATAGTAGTTGCGTTTTTGAATGTATACTAAAATCATCGGCCATCATATAATCCTGAGGTTTGTCTGTTCTGCTTTAACACCACATACAAACAGTAACAGAGTCCGCTTGGAAGTGCACAGTGACCCTCATTTTCACACTGTCACAGTTGTTTAATTTTCAGCAGTTTGATTGACAGCTTCCACCACCAGCCTAACCAAACAAAACAGGTTAGGTGTTAAACCATCCTGAGAGCCTGTCACTTAAATGCCTTATATAGTTTAGTTAAATTATGTGTCAGATTCAAAGAAGATTAATTCAATGTTCTGGTCACATCATGATGAACTGATCAAGGATCCATACTTGACGAAAGACAGCCTGAAACGCTTCATTGCAGCTTTTTGTATTTTCTGTGTCTGATAGTCTGAGATGAATCTGCAGGCTGCTTTTGTATAGGACACTGTCAGGTCTGCATTTTAATTTAGTTAAATTAGTGAGGTTGTTCTTCATGTTGTGACAAGTTTGTCTCACGTTCATGTTTTTCCACGTCAGTCACAAGCTCCTGTTGTGGCTGTTGTGCTTTTGGTAGTTGTTGTGCTTTCGGTGGAAAGTTTGTTTACACAGCATCAAGAGGAATCCTGTGGCTCATCCTGTGTACACATACACTATCCCTGCCCTCATCTGATCTACAGTAATTGTGGTTTACATTCAGTAGTACATAGTCCCCCTGCTGGATCTAAGAAAAAAGTATTTTTGTTTTGTTTTCAGAGCTCCCCCTGCTGGAGCTTCTGGTGTTATTCATACCAGGAGAACACTCATTTTACTGATTGTTTCAGACAATTATTCATGTAATATGCTACATGTTAGACACTCTATTCTGTGTGCTACTTGTTCTTGATATCTATTATAAAAGGTTTCAATCAATGAGACCCTCAGTACATATAAACTCCCATCCAAAATGGATGGATGGGCTGCAGAAGGATTTAGTAAATATAAAGCAAGCATGGTTATTGAGCAAGTAATGTGCATATATTAGGGAGTGCTCTGTCAGCAGTTTGTTATGGTCAGGTAAACATGTTTGTTGATATTTTATTTATTTATTATTTTTCCCTCGTGTGGGTTTTCTCATTAAAGTGGCTAAAATTAGGGCTGCACAATATATCGCCGGAGCATCGTCATCGCAGTGTGCTCTTGCGCAGTAGTCACATCGCAGAACAGTGCAATATCAAGCAAGTCAAATTAACTCAACCACCTCAACTTTTTTGCTGCTTGATAAAAAAGGAAAACTTGGACAGTTCTCATTTCAAGTTTGTCAGATGTAACATCATTTACTACGATTTAAGAGTTCTTGGATACACAGTTTGTAACTGTGAGTGACGAGCAGGCTCTGCATGCACAGTGAACTAGCAATCCCAATATTATTCTTGATCAGTTGATCAATTCTTTTAGGAATCTCAATTATTTTCATATGGAGCAACTGAAGTAATCTGGTGAAAAGAAAAATATTGCAATGTTAGTTTTTTCCAATATCGTGCAGCCCTAGCTATAATGCACCTGTAGGCTTAAGTCTGGCTCATTTAACTTGTTAAATATTCTCCTCATTTGCCTATTGCCATCAATGTTCCATATGTTTGTCAACTTGTTCTTAAATGATTCTCTTTCTGCAGCCTCAAATGGACGAGAAGATCCAGCTGGGCCCCCGAGCTCAAGTCACGTGGGTGAAGGGCAGCAGTGGAGGAGCCAAGGCCAGTGACTCCGGTAAGAAGACGCTTATTAACTGACCCATGAACACGATATTGTACAGACCTGAAATGACATGAGCACATTTCATCTTCTGTCACGTAGCAAAACACTAAAAGTGACTCAGAGGTGGAGCACCAGACTTTAATCCTTCAGCTGGCAAGAGGTGAAATTACTTCACCTTGTCACATGACATCATCTGTGCTTTTTGACCGATCCAAATAATCAGATGAGATGATAAAATTAAATTCCAACACTGGTTACTTTCTGAGCTCCTGTTATTCTTTTTGGGATGGGGGATGGTCCTTATCCAAATTGAGGGTGTAAGGATATAGGCTGTACAGATTGTAAAGTCCCTTGAGGCAAATATGTGATATTGTGCTTTATTAAAAAAAACTTGACTTGATTTGACACACAAATCACTAGTTGCTGTGTTGCTTAATGTAAATGTTGTATTGATAGTTTCCGAAAGTCCCCAACTCTGGAGAGATTTATTTTTTCCCTGTTAATCAGCATTGAGTTTTGTATTGTCTTTCCATATTAGTCTGGTATATGATGCGCTTGATTTTTTTATCTCTTATAACTTTTCTCCCCATAACAGAACTATCACGGACAGCAGGCCTCAATCGTTACTCTGCCCTGCAGTCTACGCCTTCACCTCAACCCTCCACCGCTCCTCCACAGAACCCAGACTTTGACTCCAGAAGAACTCTGGGAAGGTAAATAACAATACCCGGGTCATATTTATATCTCCTGTTAAATCTGTATGTTTCTGTTTCTGACAGTTAATCTCAGTCACTTCCTGATTTACCTATTTTATTTTCTTCTCCCAGCAGTCGTAGCAGTACAGGGAGGGAACGCAGCGAGAAGCCACTGATCTCTGCCCCTCCGTCGTCACGGCCCGGACCGTTCACCAGGGGCAGCAGCTCGAAGGAGCTGCTGGAGAGTCAAACCCCCGAGGAGCCACGAAGAGACCGGGAACGAGAGGGAGCCGAGCCCCGGAGGCCGAGTGTCACCGAGGACAAAACAGAGTCCGAGCACAGCAGAGTCAGAGAGTCTGGTGAGACACAGTACTGCACAACAGTGGACATTCATGAAAAGAATATTGAAATATATATCCGTCTCTAGTGGCACCACACTGATATTTGTTTTCTGTGATTTTATGCCATGTGTACATGAATGGAGAGGATTTGTATCTATTTTAAAGTCGGTACAATATAAAATAAGATATAAAGGTAATTGCTATTTAGCTTTTTACCGCGCTGTGTATGTTACTGTGTTATTGGTGGATTTCTCACAAACAGTCGCTGGAAAGTGTTGGAAAGGGCAACTTTATATATAAAGTGCATTTCATACACGTGCAATTCAATGCGCTTTATATAAAAAACATAAATACTCAGTTTTAACCTCATTTACATTTATTTGTATATTGTTTTCTTTGTATTATAGCACATGTAAATCAATATAGGACCAACCGCAGGTTGAAATCCTGTATATAACCAAAATGATCACCCGTTACTAAATATCAATACATATGTTGTTTTTTTTGTCTAGTTAGTGAAAATCTTATTGTTAAATATGTTAACCCAAAAAACATAAACAAATCTGGATCACAAAGTGAACATTTGACAACTAACTTTGCTCATAATCTGTATTTATTAAAATCAGAATATAGAGTAAATTGGAGCTTATTGGGGGATTCAATTGGAGGTGACATGGATCTTAATCTTGCTCCGTTTACCAAAGACACTGTTGTCATTGTTGTTTATACATCGACAGTGAAACCTGAGCCAGTGGTCCAGACCCCGGACAGACCTGCTCTGTCTGAGGAGGAGATAGAGAGGAAGTCCAAGTCCATCATCGACGAGTTCCTGCACATAAATGACTACAAGGTACTGAGATTCACGAGAAAATCAACAGTAGATGCCTGTTTAGGTGTTCAGTGTCTTTAGGTCAACAAAAAGGTGCTTGGAAGGTTAGAAAGTCAATGATTCCTTCTTCTGCTACAAATTCATTTATTATTTAAATAATTTATTTGTCCTTATGTAAGTTAGTATTTAATGTTCTTCTGCTATTAAATTAGTCAATTTTTAGAAAACGATGCATTATGTATTTTTATCTTATAAACATTACATGGATACATTTAATGTATATAGATTTATATATGCTCTTTAATTACTAGGATAAAATCAGAGCAGTAGCTTTCATCATCTTACTGTATCACGTGCCTGAAACAATATCTAATAGAATTCTAATCCATGTAGTGTTTAAGTTCCACTTATTCGCTCAGTCTTGATCTTATGTTTTTGTTTTCTGCAGGAGGCTGTCCAGTGTGTGGACGAGCTTGACTTGGGCTCTCAGCTGCACATCTTTGTGCGTGTCGGGGTGGAGTCGACTCTGGAGCGCAGCCAGATAACACGGGACCACATGGGCCAGCTCCTCTTCCAGCTGGTGCAGCAGGGAATCCTGCCCAAACCCCAGTTTTACGAAGGGTCAGTTCACCTGTTAAATGCACTTTTTTGGAAAGTCAGTGGGGTTTCTTTCTGCTTGCCTGCTTTTTGTGAATATTGATTGAAACACATTTGCTTGTTCTAAAGTGTTTTCTAATGATTTTGTGGTGGCAGTAACTAGTTTTAATAAAACGGTTACGGTTTGTAATTAGGGCTGGGCGATATGGCCAAACATTTTATCACAATAAAAAAATTCAAACCATTCCATATCAATAATTATCCCGATAAATGTCAAATGATTATTTCTATCAAGTTAAAAAGGCTGATTTGCTTTTTGAAGAAATCAGATGGTTAGTTGTGGTTTTAAACTGTTCTTTATGGTCAGAACATGACAAACACTTGCCAAATAGTGGATCAGTTAAAAAATCTGAGGAAGAACATTCAAAACAATTTAGATCAAATCTTTTTTTTTTTTAATGCTTGAGTAACATTAAGTAAAATCTTTTTTTCAGTCCCTTTTCTCAACGAAATAAATATCTTAATAGAAAAAATAAGTGCTAATTTGTTTGTGATTCAAATGAATTAAATCAAACATTTATTGACGATATATTGAACCTTTGTTATATTGTTATAGAGGAATATTATATTGCGATAATTATCATTATTGATTTATTGCCCAGCCCTATTTGTAATTGTAGTTCTCTAAACATCCAAATGAAAGGGAGCCTATTTATCATTTTCAGGCCTGTTTTGAAGAACCTCTTTAGTTGCTTCTTAAAACCTTTTGTTGTCGATTTTTCAAATATAAATCACGCCAAACTGTTCAGTGAGATATTACTCTATACATTTAAAAAAAAAAAATTTCATAGTATTGGTCTTGGAGTAGCATAATGTGACCCCTCCTGATCTGCCTTGTTTCATAACTGTATTTCCAGAAAACAATATTTTCAAATATGAATACATAAAATATTGTATTAATTAATATATATTTGTAGTTATATTAGTTAATAACCTACATCTGAACCTTCAACTTTGTGATAAAACAATATTTTGTTAGTGCTTAAATACAGTAAGAGCGTTATATTTTATACATGTTTGCACTTTACAAGTTGTGTCCTCACCACCGCTGTGTCTTTTGGTTGGTCAGGTTTGCAGACACGCTGGAGCAAGCAGACGACATGGCCATCGACATTCCTCACATCTGGCTGTACCTGGCCGAGCTGCTCAGCCCTGTGCTGAGGGAAGGGGGCTTCTCTATGAGAGAGCTCTTTAGGTACTGAGCCGCCTCTATCTGAGTCATTCACCTCTACTCAAGGAGACCATATGCTCAAACTAAAGACAAATTTGAGGAGTTTGCAACTAATTTGGTCTGTATTGGCTTCTGTTGGCTTAGCGTGAACAGGCTTGGTGGCGGAACTATTCTCACTCTGGATTGTTTACCACCACAATACGCCGTTTTGATCAATATTTTCATTGAACAAAATCATTTAGTGTCCTTTGGGCCACATTTTTGTAGCTTGTTTTACCTTCCTCAATTCATTTCCAAGATTAATTTCCGGCTATACTTGGATGAACATGAACAGGTGAACAGGAAGTTGTCTCATTCTCACCTAATCTGACCATATCTCAAGTAGCAAAGACGTAATTTCAGTTGTTTAGCTTCCATTCTTCTGTATGAAGGAACACAGTTGGGGAGACGTACATTTAATTTCTGTTGTCTCTGTGTGTTCACAGTGAATTAAGCAAACCTTTGCTTCCTGTGGGAAGAGCTGGGATCTTAATTTCTGAAATACTGCACATACTATGCAAACAAATGGTAAGCAATAATTTAATCTTCAGTTGTGTTTATTTCTTGTGCATACATTTGTTTCCTCCTTCTCATTATAAAGCCAGTGGAGTAAAGTAGTTGTACCAATAACTTTATTGTTGTTAGGGATGTACACAATAAATAGATGCTCAGTCATCGTTGTTCACTTAAATGTCTACCAAGGTTATGTATCGATTATATTTGTAATCATATAATAGGAAATACCATCAATGTGAGAGCTCAGAGTAAGTACGAAGTTATTTTGTGTGATTTGATTTGTTCATTTTGGCTAATTTTTCTCGTTAAAATCTTTTTCCCTTGTAACCAGACAGAAGATATAAGATATTTCAGAGAAGAGAGATGTGACTTTGTCTTGTCTCCACAGAGCCATAGGACAATGAGTTCTTTGTGGAGGGAATCTGGCCTCAACTGGACCGACTTCCTGCCAGAGGGAGAGGACGTCCAGGCTTTCATCTCACAACAGGTTGGTTATAAAGGCCTCCACTTAAATCCAGAAATGGCAATGTTATAGAAAACCAATCGTTTGCTTTCTTTATACTAATTTAACACAAAAAGCTGACAAAGAACACAATATGTCCCACCCCCTCCTCCATTGTTCTTCCTCCTCTTTCTTTTTCCCATCATCTCTCCCTTTATTTCCCGACGTCCTCTTGTCTTGATACAAACAGAAACTCCAGTTCCTTCTGTCGGACGGCTCCAGCCCTGAGGCAGCTCTGTCTAAAAGGATTTTGTCTCCTGAAGAGCTGAGCCACCAGCTGGAGAGACTCCTCCTGGAGGACATGGCCAGTGACGAGCAGATCTTTGACTGGGTAGAGGTATGAGAACACTCTGAATGCACACCTGAATGCACACCTTTCTCAGAGAGAAGAACAAACTCTGCTGGCTAGTGGCTAAGATCCAGAGGGGAAGACAGTTATATACGACATACAGAACTCTGACGCTGCTCATTTTCAGAGGCAGCAGAAACATTAAAGTTGGAATGTGACAAAAGAAAGCGGTAGGTTACTGAATTAGAGTACAGGTTGGTGCTTACAGACAATAGGTGCTTGCTGCAGCTACATCCAAACTTACCATACCAAACTGTTGCTATCCACCTACTGTAGTCTCCTTAAGCAGCCAAATAAAGCAGGTTGTAGCTAAAATGAGGAGAAATGGTAAGCAATATAATATAGCAAGCTTAACTAATTAATATGATAAACATTCTTTATTGGCCCAGACCAGATAATCCAACTTTGTAGCTGGTGTTGCTAGAAGAGTGCAATTTTCCCCAGATTTCCCTGGTGTTTACACGAGGGACAAAAGGAGACGGCAGCCACTTGCTGTTAGAAAGAACGTTTAGAGTTCAAGCTTAAATGTGGAGTTTTTCTAAATATGTTCTTAGAGCATGGTTGCGCTGACTACTTCAGCTCAACTCACGGGTATCCTTTTTTTTTTTTTTTTTAGGGGGCACAAGCAAGATGTGCTCCTTAAGCCTAGTTCACACTACATGATTTGCCCGTCGGTGAGCTCGGTGACCGTTGGGCTGTGATCGGGGGTAAAGCAGTGATCGATCACACACGACAACTTCAAGACTCCCATTACAAGACGGCAAGTTGTGTAGTGTGAACAGCACGGCCATCGGCCGACGCTGAAAGTCATGTGGTCTGCACCAGCCTTTACAGGTCTACAGGTCATTCGCTTGTAGCAGGGTTAGGCGTCTTGAGCTCTTCGTGTCCACATGTCAAAGTGTTCTCAAACAAGACCCCAAATTGCCCCTGATGGTCAGAAACCTTGCACGGTAGCTCACCACAACAGTATGTGAGTGTGACTGGCAAATTACAAAGTGCTTCAGATAAAAGCGCCACATAAATGAAGTCCATTTACCAGTAAACAACTGAACTCAATGGTCCAGGTAGTGACTCACAAATGTTAATAGTAACACTGTGTACCAGATGCCATTTAGTAAAATGGTGAATAACAGTGGATAAATGAAGGCTGTTGGTGCAAAGAGAAACTGTTGCTCACATGGTTGTCAAAGGACAAGGCATATCCCTTTGCTGAACATGCTGCTTCTTTCAGTACTTATCAGCCCTTTTTAACATGTAACATTTGTTTTTATTTTTTTTTCAACTGAAAGTGTTTCTTATTCTTCTGTAGCATAACAGCTAAGATGTGTTAAGCCATGTGAAATTTACATATTGTGTATTTTGTCCTCTTCCTCTGTGCTCCATTTCCCAGGCAAACCTAGATGAATCTCAGATGAGCTCGTCCCCCTTTCTGAGGGCTTTGATGACAGCTGTGTGTAAGGCAGCAGTGAAAGGTAAGCACTCCTACCACCTGGAGGAGAGACCCCTCTGTTCTGCTAAAATCATGCTGCTGATTGCAATATTTACTCTCTGCCAAATGCAGATTTGCTCAGCGTGCACTCACTCTGCCTTCTACTTTAACTGAACAGATGATAACACCAACTGTCGAGTGGACACGGCCATCATCCAGAGGAGATTGCCTGTATTACTCAAGTACCTTAACTCAGACACTGAGCGACAGCTGCAAGCACTTTATGCACTTCAGGCGCTGATTGTCGCCCTCGATCAGCCTCCAAGTAAGTGCTGCGTCTTAGTTTACTACTCCTACCTCCTCCCGTTTACTCCTCCCACCTCCTCCTAATGAAACAGAGGTTTCTTTTTCTTATCAGAGAAGATTATTTTATGGTTACAAGCTGTGTTGACACCAGCAATATTATTATAGGAGTTCACCAAGTCATCATGGATGTCATGGCCATCACTCAAAGGACTTCTCATCCAACTTTGAATCTTAATAGTATTACTGTTACTCTGTAACATAACAAATAACGTGGAGTGAAATCACATTTTCTTTGACCACACCCACCTCCAGAATTGTAAAAGGCCCTGAAAACACATTTTCTAAATCAGTTTCTTTTCTCCGTGATAGGGTCTTACATGAAAACATAATTTTCTTCTGTGAGAGATTTCTCTCTGTGCCTTTCTCTCTGGTTTGAAGTAGGTGATGTCTAAGTGGAAAAAATTGATGTCATGCATTTTTGAGCACCAATCAGGATTTAACAACATTTGAATCAAAATTTAGGGATGTGAGGTTGTTTGTTTATGTTTCCAAGCTAGTGTCACTCAGAGGTGATCATGTAATTTCCACACAGTCCCGACGAAGCAGATTGGCTCTGTTTTTGAGTGTTAAACCCTTAATAAATACTACGTAAACATACATTTGTTTCTTAACTACAACTTTGATTGTTGCTTGATTAGTAATGAATATTTAATGTTATAGAGAAATATTAAAGATTTTTAAAGTTTTAGGGGCTTTATTCTTGTAGGTTCACAAGTTATCAAAATTCTTGTCAAGTTAACAAACTACGTGGGAGTCGTTGACATATTTACCAGCCACTGAGCAGCAATTTAGTGTCGCACTTCCATAAAGTTGTAGGACATACAGTTGTTTTTTTTGTTTTTTTTTTAAACAACTCCAAAAACACTGGATCCTACATTTCACATGATGCAACTCAACAGCATCATATATTAGATCTTCTCTGATTGGGATATGTCCTTGTCTTTTAAACTTGATGTTCCCGGTTTGTAATGTAAGGTTTCTGTATCTGTTTTCTCAAGCCCATGTGATGTCACTCCTCTAGAGCCACAGAAGACCTTATACAACTGTTTTCACAGACTGGGTAGAACTAATCATGGCGCCAAACAGCACATCAGGTGTAAAATGAAGTGCCCGTTTACCTTTTAAAAAGGCACATACAAAAAAAAATCTAATCATCTGTAATAAACATTGTGTATAATGCTTCAATATCAGTTCTTAAGTAGCTCTCAGTGTAAATGGTTATTAGTTTGCAGTTTACAATAACATGCCCAACATCATGGGTTTCCAGTCTTTTGCTGATGAAAAACAAAATTACAATTTCAAAGTCATTCTGAACAGCCACTGGAACATTTTAATTTTAAAGATATTTTGGTGTTTTACCTTTTTAATTTGAAAGAGACAGGAGAAAATGCAGCTGAGGTCCCCAGCCAGGATTTGACTTGGGAACATTCAGTTTATCGGAGTTAACTTGGATGAGTGACTTGCCATGGTGAGCTCAGGACAGATGGCTTATTAACAACAACACTAGTGGTCGACCGATTTGGGTTTTTCAGTGGCCGATGCCGATATTTAGGGAGCAGGGTGGCCGATGGCCGACACATAATGCCGATATCACAACAAAGGAAAAAGTATGTCCATAATTCCATGCGGAGTATAGTCTGAAATACATGGTTTTTGCCAGTAATGTGTAATGTGTTGTTTTAGATGGATTTTTTATTAATTAATGAAATGGAAAAACACATTGGTGTAGATTTCAGAACAGGACTGGTGTTTAATGGAGAGTGGGGTACAATTTGTCAGAAGTGATGTCATTCAACTACACTGTCTACTGTATAACAAAATATATTTGAAGCTAGTCAGTAATAGTTTTAGATTATATCTGTTGTCATTTAAGAGGAATATCTGCCTTGTGAGTGCAGGTATTGGCCGATGCAGATTATCTCAAAATCCCAGATTAATCAGTCTATCACTAAAGAACACAATCATATAACAAGAGCATATTAAAATACGCAAAGCACCTTAAATACAAAAGCTAAACACAGTGATACCTTAAAGTGTAAAACGCCTGCAATTCAAATGAAATAACATTAAAATAGACAACATACCATAAATAATTACAGAGAAAATGACATGGTTTACTTTTTCCAAGAGTCAAAGAGCCGCAGGAAATGTGCTTCTTTTGAACCTCCCATATTTAAAACAGTTGTCCACACCTACTTCAGAGGGCATATACTCAAAGAGGGGAGCTGCTGGGTGCATGTTAACCACTAGGCCAACAGATGCCCACACTGAAACTTTTGAATTAATTGAAATATGAGATGATTGGGTGTTACTGCAGCAGGACTGAAAGTAGTGTGAGATTTTTTCGTTAGTCACAGAAAAACTGGTATAATTTGTTAGATACGAGACACTTACCCGCCTGCGGGAAACTGCACACATTTCACCTCAAAGAAAAAAAATCTGTTTTCTCCACACATCGTTTGGTACGTATAGATTTTTCACTTCCTGAATCTATGAGCCAAAATGATGACTGATGTGTCTTTGCACTTTCAGACCTTCTCCGGATGTTCTTTGACTGTCTGTATGATGAGGACGTCATCTCGGAGGACGCTTTCTACAAGTGGGAGACGAGCAAAGACCCTGCCGAGCAGCATGGTAAGGGTGTGGCCCTCAAGTCTGTTACGGCCTTCTTCACCTGGCTGCGGGAAGCGGAGGAGGAATCGGAAGATAATTGACAAGGGAGACACCCGGGGACATGGCGTAGTAGAACTGCATCCTTACAGCAGAACAAACATTCAAAATGGGTGTATGGGCAGGACGACATGTTTACGGCTGGAATTTTTTTCTGCGGTACGGTTCTGAAACATGCCGCCATTTTGAGTTTGGATTCCAACGGCGGAAGCACTAAATACCTGTATTATACATAGAAAATATTTTTGTTTTAAATTTTAACTTACTTTTCTTTTGTTACTTTTTAAGAAGAGACTTAAAAGATACATAGCTTCTGGACTCCTTAATTTATTATTTTTTTAAGGACTGCAAATACAAAAGTTATTTAACATTTGCAGATGCTCACAAATGAGAACAAGACAACAGAAATAACAATATAATTAATTATAATAACAAAATAATAATTGTGAAATAAATAGTCTCCCTGGATTCCACACTGTTGGGTTTGAAACAGGGTAAAACAAAATTATTTTTGGGATGAATGGGGGAAGCAGAGATAAAAAGGAGTTGATGCACAGAAACTATTAACGTTGTCTGTGTATGACGTTTGAGGTCAAAGGTTATCTCCTAATAACCAGGAAGTGTTCCCCTCAGCCTTGGCTCGCTCTACATTGAAATGTACATACACCTCATAAGAGGTAAAGATATGCATTCAAGAAGCGATGCAAGTCGGTCCACAGAACTGTTGAAACAAACGCAGACGAACGAACCGGATACATTCAAATAAAATGAGCAAAAAAATGCAACTTTAAAAAGTTAATGGCCAGGGTCACTGAACATAAAATGCTTGTAATTCTTCAGACCTACAGAGCAGATTAAAGCTTGTAAATACATTAAAGTCAAAAAAGGTGTTTAAAAAAAATGCTGGTTCTCATGATTTGTTCTTTTGATGGTTGGTGTTCGGAGATGTGGGTTTCACTTGCAAGTTGTTTCTTTTTTGGAGACTTAAGGTGTGTGTGTGTGTGTGTGTGTGTGTGTGTGTGTTAAACTGAATAAGTTTTCCCGTTTTGGATGCCTCATCATCCTCAGAAGAAGAACTGAATGATTTGACCAGGAGAGGAACAGCTGGAGTCATTGGGAGCCACTGGTTTGGTCTGCTGATCAATTAAAATTATCAGCAATTGTTATGAATTAACTCACAATCAGTGCCTTTTGCTTTGAAATTATTGCAGCACTTCCTAACCACACTTTACACATTCGTGTGTCTACTGTGTAGAGATCCAGTTGAGATGTGTTTCGGTGTGGTCAGGCATGCAGTTGCATTCATTTTACAATGTCTGTTGTGATTGCTTATCAGATCACCAAATGTGGTTTGTGTAATTGTATGCCCACAGGCCTCTGATGCATTCACGTCTTTACAGCTGTTCACTTGTTTTCTGATCACCCAAAAAGCAGTTTTAACACACCTTGTGGACATGGAGACTTGAGCTGACCAGATTATTGCTTTAACAGACATTTTCAGCCTTCTAATTGTGAGGATTTGCTGCTTTCCTGTTGTATTTCAGATTAATTTTGGGCTTGAGACTGTTCATAACCAAGTAAGCTATTATGTTCATATTGGGCGAAATTGTGACATGCATTTAATATATGAAATATATTTCTGGTGTTTTCTGTCTATATTTTACTCAGAATGTGTATTTAACGTTACTTCTGTAACATACTGAATTATAAAAGGACTCATCATTTTAACTTTGTTAGCATTAGACATCTACAGCTCCTAGCAGTCTATCAAAACATCTTCAGAGCTGTAGTTTCTGAACGATATCGGTGATATTTTAAAAAAACAAACAAAAAAAGGTTAAAATAATGATGTGTTCAGATTTATATTGACCTGCACGGTGGAATACATGAAGTTAAATCAAAATATGGACACTACACTACTAGTGGTTGGGCTTTTCAGAAAGAATAAAGAAAGGGGGGGAATGTTTGAGGGCACTGAATCCCATACAGCTTGGTGTACTTTTGTTTTGTAGTTTCACCGTTTCAAAGGTTCGTCTCGGCCGCCATGACAGCGGGAATCCGTCGACGTCCCGTCTGACGCCGCGACGTGACCAACGGTCCTAATGGGGCGGGGCTCTTAAACAGCGACGTCTAAATAAAGGATCGTGCAGAAATATACTCCAAATTATTTGACTTTTTCTCGACTAGTGAAAGGTAAGTTTGAATCGGATTTTGATACGTTATTAGCTAAATGTGTAGTTGCACGGATGCGCTGCTGGAAATAAACGTCGGCTGGTGGGTTTTATTCCATGCAACTGAAATGTATTTTATCTGCCTTGTGCGACGCCATCACTGTAGAAACCAGCGGACAAAATGGCGAAATTGCCGGAAATTTTGGGGGAACTCATCTTTTGGCACGTATGGAAATGATCGGAATGCATTGGCGAAGGCTGGTGGATAAGCCAGAGAAGAGTGCACCGTCTTGAAGGCGGTGTGTGTTTTTCGTTATGAGTGCACCTTTTCTTGTGTTTAAAGATAATGGGCTTCAATGAATGAAGTGGGTTTGGCAGTCTCACAGTTTCTAACCACGCACATTCACAGGAATGGGCCTCAAACCAGCGCAGTGCCAATGTGCTTTCCTGGTGTTCAGATGCGTTTCATTTTCCTCATTCAGGTAAATCTCGTGATGCCGATACGCCGAGCAGCAGCGACTCCAACACAGGAGAAGGCCCCCTCCTCTGCAGCAGAGAAAGGTTAGGCCGGGGCTGTCCATCGCCTTAACTAAAGAACCGTGAACACACAATCATCACTGATACAGAGTTCACTGTGCTCTCAGTACCCATTACAATCCACACAACCACACACTGTAGTCTGGATGGCTGTGTGGGCATGCCAACTTTGTGTTTACAACCCTCCATCAGCAAGGCAAGTCACTACACCTGAGAAATAGTGTCAGAATAAAATACAACAATGTTCTTGGTACTTACATGCAGAAAAATAATAACGTGGATATGATGAATAAGCAGGCGCACACATTCATTGTTCAGTACTGATTCACACTCTTTCAAATGAGGAAAAGGACCATATTTAAACCATAAGCTCAACAGATCCCGGCTGTCATCAAAACATTTGGTATTATGTCTTTGAGACTTCACAGAGCACAGGCCTCACTACTAGCAGATATGACCAATCAGCAGCCAGTCACAAGGCCCCAAATAGTGCACCACAGTTTGGAAATCAGACATAACACAAGGGAAATCACATGCACATCCAGGGCAGTAACAGTATCAACCTTTAAACTCTCTGAAGATGAGGACGTCCTCGAAATCCTGGTAGCGTAGTGGTTAAGGTGCATATCGTGCAACCATATAACATGCACGGTTTGATTCTAGCCTGAGACTTCTGTTGCATGTTGTACAGTCTATCCTCTACATCAGGGTATGTTAAACTATGGGTCCTGGCCCAAAATGGGAATGTGAACTTGTATTTCTAAAAATCTGTACTTTCAATGTTTTTGTTTTACTTTTAAAGTTAAAAAGGCTCCTACAGTGGCCACTCTCTTGCTAAATTCCTTGCGCTGCATGACACCCCCCCCCTCCAAAAGCAGAACAAATTAAAGAATAATTATAGAAAACTGCAAAACACAATGTTCCCACAGCGAAACAGTCAGTCGACTACCTGGTATTTGTAACAAAACCTACAGAGCTGTGTGTATTCTTTGGAAATGTAATACGTTTGCCATTTGAGGTGACTAAATAACACCTCTTCCTTTTCATTTGCAGTAGTTTTAATGTAGATATTATAGTGGTTAATTATACATCCCCAGGATAAATAAATGTATCACCACTCTATAAACTAAAGGTATGAATGCCAAAAAGTAAAACAAAGAGAAATTGGCATTATCCACATTGTGTTTTGATTTAACTTTGTGATGCTGTCAGGGTTATCGCACTTTTTTTTTTTTTCTTCAATGGCTCTCTGTCCTCTCAGAGCCTGAAGTCTCCTCAGAGGAGTCGCCCTCTGCCGACGAGGAGCACGCTGCATCTTCAGCTGCTACAGCCGAGGCTGAAGACGCCAAGGCCATGGGCGAGACCGAGCCCACAGAGAATGGAGAAAAGTCTGAAGGAGCCACGGCGGAGAAGGGAGGAGAAGGAACGGAAAAGAAAGAGTGAGTTTCACCAGAGAGCTAATCTGCAACTCTGAACACTGCGATATTTCACTTTGATAGCACTTTTATCCGTTTATTATCCTTACCTCTGCTGGATAACAGCAGCCTGCCCCACTACTGGATGCAGTGTTGCATTTCGAAAATATGTGACCGGTCACAGCCACATTTGTTAGGTAGATCTCAGACAGATGTACCAGTCGCTTTGCCCGCAGTCTTGGAGGAGTCCAGGAGGAGAAGACGTGATGGACATGATGAAAGTCTGGCCACTTGTTTCCAGCTCAGTCCATATCTAAAACTATCTACAAAGCCACATACAGTCAGAACCAAAAAAATTGCTTAGCAAATATATGTATTGGTATTAGTGGTCGACCGATATGGGGTTTTTAATGGCCAATGCCAATATTTAGAGAGTAATATTAGTCCTGTATTATTCCATGCAGAGTGCAAACTAATATACATGGCCATCTTAAGCAATAACTTTTTGTTTTAGATCAAAAAATACATGGTTATGCTGTAGATTTCAGAACGTGACTGGTGTTTAAGAGAGAGTTGGATCCAGTTTGTCTGAAGTCACGTCATTCAAATGCATTATTCTCTAAAGTATAACAATATATATTTAACGCTAGCCAGTAATGGTTTTAGATTTACTGTTATTTAGGATGATATATTGGCCTAGTGAGTGCAGGTATCGGCATATGCCGATTATCTCAAAATGGCAGATATCAGGTCATTTAATTGGTCTGTCACTAATGAGTACCCCGACATTAAAAGGAAACAAGTGGAAAAAACCTTCCATGATAAAGTTTTGGGGTCATTTAACCTGGCTTTCCAAGTTAACTCTTAAGTTAATCATTTCTCCTCCTTTCCTTCTCTGAGACCTTAACAAAGCAAACATTCACTTTTCTGCACATAGTACACTAGCACAGCAATTCAGTTAGGGTCAAATTACTATGGTGATCATTAAGACAGATGTTCTAAAACTCCATTTTGTCTTTCCCACCGGTGACAAACGGACAAAGTGACAAATGCAAGGACTGCGCGGCTGGACAGTGCGCAACACACTGCTATGTTCTCCTACTAAGGTGAGGATGTGATAAACATAAGGGTGGTAACCATCACAGTGAAATATCGCTTCTAAAAAATGATCCACTTCACTGAACTTGCTCCTTTTGGCGACAGGTTGAAGGATGGCTACAAGTACGAGAAAGCCAAAGTCAAGAAGATGAAAAGGACGATTCCTGCGTGGGCTAGCGTCACTGCCAGCAAAAAGGTTCCTGTTACCAACTTTGCAGGCACTCAGAACAAAGTGGATAATATCCTCATCGAAGCTATTACGGTGTGTACAAACTTTGTAAATCCACCTCTCAACGCAGTCAGTCACATGTGCTTGTTTTCTTTCCTTTTTGTTTTAAAAAAGAATAAAAATAATCTGTGTGATTTCTTGTCCACTTTCTTTACAGTCTTGTAATGACAGGTCTGGAGTTTCATACCAGTCCGTCATGAAATACATTGTGAAAAATTACCCAGGGATGGAACTTAACAAGAAGAAGTTTCTCATCAAGAAAGCAATGAAGAAACACTTGGAGAAGGGCACCATCAAACAGGTAAAGAATGTTGAAATTATCTAATATTATAGATAATAGCTATATAACTCATATTCAGACTTCTCCAATGCAAGGATATTTTAAAAAAGGCATCGTGTCCAGTCTGGGTGAAGAATTGGTGTGCTTTGTTTCATCAAATGTTAATTAAATTGAACTGACCCTGTGGTAAGCTCTGGACCCCTCACTTACTGCTGCTATGCCCGTCAAGCGTAGTTGCAAGCCACATATGAAAATGATAATGGGGCAGATTTACTGTCGAAATACTTCAACTAATACATTTTGAATCAGTGGGTCCTCGATTTTAGACAGAGGTAGACAAAAGCAGGCTTGTTATTTCTAGCTGACGACGACCATCAATTTTTCCAACTGAATTAACACTACTTGCTAGCGGATTATATTAGTTCTAATTAGCTGGCATATTGGCTAACGTTAGCTCCATGAGTTTGTTGAAAGTGCTGTCTCTGACTCACTTGAAAAATCCATAAAAGGTGTCTTAAAAATAGACTTGATGGCTATCCCAAATAATGATTTTAGCTGGGGTTGCTGGAGTGTAAACGTCCCCAAATTCACTAAAGAGCAGGGTAGAGTTGCTAACGCTTGCCTACACTCCAATAGCGTCCAGGACCTTCTCCAACACAGTGGGGAAATACTGCACAGACCATGGGCTAGTTGTGAAGCGCTCTTTATTTTATTTCTGTTTTTCAACGTAACCTGTAACCCCTCAAAATAATGTACTACCTGGCCTTGGAAGTAACGCTGGGTTAGGTTACTACTGTATGTTGTAAGTTGGTTAGCCTGATACGCAATTGTATTTATTTCACATTCTCACTTGAGTGAACCCAGGAAATGTCTCAGTTCTGCTTACTCTTATTTTTGCTCTGTCTCTCACACAGCTGAAGGGTAAAGGACTTTCAGGAACCTTCGCCATTGGGAAGCAGTCTACCTCCTCTAAGGTATGTTACAGCATAGGGAGGAAGTCAAGTGATGTACGATAGTTATATGCCAGACTTGTTCTTGGCAGGGAGCAGCAACTTCCTTGGGTCTTGTCTGGCAATAGTTCTTTTTATACTAGGGGTTTTGTAGAGATTACACAAATTAGATAAAACATATAAATTAGTGAGCTTTAGTGGTGAGAATTTGTTGGACAGAGACAGACTGTTCAGAGCTATCTGGCAGTAGCTTCATATTTAATGAACAGATAGTTGTTTTTTTTTAATCTTCTTCTCATCTAACTCTGGCCAAGACAGTATACATGTAGTTCCCAAAATGTGGAACTATTTCATCTAATTCATGAGTTAAGATTGAATCCCGTCCAACCTAGTTTGGACTGCAGTGTTTCTTCACTGATTTCCAACTTGTTCAGTGAGACAGAGCTTGTGCTCAGCAGCAGAATATCTTCAGTAGGAGATAACAGTACGATATTTTATAGGTCTAATCTTTAAATCAGTGACGTAGTATCAACAGTTTCCTTTTCCCATTTTTCCCTATGAGACTGGGATGTGTTTGGTTGTAATCGTCATGTCTGTAAATGGATGGTGTTTTAGAAAGCTGCTCAGAAGACTGAGTCTTTGGGAGACGCTCTTCCTCTCATCATCACTCGGCTCTGTGAGCCCAAAGAGGCCTCCTACAATCTGATCAAGAAATACCTGGAGCAGCACTTCCCCAGTCTCAACATTGAGAACAGGTACACGTGTACATTTACATTGGTGATTCATCTGATCCTTTTTCATTTTAAGAAGGTTTAAAGTGTTATACATTTCCAGAAAAAAAACAATTAGCTTAATCTGACCAACATTAAACTCCCCCAATATTGAGGTATTAATGATATGAAATAAAGTAGATGCAAGCAACTTGTTGCGTTTGGGAAGCTGTAACCTGTGAAAGTTGAATGTTTTCATATATATATATATATATATATATATAGATATAGATATAGATATAGATATAGATATAGATATATATATATATATATATATATATATATATATATATATATATATATAGATATAGATATAGATATATATATATATAGATATATAGATATATATATATAGATATATATATATATATATATAGATATATATATATAGATATATATATATATATAGATAGATATATATATATATATATATATATAGATATATATATATATATATATATATATAGATATAGATATATATATAGATATATCTCGAGAGAGAGAGAGAGAGAGAGAGAGAGAGAGATATGAATGAATATGAGAAACAGTGTGGTTAATAGTCGGACGTAATGCATTACCACGACAACCAAAAACTGACGAGCTGGAGTGTTCACTAACGATATGCTGCGTTAACATCACTACACTGTAAAGTTTATTGTACTTTACTGTCTGGCAGGAGTAGCTATTACTTACCCATGATAGAAACTAATGTGCGCGTATCAGCTGTTATCAATCATACAGTCGATGGTCCTGTCACGCACTGCACACGATAACTCCCACTACGTTTTATGGCGCGCTTACTTTACCGCGGGGGTGTGGGGGGTGCCTCCACTGATGCATTGGTAAAATGCAGGCTGCAGACTGTATATAAGACGGTGGCAGGTGAAAGTGCGACGCGTTTTCTGTCAACTGTCCTCCAACACCGCATGCACAAATGCCATAATGAAAATGAACAGCACATTAAACCAAGAGGAGGAAACAAAAAAATAAAATGACCCTCTGTTAGCTAACTTTCTGCAATAACTATGCTAGCTAACTACACCTGGCTAACTACAACTTAGTTAACTTAGCTAACTAAACTAGAAAGACAAACCAACAATCAGACACAGAGACATACCTACTGTAAGTTCTAAGTAAATTACATGATAAATTGGTTAGCTAGCTCACAACGATGTTTATGGGTTTGATGCTCAGGTGTAACAGTGCGCCTTCACAAGCTTGGAGAATGACGTATGACTTATGGAATTATTATAGTCTACATCACAACCCTGTTTTAACAACTAAGCAATTTTGCAACTTTGAGCACAAAATTAAGCCATTTGTCAAAAAATATTTGGCGAACTATGTGGGTAATCAACATTGTAAGGAAATGAAAATATGAAATATCATAGAAATGTCAAAATACACTGGAGGGGGGGCTTTAAAAGGTAGAAGCTTGAATATGAATAATTTACTGACTCTGGTTCGTCCTCAGGCCAGACGTCCTGAAGGTAGCCCTGTTGAAGGCAGTAGAGAAAGGACAACTGGAGCAAATCACTGGGAAAGGAGCTAGAGGGACCTTCCAGGTAACATTACCTATAACACGGTTTAATTTTTTTGTTGAGTCACATCTGCTGCTAACACATAAATTGTTCAATTATGTTGAAGAGCATTTGGCAACATGAATGCTTCTTCCCTCAATCGTTAAAATTAAAGGCACCATGCTGGATAAAGATGCTGTGTTTGTCATGTCACAAGTTCTCCTCTCACTCTCCATTTTTAAGCATTCAAGAATAAAATCTTATAAGATGAATTTTATTTGCAAGTAAAAAGCAAATCTGGATTTTTTTGGTGTGTTTTTTATTTTAATTTTTTTAGAATTGGGTATTGCAAGAAAAAGATATTGGCAGTTAATATTACCTAATAAAACATTAAACCCAGTGAGAAATAAAAGTGTTTGTCATACTGGCAGCATAAAAGAGAACTGACTGCATAGCTAGAAGCTTACAGATTCAGTGAAGGACAAATGATAATGGAAAATATCCTAAAAATGTTTATGTCTGACTGTCACAGCTGAAGCGAACTGGTAACCGGGTCCTGCTGAAGGGCGGCGCCCTAGAGGACGCCATCACAACCGCCATTACAGCAATGAATGAACCTAAAACCTGCAGCACCACCACTCTCCGCAGATACCTAGTAGACGCCAACAAGGATAGAAAGGAGTATCAATTAGGTGAGACCCCCCATCTCTCCTGCTTGCATGTCTTCGCAAGACTGCTGCCGACTTCTAACTGCTTTTTCAGGTTATTACAAATTGGGCATAATTCAAAGGTGCAAGTAAAGTATTTTCAAGTAATTGGTTTCCAAATGGAAAAGCACACTAAATTTACTCAATCATCATTTAGAATGTTTTCAGTTTTGTTCTTTGTGTTTACTATTGATTACTACTGATTTCTTTATTGGATGCTATTTTAACCATCAACTCAAGCTGATCACTGCCACGATTCTCTTTAGAGAATGAAACAAACTTACACCCACGTTTCAAGCCTATAAGAGGTGAGCTGTAGAGATATTGTGTGAGTGTGACTTTAAGGACTTTCATTTTATAACATGAAACCCAAACAACAAGGTTTGTCCATCCAAAATGGTGTTACTAAAAGGGTAATATTTTTTACTTTAGTGGCCAATCTGAGGAGGACCCTGACAAAGTGTAAAGTACTCGGCTGGATGGAGCAGATCACTGGCCACGGCTTCACTGGGACCTACCAGCTTTCGTTCCCTTTCTACCCAAGGTATGTCGAATACATTTGGAGAAAAGGGTTCCATTATTTAGTCATTTTATACTCTTAATACCTTTTTTCTTCATGACACTTTGTCTCAAGGTTTAAAAAATCTCAACATTATTGTCAAAAACAACACTGTGGCACACAAAAATACAGACAGTTCTCCTGCTTATGAGATATGGACCTTGTTATAAAATATTTATCTCCTAGTTGAGAGATTCTAAGTGCACAATAATGAGATGGATATAATAATAAACATCTCCAATTTTTGTTTAATATTTTTAGTGAATGCAATGTGCTACCATAGTAGTTTCAAATTCATACAGATATGTGAGGTTAGAGGGAAGCGCGGTGGTGCAGTGGTTAGCACTGCCTCACAGCAAGAAGGTCGTGGGTTCAAACCCTGGTTGCCCCGGCCTTTCTGTGTGGAGTTTGCATGTTCTCTCCGGGTACTCTGGCGTCTTCCCACCATCCAAAGACATGCAGGCTAGATTAATTGGTGTGTCCAAAATTGTATTTAGGTGTGAGTGGTTGTCTGTCTATGTGTGGCCCCGCGATGGACTGGCGACCTGTCCAGGGTATACCCCGCCTTTCGCCCAATGTAAGCTGGGATTGGCTCCAGCCCCCCGCGACCCTGTATGCAGCCTAAGCGGTTGACGATGGATGAGGGGTTAGAGGGTGGTGGATGAAAATTACCTAAGGTTTTGGAAAAATCACAGTAAAGGGACTAACAGACAGGCCAACACAACTAATATGCTTGTATTTATACCCGTTCTCAGATCTCTTCTTTTCTCTTTCTCTCTGTAGTCCTACCATCCTGTACCCAGACAAGTTCAAAGAGCATCCAGTGAAAAACCCTACACCTACACCCAAGCGAAGGCGGGCGGCTCACTCTTCTGACGAGTCAGAAGAAGAGTCAGAAGACGAGGAAGACGAAGAGGAAGAAGAAGAGGAAGAGTCTGAGGAAGAAGCTCCCCCCCGTAAGAGGTAGGTGTAGAAAATATTATCTGTACTTTGTATTAGTGGTCGAACGGTATTGGTGTTTTCAATTGCATATGCCAATATTTAGAGAGCAGGGCAGCCGATGGCGGATAAATAATACTAATATCAAAACAGAGAAAAGTCTTGTATTATTCCATGCAGAGTACAATCTAATATACACGGTTATCTTAGCCAGTAACGTGTTGTTTTAGATGGATTTTTGAATGAAATAAAAAAATACATTGAGTTATGCTGTAGACTTAAGAACGTGACTGGTGTTTTAGGGAGAGTGGGTTACAGTTTGTCAGGAGTGACGTCATACAGCTGCATTTTACACTCCACATTATAACAATATATATTTAACGCTTGCCATTAATAGTTTTTGATTACATGATTACCGTTTAAATAAATAAATGTATAGTATGGAGTGCAGGCTTTACACTTTTTTTTTTTCTTTTCTCAGTGACGCTATTTTCCAATAGTGTGTGTGTGTGTGTGTTGAATTATGCTCCTTTTACTTAAGTAACAGCTGCCTGTTCAAATTACTCTTAGGCAATCTCAGAAGAGGCCTCCACCCAAGGCCCGCCGTCCTCCACCACCCAAGAAATCTCAGAGCGCAAGTTCGTCAAAAGCTAAAGCCCGGGGGCGCCCCCTCGCAAAGAAGTCTCCAGCTAAGAAATCTGTCTCTCCAGCCAAGAAAACGGTGTCTTCAGCCAAGAGATCGACAGGGAAACAGTCAGCCTCTAAGAAGGAATCAACGCCACCACCTAAAGCCACACCTGTCAAGAGAGGAGCTCCTGCAAGAAAGCCCAAAACACCAGCTGTTAAAAAGCTAACCAAAAGGGGGTCCAAGCAACCTGTGTCCAGAGATTCATCCCCTGAGGAGGCTGTGGTCACAAAGGAGACGTCAAGGAGCGGGTCGAAGCGATCAAAACCCGAAGAGTCATCCCATGAAGAGCCTGCAGTTAAAAAGCCAGCGACCAAAAGTGGGTCCAGGCGGCACGAGAATGAAGAGTCATCCCCTAAAGCGCCTGTAGTCAAAAGGGGGGCGAAGAGCAAGAAGCAGTCCACTCGTAAGTCCAAGAGGGGGAAATACTGAGCCCAGGATAGCCTTCCATGGACTGGGCCGCTCTGAATATGCAGCGGTCTGCCGCTTTGTTTCAGTGCGCTCTCTCTCTCATTCTCTTTTTATGATTGTTTTCACCCTTTTTAATGGGGCAGTAGGTTTTTTTATTTTTATTTTGTAGAATTAGAACGTTATCCTACCAGTTAAGTTAACTGTACATTGAGAGTTTCTGAATTTCCTTTTTAATCACCATGTGTAGAAAAAGCTCAGTTAGTGTTGCCGTTTAAACAGATGTATGACCAGCTGCCAGGTCGGGAAAGCATAGCAAGATCCGACATACTGTAACTAGAGCCACGTAGTGACTTCTGTTTTTATATCTGTTCCTCATCCAGTCTTTAGGTGATGGCAGCACATGTTCCTAATATCACGTTAAGTGAAATATCAGTGTTTTGAAGGGATGAAAACAATATCCATTTTTAAGTTAAAATGTGGGTTGAAAAGTTTGACCAGTTACTAATGATATTAATATTTTATAAAACAGATTTTAAGGTTATTGTCCTGAGTTCTGGGATAAAACTACAGTATTTTGGCCATGCGGTACTGCAGCAGAATCTGCATTTTTATCCATATTTGTCCTTATATAATTTTATTATTAACGATGATTTGTTTATTTAAAACACAAAATTGCCCCCCAAAAACCTGCCAGGTTGAGGACTTCAGAGGATAAAACACTATGTTAGTATTAATTTCAAACATTTGGGGGAAAGTGTCGTCTTTTTTTATTTTGTTTTGGGGTTTTTTTTTGTGTGTGTGTGTGTGTGTGTGTGTGTGTGTGTGTGTAAACAAGCATATACATAAATTGATTTTATTGCTTCACAGCTGTAATTCAGTACCAAACTGTATGAAATGCGTGTTGTGAATAAGAAAAAGGAGGATAATAGCTCATACATACCCTGCATGCATGTATTCCTTGTGTTGTTAAGCTTTTTTTCCAAGTCATTAATAAAATGGCTATATTTGTAAATTCTTGCTGGGGGGTGTTTATGTTTTATTATATTATTTTAGCATACAGGGGACAAAATTAAAAACTAACAGCACATTTCCCTTGTTCCAGAACATAAACTAGTATTTTGACAGTTGTCTGTCATAAATTTATAAGTTTGTGGGTTTCTTTGTTCTGCACAAAACAACACAGTATTGTATAATCATGCCACAGGGCAACGCTTCCCAACTGGGGTTTGTTAGGACAAAATGATTAACTAAATGGTTTAAATGATTCACCTGATTTAACTGTCACTTCCTGAGGGTTAACCGGAACATTATCAACAACAACAAAACTAAGGGGATTTCTTTATGATAAATCATCAAAAAAGAGCACATATCATTTTTACAGCCTTCTTGTTTAAAGTGGAGAATATTATTCTACGTTTTTGATTTCTTGAGCAAGTTATGACTTTTGAATTACATTTTTTGAGGGCGATACTTTGCCACTTTTCTTAAATGAATTGATTACTTTAATTTCTGCAAGTTTGTATCAAATGTTGAAACCAAATACTATATTGCCTACATGTGGGAGAGGTATAAGGGGCATGTGTAGTGGTGGAAAGTAATTACATTTATTCAAGTATGATCCATCTAATATGCTACTTTCTACTTCTACTCCACTTTATGTCAGTAACTACTGTACTTTGTACTCCCTTTCATTTATCTGACATCTATAGTTACTAGTTACTCTTCAGGTTGATTTTATGTTTATTTGACAGGGACAACGGGGGTGGTGATGGTGCAGTAGATAAGACACATGCCTTTGGTGTGAGAGAGGGACCCGGGTTCAATTCCCCATTCTGACCCATCCACCAATGTGTCCCTGAGCAAGACACTTAACCCGTAGTTGTTCTAGAGGGATGCGACCTCTGACATATATAGCAATTGTAAGTCGCTTTGGATAAAAGCATGAGCTAAATGAATTAATGTAATGTAAGAGCGCGCAGTACATGCATTGTACCAGACATAGCTCAAAGCTAATTCTCTTCTGCCGTCCCTGGGCAGGTGACCATGGTACACAGAACATAACCATTAAAGATTAATAATAAATCCAAACCTTAAATTTCATAAAAAGCCGGACAAATAAAATCAAACCACATGTAATAGACTAAAAAGCAATAAATACCCATTTAAAACACAACATCAACAATCCCAATGCAACAATACACAATCCATCAGTACCGATAATGGCCACATTCAGTGTGGCACAGCTCAATGACTACAGTGATTAAGATTCCCAACCCTTTTTGGTTTGTGGCACCTCACAACAAAGCAGTGTCTGGTTGGGGGTTGGGTCAGCTTTATTTCCTCTCTAAACTTCACAGAGGATTTCGTTTAAATATTAAATATATTGTTTAAGGCTTTAACAGGTAAAAATGTCCAATTTTTTTGAAAAAGCTATAGATTATAGAAAACTCAAAAAGATAAATACAATTTTAAATAGCAAAACGTTTTTTTTATTCTTTTCCACCCTATTAATCATTTCATGACCCCCGAACTTATCTCGTGACCCTTGGGAGAGAAGTTAGAAAACACTGGGTTAAACTACTAAACTCAACTACTGATCTGTAAGTAAAGTTATCCTGGCCTCCAGAAGCTACAATAGTACAGTGCTGCTTACACATTGAGGCATCAGCATAATATAAAATAATAATGTCAAAGGGGGCCTTTTTCTGTGGAACAAGAACTTTTCCCTCTAATACATTTTGAATTCAGGACTTTGACTTGGAGTAGAGTATTTTACCTTTTGACATCAGTCCTTTCACTTACGTAAGTTTCTGAATACTTTCCCACCGCTTGGCGTGACGTCAGGTTGCGCAATGACCAGGAATGCGTTGAGCTACAAAAAAAAAAAAAAGTGTGGATAGAGACAGCAGCAGAGAGAGGGGTGGAGTGAAGTTTCATATACCCCTTCTCATCCTCCTTTTAAGCGTCCTACTCGGGTTCCTATTCCCCGAGCCCCGCCTCGGACCAGCAGCACACCTGGACCACCAAGCGGCAGCAGCAGGTGAGGGCGAGGAGGACCCTGACTGTCAAACGCGGCGTGTGAAGAAGACACAGACTGGGTGGAGGAGGTGGAGGCTCAGACTCTAAAAAGTGAGTTTCTGTGGTTTTAAAGTCTCTTGACAACCTTCGAACTGAGCTCAGATTGAGACGCTCTTGTGTAGGCTTACTGTTTGCTTCCACGGGGCGGAAACGCTCACGAAGTTTGTCATTTTACCTCACTGATTTTGGATTTCGTCCACGGCTCGAGACTTGGCTGTACGGACACGCGCACTAAAACAGAAACTTCCCCGTGTATTAGCAACGATCTTGAGGCTTTTACGGCGACCTGCAAAACGATGCACAGGCGCAAATTAAACCAAGGCCTGTGTCAGAATTAACAGATCACGTCCCTACATTGGACAACACTGTGCCAAACTTATATTTTTAACCCTCCTATAGCACTATTGCGATTGAGTTTCCGAAATGTGTGCATACATGTTTCGACAGTTTTTTAGATGAATTTTAGTGTCCTTTTGCTTTTGGGTGTAAAATGTTGCTGCTGTCTGGCTTTACAGAAATAAACAGGCAGCATGGGTGAGGCACCAGTCAGAGAGGACGGTGCAGTGACACGATCAGCAGAGGTAACTCTCATTAATGTCTTTGCCTGTGTGCATACGTGTGTGTGTGTGTTTGTTTTGCCTCAACTCTTTTCTTTATTGTGAAGTATGTGGGCTCATTTCCTGTGGATGACCATTGTTTGGATGACCAGATAGAGCAACTGCACACTCAGCTGAAGTCCCTTAAAGTAAGTCCTCAGCTGTCTTGAGGTTGCTCAAAATGATCAGCACCCCAAAAAGCTTATACCTGTTTAATGGAGCATACAATGCCTAAAAGGTTTGTTGTCTTCAATCAGACATGCAAAAGGAAGATGCCTGTGTCTATAAAATTTTCCATCAAAGGAGTGAAAATATATAATGAGGATGAAACCGTAAGTATGGTGGTTTATCTCTGATGAAAATATTCTGCACATACATAACGATTAAAGTTGAAGATGTAGTTTTAGTCACAGTGGCATCACGGGTTCTTATGTCTGCAGACGCTCCTGATGGCTCATGCCCTACGTAGAGTCTCTCTGTCCACTGCCCGGCCCATCGATGGCCAGTTTGCCTTCGTCTCACACAACCCAGGCAGCACTGATGCCCAACTGTACTGCCATGTCTTTCAAGCTAGGCATGCCAGAGCGGTAAGAAATGACCAGTGGCATTGTTCTTTTATTACAACAAAGGAAAATAGGGCTACTATTATTTACGGTTACTGCTCTGATGACAAAAAGATGACGTACACAATTTTTAGCCCAAATCTTGAACATGGCTATGAAATATCTGTGATTTTGACATTACAGTCCTATTTGTGATGCATCAAAAGGGGCGAATGTGTAATGTATTTTAAAGAGACCTGCGGGTTGGTGTATGAGGAGGGGCTGACAGTTTAAAAATACTGTGACCAAGTCCTTCATAGTTGCACCTAGTTGAACTTTTGCATGTCATTATTTATCACAATCTTCCGAAGCACTTAAAAAAAGTTGCAGTGGCTGTTGAGACAACATAAGTGAAAACACTTGTCTGGGTGCACCATGGGTGTGTGGGTGTATGTCACAATAAACTACAATTTACACAAGAGAGAAACCAGCATTAGATATAATATATAGAATAACTGATCTCATAGTAATGACAGAGACTGAAGCCCTTTCTAGATTCTTACCTCAAACTTAACCAAACTCTTATCTAACTCCAACCATATCTAGTCTTAAATTAACCATTTAACTTCATAAAACGTATGCTCAAAACCAACCTTGCTGTGTAACCATAAGATATTTTGAGTCAGCCCATCTGAGTTTGTGGTGAGGCTTATTCCGAAATAGAGAGAAAAGGATTACTATAACAACAATATATTACCTCTTCACTACACATTACTGTTGGATGTCTGCTGCTTGAATTTGTTAGGGAGCATTTTGACAGCCTAACTATATTTATGTCAATTACGGGTAACTTTAAAATGGACTACAGAAATGTCAAATAAGACTGCTTTGTAACTTAAGAATGTGGTTTACCAAATAACACTATCGAACAGTAAAGACCTAAAGTGTTAGTGCATTGCTCAAAGATTTATTCCATTTGAGTGTAACTGTTCAGTTTTCGGTGTCCACTTTCTCGCCTGCAGGCACAGTTCCTGAACCTGCTACTTTGCCGCTGTTTCCAGCTGTATTACTTGGAGAAGCACCCAGAGGAGGCCCAGAAAGACTCTGTTGACTCAGTGCCTCGTCGCAACCCCTCCCTACTCAACCACGGCTTCCCTCTCAGTGTTAGTGCCCTGGTGTCGTTCAGAAGAGCCCCTTTTCAAGGATTGCTAGGGACTAAGGTTTGCACATTAATGTCTTATATTCTCTCTTACGCTATGTTATTACTTCAATGCCAGTGTTTCCCTTCTAGTTTGCAACTTAATCTACCTGTATTCAAACATTTTGTTTCTCATACCCATCTATTGAAGAATCACAAGTCTGTTGATGACCCGCACAGCAGCCCAGATGAACTCTTCCCCACCTCCTCCCCCTCCCTGGTGCGCAAGAAAGTCATCCGGAGTAAAGGACTGCGCTCTGGGGCTTACCGCTCCTTCACTTTCACACCAGTCAAACAGCGCAGTGTTCAGGAAGGACTGAGTGTGTCAAAAGGTGGGCGAGGTGTTCACAGAGCGCTTTCAAGAGTTAAAGAGTTGATTAGGTAACACAAACCCCTCAGTGTTGGGTGATGGGCAGTCATTCACGGTCTGTTGTGGTATCAGAAGGGAGTTCTTGTAATTTTATACTACTTAATTAGGTGATGGATTATAGTCTTTTCTCACGTGGGTCATAGTGTAGATACATTTTCTTAAAGCACCTTACAGATGTTCATTTGACACATTGAAACAATGGGTTATTTCATCACCACTTTCCTTAGTTCATCATAGTCCTGTTATGTTTAAACCAAACATTTTCTTCACCAAGTTGGGATTATGGTTCCCCATGCAAACAGGTGGAGTAATTTTGGCTTCTTGACCTTTTTAGACCGTAAACATCTCCAAATTCACAATGATTTTTTTTCTTATATGTAAAACAGTAAACGACCAAGACAAGATGGCATTAAGGAGATCCCGCACCCCAAGCTTGGCCGAAACCGAAGAAGCATTGGCTCAAGCTGTCTGGTGTTGGGCTGGCATCGCAACGTGAGTGTCGCTCGTGCATTTAACATATCTCATGGACCGTATTTGCCTTCTCTGGTGCTTATTTGTTCTCGAGTATGATTTTCTAAAGGCGTGTCTTCTGTATTTTAGTGACAGCAGCTACTCCCTGCTTGCAGACGATGTTTTGGGATCTTACCTCCTGTGCCCACATCCTAAAAAGCCTGAATGTGGCTCTCTCATCATTCGCTTGCCCTCTGGCCTGATCACCCACGTCATAGAAAACACTTGTAAAGGGAAATTCCTGCTGAAGGTAATTGTTTTGTCTAGGCAGATTGAATCTTATCAGTGTTTCCCAACCAGGTATATTAATGGCCGCCAAAGTATATTTGGCAACCCGTTTTAGCATTTTGCAGAGAAATGCAAAGAGACACGGATACTTCTGTGCAACCCTAATTGTGATTTTACAGTAATTTTTTCTGTTTATTTGGTTTATCTTTGTGGCAGAAATGCAAGACTGAATTCAGTTCCATACCAGAACTGATTGAATACTACACTGAGACTCAAGATGAGCTGCCATGTCTGCTGAGCTGGGCCAGGGTGAACCACTGTTATGAGTGGGAGGAGAAAACCAGCAAGCAGGCTGTAAATCCACACAGGAGCAGGAAGAAAGCCAAAAGTAAAAAGGAATGGGTTTAAAACCTGGGCACTGGAACTTGTGGCAGCCTCTGAGGATCCAAAATAAGTGACACCTTTTTTTTCTTCTTGTGCACATATCTTACTTTTAAATCACATTTGGTGTTGTGGGGAGCCTTAAGAAACGGGATAACACAATGTACCTATTAAAAGTGCTGCCACTTATGTATATAGTATGCACATCAAGTGGTAATTTCATCACAGGGTACTTATTTGTCAGAGGTGTCATATTTTGTGCTTGCTGCTTCTAATGTTTGTGTATATATATAATTTTTTATTTTTTTAAATATTTTTATTTGTGCCTATAAGGCATCAGTCGAGTTGATTAGTGTTTTTAAGACATGAAACTAACCACCTGAAACTATGGAGTGGACCTGAACACAAAGCGACAACTGTTCTTATTATTCTTGCATCATAAAGATGTTGAACAAATATATTGGATCAGATTTTATTGTTTAATTGAATTTTTATCTTGCTTACACGTTACTCTTTGTGTTTTTAAGACATTAGACCTGGATGATTTCAAGTTGTCTATGTTTAAAAGTGTTTGTGTAACTGGTCATTTGAACTGGTAATGTTGTGTGCAGTTTAATATACGTTGCGTGCTGATTTAATCAGTGGTAAGAAATTCGATCTGCTCTGTGATTTTGGACATAAGATTGTCCGTGATCTTGTTTTCAGGTCCAAAAGTAGTTTGTATCATCTTTTCCACATCAGGCAAGCAAACATTTTCATCTTGTACACCCGCTTGAGATTAAATCACAGGTGTGTTTTGTTTTCTTGGAAAAATATTGTTTTACATCATTTGTGACTCTGTAAAGCACAACACCAACTGTAGATTTAGTATTGAGAAAGATACTACTTTGAGGCTGTGATTTATCAGGCAATTTAAAGGACAGTAGTCTCTAAATCCCATTTAGTTTATTAGGTACACCTGGCTAAAACTGATGCTTTCTAAAACAACAGTCCAGCAATAACATACCTTCAGAAAAGAAAATATCAAACAGTGTAACAAATGTTTAAAAAATGGTTTTTCATGGCACTATTGATAAAATATACACTGACAAGGACACACCAGGCTAAGTTGATATGACAAAATGACTTTAATAACAAAGTGTAATGTTAAAGAGTGGTAGTCAGGATTTGGATTTTAAAAACTACTCTCCTCATTTTTAATGTTAAGTTAGCTAGAAATGGAAGGAAGATGCTAGACAGAGCGATGGATGGAGACACCACATTATCATGAAGGCACTGCATTTTTCTTTTTTGCTAAAAAAAAAAAAATAAATAAAGGAAACATAGTATATACACAAATATAAAACTAGATTGTGTAGTTAAATGTAAAGATGTAAAACATTTAGTTCTATTGCACTTAACTGTTAGCCTGCTAACTTCGACCCATAGCTTCTGTTGGCACTGACAGCTTCGACCTCACTGGGTCCTCATCAAAATGGCCGCCGGTCTGGGTCCGTTTCATCCCCCAACGGTTTGTTTATGGTTGCTAAGCAACTTCAAAACTCCGTGGGAAGAGGACCAGAATGGCAGGGGACCTGTAACTGTACCTGACGCGGACACTCACTACCGTGTCTGGAAGTATTTACACCTCACCTCAGCGTGTTATTTTTTATTTATTTTTTTAAAAATCTTTGAGTATTCCTCTAGTCGTCAGATTTTCCTCAGTAGACTTAAGCAGGCATGAACTGTTAGCAGAGCTTGTCTTCTGACTGTCTGACGTTAGCATGTTAGGTAACGTTAATAAGGATCCTGCTGCAGCTCTGCTCTGTATTCATGTATTTATAAAGCAGAATTGATTTCTATGTGTTAACTACTGCACAAGTCAACTGCTGTGGACTGAATGCTGAGACATGGGGTCAGAGTCAGTGAAAGTGGTGGTCAGGTGCAGGCCCCTGAATGACAGGGAAAAAGCGCTTTGTTCTAAGATGGTGCTGTTCATGGACCTGCACCGCTGTCAGTGTTTCATAGAAAAGCCCGGAGCAGCGGATGAGCCACCCAAGCAGTTCACCTTTGATGGGACCTACTTCATTGATCAAACCACTGAACAGATGTACAACGAGATTGCATATCCTTTAGTTGAGGTATGGTAACACAAGGTAGCTACATTTGTCACATTACTGCTTTATACTAGTCACAAAGCAAACGTTATAAATATTTTAACATATACAGAAATTAACTATTTTGTTTGGTGCAATGCTGAGGATGAATTTAAGAGTCTCACTGCTTAAGGGAAGAAGCTGCTCTGACATCTGGTGGTGCAACAACAGATACATATGTATCTTTTGCTAGATGGCAGCAGGGTGAACATGATGTGGTTGAGGTGGGTACTAACATATCACTGATGCTCAGTAGATGGGTACCAATGACAACCTGCGTGTTTTTAATCACCTGCTGCATAGCCCTCCAGTCCTGGGCTGTGCATGGGATGTGCATGCTCTGGGAACACATTTTGATTCTGTTTTTTGTTGAGTATTTGCAGTCTAGAGATTCAGGCATTACTAAAATAGCACGCTGGTCACTGGACACCCCCAGTCCAACAGTAGGCTATATCTTATTGCGAATGACTTCAGACCTCATTATTTACTTAACAGTCTGCTGTCAGTCACTACAAAGGTCAGCAGGGTGTTGATTCTTTTAAAGAAACCTCAATGATAAGGTTACTTACACCACATTCTTACTTATAATTCAGGGTGTCACTGAGGGATACAATGGCACAATCTTTGCCTATGGACAAACTGGAAGTGGGAAGTCTTTCACCATGCAGGGAGTGTCAGAGCCTGCAGCCCAGAAGGGGGTTATTCCCCGAGCCTTTGAGCACATCTTTGAGAGTATTCAGGTAGGTTTGGCAACTGTTGATAATGGTGCAACAAACACATGTTATGAATTTATAGATTTAAAAAAGTATAAATGTCTCTCCCATTCCAGTGTATAGCTATAACATTGTTCTGTTGGGACAATAGCCTGCATGCTTCAGTCTTGTGGCTCTAGTTCAGGCTTGTCTAAGCTTTGTGTGCTCAGGGAGAATAATTTTACATATGTGTTTATGTGCGCAAGCTAGTGTGCAGAAAATACAAAATTCCTCGTGAGGGCCTCCTACTTGGAGATTTACAATGAAGACATCAGAGACCTTTTGGGAAATGACACCAAACAGAGATTGGAGGTAAGTCTCTTGAGGCACTGTTGTTTCAATAAACAAATCTGGCTATACACTGTAACTTTTTTATTATTGTTGTGTGATAAGTAAAGTTATTATGAAACCTGTTTCTCAGACTAATCCCTGACAGTAAACACTGTGCTTATATTATGTGCACAATACTGTACAAGTTGCCATGGTGACTTAAAAGCACAGTAGTTACACGATTCCTTGAAGTTGAAGGTGTTTGAACAAGGTGACAGTTTTTGATTGTGTGTGTGTTTGTGTGGTTGGTGAATGCTTAGCTGAAAGAGCATCCAGAGCATGGGGTGTATGTGCGGGACCTCTCCATGCACACTGTGCACAGTGTTGGGGAGTGTGAGAAAATCATAGAGCAAGGGTGGAGGAACCGGGCAGTGGGCTATACACTGATGAACAAAGACTCCTCCCGCTCGCACTCCATCTTCACTATTCATTTGGAGATCTGCAACACAGGTGAACTGCTTCTGCTCCAACTTTCCACTGAATTTATATTTCCCTGAATTCCTTGATCATAAATGTGTTGCTTTAAAGATAATGTTAAATTAATTATATGTGAAATTTTGCAAAGTTAGCTAGCATGTTTGTGAACAAAATACCGCCTGATGGCTGCTTGGATCATGCTTTATTAGCCACTTTGGGTAGAGAAATTGCCTTCTCTTTTCTACTTGCATGGATTTTTCCATGCAAGATTTTAAATGTTGGTGCAAAAAGGCATACACAGAATAAGAAAAAACACAGCTAACAATATAATAGTCACATCAGATCTTTTTATATATAGAGCACATTCAAAAACAAATGTTGACTATAAATATAATAAAAACATGAGAATCAGTAAGTATGGCTAAAAGTATTAAAAACACAATATGCATATTGCTCAGAGATCTAATGAACAATGAAAACAGCGTGACAAGCTCTCTCTGCATTAAGACAACCAAAAGTCTCAATTCAGACATGGCTATCAAGACCTAGAAATGTAGTACATGCCAACATTTTCAGTATTTCAGGGTGTTTTTTTCTAAATGAAACACGCAGATACAAACTTTAAAGTTGTATCTTTTCTACATTGTCTTTGTCATCCCGCATTCTCAGATGCAGCTGGACAAGACCGTCTACGAGCTGGTAAGCTCAACCTTGTTGACTTGGCAGGAAGTGAGCGTCAGTCTAAAACCGGTGCTACTGGTGAGCGACTCCGTGAGGCCACCAAGATCAACCTGTCCCTCTCAGCCCTGGGTAACGTCATCTCTGCCCTGGTGGATGGACGCTCCAAATACATCCCCTACCGGGACTCCAAGCTGACCAGACTGCTGCAGGACTCTCTGGGAGGAAACACGCGCACCTTGATGATTGCCTGTCTATCCCCTGCAGACAACAACTATGAGGAAAGCTTGAGCACACTGCGCTATGCCAACCGGGCCAAGAGCATCCAGAACAAGCCTCGTATCAATGAGGACCCAAAGGATGCTCTGCTCCGAGAGTATCAGGAGGAGATCAAGAATTTGCGGGCCCTTATCTCAGACCAGCTAGGCACTGCTAACCTTGCGTGTGAGTAATATATATTGTGACTAGCCTTTTAATATAAATATATTTCTTTTTTAACATTGCCAAATGATTTAAATGCAGATATTGAGAGAGGTTTCATTTGCTTCTTTGTCAAATGTATGGTGGTAATGATTTATTACCAGTCTTGCTCAAAAGAAACTTTTTGTCCTTTTGTTTATCATGCAGCTCTGCTGGCTGGTCAGTTGTCTGAGGTATCCCCTGCTGTTGATTCAAGGCCACAGTCCAGCACCACAGAAACAGAGAAGGAGAAGATTAAAGAGGCAACTACACACTGATGTATCACTTCACATCTCTGCATGCAATGTATAAGAACTAGGTGATTTATTGTTCTGTATTCTCCTCTCTCCACAGGAGTACGAAGAGAGGCTGGCCAAGTTGCAGGCTGAGTACAACGCAGAGCAGGAATCCAAGGCAAAGCTGCAGGAGGACATAGCTGCCCTGCGTTCCTCCTATGAATCCAAGCTGTCAAATCTGGAGAAGGCCAGAGCCAGCAGGGGGAGCTCTGTATCAAAGAATGGTAACAACAAATGCCCTCAACAGAGAACCATGTTACTAGTTTATGAATTAGTTTAGGATCTTCTAATATTATATCAAAAAGCACTAGTTAATGAACACTAATGACAAAGTCTGCACATAAACTTAACATTAACAATGCTCTAGACTGCTTTGTTTATCAGGAGTTCTTGTTATTGTGTCCACTCCCTGTGTACTGACTGACTGTGTGCTGCTTTGAATTGTCTTGCTTACTAGTATCAGCGAGCTCAAACTGTATGACACAAGTCGCTGAGGAAGAACTCTGCCACAACACTGATCCCGTGTGCCACAGTCAAACTGGAGACACTTCCCTGACCGAGGTAGTGTTCGCTAGCCCCATCCTCCATTAAGACTAATCATTCAAAACATGTCATAGTTCCAAAATTAGGTATTATTATTTATTTTTATTTAACCAGCATATTGACAGTGCACAGTTACAAATACGAACACCAAGCACACACACAAGAACAAAGAACAATTAACAAGACCCTTACAATACATAAACAAACGACATTAGACCACTTAAAAGTACAGTTTATACGTAGCGTAAGTTTAAAGGATTTAGTTATTATAAAAGCAGTGACAACAATTTATAGCATCGACTTTCAAGTCTTTCACGCAGTGTTTAAATTCACCAAAAGAAATCAGATTTCGCAACTGCAAATCAGTCTGAAATGTGTTCCAGGTGGATGGGGCAGCATAATTAAAGGCCTTCTTACCGAGCTCTGTAAGGACCGTAGGTACAGATAACAAATAGAAGTTACTGGAGCGCAAATTATAGGAACTGATGTTGCGTGACAATTGCAAAGATAACAGGGGAGCATATCCAGCATAGACCTCTAAGTAAAAGTAAGACAAAGTGTGTCCCTGCTCGCTGATAATGAGGACCTTGTTTGTCATTTTGTACTAGGTACAATGGTGTGTTGATGCTTTACATCCAGTCACAAATCTCTGTGCACTATGGTAGGCAGTGTCCAACAAAGATAAACATCAGCCAAGCACATTTCTATAGAGCAGTTCATCGTAATCGAGTGCAGTGAGAAAGGGTGCAGCAACCAAACTCATCCTGGTTTTCCAAGAAAAGCAGGCTTTGTTTCTAAAATAAAATCCTATTTTTAGTTTGAGCTTATCAATGTATGATTTAAAAGAGAGATGATCATCAATTAATTTACCCAAATATTTGTACAATTGGACTTGTTTGATCTGCTCACCATGTATAGTAAAAATACTTCGAAGTAAGAAGTAATAAATAGTAAGAAGACGGTCCAGAGACTTCTTAGATTTTGAAAAAAGCATAATCTAAGTTTTCTCAACATTCAAAACTAGTTTAAGCTGATACAGTTGTACCCGAACAAGGTTAAATGCAGATTGTAAAGAAGAAAAAACTTGATGTAAAGTATCAGCCTTACAATAAATAATGGTATCATCAGTATAAAAATGGAAATGAGCCTGTGGGATGTCTTGACCCAAGATATTAATATGAATAGAAAATAAAATTAGACCAAAGACAGATCCTTGCGGTACACCACTCGATACATTCAGTGTTGCAGATTTGAGATCGTCAGAATAAACACACTGAGTTCTGTCTGCCAAATAGTTGGAATGAAAAGCGAGGAATCACCTCCCTTTAAAAGAGGGAGAATATAGGCCGATTTCCAAATTATTGGAATCTCATTGTTGACCAGGGTGAGGTTAAAAATGATTGAAATTGGTTTAGCAATAAAATCAGCAGCTATTCGCAAAAAAATAAGGCTCTAGACTATCAGGACCAGGAGATTTACTGGGGTCCAAAGCAATGAGAGCTGTTTGCACATCTGCAACAGAGAAAGGCGTTAGGCAAATGGTCTATTTACTCGCCACAGATTTCAGGGGCGGTCCTGAAGAATTTAAGCAGTTTGTCACGGTTGCATTGCTTGCAAGGAGGGGACACTCAAACAAGGGACCAGCTTCCACAAAGTACTGTCCAACATTGCAGACTTTTCTGATATGACGGCTTTCTCATTGATAATACATGGAGGTAATTCATTATGAGAATTTAAAGTACCAACCAATTTCAGTGCCCTCCAGAATTTCCGGGGATTGTTTAGGTTTTCTGTGGTAGCTGCTAGATAAAATTCTGATTTTGCCTTTTTAATAAAAAAGGTGCAGCGATTGCGCAGCTGTCAAAAAACTTAGCCAGTCTGAATCTGTCCCAGATTGCCTGGCTTTACCCCAGACTTGGTTTCACTGCCGAAGAAGATTAGCCAGCTCCGGGGTAAACCATGCGTTATCCCGCCCCTTTACTCTTAACCTCTGGAAGGGAGCATGCTTGTCAACATAAAAATATTTCTAAGCTAGCTCCACATTGTCAATAAGTGCAATTCTGTCCCAGTCAAAGCAAGACAAATCATGCAAAAATGCTTGCTCACAGAAGTGCTTCAAATTTCGTTTAAAGATTATTCTAAGTTTAGTCTTAGGGAGTTTTGTATTTCTTACTGCTGCAGTGACACAGTGATAACTTAAATCGTTAGCAAACACACCTACATGTGAATATTTATGAGGTGTGTTCGTCAAAAACCGGTCAATAAGAGTAGATTATTTAGGATTTTTGGTATTAGGTCTAGTGGGACTATTTATTATCTGTGTAAGATTTAAACCATTACAGTGATTTTTAAAATCATCTGACACAGAGGATAACCAGTCCCAATTTAAATCTCCAACTAAAACAATGTCACTGCAGACTAGTTCATTTAAAAATTCCGTCATATTTGGTAAGGCATCAGCAACAGCCAATAAAAGTAATATGCTGACCTTTGGCTATTTCAAGGTTTAATGCTAAGATCTCAAATTGTTGTGGTGTTAAATTTAGTCTATTTAAGTGAATAAAACTGAGAACTGGATTTAAAATTTTCAGGAGTACTAAGACTGTTAATGTTAGGAGGATTAGGATGTACATTTACTGAGATTAACAGTAAAATAAGAACAAAGCACTGCCTTTTTCGAGATGTACATCAAGAGTCATTACAACTTCAGAAAACAAATGTTTGAAAGGATTGCTGGCATAAAAATGGAACTATGGATTATTAGATGCTTATTGGGTATTATTTCCTCATGTTGGTGAGTCAGCCTGCTGTACCTTGTGCAGCAGTAAGCGTCCAAAAAGGCCCAAGCAGAGACGAGCGCATACACTCACCTGACATCCCTGCTGCAGGGCCTCTGGACCAGAAACACGTCTTTGAAAGGTTTGTGGGCGCACATTTCACATACATAACCAACCATCAGTACTGCACGCACTTTATGATAAAGGTTTTCTTTTTTCATCATGTCTTGCCATTGCCAACATTGTGCACAGGATGTGGAGCATGTCGTCATAATGGTCTGACACGTGGTCTTGTTAACACAACAATTGAAGAATGATACATGCCAGATTTTTTTATGCTCACAGAGTAAATATATTGGCCAGTATTATTGAGGATATATATAAGTATTTGTGTCTATGTTGGCCAGTAAGTAACAAGAAATTGCAGTACAGAAATACCGAACAAGGTTTGAGGTTATTTATTTATTTATTTATTTTAATTATAAGTTGAAATGAAAAACTATTTTAATTTATTGACACTAGCATTCTATAATATTTATATTTTTAAGTTCTAAAATTCACAGTTTATATAAAATGTTATGAGAATGCAGATATGCTGACAAAGAAATATTTGCCTATTAAAGCATTATTTATATTGTCCTAATTGAAACTATTTATGATTACCTAATTAGTATAGCAGGTTATGCTTAATATAATCATGCCCATTTTCATGGGGCATTAGACAGCTCAAGTGCCTGTTGTTGTCATATTGTTTGAATAGTTTGTGATTATTCTACTTCATCTCCATGCCGCATTCCTAGTCATCCATCTCTCCCCAGACTGCAGCAGCTGGAACAGGAGGTGGTAGGAGGAGAGCAGGCCAAGAACAAAGAGTTACAGCAGAGACACCGGCAGAGGAAGAACCTCGCAGACCAGAGAAAAGTCCATCTTATCCACGCTCTGTCAGAGAACAGCGAGGAGAGTGAAAACGTACTCTTGAACGTCTACAACTCCATCCAGGAAGAGGTCCATGCCAAAAGCCAAATGCTGGTCAAAGTCCAGGGCAAGGTGGGTCACAGCAGCAGTAGGACACATGTAAAAGGTTCCATGGGACATACAATAGGTTGAGAGCAATGTTCAAAAATGGATAGTGACATAAAAGGAATATATGTTCTGGGTGTTTTGCTGTCAAGCGTTATTTTGGTGATTCTGAAATGTTCAAATATATGTTGTCTTTCAGTTTCATAGGAAACATGCTGTTAGTCCTCATGGATCGACACAATAATGACTATATGTATACTCAAAATTCTCGGTGACACATATTTACTTCTACTTTCATTAGGCTTTAAAGTAAAATAATTGACTTCTTTTGGAGGTTAAACTGTAATTTGTTTGCTCATCAAAACCTCAATATGGTGCATATTCATCAACTGAGTTCACGGTGTGCAGTAGAAAATACCACATACAGTAAATTAGGGTTTACTCAGTGTCAAAAATCTTACAAGGTTAGCACTAAATGACGCTGGGTAATGTGAAATCAAAATTGCATAGTGTCTCTGAGCTTTCAGTGCTGAATTATATACACTGCCACTCAACCGTTAAACCACATCCAACTGTTGTGACAGCTGAAAGCGGCCAAACTGGAAATCCGTGACCTGCAGGCGGAGTTCGAGGTGGAAAGGAATGACTACTTAGCAACAATCCGGCGGCTGGAGAGGGAGGGCCAGTTACTGCACTGCCTGCTGGAGCGCATGGTGCCACTGGTGCGCCGTGACTGCAACTACAGTAACCTGGACCGCTTGAAGAAAGAAGCTGTCTGGGACGAGGACAGCGCTACTTGGAGCCTGCCGGATGTGATGGTCCAGAAAACAACACTTCCTTCAGGTACAACATGTGAAGAGAGCATGTAGAAAATGGAAAGTAAAAGGCCATCAGTTTTTAGTGACAATATAGCTTGTGTGGCTCCATATGTGGTTTGTGGATTCTTTCCCTTAAATATTATCTTGCTTTTGTTTCTCTCATAGCAGTGGCTCCAAAACTTTCAGCTCGCAGAGGTTCAGCTGCTGATAATGGAGAGCCATTCATGGTGTGTTTATGTTCCATGCATCATATTTTAATCTGACACACTGTCACAAAGTCTTACCCCTGTCTGTTTTTAGCAGGTGGAGGAGGACAGGTACAAAGAAATGCTGGATCGTAGTGATAGTGAGAACATCGCCAGCAGCTACTTCAAGTCAAAGAGAGCAAGCCAACTGCTGGGACGTGAGGCTACCAAGGGACATGGTAAAGACCAGGACCTGCACACTGCTGCTCTGACCACATTTACATTTATTCATTTAGCTGACACTTTATCCAAAGCGACTTACAATTGCTATACATGTCAGAGGTCGCACGTCTCTGGAGCAGTTAAGTGTCTTGCTTTGGTTTTACCCATCTGATAGCGCTCTTCTCCTACAGCAATCCACTCGCCTCCCCTGGTTAACGGGGCAGCCCACCTCACTGTGAGTGGTTCCACCATGAACCTGCCTCTTAGCTCAGACTCTGTCCTGCCACGCCCTTTCCGTCTAGAGTCGTTGGGTGTCCCAGTGTCCAATGGTAAGGTGAAACGCAAAAAAAGCAAACCTCACATCCACAGTGAGGGGATTTGAAAAGACTGAATTCTCATGCTCTGCATACTTAACACATTCCTCTGTCATCTGATTTTGTACACTTTGATCGATCACATACAGTATATAGTAAATTGTTATGTATTGAATTTCTGGTAACCACTACAATGTAAACAAACACTTTTTGTGGACATTACGAGTCCAGTTGTGTCATGTTTTAGATCACATTTTGAATGTCTACAATGTCTACCTATAGTATGATACTACCCTTTAATTTTTGCACTGTACCTAAAAACTGGTGATTCATGCTCTTTGAGACTTAAAAGTCCAATCCACTGTAATATTTAACTTCTAAGGTATTTTACTGATTTGTAAACCAAACTTTTAACCTGTTCCTTATACAACATAGCTCTAGTTATTTTTTATTTTTTATATAATCTATGGCTAATTTTATTTACTTTACAAAAAAGTCCTTTAAATTTGGCTTGTTTAGTGTTTGATGAATGGTAATAAGCAATAAGATCTCAGACCAGTCAGAAGTGTCATAGCAATGGGCGGCTGTCACAAATGTGTTGAGGGGCTGTTGTCAAGGCAGCAGTGTTGACAGGTAGTAGATGGGTATCTCATGTCACATATGACCTGGGGTCAGCATTGTGAAGTTTGGTCTGACGTTACTTAAGCTTAATAAAGATGAGAGAACCCTTAATTTATGCTTGAGAATCTGAATATTATTATTAGTTATTTTGAATCCAGTATAAAAATGTTGCATAGAATTATTTTAATAACAAATGATCTAAAATAATCCTATGATCCTTTCAGTTTTTGCAACACAGCAACATCTCAAAAATCATGGTTGTTTGTATCTCTACTGATGAACTCAATCCTTTCTGCAGCTCACTTTTCTGTCTGAGTATCATATTTCTAACTTTAGCTATGGCCTGATTTCTTCATCCATTTAATATTACTTGACCGTCAGAGAGCTGTGTCAATTTCAAAATTTGACACCCTTTATTTGCCTGTGCACAGACATACTAGACATAGATACTGGCCCACTAGGCGAGCCCCTTGCCTTACTGACAGATAACACTACAGAAAGCAACTATAATCATCTCTTGCAATAATCAACCACCTACTAATTCAATGGCTTCCAGGCTGTTGCACAACTAATGTCTAGTCATTCACATAAGTCAGTGGGAGATCTAGAAGTCTTGCATGCAGGGGATATCAGAACAAGGGAAAACAGAGAAAGGGAAACACTGGTCTGCTAAGTTAGTATGGAGGTAGGGCTCTAGATAATCAGGTAATGATAAGAACAGCAAAGCAGGCTTTCTCAATGCTCGAGTTGCGTGTAAGATGAGTAGTATGACTGATGGCATATTCTGTAAGTGGAGTTTTGGATAAAGCAGAGACCACTGTGTAAAGCCACTGTGCTGGTTTGACTGAATTAAAGGGGCCTTTGCTTATTTCTGCCACACTAACTCTGAGGGACATTGTTCAACAGCTCAGTCTGAAAAGAAGAACTTTTCAGAATTCAAGTTAATCACATTTCATTTCACAAGTCAACAGTCAACATGAAGTAGTATACAGTTAATGGCAACAATAACAATGCGCAGTATTTAAAGTGCAGACTTCTTTATTTGGTATTTTTGGAAATCATAAAGGAAAAAGTAATCACAATATCATGGGCGAATGTTTTTCATTCTGTATGAACATCTCCAGTATTTAGACAAGGCAGTTACATGGACAGTTTGTGACACATTTCTAAAACCATCCAACCAACCAACCATATATACTGTATAAAAAAGTATTAGAAACAAATCAGTAAGATATTGATACATCAGAATCTAAAAAATAATGTACTGCTGGTAGCTACTAAAGATTAGAAAACACTGAAATATCACCCCAAAACACTTTCAAAATGTAGTTTCACAACTATGAGCTGCTTCTTTGAGGCTTTGCTCCAAGGAATGTATTCAACAATCCAATTACAGGCACATCTGTGAATTATGAAACAATCAGTGACTTCTGTTGATTTTGGGTTGATGTTTCCTTTTAAGTAGAAGAGCAGTGGAGTAGCATTTTATGTACAGGAATAAATAAGTAAAAATTAATCCAGAAATTGACTTGCTTCAGTGTGTTACCACCCTTCTGAAATCTGATTTGGAGTCAAAGGCCGAATTGATGTTTAAACTGCTTACTTTTTTCCTTATGCACTCTTAGGCTGATTTGGTGTGCTATTCTGCCTTGTCTTGTCACATCTAAACAGAGATTCTAATTAGATGGCATTACATTAACATACCATTGTAATCTAATAAATGGAGCCTCAAGGATTTTAAATGTGTATGGTGCATTTTCAGATGCTCTTAAAACCTTTTTAAGAGCTTTAGTTTGTAAACAAAACTGCCCTCAACTAAGTAAGTAACCATGACCTACATTAAAAATGCTGGTATTGCTCTTTTTTTCCCTCTTTCATCCTCTTCTGCTTCAGTTTGCCGCGTGCCAAGTTCCCGCTTAATGCTCTAACTCTCTTTAAGCTGATGGTACTGAACTCTTTCTGAGTACTGCATTTACGCAGACAGACTTCTGCTGTTTATCTGTATTAGTCTTTGAGCAGTCCAAGCTTTCTGAGTGCTTCTTTTCGATCCGCTCCCATCCCAGGCACCACCATCACAGTATATGCAACTGAGTTTGAAGGTTTGTGGGGTACAGGCTGAGCTGCAGTGGTGGTTTTCACTGGCCTGGCTGCTGTGATGTGCTGCGCTTCGGGACAGTTTCCACCATTTCTGTGGTTGTCCAGGGTGGCGGAGCGCTCCAGACTGGCTGTCTTAGATCTATTGGATTCAGCAGGATGTGATACAGACGCAGGCTGTTGGTCATGTCTGGAGTAGTGATGGAAACTGGCACTGCTCTGCAGAGGTTTGTTCTTGGGCTCTGTGGGCACTTGAGAATAAGAAAACGATGGGCTTCTTGATGGATTAACATTAGATGGACTTATTGTAAATCTGTTAGGTGTTGGGTCCAAAGAGGAGTGAGATTTAGGCGGAGACTTTGGGACCACTGTCTCATTTTCTGGCTGTTCGTCTTTCAGGAGGCCCAGCTTCTGCAAAGCTTCCAGTCTCACGACCTGGGGATCTGTTGCATGATTGACACTGTATGAAGAATCTGAGGTTATGGATGCTTCATTTTGTGTTTTCACAGATATGTTGGAAGGAATCTTTTTGGGTTTGGGGGCCACAACCGGAGGACCTGTCCTAAACTTTGAAGGCTCTGAGTTGGATCGGTCAGATCTGGGCAGATTTCCGAGGTTTGGGGGTATTGTGACAGGAAGATGCTTGTCAAAGTCTATAGTATGATCAACTGTGGGACATAAAGGCGTCTTCTTTGTGGAGGCACTCCTCCGCAGGTGAACAAGTGCCTCATAGGACAGAGGACCTCTAGGTAAAGGACTTTCAGCTATCCTAACTGAGTAGTCCCTGGGTTTGGTTGGAGGAGGTATCACAACCTTTACCTCTAAAGGTACTTGGGGAGCAACAGGTTTCTGGTTGTGTTTGTGACCAGGCTCTTTGCTTGAAGGACTGAGGTTGGAGCTGAGGGTTTTGTCTGGAGGGATGCCTGTCTTAGCACTGGGTACAGAACATGGAGAGCTGCTTGCCACAACAAGAGGTGTAGGAACCAGGAAGCTCTGCATGGGTTTGGTGTCAACATTTTCCTTCATGGGTTGCTCAGAGTCATGTTTCTGTGAGCCTGAAAGACAAAACAAACACATTTGTCACTAGAAATACAATGCATCTCTCCAAAGCATTTAATTGACTACTGTTTAGCTAATCCTGCATCTGTGCACAGAGATTAACTCACTGTCGAGTATGCTTTTGCTCATGGAGGCTGAAAGGTCAGCCAGTTTGGTAGCAAGGTTGCCAGTGCTAGGCAGTTGGTCAGATTCATCATTGGACAGTCCACTATCCTCCTCAGTATCCAACGACTCAATAGTCTCCTCCAAAAACATGAGACAGGCCTTCTCTTCAGCAGACAGGTACTCCAGACTATCATCACTCTGTAATACATAAAAAAAGGGCTTTTTTGACAAAAAATCCCAAATGAGATCTCCCAAAAGTGACAAACAAACAAAAAAAGAACTGAAAAATTGATCAATGACAATGTTCAAGGCCTTTTAAACCCTTTACTTCTAAATAGACACAAAACTATGAAACCAGATTATGTTTCATGTCTCAGTTTGCTACATGGCTTTGTCTTGATGTTTCCTGTTGTTTTGTGAAATGAGTTACAGTGAAACTAATAACATTCTCAGATTTAAGATTCAAGAGGGTAAGGTCACTAACTTACAAAGCCAGAGTTGGTACTGACAACACTGTCACAGCTGCCAGCACTGTCTATGCCAGTCATCGTCTCCATTCCAATGCCACCTGGCCAGGTATCACTTTTGGGCATCTTAGTGCCCTACTTATCCAATGTTAGTGGCACAGATTGTTGTCTTTCACTCTGTTAAAAGAGAATACATGGTGAGATAGAATTACAGTTTAAACTGTTCCTCTACAAGCTTGGAAGAGCGACATTATTCTAATAAAATTAAAAGTTGATTCCTTTTAATAAACCATACTAATTGTTTTCCATATTTTAACCATTGTTTACGTCTCTGTAGACCACTTTCCACAGATTTTTAGATGGCCTATATCCAGACAGCCATTAGTTTGCATTCATTTTTGTACTGTATGAAATTAATGATCCCTGAAGGACGACATTGTGAGTTTTCTTTAAAATACTTTCCTATTCCATTCCCTTGCAATACTTCCTTGCAATATTTCTGCTCTAACCTTACAATAGCTTTTGTGTTACTTTGTGCTAACTTCATGTATCAATTTCTAATTAGTGTAAAATGGTATCCAATTTACAAATTATTGAGGATGTGTGCGCAGCCTGTAGGCATAAAAAAAAACACTGGTGTGACGTTATGATGGCTTTTCTATAAACAATTTCATTATTTAGAAATAATGAAAGTTTAAAACACTGTAAAATAAAGAGTAAATTTGACACATTGACTTCAATGGGGAGATGGAAGCTAATAGTAAAGTAATAGGCACACTGGACTACACCGATAAGTGTGGTTCTTGTTCTTGAGAAAGGATTCCTACAGTGTCCAGACCCTTAATGAGCAGTGTGGATTAAGAACACAAAGGCTGGCCCTCAATACCGGTAGTCGGTATGAAGGTTTGCGACAAAAAAATATGCTATATGCTCCTCATGCTAGATGTTTAGTGCAAAAACTATTGAAAAAAAAAAGATCCCCAACAAAAGTGTGAATTCTGACCGGTTACACACTAAAACTACAGGGCTTGATCTGCACTTGTTGATCAACAAAGCACTGCTCATAGAGAGAAAATATTTTGCCAACCACAAAATTCAGTAGCATTGTAAGTATGTTTCTCACTGAAAATTCTGTTAAAGTATCAACCATATTTCTAAATTCAACAGCTCTGACCACGTCTGATTTATTGTCATATGACAAGCTTTTAACTTTAATGGAATTTAGACTATAGTTTTGTCTATGATTAAAAATACAGTGACAGTACAATGTGCACAGACACTGATTAACAACATATGTCTTGGAGTCAAGTACATTTGTTTCCAACGAATGTATGCTCGCATGTAGAGGAAGGGAACTTGTTGTGAACAGTAATCAGCACCACATGGCACTGGATAGCTCTAGATCAGGCTGATCCGTCTTTACTATTAGCTCAGGATTAAATACAAACTGTGTCAAATGTGTAGCGGTAACCTAGGGTTATCTCAACCCAGGCTTAAATTAGTCCTGGGTTACTTTAATTTTATTAAACATGGCATACGTGGTTTGGCCTTGTAGGGTTGGATATTTTGATTAAGAAATATAAAATATTGCACAGAACCTGTGTCTTCATAACACATTTATAATATCGTAGCATGCTTTAAAGAACTACATACAGCATTACTGAATGAACTACCAGAGCTCTAGGGGAGAGTATCACAAGAGAAACTTAAAATTATTGCAAGAGAATTTGCTGAAAGGTAACTCAAAACTATAGAATAGAAAGTGTTTCGAAAAAATTCTAAAGAAGCCCTTTACAGCCTCTGTAGAATTAACTATCTAAACAAATGGTGATCCATCCTTTTGGTACGTTTTTGTTTTCATCAATTCATCATTTCTTTCCTTAAGGCACTGTTTTAGAAAACTATCATCATCGGTATCATTGCATTTTTTTTTTCGTCATCAAACCTCTACCCCCAACAAATAAGAACAACATCCATACTTGCTCAGTGTTCCTTTAGGTCTGATTTTCACTTGTTAAGGCTGTTCACTTTTTTTAGCTCCAGGATGTTGAAGCTCAAACAATCCATGCTGACAATTGCATTACTGTGCAACTGTAACATAACATTTGAGATATAAACGAATTAAAGGAGACAAAATGTTTACTCTGACGGATAATCTAATTTAAGCAAATCTTTAGACTGCAAGTTAATTTTTATAACTTACATGTATGTACAGTATAGTATGCTTGGCAAATTGTTCACAGTAATGTAAATTACACATAGTAAACTGACTATGAATAACCTAAAAATAATGGTCCTTAGAAGCTGCAGGTGTAATTTATGATTTATTAGGTTCTTTGCTAGATTTGTAAATGGACAGACTTACACGCAGACCTGTCTAAATATCAACTCAACATGCAACATCCTGGTTAAACCTGGGGTGTGTCTACCAGCTTTCTGCACAGCCTTGCTGGTAGAAAATGCCAGGGTATCATAGTGTGCTTAGTGTGTTTCTGACAGATATCGAACTAGTCCTCTTACTGCATGTGACTCAGATTACAGCACATATGCCACTCCTAATCTTCCTCAGTCGGATCAGTTTCAGAGGGAGTGGAGGGCAGCAGCAATGATCTCCTGAAAGCTATACGATATCCAGTTTGACCATGTTGTCTTACTGTGACTTTATTAATCTGGGTCTATGTTCTTCAACAGAAATTCCCATTAGTTGTAGGAGGTGAAATACAAAGAGAATGTAAATGATAATACCATGATTAGGGATTAGTGTACTCCTGGGGATGATAAAATGTATGCACTATTCTGGCAATGTGACACACTTGATGATGCATTTACTTATAACTGGCCATTAGAATTTGAAGGATCAGTTGTTTTAACATATATTTGAGCATGAGATTTTTTTGAAAATAAATACATTTTAAACATTTCTACTGGAATAGTAGAAATAGAGCTGGGAGTTGAGTATAAAGGAACTTCTGTCTGGTCCTAGTGAAAAGAAATTCACTATTTTCAACACCTGAGCGAGAAGGGCTGTGAGATCCAAGGCCAAGGGAGGCACAAAAGCACTCCTGTTCACTGTTCATGCTTTGCCATGTCATCCCATCCCTGAAAAAAAAAAAGAACGCTCCTATCACCAGGCCGATATGTAAATGGCCTCTTCTGTCCTGCTGCATGCAGGTCAGGATACAAAGCTGAACAGTGGAAACTCTGAGATAACGTTTATTGTGTTTTAACCTGACACAATCTAGGTCGATCACATGCAAATAACAAGAGCAGCTGCTGTGGCTGGAGGTAACTGAAGAAAAAAACTCACTTATTTTAAAGTATTTTAAACTTCAAAGCTGCTGATTTTTGGTAATCAAATTTTCCTTCCTCTGCTGTAACTTGTGTAGTGTGACTTGGGGTTTTTCCCTTGTTGTAACAAAACCTCAGACTAAGAATGTAGTTAGTCATTAACCCCTGCAGACCATTTCCAGTGAAAGGACATCTTAAACACAGATGAAGGTATATCATGTTATCTCCATACAGATACACCTATCAACACAGGAGGAACCGCCAGAAAAAACAGGATGAGCTTAGCTCTCATAACACCATGTAATACAGAGGTTGAGGCAATAAATGTAACCATATCAAACTCTTTGGAAACATTAAGCAATATCTGGCCCAATAACACAGTTTCATTTTTTGTTTTTATTGTGGCTATAAAAGAGCAACTGGCCCAGGTTTTATTATACTTAATGCACTGTTTAAAGCAGAATATGCAACTGGTTGAACTCATCCTTTTTTTTTCTTTTTTTTTTTTAACTTTCACTACCTGGCCTTCAACCCTCTGCCTTCAGATTCCTCTGTGTCCCTTGTAGCCTAATATAGATTATCTGCCCCAAATACAGTCTCAACGAAGTAGTTAACGCCTAGCTAAACAACTGTTGATCTGTAGATGCGCCTTAAACTTTTACTTCAGTCCTGAAAGACAACTGTCCGGCAAATAATACAAAGGCTGACTAAACATTGTAGGCTAATTGTTGTGTTTAGTCAGCCTTTAGTCAGGCATATAAGGTTAACAGGTTCATAAATTACAATAATATGACACTATACACAAATACACATTATCAGGTTGCAACAGAATCGATTAAAATCAGGGATAAAAGTGAGGAAATAAAAAATAGTTGAAATCACCATGACCTACGTTGATATAATTAACTTCAGATTCAACACGATTTAACCCACTTAACACCTTTATATTACATAGTTTGACCTCAGAGTTAGTTAGACCACATACCTGAATCTGAATCTCCGCGTATTAGTTTGTTATCCATCTTCTGCTCCTTGTGCAAGTGAAGACGCGGTATGCGGCTGTGTGATACCTGCAAGAAGGACTTTGTGCCCCTGAGGTTTTAGCCAATCAGAGAGCCGCATTCTGCTTAAGCCACACAAGTCCCCGTCGTCATGGTACAGTCAACTGCAGTAATCTGTTAATCACTATCTGTTTCAAACTCTCTGCTAACCGTGGTAGTCAGGCTCGTTAAAGCTAATATTAAATGAAATGTAAACGGATTTCTTATTAGTAATTATTATGAGACAATTACTCCCAGATATTAGCGGTATTTCTGTTACATTCACGTTGCTGGAGTTAATTAAAGCCGAAGCGGAGCAGCATAAGTGATTAACTACACGTGAACACGTGAATGCAGTTCAGGTCTCTGCCGGACCATGTACCTTGTTTTCATCCTATTTTTTGTTTGTTTCTTTAACAAACGCCGTGTCCCAATCCAATGTAGTTTTCAGTGGTAGAGGAACTAAAAGTAAAGTACTCTATTACAAAAAGTTAAAGTCCCGCATTGAAAGTGTTATTTACTAAGTAGCCTATATCAGTATTATCAAGACATAGGCTACTTAAAGGATCAAAAGTAGTCAATGCAGACAAATGGCCCATGTGAGTAGCCTATATATCATATATCTTATGAAATACTACATATATATGATATACTAGCATTAGATTATTTTTTCTCATGCCTCAATGTAAAAGCAGTTGAGTTGGAGCTAATGAACTATTTTATAGGCTATAAGGCTGCAACTAATGATTATTTTTTATTATGGATTAATCTGCTGATTATTTTGTTGATTAATTCCTTTATTGTTTGGTTTATAAAACATAGAAAATTTAATTTATGAAAATTAGTGACACCTTCAAATGTCTTGTCTGACCAACAGTCAAAATGATTGTTCATTTAAGACAAGAAAAAAAACTTATCTTCACATTTTGAGAAGCTGAACACACAAAATGTTTGGCATTTTTGCATGGAAAATTACTTAAAACAATCAGTTTTCAAAAAATTTATTGACTAATCATCTAATTGATTAATCAACCAGTCGTTTAGGATCAAATTTTATATACTGTTGGGTAGTTAATGCATCATATATATATTTTCTTTTCATGTTTTGTATGTAAAATCTTGATCTGGAAAGTAACTAAAGCTGTAAAATAATTGTAGTGGAGTAAAAAGTACAATATTTCCCTCTAAAATGTAGTGGCGTAGAAGTATAAAGTGGTATGAATTGGAAATATGGCAAGTACAGATACCTTAATAAGTACAATGCACAGTTAACTGTACTGCAACTCTCATCTTGCACACAGATTCTTTGTAGTAGCAGTGGCAGCTGCTACATTTGGTCAAACAGCTAGTGAACACATCTTATATCCTATTAAGAGTAGATGTTCCTTAAAATAACATGCACGTAGTGTAATCCAACTACGATGGCACAGGATCGGTGTTGTTTAGCCAACTGGGGTTTATGCCCAATCACCATGGATTGTCAATACGAGTTATAAATAGATGGGTGAAATGTTAATTACAATAATTGTAAGAAAGTAAGTTGAATGAAATTATAACAATCACTACAGACATGAAACAAACAATGGCTAATGCAAGTTAAAGAGTAAACTGAAAGAAAAAATATTTGATACAAAGTGACTCGTACACACCATCGGCTTTAACCTTTAATTGTGACACAACACTGAAAAAAATCAAGTAAATCCAGTTATTCTGTAGTGCTTTGTGTGCAACATTCATTGTTATTGTCCTTGAAGAGTCATGAGAACTTGGTAAATACAAAATACAACAAAGCCATTTCATAGTTTCACTTGTATGCAAGCAGATTAATTCATACACTGCTAAAACTAAATAAACTACCTAAGATAACAGATGAGGAAAAATATAGTAATTCACATTCAAACAAAAAAATTATCTGACATTTCTGCTTTGCCTTTTAGATCTTCTCACACCATCTAATTCTGCACCAAAAAAGATTCTGAAAGAAAGCCCCAATCAAGTCCTCCACTGTGAAACGTAATTTTTTGGCAACAACTCGTACCAATATTACCGTCACAGGTATGTGAAGTAAAAATACTGGTTCTGTACAACATGAGGCCACAAACTGGGCTTCAAGGAAAAAAAACTACTAATCCCACAAATATCTTCATGGCCTCCTCCAAATTGAGCTGCGGTTTAACACAAGTGCATGCTTTGTCCTTGTAGGCGGTGAGAATCAAAAGGAATAAGCAAAGAGATAATGCCCGACTCTAGTTGAAAACGTGAGAACATACTCCAACTGTGCGAAAAAGAGTGGAACAGAATAGTGTTTCTTGGGCAACATGCACTACATATTAAACAAAAATGGACCTTTACGCTTAGTTTTCAAACACCCTGACTAGTGTTACTTTTGGGCTGAAACATTAAAACTGCAAAGGTAAATGGTTAACACATCATGTATGGACTGTACCTGATCAGTAAATTCATAATGAGCACGCTTTATAACATACTGCATGTCATCATGCCACTCGTTTCAGATTCCTAGTCAATACAACACCTTCTCACCATAAAAAAATGTTTTATTTGTATTTCTTTAAGGATTAGGTTTTGCAGCATGATGGCAACTGAAAATTACACACTAGAATTAAAAATTACACTCCTAAACTGTTGTACCCATGAAGAAAGAAAAGCTACAGATTTTGTAAGATGTGTTGTTTTCAGCACCATTATGTCTTTAAAATAAGCTCACCGATAAACCATATTGCAACATCAAAAAAGGGGGGTGGGGGCAAAAAGTTTGCATCACAAACTTCATTTCAAATTGCAAATCCTCAATCTCAATCCTAAATCTATACTCAATGGCCAATGCTCAGTAAATTGAAAGCAATGTCACAAATGACACATTTGGATAATGACGAATCCAGTTTAGCATGAACACAGCTCCACTGTGAAAAATTCAGACATCTAGCGTTCATCAAAATTATCAGTTTTTCATATAGGAAAAGTTTCCCTGACATACATCTATCAACAATGGAAATAAAAACATGCTACATAACCAACATGATGAATAACAGTCAAACTTTGTGTGCTGCGCTTAAGACAAAAGTGATCGGATCCTGGTGCAAATAATTCTTAGTGGTCGTTTTAAATTCTTTCTAGAGCCAGATAGTGGGGTTTTATCACAGACAAGTTTAGTAACTCAGCCAATTGCCAATCTGGAGCATTTTCTAATTGACAACACATCAGCCACTATTTGGTGTGTTATCAATACAACCCACCCATCGAGTAATCTAAACAGATTTAAAACATATCCTAAGAATTGTTTGCCTATTTTACTTGACCTAGTTATACAGATTTTAAACCATCCTTAACAGACTAAAATGATGGTCTGACATCAGAGCACTGCAGTAGCGTTTCTGACTTTGAGAACTGACAGCAGTTAAAGACCAAATACTGAACTGGTTAGAGGCTGAATACAGTGTCTGCAGATTCTCCATCGATGTCGCTGGACAATGTGAGGTAGAGGATCGCACAAGCAGATTGACCAACAGTTGCCAGACGTGGGGCACGGGGTTGGTGGTGGTAGTATTTGTGAGAGGGAGAAAAGACAAAACGATGTTCACACTTCGCCAAAATTGGTGTGGCCTGTCTCCTTGGCATGCTCACGAGCTTCCTTTTGTCCGACCAGGCCTGTCTGGCATACCATGCAGCGCAATGCAAAACGGTTAACGTCTGTGAATTGCCGCTTGCGGCGAGCCTCATCTGCCAGCTCGAGGGCCAGGGCCAGGATTACGTCGTCTGTGGTGGCGAAGATAGTCTGGGGCGGGGCGTCTGAACCGGGCGTTTCTTTCTGCAGAGGGTCATAGTGGATGCCGTCATAGATGAGCAGCACGCGTTTGTGGTAGCCAGCATCCTCCCCAAATCGATCCACTCGGACTGTCTGAGTATCCACCACACAGATCTCACACTGGTAAAACTTGGACAGGATAGACACCTCGATGGCTCCTCCCCAGGTGTCGTCACGTCTTATCCAAGCGCAGTACTCCTCATTGGTCTTTCCCAGCACTGCTTCAGAGTAAGCTGCGGGGTCACTTGACACAATCTGGGCAATGAGGCCTCGCATCTCAGGGGCGCAAGCAGGGTCATATACACCACCTTCAACCACATAGTACACACTGGTGAAGAGGCAGGAGTTGTCAGCTGGGACTACTCGGCGCGCCACCACAGGTGAGGCTTCCAGACGTGGTGTTTTAGTCACAGTGGGATGATCCTGAGGCTTTGGCTTGTTTTTTTCTTCCTCAACAATAAGCGTGTCTCCTGTACAGGATGACACAACACAAATCAGCCTGGTAAGATTGGGTAAAAGGAGAAAATTACAAAACGAGAAATTACAAAAAACAGGTTTGCTAGGTTTTGAGATTTCTGCTGCAACATCAATGCAATTGAATTGAAAGTTCAAAGTTGAAAGTTTTACAGAAATGGTGTCACAGCTGTTCTGAGTAATCCACTGAACACTGTACATTGTTTTGATAATGACTATTTCTTCTACAACATATCTAAATGTTAACCAGTCAATACAGGTTATGAAACACCTTGAAAAAAAATTAATTGGAACATGTCATTACAATAAATGGTGTCCATTTGGTAGGTAGGTAGGTTTATTGTCACAATATAACAAGTTGTAGAGTGAAATTGAGTTTTGTAACTCCCTTCTGCTACATAGCAGACAATATTAATAAAGAATCAATTATGAAAAATGGTAATATAAATAAACTATCATCACTGGAGCAGTGCTGAGGATGAATTAGTTATCTGAATATTTGACAACATACCTGATTTGATGGGGTAGTCCTTGAGGTGAGCATCTCCATTTCGAAGATCAAGGCTGGAGGGTGGATAACCAACCATAATTTTCTGCACATCGCAGGGGATACCAGTCAGCTCCTCCACCTTCCTCTTCAGCTCTTGAACACAGGACTGATGAGTCAAGCCCTGCATTATGTGGCTACCATTTTTGGTTTTACAACGAAGCCGTAACATCCTGCCTGCAGAAACATGACAACATATCAATAACACTGAAAGTATCTGGTATGAACTTTGCTCATCCACCAAGGCAGTTGTCCTCAAGAGATTGTAATAGCTAGCAACTTCAACAGGACACACTCTGGACATCATGATTAATAATTTTGTGTTAGTTTGGTTTTGTTGGTGACTATAAAAGCCTAACGGGAATATATTAAATAATATTCATATCCAGTTACAACCTTGTTTCTGCTGTTGTCATTCTGATTATTTCAATTCTCTGTTGCTCATTAAATGTTTGGATAAATATTTGTTTATTCTATTGACTCACACAGTAAAGGCAGAAAAAAAGAAGAAAGCAGCAAATTAGACTTGTATCATTCTAATGGAACAGTTAGTAAATAAGTCACTTTTTTAGTTTGAAAGTAAAACAAAATTGTGCTGTCATCTTTGCAGCAGATATGGGCTGCATGAAAGTGATTATTATAGCTAATTCAAGGAACACAACATGGAGATGGTCTGTACATTGCTTTAAGTAGTTGTCTAATTTCCAGAACAGAAAGCGTTTTAATTTTCCACTTTACTACTTCAGAAATACAAACAGAAAAGTCAGACAGTTGGTTACTGTTAGTCAAAATGTAAACAAAAGGCTCAGTATCATTTAAAATGAAATTATTTACCTCAACTGAGGAGTGGCCTTTATTTGAGGAAGATTTTAAACAATTATTCATCTTTGACTAAAATCATACCTTAATTCATTAACATTAGTGCAAAAGTTTAAATAAAAACAGTGATTATGCCTGATGCACAAAGTGGCAGTTAAAATTGCATCTTTATCTGTAACACAACTGGTTCACCGGCGAGGGGGTCTAACGACCTTGAGTCACTTAAACATGGTTTTACCCTTTCAGAAAATATGCTTGTAATCCCAAACTGCTGCCTGCTCGAGTTGGTTATGAGAGTCACATCTTGTTGTGGTGGTTGTTATTTAACGTTAGCTCAGTAACTCAGCTGCTTTATGATGTAGCGATAAGATACATTAGCTTGCTAATTGTATTTGTTAGCCAATGCAACACAGTAACAATCAGGATGTCCCATACCCTACATTATGCTGGCCATTATGTTAGACTACTGCTTTCCAAATGGAACCGGCTTAACAATTAAACTGCTGACGAACAGCATCAGTGGAGTAAAACACATGACAGCGACATGCTTTGTTTTATTTTCTTTGTTCTGTCAGTTAACGTTGCCGACTTCACTCAACAGCAAGACAAATCAAATGGTGGGCTAAGCTAGCAACTCCCTGCCAAGCAAGAAAAATGCAGCATTACGAGCCACTTCGACAAATAGTCAAGACATCAATGTAATTTATCATGAAAATGTTTGGAAGAAACATAACTTATGTTACTTTCTCTGACTCAGAGACAACCGACAACGATAGCTAACGTTAACTGTATTATCTGCTAACGTTAGCATGCTAATCTGACCATTAACTTGGCGTTAACTGAACAGTTTTTCCCCAAGACTTTCGCATCTGAGTAAACTTTGGTAAATTCTGTTATATGTCAATTGACATATCTTTTACACGACAGTACACAGACATAACGACTAATTATTTTATTTTCTTACCTACTATTTACTGCAGCCCTGCCTCAAACAAGAAACATCCACTGAGAGTCTGATGTGTAGAACGTCACATTACGTCTGCATGACGGCGTGACGCTCTCTGTCTGATAAGTCGTAACATTTACCGTAAATTCTCTAAATGTCGGAGTGAAACCGTAACTTCGGCTTCTGTTCCAGAAGTAAGAAAACCTCATTCAAAATCCCTTTGTCATTTGTAGCTACACTAATAACTAAACATGTAAAAATACAATGTTAAAATGTAAAACAGCATAAATGTCATGATTAATACTGAAAGTTAATAGATAGTCTATAACTGCACAATCCTGTTTATTATAGTGTGAGGGCCCCAGGTTTCGGCCCCATCTTGTTCTTTGTGTCTTGCTGTGTTTTGTCCCTTTAATCCAAGGGCGAGTTCAATCTCAAAACGTTTTGCACCGGTTTGCAACGTTTTCTGATTGAACGACATGTTTCCTTGCAAAGTTGCGCAACGTTCTGCAACAGGCTTCGAGGGTTTTCTCCCGTTTGGTGGGCAATACGAAAACGTTGCAAACCGGTGCAAAACGTTTCCAGAATCAGAATCAGTTTTATTGCCAGGTATGTGTACATATACGAGGAATTTGACTCAGGATTGTACATTGCTCACGATGTGTTTACTTATACAATAATACCATAACACAATAATAAAATAATAATAAAATAAAATCAGACACAAACTACAGAATAGACAACACTAATATACATACTATGAACAAAACAATATAGACATATTGACAAATAGTGCAGTAATCAGAGTGCAACGGATGCAAGAGTAAACTATTCTCATTATGTACATGTTGAAGGTGGATATGATATACAGGTACGTATACATGTACACATGTACACAGTGTGATGGAAAATAGTGCAAAGGATGCTGGAAAAAATAAATAAGACCTATGACCTTATGACCTGAGGTAGGTTTATTGGTATACAGTATATACAATATGACATAGTATGAACAGCACTGAAATAGAGAATGGTGAATAAATAAATAATAAGTGGAAACCAGTAAACAGGTGTCTGATTAGAGGCAGAGTTACTGGGTTATTGCACAGGAATTGTTCCTGACACTGTGAGTCCAAAATCAGCTGTTCATCAGAGTGATGGCTTGTGGGAAGAAACTGCTTCTGTGTCTGTTGGTTTTGGCAACAGTGCTCTGTAGCGCCTACCAGAGGGGAGGAGCTGGAACAGGTTGTTTCCCGGGTGAGATGGATCTGCAGTGATGTTCCCTGCCCGTTTCCTGACTCTGGAAATGGATAAGTCCTGAATGGATGGCAGGTTGGCACCGATTATTTTTTCTGCAGTCCTGACTGTACGTTGTAGTCTGCTCCTCTCCTTTTTGCTGGCAGATCCAAACCAGACAGTGATGGAGGTGCAGAGAACAGACTGGATGATGGCTGTGTAGAACTGGATCAGCAGCTCCTTAGGCAGGTTGAGCTTCCTGAGCTGACGCAGGAAGTACATCCTCTCCTGGGCCTTTTGAGATTGAACTTGCCCCTGATGTGAGATGCAACACACCTGATCAAGCGGGGCTCAGGTGGCTATAAAGGATCCTGCCTGATGATTTGACTCCCTCTTCTCCTGGCCTGCCGACTAATTCTGTTCTGTTTGGATCTTTGTGTTCTACACCCATACACTCCACTCACACATACACTGCATATATACTAATCTGACAGGCACCTACAATTGTATATTTTGCTTAATTTACTTATTAAAATATCTATTATTATTTTCTGTGTGGTTTCCCGCTTTTGTCACTTACTGTTGAGCCAGGTTGTGACAATAGATTTACATGACTGATTCAAATTAGGTTTACTCACAATCTTGTTTTAAGTTATGTTGCATTTGTTTTGTGCTTTTAGTATCTTACAGTCTGTTGTAACCACCGATAAGGTTACATCAAGACTTTATCACATGGTGCCATTATTGTCATACAAATAATAGATTATCTTACACATTTACATTTTCAGTAGTGGGACGATAACAATAGGCTTTCCCACCACAATGATCAGATTTCTAGATATGTAGACCTACAGAATAAAACACATTCTGTTATGAGGCTAAATTTGTAGTATGAGGCTAGTTTCCAGTGCTTTAAAAACTTTTATTACAGATGTTTCTGCTCATATTTGATGAGATCATTTTGTGTTAAGGTTTCGCTCCAGTTCTGGTGATGTGTAAAGGAAGATGCATCCACCACCCCTGGGGCCATATTACAGAAACTTCCTAACCAGCAGATCCTATCCTAACTGCCATTACAGACTAAGTCAATATTCCTTTCCTAACTTTAGATAAGAAAAGTGTATTACAGAAGCATCCTAACTTTGTAAAATCTTTATTAAACTCTCCTAACTTTAGGATAACTGTTTAGCTGTCCTAACTTTTACTTTTCCACCAGGTAGTGTTTAATAACTCGTTTAATCCACATGGCTGCTCTTTAATTGCTTTTACAAAATTAACAAAATGTCAACAGGTAGAACTTAATTGATTCTACCGATGCGTTTGATGACAAAACACTCGTTAGTAGAAAGGCTGTAGCCGATGTAACGCTAGATAATGTCTCATTACATAATGTAAAGGCTTGATCTAACAACAAGGAACATAATGCAAGTATTTGATAGGAGGAGATCGTTAAATTCAAGAAATAGCCTAGGCTACATGAAAAACATGATGACGGTAGCCCATTATTAGTATTTTTTTTCTTTCAATCTTAAGACTTAAGATAGGAACTTTTTGTAATATGTCCCCTGTCCCCCAATCATAAAGTGTAATGTCCTTGATTTCATCTCTCTTCCAGTAACTGAGGCCTAATATTTATCAAAAAACTCAGATTCTGTGTTTCATTCAGTTCTTTAATAATTTTGAGACAATTTCCCATTAAACAACAACAATTAAATGAAAGTCACAAATAATAAAATGACTTGTAACAGATGTGGATCATTCCATTTGGAAGATGCCATGTGCTGCAGAGATGTGTGTCTCCACTTTTATTGCCTGCTAAAAAGGCACAAGTAGGCTGCTTTGAGCAGGGAAATAACTTATCAACAGTCACACATTACATTGTCATATTTAAACCTTTACCACTGTTAAAATGGCAGATGGAGGAATTTAAGGAGTAAAGCATGAAGCAATTAAAACAAATATTTGGCCAGTATGATAACATGAACACAAATGTTGAGAAATAGCTAACAGACAATCAACATGTTATGTTTTTGTTGCACAAAATCCCTTCCTAGAATTCGCAGAAGGCAAGAAGTCAATGGATTAACAGATGAGCATTTAGGATTTAGTGTTCATTGTGACAGATAATACCAGCGTAATACATTAGGTGTGAGAATTGCAGGCTTGTGAGAGAAAATTAAGTTTCTTTATTTACTGCTTGTATAATTAGCAATGTGGTGTATTTTCTAACAACACATAAAACTTACAATGCATATCATTAACATGAGATAACAAATGATGGCTTATTCAATAAGAATTACAGCTACAGATTGTTCATAAGGTAGATGAGTGGATTTGTATTATAAAAATATTTTTACAGCTTCTACTTTACAACATGTTCTATTTCCAATACTAAAAAGTTGTTGTCATAATAATGCATAACTTGTTATATTTAATGGCATACAGAGGAACTACTTCTATCTATAGATTTAAAGTTCAGTAAGGCATTGTAATATTTACAATAAGGATTAGTTGCCAGTTCTGAAATACAGTATGTTGTTTTGGTTGATTGATTGATTTTGGCACACATGCAGAAGTGTTTATGATACTAATAACTAAGTTCAAAGCCTCAGCATGCAGAGGAAAGTTAAACAGAGAGATTGAGACAGATAAGACCAAAAAATGACCTTCTGTGCAGGTGGCCTCAAGAAACTGTTCTTTGACTTCATCCTACTTTTAATCTGACCATCTTTTCCAAGAATGTGGTTTTAAAAAATCAAAATCAAAAATCACATCTTTCTATGTTTGAAACCTTTGAATCTTCGCCCACATTGTGCTATGAAGAGCGAGGCATTCATCTTCACTCAGAAGCGGACACAGCCAGTAGTTTCTTCTGGGCTTTCAAAGTCGATTCCTTCGCACAGGGACTCCTTCAAGAAAAACGAAAATGTCACTGACATTTGCAAATTATTGCCTTAAAGCAGCAAATCCTATTCGAGGAAACCAATAACCTCCCCGGGGGCCCAGGAGTCTTAAGTTCTTATTTGGAAAATTAGGTCATGTGAAGTGTGGCACAGGAGACGCTTCTTTAGCACATTCTCAAGAAGTGATTAATAATTTTTTTATGACTTAAAATTGATTGAATTTCAATTTCTGGTACTTATTAATCACATTGTGACCTGGTGTCTGATTGGCTCCATAATATAGTACATTAATACACAAACACCCTTAGATTTCCATAATTTTATACATGTCAAGTTGCTACATTATTTTTCCCATTTTGTAATATATCTAGGTTTCCAACAAATACTGCATCAAAGAGTTTAATTGAGGTCGATTTCATTGTTGCTACCATTTATTACACTACCAAGGAATCGGTGTCTAATAGTGCTGATAAGATGAAACAAAAACTGATAGCAGATTTTATTCTAAATAAAGTTCAAAGGCAATGGAAGGTTACAGAAACCCAAAGTTCACCACTGTGACATGGTTTACAATGACATGAGTTGAATTATGGGAAAGAAAATGAAGGGCTGGCTACATGTTCTGAGTCTCCAAAATACTCACAGACAAATGCTTCCTATCCGAGGCTGTAAGACAGGTTTAGAGAAAGTGGGGTGAGAAAGAGAGAGATAGAAATGTGGAGAAGGACTGAAGCACTGTACCCACAAGCCAAGGCCAACAACTACAGAAAACGTACAATTATGAATATGCATTTTTAAATTATTACATTTTTGAACAGTTATCATGTATGTATTATTTTAATTTTCTCAAATGGGATTTAGTCACTGTAGAATTATGAAAGGTATGTACAGCTGATAATGTCTACATTATCACTTGTAACAAAATATAGTACAAGATGATGTTTGTGTGTCTTTTGTATCCCATGAGGAGACTTCCACAGCAAAAAAAGTAGGCATGCTGTTCTGCATATTCAAGCCGGAGACATCCCAGTGGTGAAGCAGATGTCATGCAAGAAAACATTCCACTTTGGAAACAGACACAGGCACAACATTGAAAGAAGAGAGCAACCCAATCAAGATCCAAAACATGCCCTGAGAGAGAAAGATAGATAGAGAGATGGATTCCATGTAGGTCATTTTCAACACAGACACTAATCTTCGTGAGGATCCAAAACTGAGGCAAGGGAATGTCAAACACAGGTTTACGACTGTGGTGGGAGGTGACTGATTACAGTTGACGGTGACTGATTTAGAGGGGGAGCCTGTAACTCTGGCACTAACTTGGCTTTGCCGTCCCTCTGGCATCAGAGCTGATGGGGTGGGGGCGAGAGGTAGCCAGGGCTGGTTGCCCGCGCTGTAGAGCCTGGGACGCTTGACCTGGTCGTGACTGGCCAAAGGAGTGTAACTATTCCGCCGATGTATGAGAGCAGAATCCATCGAGATTTTACCCTGGTAGGAAATGAAATACCGCAAGTATTAAGGAAAAAGATCAGGGAACATACAAATCCCGGGAGGAGGGGGGCCGACCAGACACAGCCAAGCAAACTAGCCATCCTCTCCACATGGATCCACAGCAACAGGTGCAACAACTGAAGCCGTTTACAGTGACAGAAACTGTTTCAAGTCAAGTCATTTCACAACACAATACAAAACATTCATGAACAGTAACATCCCTAACTGCACAGAAAAAGAAAGAAAAACACCTGCTTCAATCATGATGCTAAACCTTGTAAATGGAAAAGCATTGTCTGTCATAGAGTATACATAATCTACATATCAGGATGCAACCAGAGCAATGGTAAGGATCAGCCAAGCAAAGTAGCATGATCAGCCATTGCATCCATCAACGTAAAATATTGCCAAATTAAAAACTGCCTTAACATTCATTCACTCATAGCTCAAGATCAATTATTTAAAGGTTAAAGATAAAGGGACACAGCAAAACAGAGATATAAGAAAGTGAGTTAAGAAAGCAAAGCTTCATACACAGGGGATGAAGTGTGATTGCATCGCAACTGGCAGACACAACAAACAAGCCTATGATTTTTTTACTTTGGATTAGATATAGAGATTTGAGAAGAAGAAGTTCAGAATTATGGCTTTATGAGTTAACAATAAACACATTCTTTTGCATAGATAATCACATCCAAGGCTTTCATTCAGTGATGCTAAATGCACATTTATCAGCACATTTAGCAACAATGTGATTTTTCAGCTTGATTCATAGCCACTTACAAGAGGCCGGTCTCGATGTGTGTTTACTGCCTCCACATTAAGATAAAACATCTCCACTTTACAACCTAGAAGGTAAAAGATAGAATACATTCAAATGAAATGCATATTAGTCAGTCTCATGGTGTAAACAAAGAGTTTTGCCTAAAGTAAAGACCTACCATATGCAACAGGAGTTAGCTTGAGTACTGTGTGGAGTGGACATTTCATGTATGGTAGATCTTCTATGGGATGAAGAGAGCATACAAAATCTTATCATCTGCTGGTGTGATCTAGTATGTGCATATATGTGTGTGCACTTGTGTTTATCTGACCTGCACTCTTGTCCAGGAAGTAAGCTAGCAGACAGCGCATCACCGCCTGGTGGCAAATAACCAACACGTTGCCCTGTCTCTCTAACTCCATGATAACCGGCTCCAAACGTTGGACAAGGTCTTGGTACGACTGGAGAAAGCAAAGAGAAGGCAGAAGGCCATGTTTAAACATGTTATAAGGTAAGTAATTCATAAACTTTTAAAGTGTCTAACAGCAACTGTAAGAGCTGTGAATTAAATAGATCCACTATTTTAACATGACTAAAACGCTGACTTTCACAGCAGACATTTTGTCTTTGACTGTCATAATAAGAAAAGCACAGGTGTGACTATGTGTTCTGGTACTGGTACTAGAAATAGTATCCCAGTAAGTCATGACAGTGACCAGGGCCCTGAAACTGAAGCATCTAAATGGTATTTAGTCAGCATTAATTTGATTAATTACACCTGTGATGTTACTGTGGCATTTCAAAAAGCCCTACTAAAATGAAATCAGTGTATTGAAACAAAAGTAATTCTTCAAAGCTGTAGGATGAAAGGAGTGTGTCAGGTCACCTCGCCTCCTGGATAGCGATAGTGGTACTTGTCCTGGTCCCTCAAAGCAAACTCCTCTGGGTGTGTGTTCTGGATCATCTCATACGTCATCTCCTCACACACACCCTGGACAAGGACAACAGAGCATTTGTTTTAATGTCAAAGGCACAAGTAAAAAGGTGAATGAATGTCCTTTTGCTGCACTAAATTCTTACTTCACTGCCAAGAAAACATGACCGCTGGATTTAAATATACTCCACATAGAAGCTATATAAAGAAAGTTTCACAAGCAGTAAGACCAGCAAACATACTGATTACACTATTGATTACACATGTGATGTAATAATATTTATTTCTAGTATACTGTCTACATAGAGATTGACGCCCTGATGATGACCCTGTGAAGTTGAAATCAGTAGATGTGCTTTAACTAATATGCCTGACTAAATGATGACCATTAGTATAACTCTCCTTGCACTGTCAAAGATTTCCTAATGAATGTTTTCTTTTCTGTGACCAGTATCCTTCTGAAATGTTAGTTTTCTTTTTTGTTTTTCCTCATGATGTTGTTTGAAAAGGCACAAAAGGACTGACAAGCTTTGTGAATTTTTAGTTCTTACCTCTACAATGAAGTCATTTTACTTTTGTATTGCATTACTTACTTTTACCCTTCCCACCAATCTAGTGTCTCAGAAAAACATCTAAAATAAAGGTTTTGTCTAACTGAACAAGAGCTTCATGAATATGTAATGATTCTTCGAGGCAAATGACAGGGTACTGACAGCATCAATCTCATTGAGAATCTTCCACTGTTCATAAGGAACACCCAGCTCCTCCGATGTCTGGATGGTTCTTCTCAGCTGGCTCGTCCACACCTTCAAATCTGAAAGTTTGTGCTCTTCAATGAAATCTCGCAGGGCATGGGCAAACTGGGATGTGAGAAAGACAGAGAGAATTTCTTACGGTATTTTTGCTCCATTAGGTTCAGGGGATAGAGACAAGAAATGGGGAAATGAAAAAGATTAGATGTGATAAAGGTCATGACTCAGGTCATGACCTTAATATTACAGTATTGAAGTAGCCCTACCCCTTATCCCACTGAGCTGTCATGCTAAGAGAGGCTTGTAATTGGGTTTTCAGAAGACACTGGCTTTGCTGTTCATAAAATGAGAACCTGGGCAGTCGTACCTGTTTCCCTCGAGGAGAAAGTTCAGAGTCCCCGCCGATGCGGCCTTCAACGTTGTGGTTGCTCTCTCCGTGCCGACACAGGTAGATGGAGTGAGAGTGCACGTGGATGTTCATGAGATAGTAGACAATCTTACTCTGGATGTAGTCCTGCACACGGTTCACCAGAAAACGCCGGCCCACGTTCATCACCTTGATAAAAGACAGGTCCCTGCAGGTGGCAATTAATCATGTAGGTGAATCAAATGGTTGTTTACTGCCACCATCTAGTGTTCGTTTTCTGAACTGCAACTGTAATTCCACAAAATAATATACAAGATGTGAAATATTATATTACTTGGTTTAAAAAACATTCCAAAGTAAACTTTACAGGTACAATCACATAGCTTAATTATTAGTAGTAGTTAATTTTATTTAAACATCATAAAATAATGTCCTGTTTAAAAAACACCCACAAATAGAAGCAGAAGGATTTGATTAGTTCATACTTGTCGTAATCATCAGGATCTAATGGTTGGTAGGTAACCTTGTAGCACTCGATTCGTTTGAGGAAGTCATCCATTACTCTCTCTCTGTGTCTTTCAGGGTAGTCTGGACTGGACACTTTCACTTCCTGTTACAGGTATTCAGCACATTCAAACAATGTGACCAAGCACGGTAGTTCATATATATCACTGTAGATAATGTGAATATTAATAGATTACGAGTGTGACCCAGACAAGAAGTCACAGTCAAACCCCCAAAGTCTTGTTGGTGACATGAGATCATACCAGAATATTAGCAGCAATGACCTCTGGGTCGTCACACACTGATTCCACAAAGAACACCTGTTGGAAAGAGGGCAGCTCAGAGGGTCAACATGTGCAAAAGCTCCTCGAAACTGTCCATTGAATCAACGCCACTATCAGCTAGTTTCCTTGCCAGAGATTAAAAGGTACCCTGTGGAATTTTTTGTGTAAACAAAAAGAGTTATGTTTACATTCACTGTTTCTTACCTAAATGAACAGTGTGCATTCCTGACATCTAATCTTCAGTGTATTTCCTTCCTCATTAAACATTTGCAAAGTTAGTTTTTTGAATATGCAGAAACCTGCATTGCTAGCTGGTGGGTGTCTTTTCTGCATTTCCTGGAGTGTGACTAACTTTCTTGGTGCAATACTGGAAAAGTCTGATAATCAGTGGTATTTCATGACGCTGGCAGCAGGAATGTGTATTGTGCATCCTCGAGCATGATCAAGCGATACAATCAAAACAGGTACCAACTTGTCAGAACATTGCTCCATAGTGCTAATAGTGTTAAAGAACTCTACTGGGTACTTTTAAGTGTGTTTCTAAATTAAAACTATTAAAAATAAAGTGATATTAATGAGTAAGTTTGCTGACTCACATTACTCATTTTCTACTTCTGTTACACTGCACTTCAGCAGGCCACAGATACACATGATGATGCGTTAAAAGGAGCTGGCTGGCTGACTCTGAATTTTTGAAGATGAAGGCCAATTTAATGTGCCATTATCTTGTAACCACATATCAGCAAAGGTTACGTTGTCTTGCTTCCAGTCCAGGAAACTGCTCCATGCACAGTTTGTATATTTAAATATCAAAGTCCATTTTCCACCAAAAGGGAAAAGATAAAAATAATTGCAAAATATAAATGAATAACTTACCTTAAACGCATTCTCCTTCACAAAAGCTAGAATGAGGTCTCGCCGTTCTCTTGTTGTGTTTGTTGCATCAAACACCTAATAAAAAGGAGCACAGGAGAAAAAATAAAGAAATTTCTCATGTATAACATGGGTGTTCTATGGTAAAATGTTTGTAGGACAGTTTGGGATTAAAGTTGTCAGATGCGTTTCTGTTCTGGATATTTTGAAGCTTTTGGAAAAGAGCCAGCACTGAGACACAGGCAGACAGAGAGACAGATGGACAGAATGGCAGCGAGAGGACTCACCGCAATCTGACCTCCCTCCTTCGTCAGGTACGCCTTCACATCCTGCAGAGCTACCAGAGCACACTGCCTGTGGGAGAAACATGGAAACAGTAGCCTCAGTATGCTCTCATTCACTAAAATCCACAATCACTGAAATTTACACTGCATGGTTGCATAAACTGCTAATCTAAAAAATATTCATGTCTTCTTTGTAGCTTTTGTTGGGTTAAAAGATTAGTTATCAGCAGCAATATATTTTTCCACAAACAATGTCTTGGTTAAATTACAGACAATAAAAATGATCCCATTGATTTAATGAAACTACACACACACACACACACACACACACACACACACACACAGGGAAATACACTCATTTGTTTTCTTACCAACAGTTAGCTGAGAAGATCGATACCACTCTCATATATGTAGGATAAATATGAAGCTACAGCTGTTTGACCCAGGTTGAGTACCCATGCAACACCAAGGAGAGCTTATGTCAGCTTCAGAGTGACAGCGGCAGCTTGTTTAATATCTAGGTCACAATTCAGCACTGGGATGCTGACAAGAGCCTGTCACATTTTCATGATAGCCACGAACCACAATCCCTGTTTCAATTGATTGCTACAACTGGATAAGAATGGAATGAGTTATATTCCTTATTTGTGTTTTTGCAGGAATCAGCAGTGAATACAAACAAATAACCACGTAGAGATACTTTGTCAAGTAGTGTGTCTGTGCATGCACACAAAAAATCAGTGCAAGTTTAAGGTAGTATAAAAACTGTGCTGACCCCGGCTGAATAACAACTGTTAGAAAAACAGCTTAGTCACTGATGCAGCACTGGATGCTGCAGAATATCAAACAGACCCATGTGAACTGGGGGAAATGTTACACTCAAGACAGTGGAGATGCTACAGCTTCCCTTACTGTTAAGAGATCATATGTGAAAGCTCTCTATAATGACAGAACAAGGTGATGAGCACATTTGTAACAGTGGAACTTACTTTCTGATTTTCATGGCCTCCTCATTGTCATGGCGGAAGAAATCATAGGACTTATATGCTCTGACCGCCTCTCTGCGGTACACGCCCAAGTTAAACACTGCAAAACGAACAAATGACATCATGATCTGCTCTTTTGTGCTTCTTTGAAGTCACTGGTGAGGTAGTTTATGTAAACAATTAAGTTTAGTCTCCTATTCTGAGATACTCTGTAAATGTACAAGTCATGGGGGTGGGGGTCGTTGCTACACACAATACAAAGAATGTTTAGACCATCATAGTAAGTAAGTATCCATAAGTCATATAAATATACAGTTTCACCTGTAATCAACATGTTAGCAAACTTAATACCCTTTTTTATTCATTTATGACAAACAACAAATTCTCCTCCAGATATCAATAAGGTTGTTTGAATGTCCTTTAGATAAAATGTGATTTAAAATATTGACTTAAGACCGCTACAGTCTGTAGACAACAATAAACTGTGTCAACTATAGCAAAGAAAGGTTTAAGACAAGATGGCTATATCTATTTTAATTTTGTTAGCTTTACAGTGAATAATGTAAAGTAATGTAATGTAACGTAATGTATGTATGTAATGTATAATGTAATGTAAATTTAAAGACACTCATAAGGAAAACTGATTTTTGTCACATGTCATGTACCTTTGGTTGGGACTCCAATCCAGTTTAGGTAACGTGTGAGTTTCTTTGACATGTAGGTCTTCCCTCTCGCAGGCAGGCCGATCATTACAATCATTGTTGGTGAATTTGTCATATAGGAAGCCCATGCTACACATGAGACATTTACATTAGTCAAGCACATTGATAGAAACCCGATAAAGCTTAATGGAAATCATGTCTGACCGTCTAATGTACATTTGTCTAATGTACAAAAGTTAGACAAAACTGAAATAATAATTAAATACTGTGGTTGCATTTGTATAAAACAAAATACTGCATACAGAGAAATAAAGTAAAACAGATGTAAATGTATTTTGTCTTGGAATGTTAAGCTGTATTTCAACATAACTACTGCATCAAACCGGCATTTTGTTTCTATCCTTGCAGGATTAAGACAATCTAATAAGTAGGCCATGTGTGTACTGGACAAAAATAAAATCCTCTTTAGACACAAATATCATCAGTGGACAGGGATTAAAGACAGGATGTGAAGAAATGAAATGGAGAAAGGTCCTGGGAGAGAAAGGCAGAACACCTTCTGTGGTTTCCACATTGCATAGCCTTTTCTTTTTTATCAACAGAGATACCCCCCCCTGCAGGTCCCAGAGAGGTTGGAGCTGCAGAGTCCCAGAGAGGAGATTTAACTTGTGAATTCAATCCAGGGTGGATAAAGTAGGGTCTTATATTATGTTAAGTGCACCTGTAGACTCTTAAAGCAGTCATGCAGAAGAACTTGCTCAGATCTAATTGTGGGAAACTTGGTTATTTACTTACAGCATTTCTTTTCATTCATTCTCAGGTCTGTTTTCTTGGCTTCTGCTGAGTTTGCAGAGCCATTGTCTACCTGAGTGCTAGACATGTTGAAGTCTTGTCAGAGTCAAAATCAGCTCTCTCTTTCTCAGATGGGCATCCTCCAAGCTGATCTGAAACAGATGAGTCAGGCATTTATGTAATGGAGCCTAGTATTACTTCCATGCATCTCTGAAAAAACAGAACGGAACATTTACATGGTTTTATGTATCCCTGGTAACAGAGACTGCATAACGGTATCCAAAGGCGCTAAATATGAAGAGAAAATGCGCCACATCATCCGTTTAAGAGAAAAAATCAGCTTGGCTCAACACACTATATTTACAAAGCCGCATTCGAGCGATCAGGACAATGATTTCCTCTCTAAACGGGTGACTGAGTTCATGCGACACGAAATCTCACATAAAAATATAACATAATCCACACAGGGCGCGTTTGTAACAGCATTACGTCCATTTATTTTTCTACCTGGTCGATAAGCAAATGATGACTCCTGCCCGCCAAACACGCGGTTGCACACCGTCTGCACAGGGATCTCACGATCTGCTGGACCCAGGGTTTGCGCCCGCAGGAGCGGCTGGATGAGCCGGTCTATTCGGCCTGTCCTTGGTGCTGAGGTGCCCCCTCGGCCGGCTGATGTCCTTCCAAGCTGGAGGTGTGCCTCTGCGTAATAGTCCCCCCGCCCCCTGATACCGTAACGTTAATAATAGATCTACGACAGCATAGGTACGTCAACGCACAGCCCAGTATCACTAAGTCAGAACAAAACATAAGGGGATTTGCAGAGGATGACATGAAAGACAGTGTGTAAAAAGACAAGCACGCAGATTTTATTCACCTCTATCAGACAGTTTCACAAACAACCAAACCCACTTTGCATAGTAATTTTATTCAACAATGGTCCTCAATACAAAAAAGACATAGTGGTCAAAGACTGGCAGGTACCGTTACAAGTTTAAGCACTAAAACAGAATAAATAAAGCCGACTTATAATCACAATGTTCCTCCTTAAATAGTACAAAAGGTTGAAATGAAAGTTGAGTCCTATGACAATTAATTTAATACAGCCCATTTTGATTTACTGGCTTTAGATAGCACTTATCTTGTTTTACAGTTAGTTTCACTAGTATACTGATGAGAAACATCAGTGAATAAGACTAAAACTACCTGCATTATTATCTGCATTTAACACATCTGTACAACACACATTTGGAAATCTGGATGCCACAGAAGCCTGAAATAATCTCAGACCTGAAGGTTAGGCACCGGGTTAGTAGCGTGGGTGACAGGAACAGTGTGTTTCCACACAAAATGAGCCGCCTGTAATGGTGTGCGAGCGATGGTCAGGGCATCTTAGGCTTGTGAATGATGAAACTCAAGAGACAGAAGTTTCAGTTGGAAGGCACAGACAATCACTGAACTGTCAAGTAGGTTTGCACTTTTTTCTGTAGATGAGAGACTCTCTGCAGCTGACAAGGGAGGTTTCTGGTCTCCAGGATCTGGCTGTTAGTGGTTTTCTGTTTTCAGACTAAGGCTTGATTTTCCACAGCTGGAAATTAAGCAGAAGAGATAAAAAAAACTTTCATTCGAGAAAAAAAAAAGATCTTCAAGAGATCTTACAGAACACCACAAACACAATCACAGGTCAGAGTGCAGCATCACCCACAGTGGTTCAAACAACTTGGGAAGCGAGTTTTGATATTAATACCAGTTTCATGTCTGTGCTTTAAATATATATAAGGAGGCGATGAGCTCAGCTTAGCTTGTCATAAAGACTCTTCAAAGTTCAAAATTACACCTACCCACAGCTCTGAAGATCACTGATTAACATGATACTAGGGCTGGGCAATAAAACAATAATGATAATTATCGCAATATAATTTTTCTCAATAATAATATAACAAATGTTCAATATATCGTCAATAAATGTTTGATTTAATTCATTTGAATCACACACAATCAGAAAACAATTAGCACTTACTTTTTCAATTAGGTTATTTATTTTGTTGAGGAAAAGAGACTGAAAAAAAGATTTCCTAATCATAATTGTTGAAAAAGATTTTAGCAGAATCGTTTTAAATATTGTACCTTAGATTTGTGAAGTGACCCACTTGTTTGGCATCAAATGTTTGTCATGTTCTGACCATAAAGAAACCACAATTAACCATCTGGTTTCTTCTACTTTCACTCAGGAACAAAAATAAGACTTTTTAAACTTGAAAGAAATTATGATTTGACATTTATCGTAATAATTATCGATATCGAATGATATGTAATGGTTTTATCATGATAACATTTTTGACCATATCACCCAGGCCTACATGACATATCTCTTTTGTTTAATCTATACACAGAAAACTGTATTAACTACAATTTGTGGTTAATTTGTGAGCATTAGAGAAGCTGGTAGGTATATTTTTGAACTTTGGAGGCAGCCAGGCTAGAAGCTTTGCCCTGCTTCCAGTCTTTATGCTAAGCTAATAGCCTCCCGGCTCCGGCTACATCTCACATAGATGAGAGTGGTATACAGTAAATCTTTTAATTAAGCTCTCTCCAAGAAAGCAAATAAACACATTTCTCAAAATGTTAAACCATTTCTTTAGGCATTTCCCACCTTTATTGAGGGCCCTTTGACACTTGTCAGTGACTGTATTTGTAATTAAAGTCACTGCCTGCTAACCACTTGAAAGCATTTTAGATTATCTTCTTCAGTCGCATGCATGATGCAAGCTTATCTGCCAGACGGCCACGATCAAAGCAAGAAGGTTTCTCTAAGATATCCCTGTAGGCTACTAACAACCCCAACACCTGGAGTGTAAAGTGAAAAAAAAAAAGAAGGTACAAAGTGAAGAAACTGAAGCCAAGATAACATGAGCACCAAAACCTCTAAATCTTACATTTTCCAAAAGGCAACTGATTCATGTTTGTTTTCTCCTCTAAAAGTTGAGGAGTGCCCCCCCCACTTTCATCTATTCTGTCCTGTCTTTTTGCACCGTTCTCACAGAAACCAAGGAGCCGTAATTTTAACATTTAGCAGAAAGACTCACTCTGATGTTGAAGCCGAACAGGTCGCTGACCACAGCAGACACAGCAGACAGGATGACCACCCTGGTGATGTTGTAGATCAGAGGGTTCACGGTCAGACCCAGCAGTCTGAATGGAATATCCAGCTCCTGGGGCAGGCAAGAGGGAATACAATGTTATTTGAACAACATAGGTAGCCATTAGAACGAAGAAAAAATATCTTATTGTGATTATTTTGACAGATTTTTGTGGGAATGGTTATTATAATTTTCACTGGAAAAAATAGAAAAATGATGATGTGATTTTTACTGGGGTCTCTGGAAAACAGGATTTGTCGGCATCTCTGTAGCACCACAATGCTTCATTTTTAATAGTATGTAGTGACACATTTTACCTTTATCAAAGCACTGCAGCTCCTGCAATTTGGATACACGTGGCCATATTTTGATAGTATTTCGATTAATTGTTCTGCCCTAGCACCCATACCTTGAGGCAAGGAAAAGGTCAAAGCCAGAATGTATTGTGGATGAAAGGCCATTGGCTAAAATAGCTTCACTGGGCCTTCATTCTAAATAAAACAATTAAATTACAATGCAATAAAATTACAAGATTATAAAATAATTTTACATATCTCAGTACATCGTTATTAGGGATGTCTTGAGCCATTCATGTATAGGAGATTAAATTGAACATTTACGAGTGTACTGTGTAATCCAAAGTAAAGTAACTGCAATAATTCAGCAACGGTGTAACGTTGTGGTAAATTAAAACCAGACAATTTTGTATTCAACAGGAGGCTGGAAAACAAAGGAGGTCCATTTTGCTTACCTTGATCAGTTTTGTAGCTAGTTTTAAAACGTTGTTTACTATATTGAGTTCTTCTTTTTTATTGGGCTTTTTCTCCATCTTGAGATACAAATTGATCTGCAACCAAGACCAATTTTACATACTGTCAAATGTACAATAAAGACACAGAAAAAAAAACATGTATTAAATCATACTAACTGGGAATCAGCTAACAGTGTTGCCGGTCGTGCAGAAACAACTCAGAAATAACCTGCAACTCCATGTGTTTTCTAGGCACAGGTTCTTACCTGCTCAGTGAGCAGCGCTGAGGAATTGCTGTATTTGCAGTTGGTCTCTGAGCCCAGTGTGGCCAGCCGTAACAGGAAGAGGATGAGGGAGGAGGCCCACACCATCATCTCCCAGTTTGTCAGAGAATCCATGAAAGCCTTGTGGTTGTGTAGAAGCTGAGGAAGGCCAAAAGCAACAGTATTTATACTCTATGTTTAAATTAATTAATTAATTTAATTAAGATTATGGCTTGTCTTCAGTCCATGGTTGATGATTCCATTTGTGGCTGTCTTCCCGTTATCTAATATTTATAGAAGACATTCACACTATAAGAACGTTATTAAATTTGCGTTCTCTAAACAGATCACATTTGTTTCAGCGGATTTTGACTGACCTGGGCACAAATGATGAATGAAATGGACAGCGCTAAGAGGAAGATAGTGGAGACAATGACGTCGACGGAGCGCTGCGGCCCTCGTCTCTGCAATGAACAAGCGAGTCACCAATGCACCATTATAAGTAAAAGTCTATCACAATGTACATTAATAAAAAGAAAACTGGAGCAAGACAATACAAACCCTGAGAAAAGAGCGTAGCGACAACCACATCTTTATGTTCTGGACTTTCTTCAGTCTGAAATGAGGGATCTCAGATTTCTTGGCCTTGCGAGCTGAGGTGAGGTGGCTGAAGTACTTGGCAAATAAGAGTCTCTGTTGGGGGAGAGAACCCAAAAATAAAAACCATACACTGGTACAGAAGCAAATCACTTAACAGAATATACAAGTCCTGCAAAGACTCAAGTGTGTAATTCTGTTTCAGGGTGTTGTCAGTAGATACCACTAGAGGGAAGACCAGCTAACATGTATGAATAAACAAACTGATGAGTTGTGTAATAATAAAAATGATCAATTATTCATATTTTTGAATCCTAGGCTACTTCGCTCCATTTTCACTGCCTCAGACTGTTGTTATTTTGTTGCTGATGCAATTTTCAGAATGCATTGTTTGAGAATTGCCAGTATTTTCAAATATTTTCAAGACAGGGCAATATCTTTACATGGATGGATATAAAAGATTGTCAGTGTTCTAGAGAAACGATAACCATGTTGAGTGGACATTCACAGTCTTAAAAAAAAACCTACTGATAATGCACACATTAAAAAGATATTTTTAAATGATTATGCCACTCTTATTTCTTACTTCATTCATTCAAGTTGGAAGTGTAATGATGATTATGAGGCAAGAGCCAAACTTATAAGGAGCATGTTTTTTCCCAAGATTTCTAGGAAGCAAAATGGATGTTTACCTGACTCTGGAGGGTGTAAATCAAGATGAATCTCACAGTATGTATCATGCCTGTGTCTTTAGATTTGACTGAGTTATGACTCTTAGATGATGGAAAGGATTTGGTTTAAGCTGTTTTAATGTACAGCAGTATAATGATAGGAAAGTAAAAACTCAGATTATTTTTGTAACTACTAAGTTACCGATGGCATAGCAGAAAAGACATAACTGGAGATGCAAGAGAATGCTTTAAACTAGACAAAGTCACCACTCACCTGTTTATACGTTCTCTCAGCCACACACATCATGAAGAAGACCAGTCCTATGAGGCAGACTCTTTGCAACGTTGTGATCAAGAAGAAGGTGTAGGCCTGGGCATCAGGCGGCCCCACCGCCATTTCTACCACCTCCATCAGGGACAGGGAGCCGAGGCTTGACATGTCCAGATGCTGAGCCAAGCGGAAGGCGAAGGGAAGCAGGGCCAGGGTGGCAGTCATCAGCCCACCAAGGACAAGGTAACCCATACCCTGCTCTACTAACTTCACCTGTGAATGAGAAACACAAGAGGGAGACAGGAAGACATCTTTTAGGATGATAAAAGCTTCAGGAACTCAGACGGTCTACTCAATCAGACAACATCATTGTGTGAAGAAGAAGATATACTTTATAATGCCCGCAAGGGTAAATTCAATGTTTTTTCACTCTGTTATTATTGTTAGTATTATACACACAGGTCCGAAACACACACACACACACACACACGCGAGCACAAACAGGACCCAAAGCAACAACACATGGAGAGATGTCAGAGTGAGGGGGCTGCCACTCAGTGCGGCTCCCCGAGCAGTTAGGGGTTCAGGGGCTTGCTCAAGGCCACCTTAAACAAACACAGCCTGTGTATATTTGTTCTAATGTCTACGAGTGATTATGTTTGACAACTAAATGTTCAACAGAGTGAGTATGTCACATTTTGTTTTTTGTGCCACTTTATCTCATGACTAAAGATGGCTCTACTAATAATTATATTTCCTGATTCATTTAAAAGCAGCATTGCAGTGCAACCAATGTGGCTGTAGTAGACAAACTAGAAAACACAGAAGATGGTAAATACTGGACTTTAAAAAAGGCACACAGTGGAAGAATTTGTTTACGGCCTTATGTCCCATCCTGGACAAAGGGGATTAAGTAAGCAAGTAAGTAAGTGAGGACACTCAGTCCAATTGTTTGGTTTTAAACATCTGTATCATGCTGCACAAGAGGTTTAGGGTTTACAACTCAGAATTCAGTAACAGTATTAATACAAACATAAAGAGAATATCCCGCGACCCTGTATGCAGGATAACCGGTTGACGATGGATGGATGGATAGATGGATGGATAAAGAGAATATTGTGTACCCGTGTTAGGATGATCCCACTGATCTCCAATACTGACATGTCTGCTTTCTTACAATCGCCCTGCTCCCATATTATGGCACTGACACGATCCTTGGATGGGTGACATGCCTGCAGCCAAGACAGCTGGCTCTGAAATGAAACACAATAAATAACATTCAGTTTAAGCGTGGTTTCCAATGTGTAAAAAGCAATGGGTTTCAGCCAAATTCAGATTGTTGAAGATGGTTATGGACATAGTACAAACATAGCATTTACTGAAGATGTCATTAAAAAGTTATTTGGAGAAGAGGTTTGGAAGAACAGTAATCCCTTCATGAGCCTCTTCTATAATACGGTTAGCAATCACTGATTCATGTGCTTTAAGATCCACAGAGAACTACAATATATGGAGCCAAGCTGTAATGATAAACATGACGTGCAAGTGACATCATGGTTTTAAAACTAAGTAGACACAAAGTAGAGAATTAATTAGAGAAAATTAATTAGGGAAAATCCCGTGGTGGACTATGGGATTTTCTCTAATTAATTTTAACTATGGGAATTTATCAATTAAATATTACTTCAACAGCATTGGTCATAACACCATCCCGTTAGGAATGTTTGACATTCATGAATGAAATGTACCAACACACTGACTCAGGAAATGTTTTAAGACTAGATAAGACAAAACCAGACCACAGAAGAGTATTGAAGATTTATTTTGGCGCTCTTACTCCAGGGATTCCCTGCTGTAGGCTCTCATCATCACTGCTCAGAATGGTGGTTTGCGGAAGCGCCATGCCGGCGTTGTACCTCCCATTCCCCTCACTGTCGCTGCTCCCGCTGGAGGCGGAGTCAGGCCCTTGGAGAAGCTCCTCCCACATTGTGTCATCAGTGTCAGAGGCAGGACGAGAGCCTACACTTGGCCTGAGGCGCTCCACCTCTTGAGGCTTCACCTTGATGGAAGCCCCACTCTCTTCCTGTTTTAAGTATATAAAGATTTGTCTCACTCGTACTGAACTAATAAGAAACACACAAAACTTATGTAAAGAATATATCTAACTCACTCACTATATTTAAGCTCTATAGCAACAGAAAGCTTGTTGTATATAAAAAGATGCATCTTGCACATGTAACTCCAGTTTCATGACCACACAGTGTAACAATAATATTTACCTGAGGTCTTAATGTGGGTTTGGGGTTAGACTTTAGACTTCTCTTCCTTAAAGAAGACATTGCCGTAGATGTCGGCAAAGTCATAGCAGGGTGTCTCTTATCATGAAGTACTGGATGAATTACTTCCACTGGTTGTACCCCCTCCTCTTCCTCACTGGAGAGCTCGTCGGATGCCCCAAATCCTGACTGTCTTTTGTTCTGTGAGGGAATATCAAGGCATCTGTACATCTTAAAAATGTCTTTCTAAAACATACATGAATTTAACAAATGCCAAAGACTACACTCTTAAAGTGTAATATAAAACATCCACACATTTGGATTTTTACCTACTCATGTTTGATACATTTTTCAAATTACTAATCATTCTTAATGGCATAGTTTATGATAAAAATAAATTAGATACCATAATTTTTTAAATCTTTCTAAAAGGAGAGTAATCAAAACAAAATTTCCACAGGCCAGGAGAGCTAGACTTAGTTACACTTGAGTGCATTTCCAGGTGCACCAAAAACCAGCTGAATGTATATTTTGTCCAAACCTGCAGTTAGAGTGGAATTAAAAACCTTAAGGCTAGAGCAGCTTTGAATACAAACCTGTGCTACAGGAAATGAACAAAATCACTATCTGACAATCTAATGAACTCCAATGCAGTAGCCTTAGAGAAAATACAACATTAATGAAGGTTCAAGTATTTATTATGAGCTCTAGTCACAGTCAAGTAGGGTCAGTGATTACATTAAAGATACACCTTTTAATTTACCTTTATCATACTGGTGCCATAGATCTGCTGAATTGACACTGATTTAGGTTAGAATTAATCTGCCTTTCTACAGATATTGAGGCAGCAAACAACAAACCCCCCCCCCAGAAATAACAGATCAGTTACACATTGATCTAATAATTTAAAAAAATAATGTTTTGTAATTCTGAAAATGACTTTTTACTGCTGCTATAAGTTAGTCCTTTCTTTGCATCATTCCACAGTGCTGAGACTGACTACTGAGATGAGTGACTGTACCCTCCTTTCTTCGTTGCTGTATAATCGCTGGCTTTCTTCAAACTGCCAGGGTCCCTGCTGTTCTGTGTCCCCGCTGTCATTCTTTCCTTCTGTTTTTTTCAGCCCTCTGCCCTTCCTTGGCCTGAAGGAGAAAAAAATATAATAGTCAAGAGATTGTAGATACAACAAGCATTACAAAATGAACTCAAAACACATGAGTGAAAGGATTACTGAGAGTATCAGAGTAGCTTTAGAATAACTCGATTTAGTTTGACTTTGGGTGTATTTGTGTGCGTAATGCTGGAGTTTATGCATGTGCCAGGAGGTGAGAGGGTGTTGGTAAAGGCAAATGAGTGTGCAGTGCAACAATGTGAAAACCACCTCCTTCTGCGCGCAGGGCTGGTGGTGCAGCTGGCAGCTGGACTGCCCGAGGGCCACCTGCTGGACTCGGTCGACACAATCTGGCAGTGCACGGTACCCAGCAGCAGCATCAGACACATGGGTCCAAACACCTCGCTGGCACTCGCCCCAGGGACCTCCAAGTACAGCACCACTGCTGCCACTGAAGGGAGCAAAACATTTGGCAACAGCAAACAAAACGGTCTCTTTAGGGAGCCATTATAAGAGAATTCATGCTTACTAATGAGGTCTTTCTGTGTGGCTCAGGTGTGAGGGGTTACACGTTTTTTGTTGCACATAACTGAATTTAAATTGTGACAAATGGAGAAACTGAAGTACATACTGAGTACATACCAAAAACCATGTACTGTCTTTATTTCCTTTGATGACTGAGTGTGTCATTGTGTTCCGGCTTAGCAAAGAAAAATCCAAAAACCCTTCAGCACCCGCTTGACGGAATTTTTTACTGTAGCTGCAGTAATGTTTTACATAAAGAACACCACTCAAAATGTCACTGTTGCTAAAAACGTCTTTTAAACAGGAGCCACGGTGTATAAAGAAGACAGATTCTCTTTCTACTTTTTACAAGTTAGTTTTAAAACCATGATGCCACTTGCATGTCATGTTTATTATTATAGCTTGGCTCCATGTATTGTACTTCTCTGTGGATCTTAAAGCACATGAATCAGTGATTGTTAACTGTATTATAGAAGGGATTACTATTCTTCCAAACCTCTTCTCCAAATGACTTTTTAATGAAATCTTCAGTAAAAGACAAGACTAAGCAGAATTGGAATCTTTTGTGAATATGAATAATAGCAAGACAAAACAGTAGGAGTCAGTTTAAACTGTGTAGTCTGTAACTTCTTTTGTTACCACGGTCATTTTCAAATTGTTGGGAGTTTTCCGAGAAACTCGCTGCCCCAGTATGAATAGAAGTTACATTAGAAATGGTGAGCAAACCTTGCATGAAGTACAGCACGAGGATACATGAGGAGATGGACTTGGAGGTCACCTGGATCCACCACTGGAAGAAGAAGGGGAACAGCAGCACTCTGACCAGACCTTTCCGAGTTAGAGCTGTCCAGGGACTTTGTGGTTTGGCTTTGCTGAATGTTGATCCTGAGGTGAGGAATCAGAAAATCTCTTATAAAGCTTCAATGAAACTATAATACATACATACAAACAGTGAAACAAGCAGAACACAGGCAGAAAGCACATAGACTGGTGTGGTATGTTCTGGCAGGGGAGGCATAACAGGTAGAGAACTGCTCTTCATAGACCCTCACCTCTTACTAAGTCAACATCGATGAGGTCTGATTTGATGTGACCCATCTTCTTTGGTTTACTGTCCAAACCCTAAATGAACGGCAAGTGGTATTTTCACCTCAGTGGTAATGCACAACATAAATACACAAACACTGTTTTATAGATATTTGAATGTTTCTTACATTTAGATCCGCTTGCTCCAGAGATTTCTCCCAAACTTGTTGATCGTAGGCCCCGATCTATAGTGACAACAAAGACTTATAATCTAAATAACAATATAATTATTAATAATACACTCAGGATTTGCACCCCTTAGTCATAAAGTTTGTCTATATTAGAAGAACAAAATTTGCTTTTATGAATCCCCCCCTTAAGAGGAAATTAACTCCATCTATTATTTTTATATGTTTTCTGACACGCACACAGGCCGAAATACATACATGCGCACACACACACGCTGTTAGGAAGAGATGTTAAAGTGATGGCACTGTCACATAGTCAGTTACTGCTATTTACTGCACAAAGGTTTTTCCCAGTTAAAATGAAAGAAAAGTGTCACGGTTTAAAATTGCATGTTTGGGCTCAGGTTTCTGATACATTACTCAAATCAAAGAGAGCCTTAAAGCAGAAGGCATTTTCCTTTTTATTTTATTTTTTTATTTTTACCCGTTTCTGTAGAGAAAGAGGGAAAAGAGAGGCAGAGCAGACCACAGTGTCTTAATAAATACATTAAGGTATATATGGTTGACAGCGCATGAATAGCCGCATACATATATCATGATGGATATGAAACAGAAATTTTAGAATAGATCAACATAAACAATTGTAAATAAAATTTTCAGACATATAACACACTGTCTTATCAGTGGCAGGAGATCTAACCTGCTGAACAGGTCACACCTTCATAGTTTCTACCACCTTTGTTTGGACTGAAAACACAGTCATACAAAACCGGTCAAGGTAAACATGGTGAAAAACTTAAAAGGTTCCATGTAGTAACTAAAAAGTAGGTTCATGTTGATCAATGAGCAGCGTCTCTGTCAGTGAACCACATAACCTAATAAAATAAATTAATACTTAAGGTAATTTCATGATTATATATAGATAGATAGATAGATAGATAGATAGATAGTTCTTTCTGTGCCAATATTACAAAATCTACATGATTCAGAAATGTCTTAAGTGACCTATACCTTCTTAGAAATCGGTTTGTTGGATGGATTAAATGTACACTTTCAAAATAGGGCTACTTCTTTAACTTCAAATGTTTGTCTTACCTTCTCTTGATACCAGGCTATTCTGGCCATTACCATCTGATGCTGGAAACAGTGAAGTCAGGTCATTTCACAAAGATCTCAGGAAACAGAGGGGTCTGGGCACAAATCCAGATTTGTTCAATAAAACAAAAAAGTGCTGCAGACACATTGCACCTGACATAAAATGCAACTAAGAACAATGTTTAACAAAAGAAACTAAATATAAAGGTAACGTTAGCTGTAAGTTACAAGCACAGTAAAGTTAGTGTAGTTATGAAGTAACGTTAACGTAAAGCATCTGCTGAATTGATCGCTGTAACTTAACCAAGTAAACGTTAGCTAACAATAGCTTACCGTTAGCAAGAGGCCAAAGTAGTTATCTTAGCTTACCTGAGATGAAAACCTACGGATTGATTTGGTACACACTGGAAGATACTTTTAGTGATCATCACAAACTGTTCGTTAAATACTTTATCATCAGTTTCAGTGGCGTCGCAGCGTCTTGTTGTCAAATTCAGCTAACTAGTTACTACGAGCTTTAGGTCACCTGACACTTTTCGACGCAATTAATGACTTGAAAATATTGCACTATTTCCTTCTTACGCACACGTCTGGTTGCTGATAGGTTTATCTCAGATATTATGTACTTCACTATGAACTGCTAAGTTCACTGCTGTTTAACGTTTGAGTTCTGCTTCCGCTTCCCTTTTCCGAGGTTTGTTGTGCTCCACAGGAACCTTCCCTTCCCTGAGTGTTGTCTCTCAGGCGGCGTTTTCGCTCGTTCAGAATCCTTTTCCGTACGTTAGATTGACAGACAATAAACCGCTACCATTTCCTTGAACCTTGAATCAACAATTTGTGCTCTGCATTTCAACATAAACATTTCACTGATGAAGCTTGTCGCACATTAGTAGAGGGAGAGTGCTGCCTGGAAGGCTAATGTAAGGACAAAACCTACCCATTGATTTTCCTGAATTAATACGAACATTTCAGCCAATCAGGCCGCAGCAAGAGAGAGCGTGCATGATGATAATGAATAGGACTGCAACTAACAAATATTTACATTATTGATTATTCTATCTATTAGGCCTACTTTCTGAAAGAATCGTTTGGTCTATACAATTTCCTAATCTAGAAATGAAGGACTAGGGGCCGTGTCCACCAAAGCGTTTTTTACCAGCTGAAAACGCCTAGCTGGGAGCGCTAGGGTGCGTTTTGGAGGCGCAGTGTTTTAAGATACATAATTTCCGTGGAGGCGACGTGTTGCAAGTAGGGTAGCCTACTTAATTTTAGTGAATGTAAAAATGTCACCACAAAGTATATAGGCCTACTTGCGCTGGCTCTTTGCTCTGCATGAAGAGCAGGCTGAAACATGAGAGCATAGACTACGTGGGTTCATGTGATTTTGCGGGCGAGGAAACACCTGGAAGAGGCACATCGTTTCGTTCAAGATCGGATGTGCTCGGTGCGGTGTTTGTCCCGCCCCTCCTGCACTGTGATTGGACGGCTGGGTAAAAAGTTACAGTGACGAGCGCAGCGTTTTTCCCAAAGTTGAACATTTTTCAACTCTCGGCGACCGGAAAAAAACGCTCAGCGCTCAGTGTGGAAAAGACGCTCAGCGCCTCGTCACGCTCCTGGCGTTTTTACCAGCTAGTAAAAACGCGGCGCTCCCATTGGAATGAATTGAAAAAAACGCTTTGGTGGACACGGGATTTTCAGAATTACTGTAAACTCAATAGCCATATAACACTTTAAAGAAAAAAAAGAGTGATTAACTAACATTAACTTAACTTGTAAAATATATATTTGGCTAGCTCGCCACATAAATGTCTATATAGCCTACTGCTTCAAAGCCTTCCCACAACGCTAGGAATATAAAAGAATCTAAGATTTTGACTCAATATAAACTCCATCTCAACAATAAAACCTCTAAATTCCCTGAAACAGTTTTGAGGAGATGACCTTGGTGCCCTTCATGGTGGCTATGGAACTGTTCAAATTGCTTTTGTAGTACAGTTGTAGTTGCAGTCCCTAACTCAAAGAAAATCAGTTTATGATCACAAAAGACCAAGAAAAGAAGCAAATCATCAAAACGAGAAAGCAGGAAAGAGGGAATGTTTGGTATATCTGCTTGAAATATCACATAAAGAATGAATTAACTAAAAACTGAAAGATATTAATTTCCTGATTGACTAATTGATTCATTATTTTAGCTCCAATGACAATAATGTAGATGTGTACATTTTTTTTTGCTGGCATACAAAACAACCACAAACCACCTGAAAGGTACAGACACCTGTGTATTTGATGAAAGTATACATTTAAGAGAAAACCTACACCATTGCAAGACACTTCTGTGTGGTACTACTTTCTAAAGGGTCCGTTATTTATCTAAATGACAGTCATCTGTGCACCTGCGTCCAAAATGATAAGCTCTTAGAAAACAACTCTGCTGTCCTGCTGGTCAGTCGACAGCCTGTCAAGATACAGAACGAGTTATTTGTCACTTGACTCCTGATTGGCGGCTGATGGTTGGTCTTGTGCAGCTGCACACAAGATCTTCGCCTTGACCTTCTTGTTGGAGGAAATGATAAAGTATGGGCTGATAAAGGCGTAGCAGGAGGAAAAGAACACCCTCATATCAGCCACCACTGGCGACACCTTCGCCACCGTCAGCATGTAGATCCAGATCACATTATCAATCCCGAAGAAGACCACATACAGAACAACCAAGGTGACCACTGTTTTGGCTGCCCTGGTCTCTGCTCCACCACCCTGAGAGCGGCGGATCCCTCTCACCTGGCGGCTGTGGCGGTGGAGAAGCAGCAGGATGTAACCACTTGAGCCCATCATCAGGGCAACAAAGGCAAAATCCCTCCCAGAGACAGCCACCCCATTTATCACATAGGACAGGTTGTCTCTGAAGTCCACGTGACAGAAGCCCAGGTTGAGGGTAAAGGCAGGGATGGTGCCATTACGTGGAGCCATAGAGAAGAAAGGGGCTGCAATGCATACGGCCATGTTGAGGATCCACAGTCCTGCAAATGTGGGGAGGACCAGGGAGGGAAGTGCAGGCTTCAACCTGGACAAACGGGGCCCGGCAGGGGCGATAGTCACTGCCTGAAACACGCTGAGCATGCACGTGATGCAGACTGATAAAGCCCGGCCGATGCGGTAGGCGTAGATTACCACCTTACAGCCGGGATCATTCAGCAGGTTCCTCAGCCCAAACACAGTCATAGTCTGGGGGACGCAGCGGGTCAGTAGCAGCATCAGGTTGGCGAAGGCCAGGTGGCACAGGATCATGTCCACAGGAAGGAGCTTGGGTTCGGTGGAAATGATGTGGGCGTACGCCAGCAGCACCACAGTGTTCCCCAAGATGCCTATACCTGTTTGCAAGAGGAAGGAGACCCCTTTGATGGTCACACATAGATCCATGACACCAAGGCCTGCACCAGTCACAATTTGCAAAGAAGACAGAGAATCAAATCTGTTATGAATATACAACACACAAGAAACATCCTTTAAGACTGTTAACTCAAGTTTGATAGAAACTAATACAACTAAATAGCTTGAATATAATCATGTCAGTGAAATGATGCTCACCTGAAGTTGCAGCCTGTTGTTCGTTAACTGGGTAAAAGCCTGTGTAAGTACAATTTATAAGTCTTCGATCTCCCTCGAGATCATTGGCCAATATTGCAGTGTTCATCCCACAAAAACATCCCTTTGCAGTTCTTGTCTCAGAGGACAAGAACTGCACCGAAGGATAAACCCAATTTTTCAAGTCTGTGAATGCTGAAACATGTTTTTTCTTGCTGTAATCATTCGTTTGTACTGGCTGAGATCCCTTCCCACCATTCTTCCAATGGAAGTGATGGAGGACAAAATCCACAGTCCTCACTCCCATTGGAAACATGTTAGAAAGAAATCTTTAAAGGCCCTTTCAGATACAACGTAACAACGTCACCACAGCACTTTGAATCCTAATGCTTGTGCTGCGCCACGGTGGCTGTTTTGCTGTGCCCAAAGCAGCGGGGAGCACAGAATGTGAGTATTGTTTTAAGACTAAATAAATACATACCTAGGAAAGATGAGTGCAGCCAGAAATGGTCTGGTTTGGAACAAAGAAACAGTAGCACAAGCATTATATCAAACTTGAAACAAATGTGGCATGAGTCTGCAAATCACCTTTATTTCTTGATAAGAATGAAGGTTCTCCAGGCTGTACATCAACACAGCTTTCCACATTAGTTTTAGGCTTTAATGTTAAGAAATTGTTTATCATCATATTAAGTAACCGATCTGCTTTAGGACATATGAATAAATTAATTCTAAACTTTAGTGGTATTCTCTTGGACTTAAATACCACATGCCACTTTTCAATTTCTATAGACAGAAAGACTGCACATCAACCCCCTGGAATATTATAATGGTAATTCCGCATGGAGTTAAAAAATAGAGTTAAACAACCCCTGATGAGACAACAGTGTGCGGTTATTGTTGATACGAAAGCAGCCTGATGATGCCTTGAATGAGCCATCAAGAGGCTTTTACATGCACAGCTGGTACTTCAGTTTGTGCTGTTTTCCTCCTTCGTGTTCTGGGAGCATGTTAAAAGACACAAAGGAGCAAGACAATTAGCCATATAACAATGCATGTTTGCACTAATTGGAGGCATAGGGACAACCAGCCACTATTCATTTAAGTTCGTGCACTGACATGTGCTACAACAGAATTTTGTACATCTTACCCAGGTTTTCCAGCACTATCTACATAAACTGTAAATGTCTAATGTCTAAAATGTCTAACCTATTGTTGAGTTCCATATAACTGATATCTCAGTTGCAAAATTCAGACCAGGTTTGTGTGCTGAGAGAATGTTGTTTGAGATGTGTGTTTTCTACTGGAAGTGGGCATTGGAATAAAGCATCACCTGTGTGTTTTTTACATGTTTACATGTTCAGAGAGCTAATTAAAATGGCAAGTTCAAGCATGTCCTTCTCAGGGGATTGCATCATCTACAGTATGCTGTATTGGTTACAGCATACTAAAGGTTAAAATTCTGGCTCCCCCTTCATGACATGAGATTAGATAATGTAAATTGTTTTCCCCCATTGTACTTATTCAATTTTAATTTAACATGAACTGATTATGTTACAATAATATCAATAGACAGTAAGTTGACATCTATATACTACAATATACTACAATATAATGTCAAAAACCATATGCACAATATCTTGGAATCTATACATGCAATAATAAATGTGACACATCATATCATATTTCTGATTAGGGGACACATTTATGAATAAAATATTACCTGTTTTGGTTTTGCATGTATATTAAAAGACTTTGACAATATAAACTGAACTGAACTGAGACAAATCTTTTCATACTGCTGAAATCTCTGTTTAAGATACTTTGCTAAATAAAAACAATCCTGTTTAATACATAATTGACATGGCCACTGCCTTAGTATTCAAAAATGTATTCACTTCTATGAGTTCTCTCATCATTATGCGCTGTATTATCTGAAATCAGGTCGCTTCTCAAGTATTTAAGTTAGTTGTTTACAGAGATATGTAACTTTCACCCTTTAAGTATGCTAGTGAGGGCAACAGCTTTGGGAGGTGAAGAGGGAATATTCAGTGCACCCCTCACTGTGCCAGTTAATCTGTCCCACAGCAAAAATGTGGTATAAGAGGCTTTTGGCTTAGCAGTCTGATATTGATGGGCCTTAGACTCTTTATTTGCATTTAAGGGGAGGAGAGCAAAAGTGACCTTAGATTTTATTTGACTGCAGACTTTCTCTCTGTTTTGTTGTTTTCTATTTTGTTTTACCTTAAAGTATTTTTTATCTACGTTTCACATGGCTGCAAGACACATTTTCATTTGAAGTGTACCTAAATTGTAAAGTTGTATCCTCTCAAAAAGTAAAAGTAGCAATATCACACTGTAAATACTCCATTAGTCCTGAAATAAAAATGGTATTGTAAATGGTAAGCAAAAGTATGTAAGTAACACTAAAAAATGTACTTAAATGTACTGGTCCTTGTGAGTATTAGATTATTACTGTTTATATTATATCATTGGATTATTGTTGTTGATGTTTTAGTATCACTTAACTGGTGCAGTTGGTTAAGGTGAAGCTAATTTTAACTGCTTTATATAATATTGGGTACAAAGCATCATACATTACAAAAGCTATTTATATATATGCTGATGCTTATATCTACTTGTGAAGGAGTAAAAAGTACAATATTTATCTTTGAAATGCTGTAAATTATAAGTATAAAGTATAAAGTCACTTGGTACCTCGGTTTTGTGTAAACCCTAAAAAATCAACTCAACACCATCCAAAACCTGAAAACATCTTATTTGAAATATACATTTAAAATGGTTATTGCACATCATCTCATTAATGGCCTCATTGTAGTATGTTCTCTTTTAATTTTAGTGAAGAACAATTCTCATCATGTACTTATGAAAAATGGGCTTAATATTCATTACCAAGTCCCTGCTGTGGGACATGTTAAATCATGCACCCCACCCACACTGGTTTGCCCTTACAACATCCTCACAGTTTAGGTTTAATTCCATTTTTAGAACTTTTATTGCATTGGATGGATTACACAATCATAAATTGCATGCTACGCCACACTCTACGAATGAAACTGTGGGCGATTTATCATGCAGACTGAGTGGAATGTCCTCTGGCTTTAACTTTGTTTCTACTTTCTCCACTGGAGGACACTGTGGTGTTGGTATTTGACTAACCAACACAAGAAGGTCTCTTTACAATCAAGGTCTCTTGCTTGCAGAAATGTAAATTAAAAGAACAATGTGAAGGGTCTTAAAAGGAAATTTAAATATAGGATCACTAACAAGAAAAAGTATTCAATGGTCTCCACACTTTTTTAGCCTAAACATGACCTTAATAGATATTATCTCTTCATTAACACCATTTTCTCTGTCCACTTGTTGGATCACCCTGTAAATGAATCCAAACACAGCTTTCTCTGTGTCATCCTGTCAGTCTGAAATCCAGTGAGGGGACTGAAGCAGTCATCTGAATTGATCTCAAGTAATTGGAGGCTGAGGGAAGAGAAGTCAATGGACCATGAAAAACAGATCCAACCGTTACCTGTTTGCAAGTATAAGAACACAAACAACTCGACTACTTCAGGAAAGAGAGATAAAAGACAAAGTCCACTTCAGACCTTGTTAGCTTTAACTGTTCTCAGGTAGTCGTATAAAATTATGTTTCTGGTATCATTTTGAATGTTAGGTATTACTTAACATTCAGAAAGACATTATCAACAATACCTGCTTTATTTAATTGGTAAAGTTGACCTGTACTCTTTTCTATTCCTACAGGTATGCCATCAGTGCAGTTTGTCCGCGGGATGCTCTATCTGTCCCTCACTGTTGTGGGAGTCCCGGGTAACATTACTGTCATCCTGGCATTCCTCCTCTTGCTGTACCAGGAGAACCGGCTCCTGCCAGCTGATACTATTGTCCTGCACCTGGCCTGCGTCAACTTCCTGGTGGTGGCTGTTCGCTGCCTGCTGGAGACCCTGGCCTCCCTTCGCCTGGCCATTATCTTTGGAGACTTAAGTTGCAAAGCTGTGATTTATATCTACAGAACATCCCGTTCCCTATCTATCTGGCTCACCTTCATCCTAAGTGCCTACCAGTGCCTGAGTATTGCCCCTCCTGGATCACGCTGGGCCTCTATCCGTGCCTTGGTAGCCCACTATTTGGGCTTTGTGTTCCTCTTCCTCTGGCTCCTCAACACTGGCATGAGCTATGCAACCTTACTCTACGCCCTCGGCGTCCGGAATGACTCAAGTCTAATAAACCACAGCATCAATTTAGAATTCTGCTACATTCACTTTCCTTCAGAATTGGCCAAAGAGGCAATCGGGGCAGCCCAGGTGGGCAGAGATGTGGTGCCCATGGCCCTTATGACTCTAGCTAGTCTAATCATCCTGGTCTTCCTTTACAAGCACAGCCAGCAGGTGAAGGGGCTCCGTGGCAGCAGCAGTAGTGGTGGCGGCAGGGGGAGGGGTGGGGCCGAGCAACGAGCTGCCAAAGCCGTGATAGCACTTGTGACCTTATATGTGGTCCTCTTTGGGGTAGATAATGGGCTTTGGGTGTACACTCTCACTGTGAGGAAGACCATGATTTCCTCGCTGATCTCTGACCTGCGTATATTCTTCTCGTCACTCTATGCAGCACTAAGCCCTGTTGTCATAATTGCATCAAACAGGAAGGTGAATGGCAGGCTGAGGTGTGTACTGCAAGAGAAGCCTGTTCAGGAGAAAGCCACAAGTCTTTCTACTATGTGAGGCCTGCTGGAATGACTGATACTCACATGCCAGCAGAGGAAGCCAAGAGCACTGAATTTTTCTAGTCTGAGTCATGCATGGGTCATTCTGTCTTTATATGGCTAAATAATATATATGGCAGACAGGAGAGACTGTTCTTTCATCTGTAGCAGTTTGATTGGTTGAAAGAATTGCATTTTTGTCTGTAATATTTATAAAAATGTTATGTTTCCAGATATGTTGTGAAATAACCGATGTTTGTTTAATACCTGTAGCTTTGGATGAGATGTGTAGGTGTACCTGTGGGCAGAGGGAACCTATTGTCTCACTGTCTATAATTAAGGAAGAAAACTGTCTTCACAACACTGTTACTCAATACAGGTCTGTATGAATCTCTGCTGATCTGGCACTATGTTGCTTTGTTTGTTTGTTCGTTATGTTCTCTCCATCTTAATTGGATGGAAGAATTATAGCTGGGTGACTCAGGCATCAATGTAGCTGTCAAATGACTTCCAGCTGCCCATTTAGCTATAATTAAGGCTTTGAATAGAATCTAGGAAAGTGTCTTGGGCTAATGAGGCAGGTTAATTGTCCCACAGAGAATTGGTTAAAATCTGATGGGTCTATATTCTAAACTATATTCTTTGGAGAAAAAAGCTGAAAAAGCTGTTCATTAACCACTACTGAATTACTCAATACAGTGCTGACAATGTATGAGTATGAGTTATTTGGGTGCAGTTGGAAGAAGAAGAGACTTCAGGGACACAAAGCTTTGGCTTGGCCAAAGAGTTTTCTGTGGGTATGGCAATGTGGGAATTTAGGAGTCATTATGTAATTGTCATGTCTTGGAGAAGCAAGGGCAGAAAGACAGAGTGAAGACATAACAGCCACTGTGAGTGACAGTCCAAAATACATAAAGTGGGGCTACCAGCGCTCTGTGATCCTGCAATAACTAAAGTGCAATCAGTGTGGCTCTATTCAACTGCTGTCGCAATGCAGGTAAGGAGGAGGAGTAGTCCTTTCTGTGCTTGTGCAGAACTGTTTCATTCAATACCAAGTTGAAATCAAAGAAGAAGAATATTAAATACAATAAGGCTGATATTTTGTCAAAGAGCAACATTCACCTTTAATATAAAAAAATGCAACCATTAAAATCCTCCACAATGTGACAGTATCTTTTGGAAAGCTCTCTCCGGATGACAAATTCCATGTGTCTTACCCTTCAAACCACTGAAATCTGATTGGTACTTTACACAGACTCCGGTGGAATGAAGGATAGAATACATGGATGGTTTCATTAGAGCAGCAAGCGGGCTGGCGCCTCCGGTGAAGAATGACTGGGAATTACATAGTTGACACCGCTGATTCACTTCAACCAACCAATGATGTCATTCTTTCTTTTCCTGTTGGGAAGAAGTGGCAATGTAGTCGAAAAGAACAAATACATGAAAAACAGGTTCCATTCATGTGTATGTTCATGTATCTTTCTATGTGTATGTGTAAGTGTGTATGTATTTTTGTGTGTGTGTGTGAGAAGGGTGTGACACGCAAGCCTCTCCCTGCACAAGACAAGACCTGTTTTCACTGTTTTTCCTCCTTCTGGAGTCTTTTCAGCCCAATGAATGCAGGGTGCTGTTAAACATCTAGTGACAAACCCACACAAATGTAACCCTTAAACCTCACTCTCAAATGACCTTCAAGGCAGAATTCTGCTGCTAAAACAGAACTGTCAATAGCTGATAAATTTTCATTGTCAACATCTGTTCAACCTCCAGCTGCAACTCACCTGATTAACAAGCCAAGATGTGTGAAATGCAAAAGCAAACACCAGTTTAGCTTAACATTAACCAAAGAAATAAACCTACAAATGCTAACTTTTCTGTTTTTCTGTCTGTCTAGTTAGACAAGGTATACAACACAAACCTGTACAAAAGCCAAACATACAAAAAAAAGGCCAATTTGTCCAGAATGGTCGGTTAAATGAAGATGAGGGGTTGCAGTAAATCTGGCCAGCCGATCCACCCCTGCTGTGCCTGATGTCAGTCTGTTTACCTGCACCAGGTACAAGCATTTTTGTCCCCCGTGTCCACCAATGGCGATGCAGCAACAGTGTTAAACCTCACCCCTTTTTGCCTTGTCCACACCCTGATCTGGTCCTGATTTTAGTCAGGAACTAATGTTCAACCAAACCCTCTCCTCCCCCGCAGAAAACGTTTTGAATTACACAAACATCAGAATCTGAATCACGACAATAACTGCATAGAATCTGAATCACTATTTCTGGTGCTGGTTATACTGATGCAGGGGCAAACAGGCAACTAAAATGGTAAAAGATGTAAAAACAACAAGCAATATTCAACAACACATTAATCTCTCAGACTCAGTTATAAATAATTTGATAATGATACATGAAAGCATTTTGAAAGCATCATCAACCTGTTTACATCTAAATGATCAATTGAATTTAGAAACCTTGAAAGTCATTCTTGTTATTAATCCCAGAAGAATCTTCTCTCTGATGTTTTTTCCAGTTAAGAAGAGTTCTGGCTGACTATAGCAACTGGAAACTTTGGGGCTTATTACTGTGGTGAAAATGTATCGGTAATAAACACATCCTGCGGTACTTTTCAAAACCCAAATTTTATGGAAATGACAGACGTAATAAGCTCTTTTTATGTTTGCTGATACCGTCTTTGCCTTTCCTTCAAAGGGATGTCTCTTTAGGCGTGTTGTTTAGAGGATTTATTCCCTGTTTGAATGAAGCTACTGATGGAGAATGCCATAGAAAAACTGTACTTTTGAGTAAATGAACTTATTTTGTATTTTTATAAGTGCAGGACTGAAAAAAAGCACATTGTAGAAGAGGGTTTTTATTCAGTGCAGTGCCCATTTGGTGTTCCTCTGGACTCAAAAAAAGAAAATACTTCAATTATGTGAAAGCAATGGGCTCTAAACTCTACCTCAAAATACCTGTTAGGAGGTGTCACAAGATTAACATGACTTTTAATTAAAACATTCTATACTCTTAAGTTACAGAGTTGTATATGTGTGACCCATTTCCTTGCATCCACCCAGTTTAACTGCTTCCCTCAGACCGGGAACAAACATGATCGTGTTTCAGCTTGCCTGGAATGCTGCACTGCATGAAAGGAGGGAGCTCTGTATTCAAGATGGTGAGAAGAAGTCTCACAGAGTTCAGGGGAATGTTTGGCCTGTTCTGTCTTGATGAACACAACAATACTTCTTGATTTATCCTGATTAAAACCCATTTTGTAGAAAAGGCTGAGATGCCAGTTTAATATCCTCCTAAATCTGCTCGATTCTGGGGTTTAATGGTTGACTTTATAGTTGTGACAGCCTGACTTTACTTGACAAGGAATAGTTTGACATTTTGAGAATTACAGCTTATTCTTTTCCGAGAGTTAGATGAGAAGATCGATACCACTCTCGTGCTCTGTGTGCTATGTAGCTAGAATGAAATGTAAAAACAGCTAGCTTTGCTTAAAATGTTCTCATTTGTTTGATACAAAAATCTATTTTACAGGTTTTAAATGTAGTTAGTTTGGACGGAGCCAGGCTAGCTGTTTCCTTATTTCCAGTCTCTGTGCTAAGCTAAGCTAACTGGCTGCAGCTTAATACAGTATGTACTGTATAGTCATAAGAGTGGTATCAATCTGACTCTCTGCAAGAAAGCACACAAGCCTTTTCCCCTAAATGTCAAACTATTTCTGTAAATGTAATTAACAATCTGTGTAATTTCTAGAAATGTTACAAGACAAAACCTCTTTTGATTCAGTAACGAGTCAAAAAGAGAAAATATTACATGCAGGTGGAGAAAATAATAACATTTTGTATGACAAACACGGCTGTCCAAATAAACATGAGTAGTGAAACTGCTACTCTACCGTCACCATGTCTGCACAATCTATGACAGGGAGGCTGGAAAGTAGATTATACCTTTTTACAGTGTACCAGCAAGGACATGGACCACACTAAAGGAGGGGGTGGAGGTAAAAGCTCTGAGGCCCTGGGGCAGCAGCTTGCTGCAACTCCACCGTACACAGGTAAGATATGCACTGCTGTGCTGAGACTTGAAAGACCTTCAAGGTGCACTGCTCCCTATGCACGGTCTATAACTCTACAAGGAAAAGATAGAAAAAAAAGAGGATACAGTTGGGTTGCTGAGGTGAAGAAAAATAAACAGACATGAAAATGTTGTCATATGAACTTCTGAGAAATAATTGAATTTTAATATTTCACCAGAAATGTGGGAGTCCCAGTTTGAAAGCTGAGACCTGCTCAGACGTGAACAAAGTATTAGTATGTGCTACGTCAGAATTCTGTCAATATGGGGCTTATAATTTATTACTCAGGCTTGAATTAGTTTGTGTTTTATCTTTATAAAGGTAGTCTTACTGAGATCAAGATCTCATTTTAAAAAGAAAGATACATCTCATGAGGGCTTCATTGACATGTCAGTTTGCAGAGATTTATTCTTTGACGAGCCAATCCAATGTCCCTCAGGGACGCTGATTCAAGCTGAATGCTGTGTGACTGAATAAATCCAGCACCCAGATTTTAATCTCTTTAAATGACTGCAGTTAAAAGGCAGCTAACACGTGGGGCTGAAACGGGGGGTTTGATAGTTGAATTAAACTCCAGGAATGATAGTGACAGTGTATCTGCAAGTCAGCTTTTTATTTTCGATAAAATACCTGAACACTGAACCAAATCATGATGATGATGACAATGATGATGATGACGATGATGATGATAATACTTTATTGTCAGATGTCAGATTGAGTCTTAAATATTTCTTGCATCACATCACAGAAAAGACAAAAACCAAGACAAGAGACAAAGACACACTCAATTAACACTACAATCACAGAAGATGATATTCAATGCCCTTCAACGTACATTCGATCTGGGATTATCCTCCATATTTAACTTTTGGATTGATTGATGTACAAAAGAGTGCCCTAACCCTATTAAATTGTGATCCTATATCTCCATTTTGAACAATTTGTATTCACTGTTCAGACATGGTTGGGGTCAAAGACAATGTTGTTGGCCAGCCTTAACATGTTATTATGGTAAACTGATTCATAGAGTTTCTCAAGAGGTTGCGCTACAATCAAATTACAGCAGATTTTCATTTGATGGAGCAGTTTTGACTTTATACTTGTGGACAAACACTTATACTATGTATTATGCAAATGAAAAACTCAAATGCTCCAATGACATTCCTGAATATCTGGCAAAACATCAAGCCAGGTCTCTACAGACAGTAGCACCTCAGAAATGAATGCCCAAGTAGATGGAAGGTCTTACTTACATACATACATACATACATTTACATTACATTTACTCATTTGGCAGACGCCTTTATCCAAAGCGACTTACATTTGAGGAACAACATACAAGCATCAACAGAGCATCAACTACAGATCTACAACTGACAATACATACTAGTAAGAGCAGCAATAAATACTAGTAAGAGCTCACGGTACATATCACATCAATGGGGTAAATACCTAGGGAAGGAAATAAGAGTTAACAAAAAGTGCAATCAAAACAAAAAGTGCAATCAATACAAGATCATTGTAGGGGATAGAAGAAGAAGAGCACAGGAAGTGCATGTTAGAGGATAGGAGTTAGAGGTGTTATAAGAGGAAGTGTTCTCGGAAGAGATGAGTTTTCAAGAGCTTCTTGAAGTTAGAGAGGGACGCCCCTGCTCTGATGGCGTGTGGTAGCTCGTTCCACCATCGTGGTGTCACAGATGAGAACAGCTGGGACTGGGATTGCTTTGTGTGAAGTGATGGCAGAGCCAGGCGGCGTTCGTTGGAGGAGCGTAGCGGCCGAGAAGGAACGTAAGTTTGTATTATGGAGTTTAGGTAGATGGTGCAGACCCAGTAGTCACTCTGTATGCAAGCATTAGTGACTTGAATTTGATTCTGGAGGCCACGGGGAGCCAGTGGAGGTCACTGAGTAATGAGTAACATGAGTCCTTTTGGGCTGATCAAAAACCAGACGCGCTGCTGCGTTCTGAACTATTTGTAAGGGCTTCACCGCACAAGCTGGGAGACCTGCTAGGAGGGCATTGCAGTAGTCGATGCGATAGATAACCATGGTCTGTACCAGAAGCTGGGTGGCGTACCGAGTGAGGTAGGGCCTGATTTTCCTTATGTTGTATAGAGAAAAGCGGCATGACCGAGAGACAGCAGCAACATGATCTGAAAAGGACAGCTGGTCATCAATCATGACACCCAAGTTTCTCACCACCTTGGTTGGATACATACATACATTGGAGTGTATCTATGTTCCCAGGGTAATGGTTAGATTTTAACAATTCAAACTACATTTAAAACTTTCATCTCCCTTCGCTCTTTTGCAATATGAACTGTGAAGCTAGCTCTTACCAATATTTTACAGTGTTAGTTTGTATAAAGAGAAACACATACTCAAAACTTAACATAAGGTAGGGCCAACAGGGTTTAACATGCCTTTATTGTATGAGGGGAAACAGCTAGCCTGGCTCTGTCCAAAGGTAACAAAATCCACTTACCAGCACCTCTAAAGCCCACCAATGAACAAGCTTGTTTTTTTCCATACAAAAAATCGTAAAATTTTCAGTTTTATGGGGAGTTTAGGTGGATTTGTTACCTTTGGACTGACCCAGACTAGCATAGTGTTTCCCCAGGTCCTAGTCTGTATGTTAAGCTAAACTATACTAACTGGCTGCTGGCAGTGGCTTCACTTTCACCATACATACATGAGAGTGGTATTGATCCTCTTATGTAACTCTTGGCAAAAAAGTCACTGAGCTATTTCCCAAAGGGAATTTAGGCTTTGATGTTTAATTATCAAAGGACTATCAAAGGTTCTCACTTGCAACTATGATTACAGTTTTATATGTATTACTTAAATCATCTTTTCAAAGCATGATCTATCTAACATTTCATCCATATTTACATAATATATGGTCAGTTACCTTTAATTAATCTAGAAAGCCCATCTTTTCATTACATTTACATTAGATTTATTCATTTAGCTGACGCTTTTATCCAAAGCGACTTACAATTGATATTTATGTCAGAGGTTGCACGCCCCTGGAGCAACTAGGGGTTAAGTGTCTCGCTTAGGGACACATTGGTGGATGTGTCACATAGGGGAGTTGAACCCGGGTCTCTCATACCAAAGGCTTATCCACTGCCCTATCACCACCCCTACCCCACCACCTACCTTGGGAGGTTCCAATTTTTTTTTACAACCACTTGTTATTTGCTTGAGTGCTGTAATTCTCAGGATCCAAAAGAGATATAATTCTTCAGTTTGTAGGCTTTTGGGACATGTAAATAATATGTGTATGGTGAGCATTATTTTCCCCACATTCCCTCCAGCAACTGGAATCATTTTGTGTATACTTGGATATGACCGATAGTGTGTCTTATGTTCAGCCTCCAAGCATATTCCTGCCAATAGGGTGATCTTAGGTAGAGGAAAATTTCATTGAAGCTCTGATTTCACTGATTCGTGTAATCAGTTCCTTCTCCCATTTATCTTTAAGATATAATAAATCTTAGATTTTATTTTTCTGAAGTCTTTGGCACATTTGTCCAGTTGTGTTTTTGGGCTTATGATTGGTGAGTCTTTACCATGTATCTTGGGATAGGGTGGAGATCTCCACGAGTACTAATTTGGACTTTTTCTCTCAAATAGTCTATAATATCAAATAGTCTCTGTAATCTCACTTGCAAATAACTGATGAAGTCATTTCTAGAGGCTATTTGCAAAAGAACCCACTGCTTCTTCATTGTTCATTTGGTAAACTCTTGTGAGGCCCTTAACTTCCCATGTCTTTAAAACATCATCAAGACACTTTCAAGTAAAATCTGGGCCCCATGCTATTTCTCTGAAACTGGTAATTTCTTGCTCCTTGACTTTTGTACTCACTTTTAAATCAACCAGCAGACCCAACAACGACCTTTAATCAAAAAATAACATTACCTTCTTCATGTCAAATTTACAGCGTAGCAGTAACAAGGATCCTGCCCTTTATCTTTTCCATCTTCCCTCCTAAATGCCACAAGGGTGGAATTTTCCACGAGCCACTTTCCCGAGTTCACTGCGGAATGCAGACAAGATGGAGCAAGCCTGCAGAGTACGGTATCTCAGCAGTAACAGAATGTTGAGGTGCTTAGCTCCTTCAGGGGGTTTGTTAAGCTATAGTGTAGCTGCAGAGTTAGTAGTTGCCACTGTTGATTGTCATGAGGATCCTGGAGTGGGGCAGTTGAGAACCAGTCATCTCAGCTGTCTGCATTCTTTGATTCTGTCCAGTAACCAATTCATGCAGTATAAATGTTGTTATCAGTTACTTTGCTTAAGTAGTTTGATGAAATAGCTAAATATGTTTGTCCACCTAAGTAACTCTCACAAAAAGGCCTTAAAGCAGCAGGATGTTTTAACACAATTCTAAATTCAAAGCTGTGGGAGACATTTACGACTGCTCTATTAAACAGTTGTAGATTGCTATATGTGCCTCAGAGCAACAGACCTTGTAAAGTTATACAACGTGGGCATGTGCTGACACAACAGCACCACATATTTCATCTCGCTACTACCACCCTTCACACAGGTAAAGGAAGTGTAGAATGATGTAGACAAAATGGCGAGAACATCTTACTGCATGGAATGGAGAGAAGTCTGAGAGTCCAAATACAGTTTCCATATATACATTTACAGAGCATTTTAATGTATCTCATTGGAGGCTATTGGATCCAAGGTATTAATGGGCTGTATATAAGATGACAAATTGCCCAGAGTGGGGAGCTATTCACATGTGGTGATAAGGAGCGTTAATCCAACATACTATAAAAAATTAAATCCTTGTCCTTTTACAGAATAAGTGGTGTCACTCCACGCACTTAAAGCTGAATAATAGATCTGATGGATCCTCTGTGTTTCAAACAGCTGCTGTCAGAGTAATTACAAAAGACATGAGTGGAGCACTCACACAGCCACATCAGTTTATACGCGTTGAGTGTATCACAGTATCACACAGACTTGCAGGCACAGACTTTCCTTTCGATGCTCTGCTGAGGTGGACCACCTCACACTCTCACCGGTTTCATCACTCGCTGCCCCATCGTGCTCCTAAATCCCAAAATGTCCAACCAGATCACTTTGGAATTTTGTGCTAACTTTTGAAAACATTATTTGTGAGCTCGGAGGACATTTTGGGAGTTGGGGTAGCTGTTTACTTTTAAGAATTTGGAAATGGGGCAGGAGAGAGTGTCACCTGTTGATTCTTTATGGTACTACAATAAAGGGGCAACTTGAATAATGCCAGTGCAGTTGGGCCCCTGTTGCCTTTAAGTTCCCATCAAGTGCAGTTTATACAGCACATTTTAGATGGCAGCTTCATTATATTTTGCACCGAGAGCCACAAAACACAGAGACCTGGCTCCCTGCCAAAGTCTGCAAAGTCTGTGGGCCTGGGGCAGTTGACCACTTTGCCCATTTGTCAAGTATACACATTTTTAGATTCATTCTGGTCTCCCTTGCCACACAAATGTTAAAACACTTCAAATCCAGCATTTTTTCACCCTGGTCACCAACACACTTTTTGATTATTGTAATATAATAAAAAAAAATGCAAAAAAATGTATAAGAAGCTTATATTAATACAACTGGAGAACATAAGAGCAAGCATCTTCACTACAAAACTGAAAAACTGATGAGCATAATGGTTCTCTGTTTATGTCATTGTATGTGACCATATAATGCCTGCCCCTTAACCAGCAGTGTAAACTTGTGTTGAACTATTTAACAGATGATGCTGCATTTACACAACAGTGCAAAATCATGCACAACACATGTGGAAGCCTACAGAGATGTTTGACATATAAAGACAGTCCTGCACCCCTAAGATATCTTTAAAGCTATTTTAAAAGACAAAAAGACAAAAATCAACACAAATGAGAGGAGGGCTGAAGTGACATTTATGGCTCCATTCATGATAATAAAGATATTTCTGGTAAGTAGGCACCGGAGGCCACTAGTTCTCTGTAGTGTCATAGGTTTTGTATAAGTCTCAATGCACTGAATAATGTATTGACTCATTTGTCTGGAGGAGTGCCACAGTAAGCCAGACGATCAATGGCACAGCAGTGCAAGATTAGCCTTTATAGAACTGCCAGTTTTTTTCCAGGCACAGTCTTGTCTCTCATAGCATTAGAAAACTATTCAGAATTCATGTCCTTGAAGAGACTTGATGGACAGATGGGTCTAGCAGCTCTGTAGAGGCTGTACTTAGGAACAGCAGCGCTTTGAGCTAAATGCTAGTCAGCATGCTAACATGCTGATGTTTAGCATGTAAAGCTTAAAGATTACCATGTTCACCATTGTAGCTTATTAGCTTGCCAACATTTGCTAATTAGCACTAAAAACAAAGTACAGCTGATGCTTAAATACAAATAGAAATTTTGACCTGATGATGGTGCTAGATGAAAAGTCAGGAGATCAGGGGAACGTGAATTTCTGTACTAAATTTCATTGCAATGCATCCAATATTTTTCCAGATATTCACGTCTGGATCAAAGTGATGGACTGATGGACTGACTATCCCTAGAGCCATGTAAAGATGGCAAACTGTTTCCCAGAACACAAGAGTTCTTGTGGTTCTGCCATTAACTTCTCGACTAAACTTAACTGAACTTAAAACTAAAGTCAAATTTAATATATATTTAATATATAACATTAAACAAAACTGCCTGGCCTTGAAAATGCTCATACTTATGTGTTTTTAAAGGGTCTGTACTATGTGCATTACTACAGTAAAGTAATTGTTAAAAATTTGGATAGAACAACATGAGTTCCTCACCGGTGGTGATATTAATACATTGACCTCAAATACGATTCTCCAAATCTACGATTCAATATGACTTTCGATATCTAGCATTTTTTTCCAGCACTGACGGCTATGCCATTATTGATTTTATGCCCTGGCCACTGATTTACATGTTCACATACTTCTTTTAAAACATAGTCTACATGGTATAAAGTGTGATATAACCACCTTACACAAAGGTTGTATCTTCAAATTTAGATAATTTATTAAAAATGTAATACCAATAACGTTTTTCACTAGTCAATTGGGAATAAACTGTTAACCACAAAATGGAGGAGACAGATGATTTGTCATGTGATTTGAAGTGGCATATGGTACCCATATGTAGCATAGCCCACAAACTGTAGTTTTTATGTTGCGTTTGGTATTGACATAGCTCATGAGGAAGGCCAAATGTTGCCACACCAGTGACATCATGGAAGCAGGAGGATTTTCCAATTCTGTTGTTTCTTCGTCATCTCTGACTCCAGCAGAGGCTTTGAAATGTGCAGCCGCAGACTAATGGATAAGCTACGCTGTCACCTTTGAAGTGTTGAAGTTTTTTTTTTTATTCAGACGCACAGCCGCAAATACAAGTAGGTGGGAGTGGAAATCAAAATCTCATTTCGATGAATTTTTGATTTATAATGGAAATCACCCCTAGTACACAAAGGACACCTTACAAGTGAGTAACTAATGCCACCTTCTGTCAGAAAATTTTAATTATTCCTTTAATACGACCACAACAACAAGCAAGAATTTTTGGGGGGTCAAATCTTTACTTTTGAATCCAATCACTTTTAGTGATTAATTACAGTTGTGTTGATACCTGTGAGCAGGAGAAAATATTTTAGATTCAAATCATTAAACCTAGAAACAATTATTAACAGTTTTGCCCTGACATTTGATCCCTCTTCTACATCCCATTCACCACCAACCCCACCTCAGCCTCCAACACACACACAAACAAAAACACACATCTGGCCCATTTAAATGGATGGTGCGAGAGCCTTTCGCCTCAAACTCTCTCCTCCTTACCTCTACCCCCTATGGTTTTTCAAGATACCCTCATTAACAGTAGAGGGCATTGGACACATCACCTCATCACCTCCCCACAGGATCGAGGCCCTCCACCTAACCTTGGAAAACGTCCAAGCCAGCAGCACATTGGGCCTCGGGAGGGAAGAGAGGTTCAGGTTACGGGATGAAGGTCAGCATTGCAGGCTCACTGCATGCTGAAGAGCTTTGCTGCTTTTGACACAGGAGAAGATTTTTAAGTGTTTCTCACTTTCAGTCTTTGACGGAAAAGGGCGACTTCTGAGGATGCATCCCTCTGACACTCTGATGGGTCAAACATTGTGTATTCAAATGTTCAGGCTTGAGAGTTTTTATAATTAATGGCCCGTTTATGAGATTTCATCAGAAATATAATGTGACATTAAGTGCTGTTGGGTTTCCCTTGAGATGCTCCCACATTTAGATTAAAAAGCAAGAACACCATTCACTGATGCTTTCATTTGAAAATGCAATACTGCTTTCTTGAAACAGAGTAGGCGGAGGCAGAAAAAGAAAAGTCCATTAATAAGGAAGATGGAGTCTAATGTGGAATCGACCAGAGGGTCCTTTAATGATTACTAGCCATTCATTGATCAAGCACTCCAAGAAAGGAACAAAGACCGCTTTGAGGAGGACAAATTCTCTGCTTCTGCTTCTACTTCAGAAATCAGTAATCAACCCTCTGAGCCTCAGATATCTGTTCTTGGTAAAAAAAAAAAAAAAAAAAGCAGAAGTCTCATCAGTCATGCTATATGAATGAATCTTTGGCCAATGATATAATGTCCATTACAAAAGTGAATTTACAGAATTCAAAGAGAAAATACCTAAGTTTTATTTATATAATATTGAGATTATCACTTTAATGTTTTGGTTCAGTGTCACTGCTCTCATCAGACTTGTTTCCAGCTGAAGCAGCAGCTCATACCCCGAATCTATGCTACTTGTCCAGCACCAAATGACCAACACACAAAGTTAGTAACTAGCTAGAAAAGATAGTGGATCATTTACCTAATAAAGAACCACATATTTTATTCAGGAGTTGGTGGAGACCAAAAACAGAACATGAAGACTGAAAATTGGACTTACACTTAGTAGTTGGACAGAAACAAAACTCGAAGCTAATAATAACTTTGCTGTGGGTCTGCTAGATGTGTAAATAAGTAACTGTTTGCTAACACATTCACCATATAAACTTAATAACATGTTAGTGATAATATGTCAATGTTGTGTTTACAGCTTGTTGTACAGCCACCAAGTGGCCATCCCAACAAAACAAAACTGTTTTTTTGCCCATGTATAACTGAAAAACTCATCTCAGACCTCACTAACAGCGTAGTTCAATGCACTGCACAAGTCACACCATCAAGGAATTATTAATTTTCACCAGGTTGCCATAACTACATTTTAAATGAATTCATGCATGGTGCAGCACTAGCACGCAGCTATTGATTTGAACATATGAGCCTCCTGGAGTCTTGTTAGGTCTGTGTTTCACGATGTGTTTATCTGCCAGTGTGTCTGGATTTTTTGTTGTTTTGCTGCTGCAATAAATAATGTAAAATAATGTTTCACAGTTTAAAATGAAAGCAAGAAGCAGGAAGACAACCTGTAAAATTGACATCATTTTGTAATTTTCCTCCCTGGAGGATGATCAAGGTAATGACATACCAGGGGAAACACATTTTACTGGACACAGACAATGGTGTATTGATATTACTGATATTTTGCACAGATTTCAGGAGATTTCATAATACTGCTAACATTGCACGCATTGAACACAACATGGTCAAAATCTGCTAAGAAAGCATGATGCATTGCAGAGCAGCACAAATGTGACACCTGCCAAATTTGAATGTATATTCTCTGGTTTGTCTGCAATGTCACATTTGCAATACATTACATTGTTCAGCGTCAGCCCTCCCTCAGAAAAACATGCTGTTTCTTGCTACGATGCATTATGAAAGGTTGCAAATGGGCTAATTTGTAGCTTTGACAGCACCAGCCTCAGCAAAGGCGGGTAGTAATAGGTTTTGAGGTGCCGCTTCAGCGACTGCTGTGATGGGAACGCTGTGGCTGAAAGTAGGCATAGGTCAGGCTTCTCTGGAAACTCTGACAAATTAAAAACAGAAAACCTTTGACATTTATCATGCTAGGAGTCTGCAAAGGTCATTGGCTGTGCTTTCATTTTCCTTCCCCGTCCCCTCTGGACATGTTTTGCTGTGATTGCTTATAGCCTTCTGGAGCTGCAGCAGGGGGAATGAGGAGCTGTGATTTCAGAGAAATACTCACACGATGACAACATTTTTTATACAAAAAGCAGATATATGGAGTACATAGAAATGTAAACTTATGGAGTCTCTCCTGCTGCTACTGACTCTTTTTCTCTTAGTTATTTAGCTCACCACTGATAGGCCAGTTGTTAATGAGCTTATCATGATGATTAGTTCACATCAGTTTCATCAGGATGCTATTTAGAAGTACACTCCTGAACAACGTTAAAATAACACGTTAAAATAAATTTCTGATTCCTCGTGATACATCATTCCAAACCATAAACACTGAAAACTTGTAATCCTACTCAACCGTGACTGTCTCATTTAAATGTTAATATAATTCCCATCATTCATAATTTAATGTGCTCCCTGGCATTTTCTGTTCATCTCGTTAATGCTATCTTATGTGACAAGCCAATTTACTGCTGGAGTTAACTAAATTGCTTTAGCATTGTAATGCTAACACCATAATAAAATCTTTGATATACTGTTCCTCAGGTAATAAAAAAATAATAGAAAGTTATACACACTCACCATGAAATACCTTTTCGGTGATTTCCCTTACACACACCAAGAGATTGTGTGTTTAAGTCAGATCCGATGTATCTGGAGAAACATTACATTTTGCCCCTTTTGCCCTCTTTTGTCAGGTGGCATTAGTGGGGCTGATGACACAAGCAGAAGGAAGAAGAATCAAACAGATTATAGCTCTGAAAAGAGAGAGGAGGGAGAGCAGGACCAGATTTAAGGCTGGTAGGTGTCATTTTGTGTGACCTTTCTGGGAATTACCACTGTGCATGACCCAGAGCATCAGTCACTGAGACAGTGAGAGACCCAGGCTACTGCTGCCATTTCCCTCTCTCCCTTCCTCTGGCAGACATCACAGCCCAACTCAGCCTCCTGATGCCCAACTACCTTCCAATTGACCTGATCATGGCCAATAACTCTGATAATCCCTAAATTCTCATTAGCTCCCTCGCACAACTTGAACTGAAATTTGAATTCTGCAGGCTCCCTCCGTGTCTGCGAGGTAGCTCTTAGCAGAGAAAACCCAGGATTAGTCGACTCGTGGAAGCTATTGTGGGAGAAAAGCAGCATCAGACGTTGATCATCGTTTAGGTGGGGAATATAAATGTGGATTCACCAAGATACTGGCAGTTAAAGCTTGAAATCCTGTGATTAAGACATGTAATGCTATGTTAATTGTAGAATTGCAGCACATGTTTAAATCACTCACTGGAACATACATGTCATCTCATACTAGGCATATCAAATTTGCATTTAAGGATAACTGATTTTCTATTTTTTATTCAACAAATTGCATAAAATGTGGAATGAGTATTTTCATATGGTAAAGAGTAAATGGTGCATTTTTAAGGATGATTTTTGGCTGCAGATTTTAGTGAGTATTTACAACATCAGGACATTAATAGTGCTCATGTTCATTGAATTGAAGCAAAATGTCACTGCAACTGTGTGACTCAATTATGTGCTTTTTTGGTAAACAATGGAGGTCTATGGCACAGAAGGAAAAGCTACAGTATATAAAAAGGATTAATTAAATGTTGGTTTTGGTATTTTAATGGGATTTGTTGACAATAAGAAGAATATTGAATAGTTAGCTTACATACTGAGAACAGGGGCGAACAGCTAGCCTGGCTCTGTCCAAAGGTAAAAAAGCCTAAGGGCCTAAGAGCGCCTGTAAAGCTCACTAATTAGCATGTTCTCATTAGTGTAATCCTAAAAAAAACCCAAAGGAGTTTGTTACCTTTGTCAGGCTAGCTTTCCCCCTACTGTTTCCAGTCTTTGGGCTATATGCTAAACTTTCTTCCTGCTGGCTCAAGCTACATACAGTATTTACTGTACAGACATGTGAGCGGTAGCAATCTTCTCATGGGAAAAAAATCCCAAAATGTTGAAATATTGCTATAAATATATAGGTAATACAGTGTTGTTATTGATGCCATTGCACCAGCCAAGGTAAAGGTGGTCTCTGGTAAGAGAAGATCTCCATGGAGAAATGCCACGCTGGTTAGAACTCAAAAAAGATGGTGTCGAAAAGCTGAATGCAGGTGGCGGAAAACAAATCTCCAGGTTCATTATGACGTCTATAAAGAGAGACTTCGCATTTATAATTAAGAACTGAAAAATGCAAGGCGGTCCTTTTTCTTTGACATCATCACCAAAAACAATAATAATGCACGTGCCTTGTTTGCTACTGTCGACAGGCTAACCAACCCTCCTGTGTCTGTAGCCTCTGAACTTCTATCCACCAGGGCCTGCAGTGAATTTGCTTCCTTCTTCACAGACAAAATTCAAACAATTAGACAAGCAATCAGTGCCTCCATGTCAGTAACAGGATATGCCTTGTCCCTGTGTCCACTTAAAAACAATTCATATAGCATGAGACAATTTGATTCTATTAACCATAAAAACCTGGAGGACATAATACAACATCTGAAATCCTCCTCATGCTGCCAGTTTTTTTTCAAAAAATATATTTTTTATTTCTAAATGCATGGCCTCAGATCTACTACAAATTGTCAACATGTCTCTCCTCTCAGGTTTTTTCCCACAGGTCCTGAAAACTGCAGTCATTAAGACACTCTTAAAAAAGAGCAATCTAGACAGGTCACCAATGAACAGTTACAGGCCCATATCAAATCTCCCATTTTTAAGTAAAATCATTGAAAAAGCTGTTTTTCAACAGCTTAGTGCTTTGTTAGCACTAAATAACTGTTTTGATGTCTTCCAATCAGGATTTTGACCACACCACAGCACTGAGACGGCTCATGTTAAGGTCTTCAATGCCATCCACTTAAACACTGACAGTGGCAGAATTTCAGTCTTAGTATTATTGGATCTCAGTGCTGCATTCGACACGGTCGACCACAACATATTACTCGACAGACTTGAAAACTGGGTTGGACTTTCTGGCACATTACTAAACTGGTTTGAATCCTACTTAAAAGACAGACTTTGTGTCTATAGGTAATTACACATCTGAGCTAAGAAAAATGTCCAGTGGAGTTCCCAAGGCTCCATTCTGGGGCCTCTTTTGTTTAACATTTACATGCTTCCACTGGCTCAGATTATAAAAAAACAACAAAATATGTTACCATAATTATGCAGATGACACACAGATTTACATAACGATATCACCAGGGGACTATGATCCCATACAGGCACTGAGTGACTGTATTGAGCAGGTCATCGATTGGATGTGCCAGAATTTTCTTCAGTTGAATAAATATAAAACTGAAGTTATTGTTTTTGGAGCCAGAGAGGAACGATTGGAAGTCAGTGCTCAGCTTCAATCGGTAATGATAAGAACCACAGACCAACCTTAATTTAAGCATTTCGACTCGACTACTGTAACGGTGTCTTTACAGGGCTCCCTAAAAAATCCATCAGACAGCTGCAGCTGATTCAGAACGCTGCTGCTCGAGTCCTCACTAAGACCAAAAAACTAGATCACATCACTCCAGTTCTGAGGTCTTTACATTGGCTTCCTGTATGTCAAATAATTGACTTCAAAATCCTGCTGTTAGTTTATAAAGCACTGAATGGTTTAGGGCCAAAATACTTTTCTGATCTTCTGCTTCGTTATGAACCATCCAGACCTCTCAGATCGTCTGGGGCAGGTCTGCTTTCTGTCCCCAGAGTCAAAACTAAAAATGGAGAAGCAGCGTTCAGTTATTATGCTCTGTATATCTGGAATAAACTCCCAGATAACTGCAGGTCTGCTGAAACTGTCAGTTCTTTTAAATTAAGACTTAAGACTCTTTTTACCACTGCTTTTAATTAAATTAAATTAAAGCCATAGATTGATACCTTTCCCTGCACTGTAACGTCCGGTTTTCATTTTCTTTGTTTTTAGATTTTCAGTGCCCTGATTGTACACTGCACTGTAACTTTTACTGTCCTATTTTACCCAGTTTTTTATCCTGTTTTTATAATGTGTTTTATTTTTTCAATTTCCCTTTGTTACTTTTATGTTTTATGTAAAGCACTTTGAATTGCATTGTTGTTGAAATGTGCTATACAAATAAACTTGCCTTGCCTTGCATAATATTAACAGTATATAAAATTCTATGGCAATTATATATTTTCTTTTGGGATTTTTACATCCCCAACAACAAATCCTGAACCAGGACAGAGTGGATGTGTGGCTGTCTAATTTCCACTGACCAGGACAACGACAAAACCAGCCTGAGCAGCAGCCAACAACTTCACAGGAAGCACAAATAAAATCACTCAGCTTGAAAAGAAGAAGGTGCAATTACTTTAAGGTCCTACTTAAAATAAATTAAGTGAAAAGTGAGGCAAAGAAAGAGACACAGAGGGAGAAACAAAAGGAACAGTGTTACATTAAAGTGAAATTGGCATTTGTCTTGAGATACTGACTGTAGACTTGCATCAATCCCAAGAAAAAATCTTTGAAGACATCCAACATAAATCCATTTTTCTTTCCTTCAACATGTTTCCCTGTGAAGAGGGTTTTCATATATTCATGACAGCACCGTGTCTATGTTTTCTCCTCCCTTCACATCCCTGTCTGTATTTGATGTCCTCCACAATCCAGCCTTTGGACACAGTGTGTTTTGAGAGACAGATGAGAAGAAATGATTCATTCATCAGACAAGGCCCAGGAAACAAATCCCAGCTGACCTGCTGATCAGATGGTTGATATTGCAGCTTTTTCCTCGGTGCAGGTGCTAGGCTACGCTTATTAGGGCTTTCAGTGTAGCACTGTGCTCAGGTCACTATCTCTCCCGTAGTGACTCTGTGTGACAGCAAACACAAGCTAGCCTCACCTCTGAAAATGTGCACATCACACCACCTAATTCAAATGTCAAACCAGATAAGGAACTGCAGGGATGATAGTGTGATATGAGGGCTGGGCAGGCCTGTCGGAGCGGTAATTATTTTACACCAAAAGGAAATATGTATTTGGCCTCAGGTGTACATTTCTTCAGGCATTCTGTGGGTAAATGTGTCACATCACAACTTTGCTGAGGCAGATATATACTCATCAAAACTTTTGTGATTGCTTTGGACTGGCAATTTCAAAACGCAGCTCGGAGGAAGATGACTGAGTGCAGCTGTCCATGGTGCTGAAATTGACACGCAAAGACTTGGGTTTTTTTTTTTTTTGCTATAGGTCTATCATCTGGATTTTATCTTGATGTGCATTCATGGCAAAGTGCCCAGTAAACAGATTAGAGAGCTGCATTTTTAAAAGCATAACAGACGGCAGATGAAAAAAACACCTGCAATCATGCTTTTGATGTATTTTTATTACTTTTATTATAAAAACCAATTTACCTTTTGAGCTTCATCACACCCAGAGATGCATTTGAATGCAATGATACACAAGATAGGACATTTTTCTCTCATTATTTTCTCTCAGTGTTGTTTTCTCTAATTCCTGCTACACCTGCAGAAGACAGGATACTATTCATGATGTAGGACAGGTTATTTGGGTTGATTTGCTCATATGAGGCGATGCATTTTCTATGCTAATTAAACATTCGTCTAACTTGATGCCTTCCTCACATTAGAGCCTTTTATTGTTATTATGATTAAGCAAGTGAGGAGATAACATGTTCATTAGACTTCATTTCATCTCCAGCTTGTGAATCAAAAGTGGACTGAAATAAAATATGTGCAATGGTTCTAGCTACTGTCAGTGGTAGAAAAACAATTGAGATCCTATTAAAATAAAAGAAGCGATACCTCATTGTGAAAATACAAATAAAAATGACTGAAGTAAAAGCATTTTCTGCAAAATAGTATTAAAAGTAAAAGTACTCATTATACAAACAGAATGATGCCTTTCATAATGTTATTGTATTATTTATTATATTATTTGATAATTATAACTGATGCATTAATATGTAAGAAGCTGGTCTTGGTGGAGCCAAATTTTCTTTTTTTATAATTTAACCTACTGATTTTATAAACTGATCATATATTTATGTTTCAAATCTTCACGTCACAGATATGCTCTGAGCTAAATGTTAATTCTACAATGGGAACATGCTCACAGTGACAAAGCTAACATGCTGATGTTTATCATAATCTTAATTGACTATGTTGCATGGTAACATTCGCTAATTAGCAACAAGCACAAAGTACAACTGAGTCTGATGGGAACGTCATTATTTTTGCAGGCCACAAACCAAAAAACACGGCTTATATGCTGTCTGTGTTTACATGCCATCCGCCTTGTTTATGAACAATTATAGTATTTCATATATATATAACAGTATTCTTAAGTTACAGTTTGTTTGTAATGAAAAGCCCACTGCTATCACTTTTACATGTTCAGAGCAGCTTGACCATTAAAACAATCTGAGAAAAAGTACAAGGTAATTTGAAGTTTAGACATAAAACCTTTGCTCTGCTTTAATTTAGATAATACTTCTAACAATGAAACTAACATGGTTTCTCAAATCCTTGGATGGATGCTGAAGCACACTCTCTTCCTTCGCCTCGCTTGCTTTTATTTGCTCAACCACTGTGCAATGATTTCCTCTGCCAAGGTAGAGACACCACACATTAAACTCTATTCTGAGCACAGGCTTCATCCTCCTTGTGTATTGTGAAAAAATCCAATAATAGGGCTGAAAGTGAGAGAAACCCTGCAGAGATCTAATCAACGCCACACATTGTACTCAGCCAGTGTCCAATGTATGCTTGAGCTGGGCTCATCAGCAGCCATTTTCAGAAGCCAATTTAAGAATTATTATCACTTAAGGTCTGTGGTACATTTCTTATAGCGCAAATTAAACCAAAATCTCCTCTGACATTTGTGCTGAGGTTTCAATAGGCGACCCCCAGAATATCTGCAGGGGGGCAATTCTGTAATCTCGCTGAGCAGTGATAGACAATTTCTTCTTTTTCTTTGGTCTCCATGACGGTGCACCTCTGCCCCTTTGTTGACGAAATCGACTGACTCCACCTTACACTGAAGAACCTGATTTTAAATTTCATCACATTCATTTGCAGCCCCAGGGAGGGTTTCAGTCTATTCCTGCTGAATATTTACATCTTCCTCTGACAAGAAAATGCCAATTTATGTGGCACAAAAAATGCTTTCATCCAATAAGCCAGATGCAAATGAATTCCAGTAAAGAAGGTCAAACATATTCAAGATTTTCTAAACCCTCTTTAATAAAAATTGTCTGATGTTGGTCTAAATATGGAAGTGCTCTTAAAATACAACGCACACTGCCCTGAGTGCTGGCTTGTGTTCCAGATAGCTTTTGACTTATCAGCCTGATCTCAAAATATAAGATCACTTTAAATTGATGAAAATCAAATTAATTTGCTTCATTAAAAAAAAAAAAAAATGTGCTTGACATTTTTTTGAAGAACTCATGCATACACAGGGCTCAAATGTGTGCAGTGGGCAGGTTACCAGAGCGATTTGGCATAAAAAGTGCATCCTGCTCCACAGGATGTGGGGAAATGCTGAGTGTGCTGATCAAGTTCTGTCCACCTGTTCGCAGCGGGAATGACCTCCAGGAATAGGTAGACAAGCCAGCAGGGCAAGTTCATCCTCAAACCAAGCATGCAGGTAATGCACAGTCGAGTGATGAAGCCATAAACTCAGTGTGGTGTAGGGGAGTGAACTAAACTCACAACCACAGTTAAATAAAAAGCAGAGACGTGTCAGAAAGTCAGAAAAATGTGGGTGCCAAGATGTATCAGAGTTTTGAGGAACAATAGCAGCACTTTCCTGCCATATATTTGGCTAGAGGAAGCCAAAACTAAAGTAACTTGTGTTAGACATTACATTGCATTTGTCAAACTCAACAGTTAGTCTTTGTCTTTTCTATTGTAAAAGTGAAAGATACAGTTTGATGTTTGTATGTTTTTCTCTCCTTATTATCAACTAGGATACGTTTTGCTGCATTAGCTTCAGATTTTTAGAATGACATCATGTATGCAAGTACATATTTAAGACTCCCTTACAAGGTTCAAGTAAGAAAGTGAGTCAGGTGGAAACATAAGAATACAGTCAGAGACAGTTTTCAACCAACTCACTGAGTTTTAGTACTACCATTATCCACTTAAATTCAATTAAATTCAATCTAGTTCACGGTAAAAATCTGCTAGGGTCATTTCAGCCAACTAAATCTACAATAGTTGGCTAGAAATCAGAATCCTGCTTTTGTCCAAATCATTTTGAAGTCCCGTTAATTATTGTTAATTTCTAGTTTTAATTCAACATTATTAGGCTACTGTAAACTACAAATGTGCTGTGCTAAAAGGGAAAGCTTGGAAGACATAGAGGTGGGAAAAGGTTAGTAACATAGTTTGACTTGAGTAATACCAAACGTCTCTGGTAATACCTGTGTAAAAGTTAGTTTGAGTAAATGTTTTTGTTTTGTTTCAATTTTGTATCATTTGATAATTTTGATGTGAGTTTGACCAAATACCTCTACTAATCTCTACTAAAATGCATTTTTTCTATAAGCAAATCTAAATTCTACACACACACACACACACACACACACACACACACACACACACACACACATTGTACATATATATATACTGTATATGTATATTCTACAAATATTGCTATTATGTTTTTGCTGTATTCTTAATCCGAATTTGTAATTCACATGTATGCTATTGCCATCACTTGCTTCTACATTTTCAAATAGCCCTGGTTATTTTGAAAAAGAAAATGTGCCAACTATTTTTGAAGCTAATAAGAGACTATGAAATGTTTTGGCCTGAAAGGGTTCATATGTATGAGGGATCAGAAAACATGAACGCTTCCTCTAATGTGGCTGGAGGCATTTAATTCCACATTAATGGCCTAAAAGTTTAGATCAGATTAATCTTAACTCAACATCATGGAAAAACTATTCTGGTCTTCCACGTCCGCTAAGTTTTCTCAATATTATACAGTACTGATTTGTTGCATTATAAGCGCTCGAATAAATAGGAAGCCACAAAATGTCAGCAAATGTCAGCTGATGAAAATGCATGAGTGATGGGCAAACTGTGTGTTTTCATATCACATTCACACACAATTGGCTCTCACTCTTTGCCTCCCCCATCCTTCCTGCCACGGGATGCTGCATCCTGCAAAATACCTTCTGAGTCAATGAGGGTAATAACTGATGATAAACACTGTGCTCACATAAACAGATCAGAGAACTTCATTTACACACCGTTGTAACTGAGTAAAGGGTCAATTTACTCTAAATTTAATCAGCGGATTATTTATAAGATTCAGAAAGGCGGAAATATTTTGCGTGAATTGAGTGAGCTGAATGGGAACATTGCACAAAGCTGTGAGGGTATAATACCTGAGCTCTGTGTGGGCTCACTTGACACATCCTTACGCAATGGCTCTCTACTAAAATGTTTCTTTTTCATTTGTTTCATCTTCATTGACACAGTGACTCAGTTCTTATTGATTGCACAAAAGCTTTTTGCTGCTGTAAAGTCCTTGGTAGGTCTTTCAACCAGGAAGATCCATGCAAAAAGTAAAGTGGTTTACATATCTAACAACAATACTATAAATCTTTTTATAAGCAACATTAGTGACTGTACCTATTACTGGTACTGCATCACACTGTGTGATATGATTTCTAAGGTTATTACTTTATTCCATTACTTAATTACTTTTTGATATTATTATGATGGTAGTTTTCTTTATATTTTATAAATGTTTTATGGGATTAATGTATCTAATGCTTTATGGCCATGGAAATTACAGTGTAATTATTAGGTCTTACTGTGGTCCACACCAAAACAAAAACACATGTATGTATGTTGTATGTGATCATGTTCAGTTATTTGATTTATTTGTATTGTGATATATATGTTTAACTAATTGTACTGCACTGTATTTCTGTTTTATTATTATTTTGATGGTTTGTATTTTATTTTATTTACTTTGAATTGCCTCTGTACTTAATAGGTTTTATACAAATAAAATGGGCTTGCCTATATTCAGGGAATCAATAAAATATACAGTAGGTACCTTTACCAGGACTAATACAAGGGAAGAACACATGATGATAGTGACTAAGGCGGATAACAACCTCGTGCTTGGTGGGACTTTTTTTTGGCTGTGTCTTCTCTCCTCACTTCTTGTCCACTAATGACATCATATTTTGAAGTTTGCAGATGATGTGGCTATAGTGAGCCTGCTGAACGAGGATAAAATTTAAATTAATTTAAAAAAAATAAAATTTCTCATGGTCATGTCATAGATAATTTCTTAAAATGGTGTCAAGCAGCCTTTCTGGAATTAAATGTGACAAATGCCAAGGATTATGTGTATTGACTTTAACATGTTGATCTTTGAACAGAAGTTAGTATCTCGTAGTACTGGTTGGTGAAAGTAGCTTACATGTGAAGGATGTTGTTATTAACATCTGCATACCCTGCTTTTAGTTAGGTAGTGGGACTTATTATTTTCTGAGTTTTTATCTTGTAAATTTCTGACGTTAATCTCAGAAAATATAAAAATACAGTTCTCGTAAATTTACCACTTCAATCCTGGAAATTTGGAGTTTTTTCACAAATATTTCCCACCTCCCCCGGCTCTGTAATTTTATTTTTTAATTACAGTGATCCTAATTTGCCTTCGTAGGTTCCTGCTTTAAATACCCACAAGCTAAAACCAACAGATATAAACACTCTTTCATACCCTCATCCATTTCACTGCTAAACTCCAATACTAAAAGATAATATCAGTTTGACCACCCAACCATGTTTGATAAATGTTGTTTTTAGTAGTATTTAAACATAGAGTATCCTAAGTCATTTCTTAAAACTTTTTTTTACTTCTTACTTTTCATTATGTCATATTTATTTAATCACGGCTACTACTTGACTTGAATCGACTTTATGGTTGTAGCTATGAACCTTTTTTTGACAAAACAGTACCATCAAGACAAATCACTGAAAAAGTATAAAAAAGCTGCTTTATAACAGTGTAAGTCTGGGGTATGAAGAAATGCAGTCCTTTGTTCACCTCTATTTCAAGGTAATTAAAAAGTAAGCGGTGGATGTGGACTGAAGCATTACTACTTATTCCTACAGTCCATTACCAAATACTAGAACAGAAAACAATACAAATGGAATGTTGTTACCCTTTTATGCGTTGTACTTTCTATTGTTTCTTTTCTACTCTGTATGTACAAAATGTTTACACTGTAATTTAACTTGCTGTTATTTAAAGGAATGTGTAATGTTTACTTCTGGAGTACCGTATATAAAGAACACCAGGTATACAGGTGCTGGTCATATAATTAGAATATCATCAAAAAGTTTATTTATTTCAGTAATTCCATTCAAAAAGTGAAACTTGTATAATGTATACATTCATTCCACACAGACTGATATATTTTAAGTGTTCATTCCTTTTAATTTTGATAATTATAACAACTAATGAAAACCACCAAATCAGTATCTCAGAAAATTAGAATATTGTGAAAAGGTTCAATATTGAAGACACCTGGTGCCACACTCTAATCAGCTAATTAACTCAAAAGACCTTTAAATGGTCTCTCAGTCTAGTTCTGTAGGCTACACAATCATGGGGAAGACTGCTCACTTGACAGCTGTCCAAAAGACGACCATTGACACCTTGCACAAGGAGGGCAAGTCACAAAAGGTCATTGCTAAAGAGGCTGGCTGTTCACAGAGCTCTGTGTCCAAGCACATTAACAGAGAGGCGAAGGCAAGGAAAAGATGTGGTAGAAAAAGTGTACAAGCAATAGGGATAACCACACCCTGGAGAGGATTGTGAAACAAAACCCATTCAAAAATGTGGGGGAGATTCACAAGGAATGGACTGCAGCTGGAGTCAGTGCTTCAAGAACCACCACGCACAGACGTATGCAAGACATGGGTTTCAGCTGTCGCATTCCTTGTGTCAAGCCACTCTTGAACAAGACACTGTCAGAAGCTTCTCGCCTGGGCTAAAGACACAAAAAGGACTGGACTGCTGCTGGGTGGTCCAAAGTTATGTTCTCTGATGAAATTAAATTTTGCTTTTCCTTTGGAAATCAAGGTTCCAGAGTCTGGAGGAAGAGAGGAGAGGCACAGAATCCACGTTGCTTGAAGTCCAGTGTAAAGTTTCCACTGTCAGTGATGGTTTGGGGTGTAATGTCATCTGCTGGTGTTGGTCCACTGTGTTTTCTGAGGTCCAAGGTCAACGCAGCCGTCTACCAGGAAGTTTTAGAGCACTTCATGCTTCCTGCTGCTGACCAACTTTATGGAGATGCAGATTTCATTTTCCAACAGGACTTGGCACCTGCACACAGTGCCAAAGCTACCAGTACCTGGTTTAAGGACCATGGTATCAATGTTCTTAATTGGCCAGCAAACTGGCCTGACCTTAACCCTATAGAAAATCTATGGGGTATTGTGAAGAGGAAGATGTGATACGCCAGACCCAACAATGCAGAAGAGCTGAAGGCCACTATCAGAGCAACGTGGGCTCTCATAACACCTGAGCAGTGCGACAGACTGATTGACTCCATGTCACGCCGCATTGCTACAGTAATTCAGGCAAAAGGAGCCCCAACTAAGTATTGAGTGCTGTACATGCTCATACTTTTCATGTTCATACTTTGGCCAACATTTCTAAAAATCCCTTTTTTGTATTGATCTTAAGTAATATTCTAATTTTCGGAGATACTGAATTTGGGATTTTCACTAGTTGTCAGTTTTAATTGTCACAATTAAATGAAATTTGAAATATATCAGTCTGTGTGTAATGAATGAATATAATATCCAAGTTTCACTTTTTGAATGGAATTACTGAAATAAATCAACTTTTTGATGATATTCTAATTATATTACCAGCACCTGTAATCAATGAATAAAGACCCTCTGAAGTCGACCCTGGTCAGCGTTTTAAACCATCATGTCTGACTAACTTTTCATATACCTTTTCTCCTTGTCCTTTTTTAAGAGTGTTAGAAAAACATTTTTCTTCTGTGATCAGTTTTTTTTCCACAGGGAAAAGCCAAAGCATTGACCAAAATAACAAACAAAAAGCCAATAATCCTGAAACTCTCTCTGTGTATGTATAAATGAATTGATGCTTGTGTGTTTGCATATTGCTGGAGTGTAAATTTAGAGGATGTATTATGAATAAAATAATTTATTGTTAATCTAAATGTATCAAGTAAGTGTTGCTGAACAAGGAAATTGATATAATGAGATTAAGTGGAAGCATCAGTGCTTGTATTCTCAAGAATATTTCCCACGGGAAATAAAAAAGAGCTAGGCTGATTTTGTTTGAAAAATCAGAACTAATAGTTATACAAACACAGATGATTCTATATGAGTCATTACTTGTCAGGTAAGTAATCACTAATCACTTCATTACTTCTGCATGTGTCACATTTTTCAGCTTTCTAGTGTATTTTATTATTATTAGAAGATAGTTTTAGAAATAATGGCAATATGGAGATAGTGGGTAAAATTACAAGGTTCTGGTTAACTTTGGCTTTCATCTAACCTCTCTTTTACAGGTTTATGCAAACAGGGGCTTTACCATCTTGGAACACAGGAACATCATGAGAGAAACGTGTAGCAGCTCTGGAAGCCTGGTCCCGATCGTTTGGCTTTCTCTGAATGTAAAACTAGTTGAGGGATTTCAGTAGCTAAGCCCCGCCCTTCAAACTTTTAAAATTCCAAATACTGCTCTTATTTTTGGCCATGGATCAGCCATAATATTATGACCACTGACAGGTGAAGTGAATAACACTGATTATCTCATTACCATGGCACCTGTCAGCGGGTGGGATATATTAGGCAGCAAGTGAACATTTTGTCCTCAAAGTTGACGTGTTAGAAGCAGGACGAATTTGAGCAACTTTGATAAGGGCCAAATTGTGATGGCTAGACGACTGGCTCAGAGCTTCTCCAAAACACTCTGCCGTGGTCAGTACCTATCAAAAGTGGTCTAAGAAAGGAAAAGCTGTGAACCTACAACAGAGCGGCCAAGGCTCATTGATGCATGTGGCTGGCTTGTGTAGTTCAAGCCAACGAGTTACTGTTGGGCATACACAGTTGAGTCCATGCCCCGATGGGTCAGAGCTGTTTTGGCGGCAAAATGGGGACAAACACAATATTAGGCAGGTGGTCATAATAGTGTACCATATAATCATGGTCATAATTATGGTTGATTGGTGTATTATGAGGCACTTGATTAAACAATTGCTGGTTTGCTGTCTGGTTGTGCGGCCCAATGCACGTGTTCTATTCAGACGTCCCTGCTCAGCCCACAAAATTACCTTTCTAGGCTCTGGGAAAGTTTTACAACTATAAATCTTTCATGATTTAAAGATTTATATTACAACTGAAGTTGGTTAAGTTCTAGTTGTCTTGTCAAACGTTTTACAGGTGAAAAGGGAAAAAGATTTTTACACTGCAGTACTGCAAGAGGCCACTGGCAGATTAAAATGAAACACATGTAAATTTTTAGTAAAGTTTTTTCCTTTACAAAATGCTGTAATTTTGACCTTTGTGGTTGTGGTCTTAACCTTTGTTAATGATTTGTTCATGATCAGATTGTGGTTTGGGTTTAGACACAGAATCTGTCACAGAACACTTGTCCAGCGCAGTACGTGTGGGAGAACACTCCTGTTCATGTTCATTGCATGTTCAGTTCACCGTTAACAACACAACACTGGCCACTGGCAGCATTGTATTCAGCTCTCTTAATACATCCATGGCTTCAGCATGTGGAGACATCCAAAGCTCGACACACCTGCCTAATTATGGTTGCTAAGCTATGATTGGAGAATTGTTGTTCGGGGGAAGGGGTTAAGTAAATGATTCATTGCACTTTAGGTTTTGTTACCTTTTCAACATTTTTCAACCCTGCTATGACCAAATAAACAGCAGCTTTGTGAAGCTGACAGTAGATTTGTTTTGTTTAAAGTGTTATATAGAAGTGTGAGAGCTTGAGGGTAGACCTTTGGGGTCTGTAGCAGCTACCAGAGTGGCTGTTGGCGAGCATTGGATTTTGACTGTTTACACAGTCTGTCTGGCAGATATCATGACAGTTTCTCTTGTTACATCACATAAATCTGCAGTTCAGGTACCTTATAGGTAACTACATCATTTTTTTCTGTACGCTGTCTCTCAATGTAGAAGTAGTCATAGTACAGTTGAGTGTTAATTGTATTAATTTAATGAAGTTAATGGTGTTTCATATTTCATATTTATAGGATCTAAGACCATTTTCTGTTATATAACATATTTGGAAATTATACATGTGGAGTTGGAAGTTAACAAAAACCCTTGTTTAAACTGACCACACTTTTCCCCCAGATATATTTTAAACATCTATCTAATCCAGGTAATGTTTTAGTGTTACTTAAAGGACAAGGCTGGCAAAATTCTATATCTTTATTAATGCCAGCAAATCTCATGAAAAGACTGTCTCTCAGTGCTTTTTAACTTTCCCAGCCTGTCAGTGGCACTCACCCCCAAGCTCATTTGTTACATTTCTTTTGGATGGAAAACATGTCTAAAAATGTTACTATAGAAAACAAAGAAGAAAAATTTTCATGAAAAGTCCAAACAGGAACAAATGATGTGGGGACAGATAATTGTTTTCCAGCACAAGACTCCTTTTGATGAATGTCTCATTATAATCTGGAGATGATGGATGTGAGTCAGATAAAGCCTTGTGTTTATATGTGACTGTTTAGGCAAAATGAGGGTTATGAGGGCCTTTCAATCCTATTCTTTGCACAGTGAGGTGTAACGGTTTGGAGTGAAAGGTTTTAATGGCTTTCAGTTGTTATTATTTTGTGTGTTATGACAGCTTGATTGGGCCTGCGGTCTTCTTTCATTGCTGTTCCATTTGCATGCACCTCCCTTTGCCTCCTTCCACAGCTTTGTGTTGTTATGGTAATTTTCATGAAGTAGATTGCATCTAGGTAGCTGCTCCACTTGCGTCCTGTCTATGGGAGAAGCCCGGAGCAACAGCATAATAATCATAATGAACACATATCTACTGTGTGCGAGATTACAGTTAGGATTTCATTTAGGGTTAGAGTTCATTTCATAGCAGCACTCCAGCTATCAATCGAGGCATTTCAACAATTTAGGTGCCTCTCTGGCAAGCTGAAGTGCCTCCCTGGTGTGACATTAAGGCAAAAATGAAGTGTGTAGTTTTAGAGTACAGTGTTCACGAATGTTACTTCTGTCTATTCTACACACATTGCATGTCTGTCTGTCCTGGAAAAGGAATCCCTCTTCTCTTGTGTTTTCTTGAGATATCTAAGTTGGTCTAAGGCAAGGCAAGGTAGGTATTTGTATAGCACATTTCAACAACAAGGCAATTAAAAGTCCATCCATCCATCCATACATCGTCAACTGCTTATCCTGCGTGCAGGGTCACGAGGGAAATTAAAAGTACTTACATAAATCATAAAACCAACTTAGGAAAATATAAAAAAGACATTGAAATAAAAACAGGATAAAACAGGACAGTAAAAGTTACAGTGCAACGTAAATTATTAATCTACAGCCTTAAATTTGATTTAATTAAAGGAAGTGGTAAAAAGAAAAGACTTCAGTCTTGATTTATAAGAACTGAGAGTTTCAGCAGACCTGAATCTGTGGACAGAAAGCAGACCTGTCCCAGATGATGTGACAGGTCTGGATGGTTCATTATGTAACAGAAGATCAGCAATGTTTAATGGCCTAAACCATTCAGTACTTTATAAACCAACAGTAGTATATTGAAATCAATTATTTGACAGACAGGAAACCAGTGTAAAGACCTCAGAACTGGACTGATGTGATCCACTTTTTTGGTCTTAGTGAGTACTCTGGCAGCAGAGTTCTGCAACAGCTGCAGCTGTCAGCTGTCCTACTGAGACATAAGTCCTTTAATCTTTGATACATTCCTCAGGTAATAGTGGGCTGACTTTGTAATTGTCTTAACGTGGTTGCTAAAAGGTCTGAGTCCATGACTACACTAAGGTTTCTGGCATGGTTTCTGGTTCTTACCAAGGACAGAGGTTGAATGGGATTGTAAAGACCTTTAAGGCAAATTGTTATTAAATTTGGCAATGTAATAAAAATTGACTTAACTTGAAACAAAGCATGGAAGTGTCCCATTAGGGGAAAACACCCTGGCAAAATAAAGGTTTGAAAATTAAACAGCTATAAACCACAGCCCAGTGTCCTAGGAGTTATGTTCTTATTTTACAATTCTCCACCTCCTGATCCAATGCCAACGTTCAGAGGCAAAACAGGAATTAGTGCGTTCTTTGTGTAGTGAGGCAGAAAGTAAGAATGTCAGGGGTGTATGAGACCGGTCGAATGAGACTGGAGTTTGTTTTATCACAGACCTGCAATTAATGTTTGCCATTTTATTTACTGTACCCACAATCTTTGCCTAAAATGAACCTAACCCTAACAATAGTTTAACAATAATTTATTTGCCATAATCCCGATATTTCTCAAACCTTAATCATATTAGAGTTGCCATTTGTAGATGTTGTAAAAGGCGTGAATTTCTCTCTACAACTGCTGAAGTCAGTAGTTATGCCTTAAACATGAATATAAATACCCTAATAAAACAGTTAGTTTTACCTGTATAGTTGCAGAATCCACACATACAAGTAGCAACATCGTCTTTGCTACAAGTAACAGGTTTGATGGGAAATTCAAATTCAAAGACACATTTCAATTACAATGATATAATGAGGTATTTATAGTACGAAATCAGTTCTGTTTTCTGCATCTGCAGGAGTGTCATTGAGATGTTCTCCATTTGAGCAGCTAACCTGTGGCTTTTCGTCTTGGTGAGTTTTTTTTCCTGAGTCTTGAACATACAAGTGCAGCTCTTGAAGGAATAATAACACGAGTTTGCACTGCAGCTCAAAAAACTAATTCACAACTGCAGTTGCCCATGAGTTAGACAGGTGAGAAATTCAAACCTGTGGAGTGAACATAACAATCTTCTGCAACCCAGCTCCACTAACAGTCTACATCACTGCCTTGACCAAAATGATCAAAATGATAAAACAGCAAGCTGTGCATCATTGATATATATATATATATATATATATATATTGTATTCCAACAATTATACTGCAAATGAATTTAAAAAGCAAAATCATCACACATCTTACAAAGCCTATTCAATACACGTCCTGGGAAAGCTGTTGTGAATATTTCTATTTTTTATTTTCCCTCAACTGAAACTGCAGTTTCCCTGCAGCCCTGTGTGCATCTGCATACCTATTTCCAGCACAGTGAATGTGCCTGCCTCGAGTGTATGTTTGCATATGTGTTTGCATGTCTGCAGACTTGTGTATTTTTGCTTTACAGTATGTGTTTGTGTGTGTGTGACAAGGACTCATGAGCCCCAACACCTGACGTGGGGCCAGTGAGGAGTAGCAGCCATCTGGTCAGCCCTGAGGGAGTGCGTCGGCCACCCAGAGCTGCTAGACCCTAACAGGTAGGCTGTCTGACATCTCTAACTCATCTCCAATCCACCAAACGACAGATAATGAGGGGCAGACAGCTGGCCGAAGGACCATGTGTGGACCCCCTCCACCCCCCCATCAGCACCAGGAAAACTGTCAGAAGTGCCTGCTGAGCTTTTCAGCAATGTAAGCAGTTCTGCGGTAGTAGTGAGTAGTGAGTTTCATGTGGACACATTGTTGGCTGGCTATGTGTGTGCAGTAAATTTCCTTCAAAGGCAGGGGTATCCAAGCGTCATACAATACATCCTCTTACTCAGTAGTCGTAGCCACACGTGTTGTGAACGTTTACCTGAAGCAAAAAGAAAACACAACCTAATAATGAGACTTCCCCAGTAAAACAAAGGCCCTGTATCACAGCTTTGTGTAAGGAAGATGTGTGGTTACATCATTCAGCCTACAGATGGCAGTATTTCAAAGGACACATAGGTTGCAAGCTGTTGTGCATTTATCTGGACTTCTGAATGGAAATTAAACCCACATGAATTCACCATAAAATGTGTTAATGGTTACATTACTTACTTCCCTTACTTAAAGTCAGTCTGGGTGAATGGGCCTGACTAGCAAGTTAGCAGCTGTAACATAATGTCCTTCAACATTCTTCCAAAGCACATTTTACATTTACTTCAGAGGATGTGTGGATACAAGATAGCAATCATTTGACAAATAGACCAATTTTAGACACTGCCATTATCTTCATCCTGTGCGCTGGTGATAACATAGGCAGCTTTTTATATATATACAGCTATATTTGAATGATACACATATTTCTGTTGAACCTATATTAGCTACATGTATTAAATTACATAAAAAGACCTAAAAGACATAAAATGTATTGCAAGTTGTGCCAAAGGATGACGCGACGGAGGTTGGGTCTAAAAGCGCACACTGTACGTGAGATGCAAGTGAACTGATGGGTGACTTCATGTATCACCGGCATCCACACCGAGAGAGAGAGAGAGAGAGAGAGAGAGAGAGAGGTTGTGCGCCAGCCTGTTACAGAACATGATCAATCCCTGAAAGAGGCGGGAGGGTGACTTGATACCGGCTCCCTCTCAGCGGCTGACGGAGAGATGCTCGCTGCTGTACAGATGACTTTGCCGGCTGTGCGTTAGGGTTAGGGTTAGCGCGTAGAATAAATTACCAGTTTATCTCGCTGCATTTTGCGTCCAAACACATTCACCGACTGACTGAGAGGCAGGACGCTCCCACCAAAATCCCAGCTAAATAACTGGATCTGCTCTATTCATGAATGAGTCTCTTCTTATTTCAAGGTGAGTAGTCCATCCTTTACTGAACAGCAGCCTGTAGTGCAGCCCAACAGTGTGCAGAAGGGTAAAGTTGGATAGACTTTATGTGCCTGGGAGGCAGAGAAACACCTCCAGTGACATTGTGCACTCTGAATGGAGGAATAATATAAAATGTTGCATGAACAAATTATGAAATAATTTCTTTGCTGGCCACCTGTAACAACTAACAAATGTGGACTGATGCTCTGAAGACAGAGCAACTGTAAATGCCTCGGCCATAGTACCCCAGAGGCAGACAGGAGGCAGAGCACTGTGTAGGTTTGGTGCAAATGATTGCATTATCAGAAGATTTCACTCTACTTTAGACAAAGCCTTCTATAGCAGCCTGCTTGTGCTGATTTTTTCCGGAACTCTTCAGTGGATAATTCTGGATTAGCCTAGAGATAGTCAGTCCTCCACTGCTGCCCTGCCTTCTGCAGCCGGAGCTCGTGCAGCCTTGGCAGCCTGGGCAGAGCAGAAGCCACTGGGACGCTGATAAGTCTGGGCAGGCGCTGAGATGGAGCCTGAGCCTGAAAGAACTAAAGCGCACACACAGCTGTAGCAGTGCCAACCTCAACAATGCTGTTGACCAAGTGAATCTTTGTGCGAGCCCCCCGTCTGTGTGTGTGTTTAGTAGTAGAGGGGGTGAGGACGGCGGTGGAGGGCACCCCTCATGCAAACCAGATGAACCCCTCTTCTCTGTCTATGCTCTTTCTGGTACGGCTTATCTGACCGGCCAGTTGGACTAGCTTTTATTCTCCTGGCCCCCCCAGAGTGGGTAAAGCCTCTCATGGAGAGAGAGAGCGTGAGAGAGAGAGAAAGATTGGCTTCTCTTTTGCCATGTTCATGCCAGTCATGCGCTGGTACTTTATCAGTTGCCTGCTAATTTTAGAATTTAAATGAATCTTCATATTAGTTCTCTCTCTCTCTCTCTTGCTGTGTTTGACAGCAATAAATGAAGCTGAGGTTTGGGTTGTAATTATTGCTGTTCATCTAAGGAATGTTAGCAATATAGTTGAGGGTTTATCAAACTAAACTCCTAAGTAAACCTGTTTTTAAAGGGTCAGTTTAACCTAATACAAAAAGACATATTTCCCCCCTTACTCCTTGTGGTTTCTAGCCATGAAGATACTTTTGGTTTTAAATGCTATGGCTTCAAGATATTTGCCTCTGATATTTCTGCTTCCAGTCTCTAAAAATTGTCCTTAGGTGTGAATGTGAGTGTGAGTGGTTGTTTGTCTACATGTGGCCCTGCGATGGACTGGCGACCTGTCCAGGGTGTACCCTGCCTTTCGCCCGATGTAAGCTTGGGATTGACTCGAGCCCCCCCGTGACCCTTTACGCAGGATAAGCAGTTGACGATGGATGGATGGATGGATGGATTTCTGCTTCCACACCAACACAACGAAGTGGCATGTTTGAATGACAATTTTCGTTTGTATGACATTTGAAAAACAACTGTGGAGATTTCCACAGACCTTACTGTTATCAGTTTGGCTGGAACTACTTTTAAAGAAATAATTTTGATGAAATCTGAGGTCTGTGGATCAGTGTAACCTGGTTTCTAGAACGATGAGTTTCTGTTGAGGTTTTCAAATGTCATTTTTCAGTGCTTTGAGGGCCACAAACAAATTTTCACCTGTTGTTTTTAGGCAGCGACTGAAGTTACAGAGCAAGATATTATAATATATATAATTTAATGGTTAGACACTACTTGGGTTAAGAGACAAATTTTTTTTCTAATTTTCTCGCCCTTTAAGATCATATAGTCAGACTGATCCACAGTAGATCTAATAAAAACAGGACAAGTCCAACAAAATGAAGCACAAAAAATGGGTTTCCATTGAATTGTTTATTGATTTCAATTAGCTGACTGTTGCATTTTTACCAGTTTTTGTAATGGTATTTGTCAGTGTAGAGGGACTGCAGGTGAAACTGCATCATTTGGAGTCCTTTGACCCTGGAGGCCACGCCAGATCAGTGTGGGAGAAGTAATTTAGAACATCTGTCTCTGTCACATTTACCCACAAACCATGAGTTAAGTGTTATCTCAGACTTCTACAGAGATTAATGCGCTATACTGTAGAAGAAGAAATCAGCAACACAACTATAAAACAGCTGCTAAAAACAGCTTTTGATTTAAATGACCACCAGTTCAATCCATGACATTGATTTTGGAGTAATTTATCAGGGTGCGCGATGTGGGTCAGGGGCAAAGGCAAGGCACAGTCGCTGCAATAGTACATAAGCTGAATTAGTGTACGTAACACAATTACACAGTGTGTGAGTGCACAGCAGCTCACTGCTACAACCCATAGCTGGAGACCCCCCACCTCCAACCCCCCCCACTGCTACCCCCGTTGCCCACAGAGACACTGATTAAACACGACTGTTCAGATGCGACAGCCCGAGGAAAGGGGAAGAATGGGAGCCCTTAGTGTTTGCGTATTGGGCCTGTGTTAGTGTTTGCGTGCGTGCATGTACTATGTGTGTGTGTGTGCGCGTATGTACACGTTTGCATTTACATTTAGTGTGTCATATATACATTAGACAGAAGGAGAGGAAATGATAAAAGGAGCAGAGTGATATGAAACCGACAGTGAAGGGAGAAAATAAGAAACGGAGAGGGACGATGGATGTGCTGTTGTCCTCAGTCTTTTCTCTCCTTCAACCCCCCTTTCAAACTTCACGCTTCCTCTTGTTTCACTGTGTGATCCAGGCCTGGAGGGAGGTGGATGTACAGGTAGATAAAGGTGGAGAATAGGGATGATAGAGGGGTTGAAAGAATATTATGAGTTGGAAAGACATAGGTAGCGGGAGAAAGAAAGACTTAAGACAGGACTAAAGAGAGAAAGAGAGAGAAAGAGAGATGCTGACAAACAGTGAAGGAGAGAAATGAAAGGGAGGAGAGGTACAAGTGGAAAGCGTGCAACTCACCTGCCAGATGGCAGCTTTGGCAGCGCTCAGCGTGCAGTGATGGCAGTCTTGCAATATGGCGCATTGCCTCCAGATTGTCACACCGTTGTTGATACAAACAGTGCAATAACTTTGCTGATGTGTGTGTTTTGCATGATTTTCTCTGGCACTGGTGTAAGCAGACAGCATATGGTCATAAACCCTCCCCCGGTAAAGTTGAAGGAAGTCAAGTGTTTTTTGTTTTTTTCTTGGAAAATATTGACACATGACTTTTTCAAATTTGAAGAGTTTGTAATCTCTCTTTTTTCTTAAAGGGGCACTCTAGTGATTTTACACAAGGTTTAGTTTACTCATCATGAGAAGTACCAGTCAGCTCATGAAAACAGTTTAATAATGTTTTTGAAACATCATTGAAAGTCTGAGAAAATAGCCCCAGTGATCAAGGTTATCTCAGGTTGGACTTGGAGATTACAGATTTTAACATAAAGGAGGGAAGGTCTAACAAAAGATATTATCAAGTTGCATTGTGTGAAATGTAGGATCTAGTGTTGACGAGTTAGGGACAGAAAGTCATGATATCTTTGCCTCTTTAAAAATATGTCTCTTGCAAGTCCCCCAACTTTAGTGAAGCACAATGATAAATGCTAAACTACCAGTGGTTCATGTCAGGTTTGCATAGTGCCAGCCTTTAAAAGCTTAATTTTTTATTTCATACATTACATGCTGAAGGAACTAAGAAATAGAAGTCTGAAACATTGAAATTAGCTATCAATTAAAATGTGACAATTTAATATAGAAATATTAATGCAAATACTGGCCATGGAAAATGTGTTATATGACATGGAAAATGTATGGAAATTGGTAGTTAATGTAGTTGAACCATGGCAAATCTATCACTTAAAACCTTCTATTTCCCTCCATTTCAACAAATGCCTCCAACTCAAATAGTTTTCCATTTCTAGAAAATGAAATTACTTTCTTTATGGCATGTCATTAGAAGTAGGAGAAATTCCCATTAAATAATAACATCAGTGTCTTTTTGAATAACCTCCACATTCACTGGCCCTTTCACATAAAACCTGAGAAAAGAACATGAAGCGCAGTTTTGGGTATTCGCCCATAAAAACTGTTTACTTTTCCTAGAACAGTGGATCTGCATATTGCTGAAATTTAACCATTTTGAAGAACTAGTGCAGTGCCTGCTCGGAGCACGTGTCTGTTTGGAACTGGCTGGATTGCTTGGCCCCAGGAAGTGCTGCTTGCAGCATTCTAGAGAACAGTCCAGCCGATCGACTTGACACTTGACACTGCACTCCCTTGGGTCCTCAGCAATACGCCTGCCTAAGTGCGAAGTCGATCAGATGAATGTTTCTCGTGATATGCAAAGGACAGTCATACACACATACATACAGACAGAGAGATTCCTTCCTTTATAGTTACATGTTGTATGTTTGCACATCTGGGCTCTTAAAAATAGTAGGACTGTGTAGCATCTTAGCCTAACTATCTTTGCTGTCTACCAGCAATGGCTAACCTAGCAATTATGAGTATTTGCAACTTGTTCTATTGACATTCTTACTCTACCGACAACAATCTATTGCTTTTCACTTTCTTCTGACAAATGTACTTACTGTAAGTCGCTTTGGACAAAAGCTAAATGCCCTACATGTAAATGTAAATGTTGCTGCTACAGCACCACCTATTGGTCAAATGGCATCAAATCTGTCATAGTCATTCAGACATATTTATATGTATTCACTAAATGTGGTTGTAATAGCACAGAAAAGATTACATTTTTGTAATATAAGCCCTGCCCCACAGTATTCGAGCAAACTTTGAGGGCCAGCTATAGCAAGACTGTATGGAATATAAATAAATCTGAAAAACTGACTTTTTGTTCAGCTTGGCTCCATGTTCTCTACCAAATTTAGTGACGATAGATCAAAATTTGTATGAGAAGTAGCAAAATCAATCTAGACACAAAAGGGCGTGGCTTTTATGGATATATTTGTCTGGATTCAATTTTGTTTTTGAGATTTTAGTTTTAAAAGTAAGGCCAAAAACAAACATTCATAGTTTTAGCGCCACCATTTGGCCAAATTCGACACCCGCCAAGTGTGAAGTCAAGAAATTCTAAGGGTAGACATACAGTCAAGAAGAAAGAGACAGACAGACAGACAGAGATTCCTTATGTCATGATTAAATTAGCTGTAGAATTTATGAAAGTTTCAGGTTATCGATAAAGAAAAAACTTGTTTCAAACCAAAAGCACCTGTTTTAAACCAAATGAACTGAATTACAGAAGGAGCACACCACTGAACTGAATGTTAAATCTTAATGCCACCATTTGGCAAGCGAACACCTGCTGAATGAGTTGCTTGGGCTGGTCTTAGAAAGAAAGTAAGTCATCAGTTATCTATAACGTCCCTGAAGCCCAGGACACCTGGACAACATCGGAGATTGCTACAGTAGTGTTTAGCCCTTGGCAGCCACAAACTAGGTGGGATAGAACTAACTTAATAGACTTGGAGAATGCAATATTAATTTGAGGATTATTGTATTCGCTGTAAATTCCTTACTATTTTCCCCAGTGTGTGCTATCCCTTAAGGAGTTTTCATGAAAAAAAGATTTCAACAGTCTGTCCCCCATTTGCCTTTCGGTGATTTTCTATTTGAGTGAAATTCACCTGTGTTTGCAGTCCTGGTAGACCTCTGGCCCACTCAGGGACTGTACTTTTAACCAGGCTATTTCTATTTTGAGAAAATTTCTATGCAAAAAATCTCATTCAGAGACTTAGGAGACAGGATAGAGTTTCAGAGTAGGTTAGAATTAGGGACAAGCCGGGATGGGCCAACCATGGAGACAGACTGAGATAATCTAGGCAGATGCTTGTATTTGTTCAGCTTTTGGGTGAATGGCCACCAAAGGCCTTATTTGCACTGCGGATTAAATGTTAAATGGGTTTTGGAGTAGCAGATACTTAGAGGGAAAGTTGTCAAATACTAGAACATGCACCATCTCTCCTCCTCTTTCCTGTTTCTCTCTTCCTCACTCGCAGTCTATTGCTGCCTCCTTATGCTCACAGTGATTTGTCAGCAGTAGAGGTAGCAGCTGTTCCTTTTGCATTGTAATTTCTTTGATCGTAATTATTCATGCCAGCTACCTCCAACCTTGGCATCTTCCACCCCATGCAGCCATATGGGCAAAGAGGGAGAAAGCCGAGGAAACATACAGGCTTCTTTGGAATAAGTTCTTTGATTTCTATGTGCAGTGGTGTGGGAATTACGGACATATGTGCTTCACAGCTTCACATGGATGCACATGGATCACTGTGTTTGATTAGTGTTCTCATTCATACGCTCGCTGGGGTCCGGTGTCTGCCAAATGTAATGTATTTTCCCTGTCAGGTCTCCATGATTTATGCATGCAATAGCAATATAGCCCAGCACATCTGTAACTGCATCAGTCTAAGCAGAAATATAGCTTTGTTCTACAGAAAGACCAATGTCAACTCAAACAAAAAAAGACTGAAAATCAGAAGATGGGAACAGACAATACAGTTACAGCCATGCTAGGGGCTGAATATCAGGCTGGTAGTTATTAAGCCATATAAAAAATGAGAGTAAAAAGTGCTCTTACGGTACAAAAACACAACTGGCGAGGTGTTCTGTACTGGGCTAGAGTAGAGCTCACACAGCTTCGCCACCCTCATTTCCTATTCCCCTCAGCTGCCCTGTCCACAGATCACTCTGAGGCCCGGTCGGACTGCTCTGTTTACCCCTTGTTCTTCTTCTTGCACTTAAGCGACGTTGAGGATGAGGGGTGCTGGGCAGTTGCTGCAGCACAGCTCACACACACATGCTGTGTGGTTCCAAAGAAAACGCAGCTTGCTCTGTCTTCTTCTGCAGTCGCTGAATTATAGAAGACCCTCTATTGCACTCGAGCTGCATGGGTTTTCATCACAGTGCTGGAGGTCACTTTGACTTTCCCCTCTACGCTCATCATATATGCAACACGAGGGCTTTGGCAGTCGAGAGGAGCCTGCTTGGGGTCACCATTAACCAGGGAAGACCGACAATGAGATTTATGGAAGAGGAGACAGAGCTGAGAAGAAGGAAGGGAGGAGAAAGGCATGCATGGCTAAATCTGACTGTGGCGGCAGTGCCCTTCATCTGGTCCCTGCTCTTAACAGCAATTTCAGATATAGTACTGTATCTGCATGTATAATGCATACAGCAAGATAATGGCATGCATTGCAGAGGAGGCTGCTGACTGTGTTGTCGTGATGTGTTGGAATTGGTCCCCCATGTCACATTTGCCTCTGCCCAGGTCCCTCGCAGCATCCTGTAGTTATTAAGAGCAGAGCACGTTGTGATGACATAGTGCTGTTTTACTGTTCCCTGCAGACATCTTCCGCTGCTCTACCATCAAGATTAGTGGCTGGCTGGAGAGTCCTAAAGCGTCCAATATCAGCGCTGACCAATAAACTACACAACAAGAATGGAAAGAAGGCAATTATGGTTTGTTTTTGTTAATATAAAATTATGTTGGGTCCCACAGACATGCTGGAAGAGCTGCCAACAAAACTAAATGAATTTACAGCAATTTACACTTGTTTCCAGAGAATACCAGCATCACAAAGTGTTAGAATCATTAATCTAAATAGTATGCTCTACTATATTGGTTGTAAGATGGTTTCCCCCTGACTGAGAGAAATGTCGGGGGGAAACACTGCTCTTTGAATTTACATTGTAGAACATGATGAAAATTAACCACAGGCCAACTGCCACGAAATTTCACTGCGTGGCATCAAAGTGGAGATATCCTGTGGGTATCTGCAGTGTGAGCATTCACGCTACACATCATCCCCTCTGAGGCTCGAGTCTGTGTTTCTGTGAAAGGGCCTTACGCGGCGGAGCCAATTGCCCTGGGCTGCCCCTCCACAACGCTGCTACAGATAAAACACGGTGGACTGATCACAAAACATTTCTTTTCCTATTAAACCCCACCGGTCCCTTGTGATTCAATATGACATTCATTTATAAGTCATCTTTAATAAAGACGGCATTTTCATGTCCTAATTCCTCGACTCATCTCTGTAGGTACCAGCGACAGCCTCTGGCTCTGGCTTGCTGTCTCCCTCCTCCCTACTGTCTCTGCCACGTTTGACCTACTTCTGTCTCCACAACATTGTAAACAGATCTACTAATTGCCTTCATTTATTCATTTCCAAGTCAAGTTATGTTGCGGCTGGCGCCCTCCCAGCTCATTCATGTGTAATGTGTACAATGCTGGCCCTACCCCCAATGAGTCGTCCATGCGTATTTGCTGAAAACCCCAGATAAAAGTACCCCATCAGGCCATGTGACTTTACTGTATATACTCTAAGTGCAAACATTGTACAGTACATTACCAGCCTGCGCTGCAGTGAAAACTTTTTATACTCTACTTTCAACTTCCATTAGCAGCCCTGTCTTCAACTTTCAAACACAAAAAAACAATGGGTGTTTCGGGCAAGCTGACTTGTAATCAAAAGGACAGAAGCTGTTATGATTATCGTAGTTCAGATGCTTTGCCGCCCCCGTGGTCTTATACTCTTATTGCTTTTGGGCCGCCTTATAAATCTAGGCCACAAAAAACAACAGATGCCAGTGACAATGACTCCCATTGTTGACTAAGTGTGAGAACAGAGATGTTTCTTCTGACCTTTAGAAAGATCATGTCACAGTCTGTTGACAGTGTTCCCAATCTCACACAAATATATAATCCAAAAAGTAAACAAGTTAAACTTGAACACTATGCTTTTCATGCTAAATCTGTGTCTATGTCTTTTAAGTGACAAGACCCTGTTGAGTCATCTTATTGCTGGTGTTTGACAATGTAATATCCTTCAAATGTGAATGCTTCAAGAATACTGAATTATTCACGACAGCTAATTTGAATTTCAGTAAACTTACTACAATTTATGATTTTTACCACCAAGAAAAATGTTTGCTGACCTGTTTGTTAATCACTGACGAAACACATCTTCATGGTATGAAACTTGAGAGAGCAGTGAAAATGATGCACATGAGCAGCCTAACAAAGAAATATGCCCTGTGAACATTTTAGTTCATCCCTGATGGCAGATGGGTCAAACAAACGAGATAGAAAAAAGCTAACCATCCCTTCTGTCCCATGAATCATGCCTAACAGGGCGCTACAGAAGCTATGACAGCTTTCACCCCAATAAAAGCTGAACCCAAAGGATGAATTTGGTTCCACAGATCTCAATCCAGGTCAAAGGGTCGTGTTTGTGGAGCACAAGCGGCTGCCTTCTCCCTCCTCTGCGCTGTGATTGGTGCCCGCTGAGAGCTTGCGTCCCCAGAGGCCTCAGCAAACTATGTTCCTGTGTGTGAGTGTGAATGAGTCACGTCTGGGCTGGAGCGTGTCTGAGTGGTGAGGCGGGGAATTCAGCAGGGAGGACTGCGCAGGGCAAAGAGTTGTCTCTATAATCCAGGGTAAACACTGAGCAGCATGACTGCACGCCTTAGACGTGACCAAAGCCGAAGAACAGAAATGGATGAAACGATGAGGAAGCTGCTTGCCTGCATGCCTGCCTGGCTCCCTTTGCCACCAGCACTTCCTCTTTTCTCTTCTTGTTTTTCCTCCCTGTTCAGTAATTCCTCTGAGGGTTTGACTGGACACTCTCAACACTGATTAACCTCTGGGTGGCACTGCTGGTGTCTGTTGTTTAAGGTCATGCCAGACTCAAACCTGGCTTCGCAAATATCATTTGGTCTGCTATTTGCTGCCGGACCTCAAGAGCGTTGTCTTATTAGTTATTTCTAGTTGAGAAAAGGACAGCGTTTGAGGTTCTGATTACAGTGTGAATTACATTGCATGTCTTCACCTGGAGGTTTGCAGTGTGATTTGAACAAGCGAAATCTGAAGTAATGGGATTCTGTTGAATGTCACAAAGTAGAGACAGCCTTAGTTGAACTGGTAAACACAAAATCACTTTTCTGCTCCTTTTTGTGGCAGCTCAAGAACATGCACAAAGGATTGAGTCAGATTTTTGTGATCTAACCCGCCCACTTACAAATAGCTCTTTAATGCATTACATCCCATTCCACCATCCCCTTTCACACTAAAAAGCCTACATCAAAGGCAGAGCAGGAGAAAGATTTAGAAGAAAAGTTTGCAAAGGTAAAGGTTTCCGCTGACCACTGGACAATTTGATTTACTGAAAACAAACATGTGAATGCTGCAAAGAGTTTATATTTTAGTGTACACAGAGGCTGCCAAAATAAGGGACTGTCACTCCTTCCTCTGAAACATTTCAAAATGCCTGAATAGTCTTTTCATCGGGTTTTCACATGAAAAGGAAAAATGAAATCGTGGTTACATCAACACAGAAACGGGTTCAGGGACTCATCAGCTTGCAAAGCAGATGATTTGAGGGATTTTCAGAAGGAATTTGCTGGACACACACACATTTTGCCCAAAATAAAGAAGCTGTAAATATTAGAGCCAACATGTCCTGCCAAATCTAAGCTTTCTGAGAACTAATAAAAGCAAACACAGTTTTTGTGTCCAGTCAGAAAAGAAATGAAAAAAAGAGAAATGAAGAAGCTTCTGTGATCTAACATTTTAAGCAGAGAGAGATAAAGATAGAGCTAAGCAGAATGTGACTAAGGTTGATTCGCATAGGACTGACAAATAAAGAAAAGCAAACATAGAACTTCATCTTGAAAATCAGCTATACAACGTGTGACAGATGTTGCTTTTTGGTGGCCAATTACTGGCAGAGTTGCTCACACGGAGCCTGCCAAATTGAGCAGAGTAGGTCGAGACACTTGAGTGACTTCTCCCCTGGTGTGAGCGTGGCGAGGACAGATGGACAGGAGATGCTGCAGTGGAGCTGGAGTCGGCCCAGCCAGCTCAGTGTCAGTCCATCCGCTCTATCCCTGGCTACCGCTCAACTCAGCCGGACATCCTGTTAGTCAGCCAATGGAGAGCACCCACCATATCATGACCCCCACATTAGGATCTGACATGGCTGTCTCCATTTAACCTTTACTTATACCAGGAAGTCTCACTGAGAAAACACCCTGTTTACGTTAGCTCCAGCCAAAAAGACAGTTGCCTTTGATCTAAAGCCCAAGATATCTTTAGAGGAAAAATTAGTGCCATTTCACTGAAGAGTTTTGAATGATAAAAAAGTATTATAAGAAGAGTGTGAAGGGGCTGTTGATTTGGTAATGTAGAGGACAAACGGGGAGATTGGAGAAGCCTCTGGTGGCCCACAGACAGGATTTAGGGTGATGTAGGTGTCTTAATTTATGTCCCGTCCTCCTATGCAGGCAGTTTTATTAGTCCATTAATGGACTTGGATGAAGTAACGCCATATGTGAAAACCACTTTATCTATGATGCTTGTTTTGCCTTCACTAAACATCTGTCTTTATTTTGAGATAAAAACATGTTTTTTGTTCCAAATTAGCTTATTTTCTCTCAGCTGTATGAGAAACACCTTGCATCAAACCAAAACATAATAGTTATCACAAGGAGAAAAAAAACAGTCAACACATCAAACATCCTTTGTCTAACTCATCCATCCTCCATCATGTGTTTGAGGGACATTGTTTAATGTGAAATATCAACATAAAATATGCTAATGAAATTAAACAGGGAAGTGTGAGGGTTGATGCTGCCTGGCTCTGAATCTCTAATGACTCCCTGCCATCCCTGGAAAAAACCTGATTAATTTAGGAATGTCGGCCGCAGTGGAGAGTGATTAATTCCTCCTGGATTCAACCATTTAGACGAACAAGGCAGAGGGGAGAAAGGAAAACAAGGAGCCCAAAATATGGACACATAATTAATACATTTGGATCATTTAATTAGCCACCCAAACAGGGGGAAGGCACAGCTACAGTGTGGCAGAATTTGTTCAAGTAATAGACCACAGTTTGTTCTCTCTTACAGAGAGACGAATATAATGAGCCCCCCTGTTGATAGGGGGAATATTGGACCATCTCTCGGGCTAGTAAATATGAGGAGACAGTTTGAACAAATGATTACTTGTTTCTTTGATGTCTCATGTGTCTGACTAAGCAGAGATTGAGGGGAAAACAAGCACATACATTTCTAGGTTTCTAAGTGTCTAATGATACTGAAAGCAGTTTTTCACTCTCAAAGAATCAAGGATCTTTTGAGTTTCAAACAAATATCTCTCTTTTCTCTTTCAGAAATATGTGAAGATCACAAGACAGCACCTCAGTTCATCTTTTTCAGCACAATCCTGCTCCTTGCTGACACAAGATCCCAGGTGTTTTATCTGAGCTCGGTATTTTTCGGAGCCCTGTGGGGATGGGAACGTGCTTAGATGAAGGATGGACTTACTGTGGCCTCACTAAAGGTCACAATCCTCTTAAGGTCATGACATGGCCCCTGGCACTGTGGCTATTGACTCTAATCTCTGTGAATCAAAAGACAACTGTTGGACAGACTCTGAACACCTTCCAGTCAGAGAGGAAGGATTGGTCGCTGAACCACCTGACTGTGCATCAGTCTACGGGGGCTCTCTACGTTGGAGCTGTCAACCGAATCTACAAGTTGTCAGCTAATCTCACCCTCCTGGTGTCCCATGATACAGGGCCAGAGTATGACAACAAAGCATGTTATCCTCCACTGATTGTCCAGCCCTGTTCTGAGCCTCTTGCCTCTACTGACAACGTTAACAAACTGTTACTTATCGACTACTCTCACAACCGGCTGCTGGCCTGCGGCAGTCTCTACCAGGGCGTCTGCAAGCTGATGAGGCTGGATGATTTGTTCATCCTTGTGGAGCCTACGCACAAGAAAGAACACTACCTGTCCAGTGACAACCAGACAGGGACGATGTATGGGGTTGTTGTGCCCTCGCAGGGTCAGGATGCGACTCTGTACATAGGCACGGCAGTTGGAGGCAAACAGGACTACTTCCCAACCATCTCCAGCCGCAAGCTGCCTCGTGACCCAGAATCCTCTGCCATGCTGGACTATGAGCTTCACACTGACTTTGTTTCCTCTCTCATTAAAATCCCTTCAGATACGTTGGCTCTTGTCCCACACTTTGACATCTACTACATCTATGGCTTTGCCAGTGGCAGCTTCGTCTACTTCATGACCGTCCAGCCAGAGACGCCTGAGAATGGGATGCCCGCTGGCGGCTCCCCAGGCGACCTGTTTTACACCTCTCGCATTATCCGCCTCTGCAAAGGTGACAAGAAGTTCCACTCATATGTGTCACTTCCTGTGGGGTGCATACACAGAGGTGAGGAGTACCGTCTGCTGCAGGCAGCTTACCTGTCCAAGGCTGGAAGGGTTCTGGCAAAGTCGCTCAACATCAGTGCCCAGGACGACGTGCTCTTTGCCGTGTTCTCCAAGGGACAGAAGCAGTGCCACGACCCTCCAGATCACTCCGCTCTCTGCGTTTTCACCATCCAAGACATTAACACGCGCATTAAGGAGCGGCTGCAGACCTGCTATCAGGGAGAGGGAAACCTGGAGCTGCACTGGCTGCTGGGAAAGGATGTGCAGTGCACCAAAGCGGTAGGTGGATTGATTTTGCTTTCAACAGTATAACACAAACATGTTTAGACCAACCGTGAAGCCCACATGGTAGTGAGCAGCATTGATATAGATTTACTGAAAGTTGGCTTTTTGATGATCCACAACCATGATTGCAGCCTAAATAGCTGATAGGCAGGTGGCCAAAACTGTACTGAAGACGGCATTCAGGTTTTCCAGATCCCATGAAAGCAGAAGAGCTGGAGGAGATTAATTCCACAATGCTAATCAGAGGAGTTTGCCCCCCTCCCCACCATCTCACTCCCTCTACTCTTGTCGCTGTCAGCAGTATTTGAACCCTCCGAGACCTGTTCTTGATCTTGAGAAAAGGGCTTTCTTGTAAATGTCCAAGTCTGTGCCTTTGTAAAAGCTATAATTCTACATAATGAGTGTCTTTCATGGGAACAAGCTGAAAGCAAACCATGAAAACAATGATATTCATCACATCAATAGCTCTAGCGGTTCCAAACATGTACTTTGATTCCACCATGCCATCAAATAAATAAGATGTAATGTTATTCGGAAAACGAACTGACATAGACACATAATAATGCAATAATTAACTCTCATAGAGCAGTTAACCAAAGGTCTTTATGTCTAAAATGGACTGCAGGGGTTCAATTATGATAAGATGTCATAGATAAAGTTGTTCTTTGGTTACATGACTAATTACTCAGTGGAAGATCAACAGCCAATTGTGTCTACAGATGCAACGATTTTCTTTGTCAAGATTGTCAAGTGTCAAGATTTTAATGTGCCTTTCTTAAAATAATTAATAGTAATAATAACAAATACTTAAACATGACAATGTGGTTTTGTTATGTTGCTATACTGACACATGTTACTTGTTACTGTAAATAGTTACAAAGGCATGTTAAAAAATGCCAATTTTACAAACTGTCAATTATATTAGACAAAATAGTCTACAGCCATGCTAGCCACTCTGTGAGGCTTCTGAGGTCACAGTGGTGCTTTAGGCTGAATGCTAATTTCATCATGTTAATATGCTTACTATGTAAATTCTAACATGCATTTATATAACAGGTATAATGTTTACTATGTTCACCATCGCATTTTAGAGTGTTCTGACATCTGACAATTTGCAATAAACATAAAGCACAGCTGAGGCAGATGTAATGTAATGTTCTGCAGGTAGTTGGTAGTAATTACAATTCAACCTGAGACGATATGACATGTAAATGTAAATGCTGGAGCTGCTCCATATTTGTAAAACGCCTTTCTAGTCTTTTTTGACCACTCAAAGCGCTTTTACACTACCTCGCATTCACCATTCACACACTGAGCCCAAGTGCTCAAACAGAAACTAACTTTAAAACACAGTTATACAATTCGGGGTTCAGTATCAAGGACACTTGCAGCCTGGAGGAGCCGGGGATTGAACCGCCGAGCTTCCGATTAACAGGCTCTACCTCCTGAGCCACAGCCGCCCAGACATCTGATGGCAATCCATCTAATAGTTGTCGAGACATTTCACTAAAAAGCAAAATCAGGGCATCACTAAAGTAGGATTTATCTTCTGGGGACCTTGAATGTCTGTCCAACAGATGAATCCTGTATATTTTCTGATGCTCCTTTCCAATAATAGATATGACATTAAAAATTCAGCAACAATATTTCAGACTGGCAATTTGCAAGCAATCCACAGAAAGCAACTGTTAGAACAAATATTAACATGATGTAAGCGTATGGCATTTATGGCGGGTTCAAAAGAGAAGAGCTGAATGCTCACATACTTGCCAGAAAGAAAATGAGAACTGATATATGAAGTTCACCTCAACGTTCAGTGAAGCTCAGGCACATCACTTGATGAAAGAAAAAGCACAGACTAGGACTAATATGTGCAATAGAAGTAGGGGATGTGAAATAAGAAATTAGCTGCCCTAAAAAGGTAGATTTATACACAGAGTGACGTGTAATTAGCAAAGGTGTAAGGTGCATGTTAGTAGATCTAACAGGACTGCTTAGCATGCTGCTTTCTTTGATGCTTAATCAAAATCTGACATCTCTTGTGCTGTGTGTTTGTGTGATGTCAGATCAAGCGATCTAAAAAAATCACAGAAACGGGCGCAAAATACAGTGTTTCTCGTGTTTGCCATCAGCAATTAGTCTACTCCGCAAATTTGCCTGCTCCAAGGCTTGTTGATAAACGCAGCAGCCCAAACCCTTTTGAAGTAACCATTTTTAACCCTGGAAACTGTGCACTTATTGCATGCTACACTTACCAGAAGTCAGTTTGAGTTCTCCTCTTACAGTCGCATATGTCTAGAGTGATCTCTGTCATTTTTCTGGCTCATACTCACGCTGCCCTCTCTCTCGTTACCTACCTTCCCTCCTTATATCTGTCATACTCATTCCTCCTTCCTTTCACTCTCTCCCCTTTTCTATCCCTCCCTCCCTTTCACCTCTACTCATGTTTTCTTCCCCACATCTTCTCAAAAACACCTCTCTGCCTTCATACTCTCAATGCATTTTTCATCCACCCCCCCCCCCCCACACACACACACACCAACATCTCCATCCTTCCTTATATCCATGCAGCCTGTTCCCATTGATGATCACTTCTGCGGCCTGGACATAAACCAGCCCCTGGGTGGTTCCCAACTGGTGTCGGGTCAGACGGTGTACACTGAGAGCAGGGACAGGCTGACCTCTGTCACCTCCTACATCTACAATGGACACAGTGTGGTCTTCCTGGGGACCAAGAGTGGGCAGCTGAAGAAGGTGAGAGCAGTAATACAGTAACAGACACTGTCGAGCAAGACAGGTTTAACCTGCCTTTTCTTTCTCTACACTGAACTCAGAGACTCAGTCTGGCTGTTTACAGTGAATTGCTTATTCTTAATAGATGCAGCCAGATCCTCTTCATGACAAATTACGTCATTTATCTTAAGTGATTTCTTGAGGCTGCTATTTGTGACCCAATGGTATCTCTGTCTCTTTTGAAAGTTATCTTCCTGTTTCAGTTTTTGAATAGAAATGCAAAATGTACCCTGCATGGTCCCAGACCTCAGAATCGCTGCCTACATCTCAGGTTTCTACAGCGATTCAAATAGGTCTGAAGGCTATTTCTGCTGACTGGCAGAACAATCAACCAATCAGAGTTTAGTAAGTGGGATTAAGAATTGGAAAAGATCAATGGTTTTGGTGCTTTGTATACATATGTTCAGGTATATATCAATTTATATATATATTGCCAGATACCTGTGCACAAAATAGTTCTATATATCCTTTACTTCTGTCCAGCTGTGTTGTTCTTAATTGTTCTGAGCTGTCTATTTTATCTAAGTACATTGAGTCAAGTCGAGTCAAATTCCTTCTGAATATGATTCTGAAAGTTATTTTACGACAAAGCTAGCTCTCTACATAGCTAAATTAATAGAAATTAGTAACAATTGCTAAAATGCAAGTACTCAGTTCTATGGCACATTTATGTAATAATGATCTTTAATCCATTAACACTAATTAATGCAATAATCTGCTCAATGAATGCCCTAATTAGCATAACTGGTTATGTTCGATACATCATGGTGATTATGGTGGGACATTTGCAGCTGAACAAAGGTGCAGTAATCATGCAGCACTACATGTTGTGCTTCAGCCTTTGGACGGGTGCTCTTAGACAAGGACAAATCTGTGTAAATTTCCACTGATGACTACTTGAGCCAAAATTAAAGCACATGCCTGTTCCTTTACTTCCTTTGTATTAGCTGCATTACTAACAGGACATTATGCAGCTCTAGTGCCTCTTGTTTAACACCGTCCTGGTGGATTTTTGGTTTGAATAGCTTTTAGTATTACAGAGTACTTACAGGACAACTTCACTGATTTTGAAAATTATCTTTGTGTACATGACATGAATTTTTACATATTTATAAACAAAATGATCTTGTCTCTTTAGGCAGGTTCAAATCACTTCCCTAAATCCTTCACTGGTTAAAATACAATGATTTCCAAGAATATTTTGACTGTCTGACAAGTCTAATTTGTGTTTTCCTTGTTTCAAAGCCAGCCTTCTGTTAGATGTATTCTTTTGAAGTGTCTTATCGCATCTGGAAAGTATTCAAAATGCTTCACTTTTTCCACATTTTGTTATGTTACATACAGCCTTATTCCAAAATGGATGAAATTCATTATTTTCCTCAAAATTCTACAAACAATACACCGCAATGACAACGTGAAAGAAATTTGTTTGAAATCTTTGCAAATTTATTAAAAATTTAAAATTTAAAAAGCACATGTATTCAATGTAACGAAAAAAGTAACGAAAAGTATTCGTAGCTGCTACTCTGCAGCGCTTACATTGGAGCATTGAAGATGATACAGAGTACAGACAAGTGTAAAGGTCAGACTATGATTGAAAGGGTATTGTTCAAACATTGTGTCATTTGACCATGTCTGAAGACAAAAGTGGCCCGCTTGAGGGCGAAGTGAAATGCCTGCTGTCATAGAGAGAGGAGAGAAAGGGATAATGGTGCACACTTTCGGACAGACTCACCTGAAAGGCATTCATAGTGTCGATTCAAAAACTGATGAAGTAGCAATTACTGTAACAATTACTTTCAATCCTGACTCATATGCTGATCAGTTTCTCAATTAGTTTCTCCGTAAATTGATTAATTGTTTTGGCTGTAAAATGTTACACAATTGATAACTGACTTCATCCTGTCATTTTCTCTCTTTACAAAGACAAGTGTTGCAGTATGAGAGTCCCACCTGAAGAGAGGCTATGAAGTCTTCATGTTACGCGATAATAGAACCACATACAACATTATTTATGAGATGCCTACGGTGTTGGTTTAGATTTTTAGTTAAGCAGTAGATTTCACCTGTTGATAGCAGCACGCTGATAACGGTCCAAAACCCAAATATATTTAGTTTACTGTCATATATGACAAGGAAAATCCTCAAATCCTCACATCTGAGAAGATATGGTCAGCTTATTATTTTTGCTTGAAAAAAGTACTGAAACAATAAATCAAAAAAAAAGTATTTTATGTCAAGTGACTAATCAATTAATTGACTAATGGTTTCAGATCTAGACTTTTTTCTCAACTATGCACACCTGGCCAATCGCTGAGTGTAGTTGCTGGTCAGATTGTCGGACATAGCCCACCAATTCAGAAAGGTGCAGGGAAGGGGATTTCAGACTTTGTTTAAAGCATACTGACATCTTAATGGTCTATGGCATGCTTAACTGTGATATATTTAGGATGTTTGACACTCACTGAACAACAACTTTAACATGATATGCTAGTTAAGCAAAGTAAGCAAAATAAAATACGTTATAGATGAGTTACCAAATTGATGTACAGAAAAACAGGAATGAGGATCCCTTACACCATAGACATAAGATGACCTCTTTCTGAGAGGTTCATGAAGTTGATTTAGCTCGTTGTCCATCATGTTTAATTGAAATGCATGCTGTAATGACATATTATAAGTCAAGTTCTTATAAGGCTCATTCTTTGATCTAACTGGATTGACTTGGTAGCACTGCGGGCTCTGCTTACTGCACATACAGCATGCAACTGAGGAAATGTGTGAGAGGACTGTTGTGACATTAGCCTCGGGGCCTCAGTCTTATGAGGAGCAATCTGTCTGACACACACGCAAACACACACACACACACATGCACGTGTCCAGATTGGGAGCACAGATAGCATCACTGCAGCTCTTTCATTGGATAAGGCATTGGGGGAAAAGACAAGATAGCCTGACAGAAATGGAGAGAGAGAAAAAAGAGAACTGGTGACAGACTGTGAAACAAAGACGGAATAATGGCAATGAAAAAACAGAGACAAAAGTAAAAAGACAGGATATTAAGCCATACAAAGAAGGAGGAACAGATTTAGGAAGAAAGAAAAGATAGACCAAAAACAGAGCAAAAGTATGATTTGCCTGTGATCAGGGAGTGAGCAGTAGGTTTAGGTGAAGAGAGTGAGAAATCCATTATTACTGCTTTAAGTGCACAGCGTCCAAAGGCCAGAGTTTGCCATTACACTGACCGAGTGTGCAGCCATGATTCAGACTCCCAGGAGCCTCCGAGGAGCACGGGTCACCCCTCGAATCCTATTCCATCACCCCTAAATGGACAGGCTGAGTAGAAATGGGGCATGACAATAAATGTCATCAGCGGATCACTCCAGCAGTAGGGCCATTGCAAAGGTCAAGCCTGCCACAGAAAGGGTGTAAGCTGGGTGAAAGGTCACAGGGTTAACCAACAGTCTCACCATGCAGCATATGGATGTGTCTGTCAAAGTCTCTCGATTAGGCCACTCCTATTCCAGATATAACAGGACATTTCTCTCATCATCTGCCGCAGTTTTGTTGCCATAGGGGGTTGATTTTAGCTGAGTAATATGACCCTGTGGGTAACTCTGTGCTGAATACAAAAGGGGCTTTTACACTCGTGTGACGTATGCTAATGAGGTGAATCTAGGTAAAAGCCATTATCTCTTACTAATCCTTGTTTAATCTATTCCAGTCTGAAGGCAGGCATGGATAGATGCAACTTTCGGTGACACCGATAATACAGTTTCCAGTTGTTAGCAAAATGCTAGTGGGACCCAGGGAGTGCAGGATTAGCATTTCACATCAAGGTTTTAACCATTTATTGCCACACAAATGCGTATTTGAGTTTGAGCGGTGTGGCGCCTGCTCATATGATGATCTGGAACAAATATGAGCAAGCCTGACCTCACAAACCAGCCAGCAGAGGGACGCACCAAATGTTCGGCCACCGAAATTAATCGGCAGAAAATAGCAAAAACAGCACTTTTACAGCAATACAGAACAATTAACATTGACATGTTGGCATTGTGGAAGCATTTTAAAGTGTCAGAGAAAGATAAAGAAAGAGAAAAATTGCCGTTTGCAGACACTGTTCTGCTGTCTCCTAGAACATCCACACCATCTGTGGCTGACTTCTTAGAAAAGGCAACAAATGGTCTGACCTGCTGTGTTTCTGTCACTCATTTGTGAGAAGGCGATTAAGCTAGCTGCACCTAAATTTGGAGTGCACACGTATTCAAGCCTTTATGGTAACGTTTCATCCACAGAAACTGACCACTGCAAGCTGAAAGACAGGTTAGCAAATTTATCCTGTCATTTTCTCTCTTTACAAAGACAAGTGTTGCAGTATGAGAGTCCAACCTGAACAGAGGCTATGAAGTCTTCATGTTACGCGATAATAGAACCACATACAACATTATTTATGAGATCCCTACGGTGTTGGTTTAGATTTTTAGTTAAGCAGTAGATTTCACCTGTTGATAGCAGCACAGCAAGACAGATGTACATGATCAAGCTGTATCATGCATTAATTATCTTTCATCCACTCAGTGCATTAGAGCAACCATGGGGAAGTTTGCCTTCTCTAATTACTGATAGAGACTCCTGCCACGCAATCCCTGTGTTTTAAGTCTTTCATCCGCTGTGATATAGAGAGATGATCACAGTAAGCTGAAGGTTCACAGTGGAAATGGTTTTGGTAGATGTGGTTGACTGAAAAGCAGCAGATTAGTCTTTTCTTCAACTTTTACATGTTGTGTTCACTCTCAACAATCTCCACCAGCTTTAGATATTTGTAGGAGAAAACACCCGCAGCCCAAGCTGACCAATACCAGTTCTTTGAGTCTCCACATGGTATTTCAATGGCCTTGTAGCCCTGACATCTATAAATTAACTCTAGGCTCTATTAATGTAGTCCCAGACAAAAGTCTTTGTTTTATATATGGTTTATGATTAGTAATATTCGACTCCCAAAATGACCTGTATATGACAACACGCATTTCCCCTTGTTTAATATTCCGTTCTACTTTTTGTCGGAAGGACAGCAGATTTTTGTCTCTATCCTACTGTATCCTAACAAGTAAGTACCGGTAAGCAGCAAACAATGTTGAATGACATTATAGCTATGCCTATCCTGTGGCAGCATCAGACACATAACAGGTGTTGAGTGGAATTGATTTTCTGAGGAAATGTTTCTTCAGAGCATAGTGATGCTCAGAAGGACTATAATGGCATACAGAGCAGATCCGGATTGTGCAACTCAATATTAACATGTTCCTAATAATATTTAGTCTGTTCAGTGTGTATCCTATTTCAGAGGGGAAATCACTCATGTCATACCTGCCACAGAGAAACTGCAGTCATATTTTAATATATGATTAAACTCTTTAATGTGTGCCAGAGGATTTCCCCTCAGGTAGACAATACTCTGGACATGCTGGGAAAGGAGGTCTAGTGGAGAAACTGTCCTTTAACTGAAGCATCACAAATTTGATCCCTGCTGCTGCCTCAACAAGCTCTTGAGCAAATCACTGATCCCTTTAAAGTTTAATCTTTGTAAGAGAATTTGCTCAGTGCTGGTAAATTTAGGGGTGCAGCTGTTGAACAAAATAAAAATGGACCAGCACATTACCCCAGTAGCTGCAGCTACTCAGCAGCAGTATTTCCCTAGAAATGGTTGAAAATGTTAAGCTCGCAGCAAATAAATCCTTAGTCAAATACTCTCATGTGCAAATAGCAGATTCATTATAGCTTACTGATAGTTGACCACTGCATGGCTAAATAACTTGGACTTGATTGAAATCATTAGAATAGAGTTTCAGAGTAGGGAAGGGGCACAAGCTATAGGTGTGTTTGAGGCTGAAGTGAAAGAATTTTTTTTTATAACTGCAAGAAAGGAGCTTGACTTGAGATCACCATTAGATGCTGAAAAAGTAAGTGGTATAAAGAGAGGCGACTTTGTGATAAAACAGAAAGGTATCTGTCTGCTTTTCCTGACTGCAGTTTTATTTAGCAGCTCCATCCCTCTCTTCAGCCATCTTTGTCCTTTCTTCCCTCTCTTTTTTGTCTTTCTCCTGCTTGGCCACACAAATGGAAACACACAAGAGCACTGTGACTGCATTGCGGTCAGGAAAATGAAGACCATACGGGTGCCATGAATTGTTCCACTGTCCCCCTCCCACTGCTTTTGTTGGTGGGCCATGGGAACCTGAGAAACAATGGGAATGATTGGAGGGATGGGAGCCATACGGGGGAGGACAGGAAACAGAGAACAGGAAACCATGTCCTCAAGGAGAGAGAAAAGAAGTGAACATGCAAAGACTGAGAGGAGACTGTGGTTAAGTTGTAGAAATTGTGGTATGAAGACTTGGAAGCTCGCCATGCAGCTGAAGGTTAGGACGAACTGAAAAAGTGGCTGCTGCAAATGTAGGGCTTTTAACAATAACCCTCAAAAACATACATTCACTCACACGCACACGCCTCTCTTTCGACCCAGTTGGTAATCACGTTTGGGTGTGGGCATTCGCTAACATATAGTGTATCTAGTGGCTGTGATCAATACACATCTCTTTGTGACTGTAGTTAATGTGATGGCTGAATGATTAGTCCTGTCCTGTAATACACATCTCCACCTCAGTGACCCCTCCTCCCCTGAACGCTCTGCTGTTTCATTAGCTCCTGCAGCTCAGCTCTATCCTGAGCTTCGTCTCATTAGCATTCACAGAGCCGTGATGGATATATGGGCTAATCAATGCCCGCTCTCCTCAGCTGTCGTCCTCGATCGGACCATATGCACAGTCACTCAACCTTAAAGGTGGCCAGTTGTCTGGCCCTTATGTCACTACATGCCCTGTGTCACAATATTGAGTCAGCCTGTGCCAAAATCTGTCTTGCTTACAGTCTGTGTACATCTACTTTAGATCTAGTCTTGCATGTGTTTTCATTCTGTTCCCCTTTTCCAGTGTAATGGAAGATTTATGTGTGGTTTCCTGCCAAATTGTAGCTTATTTAATTTAGGTGGTTTTATATGAAAAACAATACTGTAAATCTGATGTTTGCATGCAAGAGGACTCATTGATTTCCAGCAAAATGTCATGTAAAGACTGTTTGCTGTTGTATGTGTGGTTCAAGTCGAAAAGAGCGGTCTTCAGGGACAGATGAAACCTTGTCAGAGTGGCAGATTGGGAATGATTGGTTGAACAGAGTGCTCCATGCCTCCTGGGTCATCATCCATATGTTTAGGTTAGCTGGCTGATCGCATATGGACACACATTTTTAAGACTGGATGGTCATTACCACATAAACATAGTAATCAACTCCTTTACAAGGTTTCCCAATATGCAGCGGAAAAGCAGGGGTCCAGGGACATTTCCATGTATACTTTCTCTCAACATGAATAAAATCAATGCCTGAAATGAATCCCAAACTGAACCCCATATGTAAATACTCACGGGAGAGACATTTGGGTGAGTGTATTGCTCGTGCAAGGTCTGGCAGCTTTACAATAGAACTAACCCGATTCAAGCCAAGTGACATCTTAGAAGTCTGTTTTTTTTGTTTTCTTTGGTTCTCACAGGATGAGAGTGCAGCCGAGCATTTAAGATGCAAACCCAGCCACGAGAAAGGGAGGCTGTTTTTGTTAAGAGCACATGGGCTCAGGTTGCATATCTGTTTGTGGAAGTCATACTAAGCTGGGTTGTTTATATCCATTATAGGTTCTGCAAGGGAATTTCAGCAGCAGGAGGCTGTTATTGGCTTAAATATTATTCATGGGTTAAATATATATCTTTGTCAGCTGTGACAAGCTGGGAAGAGAGAATCATATGGTCTTATGAACATGCGGTATTAATGGCAAATCAGTTCAGTTCTCCTGTTACATGATATGGGCGACACAAGGGGAATCTGCTTGACTTTTAAAAGGTTTACTGAGGTAAAAAAATGTTGTCCTTGATATTGACCTTAAAGCAATATCCTAACAACTTAAATAAGACAACATTTACACTGAGTAACTTAATGCATATCAGGCAGATCGGACAGCTATATATACTGATAGATAGCTGCCAAGAAGCATTTGAGGTGTACTGAAATCTTATTTCAGCATTCTAGCTAGATGTTAAAGTACAACTATGTAAATGCTCTGTTGAAATACCTCTTCACAGGGTCCAGTGCAACTAAGGTGAAACGGAAATTAGAACGGTCATTTTTATCTCGCTGTGGTTCAGAAAGTCTGTAAGATTCGTCCATGTGTTTTTATCTATGGATAGTTGTTACACAGCTAGCTAAACTGTCAATGTTGCAACGAAACTGCTACAGTGCAGTAAACTGCAGTAAAGTTGTTGTTCTTCTGGTGTTTTTGGTAGCTGCCACACAGCTTCAGGTGTGTTACTGCCACCCGCTGGACCGGACCACCCGAGACACTGGGTGCATCCCAAGTTCCTTTTGATATTCAGATTGTGAATTCATGACCTAGAATATGACTATGCTTTCTTTTGAACATTGTAAATGATTTATCAGGCTAAATGTTTCACGGGAAATTGAAATGATGTAAGTCATATCAAAGCCGACGCTCAGGAATTATCAGCCTCACATATGACTTAATGGAAATGATGATATATGATGTAAAAAGTGTTTCTTGCTGACAGACTCTCCTTCTCTCTCTGCCTTTAATTGTATCCATAATAAAAGTTAATTGGGGAAATAAATGAAGAATATTGTTTGTGTCCCTTTTATGTTCAGACCTACAATGAATACAGCTTTTTAACTAGATGGCGAATCAGAAAACATATCAAATATAAAACTTGGGAGTAATCCACTTAGTTTCATCACTCTTTTGGACTCACATCAAATTAATAACTGATATCCAATAGGGGGCGTGTTGGTCAGTAAAAGACTCACGTGAAGGCTGCTCACGTGTATCCTCACTCACTCATGGCTCCTCAGAGATTGGGTCAGGGATGTCAAAGCAAGAGCAAGATGGCGGACCAGAACAACTTCTGGTTTAAGTGAGAATCAAGGAAATGTCAAATAGGAGACTTGAAATGCCTCACCTCCTGGTTTGCATGTAGCACCAGAAAACCCAGATGGAGTCATAATACATGATCTGGGTAACTGAAATATATGTTGCAACATTTTATTTATTTATTTTGACTGGTGCAATACAAATAGATAAAGATTTCAGAGATATGCTAAAAATTGACAGTAATAGAATATAAAGACAGACAACGGACGAGGAAGATACAGAAAACTTAATACACTCAAAACAACAAAAACAGACTGTAGAGAACAATATTACTACTACTGCTACTATTACCACTACTACTAATACTAATAATATGGTTTTAAAAGTTACTAAGTTATAATGAAAGTATCTTAATTATCATCTGGATTTTATCAAGTTACTTGAAATGACGAGTGAAAATGATCCAATATAATATGTGTATTGTTGCATATTGGTTGTGTGTTCCTGATATGTCAGTATCCATGGTAGTGTACTGATTAAGCAAGTGATCATGCACACAATTTACAACTACAAATTTAAAGACAGCAACCAACAAAAGAGTGAGCGTGCAGTGTCTAAGTGTGCTTGTAAGAAAGTGTATATGTGTCTTTGTTTGCATGCCTGTGTGCGTAGGTGAGTATGTGCATGTGTGTGTGCAACTTTGTGTGTAATTTCCTACAAGCAGGCTCATTATAAAACCAATTAAACCCGCCTTACTCTCATTATGGAGCTGTGGGGCTTAAAGAGAGATTGAGGACCTGTTGTACTCCCAGAGGGCTTCTGCCTGGTCAGCCCTGTTTTAAATGATAAAAACACTTTTAAATCCTCTGAAATCAAACACCAGGGATCGGTCATGATGGGTCAGTATTTGTCTGAGCTCATTCCTGTTCCTCTGGCCCTCAACCTAACCATACCCAACTAAAAACTCACATGGCTCTCTAGATGATTGTTGTGGGGGGTTTTAAACATCATTTCACCACAGAAATGCTTACATGCTCTGGTTTCTATTTGTGCTATTTATGAAATAAGGAGTGTGGGAAAACATAATGTAAACTGGCTCCATTACGGCGTGGGATTGTGGTACAGGAGAGGAGGAGGAAGAGGAGGAAGAGGAGGAGGCAAAAACAGGGCAAGAAAAAAAACAGACAATGAGTGAGAAAGAAGCTTAGCTCTGAGATAAATCTGTCTATGTAATAACTATTTAAAAGATAGGTTTGTGCCAGTTGTTGAGGTAATAACAGTCTGACCGGTGAGAGTCAGATCTGGAAACAACAGACAATCCCATGTCCCTACTGCACTTGTTACTTTTGTGTTTTTGTATGTGGAAGATGACACTCCACACTCCTAGAAGTACGCATCCTCCCACCCATATAAACTAACACACATTTGCACATATTTTCTCCCTCCCTTCTTCATTCTTGGCTGTCAGAGCTGATGGTTGGAGAGTCACAGCTGCCTGGAAGGTAGAGGCGTGATTGATTGATGAAGTTTGGTGCCCAGGGGATCCAATCATGTAATCAGTTTGTATTGATCGACTGTCCCCATTGAGAGACTGCTGAGGCTCTGCCACCATGTGTGCGAGCTAGACTTGGCACACACTCAAAATCTTCTGCAGTCAAATGTGATTTGGGTGGTGAGGTTGCCTAAGTCCACGCGTCAGGATGCATGCAGGGAAGCCTGGCATAATTGTACTGCAGATGTTTTGCAGCACTTCCATGATTCTCTGCTCCAATTCCTATTTATCTTGAATTTATTTGAATTATTATGATTGAGAAATTAATTCAGTTGTACAGTAATTGCATCACATGGTTATTGATCCGATCTTCCTGGAATTTAAATAGGTCTTCAACCTGGGTTTGCATAGCTAATGCTCATTTATTTGTCTAGCTACAATGCTTTATTCAGACTTTTCTCTCTCATTTCACATTTCTGACTTAGATTTCAAGTGTCAAGTTTTTATTACTGCATGATGCAATTCACATCATTCCTCCACCAACAAAAGATGGATTTTATAATGTCATTGTTGTGAAATAAAAAATTGAACGGGCACTGTAGTGCAAAACACATTTGGCAATGGTTATGCAATACACACCAGAGGACACACACAAGGAGGTTTGTCTTTGTGGTAAGTAGATGAAGTTAAAACACAGTTCTCCTAACGGGTAGTTTATATCAGCAATAATAAAGTGTTTTTCTGCTTACTAATCACTTTACATCTTTACAATCAGATTCACGTCCTCACAAGGCTGCCTTTTGACAGCTCCAACATCAGTAAACCACTTATTACAAAGACAGACCTGCTTATTTGTTTGCTTCACTGCAACAGCACATCTTGTCTTGTTTGTAGGCAGAGGTGGGAGAGAAGAAGTGAAAACCCTTCACCAGTGGGCATCTGTTCTCCATGCTTGCATTTAATGAGCCCCAAAAGATTCCTGCCTGAAAGTCAGTCCAAAGTCAAATTAAGACCAAGCTCACTGAACACATTTCAGAACTCAACTGCATCGTGGCTATAACCTCAGGGTTGGATTTCCGTCAGAGTTGCACCGGCCAGTTGGACTGCTGAATGAGTAGTAGCATATACATCTTTCTTGAACGAATAATGAAGATATTTCCAGAGCTACTGCTCACTACCAAAAGGCAAGAGGGTGTTGATGCAAAAAATGAGTAAATAATACTTGCTGTACTATCTCCATTGCAAACTCCCTGTATACTGTAGGCTTACGGTCACACATTGGTGCTAATACTAATACAGACACGCAGAGTAATAAAGGCTAACACATAACAGGAAACCCATGCAATTGCCAACGGAAAACCAAATTGTAACTCATTTGTTTTTTGTTTTTTAAGGAATCCTCCAACATTTGGGGATCTATTTGCTGTCTTCCCAGAAGTCAGACAAGAAGATCAACATCACTTTCATCTCTTTGCAAGCCAACCCTGTTATGTATTTAGCCAAATGTTAGCTTAGCACAAAGGATAGAGGCAGGAACAAACAGTTTACTTTAGCCTATAGCGTAGCCTTTATCGAAGATGTTTCCAACAACTCCAAATCTCTGTATTTACACATTGTATGTGTATATTTAACATGTAGAAATAAAACATGAGACACTGCGGCTTATGACAGTTAGCCTTTTCATTTGAGCTACTGTAGCCTACAGATAAACAACAGCTGTTCATGGTGACTGTGAGCTAAGCTAGACTAAACATTTCCTGGACCTCTCTACAGAATGAACATACATTTAATTGCCATCAATCTTTTCATCTAGTTAAAGGTACAGTGTGTAAGATTTAGTGGCATCTTGTGGTGAGGGTTGTGAATTGCCATCAAATTTCCAGTCTACCACTGCTCCCTACCCTTTCAAAGAGCATAGAACAGCTACAGTGGCTGACACAGCACTCAGGTGTCTCTTCTGAGACAGCAGAGAGTAGCAAGAAATGAGGTTTCTTTAGGTATATATATACGTTAATTAATTATATTTACTTAATTATTCAGTACAACCATGTTATTGCCACTTGGTCACTGACAGATAAGATGGAAAATGTAAGCCAAGAGTGTTTAACATTGTCACTGTTTCTGCACCACAGTCCATTATAAATCACATAATAGATAAGGTTTATACAAACATTGACAAGGGAAACACATTAATTCTCTCTGTGATAATGGACCCTTGCCAAAACTGCCCGCCAGCAATAATGTCTGGCCCACGGTCAGATTATGGTGCTTTGATAGCGGCAAAAAATACAAATAAATATATACTTTAATAGCGGTGCTGAAATAGATCTCAGTCATGGCAGCAACAGTTACTCACATAAAAATGTCCTCTTTAGTGGTTTTGCTTACAAAATAAAAGCGCGAGAAGCTTGTTAACTGTAATGCAGTATTTGGAGTTGAACTGAGCTTTTAATTTGAAAAATTCTGAACAACATTAAAAGGGTCTGTAGCCTGCTTGACACACTTCTGAAAGAGTCGTCAAAAAACGTGATTCCCCTAAATGTCCTCTACATGGAGATACTGCGGAAATAAAAAAGTGTCAGTAGGTTGATGGATGCAGATCAAACACTGAAACACAAACACTGTAGCACATACCGTAATGCGAGAAACAGTCATCTATTAGTTGAAGAATGTAGTGACAAAATGCGCTCTGTAGCGCTATTTGTCCGTTTTCAGCTACTGTAGAAACATGACGACACAACGTGGCGACATCCATAGAAGGGGGACCCACGGTTATGTAGATATAAATGGCTCATTCTTATATTGCATTTCTCTCAATAAATCCTCAGAAATATTACATACTAGACCTTTAAGAAGTATACGGAAGTATATCACTGAAAATATAGAAATAGATTATTACTGGATGCAAAACTTCACTGACTTACTGTTGATATTAGCAGATAGCATCTCAGGAAAAGAAAAGTATCCTCATCCATTATATTAAAACATTTCAACATTTTGGGAAATGTTCTCATTTGCTTTGTCTTACCAGGAGTTAAACAAATGAACAGGCTATTTTGTGTGTCATTTCACATACGCAGCTTCTCTGTTAATGAGCTAAAGTTTTAATTGATTGCTATTGTGGAGGAAAATTTCTTCACAGCTATTTAGTCAGGATCACATAAGTCTATTTGTCAACATAGAACAATATGTACATGGCTTGTACAAGAGGACATTTTGTACAGTTGGTTACTCTGGAGAAATTGTTTGACTAATGTGAATGTACTTTTCATGATTTTTGCTTCACAGTGTACTGCACTGACCAGAAATGTTGAACTTGTGGTTTTATAACCATTTGAAGCAAGAAAACGTAACAAACTCTGTAAGATAAATAATTTATTTGGGTGGTCATCAAACTAAAAACAGGCTGTTTTTCTCATTTCTTATAAAGCTGACATTTAAAGAATATTTTCTTGTAACACCAGTGTTTTGAAGGGACATTGGAAGCTGCTACAGCTGTAAAAGGAAGCGTACAAAGCTGGCAAATTGATATACAGTAAACAACAGATGTCACTCTACAAATATATAGTAACCATTTAGTCACTGTGTACTATACTCACTGCCTCTTCGTCTCTGTATTTGTCTCTGTCTCTTGTAGATCAGACTGGACGGTCCTCTGGAGGGAGGAGTGCTGTATGAGACAGTGACTGTGATGAAGGATAGCAGCCCCATCCTCCGGGACATGGCCTTCTCCCTGGACCGGAACTCTCTCTATGTCATGTCTGACAATCAGGTGAGGAAACGCCCTCATTTTGCTGCTGCTGTCAGGAGAAACACCAAGTGGCAGAGTGATGTAGCGAGTAATGAGAGCATCCTTCAGCTGGAAGCCCGCGGGTTCAAGGTCCTGTGTCAGCGAGTGTTTGCCATGCTGACATGTCCTTGAGCGAGATACTGTATGTGTAGCATGAAATCTGGAGTCAAAACTTTTACTTGACATGAATAGCTACAGTATGGGAATATCTTTGCTACTGGGCCAATGAAAATTGCACAAACATAAAATATGCTATTTACATGTGTATTTAGCTACAAACCCATTATTCATTTCTTATTTTTAAGGATTTAATTAGATCCAGTTTATCCAGATATTGCAAAAAAGAGTTAGCCTTATTATTCTGTAAAGTTCAGGAATTAGCAGTTAAACGGTTTCAAATGAAAAACATTAATTTAAGTTAAATGATAAATTAATGCTATTCCTACCAGATGATTATGACTTATCCCCCAAATTGAATGTGGCAATACCCAAACATTCACAAGCTGTATGTCTACAGCTACAGTAGGGATTGTTAAATATGCAGGCTGTGTGTAAGGGGATGGACCACTGTTCTAATTACTTATCCATGCGAATCGACTTACAGTGCATGCATCTTTTGTACGCGACACACTCTCATAGAAAACCATTAGCTGCTATTTTCTGTGTGGATGTATCCCCCCTCGTCTGCTCCTCACTTGGCCCGGCATCACAGAGGCGAGCAGTTGTTGTTGTTGTTGGACGATATTCTCTGCACTCATTGGAGATAAGAGTGAACAGTGGTAATCACTTTCAACTCCCATCAAGTGATTATTCTGGCAAGGCTGCATGGCACTGTGAAATTGTGTCAGTGTGGCCAAAAACAAAAAAAAGCAGAAGCCCAATCACTGCTTTTAGTTGTGCTCTGACTACTGGAATGTACTGAGCCAGAGTCACAGGACAGAGAGGCAAAGGGCACTGGGACAATAACAGTGGTGTCTGTGATTTCAGTGTAACTCCAAAACTCTTTTCTGAGAACTCGAAAAACCTATAAAAGCGTCAAGTTTAAGAAAACAAGTGATGTCATCTGAAAAGCGAGGGAGAATACAGACGGTATTGTGTTGTTCACTGTTTTCTAAAACAAATCAAAGAAGCTCTTCCTTCTGTGTGATAGACTGGAAGAGACAGGACATCACTTATTGATGAGCTCTGGTTGTTCAAGGATAGACACATGCTTCCTTCAAGGAGATAGCCAGCTACTCTTTTCAGTCCGCCTAGAGTGACACATAATAACCAACCAAAAACCAAACCCAGCTTGGCCAGGCATTATCTCTCAATATTAGAACAGCTTTGGCTTTGTAGCCTCCAGGAACTCGGAGCAGAGTAAAGCCTTCCTCTTTCTGTCTCCCTCTCCATCTTTGCTCAGCTTTCCCTTCAGACTTTCCCGCAGCACGGGTAGGGAACCCCCCCGGGAGAGAGCTTCACGCACAGATTTCCCACATTTCCAGTAGATCCCAGAGATGAGAGATTTTCTGATTCCTGGGAGCCAAACAATACAGGAATGATGTGGAATGAGGAGCGAGGCACAGAAAGATTTGGCTGAGATCAGCCGACCCTTGTGGAATAACAATGAGCCTCTCTGTCTCCCGCCGAGTGAAACACGCAGGGTTGGCATGATGATGAAGAGTGAAGAGAGAAAAGAAGGAATAAGTGTGTGTGTGTGTGTGTGTGTGTGTGTGTGTGTGTGTGTGTGTGTGTGTATCTGTGTCCGCACCAAAACATCTTTTGGGAACCATTACTGATATGAAAAAAAAAACTTCACAGCAGCTAATCTTTTTTTCTCACTGTGTGCCTTAGTTTGATCATTTCTAAGAATAGAAATGCTCAGTATCCAAACACACAATAACCTCGGTGAATGTCACTCGTCTGTTTGCGAAATGATGGCTAGAGCTTTAAACCTCAGAGTAGGGGGGAAACTGCTGCAGGGTTTTTCCAGGGCAATCTCTCAAAGTGCCACTCTGTAAAATGTAAAATCACTGCTTGAAATTGCACCCATCCTCTTGTTTCTCTCTACCTGTGTCTGTCTGTTGATATTCCCTCTCTCACCTGTATGGTGAGTATACTGTACAGCAGTGTTTGTTTTTTTTAATTTCCTAGCATCGTCAGATGAGCTCAAGTACCCCTTTTACCATCCGGCATGTTGCAGATGTGCTCATTTGAACAGATTTTAAACTGGATGTTATTCAACACTATAATTATATAAAAGTAGATATTTTTACAACATTTTTTCATACATATTGATCCTGATCCTGGAATTGTCCATGTTTAGACTTGTTTTTTGTTACTTTAAGTTTACCTTGTACTACTACCACTTGGAGTGGCAGACAATGGGCATTACAACCGATTATCAACACTATTAACTATCGATTTCAACTTCTCTGCATGCCTGCCAACTAGTTTTGATAAACTCTCAATCCCAGCAGATGGTGTTCAAGTGTCATTTGACGTGGGTCAGGTAGAGGTGTGTCCTGTACAGTTGGCCTGTTGTAGATAAGTATTTCTATTTATTGTGACAATAAATATGCTAAAGATCAGCCTCACACCAGGAAGTGTAACATGACAAATGTGTGGATATATTAGCTTCAGACTGAAGCTACTGTCTATAAACACTTTAGGTAACTGCACTATAATACAGTCAGTAATGCTTGCAATAGTTAAATTGAAGAATTTATTTCTAAAATGGCCCATATCTGTGGTTTTATGGCTTGAGATCTGCAGTAAGGCAAGGCTAAAAAAATGATGAGGAATTTAAATGAAACAGCAAACTGCATTATATGTGATCTAGTCTGTGAAAATGTTAATGTTTCGTCAAGCAAGACATTTGTTATTATTGGTATTTTATTTTATTTTTCAATTCTTGGACACTATGCATTAGTTTTTCTAATGCTATACAACAAAATCTGGTCTTAAAAACAGAAATAATGTCCTAAAGTACATGATTCTACGTGATTCTAGTGGTCACGTGATTGCTGTGGATTTTCCAGAGCCAGACTGAGACTATCGGATGACAGTAATGCAGAGCTCTAAAAGCCTCTATGCTCATCTGGCAGCTTTCGTAAAGTTCCTGTAAATCCGGATGAAAGTGTTAAAGTGATAGCGAACAGGTGTGATGATAAGTTCAAGCATTAGTGTAAGGGCATACCAGATGCTGTGAAAAGATAAAGATTTTGTTATTCCCAAAGCTAGAAAAGTGGACGTGATCATCCGGCCCTGCCATGATACAACTCAAAAACATTCAAAAGCAGCCAGACCGAGATTTCGCCTCTCCAGGAGTAGAGAATTTCATTGGTCTCAGAGTTTGTTTTAAGTTTCTCCTGAAGAAATTATTTCAGAGAAGACAAGACAAACAAAGGCTTGATGACAATTACTACATACTTGGTCTGGTCATGAATGATTTATGAGGCATCTGCAGTACATTGAACATAAACTGAGGACGATGGCTTAATTTAGTGATGCACGATTGGAACACAATATAAACCATACACCCCGTATTGTGAAGTGAAACCCATCTCCATAATATGAACTTTCAACAACACACACACAAACACACACACACACACACCTGCATTATATTAAAATTCACTATCGAGCCAGAGTCTTGACGTCCACTACAGTACTTTCTGTGGCTCAGGGCAGTCTCTCTTTTAGCATTTCTTTCATCTGTGTTACTGAAAAAATTTCTTATTTCATAAGATAAAAAATCATCCTCTACTACACTTGATATTTGAAGTTCAAACCTTAGTGATCTATACAAAGTTAAACAATTAATAATTCTTAACTATTGTAACCAACACTCTGTTCCAATGTAATTTCTTCAACTACTTAGCTGTAACTGTCTAAAAATGTCTACACCATTCAGCCACGTCCACCTACTGTTACAACTAAGACTGGACAAGCGACAGCCGTTTAATTTTATTTTTAATCCTTACATAGACATATGTCTATTATACTTATTTCACTTTATTTCACTTTTATTTTGAAAGCTACTCTCTCTCCTCCGAGGGGATTTTATTAAAACCCAAATTTTTGAGGCCATAGTTTGCCATAGTTAAGTGTTTTTAAGGTATATCTACAAAGGACCTAGTGGTTAAGACGTATATAACATGTAACCTCAACGTCCCTGATTTTCTGTTTGGGACCTTCACATGTTTTACCCCTCTCCTTACTCCATCTTTCCTACTTAAACTGTCACTATACAACAAAGTCAAAATGGCTAACAGTCTTAAGAAAATGTGATTACTATAAAATGGAAGTGATAGAATGATGCTGAGCTGCTATGCTCTTGTGAACATAAAACCTAAGGACATGACTTTTGATCTTATTTGGATTCAACACATCCCTGCTCCGCTCAATTTCGCAAAACAAATCAACTCGGATGTGCAGCGAGGACTTCACATTTGATTCTTAGCAGCGCAGCAGAAAGCAGAACATCCATAGCTCTCCCCTTGTAAAGGTCAGGATGCCTAACATTCACAGACCAACTTTGTTAGTTAGTTTTGATGAGCTCCAGCCCACAACAATTCATGGATTATTCCTACTGCGTCAGATATGGACTTAGACCCCTCAGCCCCTCCCGTGCTACAAAATCATTTTGCTAATGGAATGCACCGAATGGGTTCTGAACTGCTGGAAAAAAGAGAGAAAGTTATTTCATAGGGAGCAGCAGATAATCCATTTTGCCAACACAGACCTGAGAGAGCACCCACTTATGCTATCAAGAGCACCGGAGACACTCTAATCCATAATCCACTCTTCATTTGTGATTGCTTACATCAGGAAATTGCTTGCATCATACGTCCAGACCTCGAATAAAGTGTAAAGTAACTGGGCTCAGGCAGCAGCTTCAACCTGGTTTTGTATGCAGAGGCGGTGCTGGCCGTGCGACAGCAGCAACTCTCACAGCAGTTAATGGAGAGCTTACGCTTTGCCAGACATTCATGCACGGAAGTGGCATGAGTAGTAGAGTGTGTGGTTTTCTGTCTATTTGTGCTGCTGTGTGTGAAAAAAGCAGCATAAACCTATACTGTGTGCTCACAGTTTAATTACTATTATAGGAGTCCACAAATCGTCATGCTTTAGTGGATGAACACTCTTTATCGAATATAAGAAAAGTTATATAAGAATATTGTTGCAAAAATACTTCTCAAATAGTTGTGGTGTCATTTCATGTGCTTTCTGACATCTGAGTAAAAAAAGAAAATAAAAAAAAATTCAGAAAATTCCTCATGTGGGACGAACCACAATACTGCATGTCGCAAATTTGTGTCAGCAGCAAGATATAGGAATAAAACGGGGTTGTTTTCCTCTGGGATTTTCTACAGTCTGAGCTGTGATGAGGCTTCCATATATTGCAAAATAGACAACATGATGAAACGGGCTTTGGTCTCGCCTCATCAAAACTACTTATTATTTCATCAGAATGTTTTGGTTGCACATCTTCAGTGACCTTATTTCCACTCCATGGCAGCCATTTTAAACTTTTGTCACACTAAGAGCAAGAAACTTTAATACTTTGCACGTATAATTTATTATACTAACACTATTTAAGTGTTTGTAGAGCCCTAGGTAGCGTCTTCAAATTACTTCTGAATAAAAGTCCCAAACTGAAAGGAAGATATTCAGGTTAGTCTGATATAAAATAGATAAGTGCAGCAAAACACATTTGAGTACCTGGAATCAGAAAATATTTGACTGTTTTGCCTGAAAAACTACTGAAATTATTAATCAAAACATCAACATAATTGCCAATTAAGAAGTTTTCAGCTGGTCCTATGCTGACTTTTCTTGTGTGCAAGAAAGCTTCTTCTTTATAGATTAAACTAGTGTTACATTAGAAACAAAGAGAGGACTTCAGTCTCATCTTATTTATTAACCCTTATTTATTTATTATCTGAAATACCATATGTTTGCATATTCCTTTAAGACTGTATTGTTTGGCCTGGTGGTTTGGGACCCTTACCATATAGTTGCATTTTTCCTGGCTCAATTCTTTTGGTATCCTTTGCTATCCTTTGGTGCAAGTTGTACACCCTCTCTTCCTGTGTTTCCTGTCTACATCTCCACTGTAGTCTGAACACTTAAGGCAAATATGCCCCAAAAATCTAATCTTAATTTTATAGATTGCGTGACATGTGTACACTACAAAAGGACCAAAATCAGGCTTAATTTTCTCATACAGTTTCCCACCCTGAGTGTGATGCAAACTCACAATGGGTGCAACTGGAACCATGTCCATAAGTGTACGGATGCCAAATAGCCAAAACATGCTGTTTAAATGATATGCTAAGAGAGAGCAGTGCAGTTTTTATTCTCTTTTTGAAAACCTTTTAACTTTTTGTTGTATGTCTGTTTTTAATAATTTACGTTGTCATTAATGTGTTCTACTCCACATTTTCACACTGCCTGTCATTTCTCTGGTTTAGGTGGCTCAGGTCCCTGTGGAGGCCTGTGAGCAGTATGGTTCATGTGCTGAGTGTCTAAGCTCTGGTGACCCCCATTGTGGCTGGTGTGTCCTGTATAACATGTGAGTCTGTTTCCTTTATCTTCTCCCATTCTCCCACACACACACACACACACACATCACAGCTGAGGGATTAAAACAATACTAGTAGTGCCCTAAGATAACGTCTAATTTGGCGCTATAAAATTTAATTGAAATACTTAAAATTGTTCACTAAACAGCTCGTAGTTTATATGAAGCTATAACTAAGGTTAAGCACATGGTCATATGATATGTGCAGTTTAATATAACAGACTTATTTTGCTCCCTGGAGATCACCATTATCAACAGCTGGCTGGACAAACAGAAAACCTGGAAGTGGTTGTTGGACAGTGTGATCCCTCTTAAATAGCGCTATATTTAGGACGGCAGAAACTGCATGGCTACCAGATTTTATTGTCTGTTAGGCGGGAGGGCGACTGGTGTTAATGGAGGAGGGAATGATGTACAAACTACACCTCTACATACCCGGGGAACATTTTGGACCTAACAGAGCAAGCTTATCTCTTCCATCTTAATTATCTGACCCCCAGGTTAGCTTGCATAATACCTCGATATGGAGCAAAGGGGATTCAAGAGATTAAAACCCTGTGTTTCCAAACCAGCTGCTGTGTTTGAAGCTGACCTCAGCCAGGGATTTACCCCTGCCTCATCATATGACGTCTGTATTTCAGCTAGCAATATCTTGATGATGAGCAGCATTATTTAAATTGCAGCTCTCTGTGTTATCAAATCACCCATGAAGAGAGAAGAAAACATTTTTTGTTCTAAATCTAAATTACCTCAAAAGTTGTTTTTCCGCTTTTCCTGAATGCTGACTTTGTGTGCAAGTCCCATTACGCTGTTTATTTAAATTAATGCCTTACACTTATCAGTGAATAGATAGACTGCTTTCCCCTCAAGTAACCCAAAGCGAATCATGATCCCTCACATTGCAGAATTAGGCTACTTTATTTTTCTGTCTATTAAACCCAGATTGGGGTCTTTTCCAAGCCTCTGAATCAGTCTCCAAGAGTGTCATGTAGACCTCTTTCAGTATCTCACTTTCCCACCCCTGGCACAGTGCACCAAAGCACCTAACTGACAGAGTGTGTGGGGGGCGTAGCTGAACACGTACAAAGCCTGGAGGAAAAGGGAACAAATGGCACCATCAGACAAAACACAGTGAATAAAAGGGATGAGAGATGAAAGGCATCCGGGGGTTTTCTTTCAAAGGCACTTCAGCTGATGAGCGGTCAGAAGGTGACTGTCTATACTCCTGTGGCTCTGGTCTGCCTCAAGGAGCCGAGCCACCAACAGCTGTCACTGCGTTTTCATTCCGCCTTTATATTGTGTTGTAATTACAGCAGAGGCCTCGGTGCTCTTTGAGCTCTCTCAGGAGGTGCCACCCCCTCAGCAGCATCTGAGAGTGTATTAAGTACAATCTCCCCTCGCTGTGCGCATTACACATTTAAAAGAAAGGCGTACAGCCAAAATACTCTCTTAGTTTGCCATTACAATTTTAACTGTACAGCTGAGAAACTCTTGTTCTTTTCAAATCAGTGTTTATGCTTAAGTACAACCTGTCTGTTACTAACGAAGCCTGCAGACCTAACTCCTATAATGCCTCTTTCAAAGATATCAGTATCAATAAAACCACATTAAAACTATCTCAACACCAAATCCCCATTTCTAAAACTGGACACATTGCTAAACGTTTTATAAATCCTTTCTACTCCTTGTCATAAATTTAAATGTACTTTTACTTTGCATTTCTCTCTTACAAGATTATTCTAAGGTCACACTATGGTGCAGACCCTTTCACTTCTTACTTTTAATTGCCTGTTGGGATCTAGGAGTTGAAACTACATTCTACTTTTGCACTTGGTGTAATTTGCTCTACAGAAATGCATAAATGCAAAGGGAAAGATCTGACTGGGAATCTCTGACATGAGATGACCATGTTAAAAAACTAAATCTAAACATGCACAATCCTATACTGAGGTTAAGTTAAAAATGTGTTAAACAGCTTTAGAAACAGTTTTAAATGAATATCAGATATTATGTCCATATTCCGTCCGATATAGACGACTGATATCACCTCAACTTTGGTTTTGACATTAGCTTTATCTATATGCTGTTTATGTACAAATGCCTGTCTACAGCCATGCCAGCATCTCAGTGAGGCTGCACTCAGGCACGGTGGTGATTTTTGCTAAATGCCAATGCCAGCAAGCTAACCCACAGTGGTAATGCAAACAAGCTCAACTGATAAACAGTTCTAATGTTTGCTGCGTTTACCATCTTTCTTTAGCTAACACTTGCAAATTAGCACTAAACTTTGGTGATCACAAATGATTAAAATAAAACCTGAGACTGTACCAAATGTATATCCACACGTTATTGAGATATTTCAGTCTGGACCAAAGTAGTGGATGGACAGACCAACATTGCTATACAGAACTGCTAGCATGGCTAAAAATCAGAGGGTTTGCTGCCTATAATTCATCGCTATTGATCACTTTTACTTGCTCCACAGGTGCTCGAGGAGGGATCGGTGTCAGAGGGCGGAGGAGACCTTCCGTTTTGCCACTGACATTGACCGCTGTGTGAAGGTTATCGCTCACCCGGACAGCATTGCTGTATCAGCACATAGTGTTCCTGTGAGTCTGCTTATCATTCTGCCTATCACTGCTCTGCCACTCCACTCACAATGCCGATGTTTATGAGCAATCACTGAAAGTAACCTTGTACAGCCACATGTACAGTACAGTAAGTATGAGTCTGGTAGAGAAGATTAGTTTTGTGAGACGTGAAGAGAGAGAGAGAGAGAGAGAGAGAGAGAAAAGGGTGATTCTCCATGTAGGCTATCCACTCTATTTATTTTGGTTTACTGTGAGACAAATGTGAAAAACTGAGGTTGGAGCTGCTTTTATGGCAGTGAGTTCCTCTGTCTGCATTTCTGATGCATCTCCCAAATGATGATTACATTTCCTAGAAGCTTATTTCAACAGTTTTTCTACAAAAGCTAAGAGCACAGAGGAGTGAAGAACAGTAACAACTAAAGATTATTTCAAGAAAATAGTTAGACATTTCGGGAAAAGCACTAATTCTTGCTCTATTGTAATGGCTCTAACACTTGCTTTCTTGCAAGATGAGAGAATTAAAACCACTCTCGCATCTCTGTTAAATATCTAGCTGGAGCCAGTAGCCGATTAGTTTGCAAGTAGCCTGGCTATGTCCAAACGTAACAAACTCTGCCTACCAGCAAACTCTGCCTACCAGCAACTGACAAATTATAGATAAAGATATATCCAGTTTGTTTAATCCATACAAAAACAGAACTGTAAAAACAACAAGTTACAGTTTTACAGGGGGTAATGTACCTGGATGGGAGCAGTAACTTCCTGGAGTCAATTTTGAAATATATACAGTACGGATTTTGTACGGCTTTTAGCTTAAGAGGAACTGATTTTTTTCCCTTTGGACAGGTTTCCCAAAATTTTGAATTATGTAGAACCTTTAACTCTGTTTTTAAAGAAATACATTTACCAATGCACCATGCCAGTTTCAAATTCAATACATCAAATCTTCTCTCTCTCCTGTGTTTTTAGCTGCTGCTGGAGGTGAATAACGTTCCAGACCTTTCTGCTGGAATCACCTGTTCATTTGGGCAGCAGGCCCAAGTTGAGGGTCGTGTCAATGGGAACAGCTTCATGTGTCTGTCCCCAGCTGGGAAGGAGGTCCCTCAGATACCAGAAGGACAAGGTATGAGCTCAGATATCATGTGTAAAAACAAAGAAATTATGCACTAATGGTAAAAGAACACAGCCTGAAAATACAGATTTAGGGGGGTTGCCAATGTGAGTTGAAAAACTTAAAATATCCATATTCCAGACACAAAAAAATGCCTTCTTTTCAGATTGACCACCTTGCATTTTTTGTTTATCCAACGAGTTTGATAAGTACGAAGGAGCAGTAGAATTTTCTCTGAGCATATACAGTAATCCCTTAATTGAAGTTTCTGACTGAAGGTTTTCTCATGACAACAGCAATATGCCCTTGCAGAGAAGCAGACACCAGGTGGCTCTTTACAGAAGTGTGATAAAAGTATTAACATTTTTTTTTCTCATTTTGACCTCTTCTTTTCGCTCATTGCTTTCGTTCTTTCACCCATCCTTTTTGTCTCTCTCTCTCACCTCTCTTCACACTGTTCTCTCTCTCTCATCGACTCTCACATATTTTTCAATCCCTCTCCTTTCTCCCTAACCCCCTCTCTTGCTCTCAGACTGGGCTGGCGTAGAGCTTCGTCTGAACTCAAAGGAGACGGGTCAAACAGTTGCCAGCACAGAGGTGAAGTTCTACAACTGCAGCACACATAAAACGTGAGTCCAGCTGCCACCGCCCCTCACTCTTCTCCCCTCAACCTTTGATTTGTTCAATAGTTGGAAGAGTACAACCTAATTTAGGGCAATGATGTACTGATGTTTGCAACTCCACTTAAGATCAGGCTGTTAGATAACCTCTGAGTTCAATCTGTCAGGTTTCATTAGAATCAACAAGATGCATTTGCCGTGGCCTGTTTGTTTCCACTTTGCTTAAGCTGGCAGTTTATGGGCTTATTGCTCACAGCTTTAAATACAAACAACTACATATGTTTTGTCAATTATTCTTAAAACTCAATTTTCTTTTCTTTTTAGACACAAACATTTTCCAAAGTATATATGCTCTTTTTATGCAATAACTTATACATCTTCACACCAAGAAACTGCATAGTCGTCCCACAGTGTTCGTAACTGAGCAGCGTTGCTGGTGCAACTGAGTGTGCGATGCTGTAGGCCAGCAGTCCCCAAGGACCCGTAAATAGATAAGCATTAGCCTCACACACCCCTTTTTGTCTTGACTTTGTCCAAAGGGGCCTGCCAGAGTTTGTTGTGAGGTATGAGACATAAGACATTTTAGATTTTAGCCTTGCCCTGGTGCCTTGAGGGTAGATAAAATAATGTAAATTAAAGAGGACTTTATTTAAATGCTTATCTGTTTTACCCCTAAGCTTATATTGAAGCTTCCAGACTGCAGGAGGCTGCTTTGACTTTGAGCCATTATGCTAATGTAAACTGTATCTACCGTAACAGTAAACTATGACAAGAATGTTTCGATCTGAATAACAATTACAAACACTGCTACAAAGGTGGATCTTATTAGGATGAATGCCAATTAGCCTACAAGTCTGCAAATCAGCAACGTTATATGTTTTCACAGCAACATAACAAGACACTTCACAAAGCTCCAGAAAGGCCAAATCACATAATACTGAATTAGTTATTTAAAAGACATTTATTGTCCACTTTCTGTGAGTGGTACAATAATAGTTAAGAGATGATAAGCATGTCCTTTCTTTTTTGAAGTGTTACTGAGATTTGAACTGACATACTCTGCAATGAACCGTGAGAACACAAAGGCTGGATTTGGGCATATACAATAAGTTCACTCTAGGAGGGAACATCTGATTGATAGGATTGTATTCATAGCCAAACCCAGTAAATTAGTCCACAGTGGATACACATGCCACCTATTCAAAATTCTCTTTGACCGCGACATGAATGCCCCAATATAACCACATTAAACCATTAGAGAGAAACAGTAGGAAGCTCATCACATCCGCCCCACACCAATACGGCCTCCATTAGCTGTGGAGTGACCCTGTGAACTCCTGTGATTAATAATTCAGACCAGACACACTCCTAATCCAGCACCTCTTCCTCCCCCCACTACCACCATAACCTCCGCATAACGTCACCCTTGATAATTAATTATCCAGTGTTTGCAGCTCCCTGCCAGTCCACCTCTATTAATACCCAACCCCCCAAATTTCTTTCTCTTTCACACACGCACACATGCACGCACATGTTTTTATGTCCATACTGGCCCTGGGCAGCTAATTAATATCTAAATTTAATGGTGCTGCACTACATTTATTGGCATATGTAGCCGCTGTATTTGATTGCAGCTAGCGGTTTTATAGATTCCTCATGGTTTCATCTTATTTCATGACCAAATTCAGGAGAACCAACTTTGAGGGAAATAGGCCAAGTTCAATTTAAAGCTCTCTAATAGCTCTGTTCAGTATATCAACAGCTGTGCATCACCCATCTCTTCACCTCTCACTTCACTGCAGTTGACTGAATCAGAGCCAAAGATGCAATTCTTCTCTAATGATTGTGTTTCAATTCCAGATTTTGAATGGGTTTGTAGGTGTTTTTATTACAGTCAAATTTCAGAAATGTAAAGCAAGGGGTCTGTAAGAAACGTGTTACATATACTACATCTTTTTATTTGTTACAACTGCTTAAGAGTGCTTTAAGTGTCAGGGACACTTGAATAGTTACTCTCCTGCCAAAACTTCATGCTTAAGGACATTTATTGTCATCTACAACAAAAAGACTACCATTCATGCATATAAATTTTGGACATCTGATCTTTCCATGAAACACACTAATAAGATAAATTCAGAAGAAAGCTATAATCCTTTATGAGTCTCCCCTTTTAATTCTCTAATGAAAAAGGGATTCATCTTTATTTTACATTCCGTGTATATGCAGAGTAACTGAATATACAGGAGGTATTATAACATATTTTTCAGTATTGTATGTAGTTATTTGTTTATTTCTTCCTGCAGGTGTCTGTCCTGTGTAAACAGCACTTTTCGTTGCCACTGGTGTAAATACCGCAATCTGTGCACCCACGACCCCAGCAGCTGTTCATTCCAGGAGGGAAGAGTAAACGCCTCAGAGGTGCTGTACATTCACATTAACATAAATATACTGCAGTGTTAGTTTCATTAGCTGATTAAAGTGTAGCTTTTACAGTGGCGCACCATCTATCTGTTCCTTAAAAGCACAATCCATGATTTAAAAATATAGCCTACAGCCATGCTAGCAAATCTATGAGGCAACTCTATGAGGCTTTTTGAGCGAAATGCTAACGTCTGCATGCTATGAAATGTCAGGATATCACCACCAAATTCATTAGAATTCATCTAGGAGCTGTGAATATCTGTACAAATGTGTGTGCCAGTAGATTTTTCGATATTTTACTGAAACTTTCACCTGCTAATGGCACTTCATGAAAAGTCAGAATCATCAAAGTCATTAGGATTTATCCTCTTTCTTCTACTTATTTGGACTCTTGTCATCAGTTCCCTCCTCTTCCTCAATGGTCCTTTTCAATGGTGTGGCATGTGCCATACTGGGTGGGATTTACACCATGCATATCCGCATCTTACTGTGAATGGTACAAATCTTTGCTTTTGTCTGTTGTTTTCACAGGACTGCCCTCAGCTCCTTCACTCTGGAGAAATTCTCATTCCGGCCGGCGAGGTCCGACCCATCACCCTCAGGGCCCGAAACCTGCCCCAGCCGCAGTCAGGCCAACGGGGCTACGAGTGCGTGGTGCACGTGCAGGGTGTCAGCCACCGTGTCACGGCACTGCGCTTCAATAGCACCAGCGTGCAGTGCCAGAACAGCTCGGTATGACCTCGAACACTCCCAGTGGGAGTCTCACAGCTGTCAAATGAGGCAGATAGCTTGGATGCTGTGTAGGCAAGGTACATAGGGTACATCAGTGAATACCGCCCGAGGTGTTGAGCATACTGACGAGAAAGCAGAGGCAAGGGAAAGTGAAAGAAATGAGGAAAAGCATGTGAGAGAAAGAAGGAGATTGACAGGGAAGGAAGGATGAAAGAAAAGGAAAGGAAAATTGTTGTATGGCTAAAGTGAAAAAGATGGAAACCAAGACTTCAATATGACCTTGTCTTGTAAGCTGTATATTGTCAGACTAACATCCTAGGTGTTAACAAAGCATAAATGTGACGTTCCAGACAGGTTCGGGATTAATACAGGAGATCTTTGTGAATTTTGTTGCACAATGCAAATTAGAGGCAAAATTTTGATGCAAAGCATACCTTGCTACTCCGTGACAATGAATGAAAAGGCCATTTTCTTCAGATGTGGATGATCAGCCACCCCAGCCAGGGTTTGCGTCCCTACATGTCAAAGAGGAGAGGAGCAGACAACCATTGCAAAAATGACAGATGGTTAAAAGCCTTGTCTCTCTGCTGCCCTTTCATTCTCTTATTTTACCCCTCTCTGTCTTTCTCTGTATGTTCTTTTTTTTTTAACTCTATCTCTCTTTTGACTTTCTCTCTCTCTTGATCCACTTACCGCAAGCTCCCTCACTCGGTGTTTCTGCTTTTCAGTACATGTATGAGGGTGTGAAGATCAGTGACCTGGCAGTAGACCTCTCCATCGTATGGAACGGCAATTTCATCATCGACAATCCCGAGAAGATTAAAGGTGCCTCTGCCATCCATCACTGCCAGGCCAGAGAAGTGTAAAGCACTCAATCCACAGGGGATAGATGGGTCATATCACTTCAAGGCTCCCAATGGGCCTTGAGAGAAAGTTCACAATAGCAGGGAGTGTTATCAAAAAGCACCTAATCACTTGTGTGCCCGCACGAGTGAAGGGTGAATCTTCATATTTGCTCAGTTTGGCTGTCACGACTGCTCTTGGTTTCCTCTCCATCATCATGCAAGAAAAGGTGTTTGTCAGTCGTCATTGTGGGTTGTACAATAAATACATCCCCGTAACCAAGGGTATACATAGTGATGGCCATGGATTTTAACAGACCTTGTCATTACTCAAGTAAGTTACTTTATATGGGCATAAATACAGGCTACTTACAGGGGAGAGGATGTAAGAAACAGACGGTAACACTTTCTATGAAGGTCAGCGCTATAATGACTTATGCATATATTTATAACACGATATAATGCGTCCATAAGACATTATAACAGTTGTTATAATCACTTACAAACATGCATTAGGCGCTTTAGCAAAGTTCATAATGTATTATGAACTTTTGATTTAATGTTTTATAACTAATACTAATACCAGTTTATATCAATATGAATTATTAATAAATTAGAATTTATTTTTTTAATGACTTAAGTGTTATGTCTTATAGACAAATTATATCGTGTTATAAATATATGCATAAGTCATTATAGCGATGACCTTCATAGAAAGTGTTACCAAACAGACTTCAAAGAAAGGTTTATTGGATTACTTTGGCATCTTTTTTTCTTAGAAGAAGGAATTTAATTTAATTAGCTTTTTAAGAATTTTATTGAATTCACAAGTTGACTGTCCTGTGTTATAGCCAGATGTTTTTGAAGTTGACTGTAAATACCAAATATTTAAGAATGTGTTCCGATCAGTTGTCAGTTTGATTTCATTTGAACAGTTGATCAAATTGTAACAGCACTCCCTGCTGGTCTAAATTTAGTTGTATTTTTACAGAATTTTATTGTTGACATTTGCTTTTATAACCTATTAATAGCAGTAAAAAAACCCACATCAATATTGACAATTACTTGATTTTAAGTGACCAGATATCCTTTGTGTTATTCCACAGTGCACCTCTACAAGTGCAGCGCCCAGCGCGACAGCTGTGGCATGTGTCTGCGGGCAGAGAGGAAGTTCCAGTGTGGCTGGTGTAGCGGCGAGGGCCGATGCACCATGAAGCAGCACTGTCCACCCATCTCCCCCTACGCTAGCCGCTGGCTGAACCTTTCTGCCAGGAATGTCAAGTGTACCAACCCACGCATTACTGAGGTCAGTCAATCAGTCAGTCAGTCAGTAACTCAGTCAGTCAGTCAGTGACTCAGTCAGTCAGTCAGTCAGTCAGCCAGCCAAGCCACCGAACTTAAACATATAGTATTTCTAAATTATACAAACACAAGATGTGATCTTTTGCTATAAGAAAGCAGTCTCATTTAGAATAAGTAGTTTCTGATAGTATTTTTTTTCAGAAGCTTGGATTTCTTAAACTCCCCGCGACCCTGTACCGGGATAAGCGGTTAACGATAGATGGATTAATGGATTTCTTAAACTAATTGTTCCATTTGTATTATTAAAATTTATAAAATTTCAGAAAATTGGACAAATAAAAAATATAAGTCTTGAACTAAGCAAGCCAGTTCAAACCAATCATGACATTGTAGTAATCTGTTCAGAAACTTTTAAGATGAAGATGGAAAGAATCTTGTTTCAAGTGCTGTGTTTGTCTGACAGAGAAACCAAAGTGAAGCAGATTGTTACAGTAGCTGATATTACTTTATTTCACTCCGTTCTGGCTGCCAACTGAGAAAATGAGCGCCACCATGGTACCATCACCGTGGAACAGTGACATCTGATATAAACACTATTTCAAGTTGACATGATATTGACTTATGGCCTCTACAGGATAATAGACCATAGATTTATTCTTATGCATTTATAGTGTAAGCAAAAAAAACAAATTTCCTGTGGAGAGTATTCATTATTTTTACTTCCAGAAACTGCCATTTGAGTTCTGGAAGAGCTTAGGGGCTAAAGGCTTTTAACAAAAGCCCACTGCCCATAAATGTCCAATCACAAATCTATCTCTTCAACCATCCATCTACGTATCTGTACCTCTTAGTAGCAGACAACAGTATGCCCACACATCTTGTTGGATATTTCTGGTAGCTTGTATAAACCAATTTTTGTAGCAATCTGTAGCAACCTTCCAGTTTCCCATCGAAGTGTCTGTTTACCTGAGACGATCTCAGATTTTATTCCACTGAATAACTTAAGTGCTTGACAGTTAAACGAATTCAGTTTGTTTAGAGAGTGGTGATGGATCTTTTATGTCACAAACTCCTGTTCATTCTCTTGAATGAGGCACAATGGGTCAGGCACAGAGATGCAAGACTCTTCCACTTCAAAGAGCCGCAAGCCTTTGATGTCCCTGTCACATTATTGGTGTTTCTGAAGGAGCTGCAGCAGAATGAATCAACTACCGAGTGCTGCTCGGGCGTTGAAGGAGTGTTGGACTCCTTCTGCTCTGCACGTCCAAAGGTTTCCTGCTGGGATGGTTAACTTTACACTGGAAAGGACTGTGAATAGGCTTTGTTAAACACTGCATTATTCATCAAAGTTTGTTTTGAATTACAGCAGATATAAAGGTTTTTTGAATTATCCATATCAGTAAGCGAGTTATGCAATTCACACAGACTTAAGGTAAATTTACAGTGCTTAATGTTTACACAGAGATTAAACAGAAAGTGTCTGTGAAGACTCTCCGTCAGTCGGATCATGTGGAAGTGCTGATTCAAAGGCAACTGGACTTATTTTAGATTTTTGAAAAATAATTGAGACTCTAAAGCAAGCTCACTTGCCTTTGACTTAACACTTCTAGATTGTGCTAAGATTTTAGGTTTTTTTTAACTAATATACACCTTGAGGGCTTGCATTTTTATACAAAAGCATCAAACTCTGGATATTTTGTAAAAGCACTGCAATTATTTTGTTCATATTAGCACATGACTCGCAACTAAAAATGTAGCTAATTACATTTAATTCTCTCTATGGCACATTATTCTCCAACATGGGAAACTCTGGGATATGTATACTATTTCCTTCAAATGAAAAATCTATTTACAAAAACAATATAGTACAGAAAATGTCCTTTTATTGCTGGTTTTACAGTTTTTATTCTATGTGGACAAAACTGGCAGAGAACCTTCCACTGTACATCAAATCCTTTCTTCATCTCACTTTCTTTTCATTCCTATGTAGGTGAGCCCAGTTGCAGGACCTCTGGAAGGGGGCACACAGGTCACCATCCAGGGCCTGAACCTGGGTCTGTCATTCTCTGAGCTGGAGGGCAATGTGGAGGTGGCAGGTGTGCAATGTACCCCACAGGAGGAGGGATACATCACTGCTGAACAGTAAGAGAGCCTCCTCCCCTCCTGTGCCTGGACACACATGGATTCATACTGTGTTGTACATAGACATACTGTACAGATGCAAACACACCCGCGAAAATAAACACATGCAATCTCTTTTTCTCTCACACACTATTTTTCTCACTGACACTAGCACAGTCTGTGAATAAGCCGGAGCCCAGTGATGCCTCATCAGGTTGTAGGATTGTGTGGGGGGCTTTGCATTGCTCTGGTGCAGTCAGAGCCAAAGGAAGAGACAGTCTTTGTGTCGTTGTCGTTATGAGACTGTCGGCACAGCTGTAATTGAAATGCGCTGCATGTCGCTGACTGGAGGGACAATCTGTTAGCCATGTGTTTCTCTCACAGCCATGTAATGCGATTGAGCTCAGGCTGCAGGGACTTTATTTATATCCTTGTAAGAAATAAAAAAAAAGAAAAAGAAAAGAACATGCCAGCAGAAAATTGGAAAACTCTCGTGATGTATGAATAGAAGGGTTGGGCAGGGACGATTCATTGGGTGCTCTTATTGTATTGGGGAACAGAGTTTCTTGCGCAGAGCAGTGCATTCAGCAGGGCCATTCATTTGGCACACACAGTGCTTTAAAACATGACATTACAGCTGTTACAACCATTAATTTCAGCATGGGGTCAGTTGCTATAATGACTTATTCATGGCACACTTTATCTTATTGACCTGACAGGAAATGCTGATTTATTAAAGAAACCCCTATGTTGTTATGGCAACCAGAGGTAATGGTGGGTGGCAATCGTGCTGGAGATGGGGAGAGGTGTAGTTTATCATTTGAGTTATATTGCTGTTATAGGTTTCCCATTAGGAAGAAAGATGGCCCTCTGTACTGACCCACAACTTCTATGAAAGTCTGCTTCAATCCCGCTGGCCAGCAGAGACCATCTTCAGCCAGTGCAATTCATAACAAATTTGATACAGTGCAGTGATTCTGTGTGTGTGAGTGCCTGACCTCTGTTATTACTTGTGTTATGATCTGTTGCATGTCTGTGTTGTAGTGCACCCACATGTTTTTATATCTTGACAGGATTGTGTGTGAGATGGCTGAGGCTCCTAAAGGCAGTTCACCAGGTCCAGTGAAGCTGTGTGTTGGGGAATGCAGACCAGAACTACGGGCACAGTCCTCCCAGCTTTACTCCTTTGTGGTAATTCTCTGAAATACATCTGTTTGTGTTTGCAGTGAATTAGGCTGAACATGTGATTACAGGTGAAAGCCAACAAGCGATTTGATCTACTCAAGCCACTGCAATAATGAACTGGAGAGGAAGCCAGAAAAAGACAACATAGATTGTGCATTCCGAAGGTGTTTCTGATGGTTTGTTCACTGTGTGTGGCAAATAAAAATAAACATGTGCTTTACTGCACTCAAGTCAGAAAGAATTTCGATTTAATAATATGTTTTATTAACTTTTTCTTTTTGAAAAGAATCTCTTTAGTGTACCCATTAGGTTTGTTAATTTTTTAGTTCCACAGTGGTTTATTCAGCCAAGGCCAGCAGAACAGGACTTTTCAGAATCAGACAATTATTAATGCATTTTGGTTCTCCACAGACCCCTTCGATGCTGGCGTTGACCCCAGGCAGAGGACCTGAATCCGGGGGCACGAAGGTCACCATTGTTGGGGAGAATCTGGGTGCTGGAAGCACTGTTAACGTGTACTTTGGTAATCAGACCTGTGAGCTGTACAGGTGAGTCTGGTGATAACATAACCCCTTGTTGTTATCTTAAAGGAGACCTATTATGCATTTTTAATATTTTCTAGCATTTCTATAATGTTACAATGTCATATGTTCATATTAAACAGAAGCATCTACAGCTTGTTTCAGACAGATGCTGAGTCACAGAACTACAATATAGGGCTGGGAATGCAGTATAATAGGTCCTCTTTAACCTTATATTCCTAAAGACTCCAGATTCACAGAGACTAAAGTGACACTGCTTCAACACAATATGAAAGATTTTTCTAACATCTATGAAACACAGTAAGAGATCACTCTATTTAAAGAACCACACTTTAGATACAATTAAGTGTCCTTGTGTTAAATGAAAAGTCTTAATAATGATTTGTGAGGAGGTGATAAAAGCCACAGCGGTAGGTATTGTTCTCTGTGTATTTATAGATATCTATTTAAAGTTCAAAATGCCTCACATGGTAGGAGTCAGGAGGGTGAGGCGAGGAAGCCATTAGCTAGAGCACCCTCTAATTACAGTGTTCCATCCCTAATGTGTCTGTAACGAGGAAGAGATGGGACAGTCTATAATGAATCCTCTCCCCTTATAGTACTGGGCATGGCTCATAAGTGCATGAAGTCAGGGATTTGCCACTGCGAACGGCAAGTGGGCAGAGTTGCAATCAAAGGCTTGAATAAATCACTCTTTGGTACTCCCACCAGGAGGACCATGGCGGAGATTGTTTGCTTCTCTGCGCCATCTGTGACGAGAGCCGGACCAGTGCAGGTCAGTCTGAGTGTCGACCGGGCCAAAGTTCCTGGGAGTCTGGCCTTTGAGTACATAGAAGACCCAACAGTCCAGCGCATTGAGCCCTTGTGGAGTATTACCAGGTAACAATAAGCAAACAGTACTACATATACACAGATACCAGCCACACGTATGCACTGATACCTCACGAGGATGGAGGTTAATTCCCTGGCCCTCTCTGCGTGGAGTTTGCTTGATCAAGGGGGTTTTGTTGTGATTTTGTTACCTCACACAGTCCACGGGCATGCAAATTTTAGGGCCTATCTCACAAAAGCAAAGTGAGTACTGGTTATGGTGGTAAAAGACAAATAGGAACAGCGCTACAATTAACAAATGATTGTCACCAGCAAACTGCTGACAAATTTGGCATTCCTACAGGGCTCTCAGATGCTTATGGGTCGCAAGTATGGTGTTAGTTTTGATTAGAAAAACGTGTAATAATTAATGCAATTTTGCAAATTTCAGCACTGCAGCACATATGCTCTATTTTACACATACAGTCTGTACTCAGTAGCAGTGAATGCTGAGCCAAACATAGACATAGATACTTTTAGTTTACCTTTCTGGCAGCACAATAATCAGGCAATCTGTGAGACTGTGAGACAGTCAGGGTTGCAGAGAGAGTGATGCAAAGAACTAACGTGTTGTGGTAGTCAGTTATAACAAGGTTAAACGATATCTAATCAGGGATCACAACGAGGTGACCAAATTTGCAAACACTCTTCACGGATTCTACAAGAATGAGCATCTATCACAGCTGAAAGGTGCGTTACCTGTATTCAACTAAATAAAAGATGGCACTTAATTTGGTTTCGGGTAGGATTACCCAGCACTACGTCCCTGCAGATTAGACTTCAGAAAGACACCCTGGCCCTCAGCCTAGTGACAGGAGGAGCTTTGTGGAGCTGCAATCAAGAGCCCTCATCATGAATGTGCAGTCCCACTATGTGGCCCTACAAGCTTAGGTACCCTTTGAAGTGTGAGAAGAGAAGGATTGGCACTGTGTCAGGCTAACTAGACTGGCCAGTTTATTAAAGCCATTTTCCTCATTCTTTGTTGTATTCTTTCTGTCTTTGTCTCTCCTTCTCTATTTTCCATACTTCAGTTTTCTAAGATCACACTGCAGCACAGGTTACGCAAAGCTTAGGGAGTGTTGTTTATTTTAATCATATCAAGTGCAGATATGTAAACAAGCTGCACCTGTATTCATGCTATGCCAGCCTCACAGTCATGGATGAATATAAAATAGCAGCCAGCTGGTTCGCCGTTTGATCTGGCTCTTCTGCCCAATAACAAAGAACAAGCTACCATGCCAGCTATACTTCGTCAAACCTGCATTAATGCAGTTTCTCTGGAAAATGTTGGATTCGTATGTTAAAAAGACTGATCCCTCTGCATGCATCACTCTAATTAAATCTAATTAAAAGGTAGTTTGCATTCATATATACGCTACTTGGAGCTGATGTGGTGTGCTTGGGTACGTACAAGTGTGTTTGACTAATAATTCTTGTTGCTTATGAATAAACTTGTTCCTTCCTTCCAAACAGTGGACACACTACCCTGACAGTGACTGGAACCAACCTGGATGTAGTTCAGGAGCCACGGGTCAGAGTCAAATATGCCGGCCATGAATCTGTCAATGTGAGTGTGACATCTGCTGATATACTGCACTCATCTTCATCTATGTTGGTTACTCAAACTGATAGAAAAAGTCACAGTAAAGTTGTTCTTTATTGATAGTTTACTACAATTGTAACAAGGTAGATCTAGTGTTGTGGTCAATTTACTACTTTTTGTTTTTTATATGCTGATCTGTACTGACATTTTTACTCATGATAGGCTGACAGGTTGGTTTAAAGCTGGTTAAGGTGTAAGTATAAAATACTGTACGCCTACAGAACTACTAAAGTGTGAAAAAAGTCATAGAAACAATCAGTCTCGGTACTAAACAGCCTGCAGAGGAGAGCAAATTAACCAACAAGAGACTGAAATACTATGGCACAATCTAATAAGCTGTAGTTTTTAAAATGTCAATATTGCTGTGGACGTAAAAATGAAGCCATATATAAATAAAGAGGTAAGAAAGAGCTTGCATATAGAGGTTCATTCTAAAATGAGATTTAAAAAACTTGAAAGTACAACTCAGTTTTGGGAGGTGATTTATGGTGCTGATTCTGCTTGTCTGAACTCCTTAGGCAGGTTGCTTCAAAGTGATTGATTGTTCCAAAGTGTTGGCGCCCCGATGGCAAAAGTCCAGTCACCTTTAGCCTCATGTTTTCCACTTTGGACCAGTAAGGGAATTGCCTGAGGATCTGAGGCTGCGAGTTGTGCTGAAAGAGGGTCGAAGCTTCTGGAGGGAACTTTTGACTCAACTTTGTAACAGATCAATATGAACTAAAATATCAATCTATCATATCATTCTAAACACGCAACTAGTGAAGAAATTCCAGAAATCGAATGATAAGACTTTTTCTTGTACGATGTAAGGTAAAGATTTTAAAGACATTTTTTATCGATGCCAAAATAAAGACAGAAGACAAGCTATACAAGGTTTACAAGGTAAATATAATATGAAGGCAACATGAAATGGCTTTTTCTAGACCAATAAATAATAATATATGGGAAATTGTTTGGGAAAAAATAGCTCTCAGCTGAGTAGAAGAAAGTTGAGGTCAGTCTCAAAAATTACTGCGGCAACAATTTCAAACTTTTCATTTAACAGCACAAAATATATACTGTATATCATAGAGGAATTCCTTTAAAGAGGAATGTGTATCTGGGTTTCAGAGGGTACATCTGTTGGCACAACAATGAAAAGAAACACCATATCTAAAGATAATATTGCTAAAGTAGAAGCATGTGAAAGAGAACCAAGATGAGGAATTCGGGATCTTCAAATGAAATGTGTATGAAGGACAGGAGTTTTTTATTTCTGTAGACAATGTTGTGTGAGCGGTATGCCCTGAGCCAATTAAATTGTGTGTTAATGATGCCAGCCCGGACTTTGAGCCAGTCAATTAAAACTGCATGGTTTACAATGTCATTGGCAGCACTGAGATCTAAAGGGATTAAAGCTGAACTTTAACCTGAATCAGTTGCTAAAAGAGGGTCATTGGTAAATTTAATGAGGGCAGTCTCTTTATCGCACATACTCTATCAAAAACATAACTGGAATTGCTTTCAAATGTTTTGAATCACAAAAGCTGTTAATTGACTTGAAACAACTTACTGTGAAAACTTAGATAAAAACTGAAGCTTAAAAATTGTCCTGAAGCTAGGGGAATTTATGGGATCTGCTTGAAATTTAAAAGGATTTTCAAGAGCTGCAGAAGAAAACAAGGCACATGCCAATTTCAGAGAGCTCCTGGTTATTGATAAAGTACCAATATGTAATAACAGTAGTGACAAAGACCTGTGGCTTTTTTAAAAATTTTAAATTAACCCCTTCAAAAGAGCAAATGATTGGCTTCATATGAGACGCATGTACTGGTTGATATGCAGGAACCATGGCTTCAAAACAGATTAAAACGTTTCCTATTAAAGCAACATTATGGATGATGTGTTTGTGCAATTTGGCACCCCTACCTTTTTAGAGTGTAATTCACTACTGTCATAAATTAGAACAACTGTACACATGCATTTGTTATGATTACATTAAAACTAGCAAGTCACCAACTTTGCTTACACAGCCAAACATCAAGCAAGTGCGACAACACAAGACATAGCAATATTACTTACTAGTCCAACAGAAAGAATGTCAGCATCCATCTTGCACGCTTGTCTCTTATTCCACAAAGCCTCTTGCTTGGCCCCTCCTTCTCTTCTTAGCTTCCTCAGTCAACATACTCTTTGGTCCATTTGCCTCTGCTATTAGCTAATATGTCTGTATAGGCTGCTGAGCCCAGTTATGTTGCCCGCTCGCCTGGTTCCGGCATGACAGTGGTGCGGCTCTCCACTAGCAGGATAATTGTTGGTAATGTTTTAACATTACCAATGTCCAAGTGTGTTATCAACTAAGTTTGCCAAAATCAACTCAAGATTTATAGCTAGCAGCGAGTGACTGAGCAACATTACATAGCTTTGCTACCATAAAATAACAGGTGGTGGAGAGCAGCGCAGGTGCTGAGCTGGAGGCGGGCGACTAAGCAACTTAACTTGGCTCAGCATCTGTCATTTTTGCATCCTTTTAGCTCTCTCTTCGCTCACGCAAATAAGTAAAACACAGGGGATTTCAATGTTACATCGTGCCATAGAAAGCTCCCATGGCCAAGAGAGACAATGATAGTGACCTTATTCACCCTATTACAAGTCAGCGTACCATCAAAATTAATTTGAAGCTGTTATTTTAAGATAAAAATACTACATAATGTTGCTTTAACATATGACCCAGATCTCTGCCTTTAATTTAGTACTGTAGCAATTGTAGTGGCAAACCAGCTGGCATACATTTACAGGCAGAAGGAAGAAGAGCAGACTGTTGAACATATGGATGGGAGGAGGTAAATACCGTAACAGCTAATAAATAACAGACAGAAATATAGATATCCTTAATCTAAGGTTATGTAGGTTAATACCACAGAGAGCATAAGTATATTCATGTTAATACACAAATTGAATAGGATAAAAAAGCTCCACAAAATACACATCTCAATGTTCAAATATGACTGAAAAGATTATTCTATTTCTATCTAGGGGCCCTTAATTTATTGCCTTAATGTATTCACATGTGGTGAAATTAACTATTGTTTGAAGTTTTAAATGTTTTTAAACTTTGGACCATTACTTACCAAATACATGTATGAGGATAAAATGTCATGAATTCATGAGTGACTCATGAATTTCTGGTTGGGGTTTCGACATGTCTTTCAATAATTTATGCAATTACTAGTCATGCAGCAAACACTGTATGCCATTAAACCATGAAATATGTGTATAATTATATGTAGTCTGGTTTCTGTAATATTTCACACACAATGTCTAGCTATGGGTACTGTATATACTCTGACATGTGTAACTAGGACACCTGATTTGATTCCTCTCCAGGTGTGCAAAGTGCTGAACACAACCACCATCAGCTGCTTTGCACCCTCTCTGAAAGCGGAGTACACAGCAGACCAGGAGACGATCAAACACGTGGACGAGTTTGGCTTTGTCTTCAACAATGTCCAAGCTCTTCTGACTTACAACAACACAAGCTTTGTCTACTACCCCAACCCCTACCTGGAACCCCTCAGTCTATCAGGTGTTCTCGAGCAGAAACCTGGTGCTCCAATCATACTCAAAGTACGTCAAAGGAGATCTGACCTGCTCCTGCTATTCTGGTTTCTTTATTGATTTTCTTATAATAGATAGTTATAGACTCTATCTGGCATTGACAGAAATTCTGATCACATAATGTTGTGCACACAATATTTCTAAAAATGTTTTATGATGAAATTAATTTGAATGCTTTACTGCACATGTTTTAAACAAACAACACAATAGCGGACACAAGTGGCAGAGTCTGCTTTATCTCATGCTTCTTTAACTAGCAGAGTTTTTATAAAAAACTACATTTCTCTCTGAACTCCTGTCTTTCCTGTCACAAAGAGGACAGCCACTTGGTGTAGTTTGTGGAATATATTTTTCCATCTGCCTTTCACTTTTTCACCATGTGCACTTGCACATCTTTTGCTCCGTTTGTCACAGAGGAACAGCATGGCAGATTGGTTTGCATCTTGAAGCAATCTGCCTTTGTTAGGTAAAATAATTTAGCAGACTTCCTGCAAACCATGACTCAGTGGCTTTTAGTGTAGAATGCACTGATGAATTCACTAAGATTGTTGATTACAGTAATTATACTAATGGTCCAAAATTGCATGGAAATAATTTATTGGGTTTAAAATACACATATGAAATAAACACAACAGAAAACTTAAAAACAACAGAGAAAATTCAAATGGCGTAAAAACATTACACTGATATTACAGAGAAGTGTACTGCGTATTTACCGCACAGTGGATATAATTAGAAAAACATTTTCACCTGATGCCTTAGACCAGACCTTTGTTTGTTAAGATCCCAATCAATAACTGTTTACTTTTGGTGTGTAATTTGTTCTATGCGATATATTGTTATTTTCTGTAGTTTTGTAAATTGCTTCTCTAACTGTGTTGCAGGGACGTAACCTGGTGCCATCTGCATCTGGTGGAGCCAGGCTGAATTACACAGTACTGATTGGAGAAACGCCCTGTTCTCTCACTGTGTCTGACACTCAGTTACTCTGTGAGCCACCAAACCTCACCGGGCAGCACAAAGTCCTGGTCAGTCTAAAAGTGTTTCTGTCTATCCGGCAGTTTTCTGTCCGTCTGTGCATCTGATTGCCTGTCTGCATGGATGTGGGTCACTGTCTGTGGGTCAGTGATTGTCTGCACATCGCTGTGCTTGTGGGTCACCGGCAGGCTTTCAGTTAGTTGCTGGCTTTTGTTATTGTCTGTCACTCATGGTCTGGTAGGTTCCCAATTACAGCACATTGCCCTCCAGAATTATTGACAGGCACTCTTGCAAATAATGAGAAAAGAGCTGTCAAAAGAAAATTAAGCTGTGTGCCTGGAACTTTTAGAAATTGTTTTCTTCAAAGGCGAAAATTGTCCATATCTCCATTGTATATACCAAATGAATTCTTCAGTAACATCCAGCCTTTTTTATTAGTAATTATTTTATTTGAGCATTTTCAACACTGTTTTTAAATACTGTTTATGCCTGTATTATTATTATTATTATTATTATTATTATTATTATCCAGGTCCAAGTAGGAGGACTCCACATCTCTCCAGGAGAGGTTCACATCCGCTCTGACAGCTTGCTCACCCTTCCTGCCATCTTCAGCATCACAGCTGGAGGAGGGCTGCTCCTCATCATCGTCATTATAGTCCTACTGGCCTACAGACAGAAGTCACATGAGAACGACCTCACTCTGAAGCGCCTGCAGATGCAGATGGACAATCTGGAATCCCGAGTGGCTCTGGAGTGCAAGGAGGGTGAGTGAGACTGATCTGAGAGATTAAACTATAGTAAAGTCTTTTTCATTAAACTCACACTCCCAAAAGAACTCTAATTTGTAGTTAAATTATAGCTTTTGAGCATCTTTTGATGTTTTGTCTGATGTTTGTGGTGGCTTTGTTACAAAATGATTTCTTTGAATGAAGATTAATTTACTTATATACTGTATGTTGGCTGGGAAATGATTGAAAGACCAGCTGAATGGTCATTAATGAGAGCTAGCTATGGGTCACTTTAAAGCTCTGAAGATTTGGGGGTAAGATACCCGTATTTTGAGTTGTAGTAAAGTAACAACCAAACTTTGTCAAAACTCAGTTCTTTTTCTATCTTTATATAGTAAAACCCATAATTAACAAACCCAAAATTGAATATAAAGCGTAAGGTACAGTATAGCCTGTATACCTTTTACAGACAAGTGAGTCCAAAAATGTCAGGAAACTCTCTTCAAAATATAAAAATTTTGTCAAACTTTATATGAAGTTATGCTTCCCAAACTCATCGCTCTTTGTCATAGTGTTACTGTTTCACAGTTCTTAGAGCATATATATATAAGTGTTTATCAGAAACAGTTGAGAAAGGAAAATACTTTCTTAGGTCTACTGTGATGAATAGCTTAAAAGATAGATGTTACAAAATGTTTGGTGAAGTATTTAACGCACACCTCTGTCATACGCAGCTTTTGCAGAGCTGCAGACAGACATCAATGAGTTAACGAGTGATCTGGACAGAGCAGGCATCCCCTACTTGGACTACCGCACTTACGCTATGAGGGTTCTCTTCCCCGGCATCGATGATCACCCTGTGCTCAGAGAGCTGGAGGTAAGTAACCTCTGAAGAAAGGCTGCAGTGCTTGAATCCTGTTTCAACCATTTTTCTGATATCTTGACCTTAAGGCTCCAGTGTACTCCAAACCAAATTGATTTTGGCTTGTTGGCAAGTGCTGTCAAACTACCGTCGAACAGAGCGGTGTGAGCAAATGTCAGTCTATTCACTGTGGTCTGAGGTCTGTTTGTTTTATGGTGTCCATTCCAGCTGGAAGAGCTTGTGAGAAGATTTTATTTTGACTTTGCACTCTCCTTTAGTCTCAGTCATGCAGCTATTTTGAGTCAAACTTTTTTGGTCTCTGACTCTTAACTTTAACTAACAAATTATTTTTCTACACCTGATCCCAAACAGTTAATACTATTTTTTTCATCATAAACTTTACATCACAATAGTAAAATGTGGTTGTCAAAGGTTTATATATTTCTTCCTCAAAGTCCTGTGAATCAATAAGTTGGATGTTGAAGGATGCAGTACAGAGGTTCTACAAATAGATCTACATTTCAGTTTATCAACAAATACCCTAAGCATTATTTTTACACGGGTAGGATTTGTTTTGTTCTGATTTTGGTCTCATCATAACTCAAGAAGCCTGTTTTTAAATTTTTCTTCGACACGGCCAAGATTGTTTTTATTGTTGTCCTGATCTCAAGGGTTTAATTCTGAAGCACTCTCTACCTAATTTTAAAGAAACTCTGATGACGGACCATTTGCCTTTCTATTATTTGTAGAACAACTTGTCAGGTACTCAAGGTTAAAATTGGACTGCTGCCGCCAATTATAGTTATTTTAATCAAGCCATTATTATGGTCACAAAGATCTCTGTTCTAAAGAGCCTCTCTGATTATAGCTTAAACATCCAGACTTTTTCATTGAAGTAATTATTTATTGCAAAATGAAGCTTAGTTTAAGTATTTTCTTGGTAAACTTCTTCATAAATTTAGAAACTAATCAAAGTTTTCATAGTGGGGATGGACGTGTCAGGGCCTGCACATGAGGGTTACGTCACTGCTACTGGGATGAGTCTGTAACCACACCAGTGGATCTGTGGTGCACTTATGCTTTGATGGTCTCTTAGAATTTTTGTATATATTTCATTCTGTCGTCATGTTCCTCCATCTATGTTATGACTTTTCTCATCCTTGAGTGAGCATCATCTAATGAGCAAGTGTGTCTTTTTGTGTGTGCAAAAATGCGTGATGCGTGTAGGTGCCGGGGAGCGGACAGGCGAATGTGGAGAAAGCCTTGAAGCAGTTTGCTCAGCTGGTGAATAACAAGGTTTTCCTGCTGACATTCATCCGTACACTGGAGCTGCAGCGCTCCTTCTCCATGCGTGACCGCGGTTATGTTGCCTCGCTCATCATGACTGCTCTGCAGGGCCGGCTGGAGTACGCCACAGACATCCTCAAACACCTGCTCTCAGATCTAATAGAACGCAACCTGGAGAGCAAGAACCACCCCAAACTACTGCTCCGCAGGTAAGCCAGTAGCATTAAAAGTGGCATTACAAAAAGCTCTTTTTACAATACATTTTGGAAAATGCCTTTGTGTTATGTTCATCAACAAAGGGTTTCGGTTATGTCCGAAATGTTATGTTAAATGTTTTTCATTTTGTGCCATCAGTCATTTTGGAATATTGCGAGTCATTTTGTTTAGCTGAACGTCTCTTTGGAAATTATAAAAGAGAACAGTCTAAGTATGAGTTAAAGCATCATCAAAAAAGAAGGCTATATGGAGAATGATTTATATTATTTGTACACATTCACTGCAGAGTTGGCCTTCTTGTCTTTTTTTTGCTTTACTGTAGAAGCTCGGCAGTTCGGCGATAGCCGCACCTCGGTTGCAATAGAAAATCAAATCAATTTACCTTGAAGTGTAGATATCACTGTTTTTTAAATGAAACTCTCATGAAGGTTACATTTAACACATTATTGTAAGAAGTTTGACAAATCGTACAAACGTTCCTTGTGAATTTCAGGAGTCAAAATTGGACTTGGAATAAAACCCCACAATTCCAACCTCACTTTCTCTGCCCATATTTTCCACCGTACTCAGAGGATTTAAACTAGAGGTCTTTTCTGTCACAAACCCGAACAGTTCTGATCAGCGCTGCTTATCTTTTGGCATAGATAATTCCTTTGTGCATTGTTCTTTCCAGCCCAGTTACCGCACTTCTGATGGATGAATAACTAGGCCAGTGAAGGAAAGCCCACCTCTGTTCAGCTTTGTTTTGCGCAGTGGCGTGAAACAGCCGGTATGAGTCTGAGGGTGCCTGAGCACACAGGTGAAAGACAAGAGCGGTAAAAGTGATAGAGAGTGGGAGGGACTGGCAGAGGAAGAGAAACTAATAGGGAAGAGTGAGTGCAGCGTGTAGAGTGCAGAGTTGTTGTCAGTCTGACTTATCTTCTTGGTGCCACTCATGAAACATTCAGCTGTAGCTCACGTTTCTTCCCCCATCACCTCTCTTCTCCTCCCTTCTCTTGCCTCTCTCCCTCTATCTCTCACCTCTGGTTATCTGCTGATTGTTTTCCCAGTGCTGAGACTAGCCTCCTGAATGTTTCATGAGTATTTTTTTTTTTTTAAAAAGAGGGCTCTTTCAATTTGAAGCACACTCATTAAATATAAGGACGAGTTCACATGGGAGCCAGTACAACAAGAACTTTTTAGCCAAAACACGCTGCTCTTGCGAAAACACTAGGATGCCGTCAACAGAAGTCAGAGTCAATACAGGTTAGGGTTGAAATGCAGGTAAGGGTCGAAGAGGAGTGACTTAGAGACAGCAGGTTTACGAGGGAAAGTGACTGGTGGCTATAAAGCTGCAGGCTTTGGATCAGGTTCAGAGTAGAAAGGGCTTGTATGCCATTTTAAGGGCGCTGTTACACGATTTACAAGATTTACTACAAGTAAATCATAAAATATTTCCCATCTGTACTCATGCAAAGTAACTAGGTGCAGACATAGCGAGGAAGAAAATGAGTGAAAAGACTTGAAGTGGACATCAAAGTTGTGTCTGCACAATTATGTCACGACCCAAATATGTTCTGCACCGCCAGCACTTAACTTAGAGTATATTGGAGTATGTGTCCTTTGAGGCCAAGCGGCTGAGTAAGGATGTTATTTCTCTGTAAACTCTCCATGTCATGTTTTTTCTAAGTCTTAAATTATAAAAGAATAATCACAGCACTCTGGCTCTCGGTGGGACGCCTCTTGCTAACAAATGAGTGTGCTTTCTTCTTGTCTTGCAGAACAGAGTCTGTGGCGGAGAAGATGCTGACAAATTGGTTTGCTTTCTTGCTTCACAAATTTCTCAAGGTAAAATGAAACCTCTCTCACCCTACAGGTGTCAATGTGATATACCATGACAATGCTTCTTAAAATTATTAGCATTGATTTTGAAATAGACTGCTGTGTATATTTTCATAGTAGCTGTCATTTTAACTGTCTGATATTGATGAGTTCTATGGTCATTGTAGAGGGATAATGGTTACCTGTGGAGTCAAACATATCTGCAGCTGTGCAATATTATGTTTGATGTGTCATGCTCTAGTTACTGAGTCTCATCGTCCATGCTGATGAATGCAGATCTCTTTACTTCCCCTCACTCTCTTCCTATGTCTCATTTTCCCTTCTCCCACCTTTCACTCTAATCCCTGGGTTCCCTTCCAAAACAAAGGAGTGTGCTGGCGAGCCGCTCTTCATGCTGTTCTGTGCCATCAAACAGCAAATGGAGAAGGGACCCATAGACTCCATCACCGGAGAAGCACGCTATTCCCTCAGTGAGGACAAACTCATTCGACAGCAGATTGAGTACAAGACGCTGGTGAGTCATAAAGACATTAATAAAGAAAGTCCAAAATGTTGTATTCATTTTTGTACATCTCTTGGCAAAGAGCCTTGACAGATCCACAGAAATTTGGAATGCGCCTCTGCTGTGTTGTAATTTTATGAATGCTTTGAATATTTGGATAGTTTCTAAAACATGACGGTAGTGGACAAGTAATTTTGCCTAGCCAGACGTCCATCTCGTCAAGTTTAAGGAGATCTAGACAAAGTTTCTTCAAAATTTGTCTAGATCTCTAGATTGGAAACATAGCCATTCCAATAGCTGTGAGTTTAACCCCGGACCACACCTTCATTTATTGTGAAGTCCCACTGATTGTAGTCCTTGTCACTGCTAACTCCCACTGTTGTTTTACAGAGGGAGTAGACTCTTAAGTTTCTGCTCTTAGCTTAACTGGGAGGTCATTATATATGTAAGGGGGTTCGTGCCATCGCCTCGACATCCCGTCCCTTGTATGTACAAATATCCCCATCAATCTAAAGCAGTCTCTAGAGCAGAGATAGGGATTTAACCCCTCACTGGCTTCCAATTACAATACATTACGTTCATTTGGCAAATACTTTTGTCCAAAGTGACTTTCCCCCCCTCCCATACAGATACATTGATAGCAATTTGGGGTTCAGTGTCTTGCTCAAGGACACTTCACCACATAGACCAGCTGAGTTACAGTCAACTGGGGTCTGTGTGGTAGTTAGGCCTTTTTCCCCCTAGACCACCCATACTGTAAATGTACTGATTTTAAATTCATCAACAGCTCTGTCTGCACTTTTCTAACAAACAAACTATTGTACTTAAGGTCCCCTAAACTTGATGAACTTCAACAAGACAAGTCTTGCTAGCCTAATTAGTGGAGAAATAATGAAAGATAATGGAGATACATGTGTTTTAACGGATAAATATAATTCAAGAATTCAAGAGTCTACAAAATGCTTACTAGTGTTTGCTAATCAGTAAAGACTCTTCTGATATGGCCACCTGTATAACACTACATGCCTCTTTCTTTTACCTTACCTTTAAAATTAAGCTGGCTGGGTTCCACGAGCCCGTCACAATAAGTTCCCCCTCAGGCTTTAGCTCCAATGCAGAGCCAGGCAGCGACAGGATGACACCTCTCTGATATCCATGTCGGAGAGTCTGAGAGTCTGTGTCTCATTACTTGTTTAATGCCCCTGCTAGAGCTGCACAGCCACATCCTAGAGGTGTGAAATTACTTTTCTGGCCAAGATCCTCTCCACCAGGACAGTTTGGTGAGGAGTAGGTAATGAAAGGACTTTCCTAGCAAGTAACACATGTCTCTCTCTCTCTCTGTCTCTCTCTCTCTCGTCTGTTTCTCTTGCTCCCCCCTACCTATTCCTCTCCCTCTCTGTACATCCTGGATCCCTAGACGCTGAGCTGTGTGAACCCAGACAATGAGAACAGCCCAGAAATCCCTGTCAAGGTGCTCAACTGTGACACCATTTCCCAAGTAAAGGAGAAGATCCTGGATGCGGTGTACAAGAACATGCCCTACTCGCAGCGACCACGAGCTGCAGACATGGATCTCGGTGAGGCTGCATTGGGTGCAATCACACTGTGAAAGACTAATTTCCTCATACTAATTGTCTAATTCTTATCTATTCTGAGATGAAACAGAGACTGAAAATTTGCCAAGGCACATAATATTTTGGAATAATGACAGGAGGGAAGAACACACTTCAGAATGGGCATGTCAGTGGAGTTATCACAGATGTTTACTGAAGACGTATAACATCAACAAAAGGTTCAACATCAGATTCTGGAAGACAACCCCTCCCCACACCTGTTTACAGCTCCAACCAGAGCAACACTCACCAACACTGACGTTAAACCTTACTGACAGCTCACCTACACTTAGGCTTACGCCCACAACATGTCATCTAGCACTGAATGACTCGGCACAAATCCAGCTGACACGCATCTTCAAAGGAAGTAAATAAGATACCTTGTAGGTAGTGGCTGATATTGCTTTGGGTTTGTAGTTTTATACCTTAAGGGGCTTTCACAGGTTAGGGATTTGGAGAGGTTCAGTTTCTCCGTGTTGCTTTGGGCAGCTTTAATCCCTGTGACGACTCTGTGTCATTTATGTTCACAATCACTTTAATTGTCAAAATCTATTGACACTATTGATTGTTTTTGCCTTCAGAGTGGCGGCAGGGCAGAACAGCTCGTGTGGTCCTGCAGGATGAGGACATCACCACCAAGATAGAGAGTGACTGGAAGAGACTCAACACACTCATGCACTACCAGGTCTGTTACTAATAAATAATAAAATAATAATTAGTAAAAACACTAGGGCTAAAAAAACATCCTAGAGCCAAAGCTGACATACTAAAATTGCTTGTTTCGTCTAAACACCTGTGCAAAAAGATTTTCAATTTACAAACATATAAAACTCAGTAAAGCAGAAATTACTCACATTTAAGAAGATTGGTACGAGCAAATGTTTGGCATGTTAGTTTGACAAGTGTTTGACAAACGATTAATAAATGATCAAAACAGTTCCAAATGAATCATCTGTCAATCGCCTAATCATTTCAGCTCTAATTAATACTGAGCTTACAAAGCTATTTCAGTCTTACTCCTGCAAACCCTGAATCTTTTTCAACTTTCTTTAAAAGCTGCAATTATCCAGTTGCTCAAGGGCAACACAGCAGAAATTGTTGATGAAGGACAGAGCATTACTCATTCATATTCACACCACTCATCTCACCCCTGCCAATTTTTTTCAACCTCCCGGTCACAAGCACACTTAGTCAACCGAACATGCCTGTGTCTTTTACAACATCTTTTTTTCAGCTCATAAATACAACTACACAGGTCACTAAACTCGGATGAGTCATCCTGTTCCTTTGTCGGTCAAATGTCTGAATATCGCTGTACCACTCACATACAGCATATATTTCAGTGCTTCATACATTTGTTTAAACAAAGAGAGAAATAAAGACAAAGGAAATCTGAAATCTTCTGCACTAAAAGCGTGTTTTGATCAGGTTTTGACAATAGAGGCATGGAGATAAACAACTCCGCTCTTTCATTCTTAATCGCTCTGCCAGGTGTAGAAATGTTTGTTCTGTTGCAAAGCTGGATTTGTATTAGCAGTGAACGACAGTAGCCGGCTCCCGTCTGAGAGCCGATTTGATATTTATTGCTTGTAACAAATAAGAATGTAACTTAGGCAGTGATCAAAAGAAGTGGTACTAAATGAAGAGCCTTCTGGGAGCTGAAAGAGCCGGCTCTCGGAAAAGGAACACAGCCATAAGATCAGGCTCCATTCAAAGAGCTGTAATTCCCATCACTACTACAGATGACCTCGCCAAAATGACAAAATGAAGAATTGACACTGCTCTGCTTGTAGCCATTCTAACTTCAAAATATTCAGCAGCCAGTATACTCTATTCATTTAAAAACCTATTTCACTATGAACTTGATTTACTTGTGGGTGAGTTTTAGGTCTTTTTCATTTAATTTGCAAAAATACTTCATACACTAGACCAGATTCCGTGTATGTTTGTTCTTTGATTATTTCATTTCAAAACCGAATCATAAAAAACAAAAAAACAAGTTGTTTTTTGGTTTTTCCATTTCAAAACAAAAAAATTTTGATATTTAATGTGTTTGATTTGTGTGTTACACTTGACAAACCTGCAGTAGATACACTTGGGCGAGGGCAGTGCCTGATAAAATGTAATTAATATGAGCTTGAATATCAACATAGGTGGATTTTCAGTTAGAAAAACAGGAGGCTCACCGTTCAGTTTGTAACTCACTAGCAACTGGGAGAGGAACAGGAACACCTCAGAAGTTGCCTAAGAATCCTTCCGGTTTTCAAGATTTCTTCAGTATCAAATTAATTCAGTCATAGTTGTCAGTACATCCAATGGTACACAGCAAACATGAACTGTTATCAGTTAAATCGGCGAGCTGTATATTAAGGAATCATACACGGATTATAGGTTCATGTAATTTTCGTTCAGCCTCTCTATACTGTTTTCTTCATGAGAATTTAGAAAGTTGCACACTGCTGAGAGCATTCAGCTGCAGTAACATATGGATTAGGCTATGCGTAAAATCAGGAGCATCGGACTTCATCACTGGCAACACAACCCATAGAAGGGGTGCTGGACCGTACAGGGCGAGGGAGAGGAGGTCGCGCGGGAGCGACCTGGTGCACTGCGGAGGGTTGGTGATCATTCCCTCTGGCTGGATGATCACAGCTGTTGGAACAACAGGGGCATTTGTACAGCAGCCAGTGAGTTTGAAAACCAGTAGGGATACAACATCGGTCAAAAATAGAACAAAATGCACCTGCTTTGTTTTTCCAGATGTTTGTTTTTTTGTTTTCTTTTTATCTGTTTTTCAATTTTGGTTTCAAAACAGAAAAAATGAAATGAAATGAAATAATCAAAGAACAAACTATACACAAATTGACCAGGCGTTTTGGTAAAGCGGCAACTTTAGCTATGAGCAATTCCTGTTTGCAATGTACCCATGAACATACAGACAACTATCACTGGATTCAGTTGACACTGAAGAAAACTCAAAAACATGATGATTCTCTGGCAGGTTCTGGAGCTAGAAGGTGCTATCTATTTTTTTAACAGCATGACTTCTAAGTGGATTTATGGCATTCGCAACGGATATTGGAGATAATACATGTTATTCTCGGGCAGTTAGTTACACTGGATCTAAAAATGTGTGCATCATGTCTGAGTTTTGACTAGGAGGAGGAGTACAATTAAGCAGGCCAAATCAACTTTTTAGAACACCACCATACATATGTCCCTCTCATGCAGTATCTTGACCTTACGATGCTCTCTTCTCACCCCCCTTCCACTCTTACTGCCTCACAGTTCAAAAACCTTTGCATTTGATTAACATCTCACCAGCTTCTTTCCCACAGCAAGGCAAAGCTGAGCGTTATTATTTATTATTAAAAGGTTTAATCTGAGTTCAGTTCATTTAGTTATACTGAAGTTGTCTCTGTTAGAAACAGATAATCATGAAAAATAAGGGCTGCCATACACCAAATACATAGAAATAAATGCAATTAATTTTGAGCTCCATATCAGTGTGGTAAAACCTAGTTTTGATTCCTTCACCCAAGTGAATTATATTGCCATGCAAAGGACTTCCCCTTTTCTCACTGATGAAAAGTTCAGCTTTTAAATTTGATGTTTAGTTCAGTGAAGTGTATCTGCACTTTAAGTTTGAGGAATTCCATCGATATACTGTAGATATCAATATGGATAGATTTGGTCCTATTTGGTAGTTGAAGCTGTTGTGATCAGTGTGTGCTGTCTGTATTTCTATCCAGCTGATGATGATAGAAGATGTCTACTGTTGATTTTTAAGGGATATTTTACTGAAAGGCCATTATATGTTAGTAAGTTTTGTGACTTGACTGCCCAAGGAAGAATTTCAAAACATCGGAATCATTATTTTGCAAATCCCTGGCATTTCTTTAATTCCAACCACGATTACTTTCAAATTCATAAAAATAACTGTCAGCTTTACCTTTGTCTTCCAGGTGTCTGAGCGCTGTGTGGTGGCCTTGGTGTCCAAACAGATGTCCTCTTTCAACATTCCTTCCTCAGCCAGCTTCCCACGGAGTATCAGCAGATATGGTCAGTTCTGTTTAAGAAATACAAATACTTAACATTCATTGAACTTACAGCTGTGTTAGACCATCTGTTCGTGTTGTCACCATGATCTGTGAATGTTACAAAAACACGACACATGTAATAGCAAACAGGATGACAGAAAAAACAAAAGAAAACAAAAAACAATGAGAGACAGAAAGTGTGGACCAGAGCCCAGATAGAAAAAGTGCTTTTAGTGAATGAGTGCACGTCTGTGTCATCACTATGACAACCAATACAAAAAGGACAGCAAGTTATTATACAGTCTAAACACACACATCCAACCTGCTCACTTGCAGATTACAAAGAGGGCTGTCTGTCTAAAATTCAGATCTGAGAAACAAATGTGACTTTCCTTCCATTTGAGCAAGTCCTTGTCTGACAAACATCAGACGAGATATTTTCTATTTACAAACTGCATCAAGAGCATTTTGGCATACATATCTTCTTTATATCCGACATTTGCCCATCTAGGTGTGGACGTACCCTTCCGCTCCACACCCACCAGCCCGGACAGCCCCCACTCCCGTGTGCCCATGCTGACCGCTGACCTGGAGAGTGGGGTCAAAGTTTGGCACTTAGTCAAGAATCACGACCATGGAGACCAGAAAGAAGGCGAGCGTGGCAGCAAGATGGTTTCTGAGATCTACCTGACGAGGCTACTAGCAACAAAGGTATGCTATATTATTACAATTATTATTGTCAGGGTAACTATATTTTGGACTTACATTTATTTGTTTAATGTAACATCTGCAACCAACTGAGTTGAAATAAATGCTGCAAAGTTCTTAAAGATGTTAGATTTAAGAATAATTTTGGACACATTTGTTTTCTTTAGCTCAACCTTTCATGTAGTCATGAAACACTACAAGTCTTAACTCTATGCACTGTTTCTTATAGGGCACACTGCAGAAGTTTGTGGATGACCTGTTTGAGACCCTGTTCAGCACTGTGTGTAGGGGCACTGCCCTGCCTCTGGCAATCAAATACATGTTTGACTTCCTGGACGAGCAGGCTGACAGGCATGGCATCCATGACATGGACGTTCGCCACACCTGGAAGAGCAACTGGTGAGAAAGAGAGGGAGCCTGACTTGTCACCTTGACTGTGCCAGGATGTACCCATATCTCATTTTATCTTATTCTCTTGTGTGTTTTGTGTTTGTTCTTTTATACTTTCAGTTGTTGCTGCTCTTTACAGAACTTAGCTATTATTTTCTTGCACAATCTGTAACTCAAGTGTTTGCTAAGCTCCATCTACATCTTGTTCTCATTACTAAAGTGAATTTGAAAAGTCAGTACAGGATTGGTCAAGAAAAAACAAACAAAAAAGAACATTGTCCACACATTAAGTAAATCAACTTCAAATACAAATTCTTTCTGTCTCTCTTTCTCTTTACTCATTTGATATCTGCAGCCTGCCCCTGCGCTTCTGGGTTAATGTGATCAAGAATCCCCAGTTTGTGTTTGACATCCACAAAAGCAGCATCACGGACGCCTGTCTGTCTGTGGTGGCACAAACCTTTATGGACTCTTGCTCAACTTCTGAACACCGTCTGGGCAAAGACTCACCCTCCACCAAACTACTCTATGCCAAGGACATACCGCATTACAAAAGCTGGGTAGAAAGGTGTGTATGTGTGCGTGTGTAGACCCCTCACAAGTAAAGGAAGATATTGAAATCCCCCAAACTGAGGACTCATCACTTCTTCAAGGGGTCAGTGAAGAATCAGGGCCTGCGTTTTAGGTGAAAGTTTGAATTGGTATTTGTTTTAGTTTAGGTTAGGTTTACATAGGATAAGGTTTGTTATGTTAAAGGTTATTGTTAGTGCTGGCTTAAGGTTTGGATTTAGTAGTAAGGTGAGGCTTATTACTGGATATTGAGCTGCACAATTCTAGATAAAATGAGAATCATGATTTCAGAATTGTCTTTTAATAGCTCCATCACATTGTATTTTTTGTTAGTAACTATTCATGGTTTTATTATACAATTCTGCAAATATGCCTGAACAGTGGTTGATTGATTTATTCCCTCTCACTTACCATCATCTGAGAGGTTCTTAATTTTGACATATTTTGGTCTTGTTCGTCTGAAGTTTTATCTTTTACCATGTTACTTTTTCCGTATCTCTCACACATTTCTCATATGTGCTGCTGTGAAGTCTCGTCCTTTGTTGGGGACAAATTATGAGCGCTTGGTTTGGTGAAACAGATCTCCCTGCTACTGCAATTATGGCAGATTTCTCATGTATAAATACGATTGCATTTGAGTTATGAATGCAAATCGTGAAGCAATTAATCATGCAGCCCTAATACGGTTGGGAGTGACAGAATTAATATGTAGTCAAGTGAAAGTTTTCTGACGTATAGTTATACGAGGCTGTGTGTTTGTTTACAGCAATGTTGTGTTGAGGTTTGAAGTCACCACGACTAAATGACTGAACCTGTGAGTGAATGTCCTTATTTTCCTGCCAAAACACCTCCGATTTACTGATGCCTGTAACATTGGATATACTGAATCCAAGTGAGGAGAAAAGCTCTGGTATGCATGACTGTGCCCTTGACTCTGACACTGAGTGTGTGTGTGTGTCTCCTCTCAGGTACTACGCTGACATCAACCGCCTGCCTGCCATCAGTGATCAGGATATGAATGCCTATCTGGCTGAACAGGCCCGCCTTCACTCCAGTGAGTTCAACATGCTCAGTGCCCTCCATGAGATCTACGCTTATGTCAGCAAGTACAGCCAAGAGGTGAGGCCAGTCAACACACTGTAACATATAAATGTGCTGTAGAGATCTTGCTGGTGTTGTTAATTGATATTAAAGTAGCTATATTCAATCTTTTTACATAAACAAAGGATAAAGAGAACTATAAGACACTGTTAAAAGTAGTTTTTTAAAGCTTTTTATTGAAAACAGCTGTGTGCTGATAGCTCTGTTTAGCTCTGACAAAACCTCTGTATGCTACCTGTCCAGCACCAAACAGAAGACTGACAAAGTTAGCGGCTATCTGGTGAACATAGTGGAGCTTTTAGCCACTAAAGAACCAGATAATTCCCTCAGGAGTTGGTGAAGGCTGAGCTGAAAGCAGAGTGACTATTCAACTTAAAATAATTGTGTGGCCACAAACACAATTCTTAATGAATGCCATTGTTGCCCTGTGTCAGTCAATTATTGCAGGTTTAAAGAAAGGTAACACCAGGATAAATAGCAGTGTTTTGCTGCCCTCTGGTTGGCATTTTCAGGCTGCAGCATCACTGCTGGGTGTGGTTGGGTGTGGTCAGAAGTGTGCTCTGATGCACCTGTAACCAACCCAACAGTGAGTCTTGAAATACACCTGAACATCACACTGCAGCAAGGTGAGAAATTAAACCACTGTAGGTCAGCATAAAAAAAAAAGGATTTCAGGGGGTGTTAACTTTCTCTTTAAAGGCTTATGGTTTCGGCTGAAATTAATTGTTATTTTAGTTGTTAAATGATATGTTATTGATTTTAAATTAAAATGGTACAAAAGGCCTTTTCCCAGAGGCTGGGAATGTCAGCCAACAGTCCAAAAGCCAAAGATATTTATTTACAAAGATATAAAACTGAGAAAAGCAGTAAATCTTTGCACTTATACTGCATAAGAGTTTTTTTGTTAATGTTTATACATATACACTGCATTCTTATTAATCAAATCAGTGGTGATTAACTCAAATTAACTTGCAAAAAAAATTCAGAAACTTAACTTTAATCAGATGTAGTAAAATGTACAAAATATTTAATCATCAAAACAGAGTGGACGCTGTTGGTGTTATAGATCTGTTGTGTTATTTGCTTCATAATGTGTATGTGCTTATTGGTATCTTTCCCATAGCTGACCAACGATATGCCTTCATGTACTTTGTTTCACAGATTGTACCCATGTGTGTTTCTGTGTGTGTGTTATAGATTATTGAGGCACTGGAGCAGGATGAACAGGCCCAGAAGCAGAAATTGGCATATAAAGTGGAGCAGATCCTCTCAGCCCTGTCTACAGAGAGCTGAAACACACACACACAGTACGCACCAAAACATACTATTACAGACCCATCGGAACACACACGTTATTAGGTGCAATCGCACACACACACACACCAGATTTAATGGACCTACAGTATTAACAAGCTGATAATACATACACAAAGAGATACATACACATGCAAATGTACATACACAAACCACTGCACACATCAAACAGCAGATCGTCCCAAAGCATGACTTTTGAATCCAATGTCATCATTTTTTTAGAAGAAACTCCAACAGGCAAACATCCAACTTTTAAACAGCTCCTATAGAGAGAGAGAGGGGGGGGGGGGATTTGGGCCAGTTGCTGAATTTGCAGCCAATTCTTTTCCGCTGGGTAATGGTTTGTCTTTGTAGTGGGTGCTTATACTAAATGTGTGTGTGGCATGGCTGGAGCTCTGAAGAGAACAGCACTTAATAAAGAATGACTCAACTTGAAAAGTCACTGGAGGAGCTCAACAAAGACAGGAGCCAATTTAATGGCCAGCACATGTGGTGAGACAAGATTCAAAGTGCTTTTAATATGTCAAAGATGAAGGACACTTATTCACATTACACAACATTGGCTTGGAGTGACATTGCCATTTAGAGCCATCCGGAGCAGAGATGTGTAACTTCGTGTTGTTACGCCCTTTCCTACTGCCTTGTGAAGGCATAAAAAAGAGAACACTAAAGACTCTAGCATCATTACTTTTCATTTCCACACTTGAAACTCCCTGTGATATGGTTTTTTTTTGTAGTTGTAGTTTTGTAGTGTGTTTCTGCTAGGGATTGAACAGCTTACCGAAAATGTGTCATTGACAAGGTGAAGGTCCAGCTCTTTAATAATACAACACTGAGAAGGCATTACCTTAAAATGTGAAATATATGTAGAGATATTTCCAGACCCAATCCCTGGCTTGTGTGCCAAATATTATGTCTCATGTTTCATTCATGTTAAATGCTCCTGTAGAAGCTATTAATAATACATGCCATTGTATGGAAAAGATCCCATTTGAGATAGGAAATTTTGTACAGTGATGATCTATAGACCACCAATTCAACCATTCAAAGATAAGTGGGACCAAACTGAACTGTTGCAGAAAGCATGATTAATGATGCTGTAAGTCTGATCGTGGATCAGATTTGCCTAACCTTGGCCAACAGCGTGTCTCCCCCACCCTCCCTGTCTCATCAGTCATTGTTTACATTCAGCGTGATACTTGAAATGCACAGAGTGTATGAGATATTAAGAACACCTGCTGCTCCTGTAAAGTAATCTGGTCAGATTAAGTTAGATGAAGGCTTTGATGCCTTATTGATTTTCCCAATAAATCTACTTTGAACATAACCTGGAAATTAAAACTTTGGAAAAAGGCAGGAGAAGGATTTCCAACCCTTGAGACAGTTGACCTGTGAGTCTGTAGCGCAGGATATAGGCTAAAGAAGGTGTTCTTAATATTTTGTACACAGAGTGGATATATGATTAATGATATGTGCTTCAATCCTTGTAATGTTTATTCATTAAACATCTGTTTGTTGTTTCACAGCGCTATCTTGGCTTTACATCCTGACTGTTTCCATGTTTCAGCGTATAATTCACTAGTTATAATTTTGCATTCAAATGTACATTGTACCTGAGTGTTTGTTATCTCCTTGCTGCTGTATTTATAGAGTGCCATATCTAAACTTTCAAATGATTATCATGATAAAAAATTCAGTCTGAGGCATCGCATTCATTCAGGGTTTAAGTTTTGATTGTTTGTATTCCACCCATTGCAATGATGAAAGATGAACTTTCTGTGTTACAACAGTCACCAAGATTATCTATCAGTATCATTCTGCAGCGCTGCCTTTTTTTTTTTTTTTTTTACCATTTCAGTATCAGTGGGGTTAATGTACTCCCCCACAGGACCTTGATTCATGCTAATCTAGAAGAAGAAGATAAAATAAGATAAATAATAAATACATTTCCTGTTAAGTGTTGAAATATGACAGACCTCATCTGTTTCATGTGTGGTTTGATGATAATTTATAAATGTGTTGTGCAATAAACTGTCAGATGTTTAAACTGTAATGTTTTTTAAACTATATATTATTGTATAAATATTGTACATAAAAAACACTCCTATTTTGCAAGCAAAAGTTCACTTTGTACTGTTGTAATACATTAAATGCGCAGCTGATGAAAATTATTTCTGCCTGGTTTCTTTCATAGTGATGCTACATTTTGAAAAATCATGCTGAACAATATTTCTCCATATTTATAAGCATTAAATTCTAAACCCTGGATGAAAAAAAATGTGTCCTAAAAACGCATTCATGTTCACCTGGAAAGTAATTTATTATTTCTGACTGTTCACCATTGACTTATAATACTGCATTATATGAAACACAGCTGATTGTCGAAAGAATCATAGTGTGAGTTATAATTCATGGCCAGTGGTTTTCTATGTTTTCTTATTTTCCAGACCAAACGTCTGCTGCTGTTAGAGGTGAGGTCATTTTCAAGCCAATGTGAACTCTGCCCCACATAACTGGATAATCTATTCTTATTATGTTAGTGGACCACTAGCATGCTAATTTGATAATTAAACCTTTAGTTGGTTTTCGTGGGGGGACTCTAAATGCAAGACGATAATGTCAGAGATCAACCAACCTCCACTGACATCTTCAAACGAAAATATATTGGGGGGGTGGGGTGGGGGGTGGAATACAAGTCGTGTTCCAGCTTTGTATCTAACAAAATAGTGACCCCACACTTACAACATAACCGACACTCCATCATTCATGAAACATTTTAGTACCATAAACCGTTTTCATAAATACCGTAAAACTTTGAATAATAGCCCAGGCTTTTATTTGCTAAAATCACTGAACAGAACCTTCCTTTATTTGTGACAGGCATCCATATTGGACAGGCCTTTAATTCTGAAAAGCTGTTTTGATTCTTTTGATGGGTGGACCCTTACAGACAGGATATTAAATAATCAAGGAACGGACACATTCGGACTTAACGAGCGCTTCAAAGTTAAGGTGAGTCAGAACTTTTTTTCCCTTTTCCTCTCTTGTAGCCATGCAGGTTACACTGGTAAATCTAGAAAAATGAGACTTTGTTGTTTCCGTTAAATGAACTTGGTGGTATTGTGGAAAATCTAACCGATCTAACGATGTTCAGCATGTCCATATTGACATACTGATCATACGTTTAAACATTAATATTTGTATTAACGATCTGAGCAGCTTAGAAGCAGCTAAAGCGTGTGACCCCGCAGGGTTTAAGAGGTTTTATACATCCAAAGAACTTCTATAAAAAACAGACCAATCGTTTAATTAAGGCAGGTGTTTATTTGTCAAAATGTGTACCCACACCAGGCCAGTAAAGGAGGTTGGCGGCTATTTGGGACTCAGGTATTAATTGAAGTTTTACGGTACATTATTAACCATTATTTTACTATAGTAAATGGAGAAACTTCAGACACTATTTTTTATTTTCAAAATTTTAAATTTCTGATAATTACACCCCTGCAACCCGACCCCAGATAAGCGGATGAAGATGGATGGATGGGATGGATAATAATTAGACACATTTCACATCTGGCAGAAATTTAGCCATGTGTTACCAGGTTGGGTTTACATGTCAGTCTGCTGGATTGCTTTACAGTGCTGCACAGGAAGAGAGCGCTGTATTTCCAGAACAAGCAGCTAAAGCATTTTTAATTCTGGAGTCAGAAAAAGAAACGTGTCCAGCTTCTTTATCATCCTCAAAAAAATAAATGTGCAAATAGAGGTACAAGGAAATGGCTTCAATATCTCGTTTACAGTATGTCAGTATGTAACAGGGTTTGTAGGAAATATGGTTCTTAATTTTGGCAGCCAATAATTTTAACTATGTTGTCAAGTGTTTATTTCAATCATACTAAGGAAATCTGATGTTTACAAATGCAGCATATAACCATATTACCATTAAAACATGCCTTGTCAGGCAAGAGTAGCAAATTTGATATCAAAGAGGAGCTGAGCTTGTAAAACAACATCCTGGAGAAATTTTACAAAATCCCTTTGAAATTGATATTAAAATAAACACTATTTGATGAACAGCCTCTCGTAATGAAGAACAGCTTGCCGTCATATTGTGACAGTATTTGGTATGACAAGTGAGGAACATATAGGGGCTCCTGTGCACTTGCCATAAGGAGCCAGAATTCATTATTCATGTTTAACCCTCGGGGCTCTGGGCAAGCAGAGCAGAGTGGGGAAGAGGGGGAGGAGAAGGAGGGTTGTATGAACACCCAGGCTTACCAACTCATACCTGTCAGATCCAGGTGGGGGTGTCATCAGCGTATCGAAGGATCCTCTGTACACCTGCCAGGCTCTAACCCCTCGTCTTTCCTCTCTTCTCTCTTTGCTTGTCAGAGTGCCTATACTCAGCAGCCACCTATTCCCCCTCACTTACTTCTCTCACACACACACACACACACACAGACAGACAGACAGACAGACAGACACGTGCGCACACACACACACACACACACACGCAGAGGGGAATCATTAGGACTCCTCTACTGACAGCTGAGCAAGCCGCAGGATAGCTTCTTGATAGACTGTGTGGTTGGATGGCACCAGACAGGTTTACAGAGCTTCTACAGCCTTTAGAAACCCATTATTCTTCTATCAATCCCTGACAGTTGTCATAATATCTCATTCTGTTTTGATCCATGATTGACGCAACTACATTATATATGACGCAAAGTAAAACAACAGTGCAATGCTTAATTTCTGTGAAATCACTGCTTGTACACAGCCAGGTACAACAGATCCTGAGCTCCTGCTGCACAGAATATTTGATTCAAGGGAAAATGGACCTTACACACAGACTGCAGATCTTGAAGAATAATTCAAACGGCGGTCCTAACTGTGGAATGAATGCTGAATGGAAAAGGCCTTGGACATGCACTACGCACCTTTAACAACCTAGCAGAGCAGCTTATGTTAATAGTCAATGGACAAGGCTCTGCTTCAAAGTCCTGAAGCTCAGAGTGGGATGTTGCATCAGAGTTATGACATCATTACATGCATTAAAAAAATATAAAACATTTCTATGCATATAATACATCTGTATCTACACAGACTCAGTGGACAAAATAACAGGAACACACCACAATACACTGGTGCTGAAACATCTGATCAAGCTTTTGATAGAAAACTTTAAAGCAAACAAAGTAATTTAATGAACTAAAAGTAACAATGCCACTGCCTTTTTCCAATTTATATCTTTGCAAATTGAATATGTTTTTTGATTTTATCAAATTTATTGTTTTAGTTTTTCAAGCAAAAATGCCAAAGATTCATTAGTTTCATCCTCTCAAATGTAAGGATTTGATGTATTTCTTTTTAATACACTATGTATTATATACATAGTGGTTTCTGAACTCATTACTACACATAAACACAATCCCAGGTTTCTGTTTAAGACTGTGGATCAGCTGGTAAACCCAACCTCTCCTTGTGCCTCAGCTGGAAGTAATGATGACTGTGAATTGTTTTTATCTTATTTTACCAATAGGGTGGTGTCAATCAGAGCCTCTATTACCCCCACTGCCTCTTACTCAGAGGTCCCTCACCAGCAACAAGAGAGTTTTAACCAGTTTTATCCCATCGACTTAGTATCACAAATGAGAGTGTCCTCCAGCCCACTTGATGTAATACCTACAAAGTTTTTACTGAAAGTAATGGATTCTGTCGGGCCCCATTTGATCTCTGTTTTTAACAGCTCCCTATCTACTGGTTGTGTCCTGATTATTTTAACAAAGCTTGCATGAACCCACTTTTAAAGAAACCTGGTTTAGATCCCTCCCTCCCACAAAATTTTAGACCAATTTCAAAACTGCCTTTTATTGCAAAGATTCTAGAAAGAATTGTGTCCAAACAATTGCTCACTTTACTGGAAAATAACAAATTATTTGAAAAGTTTCAATCTGGTTTCAGGAAGTACCACAGCACTGACACTGCCCTGCTTAAAGTCACCAATGACCTTTTAATGTCTGCTGATGAAGGTATGTGCTCAGTCCTTGTACTCCTGGACCTTAGCGTTGCTTTTGACACCATTGATCACAACATCATTATAGACAGACTGAGGCACTGGGTGGGGATCTCTGGTACTGCCTTATAATGGTTTTCATCCTACCTGTCAAATAGTAATTGCGCGTCTGTAAACAACTATGTCTCTTCATTCTGTCTAGTTAAATATGGTGTGCCTCAGGGGTCGGTCTTAGGACCCATTTTGTTTTCTTTGTATCTGCTTCCCCCTGGACATATTATCCATAAACATGGCATTTCTTTTCATATTTATGCTGATGACACACAAATGTACTTGTCTGTTAGATCCACAGACCCTGGAATGCTGAGTTCACTTAACAACTGCCTTTGTGAAGTTAAAAAATGGATGTCAAATAATTTCCTCCGGCTGAACTCCCGTTGCAAAGAACCTTGGTGTTTGGTTTGATAGTAATTTAAATTTTGAGCAGCACACCACAAAGCTGTTGATGTTTTTATCAACTTAGAAATATAGCAAAAATTCGATCTATGTTAACTTTTAAGGACACAGAGACCATTTTACACGCCTTCATCACATCACGCCTGGATTATTGCAACAGCCTTTTCACCTGTTCAACCCAAAAATCTACTGATCGACTCCAGACTGTCCAGAACTCAGCTGCCAGGCTTTTAACCAGAACAAAGAAATATGACCACATTACTCCTATTTTAGCTTCATTACACTGGCTCCCAGTATGTTTTAGAATTGACTTTAAAATTTTATTGATCACTTTTAAAGCTCTTCATGGCCTTTCACCTTGTTATATTTCTGACCTTTTAGTCCCATACACAACAGCATGAAATAAAAAATGAAATAAACATTTGAAATATATCAGTCTGTGTGTAATGAATGAATATAATATCCAAGTTTCACTTTTTGAATGGAATTACTGAAATAAATCAACTTTTTGATGATATTCTAATTATATGACCAGCACCTGTACACTTGTTATAGCACTATAGCACAACTTGTTTTTGAAAAGTGCTCTACAAATAACGATTATTATTATTATTATATATGTATGGGTTTTGGACTGCTGGTTGAAGAAAACAACATCCACTGCCTCTCTCTAAATTGAATATGTTCAGATTTTGGATGGTTTGTTGGACAAAATAATTAATTTAAGACATCACTTGTTTGTTATTTTTCATGAAATGAAAACAATCATTAGTAACAGTCTTTAAATGCAGTAAAATAGGCCTACATTAAATACTACCTGAACAAAGTCTATATATAATGATCTGTTTTTGCTGAAACTGTCTTGCCTAAAGTCAGTGGTTATTTTTGAGGCTGCCAAGTGTGTGGTTGTGCAGGATAGCATGATAACTGTACACACATAGCAAATACAGACATCTTCTTTTTACATACTGTATACAGATGCTTTTCACTGTGGGTTGAGGATCCGGTGGGAGAAAAACCAGCAGGCACTATTAGTGGCTATAGATACAAATGTGTCATACCTTAGTTTTTTGCGTTCCATAATGTGCACTCCCTTTATGCTGTACAATCAATTATCAAATTCAAGCACTTCTGGAATGCAGGTATGTGGCTATTTGAGCTCCTCAAGCATCAGCCCTCTGCTGTTTTAATTAAATGCATGCTGCATTATCACACAATCAAACAGACACTGATATGTTTGTTCTTGCCAAGGACAAAAGACACCTGTCCAAACCAGGAAAAAAATCCCTGATGACTGTAGAGGGGGAAAAAAACAACAGCTTACAAATGACCACAGCTCTACAGTAACAACTTGTTTCAGGATTTACTGGATGAGCTAATCCATGACAGCATTTTATTTCCCCAATTTGCTGTAATAATTTCTCTTTTGTCCACTCGCAATGGCATTGTCAGTTGCAGACTCAGGTCATGACTGCCTTCATAACTCACTGCACAACACTAAGAGATGGACTCTTTACATAAACATAGGTGGAAATAGTTTCGATTCCACACAAATATACTGTATGAAGCAATAAATGAAGGGTTTAATGATGTACTGATGACGCTAATGTCCAGGGGGCAGATCTGGACAGCACACCAGTACAGTGGTGCCATCTTCTGGCCAGAGTTATTATCACAAGCATGACTCGGAAACGGGCTGACAGAGACCGAATGAGAATACTTCATTCATTGACTGGTTACATCAATTTGAGCACAAACTGGGGTGAGACAGAAGGATCCTTTGAGAGGCTGTGAAAATGTGATGCAGGAAGAGGGGCAAAGGTTGTCAGCGACAAAAAGTGTCTGTTTCGGCACTGCCGCCTGAGGGTGTGTGTGTGTCTGGTGGGTATGGAACATCTGCTGTAGGTCATGACACAGACATCAGAACCCAGACTGTACCTAGAGACAGTGAAGGAAACCTGCACCCTTTCTGTTAGGAAGAAGTGACTTCATCAAGACAGCACTTCTTTTCTTTCTACTTTCTTTTTTCTTCTTCCCACTCACATGAGGGCAGACAGCTCGCTGCTCAGCCCAGAGAGGTAACGGTCAACATTTGTTGCAGTTTGAAATGAAATCCCCTCCCACTCCTCCTCCTCCTCCTCCTCCTCCCAACCTTTCTCTCCCTCTCAGCTTCCTGTACTCATGAAATCACTTCAAGACAGGCTCCCTCCTACGAAGCCAATCCGTGAGCTTTGTGGGATATATGGCTCCCATTTTCAAAGCTCCATGAAATGTGTATTACAACGTGTGTAAGTTTCCGTGAGTCTGCATGTGTTTGTACAAATAAATTCACCAAAATGTAATTAAGAACAAGCTTTCAATGGGGACTTAAACATTTCCTCGCCGTTAATTTAGCAGAGCATGTCAACTGCTTTATGTCTATTACTGTGACTTATGTCAAAACAGAGCCATGAATCTCTGAGCTATATTGTTAATTATGGACGGGTGGCAAAGAAATTCTCTTCCCACAAAAGATTGTCACATTAGGAGAGTCAGTGTTTTACAACTTCCTGCTCAGAGCTTTGCCTGGGGCTCCATTGCTGGTGAACTCTTGATCTCATTGAATAAATAACACTGCTGGTACTGCAAAACATTTGGAAAAAAGAAAATTGTATCTTTCATAAGATACTGAACTAAAGCTTTAAATTCTGTAGACTGAAACAAAAAAGTGAGAATTTAATCCATGACACATTCAATTGAGAATTGCTCTCTAGTTAGTAAGGGAGATCTGTCATTTGAAGTAGCCTACTGATTCATCAGCCTAGCTTCAGTAATCCTAGGGGGTCCTATTAGCAGCTTTAACTTCCATTACAACAAAATAAGACTTCTTAGATAAAACACCAGTGACCTTTTGCCTAAAACACATCCAAATAGTAAAATATTATGGTCAGATGCAAGCCAGCTTTAACAGTTTGGCTAGTTTTACCCCAGAAAGTAATCAGTGATGCTTATTATTGATACGTTTAAATTTAAATACATTTCCATCACATAGGCTAGAGTCTAACCTGGAGAAACTGGTTGTAGTGCAAACCCATTATGAATCTGTTTTAATGGTGCATGCTCTTAGTATTTTTTTCAGCAGCTGCTTGTCCTTTAAACTAATGACAGACAATATGTTTTGTTCTTTTCTTTTCTGTTTGGGATCAGAAATAGGTGTGAATGCTTTGACTGTAGATAAGAAAAGAAAAGAAAAGAAAAGAAAAAAAGAGCATGCAAGGAAGAAAAATTGTATGTTGACAAAATGTTTGACAAGAGCTCAGGATTTTTGTGGTCTTTAAAGTATAGGGTAAATCTAAAGGGGACACCTCGTGAAAGTACAAGCACAGTGCTTCTCTCTTGATATTAAACCCAGTTGCCTCCATTCTCCTGAGATACCCCATCGTATATTTCAGAAGGCATTTAACACATATGCAAGGAACTAGCAGAGCAACCCTCAAATCAGGTAAGCTACACCAAAACACACACTGCTTTCAGAAATAATCTACAACAGCAGCAAATTTATGATAAATGTAATGTACTGAAGAAACAGTGCAGCAGCAAAAAGGTAAAGGGAGGCTGTATAACTCCATAAGCTGCAACAGATGTGCAGAACAGTCAATATAATATAAACAAATGAAGCCAGAAGAAGCCAGACCTATAGGCTTTAAATCACAGGATGTCAGTGGTAGAATGTTTTCCAGATCGGCTTTCTGTAAGAAGGAATGCACTTGCTGTCTGTGTTGGTTTCCTGCTCTGTGATCATGACAAGCTAATGTGTGCCACAGACCAAACACTGTCACAAAAGAAGGGAGAGATAAGGAAGTTACGTGCCCAATAGAGGAGAGAAAAGGAGTTCTGACTATCTTGTACACAAAGATGTATTATTACCTTTGAGTTACATTGAGGCGAGAATAAATGTAGAATTAAAAAAACACTTTCCCTATACTTAAGACTCTAAAATAGGTTAAAAAATGAAGGTACTAAGCCCCTTGTAAGAGTGAAAGAAAGAAAGGTACAAGGAGAAATATGCAAAGGAGAAAAAAAAGAGGCTGCCCTTTATTGAGGGTAAAAGGTTTGTGTGCCTTAGCCATCTGACAAGAAGCTGTGAATCACAAAGTAGCAGAAATACTTAACTAGCCAACAGTCTAATGAATGTTTTACTACGGTGACATGACTGCTGCTATCCAGCTGTGGCTGCTGTAATGGGCACACCACTGATTTTTCTCTTGGGGTTTTCAGCAAAGCTCCTCTTAAGTCACAGCGAGGGGCCAATTGCCCACCTTAATGCCCCGCTGTTTGAGCTGAATGTTTGATAGGGGTCTGGTAAGGAGGAGGGGTGGTAACAGGGAGGAAATTTGGTGTTGGGGGGGAAGGATGGGGCCGAAACAGGGACAGGGGAACTGTGGCCACTGGGACTGGTATCAAATTACAAGACCGTTTTTCAAGCATGTAAGATGTAGCTGTGTCCAGGTTACTTTTTTGGGCTTGCTGTTGTCACTACTTTTTGTTGCCTAGGAGGGTGTAGCTTTTTTTAACAAGTCATTTAGCATACCTTCACCAGTGGTTCCAGATGTGTGATTTACAGAGAGCATGAGAACTGCTAGCAAAAGAGCAAACAAATGTAAAGCAAAGATCCTAAAGTTACAGGGGGCTGGGTGCTTTCAGGACTCTGTGAAAGGTTTAAGCGGATCCTGTGGTGTCTTCACAACTGGGATGGCTGTTGTTGATTGATGGCCTTGCTGAGTGGTGGGGGCTTCAGGCCACTGAAATGGATTAATACCATTAGCATACACTGGATCACACTTTTGTTTCGAGCATGCTATTCTGCTCCACGGTCTACCTCAATAAGCCTATTAAGGGCCAGAGTGTCACTGCCTATTGTCAGCTATCACCTTTCATTGTGTAGTGGATTACTGCTCTCGTCCAGACAGGAGTTCGCAGCTCAAGCAGACACCAAAACATATTGTTCTACAACACACATCACACATTGCGTATTTAATGTATATGTAAGTATAAACATTGATAGGTATATGAAGAATGCTGCACATCAGTTTGTTTTTCTTAAATAACATCCAAAAAAGACCCCATTCTTCTCCTTCCCTCCATCTTACTTGCTTCGTCTAGTGCGTTGGGGGCACAGAGGAAGGGTTAAAGTAACCACTGGAAGACGGGGTGTAGGGCTTGGCCACAGTAAGGGAGGCCCAGCCCTACACCCCAGAAAGGGGGGGGCTATATAAAAACTGACAGAACACAAGTGCTGCTTTATCCACCCTGTCCCGCCCTGGGTAAGAGGAAACCCTAAAGTGCCCCAGCATAACCAGCTTTACATTTTCTTTTTCTGTCTTTTCACTCACACCAATCGGACGTGCGTACGTTCAAGACGAGGATGGCAGCTTCATTTGCACAGAGAACAAACGGGCCCTGCAAAATGTTGGCTTTTGCCTTTCTTCTCATCATCTCACTTATAAATGGTAAGTCGGGAAAAAAAAAAGCTTAATGCAAAGAGGGTCAACTTCTCAGCGATCGTATGACCATCTACAGGGAGAGAGGGAGGGCCAGGAGGGATGGGGTTGGGGCGGAGGAGTGTTTGTTTGAATGGTCTTTCAGTTGAATCCAGGTTTTAACCCTACAACCCTTTTACTCTCTGGAATGATAACACACTGTTTCCATACTAAAAACAAATCTATAACATGTGGGACTTGTTATGTTTTGAAAAAGGGTTTGATTATGCTTTTTCCTCATGTGCTGCCAGAAAAACATTACTTTGGAGTATACCACTGCAAACAAAGAGAACGGTTGTGTAATTATGTGGAGGCGTAAGGAATTCTTAAATGAGCATTTGAAGTGAAGATCTTAGTGTCGAACTTATGAATTTCCAGTTTTCTGCCAAAATAGAGCTTTCTGCATTTTCTCATAAACTCCCTTTCCTTCCTTTTTGCCTTTCACTATTGAGAATTAAACCATTTGTGAAGCTACCTCTGGAGCTATTTTTGCTATTTCACTGACCTGATTCCCATGATCTTCGAGGACTTTGAGAAATGTGTGTATTTATATTCAGCCTTGTAATGTAAGGCCAGTTGAAGCATGCGTGAGAGGAGGGTGTAGAGTTTGGTTGTTAATATGTATCTGAAACGTGGTTCTGCTAAAATAGTAGGGGCTTTAGTGAGGCATTAGGTAGGACTGAAGATGTTAAATTATGTGTAAAGACTGTGCTCTTTGTACAGTAAGAACCAATTAAAGAATTGTTCATCTGGAATGGAACAACCTCATCTATTGTCTATATTAAACCGATGCAACTCTACCACATCTTCACATTATCTTATCATTCTGAACCAATCAATAGGGTACGGCATATTCAAGTTCAGGTTGTTTGTTTCTGATTGCATAATCAAATTTTGAGAACGGTTGTGTAATTATGTTGAGGCAGAGGGAAGTGTTAAATAATTATCTTAAGTGGAGATCTTAATTATGAACTTATGAATTTACATTTTATGCCTTTCACTATTGAGAATTAATTAAGGGAATTACGTGGAGAAAAAACACATCTGTGAAACCTTTTAGATAGGTGAGCCCTTTCATTCATGAAGCTCAAGCTCAAATCAAAATAAACACAAAGCAAGACCAAGATTTCAAAAAATGTAGCTGAGAATGTACTACAGCTATTACTCTCTGTTGTGGCTGGAAATGAATCACACACTGGGCTGCTTAATTTAAACCTTCTGTCTTGCTCATGGGCTATGGTTTTTGGGAATGAGATCATCAGCATCTGCACATGCTTTGTAAAATAAAACTACCTTGATATCATTTCAACCTATACTGTAGATTCTGAATTAAAGGCAGCAAAACCTGCTTTTGGGATGTGCACTGCAATTGTTATCTTGTCTGATGAAATAAAAAATTCCACAGATATCAGATATTATAGAGATAGGAAACAGAGCAAAGAAAAAGAAGATCACTTAAACTATATTTGAACTATTCGATAAAGCAGCTGTCCTCCAAGTCAGACAAAAATCACTCATGCTGAATTGTCTTGTCAACTCTCAAGTGGGGAGCATGGCAGAGTTATGTAAGTAGAGGAAAGATGGGCTAACTGTACAACTTTACTGTGATGAGGTCAGAGTGTATTCACAGATGTTGGGGAGCGTAACGGTTACCCAGACAACCTGGAGGGGGGTTGCGGGAGCAGAGGCTGAACAGGAGATGATCAGAAACATTGGGGGAAAACCCTGTTGAGAATGCTTAGCAGACTGCTTTTAGAAAAGCAGTGAGGGGGTGGGATGAAGCAATGCACAGGGACTGAAAGATGCTTAGATTTATTTTGTTGTCAGTGGCATGACTGGAATGTCTCACTATTGGAAGGTTGTAGTTTAAATAACTGGAAACTCTACATCTAAATAATTTCCGTAATACAGTTTAAGCTCTGTGAAGTGGTTTTAGGAGGCTCTGTAGTTAAGCGACAAACCCTGCCAACCCTGCTGCCAACCCCAGAGTATATAATTATGTAAATCATTGTTTGGGTAGTACCCATTGAAGTAGCAGATCACAGAATCACAGATACACCGTCAACCACGGAGCATTCATTCCCTTTCATGAAGAAAGTAGCACAAAGTGAGCCAAGTCAAATCCCAGAGTTAAGTCCCCCAGTGGTAGCAAGTGGACAGTTGGACCGCATACACACATAAGATCCTCATTGTGATATTGTTTTTCTTCCTCTCCGAATAGGAGGTAGGCTTTTCCACTCAGCTTTTCCAGCTTTTCTAATCTTACGACTCTATTTACTCTATGTGTATTCACATAAGCGTTGACATGGTATAGCCAAACAAGCTCCTTTATCAAACAACCAGAAGGGGCCAGTGTGACCTGATCTATAAATTACATACATGGAAGGGGAAGAAAAGTAAAAGCCAGAGTACCGGTATATCAGATGACAGCACGTACTGTAAAACCTCGAAATGGAAGCAACTGATGTTTCAAAAGCAGAAAACAAATCTTTGCGTGTCAAAGTGCACTCTAGTTCAGTGTCTTAATGGGCTATTATGGGTTGTTTTTCAATACCCTCCCTAGATGTGCAAACAATTACTCTGGTAGATTTTTGAAAGATAGAGCATGTCTCAAATTCCCAATGTTGAGCCTCTGAGCAATTGACGCCCAAATCTGCCTCACTCTGAAACAGTATCCCCTAAAAGTCTACCTGCATACACTCAAACCAGACAGGCTCATTCAAGGTAATGCGCAAGACAGTTAAACTGTAGTGGGAAATTGTGAGCGTGTGTGTGTTTAGGGGGTGTGGTGATATAAGTTAAAATTGAAAGCAGATTTCATGTTTCCTGGCTGTGGTCCCCAGAAACAGGCATCATGCTTTCGATAAGGAGCTACAGTGACCTCAGGGTTGGGTTGGGTGAATGCTGCAGCTGTGCAGCATTGGGTGAAATAAGTGCTGCTTACACAGGCCTGATTGAAACCATGAGATCCAGTTGCTTTTCTGCCAAGAGAGAAGAATGGGCCGGGTTCTGCCATTAATCGCTGTGACAGGAACGACATGGGAGGGGGAGCAGGGGGGGAGGGTCAAGATAGTGGGGTCTGCAGTCTGTTGTTTCAAAGAGGGTAGAGTTGCAGAGCATGTTTAACCCTAAGGGACTAAGCTCCAATGTCACATTCTTCAGCACGCTCTCAAATTCAGATTCTTTAAGAGAAGCAGGATGTTAAAACATGAAAACACTCTGTATTAAGAAAACACCCCGAATGAATGATGCTTTCATTAATGCAGACTACCATCAAGAAAAGCCAAAAGAGGTAACCACTAATGGGCTGAACAAGAAAAATGTTTAAAAATGTTAGATTATTTAAAAAAAAATAAGATAGCATGTTATCTTTTGCAATACATTGATATAATTTCACAATACAAACATGTGATTAATGATCTGCACTTTCTCATAGTGCATTTTGAAAGGATTTTGAAGAAAGTACATAATTATGGGAGGCCAGATTCAGAAACTTTAAATTACAGGTATTATAGAGATATTGCACATTGTTTTGTCTCCACCTTCTATTCAATTTTGAAAATCCATGTTGGCATGAGTGCGGGAGGGTAGGGTGGAAGAGGTGTGCTCTTGAATCAAATTTCTATCCAATTGATGTCAGAGTGATGTCAGAGAGCCTCTAAAGAGATACATTAAAAATTGGAGGCTGGGCCAGGGGCAGCAGAAGAAGGAAGATTCCACTTCATAGCAGTGTAATTAGGCATTTTTGCCATTTTTGTTTAGTATTACATAGTTGAGGAAATTATGAAATAATTGTATATATTGTGGTACATTATACATGACATACAATCACAGAGCAGGGGCTTTGAGGGACTCACATGCTGGGCTGTCCATGCTGCTCCTTATCACAGATCCCAATCAATCAACACTGTGCACGGCATCCATACATATACTGCAGACAGATACAAGAGGAATATATTTCCAGGACATGTAACACTGATAGAAAAGATGAGGTATTATGTCTTGACAGTGTTTATAGAAGCTGTCTTGGGTGGATAGGCCCTCACACTCTCAATCAAAACAGTTAGGACATCTACAGTACATTCAGCTATAACACCAGTAAAAAATAGGGTTTAGTGCTTATCAAAGCTGCAAACGTAATTTGTGGATAAAAAGATTTGAGATACATTATATAGCTTAACAGTTTTCAATGAAAAGACTAATTTGCTAACTAATGCTTGTGGCACCTTGCTTGCTAGTAGAACCTCAGTCATTGGGAATTCGACACGGTGGTCCTCTAATGTGCGCGGACCATTAACACCTCACCATGCCCCATTACACAGCAAATGGTTTCCCCCAACAGAAGCAGGGGAGGCTGGTGGCCCACAGTTATAAAGCCATATGTTGGGGGATTGTCCTTCCTGGACATGTAGCTTAGGACAGCTCTGGAAGCCAGGCTGTGACTGAAGGCCAAAGCCATAGGATGGTATACCAGTTTCAAACATCCAACAGATAGTTCATGTTTCATGTAAGTTTGCACACTGAAAGATGTACAGTAGTTGCAGAAAAATGGGGGCAATGGCTGCACAACTTCTTAAATTTGAAACAAAGAAACTTTTCATGAAAATCTGTCTATCCATTAGAGGACATAAAACAAATCTGGCCAGTGAAGAACTCTACTGGTAGAGTCTTCACACTTGAAGTCATTATAAGAGGCACATAAATGCAAAAAAGATGTGCCTTCATGTGGAACTTGCGCATGTTTAGCCATTACATACATCATCCTTACCAAGCTTAATAGGGCCAAAGGAGGGAAAGTAGCTGTTACTATATGGCTCTTGGCATGTTGCTATACATTACAATATATGGTGTGGGAGGTGTGAGGGCTGAAGCCTACATCTCACCTCAATAGATGCCTGGGATTAGCTGTGCGTGACTGGGATAAGGGCGAGCAGACAGGGAAAGTTGGGAGGGAGAAGGGCGTTGAGCTGCAGGCTTGTCTTCTTCCAAAGCCTGCCACATTCCTCCATCCAGAGCCCCAAGAGATGAGGGGTGTGGGGTAGAGCAATTCCAGACCACAGCCGTCACTCAATATGGTGGGAAAATCAGGGCCCAAGCTGCATAACATATGGAGTCAGTGCTGATCAGTGTTTGTGCAATGATAGCAAGACGCACGACTGATGACTGATATCTTGGCTGCTTTTAAATAAAATAAAATAAATAAATTACACAAAAAGAAGGAAATGAAAGACAAGTCTGGTATAAGGTTTTGATGCGAGGCTCAGAGGCTGTGAACGTGTCTGATGCACAGTGTGGAATAGTTCAGTGAACATCAGTGAATATGCTTTACCTGTGGCTCCTGCTGAGTGATTGATTGGAGGGTAGAGGGCAGAGAGGTGGTGATGGGTTCAGAGTTCACATTGGCAGGAAGTGTGCTGACCTCACGCAGGGAGCAGGAGAAACACCGGGGACACCACTGTATCAATTACAGTACAAAAGGCACAGGTCAAGGCAACAATCTTATTTCAAAAGGAAAAAGAAAACTACTTGCACTTTCTCTTGTCTTCATACACAGTAAATACATATTACCAAAGCACACAAGAATTCATGGTTGTTGTCTAACAAGCCTTGAAAAAAAATCAGTGTGTTTGCCTGAAAGTAAATTAATAATAGCCAGGCTTGAGGCTTTTAGGTCTACAATCAAAACAAAACAATAAAAGCTAGTGACTCAGATCCTGCCGTTTCTGTCAGTGTTGGTCATAATAGGCAATTATATGCAGAGGTTTCATTCCATCTGGGCGCTGGTCTGTCAGGACAGTTTGTTTGTGTGTAATGAGTGATGGCTGGTCAGAGAGCTGGACAAGGTTTACTGGCTGTGTTGGCTGTGTTACAAAAACAGGCTGTGTGTTATTGTGTCTGAAGCTCAACAAGCATGTTTTGCTTTATGAAAATGTAGCAGCCGCATTTACAAGTGTGCTTGAGGTGCCATGACATCATTAGCACAAGACTAGTAAAATGAGGTTGCTTTTTAGAGTATGGATTGTATACATGGGAAACGGTGTTAAAATCAAGTCAATTCCTCTCCATTTTAGAAGGAAATGAGAATTTCCACTCACTCCACAATAACTCCCCAATATCCCACCTGAGACTGCCCCAAAACCCAAACTGTAACTGAAAACTTAACATACCCATCAGCCACAGACTTTATTATTTTACATTATTGACAGAGTTTTACCCTCCAGTCCACTACAAACACATTTCAGCCTTTGCACTCTCGGACTTATGTGTTACACTTTTGTATGAGAAAACCTAATTTATGCCCAGACATCTCACCCATTTTGCACCTCATCCTTTCTGGTAAAATAAACAGACGGACCACCCAGGCACAGGTGAGGAATGGCAGCTGTAGGCTACAGGCCACAGACCAGGGGTATAATAGACAGATTTTAGGTTAGGGAGTCGTTGACCTGTCACTGGTCCACACCCACCCTAATGCTCCTTATAGTGAACCAGAGACACCAAGGATAGGGAGACGAGACACTAAATTCAACAACATTCTGGCCTTTTAATTGAAAACTTAGCCTACAAGAGAGCTTTCTCGCTCTTTATTGTAGGTTTGACACTGGTAAGATGGTGCAAAACTGCCTAGAGGTCAGTGTCTCTGATGTATTTTCTCATTTATTTGAATAGTTAAAAAGTGTGGGTTTAGTATAGATACTGCATGACAGACAGCTGTAATGGACAGTTGCTAACACTGAGCGTGGCAGAAGACCTCCTCAGAGATTATTGCCCCACCTGTCACCATGGCACACAGTGTTTACTCTGTACTTGTGGCACCTGTCTGTCACATTGATTTATCAAAGGAAGCTAGTGGACATGTGTCACAGTGCAACCACTGTGTGAATGTATCTATCTCATGTGTGAAGTGGTGACTAGAGACAGTCACCATGAAGAGACAAGAGTTAAATGGGGGTGAAAATCAACTCAAGGAGGGCAAAAGCGACAAAAATTCAAATGAACTGGGATTAAAACATTCCAAATATGTTCCAACAAAAAAACATTTTAATAATATTGGCCCAGTCTGTTTCAAGTGGGATGGGTAATCTCATGATCGTTTGTTATTGCAAGTGATATGCAGCATGGAGTAGGCAGTATTAAAATGGTTTACAAAAATCAAAGTTGAAATGTACCTTTACCTTTCAGTTTTTTGCATTTCACCGAAGTAGTATATAACATCACTATTAAACTATAAAAATATGACAAAAAATTACTTTGCTACTCAGATTACTAAGCATAAGATAAATAAGTAAGACATTATTATCATTTAATTGACACGTTGTCAAGCTGAGTTTTCTGGATTGACTTCTGAATCCTACCTTTGCAATTTGACCTGAGCAAGTCATATCATTAAAGGCCTCTGGCTCATTTAGAGGATAAAATGTAGCTTGGAAGTTAACCAGGTTATTATATCTTCGAAGGTGAACTAATTTACAGATGAAAGAACCTGACTAGAAATATCCTATCGAGACTTAATTTAGTGTTGCAATATATCAAGGACTCTTCCCCCAAAGTCATATGACTCCCTGAAAATGGTAAAATGGCCTTTTACATTATTCAAAAATTTGGAAAAAGTGATGTTTTCAGTGGCATCATTACCTGCCACCTTTCAGCAGCACATTTAATCAGGGCATTTAACTGTTTAACAGAGTTGATGGAAAATCATTTCACTCACATTAATATTTCAGAAACTTATTTTGATTATACCATTTATGCCTAAGCTAAAGTGAGTCATTGTTACCACAGGCTCTTTTGAAAGATTGCATTTCAAAGTAATTGACTTCATGACGTGATCTGTGGTTCTCAGAGCATCAGTTCTCTTCTGCAATATATCTAATCTTCCATCACTGCGGAGGCCTCTTGGGACGCAAATAAATCTTACTGTAAGCACAACAAATAGCTTTAACACACTGAATGAGTTCATGCATGAGGATGATAACTGATGTTAAGATAGCACACTGGTGAAAACTCCCAGCTATGGTCCACTACCTCACATTACAACTTTATTAAATCATGAACAATAATGAGTTGGTGTGAGATAATATAAGATAAGATTCCTCTATGCAGCTGCACTTAAAACAACGCAAGATGCTTTTATAAAAAAAATCAGTCTGAATCACAAAATGGGTTGCCACACACAGGAAGATGCCAGACACCCCATTGTTGAATTTGTTTTGATAATTAATGTGATGATTGATCACTTTGGTAAATGTGACCTTGCAGTGTGCAATTTAACACATTGCAATACACTGGGTACTGAATTTGAAAAAGAGAGTTGCCTTGTGCAGCTTTAAAAGCATGGACAATTTTTCAGTTAAGGCCATACACAGCAGAAGCCCGGCTGCTTTTGCTGCTGACCTGTAACAAAGAGTGTTTGCAATTAATGTCACGATTGAATGTTAATTGTTAACGTTTTTTTTTTTTTAAGCCAGTATCTTAAGTGGAGTTTGGCATAAAAAGTATTCCAGATGCCAACAGACAATCACAAAGAGGCATTTAAAAGCAAACAGAACTCTTTGCTCTTTGCTGTGACTGACAGTTCATATCAATCTTTGTCTTGTGAACTACACCATTCTGGTACACACATCACATAATATCTTTATAATATTTAAAATGTTAAACATTTGGCACAAGTCCATTATATAGCTAACAGCATATTTGCTATGAGCTGACAAATGTCCCTGAGAAGCTCACAGCATTTGTCCCATTTGTGGGAGTGAGCAGGAGGTCAGAGATTTTTCCTGGCAGGACCAGTCCAGGTCTTGCACTTAGGAATGGTTTATTTGCTCAGGCTGTGCAGAGGAATTAGTCTACCAGTGGGTTATTAATTACTGACATTCCTCTGTGCTGAGACTCATTAATTTAAGGCCACACCATGAGAGTTGTTGAAACATTTATGTGCACAGCACATCCACAGATTGAGTGTTAAAGCTGATGTTTCAAAATTTCAAAACATTTACATAACACCATATTCTGATTTTACAGCAGGAGTCACGGCACAGGGAGAGAACGCAACTGCGACACGTTTGACATCACACTCAGACACACGAGGAGACATGATTCCACTTGGAGATCCTGGTAAGAAACACTGACTAGCCCTGCCATACATGTATTAAAACATTTTGTACGTCTATTATAAATTGATTCATCAGCCCAACCTATGTATGTGTGGTGACTGAATTAACTTTACTAACAAAATGAATGTATAAAACCCTCCCTCTGTCAACACAGCCAAGCCCAACCACATGTCGCTACTAATAGACATCTGCTTACCACCACTACAATTTTGTTTTAATGACACCATATAATTCAATGAATCAAACATTTGAAAGAGTGTAGACAAAAAAAACCACAAAACCAGACCAGAGCAACAGTACCTTCATTAAATAGAGGAACATGAGGAAGAAAGTTTTACTTCCACTTACATTTCTGCATAGATATAGTAACAGATTTGATTCCATGTGGTCCAGAATATTACCTTCAACTTCACTTTTCAGAATCAACTGTATAATAACCTCAGACCTCTCATATGTACATATCAACTTTGACACCAAACCTCAAAGTACATAAACTGTAAAGTATATGAACTGCTTCTGTTGCTAAAAACTGTTTTAATTATGTAACAAATTCACAATTAATTGCTTTTTCAGTGTCAAAGGATGAACAAGGCCAAGCCTTGGTTTTTCCTACCATGCAGACGACAACGTCTAAACCTGCAGAAGAGGCAGGAAACAATGAGGAAAGCAGCCCTGCAGCTCCAGAGAAGCCAGATCAAGGTGGAACCGACTCCACAGTTACTCTGGAACAAGTGACCCCAGCACCTATACCTGCCAGAGGTGACGGCCCCAAAAACATACCACAGGTAAGAAAAAGAAATCCCTTCAGATCATTCAGTCGGTCATAAATATACAATTAATACACATATATGAGGTTACTGGTTTGGATAAGCAGTCTGTCTGTATGTGTAGGGTTACACTGAGAAAAATATATTATCTGAAAGTACCAGAACAATTTTACAAATAAAAAAAGATATCATCCTCTTTAAAGTTTATTTTAAATACAGAGCTAAGAATAACAATCAAATACTAGTAAACTCATAGCATTTATATTTAATCAATATTATTTTTTAGTAGTCTTACATTACACCGCTCCCCCCCCCCCCATCAAATGTGAAATTACACCACTATTTGCCTTTAGTATTATTTGCATAGGAAAATAATGTTAAGTGGCACTTGTTTAGTCTTGTGTATAAATGTTGGAAAACTGGATACGAATTTGGAGTGAAGTATTGACCTCAATCCCATAACCTCTTTGATTTTCTGAGATGGTCAAACAAGTTTGATATTAACCTACATGCTGTGCTGTTGGTATGCATTTGGATTTCCTCTAAGATTGTTTAAACTAGAATAAAAACATAAAACAATAGATTATGCTTATAATAGACAGAGCAAATCAGAGGCAGTCGGTTGTAATTATCCACCATACTGTGTGCTGTTACATGTTAAAAGCGCTGGCCTCAAACCTAATAATTCTGTACAATTTCAATGAGCTTCAATGAGTAAGAAGGGAAAGTCATGGGATAATTAAGGAGTTTTGGTTTCTCTCTGCAGCCGGTGCCACGGGATGATGTCAACTGTGTCAGCAAAGAGGCGGTCAAGGACAGAAACGCTGTCAGTCTAAAACTCAAGGCCTCCTCCAACTGTGTAAGTTCAGAAAAAAACATCTTGTTCTGCCTATTAATGTCTTTTATATGTAATTACATGTGGTATTGAATTATATTATATTATGTTTGTGTGGCAGAACAGAAAAAATATGCTTAATCTTACAGGGCCATATCAGCTGGCAGGAGTGCAGTATATCCACATACATACACATTTCCACACAAACTATTAACCTATAGCACCAGAAAGGAAAATAGTCTGTAGCTTGGTTTTGATGCCATCTCAAGTTACAGCTTGCTAAACATGAAACTCAGCAGAATTATCATCTACATTCAATAAACCCAGACCTACTATATAATTTGGCTGGATTGTTTCCCCCTTATTTATTCTGAAGAACTTGATTATTTTGGCTCTACCCAACCTAATGTTTAGCCATTACTGGAAGTTTGACGTGTTTTAAAAGTTTTGTCTTAATTAAACTAATGTTAATATAGGTTTAGGAGGACTAAACATATCTAAAATGAACTCTGTTATGTAATTTCCAAATAAATAATGGTTTAATCTCAGTTGGTGCAACCTGCAACCCTATATGCTTGTAAACTACTACATTATTATGTAATATAGTATTGCTCAGGGAGGAGTAATAAAGCCCTGAGGAGGATCTCAAGGCTTTGACGCCTGTGTTGTTTAAGGATTTGTTCAGTTATGGCATTTGGTATTCCTGATTTGAGATACTGTATGAAAGGATGATTAAGTTGTAAATAAAGCAGGTCTTGTTGAAAGCTCACATCCAGCAGAGGAATGCAGGGGCTTATCTAGTGTCTCAGCGAATGCAGTGTTGGTGCAATACTAGTTACTAGAAAATGTTAAGACCAAATGTCTTCATGTATTAAAAACACAAAGAACACACAAAGGGCTTCTTAAGACAAAGATGTTAAGATAGATGTCACTGTGTCCTGCCCATAGCTGCACGGCCTTATAAGAAAGCCATCTGTCCACTCCTGAACTGTGATCAAGGGCATTTGCAGTGTGGCAGATTCTGATCTTTGGATCTGATTACATCACAGAAGAGAGGTTGTGCACAGGATTGTGATAGCCCTTATTGGATTAAAGACAAAGAAAGATAAAGGAACTGAGGATCAAGGGATTAGAGGTGGAACTGAAGGTAGGTGTTGTGATTTTGTAGGGAGCGATCATTTGGTATTTGTGATGAATGTCACATTGTGAAATTTAAAATCCAGAATTTAATTAAATTAATTTTTAATTTAATCCCTTCACATGTTGGTATGAAAGACATTTCACTACTAATCATCTTTCATGTTGTTTTCCTTGCAGAAAGACACCAAGATGAAGATTGAAAGTGTTCTGCAGGAGCTGTGTGGTGAGGACTGTAAGCTAGAAATCTTCCAGGAGGACAACTCAGATGAAATCCTTGTCTCTGGAAAGTATGTTGAAGGTTAGTATAGCTCTAGTGGTAATTGATGCGATAAAAAGAAGGACAAAGCACATTGTTACACCTCATAAGTCTCCAGATGATATTCAGTATATCCTGAGATGAGCAAGAATTATGAGGCCGCTTTGTAAGTTTTGTAAGGAGGAATATTTCCTGTAAACATTCATTAATATTGGCTCCATTTCTCCAAAACCCCAATGGACTGTTCTGGCATTTAAGATTGATTATATTTTTCATCACTATAGGGTACCTTTTAGTTAATTAGCATCTCTAATTCTACTTCTCTGTGAATAAGAATGTACTGTACCGGGAAACACAAATCCTTTTTTTTTTCATTTGCAGGTGATGTTGTGGGCATGGCTAACAAGTTCAACAACGACAACATCAAAGATAAGGTATGGTATCACTATTATATTGTAGAAATACTCTACACACAGTATTATATACAGTATATATTGGTATTAAAGTAGTAGAATAGTAAACATACATACTCACTCACAAACACACACACACACACACAGAGTAGAGTCATGATTAGGTGTATGACTGTGATTCTCCTCTAAATGCATTACTGTTTATACCTTATCTATGGGCATGACCAAGGCATGGACCAAGCTCATACTCAATATCATGTCCAGCCAATATCATCCTATGCACCATGAAGGGCTTGGAAAACACACATCCAATATTAAAACAGTACATCCACTAAAATCAGCCACCATAAATTTGGTGGTTGATTTATAATCAAACCAGATAGGAAAATACACAAGGGAGAAGAAAAACACTGCCTGAGTTCGTAGACTTTTCCAATGGCTTCAAGCTGCCAGGATGACAGTTTGTGTGACAAACAAAAAGCCGACAAACAATCCACTTGTCAGCTGCAGAACATTTTTTCTAGTACCCAGGGAACAATCTTGGGCTGTGGGTGTGCCTGTCACACCGCTCTCTGCCTCTTTGCAATGAACATACACCATATACTGAATGACCTATTAGCAATTTACCAGCCAGCCAAAGTTCTTTATTATACATTCTGCTCAGTGGTATCTTTTTGTTCTGACACTGCCTTGAAGTTAGAGGAAATGCTGCGGATTTGGTAGATGTTTCTCCATAAACAAATGCTTTGGGTGGGGTTGTTTTTTTTTATAACTTTCAGTCACAACAGACAACAGCAACCAGATAGTGACAATCTCCTGCCAGTATAACAACTGATGAACACTTGACTCATGTTATTTTGGACTCATGTTGTTTTGTTCTCATTTTTGTAATCAGACTAATGTGAAGGAGGCCATTCCTCGTTGGGGGAAGAACTCTAAGTTGGTACTAGTTTCCTTGCTGCTGACTGGCCTGTTACTGGCTGCACTGCTGGTGGCAGGTTATTACCTGAAGACCCACCGCAAGAACTCCAAAGGAGTCAGACTGGTGAGTAGATTAGAGGTGGTGTCTCACAATGTTACTGCTTAATGAGCCAAAAACTGTACTTGTTTATACTTCAGGAAACTTTTAAGTCAATTTTCTACAGATAGCATTGACATCTTCTTGTAAAGACACATACTATTACACATAGGGCCCGATTTACTAACTTCCAAATAAAGAGAGTACTAAATTGCGTGTGCATTCTAAAATATTGCATGTGCTATTTTAGTACCTGTTATGGGTGATTTGCTAAGAATTATTGCGTAGATGGACAACGGGAACAAACACAATGGAGGAGGGAGTATTTAAATGAGGGTTTGCATGTTTTAATGGTTTCCGCCATGGAGAGTCGGGAGGGAAAGCAGCCACAGCGTGAAAACCTTGGTTTGTTTCATTTAGTGCGCCCCGAGTATGTACTTTGGACAGCACACCTGGAAAAACTGCTTTGGGAAACCCCAGCAGAAACAGCTACAGTATGCTGGAATGATCCAGACGCGAGGAAATGCTAGCAGATTGTGCATCATCCAGCCAGTGGGAACAATCACTGACCGTCCGCACCGGTCGCTCAGCGATCTCCTGTCCCTGGCCCTGTACACACCCTCTCCGATACCTACAATGGGTTGTGTCGTTATATTACGACCAACAGTTGGTGATCGTTCCTTCTGGCTGGATGAATTTTACACATGATTCGTGCACTTCTGCAGCTGGGGGCTCTCTGCAGTGCCACGCAACTTTCTAAACTCTTCCATCTCACAGGAGAAAAAAAATCAGGTCGAAACAAAATTTGCTTTATTGGCATGAATGTTAATACAACAGTATTGCCAAAGCTAAAGGAAAATACAAAAAATATCTATTCATATAGTTCATCGAATAAATAAAATAATTGTATTTCTATATATTGGATATAGAATAGGCAAAGGCAAAAGCACTAAATGAACAACAGGTGCTATCTTGCACATTTGAAAGACATCACTCTGCGTGCACCCCGTTAGTAGATCAGCTTACTAATTTGCTAGTGATATCAAGTTTGCACACGTTTTTACTCACGCAAACCTTTAGTAAATCAGGCCCATAGTGTACTGACACAGACTATGTTAAACCAACATTTAGTAACCTTGTTACTGCCCCCTTTAGTGCTTTAAGTGCAAGTACAGAAAGGCATCGTGGGCTGCCAATAACACAACCACCTTTAATGACCTAAAATGTCCTAAATACATCGATTTGAGGTCAAAAGTATGGTTATCCTCCAGTTAATTCCTCACTCAATGGAGGACATGACTGACTCATATGTCCATTAACTCAAAGTAGCACTGAGTAATTTCTGCTTCTTTCTTCTTCATCCCTTTGCAAGGGGGCTACAGATGGTTTTAGGTTTGGTTTTGACCTCTCAAGCCCATGACATCATTATTTAAAAAGCTTTTACATATGGGGACACACCGATGTGATGGACTGGAAGGAGCAGATTGCCTAACAGCCTTTATTTGGTGTCTCATTCACTGAATATGTTTGTGTTACAGGCATCAAATATTATCCTCAAAGTTCTTGCCAACAGACAAAACACCTCACCAAGCAACAAAGTCACTTACAAACTTCTGTTTCTGACAGAAGCAAAGTAAAACAACAAGCACACATGCATACTGTTAACCTCCCAACAGTAAAGCAATTACCAAAACCCTTCGGAGTGCACACACAGCTGAAACCCATAAACCTCACGGCCACAAAAACAAATCCATTTTCAATCACACACTTTCTTGCTCGTTTGCGTGTCATATTTGAACAGTAAAAGCAAACTTGTTGGTGTTAAATGTGTATCTTAAACCTGCATGAGCTCTGACACCAGTGTTGTCTGTGTGCTTTTCATAGGCTGAATCTTTCCAGGTGGATGAGGAGAACCAGGCCAATACCCTGGTGTCTGTGGCTCCCCTGCCCCAGGAGCCCCTTGACAAGCAGACTGGCGAGTCTCCACCAGAAAATGGGACCAATCCAGCCCCCACCACTAATGGACACTCTGCCACCCAGAATCAAGTGGGTGACACAGAGATGTGAATCACGACACCCCAGACCTCCTGTTCTACCCATCACCCACTGGGACACACTACCCACAAGCCCCACTGCTGCCTCAGAGACTGTCCACACACTGAGACAAATTCAACATGAAACACAAAATACATTCACCTCCCTTTTCCCTCTGCTCAACCTGCATCTCTCGAGAAAATGATGACAATGATCCAGCTCATGACTATGATGACGATAATGACAATGCCTGTAATGTGAAAAGTTTAGAATCACTGGCCTTTGCTTGTGTCAGGAGGAGCCTGCATAGGCTCTGTTTGGGATTTGGACTGTTCAGCAGGGTACTGACCTGCCCTGACTTTAGTCTAGTTGTAACACTCATTGTAGAATTACCAAATAATGCTATATATGTGCTGTCAATCCCCAACGAAGCGGATAATGCTCTGTTATTTGAATCCACATCCACATGTGGTGCAATGAAACCAATGAAGTCAGGCAGTTGAAAGGAAATTTTTGTACTGTAAAAAGGACTGACACTCACTGCTTGTTTATTTTTTCCAATGTGATTCAGGAAATGTTTGTTTTTGTAGCCTATCTATTTGCCTTAAACTTGTTAAAGTGTGAAACAGGCAAAAAAAAGTGAACGAAAGAGACTCATCAAGTTTGAGTTTACTTTAATTTTCTCACAGATTTGTTACAAAAAACTTACCATGTTGTTAACGTTCTTCACAGAAACCAAAGAGCAGTTGAATAGAATTAGCAACAGGTAAGATATCAAGCAACAGGCATGTTCTTTGGTTCTACTGAGGTATTAAATAATTATACCAGGCTATTCATAACACGGAACTGTCTGCTGACGACTATTAGTATTTGCATCAATGATTTAGACTGATAAGCATAATGAATAAATAATGCTTTATAACTACTGACCTTTGGTCAAAGTTTAAATGGGATAGGTTGTTTTTTTAAACAAATGTCAATACTCTCCCTACTGTCTTTGGGAATAGTGAGTGGGGGTGTTAAACAAAATGCCTGCCATGAAATTCCTATCCATTCAGCATTTGTGCTCAGCATTCCCAAGTCTGCCTTTTCCTCCTTGTTGATATAAAACATTTTTTACATCAGGGGTACACATTTTCTAGTTTCTCTTTTAAACAACTGGCTGCTTTCATAATGTGCTGCATGTGTAAATAAACCTGCTTTCTCTGTTAGTAGTACCTGTGCCTGACTCATAAACTGTGATTGTTGCCAATATCTTTGTGGGTTGTCTTCAGCTTACTTGTGTCGTGTTTACTTGATTTATGAACAGACGCATACATTAAAATCCCCTACACACTCGTCCAGTAAAATACCCTTTTCACTTTATAAAATGCACAGCTGTACTCAGGAAAGCAATCAGTAGTACAAACAGGAATGTTCACAAACAATTTTTCTCCGAAGGAAAGGATGAAATGACAAACAGCTTAAGTACTTGCATGTAAATGCAACTACATAAACAAGCTGGACATGAGGATTCAACTCTGGATGGTACAGTGAAGTGTGGTCGTACTACATATCCAAGATCTATGGATCACCACTAGAGGCAATGACAAATAAAATGAGCTTCTTTTAAAATAGACACTTGAACTCATCATTCATAATGCACAGTCATGGTCTATTGAAATGCAAATCAATATTTTTACTAAGGCAGCGCAAGAACATAGCCTGCAGTTTGAATAATTTGAATGTTCATGGTAAAGCAAATCTGGTATACAAAACACGCCATTAGCGATGTGCTTCAGTGAACTCAGAGGAGTAATGGTTGTTCCTGAGTTCTATGTACAGTAGACGGAGGAGACACTCCCAACAAAAATAACAAACACACAATTTGAAATATTTTTCAATCTAAAGAGCTCAATGTTCAAACAATATTCTTTTCAAGTAAAGTATTTAATACTGATTGGTCATGTCTGATTGATAGCACATACATTTAATAGGGCCAGTATCAACACCAATATCAATCCAGCAAATTGGATCTGTGCATTGTGTACAGTAGGGCTTCAACGATTAGTCGACGTGAAATTTCATTGTCAACATATCGTTACATAGATGCCGTTTAAGGGAGAGATAGCAATCTTCATATTAGGAACATTTCTGGTTGTTTATTTCTAACGGCAATGCACTACAGGAAGTGCTGGGGGCAGTATCGCTTCCACTGTCTGCCATGACTGCTTGACTGTAGACTCATAGATATCCATAAAAACGGCTTTCATTTTTACAAGTTTTGCATGCTATTTAATTACTAAATATACTTTTTGGAGGTTTTGAGGCGAGAAATCAACTGTGTAGAATTTGAATATCGGCAGTTTTACAAAGTTGATGGTGAATCGAAAACGTTTTCTAGGTTGAGAAGCTCCACAAGTGCCCGCGAGGTAAGCGGTGCCAGCCGGCCAGACAGTCACACCCACAGAGCCTGGTCCCAGTTACTCAGACCACTGCAGCAGCAACAATAGAGCAGCAGCGGCAGAGGCAAGGCAGTGTTTCCTATGCCTTTATTTAGTTTAACATCCAGTTCGTGAGTAGCCTACAGAACATTCTCCACTGAGTTATAGCCTAAAACCTATCAGCACTTTTGAAAAATAAATTACAGAAGTAGTATGAAAGGGGACTGTTGCTTTATTGTTCGAAATAGACATTACATTGTTAGTGTACAGTTGTGATTATAGTACTTGCTTTTAATTTGCTTTTATTTTATATAGTTCCAAAGCAAAAATCTTTGTTAAACAGTTAAAAGTTTGTACAAATCAGTGAATTATAGGAGTAGCCTACGCTGTCTTGTCTTCTTCCCTGGTTTCCCCCTGGCGTTGATAGTGGTGTTCATTCTGAATAGTAAACCTCGTTCACTTAATGCTAACGTTAGCTAGTTAGGCTGTGTGTTGGAGAACAGTAATTCACTTGAAAGATATTTAATTAGTTAAATGGCTAGGGTTAGGGGGTGACAAATATAATCATGACTAGTCGACTAATCTAATAAAAAATTAACAGATTAGTCGACTACAAAAATTGTTGCAGCCCTAATGTACAGTATTTAGAGTATATTCAAATAAAAATGGCATGAATATTTGCCAACAAACTCAAGACAATGTTCAGTCGATACTTCCCATTAAGTCTTATTTGTAAACATTTGAATGCCCTCAATTTGTGTAAGTACACCTGTATGCCTTCCAGTGTATTTTCATAACAGCCTAGAATGCACTGTGATTGGCTGCTTGTTGCTCCTTCATGTGTAGTTAAGACCCTTGACAGGATGAGATAATTCACAGAACGGAAACATCAGCTCAATATGAAGAAACACGTTCACAGGTTTCTCCTTCTCACAGTTCTCTTCGAGGTCTGTGCCCTCTTTGGGACGAATGTGTATGTTCAGGAAAAAAAGAATTGGTCAGAGGCCAGAAACTACTGCATAAAACATTACACTGATCTCTCTTCAATCACAGCAAAGAGGAAGATGACGAACTCTTAACTGGGAGACAGCCGAAGGATAGCAGTGTCTGGATCGGCCTCTACAAAGAAGACAATAATATGTGGAAGTGGTCAGGAGAGGTAAATGCATCGTACTTCAATTGGGCAGAACAGAATAACACAAGTGAAGAAAACAGCTGTGTGGCACAAGATATAAACGGATGGCACAAAATGAACTGTGATCAGAAATTCCACTTCTACTGTTTTAACAATCTGGTTTTGGTGAAGGAAAACAAGACTTGGGAGGAGGCGATGGAGCTGTGTCGCTACCACCACACCGACCTGGTCAGCCTGCACTCTGAATCTGCTATGGTTCAAACCCTGCAGACTAGCAGGGAGGCCCAGACAGACCACATGTGGCTCGGCTTGCGCTACATGGCTGACAGCTGGCTGTGGGTGAACGGGGACAACATGGAGTACCAGGCCTGGAGGAAAGGGGAGACGCCACAGTGCCCCACCTGGAGGCACCACTGTGGTGCCCTTTCATTGGAGGGAAAGCACTGGGACAGCTGGGACTGTGCAGACAAACTCAACTTTGTTTGTTATTAAAACACTCGAGTATGTCTTGGCTGGCGTGCTACGTGTCTGTGTGTATGACGTAGCATATATCAAACAGTCTTTATGTTTTTTTCCAACATAATAGAGAATGCACTTGTGCTGTGAGGGTATCCTAGAATTTGTTACTTGATTAGAAAAGTAATGAAGGTAGAAGGGTAAATGCCCCTATCATGTGCCATATCATCCCACTTGCAACTTCTAAGTAAAGAATAAAACTATCATAATTTTTGCTGTGTGATGTTTCTTCCAGTGAAGCTGCTTTTTACATACATGACATTTTAAATATAAGCCAATCAGATTTGTTGATGTTGAGTTAAATGAGTCTGCTTTTTTTTGTGCCACACGCTGCATCAGTACAATGTCTAGTGTGTTTCATAACATTTCATGACTAATGTATCCTCACAATGAACTGTATGTTTTTAAAATGTGTTTTTACAGCATTTCTAAACTACTGGCCTAAATGTTTAAAATTAATATGTGTCAATCAATTAAAGTTATTGTTTAATTATAAATCCTGAAATTGCCTACTTTTTATAATTTTTTTATAATTTGAACAAAAATGATCTCACTTAAATACTTAAAGAGGTGGAATTATGCTAGCCAGCAACAGAAAGTTGTATATTTTACAGTTTTTGTATGTAATTTCATCTCTAAATCCACTTCTGAGAAGTTTTGAGGTGAGATTTCGAATATTGACAGTTTTACGAGAAGTCATGGCGGAACAAAAATGTGCTTGAATATTTTCGGAGTTGAGGAGCTCCGCAAGTGGCTGAACATTACGTCGCGACAGTTGTGTGTGACGTCGCTATGACGACAAGCTACGTACTATCTCTGGGTACTACCTGCAATGGAAAACGGAGCAGCTATCGATTTGCGCTATGGCAGCATAGATCGTCAGAACAGTTCAACAGTGGACTTGAGTAACTTATACTATCTGCTAGGTTAAGGTCGCAGTCTGAAGCGGCTTTGATTTGGATCACACTACATTGTTTCTTACGACCCGCCCTTCTCTGCTTCTGATTGGCTAGTAGTCCTTACCTGGGAACTGCGCATGTGCAACTCCCAACAAAGATTTTGTACAAGTAAGTTGCATCACTCTGTAGCTCAAGAGCGGAGCGTACAACACACAGGGTGAAAAGAGGAGCTGCAGCAATGTGCAGTATGAGAAAATTATGGTGTTTTTTGAAAATTAAACCATGTAAACCTGGTGGTACAACCTCTAATTAAGATTTTGAACCTGAAAATGAGCATAATACCACCTCTTTAAAAAACATCTGAAACGCAGATTTGATGGGCTTAATTAAGACGTTCAATGTGAGGAAAAGATACAATACTAATAATTTTGTTATGGATATATGTATGTATGTATATATATATACATATACATACATACATACATACATACATACATACATACATACACACACACACACACACACACATCTTTACAAACACATTAAGAGCTGAAATTGTTATATGATTCTGATTAATCTGTAACCCTGTTATGCATTTTACAGGGAATTATTTAATAAAATAATTAAATAGCTTTATTCTGAGTCCTTATCTGCTTATCACTATTATTATGTACATATCTTTCCAAATACATATTCAAATGCATCAGTTTATTGACCCAAATAAATGTTAAATATTCATGAATGCCATCTTGTGTTTTATTGGATGTAAGTAAGTAAAAGCAAGATTATAAATACAAAACATCTGCTGACTGGTTCACTGATTGACTGATATGACACCTAATTATTTGGTCTGGTATACTATTCCAAACGAACAAACTTCCTCCAATCTTTTCCAGCATTTTCACAAAATACTTGGATCTTCTTCTAAAATCCTCTTAAAATAAAATTGTTGACATCACCAACAACAGTTGTTGCTGCTGCTATTGTCAGTGATGGTCCAGTGCTAATTCCAGCGAGTGTTTTGAGACAAAAAGGCAATGACCTATGGGCTCCTGATGGTCAAAAAGATTTGGTCAACAACACATGGTCACATGGTCACCTGTCATTTTGGGTGTGGGTACTCTGGAGACGGAGTATGTGTGTGCGAAAAGCCTGCCTCTGTGTGTGTGCAGGTGATGTAGCCAGAGCAAATTAACCGCAGCTGATGTGACCTTTTTCAGCCCTTGTTGTTCCACTCTGACAGCCTATACATTCCTGCTGTAACAGTTCACTTACTAAGCCCAGTGGGGTAGAGGCTACCACTCTTTGTACAGCTGCTGTAAAGTTGAGTGGTTGCAAAGGTCAGGTGGTGTTTGCTGATAGCAGCTCTGCAATCACTCTGAACAAGGCAGTATCACTCCATCGCTGAAGATTATGCTTACAACAACAAATATCCCAATGTGTGTTTACACCAATATCAAATTTACACCAAATCTACACAATCAGGGCTCCATATTTTACTTTACTGATTACACAGTGTTTTTTCCCCCCTATTCATTCAACCTACATATTTTCCCACACATACACACCTTTTTGGAGCAATTTAGGGTTTAGTGGCTTGTTTAAGGAAACTTCAACATGTGGACACGAGGAGGAAATTATCATACCACCAACCCTATAATTAATGACCCACACTACCACCAGAGCTGCCACCCCAAACTTGTCGAGACATTGAAACGATCATATGCATCTTTCACACAATCCCAAGATTTCAAAAATATGACAAACAGCCTAATCTATAAGCACTGGTGGAAGACTAGGGATGACACAATTATAGTGACCAAAATGATCACGGTTATCAGTATTATCACAGTATTGTAAAAATGTGCCAAAAAACATTAAAATGTACTGATACACAACTGAAACCATTTCAACAAGTTTTATATTGACAACTACAAATACAACTGCCATTTTGTTTGCATAAAAATAAAATAACAGCAAATACCTTTTGTAAACAAATGAAAATCATCTAAGTAAGTAAGTAAGTAAAATTTATTTAATATAGCACCTTTCACAGAGCAAGTCACAAAGTGCTTTACAAAAAACAAAAACAAAACAACAACAACAATAATAATAATAATAATAATAATAACAAAAGCAACAATAAAACAGTGGAGCAATCAGGCAGTCATAAATAAGCATCAAACATTATAAAGGCATCAATCAATATAATCAATGTAATTGCGTATGTTGAAAGGCGCATTAATAATAAAACATTTTGTATTTTAAAGAGAACATGACTATTCAGCTAAGTATGCTTTATTATTTAATATTATATAGGTAATACAATGATCCCGTGGACAATTACATGAAAACAAATAAGTCTTTAGAAGACAGTGATAGTAACTGTAATGAGCCCAAAAACTGACATAAATATAGAGGAGTCTGTAGCGTTTCTAGATATGCTGGTTGGTTGACTAAACAGCGTAACGTGTTATCATGTGCAGTGGACGAATAGACTCTGCCGACACACGACACACACAGCAACAGAACAACGTGTAGCATTTTTACAAGAGCAGCAACACTGAGAGCTTCAGTTTACACGCTGTTAGCAAGTCAGAGAGACAAACCAAAGCTAAAAGTTAACTCACTCTGCGTTCACTATAAGGTTATTTTCTTCAATCAAGTTTCCCTCAGCACTCTCATAAAAACGAAAATACGACCGGACTTCAGAGTGACTGAAAAATCTCTGCAGCGTTGTCTTCTGCCGTGTTGCCATTGACCCAAACAAACTGACGTTGCATTCTGCGCCTGCTTCTGGGAGAGGCTAGATTATAGATTATAGATTATAACAGCGCGGTTAACTGTACCCTGTTATTATGGTAATTAAAATGTGTACGGATAATAACCGTCGGGAATTTTACCATGGTTTATGTTAAACCGGTAATCGTTTCATCCATAGTTTGCATTAACTTACTTGGTGGAATCTTTTACGTAAGTAAAAGCGGCAATTACCACCTTAGCACCGACTGGAGTTAACCACATTATATTCTAGTGGATAGTTTCATCTATATTAACCCATGCATTTAAGCTGATCATATATTTTGTATGTAAAACCTTAATCTGCAAACCAGTAAACTATAGCTGTTCAATATTTCCTGAGTACAAAATGTTAAAGTAGTATAAAAATATATTCACAAATAGTACAAGAATCTCTAGTCTCCATTTAATGATTTATGTTATTTCCCACCACTGCACACGTGTGCACTGATGAGAGAAAATTAATAGTCGCTAACAGTTTGACAATCTGGTTTGGGGAGAGCAAAGGGCTACAGAACAACTACACCAATGACTGCACCTCAGGAGACCCATTGTCAAACTCCTGAAGTTCACTGACGACACAACAGTCATCGGCCTAATCTGGGACGGTGACGAGTCAGCCTACAGATGGGAGGTCGATCAGCTGGCTCTCTGTTGCGGCCAGAACAACTTAGAGTTTAAGACGCTCAAAACTGTGGAGCTGATCGTGGACTTCAGGAGCAGCCCCCCCCACTCTGCCCCCGATCACCATACTCAACAGCTGTGTGTCTGCTGTGGAATCCTTCAGGTTTCTAGGATCCACTAAATCCCAGGACCAAAAGTGGGAGCCCAACTGGGATACCATCATCAAAAAGGCCCAGCAGAGGATGTTCTTCCAGTGCCAGCTCAGGAAGCTCAACCTGCCTCAGGACCTGCTGATCGACTTTTACACAGCTATCATCCAGTCTGTTCTCTGCACCTCCATCACTGTCTGGTTTGGTTCTGCCAGCAAAAAGGACAGACTACAACGGACAGTCAGGACTGCAGAAAAAAAAAAAAATCGGTGCCAACCTTCCCTCCATTCAGGTATTATACATTTCCAGAGTCAGGAAACAGGCAGGAAACATCACTGCAGATCCATCTCACCCCGGACACAACCTGTTCCAGCCTCTCCCCTCTGGTGGGCACTACAGAGCACTGTACGCCAAAACCAACAGACTCAAGAACAGTTTCTTCCCACAAGCCATCACATGAACAGCTGACTCACCGTGTCAGGAACAATTCCTGTGCAATAACCCAGTAACTCTGTCTCTAATCAGCCACCTGTTTAATGGCTACCACTTATCATCATTCTCTATTTCAGAGCTTTTCATACTGCTCAAACTGTTCATATTGTAAATTGTATATACTGTATACCAAATCCACCTACCTCAAGTACATAACACCTGCACATAATACTTATGTATTCCAGCATCCTTTGCACTGTGCTCCATCACACTGTGTACATGTGTACATATTTGCTTGTATGTGTATGTGCACCTGTATATCACATCCACCTCTGACATGTACATAATAATAATGGTAATAATAATTTATTCCTGCATCCTTTGCACTCTGCACTATTGCACTTGTCTCAATCTATTTTGTTTTGTTTCTAGTGTGTATATGTGTTCTCTATACTGTAGCCTGTGTTTGATTTTATTACTGTATTATTGTGTAATCATATTATTGTATGTAAGTATGCACATCGTGAGCATTGTACTATCCAGAGTCAAATTCCTCGTATGTATACACATACCTGGCAATAAAGCTGATTCTGATTCTGAAGTAATAGTTAGACAGTAGCTCCATCTACTGGGTGTCCTGTGTCATGTCAGATATTAGGTTGCTGTATGAACTAACATTTCCTGATTAGTCCCAGACAGATAATACGTTACTAGTTACTTATTACCAAAGTCTCTATAAAACGTCTCTGTTATTACTCCTTAAAAAAGTAATAATATTACATTACTTATAACTGGGTGATAAAAGTATCTAGTGTAAGCTATTTAGTTTTTTGTATTTTGTTACTTGTTACATTACTTTATTAGACTACTTTCACTGCCACTCCCCATTCCCCAAACAAAGCAGTCTCTAACTAATATCATATTCATAACAGCAGCAAGAACTATGTTTAACTAACACATAATGTTTCTTGACGCCACCCTGAAATAAAAAAATAACGGACAAACTTGCTCCAATCCCAACTTTTGAACTACTGTTTTTCTTCATATGCATTTATAAGGGTAGAACCCTATTCAGTGCCTTTACAAAATGCAAAATTTTGCTTAACGCCACTCTCACACAGGTGTGTGTGTGAGTGAGTGCAGGGAGAAGTTGAGGCAGGTGCAAAGCAGGTACATTTACAATTCATAAAAATAATGCCCATGGAGATAAAAACTATTATTTCACAGGGCGGTATAATGTAAATAATTAAGATGGTATTTTTGTGTTGGGGGTTAGGGGGTCATCCTACCACCACCTTCTAATGGCAGGAAAACACTTAATATGATCTCAGAATTATTACAGATAGGACTGTTCATGTTTGCCTTTTGTGTCTTAATTTACTTCATTATACATTTGTAGAAATTAACATAAAAAAGGCAACATCACCACCTCCCTTCTGTATAATTACAAGCCTTTCATTTGTACACAATCCAAAAGAATAATCTCCTCATTAGCTTAAATTTAAGATAATGAGGCGATATAAAGGACTAGTCTGCATCCCTAATTTCCTTTAACATTAACCTCAGCTCCTCCTTGGTCAACACCGTCCTTTCTTTTTATTGCAATTTAATTATGAAGATGTACAGCAGGCCAACAGGACAGAGCTGTAACCTGACAATTTAATGCTAATCTTATCCTCCGCTAACTTTCACCTTCATTTTCTGCCGCTCTCTCTCTCACACACACATTCGCTCATCCTCTGAAGAATGAGGAGAGGCCTTCAGTGTTACCGTGCTGAAAATCATTAATTATCGTGTGAAATTTTATAAGCGACGTATTCATTAAGCAGCGACAGAAGCCTTCAAACACATTGCTATCGACTAGTTTGATAACTGTGTACAACCCGAAAGAGACACAACTGGAATAACAGTACAGCTGCATGTTGGTCTCTGTAGACTTGACTAGACAAAGAAAGAACTACAACACCAAAAAACATTTTAAAGCCTGTGGGATCATTTCAATGAGCATTAGAGGTAGCATGTTGGGAAATTGAGACCTGATTAACACAGACCTAGAACACAACCTTCAGCGAATTTAAGACTTTTTAAGGGCTTAAATTTTGATTTTGAAATTTAAGACTTTTTAAGGCCCTGCAGAAACCCTGAACTGTAACCTTAGCTACTGTTTTGGAAATAATCCCTTACACTACTGCCCAACACTGGTCCCAGAGAGGCTATTGTGAATACCTTAAAATTGAACTCATGTGATGTTGTTTTCGACAAAGAAGTCCCAGTTTACCAGGTTCTATCAACCAAAACAAAACTAGGCTACTTTCAGGGCTGTGTTAGGCTATAGCCTAAAGCTTATCAGGCCCACACATCAGGAGGCAGACCATGTAAACATATGTGTAAGACTTACTTGAAAGACTGTCAGAGTTTATGTTTCGTGAGAAGACCTAGAAGACCTATTACTCCGGGGCCTGGCCAGGTGATATCCCGCCAATTCGCGAATGAGGTGACGTGACGTGCCAATTACCGTAAGTGACAGCAGACTAGAGTAGTGAGTCACGTCAGTTACCGTACAATAAAGCAGTGAGGCACTTTGGTATAGATAGGGCTATTCAGTTTAATCTATGGCTTTTCTTGCCGATGCCATATTGAATATGAAGTCAAAAGGAAATAGGAAAACAAAAATAGCACAGTGTAACCTGCTGGCCCCAATACCTCCCGTGTTGCTTCTGTTTGATGTAGCCTAAATATCTTTTCAGAAATTGCATATTTGAGTAGTTTCTTGAGTCAGAAAATTAGTTAACAGAATGGCTTGTCTATACTCTACTCCTCCTGTGCCCCTCAAAGCAGCTGGTTTTGGTCTAGGCCATACGAAAAAATACAAGTCACTGTACATTCAACATTGAGTAGACTAGTCTATAAGTTATAGCCCACACAAAATCTATAGGCTTTTGTTCCAGTCTGCAATTCAGACACGTTATACTCAGTAAGGCATATGTGATGCCAAAACATGAAGCTACTACGCTACTCTGCCTTGCCATTTTTGAGTGTTACACTGCCATCTTTTGCACATAAACGGCATTGCAATTTAGGCGATATTTTTTTGTCTTGTCACCTCCCCAGCTGCTGTTGAATCTATGGATTACAACACATTTGTGTAAAGTAAAATAATGATTTAGACTTAATGAAGATACACAGGGCCATATGGTTCCTGTCCTAGGATGTGATGTAGATATTATGACACCAGGCTATAGCAGGAGATTAAAGAAGACTTCTATGTAGTAAAAACCTTTATTAATGACAGTAGATGAAAGTATCCAGCAGGCTTATTTCACAAGAAAAAAAAAACATTATAGACAAGTAAACAAAATGAATTACCTACATTTTCTGTATCAGATTTTGTCCCACTTATTATCCTTATTGATCCCCCAGGTTGGGACCCACTGGCCTATAGGAACAAGTGAGCATGCAGTTCATTCTCTCCATTACTGTCTCAATCTGTCTATATTGTTTTTGATTATAGTGTGTAGCCTACATATATGTGTGTTCTGTATACTGTAGCCTGTGTCTGATTATATTATTGTATAACTAAGCACATCATGAGTAATGTACAACCCTGAGTAAATTCCTCCTGTGTGTTCACATACCTAACAATAAAGTTGATTCTGATTCTGATTCTATGTCCCTGTGCCATTTAATAACACGTTTGCAACCTGTTATGGCTATCAATATGCTTATGCACTGCCTGTGTGCTTGTAAATAGAAATGTTTATTTCATTTTTTCATACTGTCATTAAAAATAAAGAATAATAATCTCTTGGCACGACATCTGGTAGCTGCGTCAAAATGAGGTAGTTTACGGTAAAACGGCGCTCATTACCATGTGATTTCACCGATGTTTGTAAACATGCGTCAGCCACATGTGATTCTGGCGATGAGGAAAGACTCTCCAGCCGCTCGACCAACCAGCAGCTGGGGGAGTGTCAGGGGCGGGGTTCCCGTGTTGCGCTATGGAAAATCGTTAGGGAGATACACTGTGATAAACGTGCGCTCCCAGATTGATAACACCAACAATAAGGCTGAAACAGGAACATGGTGGAGTGACCATTAACCGAGGACCCGGTGTGAGTGGCGCCGGCCGGGAAATGGATGAGGCTCCTTCGGCACGGGAGAGAAACAGGCTTGGGATAAACACGTAAGTTGTTTATATTATTATAGGGCGAGAGCGACATAATGCTGCGTATGTTGCGTAGTGAATACCACTATGTAATTCATAACCACTCGAGTGCTGGGTGAAAAGGTAAGAATGAAAGCCCAGAGGCACTGTTGTAAAAGTGTAAAGAATAATTAAAGAAAGAAAACAAAAGTTCTGTATTTGCAGGCAAAATGGGCGCGGGGGCTTCTTACTGAAAGAGGTTCTAAACACTTTTTATAATCCTGAGTGTTTCATCATCGGCATGACAACAGGTAAATTAAACTGCGTCAGCGAGAAGGACCGAGAAACCACACGAAATCCATTCGAAATATCCGCAGCTATGGTGGAACACGCAGCGACGGCATGACAGCGTAGTTGTGCTCGGTCTGAAACTTAAGTTGAGCCTGAATTTAATGTTAAATGAAGATGTAAACACAGCGTGGAATCGGCGGAGATGGCGTGTGAGGGAAGAGCTCGGAATAGGATGCTGCGCAAGAGATGGATAGTGCGTAATCCTGTTGTTGGAGAGGACGTTATTACGCAGTTCATATTGGCACGATCATTTAACACCTCATGGCCTTTTGTCATAGTGTTATTAGAAATAACCGACACTTTTTATGTAAAGCAGGATTCAGATACTTCCCAAACATGGTCATAAAATGACGCATGGAGGGTTGTTCTATTGTTTGTGTAATTTCAGAGCAAATAAAAACTTTAGATTCAAGTCAGCAACACAGTCGTGACGCAGCTTGTTTTGTCTTTCAAGTGTCAAACAACATTTGCTGCGTCACATACATCCTAGGAGGTCCTTAATAGTAATCTGGCTTTTTAGTGCGCACTTGATATGATGAAAACAAGCTCTTTTTTTCCAAACATAGGGGGTGCTATTGAGTAACATAATTCTTGGTCTGAATCATCTGCTGTAAAGGGATGTTGACATACAGGTATTCCTCATTTACCCCTAAACACTCACTGCTTTTATTTTTTTACTTTAAGGTCTATTTTACCCCATTTTTTAAAGATGACATAGACAAATATTTTGAATTCCTTGAGCTTCCTATAACTGTTATTGCTGTGAGAGAGCCATTTAAGATTTGTCTCCCTTTATTAGAACTTGTAATGTACACCTGCCAGAGCACAATAGGACGCTGAAATGCCTGATGTGATGACACTGTTGCTGTTGACATCACTGTTGCTGGCCTCTCATACCTTCCTAATTACGCTAGTGAAGAAGGGTGTGTTGCGTACTGCTGCTTACCTGCCAGAGGAACGGGAGATAAAGCGCTTCCTCATCTCTCAGAGCTTCTGAAGTGAAATGAGACACACAGGGGGAGCAAACGGCTTCCTGTCAAGCGGATTTGTTCGGTCAGTGGGTGAATCAGCTGTAGACCTCATGAGTTGCTAAACCACTGGCAAGAAAATGGAAAGAGAAAGAGACAGAGAGACAGAGAAAGAAGGCGAGGGGAGGGAAGGGGAGCTTTAGAACTTTAATTATGTGTACTGAATAGAAACTTGACTCCCGAGGGAATGTCACTACAGTAGTTTTGAAACAAACAGGTGAAGGTCATGGGAGGAAGTACAAGCTGATTACTGTGTCAGGGGTTGCCTCACAGCACAACATCCTTTGTACTTATTTGCATTATTCTGAAAATATGAAAACCTCAAATCTACTAATCAGAACTTTTTTACTAACTGTGGGTATCATCCTCTGCAGTTGTAATGTTTACCATGTCTTCTGAGGCTGACCAGTAGAACAAGTGACCCACTTTCACAGACAAGGAAACGTGACCTCAATAGTTATTTTGCTATCCTCACAGGGAGGGGCACTGCCTCTAAAGTCAAATAAACAGAAGAGCCCAGTACAAGTGGGCGCAGTGCGATGCGTTCAACCTAGAATACTAGCAATCTCACAATAATGGTACCAAAAAAAAAGTCCCTGCTTTTTCAGATGGAGCAAATGCAATTCAGCAGATGCTGTTGGGCCAAAACTAGATGCAGCAAACAAACATTTAAAGACTCCTGAGCAGAGGCAGTGTGATGGATGTGTTTACAGCAGGGGTCCAGCATCACCTGTAGCCCACAGATCATTTCAGGGAAAATGGTGAGCGACCCACTGCCTTTTAAAACAGATCCCTCCTACACACAGATTATAGAATATGAGGTGGCAAACAGCCAAGAGATGACGGTGCTAAAATTAAACTCGGAGCACTGCTGGCCTCGCTAGATGATGATGTATTTATAGATTTAAGTGTGAGGCAGCATTCATTCGCAGGTATCATTAGCAGCTACACACCTAACATGTTGCAAAAGGGGCAAAAAAAAGACCAGAAGGTACCTCTCCTTTCTGACGTCATCACTGGCCTTGATTTTCGTGGACAGGTACGGATTAACGTATTTCTTTATGATATACAGTGCACTGAAGGGCGAAATAGTGAGATGAGTTGTCCAAAATGACTTCTAATGAATGGGAAACACCAGCCAGGTTTTCTCTCTCTTCTTGGAAATCTAATCTGCTTCACAAAGACACCCTACAGGCACATTTTAAATGTTTATGTAAGCTTTTATCTCTGGTTATTTAACTCATAAAGCCACTCCTGTTTTCAGCAAGACTTCTGATATTTCCCAACAGGCAGAGTGGCAGCCAGAAGAGGGTGACAAAGTGTAAATCAACTCTTCCATCTCTGGCCTCTCTATTTCCGCAGCAGATAGAACAAACAAAGTGTCAGGCACATCTGAACCTGTTAAGACTCTCACATCTCCAAACATTTCACAATTTGTTGCTCTGAAGAGAAGATGATGCAACGTAGAAGGAGATATCTAAGCTATTATTCTACGTAAACACAATGGACTTACAGGCTACATCAGTAGGAAAGTCTGTGCCACCTTTGGCTTTAATTGGCCCAGAAAAGTATCATGTGATTTCCTTATAAGTCCACTGGTTTGATGATAACACATTAATAACATCTTAAAAAACACATTAGTTCAACTGTTATTTTGAGTTTTCCAGATGATCACAACTCGCACATTTACACATATCTCATCAAATTATTCATATATATATATAGTAACAATATTAACAATATTATGAGAATTTTGAGCCAAGACATTCGGTAGTTTTCCCTAATTGTGCAATGTGAGGAGGTTTAAAAACACATCACCTCAATGAGTTTGCCCCTCTCACTCCTGATAAATTAGGACCTCTAATCTGTAAGAGGATTAACCACCTACCCTATTTCCACGTGCACACATGCACACAACCCCACCCTCCACTGTTACGCACACACACTGTCACACACGTAAAAGCATTTTATGTCACCTACTTCAATATGACCCAACTCAGTGGCTCCCCCTGTGACACAGTTTGGTCTCTTACAGTCTGTGCTGCCTGATGCACAGAGGGATGTTTTTATCTCATTCCTGTAAACCAGATTGATGTGTTATTTTATGACTCTCCTAAATCACATACATTTGATCAATTTGTTTCTGATTGAAGAATTATTCATTATCGACTTTGTAGAATTTTATTTAACTTTTTTGTACTATATATTCCTGCAATTTTTTGCTAAAGATGGACAGTGCATACAGTTTGATATAGTAGCTTTAAATTAAACCAACAGTTGCTTGATTAAGTTTTGTTTTTACTTTAAAATGGGCTGGTGCGCCTTTAACAGGCAGTAGATGGTCAGGTGACTTGGCAGAATAAATGCTTCGATGCAGAAAGCAGCCTCTGTGCACACAATAGTCAGCGAACAGAGCTTGTAGTAAAAAGAACAAGTGAGTAAGAGAGAGGTAGATACAGAGTTCACAAATAGCAGTGTTACATGGGAGGAGTCAGAATAGCAAAAACACGGATAGAAGGAAAGCAGTGTTGCAGCATTCACAGTCTGAGTTATTCTCGAAGCTGACACGGTGTTCATGTAAATACTATGAGTGTTTTTCGAAACTGATGATATATTAATCTTTTTTCAGTGTCAAAAATGTCTGTAAAACAATGATGGCAATCACATATGCCATAATTTGATTATTAGTGGTGGAAATATAACCAATCTGTTCAACTGCTGTTGTTTTAGAAACCAAGACACTAAACTAGCAGTGAAGAGGATTAAGGAGTGACAGACAGGGAAATTGTCCCCGAAAGACACATGAAGGTTTTGGATTAGTTGCTACGTCACCTTTTCCCATCAACAGGACAACAGCGTCTGAGACACTGACAAAGCAGATAATGCCAGTCTTTTAATGCCAGACCTACAAATACAATCCAGTGAGTTTTCCACATTAATTGTCTTGGTATCTGCTATCATTTCAAACGAAAACAGGAATGCTAATAGAGAACGTCTCGAATGAGCTCTCTATACTGTACTGCATGCCTCATAGGGATGGACAACAGGGCTTCATACTAATGAATCCTTACCTTTTTCAGGATCTGGCTTTTTCATCTTGCACCACTATAAACCCCACTTGGACCAGGAGCAGGACTGGATGCCTGAGGCAGACCCAGGAGAGGAAACAGTATCCTATTGTGCATTACAAAGAAGTCTACAGGGAGCTCCGGAGATCTATTTTTCCCCAGTATGATTCATAGACAGTTTTTGTTGTTGTTCATTTCTAGTGCCAGTCTGTTGACGTGTCCGTTCTTACACTGAGATCTTGGTCATCTGATGCACTTCTAATGCAAGAGATTGACCTGCTGTGTCATTCTTAGGGGAGCTGACCGTGACTCGGTGGTTCTTCTCATTGGTCTCTTCCTGAATCTCCCCGAGTTTCTGGTTCGTTTTCTGTCTCTCTGTTTTAAAGGATAACAGTATCAGCTCTAATATGGGCCTTTGGAAATATCTCAAACGTATCAATTTATAGACTAAAAATATGCTCTGTTTGTAGCACATAATAGTTTTTGTAGTCAGTAAAATGTAGTAGTTTGTGCAAATAAATCCCTTCTCAGTGTGTGTGATAAAACAGTTGGGTATTCGGTCTCCCATTAAATAACCAAAAATTGAGATGATGTTCATCAAACATTCTTTTATGGAAATTGAACACCACGCCTAAGCTTGGTAGTGTTTCAACACAGTACTGTAACTGCAGAGGTTTACATAGGCAAGAAAAGGTTTATAGTGTGTGCCTCAGAAATGTAGTTCTCCCTATCAAATAGCCATGAGAAGGGCAGATCTGTAACTGAAAGAGGAATTTGTTTTCCTTCTTAATCGCAGCTAAAACAAAAGCAAATAGGGTATTTAACTAACTGCCTGCGTGGCATTGTTTTCTGTCTTTGTCCATTCTTCCCGGGTAATATTAATACCACACCTTGTCTCATGTCCATGTTTCTTTATATTCATTGAAATGTGCTTTGTCTAGATGATGGATCTGTAAGGACAGTATCCACTAAAATATGTGCTATAATAATATAAAAGCAAAGCAATGAGTCTGTTAAGCTGTCTGGCAAGAAACTTTGTCTAATGGAAAACTAATATTTCATTGTATTCCTTCACACAAATCCAATGTACTGAAAGAGTGAGCCAATTTTATGGATAGCCTTAGAATAATTTAGTTGGTAAAATACATGCAAGAGAGTCAGATGTCGGGTTCACCCACATCATGCAAATCAATCATTAAAGAAAATGTTAAAAAGTGATGATAGTAATTGTTTTTTTTTATTGCAGAAGGGGCATGGCTTCCTAATGTGTTTTTTCTTCAAAGCATCCTCCCCAGGAAACTGGTTTCAGATGGTGTCTTAGAGTATAAAATCCTGTCTAGCACCATTTGAAATCGGTGTTCTTGAGCGGGAACAGACTTCAGGAATGATAACAGTGACAACCTCATTCACCAAGTTGCTAGGGAGTTTGTGATTGCAGTTTGATGGTATTCTTTACATTCACGTTTTTACAAACTAGTCCATGTTTGTTATACATTCAGTTAAATGATCAGTTTAGGATTATTTAAAAACATAATATCCACTTGTCAAATATGTGTCCATTGGTTCTCTGGATCTGCTCTTTAGTAAATCAGTTTACACTCCAGTGATCAGAAGAAAAGGAGGCATTGGATAAGTGCAGTGAAACTGACCCCCCTCTCACCAAGGCTGACCGTTTTCCTCTGGTGTTTAGAGTTTCCATCATGTCTAGCACCATTTGAAATCGGTTACAATGTGGAGAGACTGTCAACAAAGCTTTGGCTTCAGCAGTTGTGTGATGAATTTCCTTAAAGTACCAGAAGATGGCAGCATCGAGCTGCCATCCATGCTACCGCCCAAGGCTACCAAGTTTTTTAGAATCATTGAAGCAGTAAGTGTTTTACTGGGTGACCACCAAGACCAACAAAACTTTTATGAATTCAGTTTCTTCTTCAGCCATTTTTCCATCATGCAGCCGTGCTGTGTGCAAGTTCCAGCTACAGTAATTTTGTCCTGTGATTTTCTTCCAGGGAAAGATGATAAAGAAAGAGATCCTAGTTAAGAGGTTGTGTATCTGCCTAGTGCAGAATTGTCATTTAGCTCTGTACTGTATTTCCATTAATAAAGTAAAACTGTTTTTCCTTCAAAGTTGTACAGTCTCATTTTTTTGGCTTGGCCCTGATGCTGTTATTTTTATATTTGTGTAGAAACATAACAAATAGTTGTAGTAGTTTTTGTGGTTAATATAATTAATGTTACAGTTCAGTATGTTTTTCATTCTTTAATTCTCACTTCTGTTCGGATTTAAGGAACAGATACTGAAGATTGATGCCAACTATCATAGATTGTGTTGAATCATTTCTAATTATAACTTCTCTGACCCAGCTCACACAGGCAATGATTTTTGCACTTTAAGTTTAATTTAATTATAGCATGAAATCTTTTAATACATTCACATCTGAAGTTCTCTAGTCTCCATTGCATGGAGACTAGAGAATTGTCAACTGTCACCTCTGTTACCCTCCAATGCAGTCTTTTTAAATAAAAGAGTGGACATTCTTAATTCAAATTCATGAATGATTAACCCACACTGTTAAGGTTAACAGAAAATGTGATTATGAATCTACACTGAGTTGCCAGTTTGTTTGTAGCCTAACACGTAATGCAGCCTAATAAATCCTACCTTCATGAAGGCTATAATGTTCCTGTATTTGTGAAAGTGTTTTAGAGAGGTGTTTATTCAACTGTATGCTGATTGTTGAGGCTGCATTGCATGTTCCCATTTTTTTGTCCAACCCATTTATATCAATTAGGGTAGTCTAAATAACAGAAATACCATCTCCGAGTGACAAAGTATGTATTTGAAGATAAACATAGACATATGTGTAAACCGTACCAGCCAAGCCCAGTTTCAGTTGCTATTCTGAGCAGTTTGCTGCTCTACTGTTTGAGCTATGAATTACAGATCACTTTTAGCATCTTTAACACTGTTGAACCTTCCAGGAACTGACATTTTCACTTACAAGAGAGTAACAGTTTACTGCCGAGCAGTGTCGTCCACCACAGCTTTCTAATGAATCCCCACTACCTGCTGACCTTCTGAAACAGGATGATAAGTGTTGGGGGGCAAAGTCAAAGCTAAATTGAATAGGCTTAAAATACTGAATGGCTAGCCTTGAAAGGGGTAGAAAGCTCCACCCCCAGTATGATCTTATTTTTATCTCTGGTGTCTGCAAGAAACCATCCTAGCGATTGGGTAAGGATATATTCATAGCAAAGTGTGTTGCTATAGCCACAGCAAAACAAGAACATACCCGTTTGTCGACCAATTCAATGTTTTCAGTTTTGAACAAATGTGAGTCATAAGGAGTGTCTCAGTTAAAGATGACATCATCACCAGCATCATACATTTTCAGTCCAGCCAGACCTGCTCTGACTTGCATGTCTGCATCACTGTGATGTGTAAGTGTGACTGATATCTTCGGTTGCATAAAGTTACATCCAGAATTTTCCCTTCACCTCAGCAGATGTAGGAGAAGGGCTGGCAATTAAAATGACAGATTGGTCATAAATGACATTAAGCGTTGAAAACACTAATAGGAAAATATTTTTTACTATTTGGTATTTTAGTATTTTTTAGTAAGTAGTATTTTACTTTAAAGCAATACTATGAGACTTTTGAAAGCAAAAATGAGAGATAATCATAGATATGGGCGTAACAATGAACACTTTCAGACAGAGTGAGGAATGTGAAAATACAGAGACATTTCCTCAGCTCCAAGACAATAATCTATACTTTAGGTAGAGTAAATGTAATAACTATATCCTTTTTTAATCTGGAGCATCAGAAACCTTTCTCAGGTGCTTCTTAGGTTTTTCCACCATACTCCTAGCTGTTGCAGCCAACACAATCGCTACAGTTACCACCACCTTCAGCTCTGGCAAACCAATCATTGCTAGTTGATGTAAAACGCATCACTACTGGTATGCCAGCGTGGGAATGTCACCACAGACACCACAACTCCAGTACACTGCATAATACAGAGAGATTTACCTGGCAGTGATAGGCTTAATCAGCATTTTGTGAACTGGTTTGGCAAGGGCTTGAATGTAATGGCCAAAGATTTATATGTAAAAGTACCGCACTCTAGCTTTAAGTGGCCACTGTTCAGCAAAGTTACATAGGCTAGCTTTAAATTGACACTTGCGGTTTGGTCCTTGAAAGTAGGCCTACCACGGTTCAACACTAAAAGTTTGCTAATGCTGTCATTGTTAGCGATATGCCAGTCAGTATAGGTTGTGTGAGATAAAGGCCCACATAATGTTATATTACAGCTTGTGTTCATCGGCTGCTAAAGTAAGAGCCGCTCTATTAAAAGCATGTAGGTCTAAACATTTACTCTGAGATCACAAACTGATGGTTTGGTATTCACTCTTAACATCTGTTTCTGGTCTAATGTCGAGGCCTGAGTGGGAACCATTTATGTCTTGTTTGTCTTAAGCTTAAAGATCTCTATCCGCCCTACTCAAGAGAACAACTTTTAAGAGGGGGAAAAATGAATCTTTTACCAACATGTTTTTTATAGTTTTTTATTGTTATGTTATTGTTATGTTATATACAATTATATTGCTACACACTCACCAGACTTACCACATTATGTGTAACCATGCAAGTAAAGCCACATAAACAAAGCTACATGTCACAGTATTTGCTCCAGTCTGGCTGCCAGGTTTACTCTGCAATTCCACAGATACATGAGTTAGTAAGTGTGTGTGTGTGTGTGTGTGTGTGTGTGTGTGGTGCAATTACTTTTTTTAAACCTCATTGCATCACTTATTCCGTGGTGATTCTCCACCACCCCTAAACTATGCTTGACCACGTGGGTGGAATGGGATGAACTAGAGGGTCTCGTGCAGGGCTGATGGGGGGATTTCCTGCTCTTTGTACCCTGACACAACATGAAGACTGATCAGCAAAAAGTCCAGCTATAATGCATTTCATTTGAGCAAGAGTGATTGATTTTTGACATTGCAATGATTCAAATTTATCCAACTAAGTGACACTTCATGAATCTATAAATGTATGTATACTGTCAATAAATGTTTTGAAACAAACTTACATGTAGTATGCACATTTAAGTATGTCTTCTGTTTGTTTATGAATACATTTAGAAATTTTACTGAATTGCTTTCTGACACATACAAAGCACATAGCAGGATGATTTATCCTATTTAAGTGACATAGTTTACTGGGAGTGTGATATGCGTACAGACTTCATTGTGTAACGCCCTGTCATATATCTAATAGATATATCTAATAGAAGAAGCATCGAGCATTAAATATGATGCTTCACTGTCGAATCGAAGGTTAAAACTTGTTTGCGTGATTTTATTTTGTTGTGGCTTACATTTTTAGGATTAGTTAGACCTGAGTGCTGCATTTCTATGGAACGAATATCCTGCCATGTATCAAAACTGAAAATAAAGTTCTGAAAGGTTGAAACTAAGTGTTGGAAAACTCAAAATCTTACAAAAAAAAGTTTGAAGATTGCAGGCTTGGAAAAATAAAATCTCTGCAACATTTTTTTAAAGATGTTGCGCAAACCTAATTTGTCAGTGTTCTCCCAGTGTATGACTTTGTTTTCCAGGTTTGAAACCTTGTAAATGGTGATCTGAAAACTGGTGTGCAAATGTGTGAAAAAAGGTTTTGAAACTGAAAATTGAGGTTCCAAAACTTTATTACATACACACCAGCAGGGAGTAAGGAATAGTATAAATAACTCAGACTCGGTTGTCTGAGTTGGTGCAAATCTTTTCCTTAGCGTATTCTCTGTCTCTTCTCCCAATATGTCCACCATGTCCAAGAATCTACTTGCATGTGAAACTCTTTGTTTCACATGTGGATCTCATGGCTGAATCCAAGGTCAGTGGTGAGGGCAAGAACCCGATAGGGGGTGTGATCAATTTGCATGTTTTCTAAACATTTAGATTTAACATTTAACATTTAGATTTAACATTTAACATTGAGATATTCTTGTCACGAAATGCTTCCAGGTCCCTTCCAGCCTCATCAGGTCTTCTTGCACCAATATCCTTACAAAGTAATTCTACATATGACAGAATGAATTTATTTCATGCCTCATGAAGCATTATAAACATTTACTACATTTAATTTATGTGTGTGTGTATATATGTGTACAAACCTGGTACAAATGCTTAATGGTAGGTGTGACGGCCCCAGGACCTCTGCCAGGTTGTTTGTGTGTGTGTGTCTCTGTGCCTGTGTTTTGTTGCAGGGTGAACTTCCTGGTGGAGTGGAGCTGAGGCCATCAGGCACATCAGAGGCAGCTGGCCACTGTCTCCAGATTGCATAAATCCCAACCTTTCCTGATTGTTGCGGGGCTTGACTGATTGCTTTTTCCTGGCCCCCAGCACCACAGCGTCATGTTGTTACTTCTCTGTTTTGTTTAAGTTAACCTGGCACTATGTTTTGCCAGCCACATTTGTTAAGCTTTAAAATTATTTGTTATATTTGTTAAATTAAATTACTTTTGTTAATAAACATCCTTTCCTGGCAATCCCTTAAGCGTGGTTTCCTGTATTTGCTGTGGCCTCTGAGCCAGGCCATAACATAGGAGTTACAAACGTGTGAATAACCTAAAGGACGCATGTTTATGCATTAAATGTATAAACACACTAAAAATAATACAAAACTAATACATGGCTTATAAATGCTTTATATGAAGGGTCACACTTGTTTATAAATGTATGAAAAATGTTTTCCAGCAACATTAAAGTGTTTCTGTTCTGTGTGTACTGTACACCATTTAAAGCATTTGTTTTATGTTTTAGATAAGTTATGTTTGAAAAGTTTAACATCACTTTTCTCATCATATTTGAACATTTGTTCTGTAAGTACAAAGTGAATTCCTGGATTAGGATTCCCACAAAGAGGATGGGCAGACATCATCACTGACACACATTAAAGACCAATGGAAAACTAGCAGATGCTGTGTGACCTCTTGCTGTTGTCATATGAAAGGCTCATAACTCCAGTGTTGGTGATTTTTATATTCAAATGTAGTTTGGAAAGATTACATAAAAGACATTTTGACAAATGTTGAAAAGGGTTATGAAACATTTTCAACAATTTGACAATTTGATACTTTTGAAAATGCCTGAATGTTATAATAATTAACCAAACAATTCCAGATAATCTGATGTTTGGGGGGTAAATGCTTTTCAAAGTTTTATGATAGTGGTGATAGTGTGTGATACTTCACTTGTGTAGTGGAAAAACAGGGTATGATGGAGGAGGAAGCCTCTATCAGTAACTGACTGGGAGGACACCAGATTTCCTTTTGTCACTCTGTTTTTTTTGTCTGGTCACTTCCTGTGGAAAGGCCACATCTGACAAATTGTTGAAAATGTAGAAGAGGACCACTAAAGCTTGTTATTCATGATACTATGAGATAAAAATAGTACACTAACTGGTTTATAAGTACATTGTAATTAACGTGTACATGACTGTAGGGTGACTAAGCACTTAGAAATATTGCCCTGTATTGTGGGCACATGCTTCATGTGTTTTGTGATGTTTTTAGGGGCTGGGTTTGAAGGATGGTTGATGACAAATACCATGGGCAAACCCCTCTTCTCTGGTAATGCACTCTGTCCACACAACTAAGATGAATAACTGCAATGATGAGTGCATATCCAGTTTGTGACCATGTTTTCTTCTTCCAGGGGTTAATCAAAAGCAATGTTTTAGTCCAGCTAAAGCTCAAGTTTTTTCAAAATTATATACATGGATTTTTAAACTGTAACATCTGACAGATATGATTTACTAACATACAGTATGTAAGTTATTTAGAAGTAGACACAAGTAACCCTCTCTTTTGATCCCAAAAAGGCACACTGCAAGCCTCTGGGACGACAGCAGACCAGGATACAATGAAACAGTGGAACCACATTTTTTTTTATGGGGCTTTTCTCTGTACTGGTTCACGCCCCCTGGCAGGATAATGGCACGGTCCGTCACTGTTGCCATGACTGTGAATGCAATCATTAAGTTTCTCCTTTATGGAACAAAATCTGCTACTTTATCAAATGTGAACAGTGGTTCAACATGTTTTTCATTATACTATTCCCCCTTTTACATAATATAGCTTGCAATGCAATGTAGCACAAAAAATGACTTAGATTTATTAAGGTTGCATTAATAAAATCAGTCATTTCCATATATGGAAAGAATGGTTAACAAACCTTTACAGGTTTCTGCTCCACTGGTTCAAGGAGCCCATTCATTCAAGACCAAAAACATTTCGATCACTTTCCTGAGAATTTCCCCTCACGATTAATACAGTAGTTACTTTTACACGGTTCATTGATGGTAGATACTCTATTGGATTCTTTTCTCATGAAAGAAGGTTTTCCCTTATTTCCCCCCAGCGTACAAAAAGAGGCCCAGAATAATACACAATGATGAAAAGAAAGTCAGGAGGCAAAGAATGCAGCTGATTGTATCTTTATCAGTCGCCATTTCAGTCTGCAAACTGAATTCAACACATTGTATGCTCCTTGAACCACCTTTTTCACGAGTCTATCCCAGCAAAACAGCACATTAATAACACAAATGTATGGGCTTAAGGCTTCTCAAAAATCTGTAAATACTGCAATACTTAATAACACATGGAGGCAATGTTAAAGTGTTTATTCCAGTTTATTCCATACATAATAACAACAACAATAATAATATGGTGTTATTAATATTTACAATTCTTAAAAAAATGTGGCAGTAAAAAAAAAAAGTGCTTTTCATCATTGGATCTCGCCCCTATCGAGACACTGCTTAATTTTGTTGGCACGTCCTCCATGGGTCACAGGTGGTCTTTAAAAGATAGGCACGGTTGCATTTGCAGAGCTGGTGAAGAAAAAACTGTTTAGGTTGAGCTTCATTCACACCATTCATGCATTTTTGACTTCATATGTAATATCTATTTCACCTAAAAAAATAAAGTTGGATTTTTCCCTGAGAAATTGAATAACTAAACAATTTTTTAATATTTTTTTAAAGAGGCATTTTTGCGGTTTTACGGCAGTTGCTCTTGATAACAGTGAAAAGACAGGAATTGACAGGTACCTCGTCAGGTAGGCAATCTAAAGATTTTGGAACTGTAATTACTCCGGCTTCAGGTCTTCTCTGGTGTCATATGAGCTATAATGCCATCAATAAAGGAATCTGTGTCAGAATTGTTTAGCATTTTAATGTTAAAATTTTATTAGTTCACCAAATTATGTTTTATTGCATAGCATTCTGCAATGTTAGTGTTAGTCATTGAAACTTTGAGAGAATAATAATTTTTAAAGTAATTTTAAAGTAAGCTTTAACCTTGGCTTAATGCAATATATGAAGCTTGCATATAATTATAGTTAACAAATTATTCATGTGTAAGGAAGCTTCCCTGGCTGAAACTAAGCTATTTCATTTATCTGGATTACAAGTGAATTTCACAAGCAATGGCTGCATTAACATGAATATAAAGTTGCTATTTCGCAGTTAGCGCATTTGTCTCTGCACATTTATTTTGTCAAATTCAGCTCACATGAATGTCTTAACAAAAAAGTTGTCACATAAGTCTCAATATGCCAGCCTGTTTCTGCATGGTTTCCTGTTCAGTAACTTTATTGAACTTGATCAATAAAGACATCCTGATTCAATCCGGCCTGAAGGGAATTTTTTTTGCTTATGCTGGTTTCTATGTCACAGCCAGTTTTATAAAAAAATAATTTCCTGTCGACTTCCTTCATTTCTCAGCACAAGTCTGGAACACATACATCTAGATATCAGTAAATGGTTCAAAAACTATAAAACACTGAAGAATTGGGATCTGCTGCAGAATTAGCTAAGTAACTTTAAGTGCAGAAAGTGCAAAGAGAAAAAGCAAAAGAATGACACAAATCATAATCAAGTGAAGAGTCATGCATTAAAGAGTTAGAGTAAAACGTTGGACCTCACCCTTTTCTCTTCAGAAGAAACTTGTATAAAAAGATACCTATAGGTACAGCTGTAAAGAAAAGAGAACTATTGTATTCTGTATTTCAATTGCAACATTTTGTTTAATTGTGAAGGGGAAAAAAATGTACATTACCCAGCAGAACAGTCAACACCGTTACAGTCAAACCGACTGATGTATCTCCTGAAAGACATATGCAAAGTTAAATGCAGAGCATAAAAAATCACCCATGTTAACATATTAATAGGAGTGGGGCTCAATAACTTACCAATATACTTATTAGTATCTATAGCCAGGTTATCCTTGTCTGCAAGTATGAAACAGTATTATTAGTATGAAAACTATTTAAACGGCCATGGACAACAGCACTACCACAGGCTACATTAGAAACAGTATCAACACATAGAAGAAGGTATGTTACAAACTGATCATTTCACTTATTGATTTAAAGCCACTATCTGTTCAATCTTTTGTTGATTATAGTACCCTTCAAAATAATTTTGCACGTATGTGTTTGTAGGTAGAAAAAGTCGTATGTGTTGCTTTGAGCCGATGCAGCCAACGCAGAGCTGACGCAGATGGCCGCCCACCCAGAGCCTGGTTCTGCTAGAGGGTTCTGCCTGTTAAAAGGGACTTTTTCTTTTCCATTGTCACCAAGTGGAACTATATAACTAGTAGGGTCTAGACCTGATGTATACAAATACCCTAAGATCATAGGTGTCATTTACACTGGGGACTCTGGGGCCATGTCCCCACCACATTTTGAAATGGCTGATTTTGTCCCCATCACTTTTTGAAAGCATTTGTTAAAAATGTTCTGAAAAATAGCTCACACCAAGAAATGTTGACTAACAATTGAAAATGCTTTGAGAAAGATTTATTTCCACAATAAGAACACATGCAAAGCAATTTAAATATAGAGGAAACAAATGTGTCTAAAAAGTAACTGCCTAAAACAAACAAGTTGCTGATTACTGCATTATTATATGTTATACACTCACCTAAAGGATTATTAGGAACACCTGTTCAATTTCTCATTAATGAAATTATCTAATCAACCAATCACATGGCAGTTGCTTCAATGCATTTAGGGGTGTGGTCCTGGTCAAGACAATCTCCTGAACTCCAAACTGAATGTCAGAATGGGAAAGAAAGGTGATTTAAGCAATTTTGAGCGTGACATGGTTGTTGGTGCCAGACGGGCCGGTCTGAGTATTTCACAATCTGCTCAGTTACTGGGATTTTCACGCACAACCATTTCTAGGGTTTACAAAGAATGGTGTGAAAAGGGAAAAACATCCAGTATGCGGCAGTCCTGTGGGCGAAAATGCCTTGTTGATGCTAGAAGACAGAGGAGAATGGGCCGACTGATTCAAGCTGATAGAAGAGCAACTTTGACTGAAATAACCACTCGTTACAACCGAGGTATGCAGCAAAGCATTTGTGAAGCCACAACACGCACAGCCTTGAGGCGGATGGGCTACAACAGCAGAAGACCCCACCGGGTACCACTCATCTCCACTACAAATAGGAAAAAGAGGCTACAATTTGCAAGAGCTCACCAAAATTGGACGGTTGAAGACTGGAAAAATGTTGCCTGGTCTGATGACTCTCGATTTCTGTTGAGACATTCAGATGGTAGAGTCAGAATTTGGCGTAAACAGAATGAGAACATGGATCCATCATGCCTTGTTACCACTGTGCAGGCTGGTGGTGGTGGTGTAATGGTGTGGGGGATGTTTTCTTGGCACACTTTAGGCCCCTTAGTGCCAACTGGGCATCGTATAAATGCCACGGCCTACCTGAGCATTGTTTCTGACCATGTCCATCCCTTTATGGCCACCATGTACCCATCCTCTGATGGCTACTTCCAGCAGGATAATGCACCATGTCACAAAGCTCGAATCATTTCAAATTGGTTTCTTGAACATGACAATGAGTTCACTGTACTAAAATGGCCCCCACAGTCACCAGATCTCAACCCAATAGAGCATCTTTGGGATGTGGTGGAACGGGAGCTTCGTGGCCTGGATGTGCATCCCACAAATCTCCATCAACTGCAAGATGCTATCCTATCAATATGGGCCAACATTTCTAAAGAATGCTTTCAGCACCTTGTTGAATCAATGCCATGTAGAATTAAGGCAGTTCTGAAGGCAAAAGGGGGTCAAACACAGTATTATGGTGTTCCTAATAATCCTTTAGGTGAGTGTAGTTTTTTATTTATGAATGTTCTCCTCCCAGCTGAATTTTTTGTTTTCCTTTACATAAATAAAGACATTTCCACCATAAATTGGAGCAGAAAATGTCTCCAGAATGCAGGAAATTAAATGTTTAATGCTTCAATTTTCTGGGGGAGGACCTCTCATATATTTCAGCGTTTCCTTCTCGTCTCATTCTTGTGCATCATCATGTCTCGTGATCCAAGCGTATCATCCCACCCCTAATATGAGCACTTATGTCCCTACCACTTTTCAACACAAAGTGACGCCCTTGCCTGAGATAATTTCTGTTCTGCTATATAAATACAATTGAACTGAATGAAAATTAAATTCATCTCAATGCCTCAAAGTTGGATCAGTGAGGGGGAAGAAGATGAAAAACAAATACAGGTGAAACTCGAAAAATTAGCATATCGTGCAAAAGTTCATTTATTTCAGTAATTCAACTGAAAAGGTGAAAATATATTATATAGACTCATTACATGCAAAGTGAGATATTTCAAGCCTTTATTTGATATATTTTCGATGATTATTGCGTACAGCTTATGAAAATCCCGAATTCAAAATCTCAGAAAATTTGAATATTACACGAAATCAATAAAAAAAAGGATTTTAAATACAGAAATGTCAGCCCTCTGAGAAGTGTAATCACGCATATGTACTCAGTACTTGGTTTGGGCCCCTTTTACATGAATTGTAATTACTGCTTCAATGCAGCGTGGCATGGATGCTATCAGCCTGTGGCACAGCTGAGGTGTTATGGAAGACCAGGATGCTTCAATAGCGGCCTTCAGATCTTCTGCATTGTTCAGTTTCATGTCTTTCATCTTTCTCTTGGCAATGCCCCATAGATTCTCTATGGGGTTCAGGTCAGGCGAGTTTGCTGGCCAATCAAGCACAGTAATCCCATGGACATTGAACCAGGTTTTGGTACTTTTGGCAGTGTGGGCAGGTGTCAAGTCCAGCTGGAAAATGAAGTCAGCATCTCCATAAAGCTCGTCTGCTGAAGGAAACATAAAGTGCTCTAAAATGTCCTAGTAGACGGCTGCGCTGACTCTGGACTTAATAAAGCACTGTGGACCAACACCAGCAGATGACATGGCTCCCCAAACCAACACAGACTGTGGAAACTTCACACTGGACTTCAAGCATCTTGGATTGTGTGCCTCTCCATTCTTCCTCCAGACTCTGGGACCTTGGTTTCCAAATGAGATGCAAAATTTGCTCTCATCAGAAAAGAGGACTTTGGACCACTGAGAAACAGACCAGTTCTTTTTTTCCTTTAGCCCAGGTAAGACGCTTCTGACGTTGTTTGTTGTTCAGGAGCAGCTTGACAAGAGGAATACCACATTTGAAGCCCACGTCCAGGACCCGTCTGTGTGTGGAGGCTCTTGATGCAGTAACTCCAGCCTAAGTCCACTCCTTGTGAAGCTCCCCCACACATTTGAATGGCCTTTTCCTGACAATCCTCTCCAGGCTATGGTCATCCCTGCTGCTTGTGCACCTTTTTCCCTTCCACTGAACTTTCTATTAATGTGCCTTGATACAGCACTTTGAGAACATCCAACTTCTTTTGCAATTACCTTTTGAGACTTTCCCTCCTTGTGGACGGTGTCAAAGATGGTTTTCTGCACAACTGTCAGGTCAGCAGTCTTCCCCATGATTGTGAATTCCACTGAACCAGACTGAGAGACCAATTAAAGGCTCAGGAACCCTTTGCAGGTTTTTTGGATTAATTAGCTGATTAGAGTGTAACACTTTGAGCCTACAATACTGAACCTTTTCACAATATTCTAATTTTCTGAGATTTTGAATTTGGGGTTTTCATAAGCTGTAATAATCATCGAAATTATATCAAATAAAGGCTTTAAATATCTCACTTTGCATGTAATGAGTCTATATAATATATTAGTTTCACCTTTTAAGTTGAATTACTGAAATAAATGAACTTTTGCACGATATGCTAATTTTTTTAGTTTCACCTGTATATAAACTATGGAGGGAGACACATGTCTCAGAACATAACAGTTCTTTTACAGACAGAAAAAGAATTTAAACTTAGAGCCATAGATTACAATGTTAAAGGAATAGTTTGACATGTTAGGAAAATATGTTTTTTTACTTTCTTTTGCGATTTAAAAAATGAGAAGATCGATGACACTCTCATATGTGTCTGTTATGTATGTATGTAATATGAAGTTATAACCAGCAGCTGGTTAGCTTATCTTAGCATAAATACTGGAAATGGGGGGGGCACGGCTAGCCTGACAAAATCTGAAAAAATAAACAGAATAATCAGAATAATTTTTCCATTCTTTTTTGGACAGGATAAAAGTGACTTGTCAAGCTGAGGAGCCATTTCTGAGATGCATGCAGCATGCACATAATCCATTAATGCTACTAACCGATGTGCCTAAAAGGTTTTTAACTTAATTACATACTGATCAGCTTGTTGTACCTTGTACTGAAGGTGGGACAGTTGGTGCTGTTCCGGTTGTGGTACTTTTCTCTCCGTGAGCTGTGAGTGTGGATGCTTCTGTGACATATAAAGAAAAGTCTTAATAAACTGGATTCCTTCTAGTGACAGAGGTAGATTAACAATAGTTATTACAATAATAACTTTTACTCTTATCAATTATTATCTTTAAATTATTCAGTGTACAAATATTTTAATGATTTCTTGATTTCTGTTTGTAAAATATTTATATACCTTGTGCTGGAGTTGTAGAGGGTGTTACAATTTTTGTTGTTATTCTGTCTTCTGTTGTCATGGGCATCGTAGTGACAGGGAGAGGTGTCAAAAGGCCTAAAATAAAAAGTTTGTTTTTGTTTGAAACATTTATTTCAAAGCCATTAGTGGCGACAGTAGAGACAGAACTTTGTGTCCCACCAAAAAAGTGAAGGCCCCTTTCACCCCTTACAAAATGTGCAGAATGGTTTAGTCCACTGGCGGAGCACCAACGTGCACTGTTAGTCTTGTCTTTTGGGAAAAAATTGTGGTACCAAAGAAGAAAAGAAAGAAAAAATAGAAAACAAATTGATGGAAAACAGCTTTAGGCTAATTTCTTTCAAAAGACAAGGGAGAACAACTACTTTAAGAATGATTTGAGCTAATATCAGCTGTTGTTATAATTGAAGGCAGTCAGCCAGGGGTCTAATTTGAATTGGTGCTATATAAATAAAACTGAATTGAAGTGATATGTATAAAGTGATATTGTTGGATGGAGTTACCTTTGCATTCAGGAGGCGAAGAATCGTATTCACCAGTTTCGCTGCACATAATGCTATCTTTCCCAATCAGGGTGTATCCTTCATTACAGATGTACCGTATGATTTCTCCATATTTTGGAACATCTTGAGAATCCCATGAGCTTCTGCCATTGGTCACTTCACTCGGTTCATCACAAGTTACAACTGAGGAATCACACAAAGAGGTGTTTTCGCACATTCTTATCACAAAATACTTTAAAATAAAAGCAAATAATCCATATTGTTGTCTTATACTATAAATTGTGCTACTTGCTGACTGACAGAGAAAAAGGGCAAAAAAAGTCTGGGAACAGTGGAAGAAGAAGAACCTCACAAAGACTGAAAAAACAAAACTACATAAGCCATGTGTCAACCCACTTGTGCAAGAGGAGGGAAACAGAACTTGTCTTTTAAAATAGCTTTGTTGTAGGAATGTACCAAAAAACAATTGTTTTGTTGTTTGTGGCTGTGGGTTCAAAAAATGCAAAATAAGAGACATTTACTTTCACACTTAGCTTTTCCAGTCCACCCTCTGGCGTAGCAATGTTTGAAGCTTGATCCACTAATCTGGTAACTGTTGAAAGTAAAAAAAAATAAAGCAGGACTGTTTATTTAAGGCGGAAATACTGGAGAGCCATGATTTTGCAATGCAGTAGGGAGCTGATTTCCGTATTGAAACTCAATAATTACAGAGCTTAATCAAGAACTATGTATCAACAAGTCTCTCAATGTTGGCCATGTTTCTAATCAGTGAAACCATGATGTAACACTTTCTGGCCACAGCTCTGTTTGTCTATTCTTCGCTATGTTGTTTTCTTTAGAGACCTTTTCCATTAGCGAATCCATCTTGACTTCAGTCTTCAAGGTCTATTTGCCAGCAGCATTGTCTGATACTGTTTTTTATGTAAATGAACATTACTATATAGGGCTCCATGTCTGTTGTCATTGGAGCTGCTCCATATAGACGCTTGCTTCTCTAAATCCGAGACATATTTTTTCCAGATATGATTCAACAAGAAATTAGATGGGGGGATGATATCTTTTACATTTATACTCACCCTTTGTCACAAACTACTGTTATTACAGCACCAAACAGGGTACCATCGCTGGTATTGAAGCTCATATTCGGCTGAGGTTTAGGGAGACCACAGTCCTTCTCTGTAATATGAAAACAAACATGAGAACATTGCTGCTGGAATGTTATGCCTGGACATAAACCCCAAAATGGCGGAAAAAGTATGGTTGGTTGTCAAAAATAGAGGACTGTGTTTGATAAGTATCAATGGAGTTATAATGAAAGTAGACAGGACTCACTTTTGCAGGTGAGATCTAGTTCAGTCCAATTCCCATCAATGCAAGTTATAATCCCAGAGCCAGTGTCTGCAAGATATCCATTAACACACTCTAAAGTGACACTAATACCCTCTGGAAAATCATTAATTAGAAGCGTTTTGTCGGATAAGACCATATTTCCCCTTCCGTGAGGTCTAGGACAGTGAGCTGTGGAAAAAACAAAACAAAGAGGCAACATCAACAGCAACATCTTTTTGTTTCAAAATCAGACATGTGAAACAGCTCTAAAGCAAATATATACTGCTAATATCAGACTTACCATATAGTTAAGTCATGATATAATGCATGTGAGATGTTTAAGCTTTTGTCTGAAAAAACATCTTCTAATGAGGCACCCTTTATAAAGTTATATGTGTTTAGTTAGTAGTATTATTATTGGTTAAAAAATAATTTACTAATTATTTATGGGTATAAGCTCTCAATAAGCTTGGTTGTCAGGGAATTTCATTGATTTGAATGATGCAGATTTAAATGTCAAACCATTAATCAACCAAAAATAAATCCATCCATTCATCTATTATCTTGTCCAAATCTTAAATATTCAGAGGAGTAAACTTTATGATAGAAGATTTATCTTTTGTCTTGAAAGTCCATCTGACAAAGAATACTGTCATAGAATACTCCTACTGAGACGAAATTGTAGTGGGATTTAAAGTTCAATTTATAGTCTTATACGCTCCCACTTTATTAGGTAGGCCTACACCAGTAGCCTATAATATATATGTTTACAACTGAGGTCATAAGCTAAAGGCGGTGTTGTGCTGGACCACGTTATACTGCAAGGTGTCTTATACATGAGGTGGGGCAGAATATTGAAGACGCCTCCGAACATTATGCAGTCCAGTACAACACCATGACATCAAACTCAAATAGTGTCAACAAAAAAAATACATTATAGGCAACATAGTAAACTTCATTGCAGGAACTGTACACGTGTACCAGGTAGTCCGCTATTCAGACTCCTTAAATTAAAAAAGAAAATCACAAATATTTCATAGAAGCTGGCATTACAGTAAGAGACAGTTGTTGTTCTGTGGAGAGTGGAGAAGCCTGCCTTGCTGGAACTTTCCTCTGATTTCGTACGTTGATAAATATTATCTATTTAACCACACTGCCAGGCTGATGTTATATCCTACTGACCTGTTGCCTTCAATACAAAGAGGTATAGTAACAGCAGTCGCTGGACTCTTTGCTGTCCACAGGTGTTAAGTAAAACTTCCATGTCGTGCTGCACAAGGAGAGAAAAGATCCTGATCCAGAATCTCCTTCAGTCCAACTTCTTCAGAGAGGCCACGTAGAGAAGCGAGTCGCTCCTCTGCCGGTGAACAGTTGTCCTCTCGCAAAACGCCCAAATACTGCTCTCATCGTCTGCGATCAAGTTAAGAGCCAGAATGACAGGAAGTGAGATAGAAATGCCTTCATAATAAAAGCAGATACGTTCTCCTCCTAAAAAGCACGAGTTTATATTTTATCCCAATTAACAACACACTGCTCCCTAAAAGTACAATTTAGTCACAGATATTTAGCGTTTCAACACAACATCTTAGAATACAAAGTTTAGATCAATCATACTGTTGAAGTCTGTAGTAGAATTACTTGCATATTGCATCCCTGTAGCTATTTTTATGTTTCCATTGTTTTATTTCTTATATATCTTTTTATGTGTCCTCATGTTGTTTGTTTTGTTATTCGTGTGTGACTTGACTGCTGTAGCCTACTAGTACAATTTCCCACTGGGACGAATACGTCTATAAAATCTTCCTTCAAAAGCATGGGGTGTTGACAGGCAGGATAGGATGCTTCGTATTTAAAGGCGTTTATCTTGACATGTGAGCCAGCGTCGGATAGCAAAAAATCTCAGACATAGGTTTCAGGGTAAACAAAGACTATAAAAGTTAAAAGATGCTAGTTATGAGCAGTAAATAAACACAGACTTCTAGTCTGTCCACCAGTTAGAACAGCTCAGTCGTCTCACCTCCTGTGAGAAGTGGAGATGTCTCCCTGAGTGTTGCGATGGCAACACGCAAAAATATTATGGGTGTTCCTGGAAATAAGGGGTATTCCCTCCCTGGATCTTCAAATGGGGAAAGCCTTTATTATTCTATCGCTATTCTATCTATTTTATTTTGGTACAAACCACAAATTTGAGAGTCTAACCAAGAGAATATGATAAATCTCATAATAATTGCATTTCAATGCATGCCTTGGGAAATAACAACCACAATGATGATAATAATAATTCAATAGATATAAGTGAAATAAATTAGGGATTGTGAAACAGCAGTGAGGATTCAATTGTTTGTCATAGTAGTTTCACTTTCTAGGGTTTGTGTTATTGTCATGGATACATTCCACAGTTTTCTTCAACAAGGGGGCTGTGCCTCACTCACATACTGGGGTAAATTCCAAGGAGTTCACCACCCATTTTTAACCACAAGTCTGTTGACAGGGGCCGATTCCTTTCTCCACGCAGAGTTACCACAGAAACCCACCTAGAAACCTATCAACAAAAAGCGTTTAGTAACCCCTGTCTGTACTCTTTAGTGAGTGTTTTTCTAAACCAATGAAGAAACACCAGGGTAGTGGATACTACACATTGCATCACCATAAAGAAGAAGCTTGATTTTAATAGTTTAGGTGTGGTTTAGGTGTGCCCTAGCACACACCGAAACCGGATGTAAAGCCAGTAAAATGTGATTTGGAAAAATGTGGTGCACCACCTGAAAAATGTGCAGGTAATTAATGCTAGTTTGCCAAGGAACTTTTCATGTTCAAAGCCTCCAAACGCTGTGGCAGAGCCTGCTTTTCTTATCTCTCCAAACACTCTGTTCAAGTGAACGATTAAGGCACCTCCCTTCTCAGCTGCCAGAAGAATGTAACTGCATCTCTTCATGTCTAATAATGTTCTCAACTTAAACGTTAATATCTGTCCTGCATAGTTTACTTGCCTTTACCGTGCTCAGGCATACCAAGGATGTAATGTAAAGAGTAGCAGGAACATTTTACTCCACACACTATACATACTGTATATCTCTATTACAGAATCAATGTTACCATATAAAAGGTTTCATTTTGGAGGACTTTCTCCCCTGATATCTGCATTTCATATAAATAAAGGGCCAAAAGCTGTCAGAAATATTATTTTTCACAAGAAAAAGCTCACTGTCACCATAATGATCTCTGCAGAAAACAGCTTTTAATAAAAAACCTAACCCAAAAAACAATTACCCCTAACCCTACAATGATTAACTGAGACAAGATATTTTTTTCACATCTGAATTGATGCTTGCCGTCCACCATGTACACAACACTAAACTGCAAGTCAGTGACATCTAGTGGTGTAAACGATAAACTGCATTAAAATTGTAAAAACTGACTAAAGGTACTAATAGGATAATCATGATGAAACAAAAATCATATGGCATTGTTTTCTTCCAGTGTGAAACAAGACAGCAGTTTCCTCCTTATTTATAAAACCATAAAACCAATATCTATCACATGAGTTCTGCTCTCTGACATGACAGCAGAAACACACACACATTTCTTTTTACTTAAGAACTGACATTGTTCACAAGTACTGCAGGAGTTCGAAACATAGCAAAAATATGTTTTGTATGTGTGTGTTGGGTATGGTGAATTAACACCAGGTGAAAGGCACTGGTGATCAATGTCACAAACTTGAATAAGAGAAAAGATTTTTTTCTTCACATCTCTAACTTTTCATAAGCTATAGGTATCAGCAACTGCTTGTTACCGTCTTAGATTATTGTTGCACAGATGGGAACAAATCTGACCCATCATCTGATATTTCCATATTAATGCAGTGTGTGATTGTTTTAAGACAGAAAAGCCAATAAAAAGACACACATTTGGGTTAGAGAAGAAACACAGACTGTTACATTTCCTGAAAAAAGAAAATGTATAGTCAACAAGTCAAAAACAAGGTTTAAAGACAACAGCTCTGTGTAGAACATTTGCCTTGGCTATGAAAGGGTCAGTACAATCTGATTCCACATATCATTTTAAGCCTGTCCCTGAAATAAAACATACATTCTGTCATATTCCAGCCATTTAATTAAGCTGTTTCGTCAATTATCACACCATATGCAATTGCCAGACATTTTGTAGCTATTAAGGCTGCTCATCTATAGCTGCAAGTTCTGAATGACTGAGCAGGTCTCATCCAAACCAGGGTCACAGTCTCTAACATGATGAAGTGCAGAGGGTTTTAACAGCCATAGCAGCATTAAACGTTTTGCAGTAACACCTGTTAGGGATATTTCTAGTTCAGCATGTGCCATTTATTCAAGTGCTTCAGTTTTATGTAAAATATACAGTAGGTTAATTTATCAGACATAATCCTTACGTCTTTCATTGAGGATTTGAAACCAGTCTTGTAGTTTCACTGGAGCTCTGAACCAATATCATTTGTGCTCTCACTCCAAATACCGGCCCATGATTCATGCCTGATTGTGAAATATGGAAATTTAATGGACATGAGACATATGTGTCATGAGATGCCTCTGAGCTTTCTCTTGTAATTGAAAAAGCATCTACTTTGTGCAGTCATGCTCTGTCTGAGCTCAGCCGAGAAAAGCTATGACAGCTGGAAACCTGCCATAGTAACAGTGGCTTTTGCTGCTATGTCAACTAAAAGTACAGCATTGTTGAACTGTAGTGAGAGACAGATTGTAAAGAAAAAAATGTACATCACCCAGTAGAACTGACTATAAGAAGTGTATATCCTGAAAGACACATGCAAAGTTAAATGCAGAGCATAAATAATCACCCATTTTAACATCTTGATAGGAGTGGGGCCCTACGGAGGGACACACGTTTGAGAATATAAAAGTTTTTTTAAAGAGAGTAAAAAACATCACAAACTACAGCATATCTTGGAAAGCATAACTAGAAAGTACGCTAAATGTCCTTGGGCAAGTAATTTAACGTTCTCTGACATACAAATCGTGGCTAGTGCGTGTATGGATCAGCACAAGCCACCTTGTTTCCCCATAAATAGAGTCAGAATTTCTTTCTGCTAGGCTACACACAAAACCTACAGCTAGTGGACCATAAGGAGTATTCACTCTATTTGACAAAACTTGTGCAGTGCTTGATGGCGGCTGGTGCTGAAACAGATCTCAGTCATAACAGCAACAGCAGCCTACTCACATAATCACTTCCTCTTAAGTGATTGTGCCAACAAAATAAAAACCCAAGAAAGTTTTTTTGCAGGAATGCTTTATTTCGAGTTGAATTCAGAGATTTTACTTTGAAAAGTTTTGAAAGACATTCAAAAGACTATGTGTTGTGCTTGACACACCAAAAAATTCTCCAGGAAACGTGATTCCCCTGAATGAGAAGCGCAGGATGTAAATGCCCGCTTAACCCACCCTGGGTTGATCTTAGTAATTATTTCCTTATATTTTGTTGGTTGTGTGTTTGTATGGAGTTTGGTTTTATTGGAATTATGTTGTAAACAATGGGCCCATCACTCCTCGCAGTTACCAGCAATTTCCACCAGTGGGCAGTGTAGTTTTGCCACTGGGCTCAACTGACCCCGGTAAGGCTGTAAATAGACCCCGTGCTTGCCCTCGGAAGGAGCGGAAGGAGGTGTGTATGGTTGTTTATGTGCGGGTGCAGCGGGATGTGAAGTTGTTCATGTGGGTTATTGTTGAGAGTTGTTTATGTATGTATTGACGGAGAGCCATTTGGCTTTGAGGTATTAGTTCACTGTGTGTTTTAAGGGATATTATGTAAAGTGGGATTGAGTAATAGTAGTTTAATTCGTGTATTTTATTAGGTTTATTTTAATTGCATGCTTGATTTTAGCTAAAATAATATGTTTAGGTATAAAATTACTCATGTTTGTATGTTTTGTATAGGCTATCTCTAGTTTTCATGGTACTACGGCATTTTGGACACGGATGATGATAAAGAAATAAAAGAAACCTTAAGGCATCAGTCAAGGCTCCGCATCATGCTTTATCCCCGGCGGGCAGTTACACAGGACTTTACTCAGCCTGGAGATTGTGGGGAAATGAAGTGAAAAATAACGTCCTTAGGTTGATGGATGTAGATCAACCGCCGGGACGCACACCCTCCACCACATGTTTTACTGTGAGCATAGTTAATTTGTTGAAGAGGGGAAACAAATGTTCGAGCAAGGGGGAACGAACTCACATCCCCCCGACAGAGAGACCTGTATAGCTACTACTGACTGAGCTAACCAAGAACCCACACATTGCCTATTGACTACCCCTGACCTACAGTATTAATAACATGTCAATGGTGGAGATCTTGCTAGATTTTGTTTCCCTAGCGCTTCCCTAGAAATTAACATAAAACATAAAAGTCTTAGAACACATTCATTACTAACATATATCAAAACTGCGTGATAACCATACCTCCGTTTCAACATTACTACCACATCGGAGCATATAAATTCTGTCCCCCGTATGCGCTCCCCGCCATCGCTGCTGCAGAGGCCCTCTCAGCACTATTCTCTACTGCTTTCAGAGGCGGTCCTAACCTCCCTGGGGCCCTAAGCAAAATAACACTCACTACAATCCTTCCTTATTTAAAACATACTCGCTCCATAATAGGCCTGAATGGAAACCCCTTCTAGAAAAATACATTGCTGGTTTGACTGGACCTGTGCACACTAACTCAGTATTCAAAAAGTCTGTTAAGACTGGGGGCCAATCTGTTGGATCCTTTGGTGGAACAGCAACTGTTCTGTTGCTGTGTTGGGAAAGTTACTCAGAAATTGTATTACTAGTTACTTATTATTCTGTAAAAAAGTAATATTACTTTACTTATTACTGGGTGATAAAAGTAAGTACTTAAGTTACTCGTTATTACTTTCGAGTGATACATGATTTCATTTATAAAACAAACAAAAGGGTGAAACATCCGGGGGGGGGGGGTGAATACCTTTTATAGGCACTGTATAAGAGCAGTATAAACTATTTTTACAAAACGTTACGTTAACGCCACTTTCTCCTGAGAGTCCAAGCATCAGTGACTGTAGCTGCCAGAGTTTCTTTCTGTAAGTTTCACATTACTGTGCTGCTTCAGCAGATGCTCCAATAAATCAGATGTAGAAATGTTCGCTGTTGAAAGCTTTTTGCTTGTCACACAGAGTTTACAATAGAGGACGATGTTCTTTGCATCTTAGACTGTGACACAATAATGGCTCTACTTACAACTGTGGAAAGAACGCCTCTCCCCTCTGTTCTCCTGTCTTCCTTTAGTTTTTCTGTAACTGCTGACATGAATCACCTGATTGGGGCGGCCGTAAGGATTAGGCTGGGAACCGGAGGGTTGCCGGTTCGAATCCAGCTCGGACCAGTGTTGCGGAGCGTGGACTGGTAGTCCACCTCCTGGGCACTGCCGAAGGAGGCCTTGAGAAAGCCCCTGAACCCCCAACTGCTCGGGGCGCCACTCTGACATCTCTCTGTGTGTTGCTATGGGTCCTGTTTGTGCATGTGTGTGTCTTTCGGACCTGTGTGTAAATGCTAACATAATAACAGAGTGAAAACATAGTTTCCCCTTGCTAATTAATAAAGTATGTCTTCTTCATCTTCTTCTTCATAAGGTCAGGTGCCGCTGACTGACAATATTACTGTTTTAGAAAGGTAATTAGTTACACTACTAGTTACTGGAAAAAGTAATAATATTACAGTAACTCATTACCAGGGTTGGGGAGTAACAGATTACATGTAACAGCATTAAGTAATCAGGATACAAAAATTTTTTAACTGTATTCAGTTACAGAAAATAAAAACTTAATCAGATTACAGGTACATTTTTAAAAATCTGGGATTACTTATAGGGATTACTTTAAGCAGAAAGTTTCCATGAAACAGAAAACGCAGTGTTATTTGTCTCCATATATGTTTTTTATATACAGTCTATGGTATATGTACGTGTTTCTGTAAAAACACAAAGCAAGGGAAGGACGTGTCGGAGGTATTGATTGGCGTTTACAGTCGCCAGTAGCACCAAATGTGTGTTTACGCCCCGACCCCATGCAGACTCTGTGCAGACTGGTTCCAGCTCTCAGTGAGAGAACACAGCAGCTGGACCAACACAGCCTCAGAGACCGACAGAGGCCAGTTTGACCACTGGGGATACAGTACGAAGGTGGGTTTCTTGCCGGGTTTGCCTCTTGGCAACCCGGGGTTGAGTAAGCTAATAGCACCGCTAGCAGCACGGCTAACTGACCGAAGTAACCAGCCACAGATACAGGCAGATAGGTTTGCAGTTTAGCAAAAAGTAAAGCTATCACAGAAGCTCTGTGTAAATCATCTCAGTAAGTTACTGGATTCCCTGTTGGTCGCTGAGGCTGTGTTCGGTCCTGTTCATGCTGTGGTCACTGGGAGGCTGCTGAGCGAGGTTTTGTTGCCCGCTCGCCTGGCTACGGTTACAGTCTATGGTAAACGCTAACATACCCCCGGTGCTCCGATCTCCCTGTACAGGCAGAGTAAGCTAATTTGACCAGTGGTTGCACAGTCAACTGAGCTACTAACAGCAGCTAACAGCTGTTAAGTAACTTCAGCAACAAGTAAAGCTATCTGTCCATCAGGACACTCTGTGAATCACAGAGCTGAGGCAGAGCAGCAGGGGGACATCAGAGAGAAAACTAGAAAAATATTTTCTCCATATTTCTAGTATTTCTCCATCAAATATGATCCAGTTTCACCAGAATCAGTAAAGAAAGTTGTTTTTGTAATGTAATCAGTGTAACGCGTTACTGCCCAACACCGGTGCCTGTGTCCACCAAAACATGTAGAGTGAGACTGCCATGAGATTTTGCGGGAGAGGAAATAACTCTGCGAGGAAGCACATTGTTTTGTTTAAGAGCTGGGATGTGCTCGGTGTGGTGTTTGTCCCATCCCTCCTGCACTGTGATTGGACGGCTGGGTAAAAACTGACAGTAATGAGTGCTGCGTTTTTCCCAAAGTTCCGGAAAAACACTCTCAGCGCCTCGTCATGCTGCTGGCGTTTTTACCATGTTGTAAAAACCTGGCACTCCCAGAGCAATCAATTAAAAAAAGACACTGGCCTCAGGAAAAAATGCTTTGGTGGACACACATCTCTGGCTTTGCTTGTACTGGCTGAGGCTGCCTGTATTTCAACTTGGTCTGTGTGACTTGCTAAAGTCGTCTGTAGCCTACTGGGTTTGTGCTAGTATTGGCTGAGGCTGGATTTGGATTAACTGTGCTTGTACTGTCTTATGATCCAGTATGTACTCTACTGACAAACTTTAGCATAGCCCCTGAAAATTATAAATAATACTTTATTGTTATCAGCTGCATCTGGCCCATTCAAACTGGCTCCCCAGGTTTACTTTAATACATTTTCAAAGGGAAAATTCTATTTATACTATGATTTGATTAAATATGTGATGCTTATTATGTACCAAGAGATGTGCATCCATATATCCCTGTCTGCCCAGCTAATCAACATATTAACAGTCAATAGTCAATGCCATTGCTTTCCATATTGCATTAGTCCAGATTTGTAACTACACTTTGACTGAGAGAAAGATAGACAGACAAATGTAAAGTCACTTTACATTTTTGGCAGGGGATAAATGTCTTCCTTCCTCCCTTAAAAACGTTTTTCTTCCTTCTAAATGTAAATGTAATGGTGACAATAAATCTCCCGCCAAACATTTGTCATGACTGGGATTTGAACCTGAAACCTTCTGCATGAAAACAATTTCATTGCCCCTGCACCACACAAGTAAGTGGGGCTTATCCACCAGCAATAAACTTTCACCTGCTTAATTGTCAGCACATTACATTGGCGTTTACTGATATAGCTGAAGCTTTTATTTGGAACCCACACAACCCACAGCGGAAGATAAAAGTGTCTACCAAATGAGAAAATGTACTTTATAATTACTTATTAAACATTTAAAAATATTCCAATTTCATGTACATAATAAAAAGTGATGGCTTATGACTGGCGGACTAATCAGCTTTTCGCACATATATTGTTTTTTAGACACTTTAATGTTTAATTGTTGTCTCTATTGACTAACTCGCCCCACATACGTACTCAGTTTGCGCATATACACATACTTCATCTGACGTATATACACTCGCTTCGCACATATATACCTACACACCTTGCGCATACATACATACTCACCTTGCACACACATACAAGCATGGTTCTCTTCATATGCACTGACTCCAGCTGCAGTCCATTCCTTGTGAATCTCCCCCACATTTTTGAATGTTTTTCTACCACATCTTTTCCTTCCCTTCGCCTCTCTATTAATGTGCTTGGACACAGAGCTCTGTGAACAGCCAGCCTCTTTAGCAATGACCTTTTATGTCTTGCCCTCCTTGTGCAAGGTGTCAATGGTCGTCTTTTGGACAGCTGTCAAATCAGCAGTCTTCCCATGATTGTGTAGCCTACAGAACTAGACTGAGACCATTTAAAGGCTTTTGCAGGTGTTTTGAGTTAATTAGCTGATTAGAGTGTGGCACCAGGTGTCTTCAATATTGAACCTTTTCACAATATTCTAATTTTCTGAGATACTTGATTTTTTCATTAGTTGTCAGTTATAATCATCAAAGTTAAAAGGAATGAACACTTATAAATATATCAGTCTGTGTGGAATGAATGTATACATTATACAAGTTTCACTTTTTGAATGGAATTACTGAAATAAATCAACTTTTTGATGATATTCTAATTATATGACCAGCACCTGTATACTGTAAGGAGATGGGGAGCATGTTGAAAATCCTATATCATGCCATCTTTTTTTAAGATATCAGAGGTAGCCTATTCTGATTGTCAAAAATATCAAAAAGAAATCATTATTAGACTATCAGCCACCGTCTCGACAGCATGCCCAACAGCAAGGTTGCACAGATTTATGGCCGTGGAAACAGACGACGCTTGTGGGTCATACGCATGCGCAGAACCGCTAAGTAGCACATCTTGATAGGAAGCATAAATCAACAGAACACCGGATCCTGCTGAACAGGATCTGGGACCTCCAAGATTGGGACAGTCACCCATTTCATTGTCATCTGCAAGCCCCACATATACACAGATGCACTGTATGCTGGCAAGAGGTTTAAAGGTGTGGTAGAATACTCATTTTCAGGTTCATACTTTTTAAAAATTATTTTTAGGGTTTCTACTAGGGGTGGGAATCTCTGGTCACCTCCTTCTTCTCTCTAATAACCAGTTTTAAGACTCTTCTGAAAACTGAAATATAATTTAACTAGTATCAGGATGTACAGTATGTGTACAGGACAGAGCTGTACACCAGTTTAACTTGTACTTGATGTTCTCAACCCTGGACAACTAAGTAGTAATGGCATACAGCTACTTACTTTATTTACTAGACCGCGTGACCTAACTTAGCAGACAAAACACGTGCTGTACAAGGGAGATGTTGCGCTAACTGCCTGCATTTTCCAGCAGTTAGGGAAACAACAGACTTTCATTAACGGACACACTGACCTACACTGCACGTTTACTACCACACTGAAACTTACTGCTAATATTTTTCTCTGCTAACTTTCACCGTCATGTTCTGCTGCTCCCTCTCTCTTTCGTTTGGCCTCACACAGAGGATCCACAGGGAGCTGCCAAGCCTTTAGTGTCATGGCGCTCGCACAATGTGCGAGTTAAAATCATTACTTGCGCATTGATATTCATGATTGTGTGACACCAAGTAGGGTAGTTATTTATTTTGCAGCGGTGGTGTGCCGAATATAGGGGGGAACACTGGTCTCTGTTATTTGTGCGCCACAGACGGTCCAGGCGCTGCACTTCCGCAAGTGGGAGTTCGGCGTTTTGCGTTCCGTCAACATTATGTTACGTTATCAATTAACATTTAAATAATAGATTTTTTGATTTGGTAATCGAGTTAGAATCAATTTTTTTCTCCCACCCCTAGTTTCTACTAGAAAATGTTTACATGCTGCAATGTTCAAAAAACACAAATTTCTCATACTGTCCACTTCTTCAGCTCCTCGTTTCACCCTCTGAACATTCTGTTTTAGCTCCTGTCTCTTCAAGGCCCCCCTCCCTGAAAGCCCACTTGCTTCTGATTTTCCAAATTCCCGAAGTGTGTGATTTAAAAATGGTCAGTCAAGTAGAGTATTTGTCAATAATGAGTTAAACCATGCAAAACTATCTGTGTGGTCCTTACATAATGTAAACAATACTTGAATTGGTGCGCTATAAAAAAGATTATTTTGAACTGAATTGATATGTATTAAGAGATATTTTTGGATGGAGTGTGCTTTCCTTTGCATTCAGGAGGCGAAGAATCATATTCACCAGTTTCGCTGCACATAATGCTAGCTTTCCCAATCAGGGTGTATCCTTCATTACAGATGTACCGTATGATTTCTCCAGATTTTGGAACATCTTGAGAATCCCATTAGCTTCTGCCATTGGTCACTTCACTTGGTTATTCACATGCAAATAATCTATACTGACTGACACAGAGGAAAGAGAAAAAGCACAAAAAACTTCGGGAACAGAGGAAGAAGAACAATGTCACAAAGATTGAAAAAACAAAACTACATAAGCCATGTGTTAACCCACTCGTGCAAGAGTAGAGAAACAGAGCTTGTCTTTTAAAATAGATTTTGTTGTAGGAATGTACGAAAAAACAATTGTTTTATTGCTCCTGGCTATGGGTTCAAGAAATGCAAAATAAGAGACATTTACTTTCACACTTAGCTCTTCCAGTCCACCCTCTGGCGTAGCACTGTTTGAAGCTTGATCCACTAATCTGGTAACTGTTGAAAGTAAAAAAAATAAAGCAGGACTGTTTATTTAAGGAGGAAATACTGGAGAGCCATGATTTTGCAATGCAGTAGGGAGCTGATTTCCGTATTGAAACTCAATAATTACAGAGCTTAATCAAGAACTATGTATCAACAAGTCTCTCAATGTTGGCCATGTTTCTAATCAGTGAAACCATGATGTAACACTTTCTGGCCACAGCTCTGTTTGTCTATTCTTCTCTATGTTGTTTTCTTTAGAGACCTTTTCCATTAGCGAATCCACCTTGACTTCAGTCTTCAAGGTCCATTTGCCAACAGCACTGTTTGATAAGACAAGACAACTGCTTTTGTTAATGAACATTACTACTGAGGGCTCCCTGTGTGTTGTCACTGGAGCTGCTCCATATAGACGCTTACTTCTGTAAATCCTAGACATTTTTTTTTTTTCAGTTATAATTCAACCAGAAATTAGATTGGGGAATTTGATATCTGGCCCTGCATTGGACTGGCGACCTGTCCAGGGTGTACCCCGACCTTTCGCCCAATGTAAACTGGGATTGGCTCCAGCCCCCCGCGAACCTGTACGCAGGATAAGCGGTTGACGATGGATGGATTTGATATCTTTTACATTTATACTCACCCTTTGTCACAAACTACTGTTATTACAGCACCAAACAGGGTACCATCGCTGGTATTGAAGCTCATATTCGGCTGAGGTTTAGGGAGACCACAGTCCATCTCTGTAATATAAAAACAAACATGAGAACATTGCTGCTGGAATGTTATGCCTGGACATAAACCCCAAAACGGCAAAATTATGGTTGGTTGTCAAAACTAGAGGTCTATGTTTGATAAGTATCAATGGAGTTATAATGAAAGTAGACAGGACTCACTTTTGCAGGTGAGATCTAGTTCAGTCCAATTCCCATCAATGCAAGTTATAATCCCAGAGCCCGTGTCTGCAAGATATCCATTACCACACTCTAAAGTGACACTAATACCCTCTGGAAAATCATTCATTAGAAGCGTTTTGTCGGATAAGACCATATTTCCCCTTCCGTGAGGTCTAGGACAGTCAGCTGTGGAAAAAAAAAAACAAAAACAGAGGCAACAACAACAGCAACATCTTTTTGTTTCAAAATCAGACATGGTGAACCAGCTCTAAAGCAAATATATACTGCTAATATCAGACTTACCATATAGTTAAGTCATGATATAATGCATGTGAGATGTTTTTAAGCTTTTGTCTGAAAAAACATCTTCTAATGAGGCACCCTTTATAAAGTTATATGTTTTTTAGTTAGTAGTATTATTATTGGTTAAAAGTTATGATAGAAGACTTATCTTTTGTCGTGAAAGTTCATCTGACAAAAATTTGTTGTAGAATACTCCTACAGAGACGAAAATGTAGTGGTTTTTAAAGTTGAATTTATAGTCCTATACGCTTCATTAGCCACTTTATTAGGTAGGCCTACACCGGTATCCTACAATATATGTTTACTATTGAGGTCATAAGCTAAAGGTGGTGTTGTACTGGACCACATTATACTGCAAGGTGTCTCTGTTTATACATGAGGTGGGGCAGAATATTGGAGACACCTCCGAACATTATGCAGTCCAGTACAACACCATGACATCAAACTCAAATAGTGTCAACAAAAAAAATACATTATAGGCAACATAGTAAACGTCATGGCAGGAACTGTATAGCGTACCAGGTAGTACGCTATCCAGACTCTAACTCAGACACCTTAATTAAAAAACTTACCAATGTTAAATCTGTATTATTTTCTGAGGTATGGTTTCATAGAAGCTGACATTATAGAGACAGTTGTTCTGTGGAGAGTGGAGCAGCCAGCCTTGCCGGAACTCTCATCTGACTTCGTACGATGATAAATTTATCTATTTAACCCGATAGCCTACTGACCTGTTGCCTTCAAGATAGAGGTATAATAACAGCAGATGTTTGACTCTTTGCTGTCCACAGGTGTTCAGTAAAAATTCCATGTCGGGCAGCAAAAGGATCCAGAAAGTATCTCCTTCAGTCCAACTTCTTCAGAGAGGCGATACAGAGAAGCGAGTCGCTCCGCTGCTGTTGAACAGTTGTCCTCTCGCTAAACGCACCGCTAGGGTCCACATTGTCTGCGATCCAGTTAATAGCCAGAATGACAGGAAGTGACGTTCTCCTCCCAAAAAGCACGCGTTTATATTTTATCCCAATTAACACACTGCTCCCTAAAATAACCATTTAGTTAGGCCCTACTCTATATTGCCAAAGCTTTAGGACACCTCTCAGAATCATTTATTTCAGGTGTTCCAATCTATTCCATGGCCACAGGTTATCAAGCACAGGCATGCAGACTACTTCTACAAACGCACCTCCCTTCTCAGCAGCCACATACGTAGGTTATGGATCCGCTTATTTTTAATGTTTGATAATGTTCTCAACCATATATCTGTCCACGGCTAGTTCACCTGCCTTTACCGTGCTCAGGCATACCAAGGATGTGATGTAAAGAGTAGCAGTAATGTTTAACTACACACACTATGCTGTATAGTTTTTGCGGCCAGTAAGCTCAATCTTACAATAATGATCTCTTCAGAAAACAGCTTCTATCAAAAAACCCTAACCCAGAAAAAAATTGCCTACCCCAAACCCTACAATGATTAACTGAGACACAACATTTTTTTCCACATCTGAATTGATGCTTGCCCTCCAACCATGTCCACTTAACACTTAACTGCAAGTCAGTGACATGTAGTGGTGTAAAATATAAACTGCAAAAACTAATGAAGGTACTAATAGGATAATAATGAAACAAAAATCACATGGCATTGGTTTCTTCCAGTGTGAGAGTCAGTGCAGCAGTTTCCTCCTTATTTATGAAATGAACAGAAAGCAATCAACAAGTATCTGTCAGAAGTTCTGCTCTCCGACATTACAACATTAAAACAATGTTGTTTTTTGTTGTTTTTTACTTAAGACGTTTGACGAACTGACATTATTGACAAAGTAGGCTACTACACGAGTTTGAAACAGTAAAAGTATGTTTTGTATGTGTGTTGGGTATAGTGAATGAACATGAGGTGAAAGGTACTGGTGAGCAGCATCACAAACCTGAATAAGAGAAGATTTATTTCTTCAGGTCTCTAACTTTTCACAAGCTATAGGTATCAGCAATTGCTGGTTACCTTCTTAGATCATGGTAGCACAGACGGGAACAAATCTGACCCACATCCAATCTTTTGCCACACATTTATGCAGCAGTGTGTGATTGTTTAAGACAGAAACGGCAACCCCCCCCCCCCCCCCCCCCCCCCCCCCTACACATTTGGGTTAGAGAAGCAACACAGACTGTTAAATTTGTAATTATTAATAGTACAAGTCAAAAACAAAGTTTAAAGACAACAGCTCTGTGTAGAACATTTGCCTTGGCTATGAAAGGGTCAGTACAATCAGATTCCACACATCATTTTAAGCCTGTCCCTGAAATAAAACATACATTACTTCATATTCCAGCCATTTAAGTAAGCTGTTTCGTCAATTATCACACCATTTGCAATTGCCAGACATTTTGTAGCTATTAAGGCTGCTCATCTATGGCTGCAAGTCCTGAATGACTGAGCAGGTCTCATCCAAACCAGGGTCAAAGTCACTGACATGATGATGAAGTGCAGAGGGTCTTGACAGCCATTCACAGACACATACTTCTACATCAATAAAACATTGAAAACCTCTGTTAAGATGTCGTTAACTGCTCTGCTGGAGCAGGTTCAGTGATCAGCTGTGGATCTCCCAGGTGTGAATCTCTAACTGCAGGAATTTGATGGAACGCACTGCAGAAGCTCATCACACATGCAGGGTAAAACCTTCCTTAACAAAAGGTTAAAAAAAAGAATATTTGGTCTATTCCCAGACTGTGGTTTTGCAAATGTTCATAATTTCAAAGTAAAATTGTACCAGTCAGGGACCTTGATTTGTAGAAGCTCCCTGCAGCTAATCCAATTTTAATTTACAAATGCTTAAAAGATCCTGCCCAAGAGTAACACACATAGAGCCTGCGACAAGCCGTGTTTAATGTTTTGCAGTTACACTGGTTTGCGATATTTCCAGTTCAGCATGTGCCATTTATTCAAGTGTCTTAGCTGTAGGTAAAATATAAAGTAGAGTACTTTAGCAGACTCATATCTTACATAATCCTTATCTTTCAGGATTTGAAACCAGTCTGACATCAGCTTCACTGTAGCTCTGAAAAGACATCATTTGTGTTCTCGCTCCAAATACGGGCCCATGATTCATGCCTAATTTTGAAATACGGAAATTGAATGGACATGAGGCATATGTGGCGCAAGATGCCTCTGAGCTTTCTCTTGTAATTGAAAAAGCATCTACTTTGCGCAGTCAAGCTCTCTCTGAGCTCAGCCGAGGAACGCAGTTGGCTACCATGACAACTAGAAATCTGCCATACTAACAGTGGCTTTTGCTGCTTTGTCAAATTAAAAGGACAGAATTGTTGAACTGTAGTGATAAACAGATTCTTCTGAATATGACACCTAAATGATTAAGACTATGTACAATGACATACAGTTCAGAAATAGAATAGCATGTTTTTAATGTAAATTTTATCTGTATATTTTATTTTCAGTACATGAGGTCCAGAAGGTGTTTTCAGTAAAACTTTATTTTTCAGTGCATGAATGGAACACCATGTCAAGGTCACAGTCTATCCTTTTCAATCCATTTTTAAATATTTTCTCTTTTTTCCCATAAAAAAATAATGGAGCGATTTGATATACCTCTATTTTTCCCCCAGAAAGAGCACTCAGCAAGTATTTATAAAGGTGCTGTACAATGTACAAACATTTACATCTACTGTTCCTACAGATTGTAGAAGATACCACAAGGATTGTTTTTCTAATGAAGCGATGCAAGGCCACAGTATGATACAGAGATGAGATACAAAATGGTCAAATTAAAGCATAAAGGAATACAACAATGCAGGGGACACAATAAAAAGGGCATTATCTGATTCACCAGAGTGAACTGCCTGTATCTGACACTCAGGGCTGGATTTACTCATTCAAACTATTGCACAAAAACCGACCACCGATTGGCTCACAGTACATCGTCTAGTAACTTTTAACGTGAATGTCGTGGAAATTGTATTCCTCCATAACAGTGAACACTCCCGTTTACAATCACAGACTCTTATCACAGTCAATCACAGACCTTAACCACCATTTGACAACCACTGATATTGACTTCGTCACGTTTGCTACTATACTGTGTTCCCTGAGCTCATTATATTTCCTTTTCTCTGATTTTACAAAGAAGCTTCAAAAACTCAAAAGTAAATAACAGTGAAACTATACTATTTCTCACTTTTACTGAGCCAATGTTTGGAACCAATTGTTTATCTTGTAGCCATCAGCTTAACTACCCTTAAAATATGTAAAAACGTGGGCTCTCTGTATGCCTGTCTTACATCAGCAGCATGCTCAGTATCTCAGTAAACCATATCACTCTCTAAGCTCCATTATCCTTCAAGCTACCCTGGTAGATAATCACACAGCAGGATTGACAAATACATACCATTTAAAACCCCATTTTTTTTAAGGTAAAAGCATCAGGGACATGACTCAGCACTTGCACAGTATTATATAAATTGCCTATTTGGCCATAAACAGTGAATCTTTTAGAAAAAATGAAATAGCTTTATAAAACATAATAATAATAATAATAATAAAAATGCAATGCATTGGTAGCAAGTCAACATCACAAATGAAATACAACTCATGATCATTCTGTTATGCTACAAGGGCAGATGCAGTGCAATGGAATTCAATAGATATTTAAAAGATCCTGCAAAACATGACACATTCAAATATATATATATGTATATTATATTTCACAATGAGACACGTTTTGAGCGATTGCAAACATTTGGTAGAGCGGTTTGCACATAACCTATACATTTCATGAACTACAAGATCCATGGTAATTCCTACCACTGAAGTACATTGGAAGGGTGGTGAAAGTTCAAATAACATGGGACAAATCTTTGAAGTCTATATCAAAATGTGGAATGGCTTGGTACAGCTACATATACACATATTAATCTATTATCTCAATAAATTACACACTAGTTGGTTATCATACACATGGTAAACAAGATCTCAAACCACAAGTTTCTGGTCTTTTTAATGATACGGTCTGTATGGAGAGTCGTGTCTGTAACTATTGAACAGTCTAGAGTCCCCGGTAAAGTGAATGCTTGCTGGATTGTATTACAAATCTGCCTGGTGTTGAGAATGGTAATTATAAACATGAAACAAGGTCAACCTCAGTGATGTGCAGAACACGTGCAGTAAAACAAACAGAAGGACCGACTGCATGCAGTTGAGAAAACTTTTAAGGAAAAGACAAAATATCCCACAATGAGGCCGAGAGCAAAATTAAACCCTAAATGACAGTCGCAATTTGTGTATACTACAGGCGAGAGGCGACGGCCTATCTCCTTTCTTTGCATATGGGTCATTGCATTGTAATGGGTGAAGCGCTGTTGGTAGTCGTTGTTTACAGGAGGCTCCCAGGATTGGCACATATTCACATTTCAAGATGTCTTGTCTGGCAAGGCCCAGAGCATGTCACACATGCTTAAGGTTCCACATTAATGATGTTAAAACAGCGGGACAAGGCAGAGGGGAGCTGCTACATGCCACACGTTAAGTCACAGGACTCCCAAAAAAGACCACGTCAAAAGACAAATCTGGACATGGTCCGAAGGTAATAAAAGTGGCAACATGTTGCACTACTCTGTTTTATGGAAGAACTCAGAAAAACAATCCGCTGAGAGTACGATTAAATATTCCATGGCACAGCTCAAGTCTGGGCGATTCAATATTCCATCACAAAGGGTCACGAAGGACCTCTGCCTTGGAGAGGATTTTGCCTGAGCTGGGCACTTTCCAAGAGCTGGAGCTAAGAGGTCCCTTTGGGCTCTGTGGGGTTCTTGGAATACTGTTTATAGAGGCCACCAAGTCTTCCTTACTACTGACTTCTTTGGAGTAAGAAAATGTATCTTCTCTTCCTTTTGCCTCTCTTGGTGAAACTACAGAACCTTTTCTACTCCATATATTTTTAAAAGACAACAGTGATTCTCTTTTGTTGAGAGTCTCTTTACTTGTATTCCTGTCTTCTGTAGATTTGCACTTCCCATTAGGATCTTTCTTCCCTGAGTCTTTGCCTGTACCTTTCTCACTCTCTCTGACTGTGTGAGGAGATATCGTGTGGTGGTGAGACTCTCCCATCACCCTTCTTTTAAAACTTTCTTGCTCACGGCCAGGCCTGGTCCTTTCTCCTCTCCCTTCCATCTCCCTTCCGTGTGTGTATCTTTTGATCTCAGGATTCCCCTCTTTGCCGTTTTTCTTTTCATTATCCAAGCTCTCTCTGCTGGAAGAGTCTTTTAATCTCCTCTGAGGGCCTTGTTGATGCTCTGTGCGCTGCAGGGTTGAAGCCACTTGCTGTCCAGCTTGAGGAGGCTTCCTGGGGTTTATGGATCGTGTTTTTGTCTGCATCTCAGATGTCCTGTTCATGCTCAGTTTTACTTCCTGTGCCTGACTCTCTGTCTTTTTGGGACTGTGATGTTGCTCTTTGGCTTTAGGAAATGTCTCCCCTGTTTTCTTTGGGCTGCTTAGCTCTCTGGAGTCTTTTGTAGGCCTGGTCCTCTTGTAGAAGTTCATATGCTCAGGGGAGGTGGGAAATAGCCTTTCTACCTCCTTGTCTGCCCACTCACCACTCTCCTCCACTGAGCTTAAACCCCTGCTGCGGGGCTTGAGGCCTTGTGGGGATATGGTGCTCCAGCTGCGGGAATGTTTCACTTTGCTGGAGTATGGAGAAGGAACAAAGATGGAAGCCATGGTGGGATATGGGGAGGACAGGGGTGATGTGTCAGAGAAAAAAACATCTTCGGAATAGTTTGTGGGTGAAATTAACTTTTGATCACGTTGACCTGTAAGAGAAGCAGACATTTTACATGGACACACCATATAGACACATGAAAATTTTATGTTCCACACACCATACAAATTTAGAGAGAGAGGGAAGAAAAACAGAGTATACTGAGAGGTTAACAGAGGGGAGATATGTGAGGGGGAGAGGAATTACCAAGGAAAAAGAGAAGAGGCCACTAAAAGCAGTGAAGATGTTAGTGTTGGTGCTCAGTGTAGTAGCACACAGTAGAAGAAGTTGTACTACCTGCATCAGGGGCAAGACAAGAAGAGCCAAAGGGAAGCAGATGGTTAGACATTTAATGAATAAATAAAAAACTCAATATAGAAAGTACATTCAAATCAATAGGTGCAGCATTCCAAAATAGGCTCCATCAGTTAACAAACGGATGGAGTCATCATGAGTTAAACATTAGGTAGATTTATGGATTCAGCAGGTATTTAACAGAGGATTGATACAAATCTCATCTCTCTGCCCTGCTCTGTTTAGCATTAATACAGGAAACAGGTGGAACAGCCGCCCTGGCTCTGTCCAAAGTTAACAATATCTGCCTAACATAACAGCACCTCTCAAGCTAAAAAATAACGCATCATAATACGTTTGAATACGTAAAAGTGAATTAAAATGTATAAAAATGTTGTAGTATTACAGTGGGTCTTTTTCTAGACAGCCTCCAGGAAGTCACTGCTCCTAGCTAAGTAATAGTCTGGCTGGCACATAACCACTGTGAAGCGGCAGATTTTCATTATTACACTTTGGTGAAGATGATATAACATGTTAATTTGAGAACTTTAGGAGTGCTTTTTTTTAACCTTGGGACAGAGCCAGGCAAACTGTTTCTATTGCTTTCCCTCTTAATGCTAAGCTAAACGAATATGCTGCTGTTTCATATTTAACAGACAGATATGAGAATGAAATCAATCTTTTTGTCTAATTCTGCAAAAAGTGAATAAGCATATTTCCCAAGTTATTCCTTTGAGGAGTTTACAATACTGAAAAATATTCCTCATAAGCTACAAATGATTGCATGTCATTTATAAATCTGTTCATTTGAAACACAGTCAATTTAATTTGTAAATGTCATTTAGTCAACTAAGTACTAAAGTTGACACTTTTTAGGCACAAAGGCAGTCCATATAAAATGGTAAACTTTTGAAAACTTTAATTGGTCTCTGTATTGTATGTTGAAACTATCTCTAAATAAATTGTGCGCATACACTACTTACTGCCATCTTGAGCCAGTCCTGCACCAGGTCTCAGCAACAGTACCACTTTGTTTCCTCCAGCCTGGATCAGGTCAATAGCCCGTGTATGGGAAATGCCGCGTGCCGCCTCCCCGTTAATTTCCACTATCTCATCTCCAACCTGTCAGTAACACAGAAAATGTAATTATTAAAACAGAAGCACATCTATCAAAGCTTAGCGTATGTACTTCGACTTAAACACACAGAAGCGCTATGCTTACACACAAACATGGATAATCAAAGAATCTAAATTTCATGCTGCCGCCCCCCCCAACACACACACACACACACACACACATTCCTGTAATTCCCTGGAGGTACCCTCTATTATTGGAGATGACAAAATAACTCAGAATAATATGTGTAAACATGTCAGTCTGTTAGGATGTAATCAGTGTTGACATTTCTCTCCACCCTTGGATAGGCAAAGTCATGCCCAGAGATCATAGTCTGGCAAGCCTAACATTGATTCCCGCTCTGAGGTTTTATTCAGTTCCCTTGCTGCACCATATCCCCTCTCATCCTAATAATAATAATGTGATAATTTCATCCCCGTGGGGGAATTCTAATTTGGCTGAACCTCTTAGACTAAAAAAAGTGTCATTTACAGGGTGACCTTCCCGGAAATGGTCAGTGTCACACTTACGGACGATAAAAGATGGATGCTTGCTGACATGGATGGATAGATAGATAGACACACAAGGACATACAGTAGGTAAGAAACAAATACGATAGAAATCTAGAAATAATAAAGAACAAACAAACAAGAACAAAATCAAAACTGGAAAATATCCATCTGCCAACTCTTTCTATTTGCTGTGTAGGTAACTTGAATTACTTTGCTAAGTGGAAACAAAACAAATTGCAAACATATTGTAGCTGAAAGAATCTGCAGCATTAAACCCTCAACAATGTAACTGGCAGTTGTTGAAATACATTCATTAGTTTAATCTCTAGTGCATTGAGCACACGGCACCTGATCTTTTTCTGATTTACCTCTCTCCTTCATAAACTAGTAAAAGTGCAGAATTAGATTTCAACAATGTAATTGTCTATATAATAGCATACCAAACTGTATCTAACAATATTGAGTGAAACAAAATGAGGATACCAAGAATGCACTGACTTTTATATAATCAAGTTTTGCTTTTTTTTCTTGTTAGCTGAAGGCCCTGTGAATGGCGATATCTGTCGGTCAGTCATTTGGTCCATTTGAGACCAAAAAGCGAGACATCTCAACATTCCTGGCTAAATGCCCATGACATTTGTGTGGATATTCATTGCATTCATTTGTATAATGTCCATGAGCTTCCCTTTAGCTAGTGCACACAAGATATCTCATAATCTGATATGGTAATTTGAATGAAATACTCTAAGCACATTCATTATCCCACATCCTGCTTTCTTACTATCAAAAACCAGTCTTCCCCAGTTCAGCGTTGATATGATCTTTTTTAAAGATAAAAAAAACCCCATTAACGTTATAATGGAGCACTCACATGGATCCTTCCGTCCAGCTGAGCAGGTCCATCCTCAGCAAGTCTCAGGATGTACAGGCCCATGTTGTACTCTGTTCCCCCTCGTAGACTAAATCCAAAGCCCCTGGGACCCCTCTCTAACTCCACTGTCAGACAACCCTACACAGCATAAAGACAGCACTCAGTCATTAAGTAAACTGCTGCTGCTGCAGCTTTTGCTCAGGGACGAATAAAGTATCGGTCTATCTATGCTATTCATCTATGTATTAATACACACAAACACACATGCAACAGCAACATTCACCCACACATGCACAAACATATACATATATATGTATATACTGATTGGAGCTTATATACCTATTATGTGAAAACCTGTTCCCTGAGCAGCTTTAACCTTCCGATAGTTGCTAAGACAATATATAGTGGAAGGAATAAGAGGATTAGTCTCACCTGGTTGGGTCCTGTCACACACAGTGTTCCCTGCTCACTAAGTGGAACAGTTTTGTGATCAGACCAGTTGACTCCCTCTCTTTTCTCTTCCATGTCCATGTTATAACTAAAACAAACAGCAGATGCATTTCTTCAGTAATACATGTTGTAAACAGCATGCTGCAGGCCACAAACATAAAAAGCCATTATGCAAAACTTAAAATCTAATTTAATGCTGGATATGAAATAGGAGACGGCTTCTTTCTTCATACTTTGATATTATAATTTGTACTATATATGGTCTTCAATGCACACAGTATTGCACAGACACTTATGTTTATTACACCACTGTCTTTGTTGTGCGTATTAATATCACCATAACCATGCTATGATGTGATTTATGTTAAATTCTAGAGGAGGATCATGTTGCATTTCCTGTACATCCTCCTCAGACTGGTGGGAGTGGGAGCAGTAAATAGGAGTCCCAACAGTGAATGGGGGACAAGATTATACTGTATCTCCAGTCCTATATTGTAGTTCTGTGACTCCTTTATAGCAGCTTTGCATGATTCCAAGTTCAAAAAAACAATTTTCTGTCTTATACTGGCCTTTCATGTAAGCATTCATTTCAGCCTCTGTCTGTCTGCCCCTGCCCCCAAAGCCCACTGTCTTCTGATTGGCCAAGACCTGCAGTGTGTTTGTCTGACTCGGATCGTCACTGTTTAATCAGCCCACCTACGAGGCTCACCTGCCAAACACCAACTGTCATCACTTATGGCCAAATATTTTTTTTAGATTCACTGAGACTATATAATCTAAGCAATACGGTTACATCTCTCATGTGCGACGGGAGGGTTTTGACGTCATTTTTGGGTCTATGTGGAACCATGCAGGCTTTGGTCGGCTTCACTATTCCAACTGTGGTTTACCCCTTTGGTCTAGCTCCGTGTGTCATCGTTGGTAGAAAAAGCTGTTCAAAACAGAGTGTTCAAAACAGGAGGAAATCTGAGGTTTTGGCTCACAGGGGTTTCTTTTAAATAATTTTACCTCATTATTTGAAGCTTTGGCCAAGTTTAACATCAACATCCAACATTGTAACATTGTAGATAAGTCATAAAATATAGAAAAGCACAATAGGTCTCCATTAATTAACTTCTATAGGGTACTGCCGTGACAGCCGTGACAGCAGTGAAAGCCGTGCACTGGGTCACTAGTAAGTGTAGAGTCACAGTAGTCAGAGTATAGTTATAGAGCTGAAAGTCCCTTTTCGCCCGGTGACTGAAAGTTCTGTTTTGTATGTGAGTGATCCTTACCGTTCCTCCTGTAGTGCTGACCTTTGCCCCATGGCTCTGTGCTGAAGAGCTGGACTCTGTTTAGCTGAACTGGCTCCAGATGGCGGGCCCTTGTATTCTAAAATAAATTTTGATATTACAGTGATCAGTGTAAAAATGCCCACGTATAAAAATCATTCTACAAGAAATTTCATATTTATTTTAAGCTAAAAAAGTTAATCAGTTAATTCTCTTTAACAACCTGAATTTTTTTTGCCTTTATATATTAAGCATTATTATTAGACATAGACATTCAACTAAATGCACAAGCATTACAGTGACAATGTTTTATTTTCATTCATTCAGTTCTTTCAGAGGAAAAGGGGTGCATGGTTGATTGCTTTGACCACCTGGCTGCAAAACTAATTTTCCCCTTGCGGACAATAAAGTTTAAACATTGGATTGATCACAAGACCAAGATACTACTATAATAAATGCAGATGTGGGCACACAGAAATACTCACCATCCTCAGGAACCACAGTGAGGGTGACAACATTGCCGGCATCCTTGATAAGCTGAACAATGTCATTGTGAGAGAGCTCAATGATGGAGCGTCCGTTGACCGCTGAGATACGATCTCCGACGTGCAGCAGACCACAGCGGTCGGTGGGACTGCCTTCAATGATTCGGCCAATTTTGTGTGGAATAACTGAAATAGCAGATACGAAGAGAAATTAGACATTAAGACCCAGATAGAGTGACCATTGTATAACGACCTCGAAATATATCTAGAAAGCCATCATTATGGTAACCCCATTGTCCAGCAAAATTGCTTTGTTCTGGTTTAACTAACATCCGTTTCATGTCTTGATTTTTGGATGCAAAGATTGAGAGCATGTATCAGCTACAGAAGGGAAACACACCACTCCTTGCATTGGCGTTTATTCTGTCTCTTTAAATTGTATTATAGCGTTAAATACAAAGCAGCTAACAGAAATTCTCCTCCTCAGTGATACTTCAGAGTGTTCAAATCCACATGACTTTCTAGTTTATACCAAACAGCTACAAACTTTATATATTATATCTTGCCATGAAACAAGAAAGGACCAAAACATTAAACTCTAACCCTTTTGAGACATTCTTTTCCATCTATAAATCTACTAGGATTTGATAGACTAGACTCTCACCTCCATGCGGCGGTTTACTCTTAGAGGTGAGGATGACAAAGCCAAAGCCCTCAGTGTCTTTGCGGTGGAGTGTGATGTCAAAAGACTCGTGGTCCAGAGCGCTGGGCATGGGTAGGCGAGGTAGTTTGGGAGAACCGTTCACCAGCACTGGAGCCATTTCCTGAGCCTCTTCCTCTGTCACGTCTGAAAGGATACAGATGCTGATGTATTTGTGTGTGTGTGTGCGCATTCCTGAGGGTTTTATAACACAACGGGCTGGAGTTTGTGTGTTCATGTACAAGAAATATGCAAATAAAAGTAATAAAGTGGTGTCTTGTTGTAACCGAATATTAAAAACAAAATCACAGTGGAGCAGTATAATCTACAGAATATAGATGTTAACAGTGGTTGCAAGGCCTCTAATTCCCTAGATACATAGCTGAGGTGGCGATCCTCAAGATCATTACAAGAGTTCACTTGAAGTAAACAAACAGCATGCCCAGTGCTCAAACTGTTTTCACTGATTAACTGAGTTTTTGTGAGCTGTGCTCGTTTCTTTGGGCAGCTATGTGTGCTCAAGATAACTACATAATCTATTTTTAGCACATACATCTATTTCTAACCATCAAACTGCTCCTGTTTCTGTCAAAATATAAAATGAATCACCTCCTGTGTGTCTCCTGTGTGTGGATTTTTCTCAGGACATTGGGCTTCTTAATATGAACGTGTCAGATTATTAATAAGTAGATGCATCTACATTTTGTCCGGTGTTGTTCTGATTGTTACTCACCTCTGTAGATGACCTTCCTGCGTACAGTCAACATGACTTGACCATTACGGGCAGCATTAGTCATCAGATCCAGCACCTGCTTGTGCGAACGGCCTTTAACCATCACACCATCGATGCCAATAAGCTCATCTCCTGCTCTCAGACGACCGTCCTGCTCGGCAGCTCCGTTGGGAACAATGGCCCCAATGTACACCTGTGGAAAGACATTCTGATATAGGGTTAGTATTATGAAAAACTGTCCTTTGAGGAAATAGAAATTCTTATAATTATTCCTCCTCCTTTATGAGAGCTAGAAAATTAAAAACTTTGGAGTTCTACATCAACAGCTTTCTTTACAAATCTTTATAGTAGAATTGTTCGATTAAGATACTTAAAATATGGAGAATGTCATATATACTTACTGGCTGCTGTGGACCTTCTCCTCCCAGAACACGAAAGCCAAATCCTGTTTCAATGTCTCTCTTTAGAAAAACATCTATGTCTTTGGTGTGAGGCTCTGTGGATGAGTAATAATTTATCACTATTGAGTAAGGCGATTCAAGATTTCAAGATTTCATACTGACTTGGACATAAGTTTAAAACAACTTGATGAAACAACTGATGATGTGTTGGTCCACACTTACGTCTGCTTTCCAGCAGGGCTTTTGACTTCAGGTACATCTCTGTGGAGTCTCGTTTGGGGGAGTCGGTGGAGCGCAGGGTGCTCGTGTTGGAGTGGTAAGGCAGGGCCTGGGGGGCTGTGTCTGTGATACCGTCCAGAGTCTCTGTACTGGCCGTCATTTCCTGTCTCTGAAAAGAAAGAAATATGCCATCAACATATACACACGTATAAGTATTATCATTTACAACATAATTACAACTTTAATGTTAGAGTTTTATTAGATCACATTAGATCCTTTGCTATTCACCTATGACGGACATCACACATTTTATTGATAGTCTCTACAGCTCATTATCCCAGACAAGTGGCTGAGCATCTAATGGTGATAAATTACCAAAAGCAATAAAGGTCACTTCACTGGCTCTCACTTTCCTTCTTTCTTTCATTTTAATATAGACTGTTTTCACTTTGCATTCATCTGATTGTTTTGCAATGGAATTTGAATTTAATATAAAATCCACAGGAAAAACTAAAGATTTCTCTGTGGCTGTGACAGGCCTATTCAAGCAGAAAGGGCAACTTCTTTATCTAAAACTGTTGTATTAATAATACCACCATATCTAAAGAGGCTCATCCATGCTTCATTACCATTGCAATCCCCTGACAATAGCCCTAAGAATATGAATACTGAAAGGAAGTAATTAAGACCCTTTTTCAGAGCAAACAAAAGGAGGCGCCCAGAAACATAATCAATATTCAAATTTATTGCTATCATTTAATGCGATGCAACAGAGGCTTACTTGTTAAGCTAAAGGACAAAAAGCTTTGCAATTAAATTGAGGGATGAGTCCCCATGGGGAAACAAAAGTGAAGAAATAGGGAAATTTCTTTTTACTCACAGGCTTTAGACTCTTCACAGGGGATGTTTGACCTATGGAGAGACATAGATAGGAATTTGGTAAGAAATACAGATCTGCTTTGGAACAACGACAATCACTAAACCACCGTCCACCAGATGGCACTGCCTCTCTGACTGAGAAACAGTAGCAGTGAGCATAAAAATAAACCAAAGAGCTGCTCTAAACTTGAGAGGTGTACTCACTAAAGAATGCTCCATTAGGGAACATACATCCATGTGCGATTAAAGATACATAGGGAATTTAAAGGTAGTACATGTGCTGGAGTGCTGACTACATGGTGAAAGCCCAATGCAAGGCTAAGGAAGCAGGTGAGAGCGATGGAGATTCATGCGTGTAATTCAATGACTGATAATTCTCTTCGTTCTTTCTGTTCGCTGTACAGTACACCCACACGGTGCATTTCAAGCGCTCAGATTGTTCCCCACAGATCATCTCTTAAAGCCCCCTCCTCCCCTCCCCTCAACTCCCTACATTAACTGGATTAACAGACACTCCTCTGGAGCCTACAGCCCTGTGGGGCTAAACTAACACTTGGCTTGATGAGGGGTTAATGGAGCCTGATGTAAAAGGCAGCATTTTTCCGCTTCACTGTGAAATTCCCAGTCCAACATCACAGTCATCAAAGGCATGAAATAAGACAAGTGCGCTATGCACTCACCTGAAACATACCACTCTTATCCTCCCATCTTTTCTCTAAGCCCTGTTCTTCTTCTGTTAACTGATGGCCACACCTACACCTATCCCCACACACACACACACACACACACACACAAATGGACCCTCTTCTAAGCCAAAGGCCGTTGTCTAATAAGGGTTGAAGCTGGCATTAGCTCTTCAATTGGGGAGGCTTGGTAAGGCTGAGCCCAGCTCTGTTTTGACTGTGGGGCCATGCGAGAGTAGGATATGGTGATGGTGGCACAGCAGTGAGGACGAGTAGTGTGGGTGTTTGGGAGAAGAGAGAGGAGGGTTGGGGCACAGCTATGGGGAGGAGGCCCCTTGGGACCTTCCCTCTATAGATATTTAGTCATGACTCTTTAAAGGGCCATGGATGTAGAGGCATGCAGAAATACCCTGCACTCTGCTGATGATCAAAGCCAATCCAGGGTTCATCAACTTAAGCAGTGAATCCCTGGGGCGACTGGAGATGATGTAGGAGACATATGAAGGGTGCCTACCCTTCACCCTCTCTCCCTTGGAATCAAGCAGAGCCCCACACTTATGTAATTCCCGCTTTAAGACTTGTAACAGACTGCATCACTCCTCAACGGGAGTCATCATAAACACAGGCGGGGCTGAGTGGAGACACACAGGGGGAGTGCTCGAGAACCACTTCAGATGTACAGTTTGTAAATGTAAAAGTTATATGTGATCAAGAAATATTGTTCAGTCGGTTTGATCATTGTATGTAACAGCTACAGAGGTGTAAGAGGGTCTATTCAGCTAACAAGGCAGAAGTTTATGTTTGTGGTGACCATATTCAGACAGCAGACAGTGGCATCACCCAGGCATCTACAGAACAATAATGTGTGGTCAGTCAATGCCCCCCAACCAGCTGCAACACCACCTCACCTCCTGTCAGTATCAGCACGCTGACCTCACCTCCCATTGGCACTGTTGAATGTTGTATTGACAGCAAATTACGTCATACAGAAGAGGACATTGAAGCATTACATGAATAAAGGATGGATAGAAGGATAGGAGGAAGACACAGATTCACAGACAGAGAGAGAAACAACATGCCATTCAGTCTGCCAGTTAGATAGACAGACAGATAGATAGGATGACAGTAAGTGAGATAGTCAGATGGACATGGACAGACATATACAAATATGTAGTTTTCTTTCAGTCTCTCACCTCCTCGCAGCACTAGGACGTTGACCTCGCTGCCCACTGGTAAGTCTTTGAGAATGTCCACCACTTGGGCATGGCTCAGCGTTTGGACATTTTGCCTGTTGATCTCCTTAATGACATCTCCTTTCTGCAGGCCACGGCACCACTGAGCATCCAGGATCATCTTCACCTTCTGGCCCAGCGGGCAGTCAGCAATGGCAAACCCAAATCCTCCGGGCCCCTTGACCAGCGGCACGCTCACCAGCTCTGGCTGCAGCATCCCTGTGGCCACCTCTCCCCGCTCCCCCTGCCTCCCGTTGGGCATGGCCGCCACGACGGGCCGACCACTGGCGTCCGTAGTGACATAGTGGAGCTCCTGAGAGGAGCCATGGAGGACGTCGCCTTTCACGAGCAGCGGCTGTCCGTTGATGAGGGGCACAGCTGTCACCACCTCTCCACCGTGCAGGGCCTGCTGGGGCTGGGTGGCCGGTGGGGGTGGGGGAGGTGGAGGTGGAAGAGGGTCGTCGCTGTCTAGATCCACATCTGGAGGAAGTGGGTAACCACGGCAAAGAACCATGTCCACATACTGGTTGATGGGAATGGACTGGAACATCAGCACTACCTCTGGATGGGTTTTCCCCAGGACAGACGTTCCGTTAATCTCAACAATCACATCCCCTAAAACAGAGGGAGAAAAGAAAGCAAGTGACATGGGGAGTTTCTCTTCTGGAATTTAATCTAGACATCACTTCTCTACAATTCTTTGGAAAGCACTTACTCCTTCCTTTGTCAGATGGATCTTTCCTCTAAAATGTCCCTTTCCTCTTCACTGCTCTTTCATATTTTCATTTTGGCAGCTCCCTGCACCTCTTCCCTTCCCTTTTATCTTCAGTCTACCATTCATTCCTACTTTATTCCTGTCCCTCCTTCACTAGCCTCATTGTTGAACAGACCTGAACGGCACTCTCTGCCACAACTACACGGAGGGGAGACGGGTGTAGATTTCTGTCACATCGTAACCATCACACACTCACACATGCACAGAGCTCACAGCTGCTGGTACATGTAGACAGCCGCAAGGCAATGGCAAGATCAGAAACTTAACCACAAAGATGCTAGATGGTTTCACACCCACCATAATCAGACTGTCTGCTATAAAACTATGCCCTTGACAGAGCTAGAGTTGTAGTTATTGCTTTGTTGAACTCGTGGTACAGTGTTAGGTTAAGTGAACACTACAAAGGTAAAATGAATACCTCCAGGTGCATTGTAGTAGCGCAGATTTTCTGAAATATCGTAGAAAATAGCAGTTATAAATTCATAGATCTTCCAGCCAGCTAAATGAGATTTTAGTGTTTATCTGAACAGGAGTGCCCTTTCTATCTTGTCCACTTCTGTGGTGATTTACAGAGATTTTGCTCACCAGACGCCATCTTGTTGTCGTGGGCAGCAGGGCCATCGCTGAGCACGTTTTTCACCTGCAGAAACTCATCTGTGCGGTCACCTCCGATGATGGTGAATCCAAATCCCTGGGAGCTCTTCTTCAGCGCTGTGTGGTACAGCTCTCCCTTTAGTTGGCTGGGGTCTGCAGTGAAGCCAAATGTGCCTCCCTTACCTGCAAACAAAATGTACTTGTGAGCATGTGTGTGTATAAAATGGGGGTGGAGACGGAGGTGTACTATCAAAAGAAAGCTTAAGTGAATGACAAGATTTATCAAATGAAATCTCCAAAAAGAGCTCAACATCAAACAGAGCAACACTGATTAAGAAATTCATATCCCTCTTTAAAGACAGCAAAATTCATCCATGTCTGCAATGAATGTCAATTATTCGCATTATGTGCTGAGGATCAACATAGTGATTAGTCACTTCTAATTAACAGACATGATGTACATGCCTAAACTAGATAAACCCATCAACAGGGACGTTTTGTAAACCCTACTGAGAAAGAAGCACAAACAGACAGATAAAACGAAATAAAATGTTAATGTTATGTGCTTCCTCCTATTACAAAACTACAGAGCAGAACAGTGATATATATAACCTATGACAGGGTCCAATTTAGCACAATGTCCTCTCGTATCCCCGTCCTACTGCAGTCAGTGACTCAGAATAAAAGAGGTATGTCAGTGTAGACTTTTTATAACTTGAGTAAGGAACAACTTAAGGTCAGTGGCAACATCAATATGGACTAGCAGCTTGGCTGTGGCATACGCAATACACTAGATAACCAAGTGTCAGGGTCACACTGCATTAAACTGAGCAGCTTCCCTATCTGGCATTACTGTGGTATCAGCACTTTAGATCATGAACACACCATTTTTTCCTTGCTGCCTGATGGTCTCTGGCCTGTGCTTCGTTTTAGCTTCGAACAAAACAGTAAAACTGAAGTCAGCCGTGGACAAATGATGCACATTCAAACAGCTGTGCTGTATATTGAGATGTGGTGATGTGGTATGCCAGAAATATTATTATACATTTAGAATGGTTTTTTTAAAGAAAAAAAGAATCAGTTTCCATATACTTAATGTTGAATGAACTGCAGCACAACAATCCTACCTGAAAGATAAACACGCAGTAAGAAACTTACTAGTATTTTTTTTACTTTACTTATCATATTTGTGTCTCAACAATAAATGCATTTTATTATTAAAATATGCCCAAGAATGTTCCTTATGTTTAAAACAATATGATAACATGAAATTAACATTAGTTTAAATCATTTTTACACAGTAATTCTGGTCATACATAACTAGTGGTTGACTTCTCTGACGAAAAAACAACACTGCTGAAAGAGAATTTCACAGGCACCATGCTAACTAAAATGTATTAAGACTAACCTCTCATTTAGAGTTTGTGAAAATATTCACCAACAATAGTTAAAGAATAAGGCTGACATTATCATATGTTTTTCTTATTGTCAACAAATTCCATTAAAAGACCAAAACCAACAGCAACTCTTCAGTCTGTCTTCCCAAGCCTATTCAATCCTACTGAAAATGCAGATCTGTCAAAGTCATAGTTTTATTTATGAAAGAGGAGAGAAGACAATTCCTAAAATAACCCGGCATTGTAGTCTTTAGCAAGAATTGCTCAAATAGGGGAAAAAGTGCATTTGTTGGGGACTATTTTCAGCCATAGTTGTTGCACTAGTGAGTATTTATGCCACTGTGTATGGGGGACCAACTCAAAATAAACTATAGTGCAAGTGTTCTTAATAATTAAGGAGCATGTCACCCAGTATAAAAATGTACTTTACTGATGTTTTTTTCAACAATGGAACCCTATGCCATAGAGGAATATATGATTGTGTTATCTACACGAAATACTAGAATCAATTTATTGTTGGTTTAGATCTTTTAATGGCATTTGTTGACATTAACGAAATAGAATATCACCAACCTTATCCTCTAAGGCAAGTAGTTCAGCATAGAGTAAAAGGATGAAAGCATGTGACACATGTCATAGGTTATGAATCATGCTTGAAAAGGTGCCCTTTGGCTAAATTTACACTTGTCACTTTTACGCAACTTTTGAGGTTTGCAGCTAAAATTGGATTTTAGAAGACTGCATCAATGTATGCCTCACCTGAAAACAACTGCTGTGTATGTAAATCTAAAGCTGCATTCTACCTCTTTATCTCTTTCTGCTGCACATGGTGATTGGACAGTGACTTCCAGTCACAATGTGCTCATTTCCATGTCTAGTTTTCAACAGCAGCTTCCTAGTTGGGCTAGAAGGTAGAAAGAGCACATTTTCCCTCCCATTCCCATCAGTTTTAAAAACACTAGAACTGTGGGCATGTGTGAAGAATTTAAATGCAGGCACTTCCACATTAACAAATGGTTCAGCAGTCATAAACATCCACTGCAGACATGAGCGGGTGTGAATGAGTGAAGTTATTACAGTGTGGACTCCAGATGTCCACATTATTGCATGGATCCAGCAAAGCTCGTTTACATAATTACATTCAAATTGCTTGATAAACTCAACATGGAATGTTTTTTCTTCTTCCCCCCACTGAGTGCTGAAATAAACATTTGACTGCACGTTTGTGTGTAAAGAAACAGACAGAGGTAATGGAGGGAGAATGAAACAGAGGGAGGAAGTGAGACCTGCGTGTGCGAGTCTGTACTTGTGTGGGAGAGTCCAAGGAAGATCTCTGTGCCAGTGTTTGTGGGCAGACTTTGAAAGCCAGAGGCAGACAAAACCATCAGATCCACCGCATCAAACAGCCATGGTTTTTGATTTCTCATGTGTGACTCAATTGCGTTGTAAGTCTCTAGTGACATTATTCAGCATAATTAGGAAGACATCTTTCTTACTACATCAATGGAGCAACAGCTGCTGCTATTTTCAACAATGCACCTGGAACAGCAGAATTTAAAACAACTGTCGTTGCAAGGCCAAGGGTTGACTAACAGGGAAAGTACCATGTATACAATGTAGACAACTTATCAGAGCAAAGCAGACATTGAAAACATGTGGACACAAAGCCTGCTATGTTGGCTGGCAGACAAGAACCACAGCAGAGTCTCTTTTGCAGGTTTAGCTTCAGCAACGCCTGTATATAAGTGTTAAAAGGGGGGCATTTTTGAATAAAAACACTATAATGGAATATGTAACATCAAGAAAATGTAAAATGAAAATGATGAAATAACATTTAAAAACAATTTGATGAGATTGAATAATTTATTGGATTATTTCACCACAAATGGATTCATTTATACGGGTGCCTGTATTTATTTATATGCTTTTTTGTGTTTTAATAGTAGTAATTCCCATGATAAAAAAACTCCCTTGGATTCTCGGTAAAAATCTGAATTGTAGCCTGAGGGGTAACCATCGACTGATGATGCTTTGGTTTCATCATAGCATCCATCAGACAGCTCACTAAGTTGTGTAATCAGTAATCAGGAGTGAGATGGCGGTTTCCTCAGTCCCCACACACCTGAGCAGAGAAACGTCTGTTTATGCCTGGCCTCTCTGATGTGCTGTTCCACCAGCTGTTGCCACATGCGCCGCTAAAAGCCGGCCTCCTCCCCTGCATTCCCTCTCTAACTCCCTAAAACCTGGCCAGGGCTAGGAGCCTTTCTTTCTCCACTGCTACAGCACTCTATCTTTTAAATGTCCACTGTAATGAAAACATTCTTCATAATGTATATTGCAGGATAAACATTTCTTGTCAACCTACATACTTACTGCAGCAATGTCCAAAACAAAACGCAAACCAGGGAAAAAAGGCTACTTGTGACAATCTATTATTGTTTGAGGCTTCTTGAAGGTTGACACGTTCAGCTTACCTTGCATTAAACAATGACGTTCCAGCTGCTTTCTATTCCCAGAAAACAGATTTATCACATGACACTGGCTGTGATGAAAGGGTTGGCCTCTGTACAGAGCATAAGCCAAACTAATTAAACTACAATTATATTTTAGACATTTAGCTGATGCTCATGTCCAGAGTGATTTAAAGTGAGTACAGAAATAGAATAAGCTCAGTGAAAATGTTGCACAACTCCAATAAAGCATGAACTCCTCAGTTTTTTTTTAAATATTATACATAATAGTGAAGTAATAAAACACTAGGTCAATTAATATGATCACAATAAGGGAAGAATGAGCATACAAAGAGCAGCAACAGAGAGATTAAGAACTTCTGGAATTTCTTGTGGTTTTGTTTTTACCCAGACAGACAATGACGTTAGAAAGTTGGTGGAAGTAATTATAGAACATGTTTTTGCATGTCTAAACCTGAGAGAGACGTTCAAATCCAGAAAACTGGCTGCAATAGCTCATTTGTTTTTAAAATTCTCTGTCCCATGTGTTAGAGCAGCAATGTGGCAGTTGCAGGTTTCCGTGTGTGCTACATCAAATTCTGTGCATCCTTTGCTCCTCACTGAATTAATTTTTTTCTCTGAACAATCCAAATAGAGAGGAAGATGAAGAGGGGGACATGTTCTACAGTGCTGTTACCTTGGGAAGGTGCTGCTGTGGCTTGTTGGCTTGCAGCCGTCTCCTGGCTCAACTTCTTCTTTGCCTCAAGGACTGGGTTCTCGAACTGGGTTTTCTGGTTGATGTGGCTGCAACATAAACAGGCTCAGATTTAAGAGAAGAGACTTCTACACACACACACACACACACACACACACACACACACACACACACACACCTCTGACTTATTGAGCTCACTGCACCATTTTTCTGCAATAAATTATGTATGCACATTCCTATTAAAGGAACCATGATTTTCTAATAGGGGGATGTTATAGTGGCACCATTATAAATACATTCATAAACACAGCACACATATAGTAAATGCTGCCTAGGCTCTTCTTTATGTAAGGAAACTACTATGGCTTTTAGCAATTTAATATACTGTAGGAAATGAACCCCCCAACTGCCAGCAACATCCTGTTCCTCTACAACAAGGTAAACAGCCTGTTGTGCCCCTGGCATAAGAAGTACAACCATTGTTTCATAGTGAGCCCATTTCAAGCTAAAACACTGGCAGCTACAAGCTCCATCTATATGCCATTGACTCTCCTTGTCCAAACATTGCAAGTTTCTGTCTCATGTCACCTCTACCTAGGAGGGATCCTTCTGTAGCCTGAGCAATATAACAACGTGAGCGTTCCCATTTTCTTTTCATCACAACAGATTGCTACCTCTCCTTCCAGCCCCTACTCTACCCCCTCCATGCATTCTAGTTGAAAATCTCCCCACTTCTCTCTACTGCTGTTACAACGACTGTGTTCCACTGATTTCCTGCTGGGGTGGTGAGCACAAAAACACATTTTGCACACAGAAAAATATACAAACATTATGCAGAGACATAGACATACACAGACACACATTCTATACACATGCTTCTTACACAAACACTGGCAGAGCACAGTGAGAGCACAATCAGCGTTGTGTTCCCATACAGGTCACTGCAATGTTACCCGCAGAGTTTCATTTTGCCACCCACTGACAAACAATGGGAAAATCCTGATCAGAACCTTCAACTGTTCTCCTCATCTGAGATGAACAAAATGAGCCGTGTGCTGGATCCATTATTTATTATTATTATCCATTATTTTTAGACAGTATTGATTTATGCTGGTCCACTGCTAATGTACAGTAAGCAATGTAATATGCACTTGTGCTCCGATCACTCTGGTGAAATGCATTTGTGTGTTGTGTGCATCTGCAAGGAACAAGTGTGATATAACAATTTGCACTGCATGTGATGATGGCAGTTGGACTGCTTCGAAATTACACGCATCAATAAATCAATAAAAACTTACTCAACGTAGTATGTGCCGTACTGTGGATCGTCAATTTCCTCCCAGCCGTAAGGTAACTCTGCAAAACGAAAATGGTGAGCATTGTGTTGTGGGAAGATGCAAATATGCAGCACACATAAAGATAACGGAGTGGAAGGAGGAAGAGGAAGAGCAGGCACAGTTTTTAGAGACAATCATCTGGGAGTTGTAACCCATTCAACATGGTTGTGAGATACATCAGTAGTTACCAGTGTATTATTTTCCCTTGACTGGGACATTTAACATAAGAAAGTAGCCATGAAAATAGCCTATAATAATTTAGTGAACATTTCTGTGGTTTCAACAAGCAGGCCGGCTGGAATGGCTGATGTACGTCATGCCCTGATGAACATTTCAGGCAGAGGGAGAGAAGAGAGAGAGACAGAGAGAGAGAGAGAGAAAGAAAAGAGCTCTTCACGCAAGAGAGAGCTTGGAGTTGCTTTTCAAGAAGCAACATACCAACTGGCTTTCTGTCCGCCTGTAAAAATCCATTAAAACCCAGCTGGAAGGGTCCAACTCTTTCAGCCACGCCACTCTCTGTTTCTGCCTGCACTTAAGTCCACATTAGCATCCTGGAGATACCAAGGCTTGCTTGGAATTCCTTAAAGTAGAGCCCAGCTCTAGATTTCCAGTAAATGAGGCCACATGACAGGGATGCTTAGGGTTACTCTTATGTGTAGGTGACAAGTCATTTCAGAGAAAAGATACACATCTTCTCATATTTTTATGTTATTTGAAAAATGTGTTAAAGTGATGGATTATGTAATGTGGCATATACAACAGAGGTATGCCTTATGTAAATACATGGTGCAGTAGTTAATGGAATGACTGAATGCTTGAGTAGATCAGCTGAGTAGTGCAGTCCACATACCTCCATCCTCACACTTCTCTGGGGGTTTTGCCTTCTTTGCCAAGCGGGGGTCTAACCATGTGGTCGTCTTAGTATTGTGACTGTGGAGCACAGAGAGCAGCCAGTAAATATCAACAATAAAGACCTGTGCCAGCAGAGAAATCGGTGCTGAGGCTCAAGTAGCCATCAAAAGGATGTGCCACAAAAGAAAAACGACCTTATTCTCCTGTGTAATATGCTCTCGTGCACAAGGGTTACTGGATTCATCAACAAACATCTGATCCATTGGTTTACATTCAGCTGTCGCATTATCATGTTCATGGTTAGGTGCCCTTTTCAGGGGGGGAGAAAAAACCCTCTGAATGTGAAACATGACAAACTCGTTTATCCTCAAATGTGTTAAACAACTGGGGTGTGTAATCAGGAGGAAAATCACAATGGTCTTTTAAAATCCTCAGAGACAAGTGGCTTAGAGCCAAATATGAATAAAACACACAGGCTTGCCCCCCCCGCCAACACACACACGTACCCCCATACAGGCCTCTGATGGGGGTACGTGAGAGAGGTTTTTGTAATTGACTGTTCTAAAATCAAAGTATTGATTGGTTAAGCAAAGAAGAATCTGTGTATTGTTCTTTCTTTCATATTCAATTGGGAATCCAAAATTGGAAAATGAAAAAACTTTTTGTTATTCATCCAACACAAAAAACTTTTACTTATACTTCAATTTTATGCTCAAGTAAAAAACAGGAAATAAAAATTTTTTTGATTTTGATATATTATGTAACCAGCAATTTACTGACTTCTTCCTGTCTTGAACTTGATAAACTTTCAGCAAATAGGCCTACCTGGGCGATAGAGGTACCCAATTTAAAAGGGTCAGTTTGCAGCATATACTGTAATTCACTGAATGTGTATAACTGGGATAGGAATGGGAATGCTTCAGAACTCTCCTGAGAATCCTGTTTTTTAAGGTTTCTACAGTACTACAGTACTTCTACTAATACAGAGATGCAGTAGTTGTCAGTACATTGAATGGTACAAAGTAAAACATTAACTGTTAACAAATGTAAAACGGGCCTCATGTTGCTGCCCACAGTCTAACTCACTGTATCCATAGCGAGCGACATTATACTCCCTGATTCTTGTAATAGTTTATCTGTTCACACAAGTGAAGACTTTTAATGTGCCATTTTTCCAAAATACGGAAAAAAACCCAACAAAAAACACTTGATGTTCAAGCTCATATTTATTACTTTAAATCAGGTAGCACCATCGCCCTATTGTATTTGCTGCAAAGGCTATCAAGTGCAACACACAAAGAAGTAAGGAACAAATTGGACAAATTCGGTCAGTGGCCTGTTTATTAATTTCCTATTTTTGACTTAAGCATAAAATGAAAGTATGAAAAACAAGTCAGAAACTAACCCTAGTATTGGGCTGATTAAATACTTAGTGAACTGAGACATTTATCTGTGTTTAATTATGAATAAAGGGGATAGCAATAAATACAATGCTGTATGACATCAGATCTACAAACAAGACTTTCATTTTTAACATCACATCTTGCAACATTCCCTGCTGCAGTTGTAAGATGACATAATTAACAACAAGTAACAACATTAAATTGTAAGTTACCAAAGTTTCTAAATTTAAATTGTCATCATCCAGTATATAGACTGTACTACACCTGGTAGGCTACTCTCATAATTACCTGTAGCTTTATCTTACTGTTACAGCTTTTTTATTCTATATTTTTCTTATTGCCATCAAATCCCATGAATAGAGCAGTAATTTGCATTTGTCGGGGACTATTTTTCTCTGCAGATTAATACTGTATTTATGGCAGCCGCCCAGTGTATTTAGGTCTCACACGTTCATGGTAATGAAGGAACTTTTTAACCATGCTGTGGCTCACTGATGTGTTTTTAACAGTTTCTGGCAACAGGCTACCAGGCCACAACATATAGACATAACAATAGAATCGATTCACTAAAATGCAAAATATATATAGTGCGTAAAGAAACGTAATAATAATTTTCATTATCAATGAATCTACTGATTATTTAAAAAAAATTTTAGACCCTTAGTGTCTAAGGTGTCCTCTTTGAATAGCTTGTTTTGAACAGTTAAAAAACCCAAATGGTCTTTGTTTATAATTGTAAACTATAATTATACAAGGTCTAGAAAAGCTGTAAAGCTTCATATTGGAAGAGGATGGACCTACAAATGTCTGCATTTTTATTTGATAAATTGCTGTAAAAATGCTTGGTTGGGTAATCGTTTCAGCACTAAATGGTCGCAAGTTCCTATGAGGTGTGTCTTTCACTTACTCTATGAAGTAAACCATGCCAGTCTCAGTGTAAGCCATCTCCCAGTTAAGGGGCAGTGGCTCCAGGCTGTCATCGCGGGGAAGAGAGCTCCATGTGCGGAAGTCCATGGTGCTGCTGGACTGGGTGTAACTGGGCACCGCTTTCCTCCAGTCTGCCCCCTCTTTGTGCTCTGGAGGGAGGGAGGGGGAGAGAGAGAGAGAGAGAGAGAGGATGGATTAAAGGGGGAAAACTACAGAGAAAACAGAGCAGACAGAGACGGAAGGTTACCTCTGCCCTCCTGTTTTCCTGCCTGCTGCAGGGGAGTGGAGGAAGAGCTGATGTCACTCATAGGATTTGCATATGAGTGATTGTGTGTGTGTGTGTTCGCCAAATGGCTGTTTTGCATTTGCATGTGCACACAGTGTTAATGCTTGTGCCTATGTGTATATGTAGAATTCCTGCGGGTTACAATGACAGAGGCAGGATTCACATTAGAAAGGGCCATCTGAGCCCCAATGTGGTTTCTGTATGATAATACTTTACTGCTGTGCTTCACATTTATTATATTGCATGCGTAGACACTCCCTGTAATGAGAAACTACAATACAATGAACATGAAACATACAACAAAGACCCTCCTAATTCACTTAGCATGTCATGCTTTCCCTCAGAAGATGGTTATAAAAGGGATGAAACACGAGTGCTTTTCATCCTTTCTTTTAATGTGGAGCTAACCTCCTCACAACAGAGTATGATGCCAAAAGATGTTACGCACACCACAAAAAAAGCATTTCTGGGGGATGTACTTCCTAAAGATCACCTTCATTTTAGATTCAATACATAATTGCTAAAAATCCAACCACAAAGCCCCCTTAGCATCATCAACATGTTATTATTTGTAGCATCTAAAAGACTTTCTTCTTTTGCCTTCCTGATCTCTCTCACACACTTACACACAGGCACGTATGTGCTCTAGCGATATAAACACTTGGAGAAACAGCCTGAGGGCAGAGCCTGAAGGAGAGCTGAGGTCATCAGGTTCACAGCAGGGTCCACTTGACGATTCAAGTCAGATGGGTTATAGAGGGACTGCAGGGGAGAGGGTGTCTGTGTGTTCCTATGTGTGTTTGGGTGGGTGGGGGAGTCGGGGTGATAAGGACCGTCTGAGCAAAGACGGGGGGAAGCTGCAGTCAAAAGTTCAGAGACTTAGAGCTCACATTTTCCATTAACCTCTTTTTTTACATTCGAGCATAACTTTATCCATCTATGGCTGGTCTAAGATTCCTCTGCCGCAGCTGTGGGCTGTAGCAGAGCAGTCATTTGTGACTGGGTTCTTTCCATAAAAAGAACTCCTGGATGTCTGGGCATCGTTGTGTGTTTGATTTCAATATGACAGAGTGGTTGGGTAAACAGACTTTGGATTTCTGTGAATCCTGTGTACAGCTGAGCAAGCAGTGTTCGAGCCGTGACTGTCAAAACAATGTTTCATTCGGATGAAAAAAAAACAAAAAAAAAACACAACACATTTTCAGCTTGGACTTGCCTCATTGTTAACCTTGATTCTCTAAAAACCCAGGAATGGGTCACAGTATGTCTATTTATGTTGCAGGACTGTTTCTCCTTGTGGGCATTAAGAACAGATTTGATCCTTAAGAGAGCTGAGGAGTTGTCTGATTGATCACATACACAGTGTCCTGCTCTCTGAATGAGACTTCCTCAAGGTGACCTGTAGTATAGAACATCAGAAGGTAACAGTAACAACATTGCCAGAGGAAGATTCATCCACAGTGTAGCCTGAACATTTGAATATGTCTGTTAATACTGTCACTTTGCAGACAGCATGTCAGCCATGTTTAGTCACTAAATGCGGCTTAATAGCAAATCAGTATTAAATGGTTTGTTCACCCAAATCACCCAAAAAAACAAATTGTCTCCCTTTTGTGGTATTTAGGCATGCAGGTATTTTTGTTTTTGTTTTCTCAGGTTTTGAGATATAACTGTTGACAGAGAGGTGTGTGGATTATCCACAGAAGAGCTGCCTCTAACATTTGTTTTCATCATTGTTTAATCTGTAATTATTTTCTCAATTAATCAATTAGTCAATCATAAAAAAAAGTTTAAAAAATGTTCATCACAAGTTCCCAGAGTCCAAGAAGCCATTTACCAATATCTAAAAGTCCAAACCCAAAAGACATTATTATTGTTCACAATAACAAGAAAAATAAAAAGCAAAACTCCTCACTGTTAAGAAGCTGGAACCATCAAATGACTACTTGAAAAATGAAGTGATTAACTGATTATCAAAATTGTTGCCAATTAATTTTTCAACTCTAATCCAGAAAAAGGGAGTCACTGTTTCTGTTGCATTTTTGTTATTTTTCAAAGCTGTGACCAAGAGGACTTTATTGGACCACTTGGTTCCCAGTGACCAAAATCTGACCAGGGACCCACACCAGGCTGGGTCCAAATTATTTTCAATCTACTTGGGTTAGAGATGGTACTACCCCAATGTCGCAGGTCTGTATGTCAATATGTCTAAAATAGGAGTGGGTTCAATATCCAAATGGCTCTATTTAGGTCTGTTTAGGTCAACTGAATTTGGATTGGAATTATCCTTGGGATTTGTTCTTAATGTCCTCTGGTTCCTTCTGTGTTTGGAAGACGATTTATACACGGCCGGTTTCTAGTAGGTTTTTCATGGTTTTGTTTCAGATCAGGTCCAAAATTTTTTGAACCTCTCTACTGCCACCACAAACAAAATTCTACACTCCTCCTTTGTTTTGTGGTGGTGAATTCTCATAAATGAATGTTTAAGAACCTGGACCAACAAAACCAAAAGTATCTGCATTGCTAGATATAAGTTGTAAGGTTTAGTAATATGTTTTGTAATTTTGGTGAACAGTTCTTGCAGGTCAAATCATTTTAGTCTCATGTTAGTTCTTAAACACAATTTTATATTAAGCTACGTTTTAAAGAGTTCGCAACAATAATTTTCATGTGTAACAAATCTTCTTCACCTGGCACCAAATTAGGAAAAAAAGCCATTTGATGTAGGGTTTGCAAAATACTCCAGCCGTGATTGATATATGAATGAGAAGCAGAAGGGATGAGAGCTTAAAAAATATGATCAATCTGCTCAGGAGGATGTAGTCAAAAGCCCTTTTATGTGACGGATTGAGATGTGCATTGTGCTGTAGTGTCCCTAAACACCCATTGGGCCCATCAAATGGTTGCAATCTGCAACAAGCCAAAGTCTTTATGTCTTTCAAGAGAAACAGACAGTGACATTGACCTAATGTGACAATTCCACAACCAAAGGACAAACAGAGTATAGCGAAATTTCCTTTATTTAAAATGACATTCTGTGCTTTGACATCTACTGACCAGGCAGTCCATTGACCAGCGGTGGCCTCTCATCATCATCTTCCTCCTCGGGGACCGCGCTGTCCTTCCTGTCCATCTTACTGACTGAGGTGGTGCGTTTCCTGGGGACCTCGCCACCATAGTCTTCATCAAACAGCACCTGATCCACCAGGTCAGGCTGCACCAAGTTGGGCTCTGCCGGAGGCTTTGGTGTCCCATAGTAGTTACCTTACAGAAGGAAGGATGAGAAAAACAGAGAAAGGAAGAGAAGAATGAGGAGAGGAAAGTGATTTACTCAAATGGCTACAGACTAACATCAAAGAAAAAATTAAAGTAGTGTGCCATTAAGTGTGTATGTTACATGAGGAAAGAAGACACAGTCAGAGAGATCATCCACCATGTCTAACATGACTCTAATTCACCTAATTTAAATCAGAAATTAAATCTCTAAAAGTCACAGACCAGCACTCAAGGTTGACTATTTACAAGTTTCAGAGGTCTGCTTCCTCTGCATAATTTTCAAGTCTCTTAACCCCCTGCTTTGTTTTCCCTCAATAACTGCACCATAGGGCTGTCATGACTCATGTAACATTAAAATCATTTCACTTGGAATTTGCCAGCAACTAATTACACTGATCATTGAATACAGCAATTATCTATCTCTCAGCTTGCTTTTTTTCCCCTAATGAAGAAAAACCTTGTGTTACGGATTATAAATATTCAGTGGGATAACAGTGCTCCATAAAGAGAGAGGATAGGGTGCAAAACTTTGTTAAATTATTTGCTCATTTAGCTCATGGGGTGATCCATCTATGTATGGCTGGTAAGCAATACGTAGAACTCAATTTAAACGTAGAATAAGTAATTATTCAACCTTCATTAGGATTATAAATAATGTGCACACTAATTTATATCTCTTCCATTTATTATGATTATTTGTATGCTAAATGCTGTTCTGTCAGATGTGTTTATGCAATAATATCAAATACATGTTTTAGCATTCCATTTGTAAGGTCAAATATTTACTCTGTTCTTACAATAACCGATCATCAGATTGAGTCTACGCAGCTAAATCATGATTTGTAATTAGATTAATTAAAGAATAGGGTGAGATACCGCTGGGAAATAGGGATTTTCAGCTATTTAATTAGTCTCCATAAAAGTGATCTTATTTTCATTTGGACCCAGCTGCATATGGGACCATCGTATTATGAACCTTTGATGTACATAAGCGTGAACATTCAGACATCACAAATGCTGTAATGTAAGAGCAGCATTTATCAAGTCCAGATCTTTTTATAGCTTGGGACAAAGGGGGGAAGCTGACAACGATGTGAATGCCAGGAAGAACAGAGGGCTCTGAGGAACATCACAGTCATTCCAGTAGCTTTACAGCATGATACAGTAACACCACAACAGCATTTCTGATAAGTGAGCCCATCTCGAGCACGGCCTCATCTCCCCAGGCGTACCAACTACAATACACAGCAAACTAGGTTAATGCAGTTATGCTCATCTTCCTCAAAGCAGCGGAAAGGTTGAGGAGGAGAAGGAGGCTGGATGAAAGCCTCTCCCCCCTTGTTGCACGACCCTGTGCTTACTAAGCGACACTCATCCGCATTTGTCAAAGATGGCTTCATTAACAGGGGTGGCACAATGATAGCAAAGAGAGATTGGGTCTGCTGGCTAATCCCCTCCTGTCTCCTGTCACACGCTGACATTCATCAGCCAGACGCTACCCCTGTGATTAATTACTTACAAACATGTCTCTTGGCCCCTGATAAATGTGTGTTGCAGATATAGAGGTGTGTGAAAGCAATGCGTCAGTGAAGATTTGTGGCACCATTTGCCACTATAAATGGAGGAAAGCCTCATAAGCTGATGAGCAGGGGAGCTTGTCCAACGTTACTTGTGATCATCGTGTCACAGGGTTGATGAGCCAGGAAGACTGAGTCTCCTCTTTCAAAGTGCGTGCAAGCAATTTCATGGTGGTGGAATCAGCTACCGGTAATGAAAAGACTCTTGTTTTCAAGGGCACTATCCACACTCTATGCAAGGTCAATAGCACACTTTAATGTTTCCAAGATCATGGACAGACCGTTACACTGTCACTGAGCCACACAACCACCCACCCAGTATACCACACATTGCTACTAATGCATGAATTCTGCACTCCCATTCATGTCCAATTTCATCTCCAGATTTGTTTTCCCTCCTTGTAAAAATTTGACTCATAATCAAAATGGGATCCCAAAACAAAAGATTTAAAGTAGATCTTGATTTGGTAGGATGTTGGGTTTCCTGGTAGCAGATGTCATTTGTCAGAAAAAAAAACAAACTCCCAGAGAGTGACCCAACCTGAATCTCAGAGGTGCTGAGACTGAAGAGGGACCAGGCCCAGTAAGACTTGCTCTCAGCGCCTGGCGCAGATGGTTGATGCACCTGCTTGGCAGGCATCCTGGGATCCTCCGGAGCAATTTGGAGCAGCCAGCATGTACCCTACCAACCCACAGAAACTTACCCTGGCTGGCTAGTATGCATGTGTGTTGTGTTCTGGCCTCAGATCACCCTTTTTCTTGAGAGGAGGTGGGGTGGTCTTGGATGGCAGTGACACAGTGATAAAAGAGTCAAGGAGAGTGTTTAAGTCGAAATGATGTGTACAATGCATTAAATGACTCCCATGAATTATTCTCTAGGTAGAGGAAAAACCCTTAAACATTAACCATTAACATAATGAACATTCAGGCAAGTCATTTGGGACTATTAGTGAGACCATTATGATTAGGTAAGAATCCCATTAGCTCAGTACCTTGAGCACACCTCACTTACTGTACACTTACAAACTGAAGGTAATTCATCAGTACTTCACAGAAATAATACAACCCATGTGACATATACAAGAGGACACCTGACCTCTGGTTTATTTTCCTCTTTTCAAAGAAAAAATAGGCACTTCAAGCACAACTAAATGGAGTAAATCCCATTCCTCGATGCGATTACTTCTAGCTCCTCTTTGAGTTCACTGTGCTGCTGAGAGATCAACACTCTCTGCCACAGTAGCCATGCAGCGCTTGTGCTGACAGGGTTTTAGAGGAAGAGAAGAGGAAGGGGGGCAGCCACTATCAGAGCATTCAGTTCTCTCTGAGGGATAGTATACTGAAACCTTCCAACTTTCGAGAAGCTAATCCACACATCGCCAAGGCAGTCCTGCTTTCACTGTAAATGGGGTTTCCATTGGGAGCTGAGGAGCTCAGCATGCCTCTATATCAACTCTCTCTCTCTCTCTCTCTATTATTTGCTCTTCCTCAGTTTGCTCTCCAGTTCTCCCTCTCTCTGCCCGGTCAACCTCTCTATAAAAACGTGTAAATCCTGCCCAGCTTCAGCTCACAGATGAAGGACAGCTCCTAAAACCTGATCTTCGAGTTCTGAGATGATCTATACCAAACACAAGGAGGGACAGGATATCTTCTATGTGCACGGATGCGCAAGTGTGTGCTCATACAGTGTGTGTATGTACCTGCATCTGTGTGTAAGTGTCTACTGCCATTCCTGCCACCATATTGACACCTTATCACAAGGATCAGAGACTGTTGGAAGAACCTGCCTCAACAAGCCCATTGCAAGTTAGAATATGCACTTCACCATCTGTAAATGCACGCAAACACAAACTTGTACAAATACACAGAAGCAGAAAGACACTTGTGCACACACAGAGGAAGCTACTCTAAGACCTTAATGCACTTTCTCTCTGGATGAGGATTTGACTTTATCTTTTAATTCTCCATCATATAGAAAGCACGAGACGCAGCTGAATGGGAATAAGAGACTGGTGCAAAGAAGGTCAATTCACGCGACCAGTGGTTGCCCCTCGGGCATTTAGAAAAATCCTCTCCTATTTCACAGCAGCCTGGATTTGCAGTAAGAAAGAATGAGCTTAAAGAGAGCGGGAAGATTATCATGTTATTGCCATAATCATTGTGCAATGTGAGAGAAATCCTCCGTTCCAATCCCTTGACGACACAAATACGCTGCGACCGTCTGACTTTCCAAGACCTCTCAATGCAGGGCAAGTGCTTATGCTCCTTTGTAGTATAAGGTGTTAGAAATGGTAAATACTTGGCAATTCAGCTGTTTCGCCAAGCTGAAATATCCCTTGTTGTGTAAACTTCTTACTAGAAAAAACATGACCATGCTTGTCTACTTGTTGTAAAATATCAGTCACCACTGACATGTTTACTGCAGTCAGGTGCTGTTAAATGAACTGCAGTTTTTTTAAGAGTGAAGAGAGTAAAGAGGAGCAGTACTTTAAATAGCTCTAAAAGTAAAATTTTTGGATGCCTGTGATGGGCCACATTTTTGGATGCCTGTGATGAGCCAAAGCTTACTGGTTGTGTCTGTGAGAGGAGAGAGGGAAGAAAAGGAGGAGGCCGGTTTATCACATGCATAAAGCATGACTTGAGAGTAAAGACACAAGTGGGACCTCCTGATGTGTGACTGTGCAGCCAGCCGGCAGGATTAGCAGGTTGACTGGTTTACATAAGGTCACCATCAGGTGCTACAGCTACTTGCATGCTCACACTCCATTGTGTGAACATCTACTGTATACAAAGACATGCTGGCACAAACACACAAACACACAACACATGGACACATAAAAACATCTACTACATACAAGCATACACGCAAAAATAAAGATTTTTACGTGTAAATGTGCATGTGAATTCACACATAGGGTGGGCTCTCATAAATTGTAAAAAGTCAGAGCCTGAAATGTCTGTGTGTATAAGCTCACTGTTGCTAATGATTTAATAAAACAAAACATATAAGAAAATTAGATATAAAGTCAAAGTGTAGAGCCGGTTCCTTCCTTTCTTATGCATGTATGTAGCTCGTAGCACCTTAACCTTTGCAATACCGAACCACAATGGTGGCTACGTACTGTACTTCACTGTTTAGCCCACTAACTACACCTGCATACCACAGCTTTCATCATCTGCTGATTAATTGTGGTTCTAAAAAACTGGCTGGTGAAGCATTTACTCTTGGTAAATATACACTTTATTTGAATCCCTGCTGATAAAAAAATTACACCCATGTGCTGATTTCTACAGTATTTCCATTTCTGTTTAAATATAAAGCACTACTACGCAGTGTGGGGAAAACTGAACATTGGAGTTCATCTGAAGGGCTGCGAGGATCGCTGCTAATCTGTCACTTCCAACAAGTCTTTAATCATATTTCACTGATCAATACATTTTGTCCCGCTTGTCACATTTCACTAAGGCAGGCTGTAAGTCATAATGACTGTGAATATCGAGCTAACACTCACTCCATTATAGAGAGCTGTCAGTGTGAATCGTGTACATAAATGCATGCAACCACACACGCAGGTTTCTCATATTTTTAACACTATGTTAATACCTACCATCATAGGTCCCACTCTCCAGCAGAAGTCCACTCTCTTCCAGGATCCGGAAGTCTCCAACACTGATAAAGTTGTAGTCCACTCCTGGCACCTCCCCCTCCCGTGGAAGCCGTGTAGTGCCTTGAAAAAACAAAAAGAAAAGAAACGAAAAAGAAAGAAAGTTGCATAAACATGTTTAAGATAAGAGACACAAGTACAGACGTGCAGATATGACAGGAGTGTAGAATATGTTGCTGTTGGAGATAACCTTTGAGAGAGGTTGATGAAATTGCATCATGCAATGCTTTTGAAAGCATTTTTCAGCTCCCAGGTTCTAAACAGAATTCATCTTCAACTGAAAATCAAACACTTTCAAGGTTTTCACACAACTAGAGCAAAATATAACCATTCAGCTCCAGTTCTTTATCAAACACATTCTTCCTGTCTTCCAATGCAGCAACAAGATGTTATACATAATGAGTGTGGCCGATCAACTGACTTTCCTTATTCATGATTCATAAGATACAGAGGATCCAGTTTGTGACAGTTTTTTTATGATTTATTGCCGTAAAGGACTGCAGCACATTTTTCAAAAGGGTAGATATCTCATTTCAGAACGAAAACCCCAAAAGACCTTGGTGCCATCCTGTGAAAGATGGATAATTGATGAAGGACTGTGGAGCACTAGGGGCATAATTCATTTAATCCTCTATGAGTAACTGCAGCTTCTGCTAGCAAGTTATTATTGGAGGCGTCTTGATGTATGCACTGGCTACAAGTGAAATGAAGAAAACAGCTGAGTAAATCAGGGATATGAAATACGATGGAAGCAATGGGTTATGTAACCTCTTGGTATGGTCTAAATTCACCCACAGAGGGCAGCCTTAATGCAAAAGACAAGAGGCCATTCTGAGTGCAGATTTTGCTCCCGTGGTGAAGCAACAGTCCTTTTCATCCTTCCAGGATGAAAATCCACAAGGCACAATGGACACCAAATAATTACATTAGCATGAGGATTACTGTACATCATATTCCATGAATAATTAAATAGGACTGTGCCACGATTACACTCAAGGCTAATTAGGTGGCGTGTCACAAAACTTGTAAACTCAAAATAACCTCAGCTAATCGGAAGGCAGAACAAGAGTTATTTATTGCATGGGACCCTGAAAAAAGCAGACAGCATGAACCAATAATCAATGTTACATTCCATGGCAATATCTGGCATCCAAATTTACTGTCACACATTGAGCAGATTCCTCCTTTTCAGTGTTGTGGGGAGGACAGTGGGGTGAGGGGAGAAGGAAGTCTAAGGCTGTATTTGAAACCGCCTACTATACTAGTAGTACGTACTGATTAGGCCTAAATGTAGTATGCAGTATGCAAACAAAAGCAAAATCTGCAGTATGCCAAAAATACCCAGTTGGCGTACCGATTCTGAAAAAATCTCCAGTATGCATCAGACCAGTCTACCTCGCGTACGGTGACCCATAATGCAAAGCGCTAGAACCGTAACAACAACCGGTCTTTTCTTTAGAGGAAAACAACAGAACTTGTTTTACAATTTTCATACGGTATTTCATCACTAAATCCACTTCTAACGAGTTTTGAGGGGAGAAATCTTCTGTGTAGATTTCAAACATCGGCAATTTTATGAAAATTGTTGACTTACTGAAAATGTGCTCGAACGTTTTCGGAGTTGAGAAGCTCCGCAAATGCGGCGGGGGAAACTAACGAGCTGACAAGTCAGCTCATGGAGCCCTCTGGTCCTCACGTCAGCTCACGGCAGAGATGCTCACAAGTCTTTGAGCTAGAGTCCAAGTCAAGTCTCAAGTCTCTGAGCGAGAGTCCAAGTCAAGTCTCTGAGCTAGAGTCCAAGTCAAGTCTTTGAGCTAGAGTCCAAGTCAAGTCTCTGAGCTAGAGTCCAAGTCAAGTCTCTGAGCTAGAGTCCAAGTCAAGTCTTTGAGCTAGAGTCCAAGTCAAGTCTCTGAGCTAGAGTCCAAGTCAAGTCTTTGAGCTAGAGTCCAAGTCAAGTCTCTGAGCTAGAGTCCAAGTCAAGTCTTTGAGCTAGAGTCCAAGTCAAGTCTCTGAGCTAGAGTCCAAGTCAAGTCTCTGAGCTAGAGTCCAAGTCAAGTCTCAAGTCTCAGAGCACAACCATGTAATGTGCAATGCAATTATTGACAGCAAGGTCACAGTTTTATTGACTAAGTAATAAAGTAAGTCAATAAAACTGTGACATTGCATAATCAACAATAAATCTGTTTTAAATTACAGAGCACAACCATGTAGCCTAATGTACAATGCCTCTACAATTAATGACAGCTTATAAACTACTGTAAGTCAACAAATCATGTTGAGTTTCAAACCCAGTGTAAAGTTAACTAAATAATACTGTAAAGTTACATGGTCAACAATAAAGCTGTAACATGTTTTTAACTTACAGAGCACAACCATGTGATGTGGTCATCTTTTCATAACGAACGACAGTCAGAATAAGCTCGTAGCTGAAGCAAGAAGCAAGCTAACGTTAGATGGCCAATGCTAAACATGTTCACTCAACACATATTTGCGTTCAGCGCTTCTTTGTTTGGGTCTTGTTGTATGAAGTTTTAAAGCCAAAGTTTATGATAAATGGCTCAGCAGCTGCCGGTGTTTGTTGTCCTCTCTCACGTGCGGCCGCGCGCAGCAGATGTTACATTGGCAGGTTATAGGTAACGGAGGGAGGGAATACAGACAGACAGGTGTCCTAAAAATAAACATAGTTCACGAGTCCCGCGCCTCGAGTCCGAGTCGAGTCCGAGTCGAGTCTGAAGTCTTTTGAGGACGAGTCTCAAGTCGAGTCCCCATCTCTGGCTCACGGAGCTCACAGCCACACAGACCGCTGCAGCCAACGCAGCAGACGAGTCCAGCAACAATGTGAGAATAAAGACCCGCAGCTGTGAGACAGTTTAAATGTTCATACCGCTGTTATTCTGTCTTTACATTCTGAGTAATGTTGTTAGTTTTTAACTTAAATCAAGAGATCTGGCTCGTGATGGACAGGCATGTAAAAACTTACAGCACTTTGATAAAAAAAAAAAAACAACAATAGTGGTATGAAAGGGGACTCTTGTTGCTTTATTATTATTATTCTAAGTAGACATTACTTTGTTAGTGTAAAGTTACATTTGTGGTTACAGTACTTGATTTTTATTTGCTTTTATTTCATATAATTCTCATTTACAATATACCAAAGCAAACATCTGCTACAGATCGGCTGCAGGCTTGTTCTCCTTACATAAGATTTTTTTTCAAAAAGTTGTACTACATTGTTCCGATTTTGAAAACCGGAAACTGGCAAAGCCTGGCTTAGCATATTGCAAAATAAATCAAACAACTGTGTCATACTGTATACTACGTACTACATAATGCGGTTGCCAGTAGTATGTAGTAGGCTGTTCCGAATACAGCCTAAGAAACACCTGGGCAGGCCACTTCATTGCATTGCTATATTGGTGGGAATTTCAGCACACTGAGAAGCCTCGCAGCAGCGCAGGGAGGGGTTGCAAACAGAGAGAAGATACAAACTCCACACCGAAAAGACTATCAATTGAAGCAAGGAATGACTTGCTGTGAGATGAGTCAGGAGCAAACTATGTATCAGGACCAAATCTGAACTCTTTCACACATTAAAGCAATTTGACCCTGTGTATAACAGCAACATTACCCAGTGGCAGCAAGAAAGAGAAGCTGGGTTTTGTTTTAATTACTGAATAAGGACATTTGCTTATCTGTTCGGTACGCTGCATTGAAACAACCTTAAATGGATCTACTTGGTACAGCTTTGATGGGATCTCATAGAATTATGTTGTTGCATCTTCTTGGTAGATTTCTTGAATTTGTGCCAATTACCAGTGAACCCGCTTTGAGCTGAATGTGGTGGCCCAATAGCCTATTAAGTAACTTTATGTTGCCATTGTCTTTGTTTTTCCACTCTCATATTTTCTCACTTAATTGGACTGTGACAGCCTCTCTGCACCCAAGCAGAGGAGTAAAAGCATAGTTTGAAAAAGAAAGAGCCAAAAGAGAAGCTTCCTTCCACAGTGTGCCTTGATCCTACTGTTCTAGTGTTACCAAAAGCAGTTGACATTGCACTGTGTGTGAAAATGCACGCCTCTGCTGCTTCTCATTACCAACTTGTCCGCCTGCTGTCGCTGACTTTGGTCACTCAAAAGTGTCCACTGTAGCCCAATTACTTGAGCCATAGTTATGTACCTGCCAAATCTCCCCCTGAGCCATCATCTGGATGTCAAATGTATACCATAAGCTTCCGATTGTGGATCAATTGTCCACAATATAATGAGGGCCCTCTTAGCTTTGAGGATACATCTGAATGAAAGCAGCAAATCTTAGAGTAGAGTAGAACTTGGTAACATCCTGTCGTACTTTCCTTTTCAATATGGGCATACAGGACACTTTGGATATTGCTTCTGATAAACTGTTGGAGGCTGGTCTTTCATACAAAATGCTCAGTGTATGTTGACAAAAGTGCAGTCGATACACTGCAGTTAATTAAAGCAGAGAAGAGAGGAGTGTGGATGTAGAGAAGCTTTTTCCAAAAAAACAAAGATATTCTGTCAGAATACAAAGTTATACACTTTGTTGTTTAATACAGCAGGTAATGTATTTGGATTGTACTGTGCTGGGAAAGAAAAGCATGTACCAGTATTAGGAATATTTCGACATCTTGGGAATTATACTTAATCGCTTTCTTGCCGAGAGATAGATCACAGACTCAATACCACGCTCATGTCTGAACAGTAAATATGTAGCTTAGCTTAGCTTAGCATAAAGACTGGAAACAGGAGCCCTGTATAAACCAAACCTTTTTTTAACAGATATGACGTGGTAATTAGTACTATTACTAGTCGGACGTTGTTACCATTGGACAGAGCCTGTTTCCCAGTTCCCAATTTTTAATGCTAAGCTAAGCTAACCGGCTGCTGGCTGTAGCTTTTTAATTACTGGACAAACATAAGAGTGGCATCAATCCTCTCATCTAACTCTTGGCAAGAAATCAAATAAACATATTTCACAAAATGTCAAACTATTTATTTAATTTCATTGCAATGCACAGTAGTTAAAGCCAAGTGTTTATTTGTGTCTGTGTGTGTCTGTCTATCCTGGACTGAAACAAATTGTCACTTTGGTCTTGCAAGGTCTCATGCCTGTGCACTGCTGAGACCTATTTTTTAAACTGTCTGGATTTAGAGGATGTCACGATGGGAACATCAGAGGTAGTCAGTCAGAAATGGCAGGCCATAAATTTAACATGGTGATTTTGTGCATAGTTTTATGTTGGTACTTCAAAAAGAAGATGGCTTAGGGCTTTGCTGTTGAAATGGCAAGGAAGAAAGAGGGAATGAGTGAGGAAAGAGGATCATTACAAAGCCAAAGTCTTTTCCTTCTGTGGGGTGCGTTCGCTTTTAAGGCACTGAGACAAACTTTGTCATATAGCTTACTGTGCTGTTGTCATGTTGTGAAATAGAGTATAGCTATTAACATTTAACAACAAACACAAACAGTCTTTTGTATCAACATTCTACCATTATTCTTTTATTTAGGAGGTTGGGGAGAAAAAAGAATCCACTGCTAAAATGGTTGCTACTGAGAAAGCAGAAAGGTCACAGAGTACAGCTGTATGTGTCCATGACGAGCACCAATTCATCACATTGTGCACACATGCATTTCTGTGCATGTTAACCTACGCCATGCACAGAAGTGTGTGTGTGTGTGTGTGTGTGTGTGTGTGTGTGTGTGTGTGTGTGTGTGTGTGTGTGTGTGTGTGTGTGTGTGTGTGTGTGTGTGTGTGTGTGTGTGTGTGTGTGCGTGCGCGCGCGTGTGTGTGAGAGAGAGAGTTAGAATGAGGGTTTTGTGTGAGATCAAACTCTCTCTGCCCATCTCTGATATCAGCGGGGAATCGAGGGACTACGTGTGACCCTGAGCTCTCTGTCCTCTTAGAAAAAATCCTCCTCCTTTTGTCCTCTCTTGAGAGCCTCCTCCAGCATTTCGTAAGAGTCCAGATGAAATGAAGCCCGTCCCAAGACCCAGTGAAGGAGACTCAGGGATTTACCACACACGGATAGTAAGGACTTTGCGGTCTTTCTCTCTGCTCCTCACCCTAGTCCTCCATTATAGACCCTACACACTGCCTGTATTTCTTCTTTCTTTTTAACTTGAACATTCCTGTTTCTTGTTTAGAAACTAATACTTTCATTATGGCCCCAATGTGCTGCGGTTCAGCAGAATTGACCCTGTGGTGGTAGGACACACAAACAGGACAGCACAGATCAGCTGCAGTTGTATAAGAGTACATCAGTGTGGCTGGTAGTTAAGTAAAGTGGACCACTGGCACAGTGACTCAAACTGCCTCTGCTAATCCTCTTGCTGTCTGTGTGATTGTCACACACGTTTTGGGTAAAAATCCACCCTCAGATATGCTTATTTATCATAAAATTGTGGCATTCCAAATTGTTTTGTATTGCAATTTGTAATTTTGTGTCATACCACTACACCCTTAAACTGCCTTGTGTATTTCTAACCCAAGTATTGAGTTCTGACAATGAGAAAATAACTTCTCAAGTGCCCAAAAAAATTAGGAATCAAGCATGTACAGCACGTTTAGAGGGTTAAGCTGCAAGAGCAAAATAACTGCAGTGAGTGAAGGAGTGAGTAGGTTTTGAGAGTTGAGAAAAAGAAGCCGACGAGCCCATTACTCAACAAGCACCTTGCCTTGTGGCTGCATTGTAGTCCACTGTGGTTCAAGCTAGTTTCACCAGTTGTCTGCAGAAGCAAGTGTAATATGGTGCCCACACAATAAATTGCTCAAATAGAGCTGATGTTCAGATTTGAAACTTTGCATTTGGAAAAAAATTTAATATTTTGGAAAAAATATGTGGATACTTTATGTTAATGTAATTACCGGTAGGGCTCAATGTGGGACCAGCAACTGCTCTGGATCAGGTGAAATCTATATATGGACCTTCTTAATGCACCTGATACTGTTATGTGAATATTTTACATTGCAGCTTGCATTTTTAATTTAAACATTAAAATTTTTGCAAAAAGAAAGAAAAACTTCAGATTTTTATACTTAGAGTTACTTTTGAGTACACTTCAATAGCTAACTAAACTAACTTTATAACCAAATAAGGAGAAAGCTGCAAACAGAAAGGAAGGGCAAGTGTAATTGAAACAGAGAAAGAGAGAAAGTAAAACAGAGAGGGTGAAATATGGTAGACTGAAAGCAAGGAAGTGAATGATGGAGGTGCTGTCAATGTGCAAGTCCTGGTCTCTTGCTCATTAAGACAGTAATTGAAGCCAGGGATTAGAGAGTCAGACTCATGCAGCGAGCCCACTGGCTGCTGCTGATGAATGGTGGACACGGGTCGTAAAACCTCAATGACCGCCACTATTGTACATGGAACATAACAGAAAGCCATCTTCGCAGTGGTGATCGTGGTGTGTGTACAGGTAATTGTGGGTGAGAGAAAGCAGTGCAAGCGGGTATGTGTGTGTGGAGGAAAGAACAGGTGAGGATGTCCTTGAAAGAGAAATCACTGATGGCATGAGTTTTCTAAAACTCTATAATCATCTTCTGTCCTTCTACTGTAACTGAACTGAGATACTCCAAGTGCAACATAGCTTTGAAAGAAAAATTCAATAACAATTCAGGCTGAACTCTACTGCCCAGGAGCAAAGCTCAGAATGTGACTGACAGGTATATGAAAGAAAGAGCGAGAGTGAGTAAATGAAGGGATGAGACATTGAAAACAAAAACAGACAAAGAAGGGAAGAAGTGGTGTTGGGGTCTGTAAAAAACAAACAAAACAAACAAAAAAATGCAATATACATGAAAGGTAAGCAGCTTACTTCCTGAAAAAAGGTCACCTCTGAACAAGACAGAGCAACTTCCAGCCCTTGGTAGGGGGTAGAAAGCAGAGATGCTGCTTGTTTGTGACAGTGCTGTGCCTTAGAGTCTGTCATTGCCTCCAGGCCAGTCGCTCTGCATGTGACTAAAACCTTGACTACACTCAATTATGGCGCTTCTCTGAGCAGAGTCAGTCTTCCACAGGACGTGGTAAATATTTAGGCCAAACTATCCGTGTGAACATCACAGTTTCAGAATTGCAGATACTGCGTCACAGTCACGTCTCCTGTTGATGCAACTTCACTTCCACACTGCTTTACAAATGCAGTGCAATCTCTTTCAACATCAAGCAGCATCACTTTTGGAGGGGTTAGTTGTTCAGCCCTGTATTATAAATGAAAAAGAAATGACCTAGCCTTTTTAAGTTGATAATCATCTTTGTGTATGAATGAAAATTCAGAGTGTAAATTATGGTAGCAGCAAAAAAAAGAAGAAAAAGAAGTCCTTTCGAGAAAATAAATCTGCATTTCTAAATTTGGAGGCATTTGCACCATTGTGACAAATAACCTGCTTTTTTGCAACCCACACAAAACTTAATCAGGATATTAATTTGCACCTTTACTGTACTAACAGCCTTGTCACTCTCATTTTAGTAATTTTCATGCTTTCAATTAAAAGATTACAATATTCAAGCTTATAAAGCCCTTTGCATAATCAAAAAAACAAAATGAGAAAGGAAATACAGGGGCGTCAAGCTAAAAATGCCAGGGGGTTTCTGAGCTCCTGGAAAGTGACATTTTACAGATACAAGGTTTTTGTCTGCATGGCAAAAGCAAATTGTACATTGCATATCCACATAAACAATAATGGCAGTCTTACTGGTGACATCATAAAACACTTCCATTCTTTGAAGTGATAAAGGGTGCTATTTATGGAGCAATCCTACAGACTATTGGATCAACAGCAATATTAATATTCCATTTAAAATGCAATGCAATCAATGGACATTACCATTAGGTATGATTTATCATTACATACACATACAGCTGCTGTTCTTTGCAGTGGTTCTTGGCAGTCCACAACACCAACCTTTTTATTTACCACTCCATTACTGATTTCAGCAAAGAATAATAGTTGGTGACGGCCCCGCAGAGCAGAATGTCAGTGAGGGAGAGCAGAGCAGCAGAGGGAAAACGCAGGGTTATTTATGGAAAGAATATGACTTTGATCACTGTGATGATACGGTACAGAAGTAAATAAGTGACATGGGGGTTAGAGAGATGTCCTTGGTTGGGTTACTATGGTGACACTGAAGTGTGTGTGTGTGTGTGTGTGTGTGTTTTGTAGAGTGTGTGACAGAGCAGTGCAAGACGATGAAAATGTGCAGTAAGTATGCGTGTGATTGTGACAGTGGTGTGTATGTACAATCCGGTATAGCTTTAATAGAAAGGGAATACTTTAACACTGTTTCCAGCGGGTCGGATTTTCAGCTGTGTGACGCATACACAACATCCTCATCGTTCCCATAAGATGCTTCAGATAAAAGCATATGTGCGCTGAAAGTAGGTCATACTGTACATTCCTGGATTGCTTTGTACATGCAGGTGTTTTTTAGTGTAGTGAATAAGAATTGTGTATACAGTCCTGTATGGTATACTTACAGGGGATGGTGCGTAGGTAGAGGTTGTCACGTATGATTTGTTGGAGCTTGTGGTCCAGCGAGCCCTTCTGAAACTGCAGACTGAGGTAGTGGCGCAGGTCCGTGTTCAATACTTTACCTACAACAACAGGCAGAGGGTCAATAAAACTTAGTGGTGTAACTCTCTGAAGGATTTATGTCTAAAAGGAAATCTATCCAAGTAACATGTGCCCCCACAAAGTGATCAATACCACAGAACAAGATCAACAGTTTTTCTACTTGACAAAATGGTTACCCTTTTTATAACATTAACGTTTCATTTTCTGGTATTTTCACAGATATTGAGTGCTTAAATCTAGGGCAACATTGAAATAACTAGCAAGAGACAGCTAGATTTTAAAAAGTATCAACCAAAAAATCCCACCCGCTCCCTTCAGGCATCATTCCAAAGCCACCCCAAAACACATTTTCAGTGTGCGCGCAGATAGATGGGTACACAGGCAGGTAGGCTTATTACAAGCCTGCGAGAGCCACGGATACTAGATTTTCTTTCATTTTTGTGTCAGAGCATTTGTTTTCTTGATTGCTCTCAGGACGTAAAGAAAATGTCAAAAAATATAACCAAAAATGCTTCTGAAATACATTACCATGTCCAGCTTTAAATTAATTTCTACATAATCCCAAATAAACATATTCAGTTAAATTCAGTTCACCTTTATTTAAAGGTCCCAAAAATGGTGTATTTTTTCAGACTGTGTGTCACTGTTACTCATAAACACCTTCCTGACAAGGTGAGCTCAAATTAATGAAACCTTCTCAAAGCCCTTTGGATGAACTCAAAACTCACACTGGTGAGAATATATATTTTAACAAGGTTTCCACTTCTAGTTGCAGTATTATCCACAGCATTACACATACAGTATAATGCTGGTATGGACAGTATGTATGACCACCTGTTCTTCCGACCTAAGAGCTTAAATCCTTGTTTATTCACCTTTTAATTCCAGTTTGATGAATGGTGGGACACTGTAGCTGAGGGGGAGGATGAAGGTTAAACAGATTTTTAAACTCTGGTCTTTCCTACTGAATCCACTTCAATCATTAAAAGGTAAATTCAGATTTAGGGGGAGGTTACAGAGCAATATTTGGCCTACAAACACTTGAAAATGTGTTGTGGAAAAGGGAGGACAACACTGTACTGGAATGCTTTTCTGATTATTTTGCATACCGAGTGAAGACAGCTTGTTAAAAATACCAAGAACAAACTGGACTGAGCTGAATTTGTTGCCATCACCGCCTTCATTCATCTGAAGCAACAAATCTGAAATCCAAACTAAGTGACAGATGATGGATGCCATGTTCACACTTGACTGCAGTTTCAATAATCTCACACAAGCCTCAAAAACTTTTCACCAGATGCGCAATGCCACAACCTCAAAAGTGAGGCGCCAGAGATTTTCACAAGAAAATCTGAAACGATTTCGCCTTTGCTCTCAACTCCCAGAAGCCTCTGTAAAAACAAAGGAAGTTCATGCAAAGTTTGAGGCAGAGGAAGACTTCACAGTCGTCATACACAAGCAGGGAAAAAAGTTTTTCTCTGAAAGAACATGATGAGGAGTTTGGAAAACAGGAAGAGATCTTCGGTGTCTGCCTGCCCTCAGCTTCAGTGTGAGCCTCATCTCTTGACAGACGGGGGAGAGTAGGCTTTGAAACAGTTTGACTACTGAGAAGTAATCACTTTTCTCCCCCCATTTCACTCGCTATTCTCTCTTTCCCTCTCTGTTGCACACACAGACCAAACTCTGCTCAGCATGACTCCTCTCTGCATTGCTATGAATACCAATCAGCAGGACTAAAGATGAGATGTTGTTACTGTAGACGTACTGTATGTGCTAATAGAGAGGGGAGATGTACTTGACTACAGAGGAGTGATAGAATAATGATGAGCTCTGGGAATATTTCAGCAAGCTTTCTCAACCCACAAATACTCTTTTCCTGCTCAGCTCGCGACAGAAACCAGCACGGGCCATTATTGTGACACCACAGCGATCCTATTATTTTGGGTTCTAAACTTACTCTCGCTCCAAGTTTTAGAGGCTGTTGTTGACTCACATCAAAATGCCCCTCATATCCACAGGCCTCACTGCCATCTGACGCCGTTTTAGGAGCAGTCATCCCGACGGGCCTGGCTTTTCAGAATAAAGGTTGCATGTTCTCCGTCTGCCTCTCCAAAGAGGGCTGCGTCACAGCTGGTCTAACAGACAAACAGACTGAGAGTGGGGAACCAAGGCCCAATCTGGCAACTTCATCTCAAAACAGTCCCAGAATATCCTTTTTGTTCAAATTCAGCTTGCACACGAGGGAATTAATAGGAAAACAAGGCCATTACAAACTACATGCGCTCCATATGCTTTGTGAAGGCTAGTGACGCATCCAATAGGAGGATTTAACAAAGTTAGTCTCAGATCAGTAAAATAGCATTGTCTTAAAGCCACGATGTTCCAACTTTTTGGCAATTAAACCCACTATAAATCAGATAAATTGGGATTACTGAAAGCTAAACACCCTATCCGTCAATTGTCCTTTCAGTGGTATTCAGAATGTATTGAGACATCGTGTTTGCTGTCAATATGGAAACAAGAATAATAGTCAATAATAGCAACAGCAACAAAGATGTGCATATTGTAGATAAGACCTAATAAATACATGAGTGAAAGCTCCAATTTTCTTCTTTTTTCTTGACATCTTACATAGATGCAGATGCTCCAGCCTCGGATATGAGCCATAACAAAGCCACAACAAAGCGAGGGGATAAAGGGTACGACAAAGAATCAGATATTAACACCTGCCATGCTAGCTGGTAATGTTTTGAAACTATATCCTTTGAATGGCTTGATTACTTTTTTGTAAATGTCTTTGAAATTCCTCTCCCTCCTGAAGTGCTAAGATTCTCTTTTTAGCCGTTTTCCTCATCTTCTTTTAGAGCTTGAGTTGGGTCAGGAATCATTGATGTTGAGGGCCTGTAAAGCCCACTGAGACTTGTACATGTGATATTGGGCTTTACAAATAAACTTGACTTGACTAGTTTTTTTTATCTTTTCCTGTTCTCAGGATCTCCCGGAGAAAGGGCCATTCACATCAAATATTACTTTGCATATTGAACCCTTAATTGCAGACTAAAAACTTTGCATTTGTGGTGATGAAACTCCGTCTTTGATGATGAAAGAATGGTAACATCTTCTTACAGTAGTCAAGTGCGCTCAGAAATTCACACACATGCCCCCATGATGCCTCAACAGTCAGCAGTCCTCAGCAGTAGATGTTTGTGGCTGTACGGTAGCACTAGCAGGTGTTAATGTGTGCTCAGCCACACTTTATGTCTGAAAGCAAAAAAGCATGCACGCAGGCACAGATTCACATACACACACTGCTCTGATCTGTTCATTGTGGTACACATACAGTGCTACAGTGTGGTCTTTGTGGCTTTCTGTGTCCTGTCAGAGACTGTTAGTGAGGCTGTCACATCAGAGTTCCCCATTCTCCACCCCACTGATAACACTGCTATTGTAGCAGGCCTCATTTTTCTGTGATGGGGACTCAATGGGCTCTATTGTACCCAATCAGCAATCTACTCACTTGTAAGTTATTTCTCTGAACTCAGCCAAGATGAACATACTGTAGTAACTGTCTTTTAACAATAGAAAACCGTAAGGCGGGTGGGGTTGGAGGTGGGGGTGTATCTGATCTAATCTCTGTCACGTTTCTTTTTTCAACAATTTCTGCCTTTTTTCATTATTCATTTTATTCCACTATACTCCAATTAATATGATGGTAGGAAATGGTCCCTAATTTATTTCCTGTCAGTTATATCACAAGCTGTATTCTCAGGTTTCCTCCAAATTGGATGAGATTAGAATAATCAAACGGACGGTTCCCTTTAAATCACGCTGTTGCTTTGCACTCAACTCTTCTGTAGATGTTCTGCTCTCCTCTGCTACCTTGTCATTTTTGAACAAAGTGACAGCAGAGGATGTGTCAGAAAAGAACAAGGTCACCCACGGGAATCCTTCAGCACCGTGTTGCCATTTCGTCTAGCATCAGCAGTACTCCTCCTCTCAAAAACTGGAGGCTCAGAGAAAATATCTGCAGTGACGGAAGCAATGTCTGGCACCCCTAGTGATGCGACAGACTGTTAACATCCTCACTTAGACCAACACCTCACTCAGAAGCCACAGAATTAGAATAACACTCACACACATAACTCTCACACACACACAAGCACGTCATGCATCAGTTCCAAGAGATTTGTTCTGCGAATTGCGAAATCCAACAAATTCACTCCTTCACTTTGTCTGAATTAATATACAAGATCGTAAGACTGAAAACACATCATGTCAAATTTATGATTTATGCGATGACTGTAAGCAATAGAAGGAAAAAGAAATCTACCATTAATTATTAGTGATGTCTGTTTCATCAATAATTTCATTTTTGATGAAATGTTGTGTTGAAATTTGAAATGTGTATTTTTATGGTGGTGCTTCAGCTTCCCCTAAATTTACCTCATCTACTTCTAAATCAGTCAGTTATTTTCTGTATTTCCCAAAACTGATGAAGTGGTTTAAATTTCCTTTCCTGAATTTCCTAAAACAAATTCAAGTTAAAAAGTTTTGAATTTGTTATTTTATCTTGTACACATTCAAACCTGTTATCTAATTCTGATGTAATCACTAGATAGAAAGATAGAGGGTTTTTTTCCTGATAAGACAAAACAGAAATTAAGCATAAGTCACCAATAAAAACAAGTCTTAGAAGTAGTTCATTTTGAACATTTTGGGAAATGCGTTTTCTGGCCAGAAGTTAAAGAACCTAACCTTAAAGAAGTTAAATGAAAATATTAACATTTGCTTACAGACATGTGTGGTATAACTCTGGTCAAGAAATCAAATAAGCGTATTTCCCTAAATGTATATTCCTTTAAGGAGCATGACTGCATATAGAAAATGTTTGTTTTCTCTTGGTGGGTCTTTTTCTACACACAATGTTAACAATCAAACGCCTAGTTTCTATTATATTCATTCTGAGGCATTGTCCCCGAGGCATGTTGGACGTCCACTGGGAAGTCATTATCTCTGTTGTCTCTGACTGTCACTTAATTAACAGTCCTCTGAATAGGGGATATAGTATCAGGTCTGGAGTTGTTCTCTGACACCTTTCTCAGTGCATTGGGTCATCTCATAGAAAGAGCAAAGGCAGGAATTCAACATATTTTGCCCAAAGCCATTTGGAAAGTCACGGGGGATGCTTGGGAGGTGTATAAAGAAGACTGTACCGCATTTACTAAACCGAACAGACTGAACACCCTCCTCTCCTTTTTTGTCTCTAATAAATACACTTGGGACTTCCAGACACACACTGCTGCAGCATACAGTATGCTTTAATCCAAAGACCTTTACTGTGTAACAAATGTACAGTATGCTGTGCAACTAAATATCAACAAGTCCTTCATAATTCATTCATCCACTAGAGGGCTTTGTCATTTACATATAAACATATTTTATTGTTTTATTTATTTTGGGGCTGATGTTGACATTTTTCTTGAAAGGACAGTCTCTGAATACTGTTCAAACTGACAGAACTTCATTTCAAATTCTAGTAAAGATCCGAAAGTCTCCAAAGACACCAAATATCACAACTTGGCTGAAAGGCTGAACAAGGTAGGTGACACATGAGTTGTAACTAAAAATATTTTACACAACTAAAAGAGAGAAGAACTAAAGACCAACTCAATTCAATTATGTGAATAATCATCATAAAAATTTAATTTGACCGCTGTAAAGCATTACCCAAAACAACAGGGAAGAAATACTTTTACATGGGTTTTTTCTGCCTCTCTGTATGTTTATGTTTGGGGTTTTTTTTTTTTTTTGCATTCTCCACATTCTGAGATTTTACCCTGAGGTGTCTCTTACACTCTCTCTAATGCTCTGCTTCACCCATACTTGTAGGCAGACAAACAATGCTGTAGCCCCACAATCTTAGCCCCCCTCTCCATCCATCGTGTGGTGTATGACAGGTCACCAACATCCTCTTCATCAGGCTGCAAGACCTCTGGTTTGGCTCTTCTCATCACTCTCCTGGCCTGACAGCCCCGCCCCACCCCTCCTCCCCAAGCCCAACTTTGCAGTTTCCTGTGGTCATTTTATGAGACAAAATTGCCTCAGGACACCTCTGAGCACCAAGTTTATGGTAGGGCCTCCACTCAATTTTTCAGACGGTTTGTACATGAGACCGGGATCAAGGGGCATCTCGCTGACTCTGCTGAGAGAAGCAAAGAGTGTGAGTGGTGTGTCACGCAGTAGAGTCAGATGAATTCTTCACTTATGTAACTAGCATGTGGAGTGTTACTACGGCTGGAGGATTCTGCATTAGAGGAGCAGAGCAGCTTGCCTGATGGGCCAATGTGTAGCTGTTTTTGCAGTCTTGTCTGCTTGGCTGGCTGACTGCAGAGCTCTGTAAAGTTAAACAGGCAGCAGTCTCACACACCCATTTTCGCAGCGAGACAGAGGTCTGGCATAAGCGGCTTAAAAGGATGAACTAAAAGGGGGAGAAAAAACAACAAGACAAAATAAAAATCCAGCAAGGTGATTAGTTTTGTGTTTTTGGAGCTGGCATGACTTCAGCAAATTAAAGTATTCCAAGGCAATGTTCAAATACATCTGACTGTCTTTATGAGAGAGAGAGAGAGACACACACACACACACACAAAGGCAGTCGTGCTATTGTGTCGTAATAAAGGCAACAGGCAAAAAATCTTAAATCCCTTTCCACCCACCCTGCAAGCCACATGTGTCACACATAGGTCAAGGCCACAGCCCCCCCTCCACTCGACAATAAAGACTACAAATACTCCCTTGTAGGATCATACCATGACACATCTCCTGCGCACTGATCTCACACGTACACAGAGAGACATCTGCCTCCGCATTAAAGTTAACTAACCATATGCTCTCCTCTGCCTTCAACCCCCTCCCCTCTGTCCATCACCATTCAGGAGATGGAGGGATGACCTTCCTCTTATAAGGTAAAGGCGAGATCAGCCAAACTCAGCAGAACTGCAGGGGTGGGGTGAACTGGAGTGTGTGAATTAACAGCATCAACAGCAGGAGTGCCAGAGCCGCTGTGATAATGTGAGGGGAAAGAAGAAGTCCTGAGAGAGACAGAGAGGTGGGGGGTGGGGGTTGCCCTGCAGGTGCTGAGTCATGTCATTGCTCTATTTTGCGTTGTTTTTGCATACCTTTACTTCTTGTTTCTCAAAAACACTTTAATTCTAGTTCTCTCTTTTTGCAGTCTCATACTCCTCTACCATTCCGGCTCTTCTCTATTTCATATTTCTACCTCTACTCTTTCTTTAATGAGTAGTCCATGGCCCATGCCTCTGATATATCATTAATGTGGTCTGTACAGAATGAGACAGCTGGAGAATGAACTCATAGACAAAGACACACAAACACACACACTTTACATCCCATGTGGGTTGCCACTTAGCATCTGGCTCGGACAACATGTCTGCAAAACCTCATAATAAGAAAGCATTTATCCATCTTACCAAAGTTTGCACCACATTGATTGTTAAATCTAAACTTTGCTCTCCCTCACAGTGTGTTAACAGTTACATGCCTACCTGACATGAATTTATCAACTGGTGTGAAAAAATTAAATTTTAAAACAATTAATTTGTGCAAATTAACAAGATCATGCTAGTGGTTGATGCTAGCATTTAGCTCATAATGCGTTGAGCTAAATGCCATAATCAGCATGCTCTACATGACAATGCTTCTGATGTTTAGTAGATGTCATCTTCACCATCTTAGTATGTTAACATGCTAACATTTGCTAATTAGCACTAAACACAAAGTTAGGCTGAGGCTGATGGGAATGTCATCAGTTTTGCAGGTATTTGGTCACCAAAGTAATATTACTTATGAAACTGTTGATGTGCGGTGGATGCCACCGATTTCATGGCAGTGCATCCAATAGTTGTCAAGACATTTCCCTCAAAACCACAAATGTCAATCACATGGTGGCGCTAATGGAAAAGTCAGAGGGTCACCAAAGCCAGCCTTCCTCCTCTTGGCAACATGAAAATCTGTACAAACTTTCATGGCAATCTATCTGATTGTTGTTAACGTATATCTGGTATTAGCACTGCTAAAAATGCAAGTTAAACTGTCACTGCCACAGGTTGACGACAAGAAAACACACAGGCTTCTCCTGCTATATTGACAGTGTCCTTGAGAGTGAGATAAGCATTTTCTAAATATTTTCTTTGTTTATTGTTCAAATGAATCATATTCATTCAGCTTTTATGCCAATCGATGTTTTTTCCTCTGGTCACGAGCATCCACACAGCTCAGTTTGTAAAGTAATGGTGTTACTGACATCCATTTCTTATGCTCCCCCCTCTCTCCACACTTACCTGTTTCACATGCAAAACTACATCTCGCACAAATGCATGCAAACACTGTTTCTGCTAGAGAGAAATGAATTCTCAAGTTATATCTAAAAACATGTGTGACACAAGTGGGCTGTGTTGTTCTTCGCTTGCAGGAGGGTCCGTCTAATCCTAAGCTTGTTGTCAAATCATGTCTTCATAAAAGTGAAGTTATGTTTTTTGTGGAGCCAGACGTATTCAATTATTGAGAGCGGGAGAAAACAGTAAGAAAGGGAACGTATTAGCCACTGAAATGAGGTGGAAGCCGACCAAGGCAGTCAGAAACACTAGACAAAAGCCTGGTGCCTAATCTGCACCACCACTTACATCTGCCTCACACCTAACAACACAGTCTGTGTTTCTCTTTAAAATGTCACACCAAGGCACTGTAAATACAACATAACACTGTAAAGTATCTAGCAACATGGGCTGGGAAACGCGTTAAGTGGAAAATGCAGCACCAAGACCTGAAACAGGCTCCACAAAGGACCACATTAAATACTGTTTACTGCGTAACAAATTCTGTGCATTATTTCAACTACTGAGCTCATCAGGCATTCCTTTTGAAGTTTAATGAGTCTATGATGGGAAAAAAGGGCTGAATCATCCTTAACCCAAGATGGCTGACAAGTGATGTAGTCTGAAGCTTTGCCATTAATCCTGCCAGCCGCCAGGGAATGATGAGAGAAATATGGGCTATCGCAGTCATCTTCCTCATTGGCGGCAGATAGGAGTCAAACTACAAAGTGCTCGTTAATGCAGGCCATCGCAGGGCAGAGTACGGGAATCAGGAAGATCTTTGGCTCATAGTGTCTCTGTTTCTCTCGCTCTGTGAGGCGTTTAAGTGACTGACAGACTGACAGTGGAGGATCATATTATTAATTCAACAACACACACACACAACCAGGCAAAGATAAGCTTGAAATAGAAACGTAATTGTTGCTGTGGTGATGAGATGTGCTAGCCTCGTTGTTTTCAGACAGCAGCTGCCTCACCAGATTTTGCAGAGGAAGAAAGCGAACGAGAGCAAGACGGTGTGTGTGTGCGTGCCAGAGCAGAGAGAGTGAGAATTTGTGTGTCACTCAGCACTCTCTCCTCCTCCATTATGTAGATCAGCTATCATTAAAAGTAACTTCCCAAGGTCTGGACTGAAGGACAAGTCAATCCACTTGTGTTTGTCGTCATGCAAAGACTCAGTGGTGAACAAAAGGTGCAGCTCACCGCGTAATTCTACTCTCCAGGCTAAAAGTCTCCTTCCACTTTCTCTTTTATCATCGTGAAATGCCAGTCCATCGCCTCCAATACCATTCATTTTATTGTTGAGTGAGCAAAGAGCATCCTGGGGGCAACAGGACATCTTCTGAAAGTGCATTGTGCTAAGAGAGCAAGACACACATATTCGTTTCACTTCTTACACACACATACGCACAAATCAAACCCAACTACAGCAACCAGTTATTCAACAGTCAGCAGTGATTATATCCATCAGCTACAGCACATCCTCAGGTATGTGTGACATCGCTGTAGAAATGTGACAGTTTAATTCAAAAGAATGCCAAAGTTAAAGGTTTAGAGTAATTAAGTGTTTTTTGCCGCATTCGAAGATGTCATTAATTGATTGAAATGATGAAATGATTATATTATATGATCCATTTACTATTTGGGTAAATCAACTAAATAACCAGACATACAGTATCTTGCTATATTGATATGAATTGTAGGGTGTACTCATTCTTCCTTTATGCAATTAACCGATATCATTCTGCCTAAAAGATAAGGCCAAACTAAAATTTTGATTTTTGAAAGTGGAGTAAGAAAACAATGTGCTGGCATACTTCAGCAAACAGGCAGTAAAAAAGTGGAACTTCTTGAACATCTGTACATTTAATGTTCTGCAGATGTGTGCATTCAGCAAACGCAGCGTACAGTGCAGCTGAAGGGGCACTGAGGTGAGAAGTTCATGATGAGATATCCAGAGGATAATGATGGCAATTCCAATAACTCGCTCACTGCACAGCCACTCGCTCACGGTGCAGAATCTTAATCCTGGGCTCTAATCCTGCTGACTGAGAGGACCTATAGAGCCATTTATAACAATGCAAGTAATAAAGAAGACAGCTCAAAATACATCCCTGTGGTGTTTATGACAGGACACCCAGATTGCATCAGGGGAAAATAACAAAAGTGCAACACAGCTATATGCTAGGGCTTGTTGCTTGTTGTTATAAACGGCCATTAAGTCTCTGTATCAATGTCTGCTAAATGTATATTTATGTACACAGCAAAGGAAGTATTTTGCAGTATAATTCCATTTTCAGTCTTCCACACAGATTATGATGATGCATTTGTCTAGACCTTGACCTCCTACACTGTGAATGGATGAATGATGTGTGGGCATCATGCCAGGATATTACACTTGCAGAGTAAAAAATGGGCATACATTTCGTCACAGGTGAAAACAGCCTGTGCTGATTAGACTGTGGAGGTGGGTTTGTGTGGATCTGCAGTCGGGGATTAACTGCTCACCCCCATCATGAGGCCATATTGGCCATAACTACCGTTTACAGCAGGAGAGTCTGCAGGGAAATGGTTGGAAACTGCACTCCTAATTGGCAAAAGGCTGAGGGAGTTTGACGGATTGTAGGATTTGGGTGGGTGCTGAGGGATAGAGGCTCTATTGGTGGTTCTCTGAAAAATAGTGAACTGTGGACCAAAAAGCCACCAGCTAGGACTTCCAGACATATTCAATTCCAAGCCAGAAATGTTGCTTGTATATAATGTATATATTTACTTATGACATGACAATGGTGCTTTATTGTCACATATATGTTGCAAAATTAATTCTCTGCATTTAACCCATCCCTCAATGGAGCAGTGGGCAGCTGCTGTGCAGCGCCTGGGGACCCACTCCAGATCTATATCAGTGGCACTGACTGAAGAACCTAACATGTTTTTGATGGCGGGGGAAACCGGAGGACCCGGAGGAAACACACAGACACGCAAAGAACGAAGGTTATGACAAGGTAACCCTAGTTCTATATGCACAGGCGGAGCCCTCTTCCAGACTTTATGAGTACTACCTCCTCCAATCACACGCACACACTTGCCCACTGAAATCGTTATTGTGCATGTAGCCGACCAATGGGACGACACTACAGGGCTCATCGTTAGAGGGCTCCGCCTGTGCTTGTAGAACTAGGGTTACCATATTGTAACCCTTTGTTCTATCTCACACAGGCTCTGCCCTCTACTGGACTCTATGGGTACAGTGGGTGGAGGCCGATGACTGTCCGCCCTAGCCGCGACAAGACAAAGTCTACCACACCAACCTGGTCGGCCACAGGCCAGCCAAAGCCCCGCCCACCACATCACCTTAGTGACAGAATGGTGGGCCACCCCTGAGGTCACTGTGCCGATAGGGGCTTGGCCTGACCATTAACACCTGCACTGCCCTGACTTATCACTGGAACGTCAGGCACTGCCAGTGTATGTTCACCCTCTACACCCAGTAGTCACCGGATCCTCACTACAGATCCTAGGTCACACTTTGAGAGCAGGATCCCGAGAAGGAGCCTGACATATCCAAGAAATAGAAATGGGCATGGTAAAGGCCAAGATGCCATTGCGCAGATCTCTTCAACACACCCCGCTGAAAGGCAGCATGCAGCTGAGGTGAACCAACAGGGCACACAGCTCACTCACCTTCTTAGCAGAGGTGAGAGCTAGCAGCAAGGCTGTTTGAGAGATAGCATTTTCAATGAGGACTGCTCCAGGGGCTCATAAGGTGCAGACCTTAGAGCCTCCAGCACAAGCAGCAAGTCCTACTGATGCGCTGAGAGACACACAACACCAGTTGCTGTCTTCTCACACCCTGCAAAAAGCATATCGCAAAGGGGTGGGTGAAGAGTGTTCTGTCACCAAACCCCTCATGACAGGAGAGATAGATTCTGTGTACACCTTGATGATTGAGTGCGACAGCCCCTTCTCCATCAGACCCTGCAGGAAAGAGAAAATGGATCCAATCGAACAGGTAGACGGATCTGTCTCCCTGTCAATGCATCAGTGCTGAAAGCCCAACCGCTTAGCTATACAGCAAGACGTGGTGGAGACTGCCCACCGTTTGGATGGTCTATATGACCTCAATGGATAGACCAGCCTGTGTCTGCCTCTACCTTTCAGGAGCCAAACCTGGAGAGGCTGGTCCAACACCAGCATTGCACATACCGTCTCTCCCTTGTGACAGAGCCCCCCAGACCAGAGGTACAGGCCAGGGCCCGTCCTCTGTTGTCCCCTGCTGCAGCAGTGTTTCCTCTATAGGCGGTGCGCCGCTGGTTAATCACAACTGCCACTACTAAAATTTCCCACGATCATTAAACTATGCGCCACAAATGTTTTCACTCACACGCTGTGCGAGCATGGCAGCACTCAATGCTCGGCTCGCTTCCTCTCCTCTCTGCAGAACATACGTGACAGATGGTGTTATAAGAGCAGCTCTGAATCGGGAGGTGCGTAGCGAGTGTTTGATTGTCAGAGTGGCAGAAAGTGACAGGTGAACGCGAGCGGAGGAAAATATTCTGGCAGTAAATGTACCGTGTCTGTTACAGTGTGTTAGCTTCTCAAGACCAAGAAAAGTCTGTTGTTTCCCACCTGCTGGAAAAGTGACGCCGGTTAGCGCTCAGTTAGCTAACATCTCGCCTCCCCTTCAGACTGCGCAGCTGATCAGGAAAGCTTCTACAGCAGCTACATATCTGCTATGTAGGGCTGAAACGATTTATCGATTAAATCGATAAAATCGATTCATAAAATGCTTCGACACAAATTCTTTGCATCGATGCTTCGTTTAATCCATGTAACTATACAGCACAGTGTTTCACACGGACAGTTATTACTGTCACACATCGCGTTTACGCTGTGAACACGACGTGATTATGATGGAGCTGTTTGCAAAGTGGAGGAAGAGAGAGAACAGCGAGGGACAAAAAAGAAAGTGTCCAAAGTATGGGATTATTTCAAGCTAAAGAAAAACAACAACTCTGTAATGTTACCGTCCGTCCACTGTAAAACGAAACTTATGTTGCCATGGCAACAGCACAACGGCGCCTTATCAGAAAGCACCAGTGTTCTGCCAGCGGACCACAGACAAGGTAACCGTAACAGCAACTTTAGCATTTAGCCAGTTTCCAGTTGCAGCATGTGGATACACTTTTTGTCCATTATGCTGGTTCAGGTGGCGGAGATCCAGGGTGGCTCAGAAGCCTCTCATCTTTTTGGGGACCAAAAAGTATATGGAGTAAGACCTCTGTGCATGCACAGAGATGCCATGCCTGCTTCAGCAGAATTTGCTGGATCTCAGCGGCCAGGAAGTCCACTTACTCCTGAGAGGATAGACTGGCTTCCATTATGTCCAGGAAAACTGGTGGTATGCAGCAGAACTAAACAGAGTAGCCTCTTCTCAGAATGCTGTCCACCCAGCTTGTCAGCATGCATTGGCGTGACTATTCTGAATGTGTACAGGTGAAACATAGACTGTATATAAGAATTGGACGTAGTCATTGTCACCTGTTGGTTTGTGGACTGCCGTTTTGAAGCCTCGGGGTGCCGCCATGTTGAGTTTTTGCAACCAGCGGCAGCGGACATGACCTTATTTGGACGAGACGGTGGAGCTAACGGCCATGTGTGGAGCTTGTTATCTTGCTCAGCTAGGTGCAACTGTAATTCACGTTATCTGTCCTTTTTAACAGGGCTGACAATTATGTCTAGCGAACACTAGGCTTAAAACTAGCTCGGCAACCGTCAGGCTGTGAAAAGGGGTACATCAGTGATCGATCAGCGGCCGCCAGTCGTAATGCGTGAACTACTCAACGACGCATCAAAACGGCTTCCTGATGCATTGTTGACACATCGCAGAGGCCAGCCAGATATTTAGCATGCCAAATGTCTGGAGAAGTCCCGTCACAAGATGGCAAGTTGTGTAGTGTGAACAGCACAGCCATCGGCCGATGTTGAAAGTCGTGTAGTATTCACAAGCCTTTACACACCGAGCCAAAGATGGAGGGGGTTCGGTGGGGAGGAGAATGCTCGTTAGGAATGTACTGTGTTTAATCAGTTGAACAATCACAGCATTTTCAGTGTGTACACAAGCAGCACATGAAACATGACCCAAATAATTGCATGCTGGTGGTCCACCAGGTCTTGTGGTGTGCGTCAGCCTCTCTCCCTCTGCCAACTTTTTTGAAAAATATAAATAAGGCTGAGACTCTTTTTCCAAGGGGCCGCAATTTTCAGAGCTCTTTCTACAGAATAAAAACATCACATTAAATTGTGGATGTGAAGTTTACGGAATATCCTGTTTAAAAGAGACACTGTTTTAAAAACAGATGTGCCATAAAATTCTGTTCACCTTCATTGTATTTTGCTTGGAGATGGATATCCAAAGTAGGGCTGCAACTCACACATATTTTAATTACAGTTTAATCTGCCAAACATTTTCTTCTTGCTAAACCAATAAATTCTTCTGCATATAAAATGTGAAAACATTTTAAAAATCGTCTTTTGATTTTCCCAAATCTGAAGGTAATATTTTCAGATTGCTTATTTTGTCTGACCGAAGGTCCAAGACCCAAATATATTCACTTTACTTTGTAGACAAAAAAAAGCAGCAAGCTGTGTGTCATTTTTGCTTTAAAGGGGCTATATGTAGTTTTCACATGCCACTAGCAGTCTGGTTTTTGGATTGCAACCAGGTGTGTGCTCGTATGCATGCTATAACTCATGAACAACATAATCAGACACACAGAGACCAAAACTGTGAGATAGTATCACACAACATGCTGGAAACTCATGTAAACTGCCACTACAAAGTTACAGTAATACCTTTATCAGCCTGAGATTGAAATAATCCATGCCTGTTGCACGAAAACCAGGGCTGGAAATTAACACCCGCCAGGCGATACACAAGGATAGTAAAATAGATCGCATTAGCTGGTGAATAAATGTGGAAAGCCATACAACTGTAATATTTTGCACTGGATAATGTTAGCAACTGGTCGGCGTTAGATGGTGAGCTAATTTAAGCCAACAAAAGCACAACATTTCTGCACATGTTTTGCAGTAATTTTTGCTTACCTATAGGATGAAAGCCAACTCTGTTGGTTTTGTCAGTTATAAAACAAAGCAGAGGTCTCTGCTGACGGGCCCAGCACAAAACTTGTTTTTGTTGTTGGTGTTTATCCTTCTGTGGAGTTAGTGTTGGAGTCTGTGTTGTGATGGCAACTGGTCGTTTAATGGCTCCATGTTGTAAACTGCGGTGTTGCTGTGTGTATGGTATAGATTTAGCAGGCGAGAGGCTCGGGAGAGCACATGGACATAACAGCCAATGGATATCCAACCCAGAGTCCTCACATAGGAATAGGCATAATAGCCATCAGAGGTAACAAAAAAACCTGGCAAGTGGATAATTTTTATGTGATGTTACAGCCCCTTCATACACTGGCAATAAAAAGTAATTAATTTCATTTAAAAAAAACAAACACATTTAGCCCCTTTATAAATGACTCAAACGATTAATCAACTCTAATCATAAAACGTACATACAACCAAGACTAACTGCATAGCTAGATACCTCTAGAAAGTGAACAAATATGTTATTTAGTAATTTGATGAAACAACCCTTGAGACTTGCTTTAATCAACTACCCTTAGCATGGATACTATTGTAAGCAAAGCAAGACAAGAGAACAACCAGAGGGGAGAAAGAAAGAGAGGAGGAAGAAAACAGAAAGGCGAGGTAAGAAGGATGACATCTTCAGAAAACCAGTTAACCTGCAGTGTACAAACAGACGGCTGCTATAGGTTCTGGGGCTGACTCTCAACTCATGTGACAGGGGAGAGACTTCGTGTTTCTCATGAGGAGCACAGGGAAATCAGTCATGTGCTCCGAGACGAGAGGGGAGAAGGACAGAGGGGCTAGAGTGGCCAGACAAGGAGAGAGTCTGCTGCAGAGGCCAAGGGATTTCTGCCAGTTGTGTTGACACTTGCTGGGCGAGAAGTCAATGGAGACAAGCATGGAGGGTAAGCTTTGACATGTCTGTGGCTTAGGGGAATGCTGGCCCTTCTAACACACTCAAGTGTCAGGACAGAAGGGAGAATGAGTCAGTACAGCCTGGAGTTAAATGGAAGAAGAGGTAACACGTGAGGAGGGCAACAGAGGAGAAGCCGTTGGTGATGGCCGGGGATGTTGACAGTCCCCATGACAACCTGGCTCAGGTGTGTGCCGTGACCTGTTAATAATCTCGCATAGGTTGTTCACAACAAAAGGGGAGAGACTCTACATGAGCTCTGATGCAAATGTAATGAACCTTATATGTCCCAACAAGCTCAGAATGATATTTCACTATAATAAAAATCTAACTCAGATATATCACAAACTAGAGATGAGTTGTGATAAGATGTCTGGGATGTGATTTTTTATTTTTTTAATGTAAAAGTTTATTACTGCATTTTACTGCACTGCAAATTTAGCATTCATTTAATCGAGGAACTGTTTCAGAAGTAACAGTATATGCACACACACACACACACACACACACACACAATGTAAAGCATCTGCCCATACACAAAATCCTTACACAAACCACAGATGAGGACGTTTGGAATGTATTTTTTCTCCCCCATTTGCACATGGCCCAGTTTAAAAAGCATGCAAATCCATTGCCGTCTGAATCCCTTCTTTGCAGTCCACAGTGAAATCTGCAACGGATACATTGATTCTGGAAGACAGACAACCTCAGGTATGTGCACATCAGTTGAAAGCAGCAGGAAGGAAAAAAAAAAAGAGACCACATATTTCCTGCAGACAAATTATGTAACAGACAGACTATGGTATCCAGAACTGAGGAGTGAAACCTGAAAGGCAATTCAGGCAGGATGTCTGCTGAGCAAGTGGAACCTGATATAACATGATGAATCTCCGGGGAGACGCGGAGTAAGGATGTTAGGGGCTGCCATTTTTCAGCCAGCAACCTCTACAGCAGCAACGATGCATGACAAGCACGGCACACACAGGTCTACATGAAACCACAGATTCTCAATAATCGTACCTGTTAAGACACTATCATTTCAAACAAAATAAAATGAAAAATTGAAATTGATATACATAAAACAATAAATGGAAACTGTTGATAACTGAATAAGTGACAGCTAGATAATAATAGCGAAAGCTTATATTTGCAGATATCTTCAGCAACAACATCAATTTACAGCTTCATAATGCAAAAACACGTACATCAATGCACACCTTCATCACTAATACACAGAGGACAGAAAATCCTCGCTCCTGATTCCCTCCAAACCTTGGACCTTTTCAATAATCACACCCAGACGAGTGCTCGACACCCAGGATGATCACAGCTTTAATCCCCATACTCATGTGGGGTAAAGCTACCAATTGTTGCTGTAGAGTAATTGCTCTGCATAGTAATTATCCTCCATAAACACTGCTGCTACATGCCCCCCTGAAGAACCAGCTGTAATTATTTCCTTTGAAAGGGAATTTTTCATTGCCTTAAATGAAACCACTTAGCGGATGGTAACTTTTAAGGTTTTGCAGTTGTGTAATGAGGGGATATTCTTGTTAAATACAGCCTCGACAGGCTTTCCTTTGAAAGGTGATATTGGTTCGAAAGAGTGTGAAAGACAAAGAGAAAGAGAGAGATTAGGGGAGGGTGGGAGGGATAGCTGTAGGCAAAGTAGTGGAAAGTTTATCGTCATTTCAAGGTTATGTTGTATCCTATCCACCTGTGAAGCTTCATTGACCACACTGCTCTTCATGGGCTATAAACAACAAACTATCAACTGCCTGCTGGCCACACACACACACACACACACACACACACACACACACACACACACCTGTATTTACACACTATTTCCTCCCTCTAATGTGTTCTGCAGCAAATCTCCGCAGTGGCAGCATGACGCATGCTGACACCTCTATATAAATTATGAAAGCATAGACCAAATCAGGCATTAGTCTCTGTCTAGCTCTAACAAAAGCACACTGGAGCCACCTTCAAACAATCCAATGGTGAATTAAAAAGAGAGGATAAATCAAGCTGTCAAAGATTTTGCATCAACCTGCAAACTGCCAGATTAAAATAGTCTCTGTGCCTACAAAAGCTTTGCCAATAGTCTCTAGATAGTGCTGCCACCCACTCTGTGGTTCAACAGCACCGCACCGACCATACGACCAACCCCTTCACCTATAGTGAGAGCACACAACCCCAAATCAATTACAGCTGAATTATGCTGTTTAAGGACGGTTATTTATCTCTACCAATATCCACAAGGAAAGACCATAAGGGATTTTGGAGGACAATGATTAATTTAATCAAGTGTGAGTGAACTTTCTCCAAAAATCATGCCGCTCCGACAGATAATCCGCTTTCCCTGAAACGTTTCCAACAGGATTAGCCCCCGAGGGAAGCCTGGATGCGTTTTATAGGGGGGAGGAGGGGAAGAGAGAGAGAGAGAGACACAGAGACAGAGAGAGATAGGAAATGACTAAATGGAAAAGAGAAGACAGAGGGAGATACTTAGAAGAGAAAGAGTTAGAGAAAGACAGCAAGACAGACAGAGGGATAGAGGACGGCACAATAGGGGGAAAGGCTAGAGAATAAGATACAGAGGGGGAGAGTAAGATGTTTGGAAAAAGGAAAAGAAAATCTAAATATATAAGTAAGAAGATTAGATATAAGATTAGATATGAAGTAAACAAGATGGAAACGGGAGAGTATATGGATGGACGTTGAAAAAAAACTAGAAATTCTTGGCATTAACTGACATTAAAAGGTATGGTGTGGTAAGAAGGCATAATAATAATTATAATACTACATTTTATTTCTATAGCGCTTTTCAGGACACTCAGACACTACAAAAAAAGTAGTTATGTACATTTAAAAAATTTTAAAATAAAATAAAATACATAAATAGAAAAATACATGAACGATAAGTAAAATAGCAGCAGGTGCAATGTAACATTATTTGAGGTTAAAAGCTTGTCTAAAGAGGTGGGTTTTGATAAGTGATTTGAGTCCATGTCGCTGTATTCTCAGATGTGTGTGGGTAGGGAGTTCCAGAGGGAGGGGGGCTACAATGGTGAAAGCTCTATCACCCCAGGCTTGGCATGAGGTCATGTGTGTGGATATACAGTGCAAAGGTTTTAGGCAGGCGTGGAATACTGTAAAGTAAGAATTTCAAAGTTGATATGTTAATAGATTATATTTATCAATTAAAAAGTGAAAAGTGAGTGAACAGAAGAAAACCAAATCATTTGGTGTGATCACCCTGTGCATTCAAAACAGCATCAATTCTTCTAAGTACACTTTCACAGAGTTTTTGAAGGAACACCTGCAGACACTCATTCTTGTACCACCCTTTGGCAAACAACCTGACTTCTGCTGCAGCCAAATACTTAAAATTTTGACTCATCAGTCCAGATTGCCTGCTGCCATTTTTCTGCACCCCAGTTCCTGTGTTTTCATGCACAATTGTTTCCATGTTGGAGGTAAGGCTTTTTGGCTGCAAGTCTTCCATTAAGGCCACTTCTGACCGGACTTCTCCAGACAGTAGATGAGTGTAGCATGGTCCTACTGTTCTCTGCCATTTGTGCTGATGGTACTGCTGGACATCTTCAGATTGTGAAGTGAAGTAAGCCTGATGTGTCTTTCATCAGCTGCAGTAAGTTTCTTTGGCCGGCCACCATGTCTACGGTCCTCAATGTTGCCCATTTCTTAGTTCTTCTTCAAAAGAGCTTGGACAGCACATCTGGAATCCCCTGTCTGTCTTGAAAAGTCTGCCTGGGAGAGACCTTGTTGATGCAAAATAATTACCTTGTGTCTTGTTGCTCTTCTCAGTCTTGCCATGGTGTCTGACTTTTGACAGTAAACTCGTTTTAACAACTTAACCTTGTTAGCTGAGTTTACTTGTTTGGTATAGTTGTTTAATCATACACCTGATAAATGCCTACAAAATTCATGACTTTGTGCAAGTGTACCTACACTAACTGCTAGCTAGCTATTCTGAAGGCAAAGGGTGGCCACACCAAATATTGATGTTTATTAAGTAATAAATATAATCCATTAACATGTCTATTTTTGACAGCATTCTTATTTTACAGCATCCACACCTGCCTAATACCTTTGCACAGTACTGTATATATCTAAATAAATAAAAGCAATATCATGGGTCAGATGGGGTCTGACACATGTTGTCCTGGAAAATGCAATTTTGTGTATTCTGACATGACTGAAAAGTTTTCCCTCTAGGTGAGGGCATTTCTTATGTTCTAAGAGCTTGTAAAAACATTTCTATAAATGCTTGATGAATTAAAGAAAGAATGTTTTACAATCTTACAAGTAAAACTAGGCAGTTCTTCAAAATTCCTGAAAAGCTGACATTTTGAAAATTCAAGTTTTTCATCAGCAGCATTATGTTCACAGCCCAGAAGCCGTATGAAGAGAGATCAAATGAAGCCATATTATTAAATTATATTCAAAAAACCACAATAGTAGGCAAATATTCCCACAGAGTGGTTATAGGCAAATGATCTTTGAGAGAAAAATCAAAACGCAGCATAAATCAGAACTGTGAATTAAAGTTGAAAAAAGAGGGTGGAGCTGAGCTGAACTGCCTTTATGGCAGCTTCAGCAGCAACTTGTGCAGTATGAGGTGTCCTGACTGATCACAATATAAGTTAAGTAGGTTTGCTGAATGAAAGATTTCGGAATTGCTTTAAATCTCAAGAGTCTCTCAAAGCTCACACAGCTCTCCAAAGTCCGCAGCTGGCCTGATAATTCTACTTCCTATTTAAAATCTATGTTGTGCCAAGCTCGAGGTTACAACTGCCAATGGGGCAGCGCAGAGTCGCACTGAAAGCTGTAGCCTTTGATTAAGCTCCTCTATTCCAAGCCTAATGCCCTGGCCTTGAATTATTCACTGAGTTGGTGGAGAGGGGTTGTGCATGCTACAAGCTTGCTAAGTGTGTTAGCCTAAAAAAACATAATGCAATAAAGCTCATCCATGCATAATGGATAGGAGACTGGGGCTGGATTCTCTCTGTCGTGGGAAGGCAGAATTAGAGAGAGGGGATCAGAGAGAGACAGATCAACGCCAGTGTTGCCAAATCGCCGTTGTCCCATGCCAGGGCACTCTGGCCACAACCCCTCCCTTTCTAGCCAGCGCATCTCTTTCTATTCATCCAGCAAAGGTTTAGCAAGGCTTCTTTCAATTTCAAGGGAAATGACAAATGGAGGACATCGCTACACAAAGAATTAGAAAGTCAACAAGGGTCACAGAGGAGTGAACACAGCTCAGAAAGAGACTAGATTTTTAAAAATGTTTAGCAACCTTAAGAAGGACCATAAAAAAGGTTGCTGGTTATAATTAATTCTAATACACTAAGATAATGATCTCTGTGTCATATGATTGCATGTGTGTATTGTGCAATCAACACCACTCTGGGTTTAGCATGCCAGCACAGCTCTTCCTCTCTGCAATTAAGGAACTGATTGTCCCTGGGGTGTTGCATGTCATACAGGCTCATTTATCACCTCCCGGTGTAGCATCCCTTTAAAAGTCCAATTCACACCTTCAGAATCTATCATACTCACTACGAAAGCTTCACAGGCCTAAGATATTCAAGGTTACACTGTCATGAAGAAGAGATTGGATGTGTGCCTCCAGGTCAGCCTCAAATATTAGTTTTTTTGGTGTGTGGGATGCAAGAACACAACATTTTCACTACTGATATGACTAATCAAGCTTTAAATCTCAAAAGTTTAATTTCAGTGCTCAGCCAGCAAAACTCCAAGCAGGATGAAGATGGAGAGTAATTCAGAGTTCTCTTCTTTTCTGTTGGTTCATTTAGCTTAGCGAGCACTGCGCTGTGATCTGGCAACCAAGGTTGGAGGAGTGTGTGATTTGCATCTTGTTGAGCTTGAGGCAGCATGTTGTGTTAATAAGCCAGAAGAGGCAGAATGCTACTCAGTATGCTCTTCACAGACTTTATTTTACTAAATAAAATCTGTTTGACTCTCCTTACAGCTTTTGTGCAGTTGTAGCTGCTGTTCAACAGTATACTGCAGGGACCAGCTCATAAAAACAGGAAACATTTTCAAGCTCACTCCCCTCTTGATAAAGACCCAAAATGTATACATTTAAAATGTCAATGTCCCTTTTAACATAATAAATAAATTCTCTAAAAGCAATAAAACGGTTAAGGTAACCGTTTTGAGTCTGAGTCAAAAACTGTCAGTCTGAAGGTCGGCTAGAAAAAGGAAAAGAGTTTTATGCGCACAGATACAGTGTGTAAATAAAGTGCTAAAAACCAAGCAGAGTGCTGTTAAGCATGCATAAGCCCTTTGAATTAGTCTTCCTGATCTGCCTTGGATGGCAGCTGTTCGCGCAGGCAGAATACGATATGAGAGCATATCACCACAACACAGACTGTTCCCTTATGTCAACTCTTCCTCTCTACACAAAACCCAACTTTGGCACAATTCTCTCATTATTCCACACTGCCAGTAACATGCAAAGTCCTACATGGAAATAATACTGTCGCTGGGCTACGGCTGAATGATTTTCAAGTGTTGTTCAGGGTGGAGCGATGATCTGCTGTTATCAACACATCCTGCCCCTTCAGTGTTTGTCTTCGACGTTATAACAGTAAATTTCCTCTGAGACACTTCAGAGCTCTTCTACTCTGCCCATTCTGTTCACCACCCGACAGCATGTAAATGGCTTCAGGATTCATTAGACATCACGTCTCATAAACCAGACCTCTGTCTTTTTACAGTTGACTTACCATTGATGGTGCAGCATTAAAACATCCAGTAAACTCCCTTATAAATATAAAAAAGCTGAAAGTGGTTGTAGATACTGAACACAATGGAAGTACTGTTAAAATAAAATATCCAGACCCATGTATTTGTCAGGCATAAAGAAAAGAGATTATTTCACTTGAACTTATATATTGAACTTATATTACTTATATTACCTTGCAACAACAAACCGAGACTAGCTTACAACAAAACCAAATGAGCTCCTGAGTGGAGACAGTGTACTTTGTTGGATTGAAGAGTCTCCCCGTACTCTTGCAGCAGGGACAAGAGGGGTGTAGGAGGAGGAACAGACTGGCCGAGTTCAGAGCAAAAGACCACCCGTGTTTCACCCACTTGTGGTGCTGATACTGGCAGACAGATGGGGTTGCCATGTTGCCCGGTATGTGACACTTGCGGGTGTGTGTTATTGGAAGCTGGTATGTAATGCTTGTCTACAGCTTGGGGGCACATGTACTGTGTGTGCATTTTTAGCATGTGGCCTTTGCATAGCTGCATCGTTGTGTGTGTGTGTGTGTGTGTGTGTGTGTGTGTGTGTGTGTGTGTGTGTGTGTGTGTGTGTGTGTGTGTGTGTGTAAATCACGGCCTGCTACAGGGCCATGACACAGCTTGTCATCTTGTCACAGCAAGTGCAGGGCAGCCCTGAGAAAATAGCTGTGGGAGAAGAAACAAGATGTCATGGTTTAGCAAATATTTACTCCCTGTGCTATCAGTCAGATAAAGATTTAAAAATGAAAAAAAAAGAGAATTTATTTTCAACTTTGTGCTTATCTTGCACTTTAACTATTTAAAAAGACTGACATTATGTGCAACTTGTCAGAAGTGAGGCATAATTAAAGTGTATCTAGAGTGGCGATCCATTAAAATGATAGCAGGCAATCTTGCAAGCAGCAGGTGCAGTGGTCAAAGCAATTGACCTGAGATTATTGAGGTGTGATACAGCATGGGGCTGACAGCCTGCTGGAAAAAGAAAAGGTCCCCAGCAGAGACAGATTGCCGTCCTGTTAGTGTTTACTGTGTTCATTAAAAAAAGGTCTCTCTTCACGGTCTATTGGTGATAAAGCAAGTTAGGCGACAAAATGTGTGTGTGTGTGTGTGTGTGTGTGTGTGTGTGTGTGTGTGTGTGTGTGTGTGTGTGTGTGTGTGTGTGTGTGTGTGTGCTGGGGGGGAGCATGACTGGGCAGTGAGAAAGAGTGAAAACAACTGAGAGAAGGAGACTTGTTTATTCTCACACTGTGTCGTCATCTATGAATGTGTGGTTGTGAGAAAGAAGCAGACACAGAAAGTGACAGAGAGAGAAACAGAGGCTTTAAACATGACCACATAAAGCAGTTAGTAGGTTGATCATGATGTATTGGCTGGAATATAATATGTTTTTTGCAGTCTATGGTTTTTCACTATAAATTAAATTTGTAAAAAATAATAATAATAAAAATTGGTAATCACATTACATTCAGTTACAGTTACATTCAGAAGATGTCAAGAGTTGTTTCTTGTAAACAAACATACTTATATTTACGTACAGTGTTTCTTGCAAAATAAGGCCAAACAAATGTATTGAATGCATTTCATTTTACTTTTTTTTTTACAATTGTATTAGGTTGGTGAGGTTTTTGGCAGGTACAGTCAGGGACTAAAAGCTAACAGCCACAGAAAATGTTATTTAAATTTATTCAATAAATTATGCCAATGAATATGCCAATTTTTGAGAAACAGTATTATAATTTGGCCTATAACTCATTAAATAAAATGTCTTAATAATAATAACGCTCCAGGTATGGCTAGTCATTTTAAATATACTGACTTATAGGTTTTATTTGTATAACATTTAGTAAGTTGCAATGTTATGATGTATACAGTCACAAAAAATAATATCATGAGCAAACAATATCATCATATTGTTTTGCCTACAACATATAACTAATACCAGTTTTTGATGTTACCAGTAGTGAAGGCTTTTTTCACACTAGTGCAATGATTCAAATGTTTGGACAGAGGTGCCAGGTTTGTACCGAGCTGCACTGTGAGCTTGACCCGGCCTGAGGCTGACTTTGGTGAGGAAGCTGAAGGTGTGAGCGACATCCTAGTTTAATCTTACTGACATGAGCTCTGTCCCCCTGTGCTGCCTGACGCATCCCTCCTCTTGGCTCTGTGGCATGGCGATGCCCGTTCATAGGACACGGCACACACACACACACACCTGCCAAAAACATGTCAGTGGAAGAAGAGGGAGGAGATGACAGCAGAAGAAAGGAGTTTAAGGACAATATGACTCCTCATTGGTTGTCTGTCAAACTTATTACAGAGATAAACTGTTCCCAAATTCCTAAATTTGGGAACAGTTTATCTCTGTAATATGTGATACTTCAGCAAATGTTATGCAGCAATGTAAAGATAATTTTTTTCTGAGTATATCCTGACATTCGTTCACATGCTTTAACAGAAATCAGCACTGCCAACGTAACACTGACGTCACCACGGGTCGACTACAAAACCCCTATGGTGTTCTGCTGTCATTCCTTTGGTTTCCTGCTGCTGACCTATCTCTTCATATTAAATGATATCGGATGTAGCATGCTGCTCTCAGAAGCACCAGCTGGCAGCTAAGCCAGAATCCACAGTACTCCAGTGTTTACCATAGTTTTCAGCATAAATGTTGCCAAATCCCCTCAACCCCTCCTTGAAAGTCAAAACCAATTCTGCATTCTACAGTAGCGCTCATTGTCTGAGACAGATGATAAATCACGGCAGTGAAGCATGCAGTACAACAAAAGGACTGCAGTGCTGCACTTTAACCCAACCCAGTCACAAAGCGGCTCGCGTTGCTGCAGCTGGACTCCTCCCTTCCTCTCTCGCTCCCTTGCGTTGATTCCAGGCAGAGAAACTTATGGGCTAGGGCTTGAACATCATCTTCTGCAATGGCCAAGTATCGCTCCTTCCCTCCTCCTCCTTCACTCTCTCCATCCTTTCCACCTCTAAAGCCCTTTACTCCCCTCCATTACACTAATAAGGCTAATCACCCCTCCGGCTGGTGCAGCCATGGGCCTGGGAGAACATGTCAGCAAGGGGAGATCAATGGACTACATCAAAGGGCTGGAGCAGCACACAAACCACCCCAGCACAGGGCTCGAGAGATAAGGCTGCTGCTCCCCTACATTTTTCATGAGATTATCCACAACTGTTCTGTTCTCGCCTGTGGTTTGCGTATAGAGTACTTTTAATGAGCTGGGCAGTACCAGACACTAACGCTGACAGCGATTTACAACAGATTGGATACACATGCATGCAAATATGATAAGCACACATGCATTGGATGAGGCCAGGCACATGTAGCCACGCAACCACCAGTGCATGCATGATTGATACAGCATGATTGAGTATCTGCACACAAACCCACAAACACCCACATAGGTACTGCCATGTAGTTTTTTCTACAGATGCATTAGAGGTTCATCCATAATAGATTACTCGCTAATTAGGGGATAGTTTGCTGGTGCTAAAGTAATTTTAAGGGCAGAGAGGAGTTAGAGTATATCGCCTTGCCAGCTAGCTCAGCAGCCCACTTCCAGCTCCGTCTTCCTCACTCCGCTCTTCCTGAATGCCAAACAGACGTTTTACGATCCAAGGCTGCTAACTCAGCCTCCTCGGAGCAGCTGGCTGGCTGAGGAGCTGAGTTGAGAGCAGAGGGCCCTGAAGAAGGAGGATGTGAACCAGAAGCTGGTTTCCTCCAGTTAAGGGGGAGGAATGAGGGGATAAAAGAAACGCTTAAGCTCTCGCTCAGGAGGAGGAGCAGGGATGAATATGTATGAGGAGATTTGTAAGGGAGGTGACCTTTAAGTCCAACTAAGGTGTTAACTGGCTGATACTGGCTACAATGCGCCGAGATCCATGGCCTTCACATTCCACATGACATTTTCTTTGCCAGTGGACAAAATAACAGCTATTCATCTGGCAAGTCAGAAAAACAAGTGTTTTATATAGGTATTACGCTGCGAATGATGCTACATTGCTCTGTCTAGACAGTTTATCACTTAAGCGTGAGGTGACTAAACTTTTTAAAGTAGTCTTCAGAGTACTGTACATGCAATTTCTGTCTAGCACACTGAGCTCTCAATCAATTAGACCTGTCCACACAAGAACACAGAGGACTACAAAGATATAAGCTGAGAGAAAATCTTTTTTCTCCCAAAAAACATCTCTACTAGAACAAGCTGATCTGGCTCACAGTAGAAGTATTGATTCACTCAAAACAACATTTATCATAACTCGGAGAAAATAAAACTTGAACAAACGGAAGCAATAAGACCGATTTTCTTTCTAATTAAATGGACTCGGGGAGATATAAAGAGCTGCATGTAATGTATTCTTAATAAAGCCTAAAGATCTATATTTCCTATGAATAAAGCCAATAAAAACTTACAGAATGGAAACAAAATAGTTTTTTAATTCTGAAAAACCATTGTAATTTCAAACAATCTTGCCTTACTATATATATCAACCCTTACGTGGTACTATTTTCTGAGATAGGATGGCCACATGAGCAGCATTACATTATGAATATGCTTAGAAAAATGGTGATATTTTTCCACAGACACTGTACTGGCACCTTAGAAGTTAAACAAGCACCTGAAAAGAAAAATCTAAATAACATTTATGAGACATAAACCAGCAGTTGCAGCAGCAGAGGGAAAAGGGATATCACTGTTCAACGTTCCCTTTCTCTAATGTTTTTTTTTTTTACAATCCCGGAGCATCGCTAAGGAAGCCAAGCTATTACACACAAGCTTTCCAGTAAAAGGACATTTTTTAACAGTCCCACACACGTTCTTTTTCAGTCATTTGATTTTCCACTACCGCTATGCACTTACAGTTATTAGACACATTTTAATTGAAATCCTCCCCTACACTGTAAAAAAAACATGAATAGTTATTTGTTGAATCCGTCTACATTTTAATAAAAGGTAAGCATGTTTTGCTGCAACACAGTCAGTGTCAACACACACTGGTTCTTGTTAACGTGGAATAGCTGCTGGATGAACTTGACAAAATAACTGAAGAATATATTCAGCAGTGCCTAAAGGCGTTTTCTAACAATACTACAAACTGTTTGGAGAAAAACAAAACAAATTTTACAGTGAATTGTCACAAGGTGAGACAATTCACACTTCTCCATTTAAGAATGTATTCGTACATGGACCATGACTGCTTCCACTGTATTTGTGAAAATGAACAGTTTTACCATGGCCATAAAACTAAACTTCAGCTGAGTGGTGCTCATCTTTAACATGGGTTTCTCAGTCACTTTTAGAATAGTTTAGGCTTTGTCCTGCTGATCACAGAATATCAGGTCTATTAGGCTCCTCTGCAGTTTCAAATTCTTAAGAGACATTAACTGAGCAGCTCAACAGTATTGGTGAGGATCAGCGTGTGGAGCCCAAACACAGTCGTTAAAGAGCAACTCCACACTAAATGTTGTAAAGTGAAAAAGTATTTTTGCAAGGTTGAATGAGTGTCTTGTGACCACACCCAAGTGTGATGTGAGTGTGGAATGGAGTTGGACAAATATGCTCCCTTCTTGACCAGGTATTTCTTAAAAAAAAAAAAAAAAGATTTTCATTTCAATAGGACTTTTAGTTGGTTGAATTAAGTAAATAATTATAGTCTGGATTTTACAAAAATACACTTGTTTCCTATGTTAGCCTAACATGTTATCCCGGCTAAACAAAAGACTGGGAAAATTAGCTAACCAACCTGCATTATAAGACTAAAACGGTCTTATTTAAACATCATACTGTATTAGTCTCAGCTTGTGCATTAACTGACTGGAAATAAAAATGTAAAAAGTGTAAAAGACACTGTGACATTTACTGCATTATGGAGAGCGTTGCTTCGTATAATAGAAAACTGATGTAAAACAAAGGCGCTAGGTGTCGCAGACTGTCATTCAAATGTCAAATAGCTCTAACACAGCAATCAGATGAAGAGTCAGAGCACAGAACAGTTCAGAGTTTAAAAGTCTTCAAAGGAAGAACACTGTCTGCTTTCATATCACAGGAAAATATACAACAATATTTGGGCCAGTGTATGTATTTTGGTGCCAGTAAAAATTTATTCCCCAGCATTATATTTCATAGATTGAAACTAAACTGTTGTCTACTGAAACTGAAATATTTCTCAAATACAATTTCAAATTTTGCATACAACTGAACAATTCAAATGAAGAATTGTTAAATTCAGATTCTTTTGCAATAAAATAACTACATAATTACTTGAGTTGATTAAATGATTATTTGTCATATCCATCACTGGGAGCATATTTAACTATGTGGTAGTATTAACATACTTGTGGCCCTAGTCTTATTTCCTTTCTTCCTCTTTTTGTCTCACTCTCTATCATCCACACACACACACACACACACACACACACACACACACAACTATACTTTGGTCCTCATCATCACGACAGTGCCTTAAAAGGTAATGCCTTCTCTATGATGTCTCCTTTACTCGCCCCTGTGTATCTGTGATATCCAGCAACTCGTTTTATGTAAAAATGGAGCCTGTCAAATGAGAGCTTCATACCCTGTCCTCTCTCTACCCCTGTAGGATAGGTCAGGACTTATTAGACTAATTTACTGAACATACAAGACGAAAATATCACCCCATGTACATGGAAAGACACACACAACTAGCTACATGCATCTGCATATAAAAAGAAGCACAACCTCTTCGTGGTAATTGAAAAACAATTCTCGTAGTGGGGATAGAATCCCAGCAAATTTTCTGTGACTTAAGATGAATGTGAATCTATTATTTTCTCACTCTAGATGCATGACCTACTTATTCACACCCAGACACAACGACACTTCTAACTGCCGCAACAGTAAAGCACGCCGTGTGTGTGTGTCTGTTTGTGTGTGTGTGTGTGTGTGTGTGTGTGTGCGCAAGCGTCACCTGTAGAGTGATGTTTTCCCATCTGTGAGAAGAGAGAACAAGTACATGCATGCCGCCCCCGTTTCTCTGTGCTCCCTGGGAGGTATGCAGCTGCTGCAAGGCCTCTCCTGGGACCAATACACATGCACACATACATATCCACCGCCCCATTCACCCACACAATGCACACAATATAAGGGTGCAAAATGAGTGCCGAATATTGCCATCAAAGCTTTCTAGCTTGCCTGTCAGCCACATTTTTCTTCACTTACTAACAACTGATATGATGAATCGGGGCTTTCTTATGACTGACAAACAATCGAGAAAAGACATTCAAAGTGAGAAGTGTTCTCAGAATCCAGAATGAGCCCTGGTAATCAATAGAGCCAAATATGTAGTGTGTAATAGGAATTCTCTAACTCTCTGATTTAAGGTAGTAAGGTGTAATTGAAAAAAATATATATCAATCTGCAGGTAAAATCTCCTCATCACTGATTCAAAAGAAATTTATTTTCAGAGGGCAATTAATGTGCATTAAAGTTAATAAGCACATTCTGTGTATGTGACAGCATATGACATGAGTCCTGTGTCCAGTACTGTGGGGTATTGGGACTGTGGGCGAATGTACAATATGTATGTGCATGCCACTGACGCTTTACATTGTTCTTTTTTGTGACTGCTACCTGCAATCTCACACTCCCGCACCCTCTCATTTCCCCCTATCTCTACCTCCTTTTCACTCCCCCACCCCCACAGCCCCTCATATCCCCCTCCTCCCTCTTGCTAAGCAGTGGTCCGTGACATTATCCATCCAGTACAAGTCTCCCCACAGGAAAGCCATATCAGCTCCACATGGACTCCATTACTTTTTTTTGCTGAATGTCTCCTACAAGTGGAGTAATGACAAGAACAAAATGTGTGGTGTCTATTTGTACTAAGCAAAAAGAGTATGGTCATGGCTGACTAAACTGAAATAGCACCTCTCACACACACATCATAACTAACAAGCAATGAACCCTGCAAATTCACAAATTTTCCGCCAAACACATGCAGGTCTCTGTGCACTTATTGTTTTGGCAGCATCACCAGAGGGAATAACAATGGCTGCATAAATAGGTTACAGTCAACCGACATCTGGTCAGAGGTCATTCCTGTTGACTAGCCCCAGAACAACCTCTAAACTTAAACCTTCACAGCAGTGGAATAATGTTGTCAGTAGGCTGTGGGGCTGACATAATCAGACATGAGGTATGGTGGACTACAGCAGACCAGAAAGAAGTAGTGGTCAAGTATGGGTTTCCTCAGTGGATGATGTCCGGGTGGGCTACTGACCATCCAGAGTTTTCTCAAGAGATATTTAGAAGCCTGGATTTGGATTTTCCTGTGTCATAGTCAGGAAACAAAAGAGTCGCAAGGTAGAAAGAGCACAGGCAAACACCTCAGCTGACTGTGATAGGCTGAGACACCTGCCAGTCAAGCAAAGATGCTCCAAAACGTCTGAACCCCATCGCAAACTGACAACGACAAATGCAAACTGCACAATGCAAAACCACAGTATATATCACTTTATACTGTATTAAAATCAAGATCCCAGGGCTCCATAAAACCAAAATATATTTCACTACCTTCAGTCAAAATTATTACTAGAATTAAAATGTTCAAGCCACTATACATTTCCACAAGATTCTGACACTAATTTGCAAAAAACAAAATCCTTAAACTGCAATATAAGCTGTGCTGGCATAAAAACAGTACAGTATATAAAGAGAACACCATGGCCAACCTTTCAGTATGTCAACAAATGAAAATTCAACTTTCATACGTGCATGGCTGCATGTCAGTGCTCTGTATATTCACACGTTGCCACCCTGCACCTCCCAGAGAGCATTACTTTCTAACCAGGACAAGCCAGTCTTGACTCTATGCTCATCATGTGCTTCTGTAATTGATATAACTGTTTAAAAGATATTAGATGAGTAATGTGAGTGGGTGAACAGATTTGTTACCTTCACCTTTCGTCCCAGTTAACCTGACCCTTTTGTACACTGGTCACTACTGTCCTTGTGCACAATTACATTTAGTGCCTGTGCTGGTTGTGATAATTAAGCCTTTAAAACTGAGCCCTTACAACTTGATTTTGAACTGGCTGAGCTGGGCTGGGCAATGTGGCCAAAAATGTTATCACAATAAAAAAATTCATGTCATTCAATATCGGTAATGATCATGATAAATGGCAAATCATTATTTCTTTCAAGTTTAAAGGCAGATTTTTGCTCCACAGTGAATGTTGGTGAAACCAGATGGTTAACTGTGGCATTAAACTATTCTTTATGGTCAGAACATGACAAAGACTTGATACCAAACAGTGGATCACTTAACAAATCTGAGGTAAACCATTCAAAATAATTAAGATCAAATTTTTTTTCAACAAAATAAATATTTCAAATAAAAACTAAGTGCTAATTCGTTCATGATTCAAATTAATTAAAATCAAACATTTATTGAACATTTGTTATTTTGTTATTGAGGAATATTATATCACGATAATTATCATAATTGTGTACTACTAATAACTTGACAATGGTACCTGCTGCATTTAGTTGTTACCTAAATTGGTACAGAATTTACAACAATAGTCATTTTTCTGGGAGCCAGTCATTAGAAGACATGCAGTTTAAGGCCTTCCTGACATCAGCACTCTGCCATGCTGGTTGCAATATAATGTTGATGGATGGCTCATTGTCCCTGTGGTGGTTGTGATGCAGGCCAGGGTTAAAACCTGTTGTCTCTGAATTGACCAACACATTCTTCACCGTCAGATTCATCACAGCCAGAGGATATGTTGGTTTTCACACCGTGCACACAGTTCCTCCCTATAGCAGATGTCTATCAAGATAGTGAGACTCACTCCATCTGCCATAATAAATGGGATGTAATGTAGTGATGAATGTCGGTGTGTATATGGACGTCTGAACAGGTTTTATTCTAGTCTATTTGATTTTTATACAACATGATGGACTGAATATGCACACGTCTACGTGATCATGTTTACAAACTCCCATCTTTATCCGTTTCATCCAATTAGGACATTCAGCATCATAATAGATGACACCTCAACCCTGAATTTAAAGGCTGCATGTCAGACTGTGCAAGTTTCTTTTTTTGGGAAAGCTTCTCTATTAGGACATGATCTTGCTCCCCAATGACAGTATTGTCCCTCATGCCGTGCCATGTCTCTGCAGTTGAGGAGGATTGGAGCCTAATAGGTGCTCCTGTCACCTGCCTGCTGCTGTTTCTACTCTGCGGTTGCCCATCTGGTGAATGTGATGAAACAATGAAGGCATAGATCAAAATAAGTTGTCGCCAGTTAACAACAAAGAGAATCACATCCACTATCGTCCGCTGTTGTGAGAGAAAAATAAGTTCTCTTGGAACATTTTCAAAGTGAGTGTGGTCAAAATGAACACTGTGTGAAGTAAATATGCTGATTTTTACTAAAATTAAAGAGGTGCAGTATGAAGGTAAAATGTACCAGCTGGTTTAACCGTGATTCATTATATTTGGAGGCATGCACACATCACAGAGCGTGCACATAAAAAAAAAATTGTGCCAGTTACAAGTTTGAGTCTGCATATGAAACACAAATGCATGGGAAATGAGCTCTGCAGTTGCCCACCCCCAGATACCCTTCTTCCTCCCAGAAAGAGCAACAGAATACAGAGTCAACTTTAAGTAGGTCAGTTTTTTTTCTAGAGAATATGAAGTGATGAATTTACAAAAGCCATGTTGCGAGTTAGTTGGGAGGAGGACAACACAGGCATATTGATCATCCCTGTGTGTCACTTTGACTGTAATCCTCCTTGATTTACATGGAAAACCAGGATATGTGTTTTCATGTGACTTAGACTCCAGAGGCAGAGGGAGGATGATAGCATTTTCAATAACACAGGTTTTACAGTCCTCAACACAGAAAAGCCCTGCGGCTGAGAAAGAACATTCCTTAGAACACCCGGGGGACCCCAGTCCTTATTGGCTGGTGTATGAGAAAAGCACAGAATCTGCTTTATGACTGTTGTATCTAACCAGGTTAATACCGCCTTGACTGATGCCAGCAATTAAAGCCATATCTAACATATATTATTACTAGTGCAGACCTCTCCCTGGCCCTCTCCACATTGCATCTGTGATTCAGTATTGCTACAACAGATGACTGTTATTCTAGAGTCATTCAACTAGCACATTAAGGGCAGACAGGTCACTGGCATCTACAGAAGCATCATCTGCACACTGTAGCCTGAAGGAAGGGCTGCAACATAGCTTGGTATGAAGCCAGATCATCTTGTACTAAGCTCTATTCAATTAATTTGATCCAACAGAGGTTAGATTATGGTAGATATAAATCAGGAAATATTTTTTGAAATACAGTGTTAAAAATGTATAAAGGAGTGGTAACAAAAAAGAAGAAAGAATCTGTCACTTAATATTTAAAGGTCATATTATGCCTTTTCCCTTCCTTTATTGTGTTATACATCTTTTTTGTGCATGTAATAGGTTTGCAAAGTGAAAAAGTCCAAAGTCCATCCCAAAGGGAGTTACCGTCTCCTACAGAAAACACTTCTCCTGAATTTCCTGAAAACAGCCCGATTGTAGTCAAGTCTTTACTTCTGCAACCTATCTGCATCACTTTGTAACACATGTTATAATGCTCGCCTAGTGGCTAGTCAGGCACGCCCTCAAAAACACTGGTGGAGAAACACACTAAGCTGCAGCACAAGATATCCGCCCGAATTTGTCACAAATTAATAACTTACCACACTGAAACTCATGTTACAGTCTAGGTTGTGCAGCTGGTTCAGGAACTAAATCGAAGCCGTGGTTACCAGCTTGTCAGGACCCGCCCTACTCTGCTTCAATTGGCTAGTAGTCCTTAACTAGGTACTGCGCATGTGCAGCTCCAAACAAAAATCAAATTGAAGTGACATGCATCACTTGGTAGCTAAAATGAAGAAGTCAACACACAAAGTGAAAAGAGGCATGTGCTGTATGAAAAAAATATTGTGTTTTTTGAAAATTAAACCATGTAAATTATTCTGGTACAACCTCTAGTACAACCTCTAACTAAAATAATGAACCTGAAAATGAGCAAAATATGACCACACAAATAGGACCATAGACATAAAGGGACATAAAATTTTGGCTAACTGTGAAATATGTATAGTTTACATTTTTGATGACCATTTTTGAATGCATGCTTTACACATTTGAAGGTTGCAACTAACACTGATTTTCATTATCGACCCATTTGTTCTTTTTTTATAGTTGAAAACTATGAAAATATATAATATGAAAAATAAACTTTACAATTTCTAAAAGCCCAAGGTGAAATTGTTTTTTTTTTTTTACTTTGTCAAACCCAAAAACATTCCATTTCCACATTTCCATTTTCATATTTGCCCAATCAAATCATTTTCCTCGTGGCACGATAAATGTTTCTTGGCCCAGAGGTTGGGAACCTAGTCTGAAATAGAAGAAGAAGAAGAAGAAGACAACGACAACTTAATCACTCTAGAGGTAATTCACTTGTTTGTTTGTTTTTTTGGTGAGGGGGTTTAGAAGACAACTGTCTAATTGATTAATGATGACTAATTTTTTAGTTTGATATTTGGATTTGTTTCCTACAGTATTAGGTGTCCATTGGCTCCCAGCTTTATTGCCAGGTATGTGTACACATTTGACTCTGGATTGTACAATGCTCACGATGTGCTTACTTATACAATAATACTGTAACACAATAATACTGTGATAAAATTAAACACAGGCTACAGTATAGAGAACAAATATATATACACACACTATAAACAAAACAAAATAGACAGATTGAGACAGTGCAATGAAGAGTGCAAAGGATGCAGGAGTAAATTATTATTAACATTATTATTATTATCATTATTATTATTATTATTATTATTATGTACATGTCGGAGGTGGATGTAATATACAGGTGAACATGCACATGGGCTAAGACATGCAAAACCACTTGTACGATCCATTTAATTATTTTCATTCAACACCAAGGTTTTCACTGTGCTTATGCAAATGGTCTTTGTGAACGCCAACATAATCTCTGTCTTTGCAAATAGTTTACTATTGATAGTCAGTGATGCTGTTGGTGGAAGAGTGAGTGAATGAATGAGCAAGGGCAGGCATCAACATTAAATAAAGAGGAGGAAGAAGCAGGCAGAAGGAGGTGAGGGAGACAGTTAATGTGGAGCGACAGCACATACGCCTGCTGCTCAGAGCTCAGTCCATTGAAAGACATATATCTTTCTTTCAGGGAAGCTGCAGGATGCCGGCCTTGTTAGCCAGACAGGCAGCAGGCTGCATCCCAGCAGTCCCTGTTGCATATTCATTCAGTCTGATTAACGGATCCTAATTCTGCGGGTGTTGTGTCTCTTGATATGTTCAGAGACTTCCTTACCATTGTACCATGATGCAAAGTTGAGCATCTGGTTTGTTCAACGAGCCAGGGGAGGGAAGCTAAATCCACATTCTACACTCGCAGCTAATCACAAAATCAATGTGGTTTTCCTGTGCACACACATGCTTGAAGAACTTTTTACAATTCCAGCTGAGATTATTTATTATTCTAATATCATTATAGCCTGCAGTGTTTTCACCCCAAAGAAAAACTTCTTAGGCTCATTACACCAAGTTTTACAAAGCTCCCAGCGATCACACAACACCAGGATCTTTGTCTAATTTTAATGCCTCATACACCATATTTATTATTAAGTAGTTTGGATTATTATCGGTTGTGATTTTTCTGTGAAAATTATTTTGATATTTTAACTAAAACATAGTTTTGCAAATGGTCTCAAAATAATTAAAGGAATCTTTAGCTCTAACACTGTGAACTGATGTTAATGGCTCGCTATTACATTGTGAAAACTATCCCAAAAGCATCTGTGAGGAACCAGATTAATTCAAAGGGTGCAATTACTCAAACCAGTCTACAACATGTTAGTTTTGATTTCAGTATTTTAAGCTCTCCAGCACGAATCATATTGACTAAGCAGCTAGTGTGTTGCTATACGTTCAATGCCATTGCCAACTCAAAAAGGAGACCAGTTAGTCACAGATGAGTCAGAAAAAGAAGCATTTTTAAAACAATAATGCATGCAATGTCTTGGTACTCTGGCCCAGAGCCAGCCTCACTGACACCCATTAACAAGTTTAATAATAGCCTTTACAAACAGCTAAAAAGCAGCTGACACTATGCCTGAGCATCAGTTAGCAAGATAAACATTCTCTGCTGGTAGAGGACATAGGCTCCTCCAGGTGTGTGGGGTACAAAAAGCCCTTCTTGGTTCACCGCTCAGCTGCACCAGTGGCAGCTAACTTGCCTGCAAAGAACTCCACACCTTCAAATTTTGTCCCAGCTGCGTTACCGCACATCAAATTATTGACAAAAAGCAATTTAATCACAGAATAGCTCAAAGTTTGCACAACAATACTTGTAACTTGTCACACTCTACCCTCTTTTGTGTGTATAAGAACGTGTTGCGCAAGTGACCCTGTGACAGGAACAAAGAGTCTTCTGGGCATGAACCCAACTCTCTCTTACTGCTGCGTTTCCCCTGGTGCACCTACAGGTTCATTCCTGTTCCTTGAACTTATGCCAAGTTGTGCTCAACGTAGCAGTTGAATTGGATGCAGTAATGCATTTAAAGCGAGCAGCCGTCTTTTGTACCCGTGCCCGGCGTCATGTGACACAAACAACCTGAGAGGAGCTCTGAGCCTGCCAGCCTTTGGAACAGGAACCTGGGCACGGCAGGCATGTCAGGAAGGCAGCTGATGGATGTGCTGTTGTTTCAAGCATGTGGCGTTTGGCAGACCGCATCCAGCTACTCTGTCACTTTTTCAGGCTTTGCGCTGCACAAGCATTAGCACATTCCATAACAGACCAAAATGCTAAGCAGTTAGGCTCTCTTTAAGACTTCCCAAGGTGGCACGGTGGCGGAGGGCTACATTTGTTTATTAAGCCAAGCACCGTTTTTCCATCTAAAAAGGTAAACAATGGCTATGCTTCACTAGGGAGTGGCAAAGAGTGTATAAAAAGAAGCAGATATAAAATCGAAAAGGGAATGAGAGAGTTTGATAAACACAAAGAGAGAGCGCACATGAGAAAAGAGGAGGAGAGGATGTCACTAAAGGACACAGAGTGAGTGACAAAACCTTATTGGATTTATTTGTCTTGGTCGGCTTCTCAGATGAATCTCATTTATTGTAGCTGACAGCAAGGGAAGTGCACATCAAAGAGGAGCCCAGCACAGACAAATGCCTTCTTCTTTATAATGAACGAGAAACAGGTCCTCTTGTGGAAACATTGAAGCCAAAAATATACAGGCAAAGACAGCACATTCACAGAAACAGACAAGTCAATCCTTATCACATTAAAATGCATTTTACTGATTAGAACTCTATTTTAACAGGAGCTGGAGAAAGAAACATGATGAAGTGCTACACAAAAACCTAACTTTTTGCACCTTGACTGCAGATGTCATTGTTAGTAAGACTTTCTGTCGATCAAAATGGCACCATACCTTTTTGTTGCAATGCATTCATATTTCATATTCATATTTAAGCAAAGAATCTACTGTGGGAAAGATAAAATCAGGCTAAGATCAGGTTGGGTTTCCTGTGTCAAAAGTTCATTGGCCTCCTGGCTCAGGGAACAACTTTGGTATTGATGGCATGCAAACACTTAAACAGACATACATTTGTTTACTACGTACTAAACTCTGATGCATGAGAAGAATACATAAACACTGTCAGGAATTGGCTGATGAAGTATCTTCTAAAGTGTCTAAAAAACACTTGAGAGAGAAAAGGCAAAAATGCTAAACAGCAGCCAGAGGATCAGAAGTGTTTTTAAGTTATTTCAGTAAACCCTTTTGAAAGGGGGGCAAAAGAGAAACAAGACAAGTTGAAAAATAGAATATTTAGACAGTATTTGGGATCATCAACAGCTGGCAATGAACTAGAGTAATTTTCTGCCCTGCTCTGTGGCACAGGAAGCAGATTGTCCTTGAGGACTCAACATAAATCAACAATCGGCAGCAGAAGCAAGCAGCCAGCCCCTGGGTCTGCCAGGGAAAGCATAAACTTAATTAAGTCCCATCTTACAAGGTGTGTGTGCACTGGGAGGCCTGTAATGAAAGCCTAATGTTGGCCACAAATTGGTCCAACAAGCAACTAAAACGGATTCCTGACAAGGCACTCATAGCCCCAGAAGGGAACCAGAGGATCTTAAGACTAATATAAAGAGATTGGGCATTAAGAAACATACTCCAAGATGTCCTTTCAAACCTAATACTGAGTTTTGGTATGACGCTATAGCTAAAACTGATGCTATGAAGTGTGCTTCCTTCAATCTAAAGTGATTTACATTTAGAACAGATTGTGAATACAGATTTGGTTAAAAACCAAAATCTCTCTCAATATAGATTATATAGCCCTATAGACACACACACACACACACACGTTTTAAATACAGGAAATAAAATATACACTGAACAAAATTATAAATGCAACACTTTTGTTTTTGCCCCCATTCATCATGAGCTGAACTCAAAGATCTAAGACTTTCTCTCTCAGTGTCAGTGAGCACATCTCCTTTGCTGATGCTGATCAGACAGCATGGGCATTGCACAGGTGTGCCTTAGGCGGGCCACAATAAAAGGCCAGGGTGTCCAGGCAATAACCAGTATCAAGATAACTAGACCCTTCTCAACTGGGTGGCCTGTGGACAAGCCATGAAGAGCCATTTTTGTTGCACAGATCCCATCTACTGATCAGTCAGACACCTTAAACAGCTACATTCAGTTGATCAGCCTGTTGTAACCTGTTAAACACCAACTCAACATTTGCTTTCACCGCAACCTCAGAACAAGCTGAGAGAACAAGTCAGCCGGTGCCAATATTCAAACATTAGTTGAATTATGTTTCAATGGAATTCAAACACTGGATGAGAGCCGATGTGAATCACAACATAAACAAGAATAAGCAACACAGGCATAAAGTCAGTGCCAGACCCCAAGAATGCAGCCTTGCAACAATTAGTCAAAGAAAAACAGTATACAGACTTTCTGCACAACAAAGTCTATGCCCCAGTGACACACAAGCACCGAACCCAATTCATCATTCTCAGTTCTATCAATAAAAAGTTTAGTGTTTTCAGCAAATTTTGCCCTCAATATGCCAGACTTACACTCCCACATTTACAATCAAAAGACAGGGGAGCATTACATTACAATTCTCATGATCAGCCACAACACAAACACGAGCATCCTTACAAACCCTCTAATAACATTCTGAAACCAGAGCTTGTAACCTCAATTGGCACTTAATCCTCAAGTCATTGTGCTGTTGATTTGACTCACTGCTGCTCAGGTAAAGTTCATTCCAACTGTCAACTGTTCATATTAAGTCCAAATCTATAACCCCTGCCATTTATGGATTTAACAGGTGTAGTTAAGCTTTCCTTTTCCCTTGTGTGTCTTGTGTAGCAGTAGTAAATGTGAGTGCAGCAAAATTGAACTGTTTTCTTGTGCTGGAAAAAACCTGCTCTTGCTCATTATAATTAAGATTATTAATTCTAACAATAACAGGAAATAATAACCATCAGCCTCTCTTGTCTCACCAGCATGAAGGGCCATCTTTTTATTATTATATGAGCACTCAGAGGAATTACCTCACTGGATGAATAATTTCATATTTGAGTTATGTATTATAATTACACATAATTCCCCTTCAAATAATTATAATGTTAACATTAGAATTACAGTAAATTCTTAAGCAGCCACCACAAAAGACTGCTAAGACACCATCGTCGCTGTAACAAAAACGTTGCTTAAGGATTTATTTTCTCCACATGGCTAATATGGGCCAAGAAACACTGAGATAATCATTTTAGTGTAATTCTTCACATCTAGGCACATCTCTCGAGACTCGTGCAGTAACGATGACTAACACGGTCGTTATTTTGAATCAATAAAAAAACAGCATTTAATTGGAATATACTTTTTAAAAACACATAACGACTTACATTCATATCTTAAACACAATTGCATTATGCATATCCCATTTTATTTATTCTTACTTAAATTAATAGCAGTTTCAGCTGTCATCTTATCATTAGCAAGAGTTGTACACAGACAAAATTATGCAAGTAATTAACAGTTAAGAAATGTATGAAGATGCCTCAACAAGTTTCCTCTGACTTACAATTGCACCTTTAAACTCTGCGTTTTTCTAATAATCCTGGGCAGCCTAAATTATGCTCATGTAAGTGTGATAATGGCTGTGGTTACCATGGTAACAACACACTTCCTCAGATGTGGAACAGAAGAAAGAGGCACATCCCAGTGTATGATAGTAACCTCCTATGGTAAAAGAAGTACACGTAATATAGAGGTTTAATAGCACTGACATGTTGTAGATAATGTGAGACACAAAAAGCTGGCACACTAACCATAACTGTGATGGAAATGTTCAGTTAAATGATGACTTCATTTATGGTAAAGGATCAGCTTTCTGGGTCTCGTGTACTAAACCAATGTCCATATTTAAGGCAAATGTTATGAGTTGTTAATTTTATTGGGAATAGGCGTAATATTAATTAAATATAAATGTTATGCACAATCGAGCTTTAGAATAGTGAGTAAGATTGTGCTACAGTGTACGTACAGTGTATATCTAATTGAAGCAGAACTGATAAACTCATCTGCAAGACTTAAGAAAAACCCAACACAAGGCAGTAAAATCTGACTATGCAGAGTAGTACAAGTCCTGGTGTATTATTATAAGCACCGGAATCTTGTAAAAGCATTGCTTTCATTGCACCTTCTCTAATAGGCTGAGTGGTCTCTGCCAGTTACCCTTGGCAACACGCAGCCCTGCACTCTGCTCTGTTTTATGAATATTGCCGAAAAGTGTTTAGATTCTCTTTTTCCATCAAAACTGCCTCTATCCATGGTTATACAACCACCTCTATTGCCAGATTAAGTAAAACGAAGACTAAAATAACTTGGAAAACTCCCTTACTTCTCCTACTCCCAAAAAAAGTTCAACACATAAGTTTGGGTTACACAGGCTTCATCAAAGTTATACAATTACATTTATCTTTTTCTTAAAATCGGTATGGTTGCTTAAATGTATTATGATGCCATGATTTTGAGAGGATTAAGAGATAGCCAAAGAGACAGACGCAGGGAGGCAAAAAGAGGTTAACAGCAAAACAACCTGACTGTGAACCCGACTATTGTTTCTTATGAGATTGATAAGAGGCATTAAGATGCCATCGTTTTGGCAAGTGCTCTGAGGGAAGGCCAAGTGAGAAGGACTTCAGGAAATCCTGTTTGCAATCTGATGCTAGTTTCCTTTTCATCTCAGCTGAAATACAGCAGAGCTACCTGTCCACCCTTCTTGTCAGATAGATGTCTAATGAGGTAGTGAAGTCCTTTACTCCGATAATGAAGCCAAAGATCTGGAGCTCTTCAGCGCCTGAACAGTACAGGTTCCAGGTTAGTAACACCACCTCCTCTAAGAGCCCAATCAATTAAAAACTAGATGAATAAGAAAACTGGACTCGTGCTTAATCGTGCAGGTACTCAATGATAAACAGGCATTTAGTGCCCTCGTATGATGAGCTGGAGGTGAAAAGGAGATATCCTGCTTGGTGTCAGCAGGCTCTTATCAGGGCTGATTAGATTGAAAGCCAAAGGCAGCACACTCTGGAAAGTGCTGTTGACAAGTACCTTAATAGCTTCAGCTGAGTACTTAGTCAGACCTGCTGGCCGAGAGAATGATTAGTGATGATGATGGTTTGCTGCCTGACATTGCAATAACTTTAGATGTAAGGGTAGGGAATGCAGAGGAGCTTTACTAGAAATAAGAACGGGAGATCACACTATATCTGTAAGTGATTGGTGGCGGGAGGACTCGAGCCTGAAAATTGAGTATGCTCTTTGCAAAACACATTTATTAATAATTGATGGAAAAACCAAGAGTGTGTTTATAGAGGTAGAACCAACAGTGAATACACGCTTACATTTTTCAGAAAATAAAGTACTTAGGAAAGAGATTTGTGCAAAGCAGTTCCTGGGCTCAGTGAAACAGCTCCCCTGTATCTTCACACCGTACACTGAACTGAATAGATTCAGTGTTGTCTCAACAGAGAAGGTATTTGCCAGTCAAGTCTATTTCTGCTTAATCTCCTGCTCTTATAGTAGAAGAAACAGCAAAGACATATAGGACAGCACAAGCATCACTCTATAATTTGTATAGACATAATACAAGTCTGGAATGAGTTTGAAATTCAAGTTGTTGAGTTGTCAATCTGTGTTTTGCTAGCACAGACTGATCTGTATGTATTCATATTGTAACATTTATTTCCACAGCATTATACTTGATTCAGAAGTATGTGTCAAGTTCCAAAATAAATCAGTTTTCCTTAACCAAAGTTAAACTTTCCCTTTAATATATATCTGAAAGAGCTCTTTGCCTTAATAAAACTCGATGACCAAAATAGGCTGTCACATCTAAACTCTAATGAAATGTTCCTGCTAAAATGTTGCCAAGTAAATGGGATTTTTAGCAGGTTGTTTTTCAAGTACAATTATGGTAAGAAGAAATTTGGCTAAGCTGTGAGGCTAACCTTTGGATGGCCTATTCACAAATAACTTCTCAGACACATTGTGCATTACTCAGCCTCCTGGCACATGTAGTTTTACCAAAGAGGGAAATACTTAACGTTGATTGCAAAGCTAGTCACTGTGGCAACAGCAGACCTCAGCTGCACTGGTGTTATTCATAAGGAGGAGCTTTTGCCCAGAAAGAATAACATCCATTTCTGGTTCTTACATCCACATGAATGCATACACGCACATGTACACACACACACACACACACACACACACACACACACACACACACACAAAGAGCTGTCAGCATGACAAGTCCTAGCTGACACAGTTTCCATATGCCCAGCAGTCTCCACAGGAGGATTTCTGCCTCTGGCCAGCTCAACACGGACAAGGGGACTTCCTTTTTCTCCCCACACAGCCCAGCGGTCGCTGCTCACCTCTGCCTAATGAGATTATGCTCAGCTCCTGGAACATCTACTCAAGAGGAGATGGGACCAATTAGTCTGCTGTCTGCCCCAAAGAGAGACAATCACCATAGCTCTGATGTTGTTACTTGTGCCTCCAAAGTAATAACAAACATGCCCATGAAGAGAAGAGAGGTTGTTTGCAATGCGATTGGTCAGTTTGGTCAAGGTTACCAGAGAGAGAGCTCAGTCCCATTTCTGTTGATGTAATAAAAGGTTGCGTTAAGAGACACCACTTGAGCAGAGTTGGGGGGGGGGGGGGGGGGGGGTTGTCTGGCCCTGCTAGATCAGCATCACCCACAATATGTCATTAAGTGAATAAAGAAACTTGAGTAGGAGACTGAAAACAAAAGTAATGTGTAATGGTGAAATATTCATGAGAGTCACACACAGAATGAAAGTTTCTGCTTAAAATAGATCATTAGCTACATGACTTAATGAAGTGTCTTAAATATAGAGTTAGAGTCAGGATACAATTAGCTTAGCTTAGCATATAGACAATGCTGGGTAGACGGCTAAACTGCAACTTCCACTAAAGCCACATTTTTCCATTACTGATTGTATACAGATTAAACAAACCAGATATAACCAGGCTAGCTGTCCCCCTGCTTTCAGTCTTTGTTATGCTAACCACATCCTGCCCCTTCTCCAGCTCTATACTTAACGCACATACATGAGTGGTATCGATCTTCTAATGTAACTCTTGGAGTGGAAATGAATAAGCATATTTTCCAAAATGTCCAACTATTCATCTCAGAACAAATCCTTCCATGGGAGAGGTAGCCTAACAAGCTTTGCTTACCAGGACATTCAGAGCATTTAGAAAATGTGGGCCTGTATAACACTGCAAACAAAAAAACACCTAAACCTCATCGTGTTGCAGAGCATAACGGTTTGTTTCTTCACCACAAGTACAATCTTTCCCTAAGTTTAACCAAGTTGTTTTAGTTGCCTAGGTATTGCAGTATAATGAATAATGTTTTTTCCATTGAACTTTGCTGATGGGGTTATATTATGTTGCAGAAATACAGCCTCATGTTCCCTCACTAATTGAAAAACTGACCCCAAACAGTACTACACAGTGTGGTATAAGGTCGGTGATTTGTTCATTTTGAACAGCAGGGTGGCCCAATGGGAGCAACCCACAGCTACACATTGCTACTTGGCACTTTGATCATGAATGTGACACTATTCTACTCTAATACAGGTTACAATCTCGTATAGAATTGACAATTAATAGTATATATTTTAGAGAATATCATATATCCAAAACTAAACTGACAGAAGGGCGGGACAGAGAAATCCTTCTGCTACTTCAGCACCACGGACAGCGTCATGGATTTATCCATACACATTTAGGCCACTGATATTTCAGAGCCATGGTCAAAGCTATAAAGTATAACTTGCACAAACCTCAGTCAGATAAAGGGCAATGATCAATGAGGCAGGAGGACGAGACTAAACTACGTTCAGACTGCAGGCCTTAATGCTCAATTCCGATTTTTTCGCCAGATCCGATTTGTTTGTTCCCTCTCTCTCTTTCTCTCTCTTGCTCTACTGCCTCTGCTCGGACAAGTAGCATATACGTAACTCAGAAGAGAGCTCGTAGTCCAGTGGATTTCAAGTGTAAGAAAGGGAATTTGTGGGCAGATGATAGCAAGGTAGAGAAGGAAGAGAGCCACATGTTTAATTATGGCTTTTGTAGAGCTTTTTAGTTCACCGCGGCTCCGTCTACAGCAGAACTGTGACAACAGCTGCTCTAGAGTGACGTCAAAGTTGCATCAGTTCCGACCTGAGTGTCCAGACTCATGTTGCATTTAAAAAGATCCAATCTGTATCGGATTTGGACCACAAATGAAAGTGGCCCAAATTCGAACTGGAAAAGATCACATTCCATGTGACTTGGTCTGTTCACACTGTTAGAAAAAGATCAGATCTGAGTCAAAAATCGGATTTGGGTCACTTTGGCCTGCAGTCTGAATGTATGGAAAGGGAATGGGGGGTAGCCAGTGGATTTCATTTTGGTCATTTTGCAAACAAGGGGGGTGGCATTCCCCCTCAAGTTGCCTACTGTGCATACAGATTTTAAATTGAAAAAGAAAGGTGACTGGTATTGGATCAGAAAATAAGACACCCTAAATATGGAATCAGCAATGGGGCAGAAAAGTGCATCAATATCTTAGAATGTAGTTAACAACTCCCGTGTCAGGTGTCATGTTTAATGAGTACACGAGCACTCACTCACTAGTGCACAACTATTGAACAAATGCTGTATAAACACATTCTTTCATTTGTTTGCAGAAGCTTTTTCAAAAACACATTTCACCCCCATAAATGCTGCTTCCTCTTCAGATCTCTCTCTCACATAATTTGGCTTGACTGCTGTCCTGAAGGGTGCCTCATACATAAAGATTGGACAAACAAAGCCACATCAGTTCCGAGGCAATTAGCGGATTATTGAGCATTTTGAATCAAATAGGTAGCACCAATCAATTCTGTAATTGAAAAAGTTTTTAAAGTCCCTTGTCCTTTCTCTCTGAAAAAGACAGATTTGGTTGGCTCTTTCATTCACATAAGCTTCTATTTGAGGTATTCCAATTTTTTTGGAGAAACATTGCAAAGCTTTTTTAATTCCAGTCATGTTGAGTAACCCAGCTGAAACAAAGAGTTCATTATAAAACAGAAATAGATGTGACAGCGAAGAAAGAAAAGGGAAAGGCAGAAAGAGCAAAAGTCTTCAGGATGTGTGGAAGTGAAACACAAGGAGAATAAAAGATCCTTCAGATCAGAGAGAAGGGCAGGAGCAGAATATTGGTGACCAACTCCTGTATTCACTGGCAGCTCCATCGTAGCTCAATCCACTTAAATAATTCTTTCAAACTGAATTACAGCCCAGTGATCAATATCCTCAGTTCTGCTATTTTGGATAAAGAGTTTGCTTTAAGAAAATATGTGAACATAAGATTGTGGCTCCTCAAATAATCAGGCAATGATCCGGTCTAAGTATTGGTAGCATGTGGAGAATCAATCATAGAGGGAACATGCTGGCACAGAGTTTGTAGAGGATTATTTATTCTCCTAATTGATCGATCAGCCTGTGTGGTTGTCAGGACACCTGTGGCCCTGCGCTCTGGTGCGGCAAGAGTGTCCAGACGGCAGCAGAGATTCAAACTCAAACATGTGCCTCCAGAAATATACACTGCATGGATGATAATTCTAAGATACACAATGAGTATAGAGTGAGCATGTGTTGGTGTGTGTCTCAGAGAACATGCATTTGTTTGTTTAGGACAAGTATGTGGTGAGGAGTAGGGTGTATACGCACTTATTTGTGTGTGTGTCTCTTTGAAGTCGTTTTCTTTGTGTGATTAGACGACTAATTGAGGGAAGCAAAACTACCACAATGTATCCAGAGAGCCATCAGTCACATTCTTCTTCTAGTTTGTCTATGTGGTGGCTGTCTCTATCGGTCTCGTATTACTACAGTTCCTCTCCACTGTTCACAGCCCTGGCTTTGCTGAATAGCTGATACAGGCTCTCAGCAGGGCCGTGTCTGGCTTCAGCTTAACAGGGCATATCTCTGCCTGCTCTTCTTTGACCACAGACAGCACTCATTGCCCCAGTCTAAGAGCCAGTCCAGCTGCTCTATTCTGAGCCGCATGCATGGCTAGCCTGTCTGGAAGAGACAGATAGCCTGACACACCGCCACTTCTTCTGCTACTGCTATTGCCTCTGTGACGTATATGAGGAGAGAGATGCTGGAATTAGTCAGAGTCTACTGAATTCATCCCACATTCTGTCAGAAAGTGAGACTGACAGGAATAATGGCAAATAAAAAAATATGTTTTTTAGCATTAATATATCTTATAAATAAACAACAACAACAACAACAACAAAAAAAAAGAGTAAATCATGTTTTGTTTTCTGCAGTAGGTCAATACTACTGATTTCATTTGTATTTCTGAAGTCTGACTGAAATTATGTTCCAAACAGGCAGAAATATACACAATCAAATGAATCCTCGGCATGAAACCTATTGGGAGAACGACGTAAAATGCTTTCTGGCAGCACATCACACACCAATAGGACTCTTCAGCAAGCCAGCTATAAGAAGAAGCTTAGTTAGCAAAATTGTCAGCTTTTAGTCAACAAAAAATGATCAAATGGCAAGATGGCAAGTAAGAGTAATACACTAAGAGGAGTGTTCATGCGTCTAAAATGTACCTTCACATAAGAGTATAAATCCTGTTGACTTACTAAAACAAAATTTAGTATCAGTAATTACAATTCTTTAGGTATTGATTCATCCACTGCTAAAGTTTTTCTTTGGCTTGTACAACTGCTAACAGAACACTGTCTTTCCTTGGCTCGTATCTACAGTTACAAGCAGTTTGTTTATATTGTGTCTTGGTGCCCAGCCGGCTCAGCTGTCAATTAAACACATACTCTCAGAGACTCGGAGGGTAAAGGAGCATTTTTGATAACCAATTTCTTCCCTTCAATTAAAAAAAATATATTAACAATGCATTTTAAAATCACTGCTTTGGTTTAAAAGGTGTTCCAAACGTTATTTCAAGAGTTGGAAATTCGATTAGTTGGACAAAAGGAGCCTATAAACACAGTAAAGGTCGAGGAGCAGGAATTTGTGTCACTTTTTCCATCTAATGAAGCCTACACTTTTATATTGTTTGCTTATAATATCAGATTTTAAGGCTTACTGAGTTGTCAACACTTTCATCTACTCTGGATAAATGTTTGAGAACAGTTAGGCTGTTGCTATCTCTTGTACCTTACTGCTCCTTTGGTGTTTTTAGCAGTCTGCTGTTTGCTTGATGGAGCCTAAATATTTCTGCAAGTGTCATATTCGTCCTGTAGGGCACATTGGGTATCTATGGCAACCGCAGCAGAACACAGCGTTTTTAGCTAAATTTAAGGACACCCTTAAAAGGGGATGTTACCAGAAAACAAAGACATAATGACACTTTTCTGTACCCCACTTGCTCTGTGTGATGACATGTGTTATGATATCACGAATATATATATAATCAGATATTTTCCATTCTTGAGTGTATTATGATGTTTGTTTCTGTGCCCTTTGTTGAATGTAAACAAGCTCTTGTTCTTGGATATAAATAATTTGGTCTCACATAATTTATAATTCTGCTTCTGTCCTTTTAAATTTACCCAAAGTACAATATTTTGGCTTTAAGCTCTGGGTTTTCTGCTGCACTAAGTCAAATACTAGGGAGACATGCAGTAATATTTAGCACAAAAAATCTTATCCCTCCACACTCTTAAGAGACTGTAGCCAGAGTAAGCTAAAAGCTGGTCACTGTAACAAAGCGGCGCAAATATCCTCTTATGGTATTAAGACGTTAACTTAGTAGCCAGCTACTCTGGGATGTTATCATGGGATAAGCAGTTTATAGCCCGAAATATCCTTATGTGCATTAAAGCAGGCATCATACAAGGTGGTTATTTTCATGATGCAATTTCTTACAGCTGAAACTGCCATCAGACCAATCACTCCAGCACAGCTGTAGAGCTTTCAACTGGCTGATGGTTGAGAATTTGTTTCTTGCTTTAAGCTAATTTCTTTAAGATTATTAGTAAAGGGCGGTGTTGCTTGATTACCCCATTAAACAAATCATAAAACAAAATTATATTTAAATCAGTTAGTGCAGCAAGACATCCTCACTGAACAGATGAAGTGAGCTCGACACAACTCAAAATCTCAGATCCACTGCTTCATTGTGTGTTTTTGTATTAAACGGGAAAAAGAAGGGGAAAGGATCTTTCCCTATTTCACATACTTTGACACTAAACAGCCAGGACACGGCCCATCAAAACCCTCTGTGTTGCTGGTGACAGGAGGACGGAAGTCGAGTGTTGAAGTGACAGGTGTTTAGCTTTGACTAGTGAGACTCAAAAGTTGGACAGAGCCCTCAGGACATGTGCATGGCCTCCTCAGCTACATCAAGAGAAGTGCTGACACGGAGATAATAAGGACAAAGGCTGACCTAAGAGATATGGATCCAAAAACCAAAAAAAAAAAAAAAGAAAGGCTGCACCTATTGATTCAGAGAGAATCTGCGATCTTCCCTAAATGTCTTCTGACCAACATATGCTTCATCTGCTACCACCCAACCTGAGCATCTTCTGAGTGAGATTATAGGTTTTATGGCTCCCATCAACCTCATTAGGCTTAATTTTCTGTTTTTGGTTGCTCAAAATGTTGTTATCTATATGTACAGTATTTCTTATAAACTACACAAGCTACCGATTGCTGCCTTTGAATGTTTGTATGTAAAAAACAAAAAACAAACATAACTTGTAGTGTTTGAACTGGTGACCTTGACTGCAATGACATCTATAGGCTATTTGTGCGCATGTGAGAGAGAGTGTGTTATTCTAGTAAAGATGCAGTAAAGACAGGCTTATGTTGTACTGTTTAAGGTATTTTTTACATATAATATTATTGTGGGAGTTGTGTGAAAACACCCTGGTAAAGTGTGAATACTCAAATATATTTTTATACTAATCCAAATATGGACTGTTGAAGCCTCATATCAACTTAGGCTGAACAAGTCTCATCACAGTTGTTTAGACTAGAGGAACAATAACAGCAACCAATTCATTTTTTAATGTACATTTGGGAATTGTTTTAAGACAGACTTGAACCAGTCTTGAAGTTACCTTGTCAGTGTAAGTCAATAATTAATATTTGAGAATAATACAAAATAATAATTATATAATAATAATTTAAAACAAAGCAAGTCTACCTTGTTAAGAAGTAGTGGAGAATAAGCTTCTTAGGTGCAAACACCACCGGTACAACATGAAGGTTTGGAGAGACTGACTGACCTCATTTGGCCACTTGGCGCCATGGTAACAGTAACACTTAAAGAGGTAAAATAGAGACAGATTCTTAGTACAGAATACCAACAGAAGGGGAGGAGTTGTGATTGACAGCGAATCAACCCCCACACATACAAAACACACACAACTAGGACTCCTGCAGTGCAAGTGCAACCATCTCTGATCTTTCTTCTCCCACATTGACTAATGAGTTCATGATGAGAGATTTACTAGATCTCAGCTTGAGAAACCAGGGTTGAACCCCCAACCAGGACTTTTCACATCCATACACACATTAGTGTGGAAACCAATGGAGGAAAGAAGAAACACAATCTTCTGTCATGGTAAAAAAAAAAAAAGAGAGAGAGACATTTTCAACGTAGGATATTTTTCACAAGCCAGCTTCTTCACATTTTCTATATTTAACTATAAATTGGTGATGATATAGCAGTTGGAATATAGATAGTGGCACTGCCATTGTTATCCGTGGTATATAGTGCCCTGCTGCCTGTGTAATCATCCCTTTAATCTGCCCCACAGCACTTATGGAGTGGAATTTAAGACATTTAGTTTGTAGAGGAAGCTCAGTGTTCCTGCTCTAAGGGCCCAGTTTTGCCACTTTCCATCTGAAACACACACAAATACACACCATGCTGTATCTCCTATTTTTCCATCCATTCTTCCTTAATCATCTCTGTTCATGGATCTTCCCTCGCCATGCCCAGAGGCCTACAGCATCTTTATAATCTGACCCTCCATCACTCTGTGGATGGTCTATATATGAGGGGATGGTGCTGCTTGATTGATTGATTGGAATTACTTAACAACTTTTTATTAAAAAATAGCTCTGCCGATACAGACAAACTAGTCACATCACACATCACAATTACTCAGTAAATAACAGCTTTCCCTTCCAGGGATGTTTAAAGAGGAGTGTGTGGGAAGTGGAGGGTGGAAGAACAGATCTGCAATGGCATGAATGGTCCACTGCCACAGTGCATAAAGGAAATTGCAACAGTTTGATAACTAAAAACAGGGCTTCAACTAATGATCTACGAATTACTTTTATTGTCCGATCAAAAACCAAAAAGATATTCAATTTACAATAATAAAACAAGAGAAATGTAGCAAATGCTTAAATTAGAAAATCTGGAATCAGCCATATTTGTTGGTTAAATTACGGTTATTATTAATTATTATTATAACTTATCAATTATCCAAATAGTTGAACTTTTTTTTGTTGATCATTTCAGCACTAAGTAAAAACAACAAGCTCAGGTATCAAATAATCATATTTAATATTTTTCTGTCCACAAATAAATCGGCTTATCTTAAAATGTTGTTTTTATCTTTATCTTATTTGTCTTTTAAAGTCTAACAAATAACAAAATGACTGGCTGAATTGACTTCACTTACCGATAAAACTAATCTTAGATAAGGAATTTCTTTAAATGAAGTGAGTTTAACCAGATGGTCCAATTACTTTGCCCGATTTAAAAAAACTGCCAAAGAAAACAGAGTGGAAACTGCACTGAAAGCAGGTGACATACAGTAATTTCAGTTCTCACATGTTCCGCCAGATTTAAGAGCAGCGATAGTCTAAAACTGTATCCAGATGAGACACGTTAGTGATCTTTTGCCATTTCCAGTGACAGCCGGTGTCAGAGGCAGCAGGTTGCTTTGGTGAAGGTGGAGACACCCCCCTCCTTACTCCCCCTTCTCAAGGCGCGTACAAGAAAAACAGGTGAGCACAGAGGAAAGGCGAAGGTTTGGCAGCTGGGGTCCTAGCAGTCTTTTCAGGCATTCATTATTTAGCCCGTCTAAAAATACATCAGAGGCTACCTCCCTTCGAGCACATGGTGCATCTGAATTTCACAGCATCCAGCTCTCAGCCGCTCAATCTGATCTGAGGAGCTCCTTGATCTACTGTATATCAAGGTAACGCTTGTGCACACAGGCGCACACACATAAAACAACAGCTGCACAAAGAGACATGGATGCTTTTAATCAAAACAACTAAGAAAGAAATATAGAAAAAATTCGAACATTGACATTTTTATGATTAATTACAGGCACACATTTAAAAAGTTGACATTCATTTATAATCCAAGCCAAGTCCCATAAACACACTCAAAATCACAATATATTGTTCAAGCCTACTAATTTACACCATCAGCACAGCAACATGACAGTAATCGGTACACAAGCAAGAAGCGCTCACAACACCTCAAGAAAATTAGCTAAGTGAACCAGATATGCCTCACAGGCAGCGTCCTTTAAACACCATGTATCCCTGATGAGTTTCACATGCTGCCTCCAGTTAGAAAGTGCTCTGCGTCTTGAGCTTGTAATGTAAGACGCAGTCCATGAAATCATGCATCTAACAGGTCACAGATTGGACAGCGCTCATTGTTAATTGCATTGGGGAGAGAATGTCAACTTAATTATTTCAGCCCAAGCTGGAAATGATTCCTTGCAAATCTATTAGACACGTATGCTATGCGAGTCATGTACTGAGTCTCACAAGTCAATAAGCAGAGAGTCCACAAGGACAGATGAGCAGTTCTAACAGGCCATCTGTGATTTAGATGGCCAGATTACAACAGTAAAAACTCAAATCTGGTCTGATCAAGGCTAGACTTTTTTGTGTTACTGAACTGAGTTCATTTACATATTTAAGAGAAATATATACCTACTACAGTACTAATGAATAGACTGAAGGCATTTAAAAATTAGTTTACATAAAATGTAAACTAACTAAAGAATATTTTCATTTTTGATTATTCTGTCTATTATTTATTTTGATTGACTGATTGAATACTAATGATTTGGCCTTTTATGATAAATATTAAAATATTAAAAAATAAATTTTAAAAAAACAGCCATGGGTAACATGTTCAAATAACTTCTTCTGTCCTCCCAACAGTCTAACACCAAAATTAAAACAGCAAAGTCTCACATTGCAGAGGCTGGATTGAGTAAATATTTGGCATTTGTGCTTGATAAATGCTGTTTAAAAAGCAACAAATACATACAATATAATTCTGAGTGATCTGCAAGGAAAATTATTTTACATAAAAAGGTTGTTGACTGAAGTCATCCAATCATCCATAGAGAGTAAGACGTAACTGGTTAGTGATTTTCAGTTTGTTGCAATTGACTCCCATCAGCTTGAGCTCCAATTGAACCAGTTCTGTGTTTGAGGGCGAAGTAAACAGATCAATTCTGCGTTTAAGCACTTCACGGGAGAAGCCCCACTCAAGAGCCAAACAAAAATCCCAAACCATCTCACATGTACACTGCCGACACAGAAAGCCTGTCAAGCACAGCTCAATGCTATGCAAATTGACATTTCACATCTTTCTGTGTACAAAGGGCAGTGAACAGTTTCTGTATTGGTGCAAGTGTTCTCTTTTGACCTGCATGTACACACAGGCATCACTGCAAAATTTTAAACTATATACGTAAGAGGAAATCCTGATGTATGCATTTATCACATAACTCAGCACTATTCAGTATAAAACGCTGCAGAACAATTGCAGCCATGCCCCAGTTATAAGAACACAGCTTTGAGGGAGGTAAAGTATTGGCATGGGAGAAGGGACCAGGGAAGGGAAAAGCAGACTACTTCAAAGACTGAATGTGAGCCGGTGGCTCAAAGCATGCTGATTGTACGTGACGTGAAATCTACAGCAGGATCTTAGAAGCCTGACAGAGCAGATGGAAATGAGATTCTTCATCACTGAAGGATATATCTGATAACTAACAAACGTTGTGAGACATTTACTGGAGATTATATTGTATGATGTATGCATCAAAAATGGGTCAAAGATTTCTCAGCAGTTTTGTTTGGAATAAAAGAAAACTGCACAACTACTGTTGTTGAACCACTCAGACAGGTAGACAGGTAAAAATATTAAATTAAAAAACAATAACTAAAATGTTTAACATTTTTGTAAAGCCAGACATCGCAACATCTGCCAAATGAGTTACTATTAATGTTTGGCATCATCATCATCAGGGTTAAGTTCAAACAGTTGGTTTAATTTTGGATCCACTGCCAAGTTAATAAATTCTAGGATTCATTAAGCTCTAAAAAAATATTTATAATCAATATCTTCTCTCTCTTTGTTTTTGGGATCATTAAATGTAATTTTGAGTTTTTATATTTATAACCTTTTAAAAGCTTAAATATGATATGAGATTCAAAAGGATTGAGATAATCTCATCTGATACTGGATCCAGATTTGATCAGATGCTATCAAAATTGTGTATGTATCATTTTCTTCTATGGCACACTGAAAACACACATATAACGTGATACCAGTTTAGACAAGTTTAAAGCTATATATCCTATAATTTCCTACATTTCCTGGAGTAAATTTGTTTCCTGTATAATAGGAAACCTTCAATGCAAAAACAAAGTAGTCTAAAAATGAAACACTACATATATTTTCAAATACAATTTCACTCTTAACTGAAGGGGTCCTGAACAACTGTGCTGCATTTGATTATTTAATGTATAAGCTCAGAGTAGCCAGAGTAGTGCAGTAACACTCCCGACTATTGACCTGAACATGTATTTGATGGAGTCATCTCCATCTTTGTCATTTATCAACAGAACATGTGAAGCTTTCAGATGGAAGGTCTTACTCTGCCAGCAGCAATACACATCTAAATATGCATACACACATACACAGTATTATATAACTGACTATATTCAGTGAGCAGCCGCGATCATAACCAGATTCTAATTCTGACCTTACCCCTGAATGTCATAACCGCTAAAAGAAATGCAAACCAGAAAAACTCACTCTCCTGAATCTCCTCAACCCTGGGAGGACATTTGATCCTGGTAAGCAGGTAAGCAAAAGGTATCTAGGTACATTTACTCAAGTACAACTTTAAAGCACTATTTCACTACTTCTACTACACATAATTTTACTCCATTACATTAAGATTTACATACAAAGCAGGTGATCAGCTCCTAAAGTATGAATTATAATAATGGATTTTATTCATATAGTGATACTCAAAGATGCTTTATACAGCAAGTTAAATAAAAGATCCTAGAGAACACATTAAATGTTAGGATCTAGAAATTAAACCTGCAGTGCGAAACTTTTGTCTCCCCTTCTGAGAGTAATTACGCAAACAGTGTCGACGTGTGCTCCTGACGTATGCCTACAGGCAAGCTCGCCCCAGGCTTGTGTTCAGAAATAGTTACAAAAATACAGAGACATTTCCACAGTTCCAACAATAATCCATTATTATGTAATAGCTATATGGCTCTGCCATATTGTAGCCCTCTTCAGCTCTGGCAAACAAATCATTACTGGTCGCCACAGACACCAGATTTAAAAATGTTTTGGTATACTGTGTGGCTTAATCAGCAGTGTGAACTCATTTGGCGAGAGCTTGAATGTAACAGACGTTTATATCTAAATGCCCCACACTCTCGCTTTAAAGTCCCCAAAACTATATAAATGTTAAAAAGTACTTGCATGTAAATGCCCCTGTAATAATTAGAGCTGAAATGATTATCAGATTAATGAATTAGTTAATTGACTGAACATTATTCTGATAATCAATTCATGTTTAAATGAGTTTTAAAGCACACTTTTATGGTTATACCTTCTAAAAATGGAACATTTCTGGGTTTTTTTTCTTCTTTTATGACAGTCAACAAAATAACAATGGGTTTTGGACTATTAGTAGGACAAAACAGGACATTAGAATTAGTGATTTAGCATTTTTCAGTAATTTATGACATTTTATAGACCAAATATATTCCGTTGATCCAATGATAGTTATAATAATGCAATAAAATTTTTTTTGCTATATTAAGTATATTTTGCTGACAATACTTCCATACTTTTACTTAAATGAGATTTTGAATAAGGGACTATTTGTCACAGAGTAGTTTGAACTGTGGTGTTTCTACTTTTACTTAAGGATCTGAATACTTCTTTCACCACTGCTCCTGAGTACAAACATACAAGAACACATATGGGTGCTCAAATGTTCTAGGTAAACGGCACGCCCTGGATCTGGAAATACAAGCTCAAAGAGGAGCAGAAACTAGCCAGCCACCTCTGAATCAACAGTAGGGCCGGTACATCCAGTTATCCACGTCAGCTTTCTATTCCTTCAACAAGAGCAGTAAACTACTGTCCAGTAGTGCTGTCTAGCTCTGAAGCAGACAATGGACTACTTATCTCATTAATCTCTTTCTGTCAGCCCTGGAGACACATGTGGGTATGTTCATTCACCCACCTATACACAGACACACAAAAAGTGTAAGCATACATTAAGACCTACGAGCAATGAAAGAAATACGGTTTACAGGAAATGCTTCAGTGATCTACTCCAGGGCAAGTGGTTCGACACAGATGCATACCTCAGCACAGCTCCCTATGACCATGCAAGAGTGTCTGTGTGTGTGCAAGCAAGCATGTGTGTGTGTGCAAGACAGTATGTGTGTCTGCATGCAGTGGAAGGGCCAGATGGGCAAAAGAGAAGAACAGAGTCAAATAAAAAAGGATGATAGCAGAGAAAAGAGAAGAGGGGAAATGGGGAGAGAGGGCACTTGGAGCGGAAATGCTTCAGTGCCTCTGCGGCCTGCCACCTCGTATCACGGAGCATCCACTGACAGATGAATGCAGGAGAGCCCAATAATAGAAATGCTCGGGTATAAACGCCCGGATGAAGGGGAGGAGCTCCTGCATGCGAGCTGATGCGTAAGGATGTCAGGGGTAGCCAGGGGTCAGCTGTCTAAACTACAGCTACCCATCTCGGGGACTGACGCAAACACGGAGCGCCAAGTAAAAACCTGCATGAAGTCTGATTTATCTCAGTAAGACTGGTTAACTTCTTGATTTCACAGAGCATGCTTCAATTCTGTTACCATGGAAACATGTACCCTGAGCCAAGACTTATTATCCAAGATGGCTAATTTTACCCATTTACCCTGTTTCTTTTACTGAGCTCCTGCTTTGTTTCTAAATGTGTTACTGATGCACTACCAAGGGTCAAAAACAAGTGGAAGTGTTTCTAAGATAAGCAAATCTGATGTGGGTGCAGTTAACAAGGCCACATTACCAAAATGTCTTTGACCTGGCAACAGCTTTCTGAAGACTCCATGACCATACTGCATGTTTTACTAAATCATGATGACAAGATGACCCTAAAATATAATCTACTGTACACCACAGGTCTCCTTGGTGGGTTTCCTGTAATATTTTGTATAGCATCCTATAGTATTTTAGTATTTTGTGTATTATCTGTGAAGAGGATGTTGTGACAGGAAGGTTTGGACAGACTCTCTCCATCTCCAGCATGAACAAAATACTGAAGTTGAGGTGCAGTTTTCAACCCCTAACAGAACTTTACAGTGCTTAACACAGAAAAATATCAAAATACAAAAAGTACCGAAAGTAATGTCGACGGATCCTTTAACTTGTTTGTGCCCAGGCATTCATTGTTTCAAACTGTAATCTCTCCAAGGTCTTATTTATTTATAGTCCATGAAATGCCATCTGCAGAATATATACACGTTAGATCTAAGCTATCAGAGTATGGTATAACTTATACACATGTCTATGTCCACTCCTTACTGCTTTTTTTCTCTCCTTTGCCTCTTTCATCTGATAAAACAGGTAACAGATACTGCAAGTATTGCAATGTAGTGTGGGACAGGATAGGGTTAGTGTCTCAGGCAGAGATGATGTAAATTGAATGCAGGTGGGGTAATAGGCTGCTGGGATTCTTCCCATGTTTCTGTAAAGCTATTATAATAGGCGTCAAAGTGAAAGGAGCGATAAGAGGGCATTGGCTGCCGCTGGAAAATGAAATCCAGCTCTATCGTAGCTACAATTGGTTTTTAGACATAAACTGGAAGCCTCACAGTGTGAAATCCATTGCCACAATATGGCCGTAGAATTAGCTTTACAAAATCACATCCTGCCGCAAGGCCCTCCCAAAAATATCAAAATGATGTTGTTTTTGGATACTATATTGTTTGGAGGCTTTTAACATATTTATGTTTTAGAGGAAGATGATTAGGGAGGGACTTAAATCCGTTGAAGGAGAGTGTAGTTAAAATGTGTAGTGGTGGAACATCATTGGTGTGGTTGGGTGGATCTGAATACCAATGCATTAATCACTGGCTTTACAAAACAGATGATACAACCCATTCTGTGCACAGGCAGGCAGGGCCTTGTAGTGGCAGCTTTTTCCTCTCCACAAATGTGGTTCAGACATGTTTTGGAATTCAACTATCAGCATAAACAGTTAAAAAACAAATCCAGTCTATTCACCCAATCCTGTGACTCTGTCTTGCCCATTTAAAAAAGGTGTTTCCTAAAGAATAACACCAATTACTGACATGAATTAAGACAAAAATCATGTGAAAACACTGAAAGCGCAGACATCAACTGATGTTTCTGTCGGCTGCCACATACATACAAATGTGCAGAAGTGTCCTTGCACATATGAACATTCAAATTGACAAATAACCCAGGGCTAACTCTGTCCTCAATTTTGCAAGTCATATGTAGTGTCAGGTTGGGGTTCATGTCCAGAAGGGAAGATGAAAAGTAAGTAATCACTCATCCATGTTCTGGTCAACAACATGCTTAAAATGTCTGACTGTATAAAAAAGGTATGTTTGTCAAAGCCTACATATTTTCAAATATGATACAAAATACATTTCAATAATAGACACATTTACTTGGCAGTGGAATAAAAATGTTTTTATGATTTCATTTTATACATACATTTTTTTAGAACATTTCATTAGAATTGAACTGTCAAGATACAGCTTGGGGTCAAGTTTCTCTCCAATCAGTTAGAAAATATTGCAACTAGGATTATAAAAGGATCGGGTACAAGGTAGCTCCCATTGTAGCAATTGGGAAGAGAACAAACAACAATGTATTTTAAAGTCAAATGTCAAGTCATGTCTTGCAGAACAAATTAAAGAGTTAAAAAAGGAATAAATAGTGAAATTTAACTTGAGTTTTGTTTGAAGAACTCAACCCCTTAAGTACTTTATCCCTTCTTATCCTTCTTAAAATCCTAGAACTGCAAAAGGAAAAAAACTGTCCCATTGATAATGCTAATGTTTTAAATTGTGATATGTCTGCAGGTACTGTCCAACTTCTGAATCCACTCCTTTCACCTTTACACTGTAAAATACTAAAACTAGATGTATCCCATTGTGAGTTAAAAACACTACTTTGATAGAGAACGAACCACTTTTGTCGCAGAGCTTTACTGACAAAGCTTTGTAGATGAATATACAACAGATACTTTATGTACAGAGGAGCCCCCCCCCCCCCACTGGTTTACCAGCTAGACCATGAAATGAATTAATTTAATAGCTTTTTTCTTTCCCTTTTAAAGGTCAGCAGCACAATTAAATCAACTCACATACATCTATGCTTGTCCTGAGCAAGGGAGATAAATAAAAAGCAAGCAGCAAACTGTGCATGTCCAAAGGTGCTACCGGTTCCACTGGTTTTCAACAAAAAGCTCTCTGCCGAGGTGCAGCCGCATGGATTCCATGCATGCCAGAGGTGTGTTCAGCCTGCTGATAGCGTGTAAACCTTACCCTCTGCATCATCCTGACAAGCACTCGTGTCGTCGTCTAGTCCCATAATCTCAAGCTCCTCTCTGGCCTGTCAATAACCCTGTCACAGTGAGCAACATCCCTGTCAGGAAAAACAACGTCTGGCTGTACGGGTGAATGGACAGATGGACAGATGGATGGATAAACGGATATATTTGTCTGTGTTCCTCTGTTAGACCCCTCCAGTGGAATAGCAATCCAGCCTATTTACAAGGGTCAATTTTTCTGTGCCAGAGTCAGAAAATTGGTTTGGTGCATGGCTTTGAGTCTGGCGGATTGTGTGAGAGAGCTTGCCCTACGGACTATTTTGCTGGGCTTCATTGTTCTTTCAATTTTGTATAATTTTACAGTTAATGCAATCTAAAAGTTTTAACTGCAGAGGTCATTCCAGGGCATCTGACTCACAAATAGAGAAATACATATCAGCAATGGTGGACATAAAAAAGGATTTTTTTTTTTGATTCCCCCCGACTATCTCTCCACAAGTGAAATGTTTTGTTCTGTGGAGGAGTTTTGGTGCTTTAGAAGTTCAAAATTAAAACATTTGCTTAAAAATTACAACACAGATTTACTCTTAATTTTCTACTATACTATCTAGTGGACATTTCCATCTCTTGATACATTCAAGACACAAATTGCATATGTTAAGGGAGTTAAATAATTAACTTTCAATGTCATTTTAAGCCCTGCGATGGACTGCCGACTTGTCCAGGGTGTACCCCGCCTTTCGCCCAATGTCAGCTGGGATAGGCTCCAGGCCCCCGTGACCTGGTACACAGGATAAACAGTTGATGATGGATGGATGGATGGATGGATGGATGTCATTTTAAGTACATTTATGAGAACAACATTGTCAGGCAACAGACAAATAAATAAAAAGACAAGTAGCACATGTCCATGTCCAAAGATCCTACTGTTTCGATTTCTTATAAAAAAAATATTTTTAAAAACCCTTTTCTCTGCCGAGGTGCAGCCGCATGGATTTCATGCATGCCGCAGAGGTGTGTTTAGCCTGCTAATAGCGTGTAAGCCTTACCCTCCCCATCAGCCTAGCAAGCACTTGTGTCGTACTGTAGTCCCATAATCCTGAGCTCCTCTCTGGCCTGTCAATAACCCTGTCACAGTGAACAACATCCCTGTCAGGAAAAACAACGTCTGGCTGGATGGTTGAATGGACAGATGGACAGATGGATGGATAAATTTGTCTGTGTTCCTCTGTTAGACCCCTCTAGTGCAACAGCAATCCAGTCTATTTACACAGATCAATTTTTGTTTCTATGTGCCAGAGTAAGAAAATTGGTTTGGTGCGTGGCTTTATGCCTGGAACATTGTGTGAGAGAGCTTGCCCAACGGACTATTTTCCTGGGCTGCATTGTTTTTTCAATTTTGCATACTTTTACAGTTAATAAAAACTGACAATTTAAACTGCAGAGGTCATTCCAGGGCACCTGACTCATATAGAGAAATAAATATCCACAATGCTGGAAATAAAATAGGATTTTTAAAAATAAAATAAAAAAATTTGATTAAAAAAATGTTTTGTTCTATGGAGGAGTTCTGGTGCTACAGAAGTTCAAAGTTAAAACATTTGCTTGAAAATTACAACACAGATATACTCTTGATTTACTACCAGTCTTGTAGTGGACATTTGCATCTCCTGACACATTCAAAATACAAATTGTATTATGTTAAGTGAGGTAAATAATTGATTTTCAGTAATGCAATTTTAAGTACATTTATGAAAACAACATTGTCAGATAATTGACAGCAGGATTTCTCAAGCAAGGCTGCTGCTGTGTTTTGGAGGAGCGGGGAAACAATAACAGCTTTCTTTTTTGGTAATTGGATATCATGTGAAGTGTAAAATACAATAGAGTGGAGTCTCTATTTTGAGATTCATTAGAATGCAATATTATATTTCCCTTAATTTAATAATGTGCAAAAATGTATCCTCATAAGTGATTCTATGCATTATTGAAAATGACAACACCAATCAAGGAAACGAACATTCATTTCACAATATTGGAGGGAGCTAAATATGTCATTTTCATCATCTTTTTCATTCCATATTTTAAAATTAACTTTTAGAAGCATTATCTCTGTTGGCCTCCGCATTAGTCTACCCAGTCAAAGCCTTTTCTGTTTTATTAACTGTTCAAATGTCAACCTGCAGACAGCCACAATCACATCTACATAATAAAATTAATATTGCTAATGTCAGACTTTGATATTAATTTCAAAGTAAAAACACCTACACAAACCTGGAAATAAACCTCAGCTTAATGGACAGCCGACTTCCACCTTCACCTCGTCCAACCCCACAGCTTTGTGTCAGTGTACACATGTTAGTGTAAGCACATGGGAGTGTGTCTTTTTAGATTTGTGTGTATGTATGGTCATGTGTGGGTGAATGCCAATGGCAGGGCTGCTCAGCCAGGTATGAAAACAGCCACCCAGACAGACTGGGGGCTTGGAGTCAGAGTCAGCCATGTCAAAACATGAACTGGCTAAGTCTGTAATGAATCAGAGGAGAGATCATGATGCCACACTGCATCAGCTGGCCTCTGGCACCGGTGCACAGCCCCAACCCCCGCTATGAAAACTAACAAATCTATTGAGATGGTAGATTACCATGCAATAGGTTTCACAAAGTTCAGCTTTCGAAAGAAAAACAAAAATGTACCTCGAGAATTGATGTCTTTATATAGAGCTTTCATTAAAACTTGTAAACTGGTAAAAATAAGTTATTCTCACAGGTATTTGTTGCATATCGGTTTATTTTGTAATTAATTAGGAAAGGAAACTTAAAAAAAAAGATCATACTTTCCAAATTCAAACAAATGTGTAGAGCTGAGACAATTAGGCAAGCTAATTGATAGAAATTTAATCTGTAATAATTTAATTGATGATTGTGATACACTGCATATCAATTTATACAATAAGAAGTTCAGATTACCAAATAGAGTAGTTATATGACTCCTCACTAAATTCGTCTGCAACACAATCTGTACAGAAGACATGAGGTCAGACAAAAGAAAAGAAACACAGATGGAATCAACAGATCTGTATCAAAATTTTAGTGGTAAAACCACAATTTATGAATGCATCACTGGCGTTCCGTATGAAATTACACACACACACAGAGCAAAGTGCAACAGAGCAGAGAACAGCAAGTCCTTTAACAATGGAAGACAAGTTGACAATGGAGAGTGTCTGTTAAATTTTATTTCCCACTCTGTAGCTCGGACAGGATAAATGCCTGTCAGCATCACCTGCCTGTATGAGCACACAGACATGTTTTAATTTAGCAACTGGTGATGCTAACATGTATTTTCTGCACCCACACTGATGCATACACCCGACTTTTATATTTAGTGCAATCGCAGCTATATGATCTCAAGTTTTTTTGAAATGCAGAGGAATCAGAGAAGTATTCCAGTGTGAGAAAAACAAATCTTCAAAGCTCTCACATTGTGTAAGCACACAAAAGGGAAGCAGCAGCAGTCTGGTGTCAAACTGGATTTTAATTGATGACTGGCTCTCTTTTAATCCACACTATGAAAACTTTTTCAATGGCTTATTGTAGGGTTTTAACTCAGAAACAAACGTATGTTGCTTGCTTTAATGTTGAGTCTAGGAACAAATAAATACTGTGGTTTTTTAAAACTTGTTTCACTTGATTATGGGAATTTGTTTGCAGCAGTTCAGATCCTTTAAATGTCAGTCGTTGTTTATCCTGATGCTTTGAGATATATTTTTAAAAAATTGTAAATACCGGACTCATCATTGTACCTTGCATGCTGAGGCTGGTCTGCTTCTCTGGATGTGCGTAGGCTTACGTCACTGCTATATCATTATTTATAAAAAGGCCACTCTGAGAAATCTTTCTTCATATTTATGAGTCTGAATTAGTCAGAAATGTGAAGCTCAAGATAGTCTGAGTCCCACGATACATTGTTGCTGACTGTCTTTAAAGATTAAACACAGTAAGAAAGCTTCTGTGACCCCCAACTAGACAAGTGGTCATAACTGTCGCATGTAATGAAGATTAAAATTAGAGACTGTTTGCTTTTACTGCAGTTATATCTGTAACTCTCTCTACATCAATATTCTTTATGCTTTAATGCATTTTATACTTTATATTTCTTGTTGTTTTTTTTGGTTTTTTTCAATTTAAAACTGAACAACTTCACAGAGGATGTTTTTCTTCCAAATCACTCAACTGAGCATAAAAGCAATCCAGAAAGCTCATCATCATAATAAACTCAAAGAATGGTTGCTTTACACATAAGAAATGCATTTTAAATTAAAAACTGCATTCAAAGAGGAGGAAATCAGTTTTATCACAGTAGGGTTCATAACCTAATAATAATTAAAATTTTAATAATTCATTATCAGTATCAACGCAAATTAGTTGCACACCGCTAGCAGCTGCATAAGACTGTATATTTGCAGATAGCAATGACATGGCCCTCGAGATCTGCAAGAGAGCAATAAAATAGCTTGCTAACAACCTCGTAATGTTAACCAACTGATATTTCCAGGAAAACAAACACTGAAGAAAGCCAAGACATCAACTCTTGTTATGTATATTAGTACATGCAGCAAAGCAGTAATTCCTGGCAACTACACTCAAGGGAATGAACCCTCTGGGACAATGCTGTGGTTTCCAGCTGCCAACAACAGGACAGGAGACGTCTGCTTGCAGATTTAAGTGCAAGTTTGAGGTCCAAACTCGTTTATTTACTCAACAACACTGAAGATCCTAAAGACATGATCGGACGGTTGGCAGGCGAGTTCGCTCATGAAATGCGACGTGAGCAGCAGCGGTAGCAGCAGGTGTCGCAGTATTACAACAGAGCAAGTAAGCAGAGTTGCATTGTTAGCCAAAGAATATTGCAAAGGCTGCGTTGGATGTTGCAGCTAGTACAGTAGGTCAGATGTGAGTGTAGGAGCCCAAAATTGAAGAGACGAATTATCAATGCCCCTTTAGAACTTAATGTTTTTGTGTGACGAGGAGAAAATGTATTTATGAATTATATAAAAATTCAGTCTGCTGGGGTGCTTTACATTTAGAACCGCAAATTAACAGAAAATAGCCTAAGCTCTGCTCCCTCCAGAGCATTTTCTGTATGTTGGTCCACTGCAAATCTGACAGTGAGCTCCTCTAGCACCAGCTGCCACCAATCAGCTCTGGTTGTTGTTCTCACAAACTCTTGTGAAGTCATATTTTGAGTGGGGGTGGCTGGAGAGGCTAAAACACATAATGAGCACAAGCTCCTCTGCTTCTTGACAGTTTAATTTAATTAAAAAAATGGTCAACATGTCCATGGCAATCTGTTATAAACTTCACAAGGGAAGTTTATATTATGGATTGGCTATTTCCAATTTCACACTGGAAATACAAAACAATTGTTATGGGTGAAATTTGGGAAATGTGGTTCAGTAATACCAATTTTTAAGTATATGTTTGATGATAGACGACTGCTACTTTAAACTTTAATCTTGGTAACATATAAATGCACAGGATGAATTCTTTACACTACACAGCTCTTACGATGATAGTACTGTTAAAATATCACATGCCTTCCTCCTCCTGAACACCACAACTGTATATTACACAACAGAGTTAACCACAGCTGTTAACAACCATGGCTAGCCCATCTGTCCTTTCCCTGATGCCCTCCCTTCATCAGTCGGGACGACTGTGTGAAACTGTCTGTAATCAGATTAGGCAGTGCATGGGTGACTGGGGCTTCTGCATCCACCCATCATTCCATCCCACTGTTAGTAACATCTGCGTCATGTGGAGAACCATGTGCATGCTGTGAAAGAGACAGATTAATGTGCCGTGTGTGTGTGTGTGTGTGTGTACACACAACAAGAGACCGTAAGTATTACAGCTCTACATTTACAGCACTCTAACAGGTCCTGCACTGTTGTTAACGGTCTGTGTTGTCTGTCACCGTCAGAATTAAGACTTCATGTTCAAGATTTGACATAACACACACATCCATACAGACAAATTGCCTGATACAGATGATACAGTATATGTACTGTACTGCGACAGGAAACTAAACTGCAAGGCTGGCCAATATATAATGAGGGTTTAAAGAGGTAATGTGTATTACCACTGCAGCTTTATAATGCCATCTACTGTGATGTACTGTTTATTCAATCATAAAATTATAGGCAATAGTAAATCATTAGTGGTGGTAAGCAAACAAGAGGAGATGGTATTTGAATAAAAGGTCAGATTGTGTTACACTGGAAATGAAATCATATATCCAGACGGCACGGTGGTCCAGTGGATAGCGCTGTTAACCCAGTTGCCCCGGCCTTTCTCTGTGTGTCTGCGTTGATTCTCTCTGGGCACTGGCTTCCTCCCACCGTCCAAAGACATCCGGCTAGGTTGATTGGTGACCCCGTCCAGCTCCAGCCCCCCGCGACCCTGTACGCAGGACAAGTGGTTGACGATGGATGGATCATCATATGAGTCAAAGAGATGGTCATGGAGAAGAGACCTATATGGCCATCTATAGTGTACCTCTTCACTGTGTCCTTTGCTTCAGAGTTATTATTCACTGTGTCGTTCCTGAATCAGAATCTAACAGCCTAACCTTCTGAAATGTTACAGAGGAAGCGGCGCAAAGTCAAACAGAATGCACTTAAGATTATCAGAGAAGCACAGGAGAGTGCGCATCCTGACGATTAGGTGCGCTGAGATAACCCTGAGACACAGAGCGCCTCTTGCTGTGCAACCTCTGGCAGCAGACATGTGCGCTCCTCCCCTGATAAAGGGCTCTACAGCCACTCAGATCCAGCCTGGCCTGATCCATCCTGCCTCAACCCTAATGTCTCATTGGCATTCAGTGACACGCCTGCAGCAAGCGCCGAATGGAAAGCTTGGCGCTAGCTCACCACTATTAAGATTCTACAAAGCCAGCCGTTCCCCTGCCGCCACAAGCACACAACGAATCACACAGCCAAGGAATAATAAAAGAGCTTGGGAAGGGATGTGTGTAACATCTGGGCCAGCCAGTCACACAGCCAAGACAGAGAGAGAAAAAAAAAATAAAAGCTCTGATATTCATGTTCAAGTTTATGATGGTAGCAGCTTTGTTCGCTGTTCACACTGCTGTATCAGCTAATGAAAATTACATACTTCAAGGGGCTAAATCACCAGTGCAAACACATAATCGCAGTGGCCCCAGTCACCGCTCCATCCCTCTCTCTGTCATCTGCAAAACCACACCGTGACCACTTCATGATGGGCTATATTACTGGCAAACCTCCCATCATGAACCACAAAGAAACTGCACCCCACCGGCCCATCGCCCCTGCCTGTTTATGTCTGCCTATCAACATCCCCCCAGAATCCTAAGCTGCTTACTAATCACCCTTTGAAAGAGCAGACTAATTCTGATGTCAAGGCCCATTACCTTTGAGCTGTCTAGAGGTGACCTGAGCCCCTATCTTGCAGTAATAAACACCAGTTGGAGGATAATGCACATCTGGATAATACGAAAGTGGGTACTGACATGCTGGCCAAATGTGAATCACTGACGTGGCTGGAAGGGGTTGGAGGGACTATGGTGTGTAGCAATCATTGTTGCATAAAGATAACGTCCTTCATGACAGTGCTGGGTCAGTCAGCTGCCGTATGGCTGCTGTGCCTGTGGTAAAATAAATAAGGCCCTCAGACTGAGGAATGACTCCTCACCACCCGTCCCCTTCAATCTGATGTCAGACACTGACAGAGACGATGCTCAACCAAAAGACGACCCACGCCACCCCACCCCTCCCCTGTTCTGTTTCACATATACAGGATGTGACTGATGCACTCTGAGGAGAAAGACAGCAGGGTAAAAGTTGAAGAAAATCACACTATGGATAAACATTTTCAGACTGAAGCTACATATAAATCACATATAAACATCTTTTGAGGGATTTTTGAGCGCTTGTGATGATCATATTATCACGATTACATATTTAGGGGTTTCTGCAGTTTCCAGGGGATAAAACGATAAGACTAAATCCATTGTTATGATACCATCAGCTACAGGGCTTGTGTGCCGAGTATCTATTGTATGGATACATGACTATACTGTAAATATACAGAATACTATTAGAAAAGAGTGATGGATGATAAATTTGGTAGAGAATAAGTCAGTGATGGCCACATAGAAGAAAAGTCAAAGAAAAATAGAGAAAGAAAGAGAAACGCAGAGCTCTCCACAAAGCAGACAGAAAGAACAGTTGGTAATGAGAGCAAATAGGATGCAAGGCAACGCAAATATAACCACCTTAAATACTCATTGCTCTTCATCAGGTCAGTCAGCAGTGAAACCCACCCCAACTGCAAATTTGCCTCCACTGTAAGAGCCGTACACACACACACACACACCTAAAATAATGATAATAGATACATATTTACTGGGCCAGGATTAGAATTGGTCATTATATAGCAGTATGAGCAGAGATTTAAGTCAACAACCCTGTCTTTAATTGGAACAGGCACTGAAGGCACAGAGGAACTGAAATCCCCCAGAACCTCCCACTGATAAAAAACATTTATCCCAAAGGAAATTCAACATACTGTAAACACCCAAACGCTATTTGTATGCTTTACAGCTTTACGGACAATGGTATTGTAAGCTACTATAGACAATGCAATTAGAGAAGAAGTAATTCTCCCAGCTCTCTCACACACACACACACACACACACACACACACACACACACACACACACACACACACGCACACACAGAGTGACCTGTGTCTACCACTCTCAGCTCCCTGGTTACGTGATCATTATAATATGCCCCGAGTTCTGACCAGATGCCTCGCCATGACAAAGAAATGGACTGATGATGTCGGGCCAAAAATACAGGTTTACAATGCAACTTCCAGTCAGTCATCACACTGTTGAAGCTACATTTCTTTTTTCTTTTTTAATTGGCTAAAAACACTTTGTTGTATAGATGGCCTTGGGACTAATGATTTCAATGATTTCCTTCAAGTTCAGCAAATACAAATAGTGGTGTGAAGGACACATATTATGCTCAGTTTTACCAACTTTTTTCTTGTTTGTTGCAGAATGCAGCAGCGACAAACAGAAGTGATTATAGAAAGACATGGTGTATGACAAAAATGCAATTCATACTGTCTTACAGTGGTTCATGATGTGCTGAAATCATTTGGAAATCACGGTTTATCAGCTATTCTATCCACCTCTATATGACTGGATATAAGCCTAAACGACATCCATGAAGCAAAACTGCACACACGTCAGATGTACAAGGCAGTCACCATGAAACGCACTCCAAATCTCATCAAGCACGCTGTTTACATTGCGATCGTTGCAGGTGCTGCTGGAGTGTGTGAGACGAGCAGCGCCAATTTGATTTAAGTGGGAATAATGAGAGCATGCTGGGGACTGGGAGTCATGCTATGCTTTTTGACTGTAGCCTAACGTTTACTCTAAAATCACCAGTAATCTCCACACACACACGCTCTATTGAGGATTTGGAGTAGGGTTGGGAGAAACTTTACTTTGTTTTGTAGTCGCATTACACCTCCTCCCACCGCCTCCCCTCTCTGTGCACCCACAAACACACTGCAAGGCATGAGAGTGTGGGCTTCAACTAGGATGCTATGGGATGTTGACAGCTCTGCTTTGCAGTAACGTTAAGGGGAAACTGGTGCAGTGTTTTACTGCAAAAACTTTTACAAAACAAGTAATTGATCCAGGTATTCTGTCTTGATATCTTACCTTGCCACAGTTACGAGTTGTTTTTGATTAACATATTTGAAGAATTTAAATAAATTGACTCCTTCACCAATGCTGGAAAAAACTCTCCACAAACACAAAATTCTCTTTACACTATTTGTCCACCAAATTTCTTGACAATCCATGTACTATATTTGTGGGGTCCAAAATAACACTCGACTCGTGGGGTCTGACATCTTTGTGGGGACCAAAATCAATTATGCTGGACCCCACAAGTTTAAAGGGCTGTTTGAGGGTTAAAGAGGGTTTTAGGGTTAGGGGAAGGGTTAAGATTAGGCATATAGTTAGAGGTTAGGGTAAGGGGCTATAGATGCATTATGTCAATGATGGGTCCCCACAAAGATAGTAACACAAGGGGGAGTGTGTGCGTGTGTGTTAAGACAGCAGCACTTCACTAAAAGTCTGACAGCTGCCTCAGGCACATACGGGAGATGCTTGATGAGAGTCACAGAGGACAAACAAGCTGTATATCAACAAAATGCTTTGTGGGATGATGTAGCGAAAGGCCAAACAGATACAGAAGGCATGGAGTGGTTACAAAAAAATAAATAAAAAGGAAGGGAAAATAGACATATCATCCTTTCCACCTGTTAGAGTTAATACAAGTACTTGACCCAGGTTTTACTAGGGCATTTGAAAGCCTATAATGACAGATTATTACAAAAAGATATTTTTAAATTGGGTTTAGTTAAAAAGGTATCACACTTTTCTACACAATAAATATGCAATTACAATGCATCATCAAGTCGTCACTAGAATAACTGTGTTCAATAAAAAATCTAAATCACTGTCACTGCATTATATCTTTCTGATTCAAAGTGAACAGGGAAATAGACAGCAATGAAAGTTAGCAAGACATTAATGAGGCGAGGCTAGAAGGTTGAGAATAGCGAAGGAACACGGTTCCTGCAAATTGACATGCTCTGGTGCTGTGGCAACCGTCTTGCATCTATAGTTGACAGTCTTGCTCAAGTGCCGCTGTGCAGCATGAACAAACTCACGCTGGCGGGTGAGCGTGTTGACATGCCAGTGGCCTTGTGGCGTTAACAAAACAGGAGAGCCTACCACCACCACCCACCTACCCATCCCACAGAGCTCTATCAGATGTTTTAGATATTCATTGTGCCCAGAGGATGAATCCTTTGGTGATCCACTCACTCTAGTGCTACCAGGAGGTTGACATTTGCGGTTTTGAGTGTATTTTCTTCTAGCACAACCATCGGGTCCAATTTCAGTATGACCTATACTATGGTTTATGAATAAATACATGCAATCATTCTTCTTTTATTGTTGTCACAATATGTTCTCATTGTGTGGAAGAGCAGTCGTAACTGGACAATATTTGCTTTATTGCCACACAATGATAACTATGGCAACAATAAAACAAGGCATTGTATCCATTGTGATGGATTACCTAAATGAAAGTTTCTGCTTTGTGACTTTCATATTGTAGTGAACTTAACTGAAAACAGTAGAGGCCAAGAAGGTTGGAAAAACACATTGTGCTATCTAAAACACTACAGTGTGCTTTAGAAAATGGTCAGCAGTAATATAGAGTACATATATTTGCAGTTAATGGGCTGAAACATGCAAACACCTCGGTATGGTCCTTTAGGCTCTTCCACATAGAAGTACTGAACTGTGGTGATTCAATAAATACAGCAGCAAAACAATAGCTGATGCAATATTCTGCCTTACATTACATATAAGTGTCTAGTAGAGGTTTGCCAAGTTTCATCTTTATATTCAGTTACCATCATTTTAAATTATTAATGGAGGCACATGAGAATTCATAACCACCTACAGTTTTTTGTGTGTACAGTAATAATTTTACCTATATGCCTATGTGTTCATTCAGCCTTTATCTAGCCAGCTGGCACCAATGCGATTAAGAATATTTTTTCCAAGGGACGCCTGGCCTAGAAAGCAGTTGTAGACAACATACAGTAACACGCATACTAGGCAACAGTGCAATTAAAACCACAAAGAGGTGGAAAAGTAGCTGCATAAGCACCAAACTGTAAATAATCCAATAGCAGAGCAGCAGGATCAGTGCCCAAGCCTAAACAAATCTAAGCAAAACATAGCAGAAGTCTTAGTGAATCATAAAAAACACTAAGAACCCCCCTAAACTCACTAAGAAGGAGTTCATTCAGCCTTAAAAGGATGGGGTATGCAATTCTAATTCAGTGAATATGTCCTCACGGTCCACTAGCTGTCCGCTGTGTGTGCGCTAAAAACAAATCTGTTGTTTGTACACAATCTTGGCTCTGTAAATGGGAAACAAACTAAGTGGCTAAGACCAAGCCACCGTACACTTTTCCAGCCATGATGTGCGTGTCAGGTGACGTTAAATTACTTGCCCACGAACATTCATCTTACTTTGTAGTTGGCCAAGACATGTTGTTGTTGTGATGTTAGCTATAGTAGCAGGAGAGTTGTGAGTATCTCTGTTTGGAGCTGGTGTGCTGGCTCTGGGACTGTCTTGTCCTCTCTGCACGTTAGCTTCGCACCAGAAACTGTAGCGACAGTTTGATAACCCAAAACTTATCTAGAGCTAGTTACAGTATTGCCGTGTCGTTGTATTTCTCCAGAATGGCGTACCCTACCTTTAAAGTACTTTTTCCGTTCCGTGCCAAAGGAGTGGTGTGTGGGTATGTGATGGCTCTTCTGCTCCATTCAGATGGTCAGAAACATCTCTAAGGCAAGAACAAGTCTCTAGTTATTTGACCAGGCTCTCCGGGCTAATGTATTCCCACTCTCACTCCCCATTTTTTTGCAGCCAACTGCAAATCTCTTTGCAGTGACAAAGCATCGCCTGTCAAGAGGATGATTCCATTGAGAGGCACTTCCTGATATGAACGGTGCATTAATGTGATTAACCCACACTCACTATTGCCGTTTGATACAGGGGCTTAGGGGCTCATGTCACTGTGTATTCTTCTCTATTGGCATGATCAGCAGGTAATGGAAAATATGCTGCTCTGTGAGCAGAAGCAGGTAACTCAAAATGTAATCTAGAGTGGGCAACAAATTGTTATCAATAACAGAGTCCACTGCTGCTTCAAAATTCAAAAGGTAATTAAGAACAGAATTAACCTCTGACACTCCGTAGCTTACAGAAACGGATGAATTATGCCATTTTGAAGACATAACTGTTCTCATTATGACACCAATAATTACCAACCATTAAAATCAATAAAGATCTTGCAATCAAAATGCTGTTATTCCCACACCCCAAAGGTGTTTTGAGTATTTGCAATTAATTAACGTGCCATTAAAATGTACCTGCAATCTGATTACTGCTGTTAGATTTAATTACTATATTAGATATCATAAAACCATATACATGTGTTTCCAACACTCACACAGCTAATATTACTCATCTAGAAGAAGAAATAGCTTTTTGTGCTGGCTCCACTGTGTACTGCACTGAGAAATTATTAATTTGATGTCAAAGTCATCATCCATTCAGCTGCATATAAATGGCTACAGGTTGTACGCAAGTTTTGATTGGACAGTGATTGAAGCTGCGAACATATGAAGCACGGCACAAAATAGCTGAGCAACGGGAAAGGAATTCTGGGATGCCATTCATGAGCCTTTTCCTCAGGCATCTTTTCCATTTCAAAGCTGGGGTATCGTCAGAAATAGATTCCTGTACCGAGCACAGCGCTTTTAATAGAGGCATCTACCAGCTTAATCAAAGATACCCGGGAAATGGGAACATCCACCTCATGGTATATCATGAAATATTGGTGTAGGCTTAGTGTGAACTTCTTCATTTCAAAGCAGTAAAAGAGAATGTATGTGAGGATGTAAGCATGTGAGAGAAGCCTCTTGGCAGTCCCTAGAGAACATATGATGCACCAGAAGCACCAACAGAAAAGTAAGTGAAGTGCTGTGTGCAACTCTTTCAGCTCGCATTTCTTTCGATCAATGGCTGAGATAGATAATAGCCTCCATAGAGACTTGCATCTTGCATTCTGTCTCTCTCTATCCTTGCCTCAAATCCCCATTTCTGATTTAGCATCTCTGCACACTCTCATTCTCTTCCCTCCTAGCTCTGCTGCAGCTGTCAGCAGTAGCAGCACAGGAAGCCCACCAGCTCCAGAGGGCAAGGCAGGCAGAGCACAAGAGGATCTTGGGAAGAGCACCGCGGAACATCTGGTGGACCCAGAGAGCTTGTTCGTCGCTGCCGCACGCCGCCATGTCATCACAGCTTCTTGGGCTCCCTGGTAACAACTGATCCTCTAGGCCCACCAACTCCATCAGAGTGGAGAAAATCCACTCGCTAATTAAATTATGCAAGAGGTGTGAATTAAACATGAGGCTACCACACAGGAATGTATACACACAGTGCAGACATGCACACACGCACAACATGTAATCATACAATATAACAAACCCATTTGTATGCTGATATTGGGTGGGGTGGGGTGGGGGGGATTGTACTTGTTTCCAAACAGAATATATGATAACATATGACTAAAAAAGAATATGGACATCTACAGCAGACTGGTACGGATGACAGTGAAGAAATAGGTGATGAGGAATTTTGCCATCCTTGCCACCTATTACTTCCCTGAGAGCAAAAAAAAGCCCCTGCGTGGGAGTTAAGCCTGGAGCCAAAGGCAAAGCAGATTTTCTCCCTATCTCCCTTTATGTCTCTCTCCCTATGCTTCTCTCTCTCCTCCGTTTCTTTGTGTGCCTCCCTCTCCCTCACTCTCTCATTCATCCATGCCCTTTATTAATCATCCTTGGTTAGTGGGGCACAGAGCAAGGCGTTAGGAGCTCTGGGGATTGTAGAGCCATGAAATACACAGACACGCAAATTCATGTGCATGCACACTAAGAGGTACCGGACTCATAAATCTAGGCAAACATTTTTCTTTTCATCTCTTGTTTGTTTAGAAAAGATATATAAAAAAATCAATACAATATTAATTTGAAAAATACAGGAAAACTCCTAGGAATGAACCACACACACACACACACACACACACACACACACACACACACACACACACACACACACACACACACACACACACCCAGCTCCAGCATACAGTGTATGGTAATCTCCTTTACCCATAAACACACAACTGTAACTCCAGTACCAGTAAACCAATTCACCTGAAGACCTCAGCTTGGGTCAAAACCACTACAATACTACAGCAGCATCAACAAGATGTCACAGCTATTACACCTCATTATCTCAGTGTCTGGATGTTGCAGCCAGCGTCCTATTACAGCTGGGCGACGAATGATGGTACAACGGGATACAACACAGCCAACCACTCCGGCTTCTGTGGCCAATGGGTAGAAGAGTAGTCTGAATAATGGAGCATGCGATTAGGCCTTATTCCTATGCATGCAAGTGCACTTAACCTAGGAGGCTCCAACTGGGCTACATGCCATTATTACCATTATCACTAGTCCATCTCCCTGAGAATGTGGTGAGAGAACTGGGCAATTAGATGTTATGGGACAGTAGGAGGTTGAAGGTAGAAGTCTGAGATAACCTTTGGGAAGTGGACAGGGATGTTGTGGTGGGTGCACAGATAAACTCACTTTATTCACATTTTTTTCTATTTTGCAATAGTTTAGTCAGCTTTAGCACATTTATAAAGTATATATCACAGGTAAACATATAAACCTATTGTAAGTTATATGAGGAGATAGTCTGTGAAGATACTTCTGTGCATTCATGTTTAAATATTTATTTAAGGATGTTTGTCTTGAGATGATCACAGACTGGCAGTAGTAAGTAGGCTACCAGTGTTTCTGTTGATCTCTACATTACCCGCGAGGGTTGCTGTGTTGTGTAGTGAATGCCAACATCCACAAATCAAAACGCTCCTCTGACAAACAGAGCTCAGGTGACAACAGGGTTGAGAACAGAAAGCAGGGGGACGCACCTGGTTTGACGGTCTTCAAGCGAATCGGCTCCCGAAAGTGGCGTATGACAGCCAGGGTGTCACGGTTTGTAAGTCCACTGACGGGCGTCCCGTTCACCTCCAGCAAAACGTCCCCGTAGTAGGGCAGCTTCCCGACGTGACACACCAGCACGTCCAGCTTCATCTGACCCAGGTGGGGGAACTGTCCCAGCTCTGCTCCTCCCAGGACCTCCACCACGGAACCAAAGTCCCCCAGGTTCCCCCATGATACCGCGCACTCCACCACTTTACTGGACCAGTGTTTCTTCTTCTTCAGTGTTCTAGACATGGTTACTCCCTTCTCGAAGAACTAACGATCTAACTGGGTACAGTCGCCTCGGTTTGCTGATGTTAAATGAACGCGAAGTGACGCGGCCTAATAAACCTTCCTGAGTTATTCTCCCGACCTGCTGGGTATTTCATCGTCCTAACATTTAGCCGGCTGATTTTCACCGGTGAATCTGCCGCTGAGGTCTGTCATCCCACGGGGCTTGTGCTCCGGTGTGCTCACAGTTGCCTGTGTTGCAATAATTCCAAGCGCTCCTTGTGCGTAAAACAGAGGAGCTGATAGCGGCAAGATGGTTAAAAGGGAACAGTTCAGGTTTCGTGCTTTCCTTCGCTACTCTGGAACCATATCCGTGCTTTGCTTCGTCTCTGTAGGATCCTCCCGACGCCAAGTAGTCAAATCAAAAATGTAAACAGAGAGTATTTTAGACTGTGGTGTGTCTGTCGCTGAAATGTATTGTCAACGAGAAATCCCTTATACCTGTGGGCAGGCTGAAGATCGACGGGCGGTGGCGATCACCGGTAGGCGGTTTATGCAGTTGAGATGCAGCCCACGGTGACCGACAGACACACACGAGCGTTTGTCTGCTACAGGTTTGAACACACCTGGCACCGCCAAGAGAGACGTTGCCAACCTCCGAAACGCCCCTTTTACGCTCAGCGGTAGCAGTGTTTTCCAGACGCTTATGCTGGCTCCATCCTCCGGTGTGTTGTGGTACTAAATGAAGAAAACATACTGTATGAGTGATGATCACTGTAATTTATTGTCATTTTAGTCCCTGTCTAAAATGTATAACGTCCGTGTTTATCTGCATGTTTTACAATTTAGGCTGCGGGACAGACGTGAATATGAGGTAGAATAAGCAGAAAATAAAAGACTAACTATAAATACACGGAGCATGTAATCCTAATATCAAGCGAGCAAAACAAATTACACCTAATTAAGAGTGAATTTGCATAGAGTGTGGTGCTATTCTTGTGGAGGACGTTCCTGTTGACGTGTCTCCACAGCGACACCTACTGACACAATCAGAGACATCCAAACTATTTAATGCTCTATTTCATGCCTTCCCAGAGGTCTCTGATTTAGCTACACTTGCATACATATACTGTACCTCCACGCTTGACTGAATTCAGCTGCATTTATCCACGCATGACCTATAGGGCGATGATTGAATTCACTTAATCATTATTTACGATTATCTACAGCTTTGAGTTGCCACGTCTTTGTACACAATTTTTGCATCTACTGTTCACTATTTGTTAGTTGCTTTCTGGAGCTAGACAAGGTGTATGATTGTGTATGTGAAAAATAAACGTGATTTGTTTTGATTAGAGAAGGCTTGCAGTGGCCACAGTACTGTGTTCATGCACAACATCATCTTTTATGTAGGTCTAGAGCTGAAAATCTGACCTTTTATTCAAGGGGAAACTGTACTCCCACCTACATGCAAAGTCTACAAATTCCATGTCCTGGGAGCATATATTTTACATGCCCTTATTAATTTACATACAGATCTTTTGTCTTTAAATGCTTGTTTCATGACAAATGTTAGTGGAGCTTAATGAAAAATTCAAGATGACGCAACACGTAAGTGGTGTATAAGTGTAGCTTTGGAAGTTAATTAAACTCTATAAATGTCACTTCATCTCTGGAGATTACTGGTTGTGTTCTGCACAAACTTTGCAAGTTATAAATGATGCTTTTGCCAAAATCTCTCTAATACAGCATGATGGATTTTGACAATTTGGGCTTTCTGACTAACAGGACAATCATATGTCAGCACCATGTAGTGGAGCTAATTAACGTTATAACTGGAACACACCTTCTGTAGTATTTATGAAGCAGCAGTTGTTTCTGTTCTGTGTGATGAATTATAAGTCTGCATTTAAACACAGAGTTGCCGCCCTGGACATTGTGCTGAATAATTCATTGCCTTGTAGAGGATGATTAACAATGCTATCATGTCTTTGATGGGGACCGGGGATCCAAACAAACTGCAGACTTTAAAAGGCTGAACCACTGTCAGATTCAGCTCGTCTCCAAGGTTTCCTGTGATTCTACAGGATTAATGTAGGAGGGACTTGAAAAAAGTAGGTCTTTTTTTCTTAACATCAAGACTGATGGTGGACTAACAGTTTTTTAAGGCCCATATTAGGTGGCTTTGTGGTGGCTTGACATGACTAAATCCAGATTATAATGGCTTGGCCTTTTAAACCATTCCATGGTGTGCCCAGAAATTATGTTGTGGTTCGTGCCTCTGGAATTACATGTAACCTAAATAAAATCCAGCAAGAATATTCTCTATTTTTTTCCTCATTAACACGACATTATTTTGATAAGCTATCAAACATTTTCTTTCATTTGGTCAAGCAAAAAGACCAAACATGTGCTTCTCCCAGCTTCAAAAGTGTAAGCGTTTCCATACTTTTTCTGTATACATCATCTTAAATTCTTTATCTTTGGGTTTTGGACTAAACACCTTCAACATGTCACTGGACATGGAATCTGGGAAATTGTGATTAATTATTTTCTGACATTTTACAGACAAAATGACCAATCAAGAAAATTAATCAACAGCTTTATCATTAATGAAAATAAAAGATGTGTTGAGGCAGACATGATTATGACCAAGAACCAATGTTCAGAATTCATGTTTAATGTTCGAGTAATTGCTACGTAACAAAAAGGCTTGTTAGACATGCTTTACAGAATGTACAGGTCCAAAACAAAGAAAAAAGGTCCAAAAATACTAATGAAAACAAAATTTCAAAAAAAAAAAAAAAAAAGCAGCATTGGATATTGCCAAAGCAGTTACTGCTAAACTTTGGTATAAAGTCATAAAGGACGTTCAGAGAATAAAATCATACAAATGCACATTATGTTTATGCTGTGTTGGCAGAAATTATGGAACAGTGAATCAATATACGCCCCCTCCCCCCTCCGGCATGTAGCTCCTTTAAGATTCCTTATCACTGCAAGTTTTCATTTAAATTTCTCCATCTTGGCAAACAGTCAAAAAACATCAAGAAACAACAAAAAAGCTGCTTCCACTGAAGCAAGGAGTGTGTCAAAATGCAAAAGAGACCCAGGTCTTGGCTTGGAAAATAATACCAGTAGGTAATCAATAATCTGGGCAACACTAAATTCAGAGGAAAAGGCTTGGAATGTGTTTATCTGGCAAATCGAAGGAAAGCATGATTAACAAAATATGAAAGTGGAGGTGGAGGGGTACCGCATTTGCTGCTTAACACACATGCAGTCAATTTTGAGTAATTATTGATTAAAAATAAAAATCATTTGTATGGCCATGTTACACTTTGTGACATGACATCAAAAACATGGCATCAAGCAACACCGTCGCACATTTTCACTGTAGATTAACTTTTCAGCATTATTGATTTTTAGTGTCTGAAATACTCTCGAACACTCAGTGTACCACTACAAAAGAGGGAGAAAAGGAACATGACAACTCCTTTTTTGGTCAAAAATCAAAGAGTAGAATGTAGCAGTGCTAATCATCAAAAAAACAAAGTACAAAAACAAAAATAAACTTTCAAATATGTTGTCAGATGTAGCGTTGAAGAATGAGTATGATATACCCTCAATTGACAGTTTATTATCAGGTACACCTAGCTAAAACCATCTAACAACAGTCGTGCAATAAATCCTACCATCACGAAATATAAATATGATGAAAATGTGCTGCACAAAATAACAACATCTGCCAGTATAATGCAATACAATTCAACACCACCACCACAAACTACATCCTCCAAAATGATCATACAATCCTATGTAAAAATGTTTTTCAACAAAAACTGTACATTATAACCTTCACAAAAGGTAGGATATATCGAAGGACTGCTCTTTCGACTGCATTGCTTTCAGCAAGGTGTACCTAATAAACTGGCAACAGAGTACAATTTGCTAAATATATTGGGCAAATATAAGCTTCTGAGTCACAAAAGTGCAATAATCAAGGCGATCTAACTTAAAAACTGACATTTGGAAACAGTACAGTTTGCTAAAGCTGGCAGCTGTCGGATTGCTGACTTTCAGTTATGAGGAAAATATCACCCACTTATTGAGAAAATGTGTTCTTCTTGTTACCTGAACCAACATGTAAAAACTTCAGGAGAATGCTGGGACAATAAAGGCTTAAAATGAATACGCTTAAAATTACTGCAGCTTATGTCTCAAACATCTCTGCAAATGGACTAGTAGGACATGGCGTTTAATAGATTACTAGCCTTATGTACAAATACATACATACATGAATAAAATAATACAATACATTCTCATTTGTCACAGTCCCAAGTGAAAACCTAGACTTGATCACTATCTACGGAAGGATCAGGAACTTTTTAAGATAAAACTGGGATGAAAAATCTTTTAAAATGGCATGCGCACTGCATAGTAAAGTTGGCCACCATTAAATTAAGTGCCTGTAAGGTATGACAAAAGGGAAAACAAATCAGTGCACACTGTATATATAAACCATAATGTCACCTGACCGAGGTTACTGAGAATGCTTGTTAAAAAGGCCATCCAATAAACAACCATAAGAAGATAGCCAGCAAAACCATGATTGTCACATGTGCAAAAAATTGTACGCCTTCTCTCCAAACTTATCTTTACGAAGACATTTAAAAAAAAAAAAAAAAAAAAAAAAAAAATTTAAAAGGACAGAAACAAGATGAGATAATGATATAGGATATATTCATATATAGATTCATAATATATACCACAGTTTGGTGTCGAAGTCTCTGGGATTTGCATAACAGGATACCAGATAGCATAGTTTTGAGTCAGTCGGGATGGCTGTGGGAATTTGGGACATATGTTGAATGTTCTTTCCTATATTAAAACAACCACAAACTGCTGGTTAGGGAACTACATTTGTCCCGTGTTAACCCCACTTTCCCCTCCTTGGGAATAGGTGATTTGTAATTACTACCAAAGTCATGTAGCCAGCTCCAACAGGTGTCTGTACCAGGAATGATGAGACAAAACTGGCACTGAATTTCAGCCCCACAGCGGAAGGGACAGGGGAGAGAGAGCTTATAAATACTCCACCATGTCTTGGCATTTTCTCATGGCAGCATCCGACATGACTCTTTAAAGAATACATTCATAGCTTTCTCCAAAAAGAGAACAAAGAAGTGAGGAAGGATGTGGGAATAAGGGGTCCTGTGGAGGTGTCAAGGAGGAGGTCACTTTAATTACCGGCCCATTTCTCCGTCTGACACGGCAGTCTTTCCACAGTGGAGACCGTTAGCATGTCCTCTTGAGTGAAAGGGGAATGTAAACATACAAGAGAGCATCTTTGGCAGAATGTAAGGAGTTTCTTTGGAGGTAGTGGGGGTAGGGGAGGTGCAGCAACAAGGTGTCAGAGGCAGAACGCGGGACGGAGTATAAGGACCTATGTGGGAGCAGAACGCTCCTGAGGGTTAGTCCTATTAGAGGCACTTCTGTGGTCCGGTGTGCATCGCCTGGGAAAGCTGTCCACCTCTGCTTCACTCTGTTCCTCTGCCCTGTCAGCAGTGGAAGTCAGAGGAGGTGTCCTGTGTACAGTCACTGGGTGCTGGGATGGACCTGGTTGGTGTTTTGAGGACGGATCTTCCCCTTCTCCCCAGAAGGACCTGCTAAGAAAATCTGCAAAGAGAGTAAAATACAAACACTCAGACACTGGCACCATTTTAAATGTGAGCATTTGCTGCTTTTCTCTGTTTTATATCGGTGTATCCCAAATGAGAGTACTGGCAGGACAAAACAAGCTACGTGTTCCTATACACTGTCTGTCTGTACATGTGACTGATATTTTAAAGAATAAACACTTAATAAAAAGTAATTGATAGATTAATTGGCAGTGAAAATTATCATTTTGCAAGTCTATAGTTTTAGATTTTGGATAAACATTTAAGTAGCTAATTTAGTTTGTTTACATGTTAGCCAAGCTTTTCAACTTTTACTTTCCTTGCATAATCTCAAATAATATAATGTTAGATGGAGCCTGTTAGCACTTTGATTACCTGAACAACCTTCTAACCTAAAAAGCTTCTATGTATCTAAAAAGATTATATCTGGAAGATCAATATCTCTAATAAATACGATCTTATGGATTTACCAGTTCACTGGGAAATCTCTAACCTGTAAAATTCTACCTTTAGTATATCAACAACCTTACTGTTTATACTGTATTTCAAGGCAAGCTAAAAGCAAACTTGCCTGAGCAGCTGCAAGAGTTATAACAGCCACAAAGAGAAGAGGGAAATGTTTTCAGTAGCTACGGGGTGGTGAAATTCAACGTTTTACCCACATGCACATTAGTAGATAGGACATGATAGTTTACTTCTTGACAAAGGATGGTGTCCACCATATCAGAAAGGTAAAACTGGAATTTGTTTCTAGTCTCACCGTTGGTGTAGTGCTCCGGGGGAGTGTGGCTGTTCAACCTTTTTTCATGTGAGGTGAGAAAGTTGGAGGAGTCCTGGTTGCTAATAAGGCTCTCCAGTGCAGTGTCTTTGTGCTGGGCATGCTCAATGAAGCCGTCCTTCAGGCCGGGTGGAGTCTTGTCCAGTGGATCATCCTCCCCAAGGTAGGCGTAGGGGCAGTACTCCCGTGTACGAGAGTAGATGTTGGCATTGTCGTAGCAGTCGGAGCAGATGACCACGGGGCCTGCACCACCTGACAAAGAAGAATAAGGATCTTGTGTGTGAAAGTGTTACTTTCCCTTTGTTTGCAGTTTGTTTTTTTAAGCCTGATGCAGACTATGGTTTCATTTAGAGATTGTGTGTGATTCATGCTGACAGTGATTGGGAAAATCAGGCCTCTCGCGTCACCTGACTACTGACAATTATTCTCACAAGTACCAACATTTATTATATGTGATACAATCATAATCTGTATAAATGTTCAAAATTCATGACTTTTATTTTCATTTTCCATTTCAAACTCTTGGGGATCTTCATACAAAACATACTTAAAAGATCATTTCTGTTACAACCGACCTGTTATGTAGTAGGTAAGTGTCTATAATTTTGTTTCTCCTCCTCTTTTTAAATGTATTTCAATATTTCAGATGTTTAAATTGTCTGCTCTTTTATTTTTTTATTTTGTAAAGGTACTTTGAGCTGCTTTTTGTGTATACAAAAAGGTGCCACATAAATAACAACTTATTATCAGACGTGTGTGTTTTGTGCCCATTAGGGGTTCATCATCATATGCATTTATGCTGGTACTGCTGCCACTGCAACTACTACAATCCTGACCTGATTATTTAGAGTATACATTTTATGTTATCTAATTTACTCACATGTTATTATATGAAAATATAGGGCTGCACGATTTGGAGAAAAAGATCTTCTGCGATTACTGTGGACAATGTTGCGATTCGATTATTATTGAACAAATGGTACTCTGAGTCTGCTTACTTAATTATCAAGGAATGCACAAAATACTGACATTTTGAAATGTGTATTTCTCAACTTGAACAAAGTTAAACAATATTTATAACAATAACAAGTAAAACAGATGTAAAACAGAACAAGAGGAGCGTGTTGCTCTACGAAGAAAGGCTAGAAGGAGCAAATATTGGCACACTGGCACCGGCTCAATGTACATCTGTCTAATGCAGTCTCTATCCATAACCTGGAGGAGGAACTGTACAGGAGTGTATTAAATAAAGAAAATAATGTTTAGTTAACAGTATACTGTTATTATAACAATAATATACTACATTCATTATAATTTCATATAATAGTATACTATTTTACCACTAGTTGAATATTAAATCCAGTTACAGCTGGTTAATTTCTGTGGGTTGTTTTTATTTATTTAAGAAAACAAAAAGGCTCTACATCGGTCTATAATTTGTTAATGCTAAGTACTAACTTGCCAATAATCATATTGTTCAATATTTAATGATTTGCTGTAGCATATCAATCTTTTTTAATGTCCCGCCCCATCCAGGTTGTGACTTATATAAAGTGACTTACATAGCATGTCAGATCTGTGAAAAGTTGAACATGTTGAATAACAAAATGCACTGATACACTAACGTCAATTGGCCAGCGAGCCAAACTCAAACCTTCTTTATGTTTTCTTCGGTCTGATTATGTCACAGCGACCGGAGCGGCGGCATTTCTCTTGGTGATCTGGTGGCGAGTCCGACTATGTTTTGAACGATTAGTGGCGGAGCGGGGAGAGGCTTAGAGTTGGTTGTTGTCTTAAAAGTTACTGGCACACTGCTCGTAAATAATTTTTCCTCATTGCAAGTAGGCTTATCCGTTTGTAGAGGTACATGCAAGAGCCCGGTGTGGGCGGAGATAATGAGCAGACTGCAGCAGACACAGAGAAGAGAACGTCACACACACATTTTGTTTTATTAAATAGCACACTTTTGCGGTTATGTAATTGCACATGACAACACCGCGACTGCAATTAGATTAATTGTGCAGCCCTATTAAAATAAAAATATATACACAGGTACTCTATGAAAAGATCTTCAATCCGATTACATTCATCTACATAATAACAAGATAAGTTACAAGGACCAGTGAAGAGCATAGATATAGTCGTTTCAAAATCCATTTGATATGAAAAAAAAACAAAACAACGAATGCTAAAAAAAAAAAAAAAAAACCCTAATCATTATAATAATTTTAAAAAACCTAATAACCCTGTAAATAATATTATAAATATTACAGTGTAGACCTGCTCTATATAAAAAGGTGCCCTGAGATAACCATTGTTATGATTTAGCGCTATATAAATAAAATTGCTGAAACTGAATTAACCGCTTATGTGTACAGATGACACTAACCTGTGGGAACTCCAGACAGTCCCTCACGGTGGTCTCCAGGGTGGAAGCTGCTACGTCCAGTGAACAGAGAGCCCACCCTGCAGTGCAGCATGCCGTTCCCCTCCGTTTCCACCTCGCTGCCTGTGTCTCCATAACACACACCTTGGACATACATGATAATTAGTCATTGTCTCATTCCAGAAAAATCAATCAAATCAAAAGTCATTATACTGTTAACTAATAAATCATTGACTACCATAGGAACACCATCACTACATTTTGTTAAATTATTGGAATATTAAACTGCCCTAAAACAAGAAAAGCACAGTTTACATCTTTATATGAATATTAAAGGGACGTTTTTAGGAAGTGTTTCTTGAGTTCCAACTACAGGAGGCACCAATGTTGTTTTTTGCTGATGTAAAGTGTGTGCAGTGACAAATGACCTTTTATGTGCAGTTCATAGACGATTACTATTTTAACTGTGTGCTTATCCAGATCACAAGAAAACAAAGTAAAAATAATATCATCCATGGCGCTGAGACAAAATGTTTGTGTTTAGAGTCCAACATGGTGGCATTCACCAAATCTAAAAGGAAGATTACTCACCATCTGTGCCCTTATGGACATATCCATTGGAGAGAGGAGGCATGAGCTGCTGGTGGCTGCCAGCCTCAGAGTTACTATAGCCTTCCTGAGGCTCTGACAAAGTACCCTGAGAGGACAGGTAGCTGGGGATGTCTGCTGGCAAATTCATCTCATCTGGAACAGACAGAGATATTCTGTTACACGACACTGAGTTCTGTGAAACAGTGTTGTCCTCACAACAAAGAGCCTTCCCCATAGAAACATTTCATGTTTCCAAACAGCCATCCCTACTGGGTGAAGCTTCAAAGAAGGCACATTTATTTTGAAATCACAGATAGCTATGCGCCTCAGCTGCTGACCTGTGTTGGTGATGCTGTAGTCCTCGCTCTTCCTGCGCATGTGATAGATGACAATGACCCATACCAGAGAGGTTCCAACCACACAACACACCACCACAATCACCACAATGCCCACAGTGGTCCAGCCATCCTGGTCATATCCTGTGACGGTATCACAGTTTGGTGATGGCGAAACGCTCAGGTAGATGTGGCCACGTTCTGTTCCCAGAGTGTTAGACATTATGCAGGTGTATTTCCCAGCATCAGCAGGACCGGCATCAACTATGATAAGGAGCTGGTTGGCTGCAGCAAAGAAGTGGCGCTCAGTGAGCACCAGAGGCCCGTCATCTTTGGTCCAGTTGAGACGAGGGGCGGGGCTGCCTCCAGCTATACACTGAAGCACGGCAGTTTCACCACGGGCCACGGTTCTGTCTTCCAGCGGCCGCATGAAGGATGGAGTTTCTGGAAGAGAAGAGGATTGATTTTTGATTTAATAAGGATTATCCCAGTGGCATTTGTGTCAAACTGTTCAGATGGATGTGTATGGTATGTATGTAGAGTTTATGCCTTGATCAAAAACTTTGACAAAGTAATTGATTTCTAGCACATAGCTTAAATCAAATCTCAGAAGCAAAGTTATCAAGAAAAAAGTGATCTAATGGTTGTGTCAGAGGCGTGCCATATAGCCAGGTTTCAGTATTCTCCATGGTCATGGTATAACAAGGTCTGTGTTTACATCATTACTAAAAACTGCCATGGAGGAAATACAAAAACAAGGGTGTGCACTGACAGACATAAATGAGTGGCCAATTTAAGCAGAGTGACTCAGCTGAAATGACCCAGCAGTAAACCATTAGTAACATGCTCTGCTAATCAGGTGGGTGACTCACCCAGGACGGTGAGAGTAGCATTTGCAGACAGGCTGCCAGCTGCATTTTGTGCTGTGCAGCTGTATACTCCCATGTCTTCTGTCTTCACGTTCGCAATGAAGAAGATGTCATCATCTGGCATCACATGCATCCTGCGCTCTCGGGCAGCAGGGAAGTCAGTGCCCCCATCCTTCTGCCAAGCAATCTGGGGTGATGGATGGCCTTCAGCAGCACACTCTAGCCTGGCCATGGTACCAGTTCGAATCGTCAAATCCATGGGAGTCTTAAGAAAGGATGGCAGCTCTGAAAGATAGAGGGCCAAAAGTGAAGGTGTGGACAAAGAAGTGGAGACTTCTGTATCAGACTGGGATCAAGCAGCAGATGCAAATATGTTTCTTGGCAGTTACTGCATTGTCCACTGATTAAGGACACAAGCATACCAAACAAAGAATAAATTATGTATAAGAAACATTTCTCACTGCTCTACCAGAACTCAGTGTATAGTTTATTGGCAAGACCAGCGCCTTATAGCTTAAAGAAAGTGAAAGACTGCAGAGCAAGAGAAAAATATATGCCCCACTGACAATCATCAATCACGTTCTTTGAAAAAGGTCAAACATCCTCACCATTGACGGTAAGCTTGGCCCTGTTGGAGTAGTTGGAGCCAAAGTGATTGGAGACCACACACTGATAGCGGCCCTCATCAGTAAAGTTGACATTAAGTAGATGAAGCACAGTGGTGTAAATCAGCTCTCCCTCCTGGTACCGGGCGTAGTTTTGCACTTCTGCATCATATAGCACCTCCCCATCCTTCCGCCATGCTGTGGTCATTGGCGAATCGCTGCTGCTAGACGCAATGCAGCTCAGAGTCACGTTGTTCCCCCGCAGTGCCACAGACGTCTCTGGGTGAGTTGTGATCTGAGGCTTTGGGAAATCATCTGTGGAGGAGCAGGGACCGAAAGTGTAAATTCCAAGTTAGAAAATCCATATTTTTGCAACACACCTCTTAAATGATATGTAAGATATCAGTTGGCATTCAAAACCAATTCAGGAAGGGCAACATGGTGGTAAGCTTGGTCAGGTCAACAGTATTACCCAAACTGTAACAGACATTTTGTGCAACTGTTTATAAAACTGAAGTTTATGGAAAAACTTACATAACTTCGACAGTAAAATAATGCAATTTTATTGTAAAATATATATAATAATAGTAAATGGACTGAACTTATATAGTGCCTTTTTAGTCCCCTGACCAGTCAAAGCCCTGTACACTACATGTCACCCACACACACACACACACACACACACACACACTTCTGATGGCAGTAGCCATGCATGGTGCCAACTGCTCATCAGAAGGGAACTAACACTGACACCCACCGATGGTATAACCGTTGGGAGCAATTTGGGGTTCTCCTGAGCCACAGCCACCAATAATAGATTTCATTTTGTAAAAATCCAGAAATGAAAAATCTATCTTCCCTAGCTTATACCAACAGACATTTTCTACTGTGCTCACTGAACAGTACCTATATTGGATTAGTTTAGAAACCGTATAAAAAAAAAATTAAAAAAAAAAGAGTGGTACTGACCACAAACAAACTCTTCCGGGCTGATGGACAGGACGTTACGACCAAGAAGGCTGGCAGGGTGAGCACAGACAGCAGAGACAGACTGCTGAAACTGGCTGTCGGTCAGCCAAGACCCCAGCCACTGCATATGGCAGTCACACAGCAGGCTGCTTGTGTTCAAGACACTGTGAACAGAAAGGCAGAGAAGGGAAAGTGAGATGAGTCATTGTAAAATTAGTAGAAATAAAAAGGATGGAGATGAACAAAAATGAATATGAATGTGGATATTTTCAGGATATGTTTGTGGGCATTTCAGAAAGTGATTTTGACAAAGTCCTTATAGGTAAGTCATGCCACCCGGCCGCCATCTGGGCTATGCCTCCGGGCAGCTATAGGACTAACAAGACCAGGCTCCTTTCTGAATGAATGGGGGGTGAGCCAGAACTGCACTTTCACTGGTCACCAGGACATAAAACCTACATGACTAGAATCAGCAGTAAAATCTGATAAAAATCGCTGAAATAGTTTGAAAGCTTTGCCCCAAAATAAGGTTTAAAAAGTGTTATTTCCCTTACGTCAGTGTAACCACACGATTGGCTGAAATATGATTCCCGCTTTGGCTGTTAAAAGCAGACGACTGGCTTTCTAGCAGGAGGAGCAGGATAACCGCCATCTTTGCTGTTACGGGCTTTCCCCATAGAGTTGTATTGAGGATGTGATTGAGTGGCAATTTCTTGAAATTAAGGTTCAATTTACCTGAATAATTTAAAGAATAACATTATGTCATACTGTGTATTATTGTTAACAAACAATAGCCATATAAAACCATTGTGAATGAAAAAAAATTCATCTAGAAAAGGGCCCATTTAATAATCTTGAAATCATTACCACTAATCAAATCACACACCAGGGTTATCATTTCCAAACGAGTCAGCCATGGGAGCCGAATAACAGGTGTGAAATCCACCTTTAAATGATCTTAATCAAGACAGGAAAACTGATTCATTGCCGCCAGAACCATGTTTTAATACACTTTATCTTAAAATAAATCTTAATTACAAGGGTGTTGTCATTATGTTCCTCTATTTAACTTATTAGGCAAACAAACTTTATCCACTCGCCAAGCAAATAGTGCTATATTCTATTAAAGCAGCAGGCTAATTAAAACAGGATATGACTACTGTCATGAAACATGTTCTGAGTTTGACAGCTGCTGGGGCATTTTGTTAGCTACTGCTCGAGAGACACTCCTAAAATGGACTGATCAAAACCACAAAAAGGCAAGATTTAACATTTCCTCTGTCTTTCCTCACATGAGGGACAGCTGTCCTATCCAAGCAAGTCAAGTCAAGTCCTATACAAGTAAGACAACAATGTAATTTCAGACATCTTTACCGAAAAAAGAGAGGTGAAAGCCTCAAAAAGTAAAGTTACAGTAAACCTTATTCATCAATTACTAAAGCTAGCCAATATAAATGCTAATCATGTCCTTTAATTGCATCGTTAACGTGATCATAACACATTTTCAATGAAAGCGGTAATGATAAATCAGTCAAAGAAACAATTTTACTCTTGGGGACAGCCGGATTCCAAATGTGCTTATGACACCTGTAAGATTAATTTGGTGTGTACTCACAACACTTTGAGCTTCATATGGGACAACGCCTCGGGGTGTATTGACATGATGCCATTCTTGCTGAGGTCCCTGTAGAGGGACAGAAATATGGATTAGACACACCTACGATGATGTTTTTATCAAAATAGCATCCCATTTCACAAGCATAAGATAACAACAACAGTACAGTGGTAATATAAGCCTTCTGCTATCTTTAATCATTCGACAGTAACAACAGATCCTTCTGAGATGCAAGTATAACTGTGTGGACAAACAGGAATGTGCAGTGGCTTTACTCACAGGTGCTCCAGCTCCTCCAGGCCCTCGAACGCTTTCTTAGTGATTGATTTGATTGTGTTCCGCTGTAGGATTCTGGAAAATAAAAATATTTCCTATGTTCAGCAAGCAGTTGCCACAAAACCTGCTCCTGGGTGAAGATTGTACTGCACGCTGGAGGCACTGTGTCAGTAGCTTTTGCTAAGGCTAAATTCACACATTTGACCAGCCTTTCAGTGCAAGCTAGAACAAATCTGAGGAACAATTTCACAGCAAAATAAAACCTGTAATGTACAAACAGACCCATATGAATAAAGCTTCATATTACCAAGAAATACTGCTCACCAGTAAAGTAGCGTACAGCCAAATCTCTGGAACACTGAGAGAATTTGAGATGCACCTTCTATCTAAATATTTTACAAACATGCCCCATATATTAAAATCAAAATCTGTCAATATTCCCATCTATCTATAGGTGTACATTCTGAGTGTCCTCACAGTGTGTTCAGCTTCTTCATTCCATCAAACAAACCAATGGAGTCTTCAATGGCCCAGGAGATTTCATTATTGCGGATATCTCTGAAAAACAAATAGTCACATTTTAGATATTACACACACTCTACATAGACGGAGATGTAATTACTCCTCCTGTAATTAGTTCTTTTTTTTTTTTTTAAAGACCAGAGGGAGAGCACTTTATCTCCACTGTGGTTGTCAGTGGCAGTGACTCTTAGTTAGGACACTAACAATGTGAGACACCATACTTCCACAGCATGTCACAGTTTGCTGCCTCTGCTGTTCTGATGAGAGGAAATTAATTGGCTGTTTAGCACTGGGACTGTTTATATTTCCACTGGAAACCCAGAGAAGCATTGTGTTTACAGGATGGGTCATGGGCTCTTATTTTTTCCCCCTCATGCCTGGCTACCTCTGAAAGAACTTCAGCACTTCCCAATTCCCCTCTCCCATAAAAGCTCCCGGGATGGTCAACCTACCAAATATGACCCCTTTCTTAAGCTCAGTGGCTTAAGTGGAACACTGAGTGGCAAATAATGAGTTCACAACTTCCTTTCTTCTCAGCACTTCTTACCTCACAGTCAGATATAGATATATGAAAAAGACATACTTGCTCAGCTCTGACATTCTTGTACCATTTTTGATGGTAATGTATTTTGTGCCACTGAAAGGGGGTGTATAAATGTAGGAGGACATTAGTGTAACGTGATGAACAGAGCAGTCCACAATATTTAATAATATTCATCATCTAAGAAAGAATATCCCGATTTCTCCCCTGACAAAGTCAGCTGTTGTGTTATTTGTTGTTATAATCAGCCCACTGGAATGTTGAGCATATTATATGCCAATATTATTTCATCCCTGCTGAAATATGAAATAATAAAAAGCAAACACACTCAAATCCTAGACCAGAAGAAGTCTTGTTCCAAAATATTGGAGACCAGTCTCTTGCATGCATTTGCACAGTGTAATAAAGACCCCAACACATTAAAATTTCAAGTGCCACATCTACGCTTGTTTCCGCTATAAGTGAGCAGCACTGTCCCATGTTTTTTTACATTTTAACTCATTTAAAATCAGCATAATGCCCACAGTGAATGGCAGGACGGAGGACACAATACCAAGAGAACAGGATACCTATGGTAATTACACATTGGACGGTTGGATCTATGACTAATGACAAGCAGGATTAACAAAGACTACATTGGAGGATGCAATTAGTGGCAATTTCTACAGTTATTTCTCAAACTACCTAGGATTACTTGGGAAAAGTTTTCAAGACAGGACGAGAACTACACACAGAGTGAAACAAACAAACCTACTGTAGTCAGCAGCCTTCATAAGAATGCACAGAGCCAAGAACGAGTTGGGTCTTGGTTATAGTTTGCATTCTAAACTTAATTACACTCAAATCAAATAGGTAAAATATTT